>NW_027472581.1:8013689-9320689 GCF_030347505.1 Rhynchophorus ferrugineus | reverse complement strand
ATTAGTGGAGATGGTTACTTAGAATATATTTAAATGTAAAAAGTAGTAACCAATATAAAAGTAAACTTAAATTCCAAAATACATTATTCGACTGCATTCCTGGACATATCTCAAACCGCTTATAAACTGTTAAATTAACGAAACTTTAGAAAATAAATTTGAGAAAAATAAAGCTATATTTAGTATTGTAGCGTTTTTGTCAATTGCGGGAATTCTTTTTGATTATTTTATCTTTGAGAGAAGAATAAGATGCGGGTTAAATAAAGACAGGGTAGACAAATATGATTATAGTAAGGTCTTATTTGAAATATACTGAAATCTAATAGTTGCTAATCAAAATAAATCTAAACTCAAGTGCCAAAATATATTGCTGGACGATAATACAGAACTTATCTCGAAAAATGTAAATGTTATAAGCGTTTATAAAGTGTGGTAAAAGTTTTAGTTTAAATTTTTCTGCCTCATATTCACTATCAATTACTAAAATCAAATCTTGCAAAGAGATATTTTACCATAGTACAAGATAATGTACATATTAAATTACATATAATACACTTAACAGCTACAAGACAGTGTACTGGCGCCGATATTGTATCTCTACAGTTGATCTACTATCCACAAAACCACTACTGTTGTAACATATGCACATGAGATAGCAGTAACAGCATTAAATAATTTCCAACTGAACGTAAATAAAATAAAATTGTAGCTGAATAAATGGCGAATCAAATTCAACAAGGCAAAATCTGCTCATTTACTGTGTGTGAAGAGCATCTCCACCAGTGAACAACTACTCCAATCAAAGAATGCTAAATAACTTAACATACATCTAGACCGAGGTATAACTTGGAACAATACATAAATAACGTTTAAGTCAATGTTATATTTTTTGTATGTGCTATGAGAATAAATTAATGCATGTAAGTATTTTTTGGGGAAACAGCTCTAGAAGTGAGCAATATTATAGTATCAGAAATATTAATCAAAGACAGTCTTTTCAGAAAAGATATGTGTCCCAATTAATATGCCCCCAATGTCAAATACCTGTTATTTTTTAAAATATAACAGCTGGTGTGTCACATAAATTACGGTAATATTTGGTTGAGAAAGTTATTGAAATCGATAAAATCAAAACGTTCGGGAACTGTCGAAAATTCGATAGACATCGCCGCAATCGGAGATCAATGTGTCACATTTATCGATATATCTGTTCCTACGAAAAAGACCAAGGAAAAGTGGAAGTATATTGGTGTTGGATCAATGCTGTGGCAAAATGGGAACCCCAGATTTTTGACCGCCAAATGAGATAACCTAAGTAACAGAAATCTTGCAGGTAATGACATTTAATGGGAACTCAACTTGGTATATGTTTGAAACCTAAATCATTTTTATAATTTTCTTAAGTTTTATTCACAAATTTAAGTTCTTTATTATCAAATATAAATAGAACTAAAATTGGGTAATAGCAAAGTAAATTTTGTAAATCTTAGTGTCTGGTTTCCTTCTATTATGAAGTACTTGATCTTGATCGGCGATACCCAGTGGTAAAATTGCGAAGTAACAACTATTCGATGGTTTTGATGCTTCTCGATATAAAATAGCATTATTCTTAGTATTATAGACTTATTCAGTCTATATGGATACTAATCGAGGCATCCTTATTTTATGTTTGATTTCGAAGAAGCGTATTATCGAACCCTCACAAATATTTGTGGCGATACTGCTCCTTCGTATATCTATTACCGGTTTTGATTTCAATGACTTATAGGTAGTGATTTGAAAGTCACTCACAAAAAACAGTCTGGATGATCATAAAACTTCGATCGCATGATTTATAAGACTTAATTGGCAACAACACATATTACAGCCTCAACGGACTTTGTGTCAGAAATATAAAAGGTCAATTGAAAAGGCCCCAGCCTACCAGAGTAGAGTACATTTTTTTGCCAAAATTATTTTATTTTCTTTAACATAATTCCCTTGATGCACTGATTATAGAGACTCTCTGACTTTTCGATACCATTTATGTAGTACGATTTGTCCTTTGTTTCAAAATAGGCCTCAGTTTCTTATTATAAAGGTAGTCAGTGAAAATTATTCCATGTGCAATCCCAAAATACAGACGCCATAACATTGCCAGCCGACTGTTGCGTTTTCCCACGCTTTGGAGCCGGTTCATCATGTGCAGTCCACTCGGATGACTGTCTTGGACTGCGGAGTGAAATGATGGAGCCATGTTTCATCCATTGTCACATATCGACTCAAAACCTCTGGGTTTATTACGCTTGATCGTCTTCAAACACTGCTCCGAATCATCAAGTCGTCATTGTTTTTAGTCAAAAGTGAGCTCGCGCGGCACATGATTTGATGTACACGTTCAGTTGATATCTTTAGAGTGTCTGCTATTTCATTCATTTTCAATTTACGGTCATTCAAAATCTCTTTGTGAATTTTTTAATGTTTTCATCGGTAAAAACCTCTTTTGAGCGTCCACTGCATTCACTGTCTTCGGTGCTCATTTCATCACGTCTAAACTTAGCATACCAATCCTTGATGGTGGATTTTCGTGGGGCAGTGTCCAGAAACTCGGCATCAAGCCAAATTTTTGCTGCAACTGTATTTCTCCTTTCAAAAAGAAATATTTTATCAACACACGCGGAATTCAGCAATTTTTTTGTTTCTCTTCTTGCTTTTCAAAAGGTGCAAGGGTTTGCAAAAGTTGCTTCTCTCAAAATGCTATAATTCACAAACTAATTAGGGCTAACTGAAAAATATATGGATTTAATTCTTTTAGTGCCATCTATGTGTCAGGCCGGGGACTTTCAATTGATCTGTTTTCTCAGATTTATAGTGGTATGAGTGACGCGTAGTGTATACTATCACTATATAATTGTCAATATAATTGAACAAATTTGATATCGAATTGTTGAAGTAAGAAGACCGGAAATTAACAGGATACACTGTTGTAGCATGGGAAAATTCTCATATATTTAGATATAGCGTCTTCTACCAATAATAAGACAAGATTATAAATTCATTTTTAATATATATTTTATATTTTAGATAATGATTTTAATCAGGTAGTACGTTTGTGAATTTGGAATTTACTAAGCGTGGGCTCCTAGTTACCATTATCTATACTTAGTTTATTGATTGGTCATTAATTTAGATATCATCCCAGAAGATCTTTCCTCTTAATTTGTAATATTGCTGGATTAATTCACATGGATGCTCTGCATCGTATTTTATACTAATATCTATAGAAATCACAGTCAATTACAAACGTAAACGTCGATTTCATCATAACGCCATAAAGTCTGATTTATTTTAATTGTTATTATAATAATACTTAGCCAAACATTTCCAACAATATATTTAACTATATACAAATTCATAGATAATGAATAGTTTATCATATTCACAGAGTTGTTTCTACGCGTTTTATGCATTCATCAATTTTGTATACGAAGAGAATCTAATACCCTCTGAGGTACGAAATTAATGTATTATTCAAATGTGGGCTATAAATGTACAGTGAAATTAACACTATAATGTAAGTTCCGGCATTTTGTTAGATTTGATGTACGGCTTTAGTTTACCTTCAGAATACGGAGTATATTAAAAAATAAAATTCAACAATGTTAGTGATAAAATCCTTTACATTGCCGGTATTGTTTCATGTTTATGAAACAGTTTTTAAATAATTTTTAATAACCTGGGAGACTTATCAAATTCTAAATAATTAATAAATAATTAACAATAGTAAGGTCAAAGCTTGAAAAACATGATATGCTGGATTAAAATTTGATGGTTCATTATACATGTGTTCAAAAATATATAGATTATTCAATTCGCATTATAACATTAGCTTCACTTGATGATATTTTATTATTATTTTACGTATACCAAGGGTATTATTGGGAAAATCTGCTAATTTAGATAGAAATTAATTTAGAACATGTTTGGCATAGAGTAATAGAGTAATAGAGAGTAAACTCAATAGGTGTCTCTGGCGAAAAGTTTTGCTTTGCCCAACAACCGGATGGAGTTATTCAAGTAATTTGATTACCCAATTTAAGTCTACATTATAGGCATCTGTAAAAAACATTTCGCTGTGAGGACATTCATTTGGTATCAATCAAAATTAATTCTTCAGTAATTTCCCCTTTCCATATTTATTTAGTGCCATCTATTCAATTTACCAGAGATCTATCATGGTTCGTCAGGAACAATCAAATTCATAGAGAAACAGACGTCCCCCAAGTTCACGATTTTATATCCGAGGTTTACTCGAGATATTTCTCCACTCTTCGTCTCTCGGACAATAGATGTATTACCGAGCTGGCCGATATTTTAGGCTAATAACTCATTCGGCTCCTCGTAGCCTCTATCACAGCCGACACTACCCCGTCGTGCTCTAACTCCTAATTGTCTCGACCTTCTCCGGCGAGCGATTAACTCATGTACCGCAAGCTGCGTGATGTGATAACCACGTCCTTGCCTGGCCCTTGTGCCTCTTAACGGTGTTACCGGTTACGGGCACCCTTCTAACTAACAGTAAGAAGTATCAGTTAGGGTTATTGGATCAGCTGATAGGGTGGGGTTTAGTGGGTAGCCCAGAGGCAGTCTCCACATAACCAGTCCAACTCGCTTATTCTTGCGGGTCTTCCAGGCCAGGTATCCGTAACAGGATACCCCAACTCGGTTCCAGGCCAAAAAAAAGATCTATCATAGTTCTGTCTTTTTGCTTTCTTATATTGAGAGCAAGCTTTGAATATATATCACTATTAAATGTTCTGTCGGTTTGCCCAAAAGAAGATGGAAAATCATTATGTAGTGTACAAACAAAAAGTTTTAAATTAATTATTTTACAGCTATTTGACAAAAATATGTTATATTATCGACGTGGTAATATCGCGGGATAAAATAAAATAATTTAAAATAAAGAGACCTACTGACAGTATAAAAAAAATCTGGGGTATAAGATATTGCGTTGACTGGTTTATTCATATAGGAACATCTGGAATTGAAGTTTTGAATTGAATAGAGTCATATACGGTTACAATAGAATGTTAATTATTTGAAGAACCCCCATATTCATTTTCTTCACAATTTCCTAAAGGTCAATGAGATTTAAAATAATAACTTATGTTGAACGCTTAAAATGATTTCAAAAACATACCAGCCGAGAGAATTCCTGAATCCATGAGCTAAATTAAAAAAATATCTTGGTTAAGTAGCCTTAAGCCTATATATTTCTTTGGATAATTACACTTTTTTCTTTAATGAAATGAACTCAACTACCCTCTATGTAGTTATTAAATTGAAGATAGTTTAACAAATTTGTTCTTACTTGGACAATACATACTACAACAAAATTCTTCATATATTGGATATTGGTTAATCCTCTCTCAATAGATTTACATTCAGGAGCTATTATTTTATTGGAGCTGCAACTATTGACCCAAGAAGAAGAGTGTATATTCACTTGGATAACTTCTTTTGCAAGGGAATTATTGCCTTAATGGCGACGGTGGTCTCCTATCAAATATTGGGAATGTGCTTATGAAAATAATAGAAATAAGATTTTGAAGAAATGAGGCGAGTAGACAAGCCGAGCTGGATGTATTCGCGGTTGGCTAGATATGGTTTTCGACAGTTTGTAGAAAAACTAGCTATTGTATTAGGTATGGATAGAGTGCGATTATCGATTTAAGGGATTACCGTTCTGCTGATTGTATATACAATCAATTCAAAATAGCAGTGACACGGGAGATCTGTCAAAACGTTGCAATGTTGCCGCAGCAATTCTGAGTTTTACTATATTTTGGCTCTGACATCAAAATTTTAATATAAATAAAATAATCATACAAAAATGTTATGTATTATAATTTATTTTAACATTATAGTATATCAAATGCATTTATTATCGAAGAACCTAAAACTTCAATTAATTATACAGCCACAATAATTTATATGTTAGAGTTGTTTAATTATATATACATTGAGTTGTTTTCCACACTAGTATCAGTAGGGTTCTAGGCGCGTTTTTGAATCTAGTGGTGTTCCCCGAAGGCCTAATCTGCATAATTAACAATTGTATATCTGAGTAATGTATTCTACTTTCATTACAGAGCATAGTTATGTTTTACACTACACTACACACGCAATGTATCCTTGCAAAATTATTATAATATTACTATATTTCTATTTAGTTTGTCCTGTTACTATCTATATACACCTTTATTGTTAAAACTATATTTAATCTGCAAAACAGTTAGTGTTATTTATCTCGTGATACATGTTAAACAAACTTCCAAAAAAAACTTTCACACTCTATAATACAACTCCCAACAACTAAAGTATATTAAGTGTATACTGAACTTTAGTGGTTTCCTCTTTCATCACCTTGTCTTGGTAATCGTCAGTATTGAATCATAAATCAAAATTCATAAGGTTTTATTCAATCACTGTCACTTTCAGAAACTCTAATCAAGTGAATAACTAAGCTGTTTATTTCCAATCTATCAAAAACTTGCTCAATATTCTACCAATCGAAGGTGCTATTTTCAACAATGCCTCTTTACATTAACCTAAACAAATCTGATTTGAATATCCTCCTCGACCTGAATATCTATTGTAATAATTTTTTCAATACCCCGTATCAACTCAACTGGATTAAAAATGCAGTGCTAGTGAAGAAGACGTAATACTCTGTGGTCATAACATTCAGTAGTCTGATCTACAGTGTATCTTTTCTCAGGCTCATTTCTAATAAAGTACATTACATAAAATGCAATTTAATGTTTATTTATATTTACAGAGTAACAATTTGAAATATTTCATTCTTTAACATAATTTCCTCGAAACTTATTTTATGTACTTTAAGCCATTCCTTAATTGCAGCCTTTGTTGATGAACTTGTTGGGGTTTTCTCCACCAGTGTACTATATATATATATATATATATATATATATATATATATATATATATATATATATATTTAATACTATATGACAATAACTGGTGGTTCCTCCAAGTTCTTTAAAAGCTGATTTTCAAACTACTGGAAAGACAAGTTATGGTTCATTTCTTCATGGTAGTAACTCTTGAACGTAGAGAAACATAAATTCTGCACCAGGAATAATTGGACGATTGCTGTTTCCAGCATGAAGAACTATATGTCTGCAATGAATAAATGTTATGACTAACAAAACCTAATCGATAGTTATTCCAACGTTTACCTTTTTCCATCTTAACTTTTGTTGTCTTTATACTATATTTATTATCATCTTGCCATGGCAGCCCAATGTACGATTCTGAAATATTCATGTCCCATTTAAATAAATAATCTCTGGAAATTCGAGTAAACCTCTTCGTGGGTTATCTGTACACCACTTAAATTCTATATTATCCAACAATGTATGGACGTATGTTCTACATCTCTCAAATATCTGTATATTTTTTGAATTTTTATGAATTCTTTTCAGACTAACGATTCTCTATGAAATAATTGTATTAAATTATGTTTCGATTGAAAAAACTATTTTCTGTTTTATCCATTTGGTATATTTGGTCTCTGAAACACTAAGCTGATCTTCATTCGTCACCTGGTTCGCACGGATGGAGGTAGAACTAACACTCAAGAAAATTTTTAGAACTAACGTATAACATAGTTTTTAAAGCAAATTAATAGTCTTGGTATTCTAAATCCTTCCATATTTTATAACTAACATTGGCCCTGTATTAGGTTAAGTACTTGGGATCAGTAATACAGGAGAAAAATGTGATATCTAACATACTGCCGAAATAATAAACCGAATACACCAAGCCACACAGCAAATATTGCTTCTGAAACATGGTGCCTGTGGAAGAGCGGAAATGTTACATCCATGAAATCTATCTACAATTCTCGTCTATCAAACGTTAACTTGCAAATACTTCTTTATTCTCAGAGTTGGTGAGCTAATTTGGACACCGTTACAGTCTGATATATGTAAGTTTCTGGTTTTCATGTGCTATTCCTAATGCAAATTGTTTAAGTTTCTTTTATTTTTCCTATCATAATTGAAGCTATTCATCTAAAAAATTCGTCGTGACAATCATTGCGAATTTGTTCAACAAATTCGGAGATGCAGATAACAATGGTTGGGAGATGTCTGTTGAGTGAAAAGTAAGGTTTCGTCACAAAAATCTGTCAAAAAGACCTATAGGATGGAAGAAATATAAGGATCAAGAAAATCTAAAATTATATGAAAATTTGGTGACTGATATTGTCTGAAGCCAAGACAGCTGCGGTCAATCACCAACTGTGGCGAAATTTAACGAGGAACCTTCGAAACCCTGCGGTACCAACAGATTTTTAAAAAAAATATAGCATTGTATGTTAACAAAAATATCATTTACAAATAATTTATTAACTTTTTTTTACTATAAAAATCTATTTAGAACCGCTATAAAGATCGCTAAGACCTAACCAGTTAGTTCTATTGAACTAGTAATTTTTTTCAAAAGCTCTCCATTATCCGGTCGCTAGTTTTCTCGCTGAAATAAACCCTACCTTGTATATCCCTTCGACAAACTTACGAGGAAAGTGATCTCGGATTTTAACCCCTCTCGATGTAATAAGCATTCGTCTCGCAGAAGTTTTGAAGAACTGAACGTAAAATTAGTATCGACTGGAGAACACTTTAAAAAACTTAAAGTTGTTTCCTTCGTCATACAATAAAGGGCAGTTTTTTTGATTGATTATTTCGAGTCAAATTAACTCGGTTTTCGGGGTGGGAAGTTCTCAGACCGAGGAAAACTCCACTAAGAGGGTAATTTGTTTTCTCGGAGAGCTCCCGGAAAATAAAACGTAATAATGTTTTCGGATACTTTTTTATCTCACAAAAGATTTTGTATAAGTCTGGGTATATTATGGAGGAATCCGTCATGACCTTAGCGATGCTCGCTAATTGTATTTCGATCTTCGTTTGTTTGTTTCTTTTTTGTTTAGGAAAAGTCGAAGAAAAATAAATCTAAAATGAGTTGTTGGAATTAATTCGTTTCCTGATTTTTCCTAAGATAGTAACATGATTATGTATACTCAATTGTTAGAAACTTTGTGTGAAGGCAAAATGTGGCTAAACTTTTTAAATATATTTTAAAGCCTACTTCTTACCAACGAGGGCTTATCTAGACTGGATCTACTGTTTAATGTGGGCTCCGAACGATGGTCCTCGGGATTAAGCTTACTACTTATTAACTTAGAGACCATACCAGAAGATATTCGGTCTTAACCAACTTGGTTACTGGCGTGACTGGTATGCTTATTCCTTATCGGATTTTCCACTTTTGCCTATAAAGACATCTACAATTACAATCACAAACATAAAGTACATCCAAAGCCCAGCAGGATTCGAAACTGCCTCTATAGCAACAGTAGTAGGACCATCCTATCGCCTTGACCACTGCGGTAACCATGTCGGCACTAAAGAGCTAGTATACGAGGACAATTAGTGACTCTTTTAATTAGTTTCAACTCAAATCTAGACCTGTGTTTTTCTAATTTCTTTATTTCTTCCTAACAACAGGTAATCGCAAGGTCCTTAAACTAAGCGTTTGCTTATGGAGACTAAACGTGAGTAGTCCTGCATTGTCTGAATGGAGTAACAGTTTCTCTTGATTCAGCAGAGTATCAGATTTATCAAAAAGTTCTAATATCCGCCTTTCCAAGGTAGTTGATATAAATAACGCTGCATGACACCCAAAAATTAGCTTTCTTTGGTGCACGATCACCCGGAGAAACCCATTGTTTTGATTATTCCTTGGTCTCTGGGATTTCGTATTTTATCATTATTTTAAATGGCATAAAAACTCTTTCAAATTGCGGCTAAACATACTCAAGTAGTTTTGTATCTACATATGAATATAAATTGTGATGTACCCTTAGCTTAGTTGAGAGGTCTTCAACGTCAGATTCATTGCGCGCACTTTTTCTATGTTTGTTAAACTGCGAGAGATTTTATGCTGTCAATGGTTGTCAAAAACATACTCAAAGATGTAGCTTAGAAGGCCGCCCTGTTAGTCTGTTACCTGTAATGTCCAAGTGTTTCAATAAAATATATGTCAGGAGGTCTACAATAGTCACAAAAGAAGAAATATTATTCCAGAGCATCAACTTGGTTTCCGTAACTAATACGGTAAATAGAGTAAGTTGACAGGTTGGTCAACCAAATAAATAAAACCTTAGACGATAAAAAATATTACTCGACTGCATTTCTCAATATATCTCAAACTATTTATAAGACACACAGATAGATATTTTATTGTGAGAACTCCATCCAGTATATTCAGGCCTTCCGCAGGTCAGTGTCCTTGGCCTATTGCCCCCATATTTTTTCATACAGCGGATATACCAGAACTGGTAGCTTAAGATAATAACCTTAACGACCGCTGTGGCATTATATACTGATGATACGGCAATTTTATCATTTTACGACGATCCAACATCAACCATATGAAACCTCTAACATCATCTCAATATTTTCGGTATAAAATATGGCACATAAAGTCGAATGACACAAAATCTACTTATGTAACATTGATTCTTCAGCAAATATTAATAATTATAAGTAATGAACTCCCGCAGATAACATTAAATGTTAGGGAATACATCTGGATTGACTATTAATTTGGATGTAATATATACCAAAAAAGCGTAAGCAACTTGTACTTAAACTAAACGATATGTAACGGTTTATAGGGTTTAAATCTAATTTTATTCTTATATAACAAAGTATTGGTGCAGCTATAAGTTAATTCTTACGCCTATACTAACGTACGGTATCGAGATATGGGGTACTATTGGAAAATCCATCATAGCTCTTCTTCAGAGATTTAAAAATAAAGTGCTACATACCATTGTTGACGCCCTACATTATGCGAGTAATATATCAAATCAACGCGATATATCTCTGGAAACAATAACGAGTGTGAGCAAGGATGCCGGTGTAAATGTGCACGATGGAAGTGAAGTGCACAGAATAAAATTTTACTACTATCCGATCTGATTAAAACACATAAAGAACAATTTAAAATAATATATGATGGTAATTAAATTAAGTACCAATTTATAAATTTGTACAGGATATCATTTATTGAAACAATCTTGTACATATCATGTTATAGTATATATTAATACTTACTGCCCAATGGGCAAATTTTGGATTCTTAAAGAAGTAAAAAGAATGACGCATTTTGCGTCAATATCTCAGTGGTTTATCAATAGTTCACAGTTGATGATATGAGATATGACTCTAAAGTTTCTGCGTGGGAAATTCAAATAAGGAGGCCACTGAGAATATTTAAAAAAAAACTTACGCTTTGTAGTACAATGTTTTCATTTGTGTGTAAAAGCCACTTTGATGGGCCTTTCCTATTGGCTAATTTTTCCTACCTGAAATATAAAAAATGAAAAATTATATACAAGGAGTTTGCGTGTATTTTTGCATGACATATATACGGTTTCGAAAGGCTGAAGGAGTGCAAAATGGATGCCATGGCCTGCCATATTTCCAAATATCTACAAAATTCTTCATAACATTAGTGATAATAATTAAAGGTTATAAACCAACAAATATTGTAAATCAAAAGAAAAATTTGGTACGTCGGCATGGTGCCCTGCTGACGTCATAAAATTTGGTGACGTGCTTCGGTTATTTTTTTGGACGGTGTATAAAATTAATACTTTAATAAATGCATATTTTTACAATTTCTGGAGTAAACTTCATAATTATATCCTATGTAATAATGATTAACGAGATCAGCTTTTGTAATAACTGTACTCACTGTTATAACTACATGTCGATAATTTATTAGATAATTCATAAAATAATATGTAAAATTGTATTTTCAATCTAACTTTGTGGATATTAAAGGTCAAACAAAAAATGACAGGCGAATGCAATTTTCAACATTGAACAACAAATACCTACATATTGAAAATAAATCTACTTATAGAGAAAATGAAAAAAGTTTGCATGAAAGAATTGAATAAAAAAGCAATCGAAAAGAAATATTTTTCGCCAAGTTTTCTTATGTTGGAAGAAATATAAACATGTTTTTAAAATGTATGTAGTGCGGAAAAAATACAGGCATATATCGTCATTTAAATGATACACGCATTCATATACCCGAAAAATATATATTCTGATGCTTTTATATTAACTTAAAAAAAAATTGCGTCTGAAAATATGTCATATTCAACTTGCGGAAATATATTTACAATAACGAAGCTCATTTGTTATATGGGATGTCGTCGTGATGTTCAACTGCTGTCGCGATGTCGAGGATATTTTCACGTACAAGATGTTGTCCGGGTCAAGATGTCATCGTATCCGAAAGCAGCATCTGGCATCGGGTTAGCCTCGGGAAATTGAGGATAATCTGTCACGTCGGGCAATTGTTCCCATGGTAGTTTAAATTATGAAATAGCGATTTTCTGTATCATCTTTTCGGGGATTCTTAAAATATTTCCCCCTTTTCCCTTTACGCGCTAAATTTGTGACCCTGACAATCTATTGTTTTCGACATTTTCAAACGAAATGATATGATATATTACGGAGAAACTTAAAATTTATCAAAATAATCAAAGCACTAAAGTAACGTTTGTCGGTTTTTAATCTGTAGTAATAACAATTAATATTTTGAAGAATTTTGCGTATGTTTCGACAACCGGCCGTCGTCCGTTTATCAGGCGTATGCAAACAGTTTTAGTGGAATAGTGTTAGGAGGTTTCGAACAGGGGTGTGCGACTGCAATGGTAAGTAGTGGGGCAAAGTTTCGCTTAGTCCAATCATTGGTGGCGCTGACAACGCGAATTTGATTGGTTAGTTTAAAATAGTTATGTAGAAACCTGTAAGGAAAATACTTTGCTTTGATTGGTCTGCCATTTCCCCTGATTATTTTGTGACATCACATTTATTGGCCAATAGTATTTAAATAAAAATCAAATTTAAATTTTAAAATTAATTTATTAAAATAAAATCCTATACAAATATACATAAGTGTAAATAATATAAATATATATAAACAAAAAGCAAAAATTATGAACTCTATTCTAGGCAATATTAAAATATCTATAATTATTCTATAACGCCTTCCCATATATGTTTAGTGCCATCAATTTTATGGGATCTATTAGAGTTCTAACTTATCTTGATATATTGAAGGTAAACATTAAATCCTTTCCTGTTGATATTACATTAACTTCATTAAACCAAAAATACAATCAAACCTCAGAATAACTTAAAATTTTGTCTTGAAAATCATTATGGATTGGACAGTCGAAACACTAAAAATTTATGTTTTTTAAAAATATTTAGATTTTAGAGTATTTAATCTGTGGAACTACTTAATATAGAATATAGACAAATATTGCATGTTGTCTCTTTTTCAGAAGTTTTGTTAAATAGCCTGAAATAAGACTAAAATACAATATTAGACATTTGTTTTCCTCAGAGCAAAATTCTCTGAAACTGAAAATATAGACTCAACTGGTGATTTAACAACCTCAAGTGGTACTAGATCTCCCGTTAAAAAAGAATATAAGTTATCTAACATGTTCATCTTCTTCACAATTTTCTCCGGGAGAATGATGAAATCATGAAATGTGAAAAAATTGAAATGATGAGCCCTTTTAAAAATTTCTCGAACATACTAGGGGAAGGATGCTGTTTCTACCTCTATGACCTCTAATAGATCCAACAAAAATCTTTAAGCAATCTTGGTTAAGATTTGTTAAACAAATGTAGTTATTTGTAAATTTAGACAAAATAGATTTCTTTAAGTTAATAAATCCCCTAAAAGTAGCAATTAAATTTTTAATTGATGGCACCATAACAAATATTTTCTTAACAAGGCAATCAAATTTAAATATATAATTCCTCTACTATAAAATGATTGAACACTGATTGTTCTAAAAAGTTAAAGTATTGCAAATATTTTAGGGATATTTTATAATTAAAAGTAGTATTTATTACTACTAATTATCCAGTTATATTAATTATTACCTTCTTGTAAGACTTCTTTATGTAGAAACATCACACTGACAACATACGCACAACTTGGTAGATTAATTGAATTTTATTACTACTAACATCTTCATAAGTTTTTGAATTTCTGTAAACAAACAATATATAAACAGACATGTAGTAGATAGATAATTTTATATGTACCTGATAAAACCAATAATGGATATGCATTTACCCAAATACCTGTTCGTGAAGGAAGGATAATTCTAAATTTTTCACTAATATGTCCATAACAAACACTATGACGTTGATATATTTGCATTGTGGTTTATCCAGGTAACTTACTACTATTTACTTGATTAACCCATTTTTGGAAAGGAGCGAGATCATTCTTTGGGAAACGATGTCTAATTTCTGTAGTAGAATTTTACCCCGGTTCACTACATCTTTTACTACACTGACGTATTGTCATCAATTTTTATATTATTACCCCATAATAATTAATGTAAAACAGAAAATATGCACAACGTAAAACGAAAATTTCGTGATCTAAACAAAAACCATAACCTACAAACAACAAACATAAAAATGGACGCCCATAGAAAATGCTGATTTCACACAATTTGATCGACCAATCACATTTCATGTTAGTGGCGGCACCTGGAATTTAAACTGCCAATCGCAATTTGCGATCGCAGCGCTACAGTTGATTGAACTAAACAAAACATTTCCCCAAGGTCGCCTATACCGTGAAATTTCTATTTTTTCTATGGTTTCGAACTCTAACCTATAAATTATTGTGACTGTATAATTAACTGTAGTTCTCAGATATACTATAGTGTTAAAATAAATTATATTTGATAATATCTTTGTTCAATTATTTTATTTAGATTAGAATTTTCTTGTATGTCATAGCCAAACTGAACTAAAACTCAGAGTTGATGCGGCAATATTGACGCATTACTAAAATACTTTGAATGAACTATATATATTAATTGGCTCGGCGAAAATTTTGCTTCCCATTTTGAAGAAGACGGAGACACCTGGAGGCGCGAAATTTGCCACGGTTAAAGCTAATATTTTTATGTTTTAATATTTTTTTCGCCTAATATTTTTGTGTAATATGCGTTGCAAATAAATATTCTTAAAAAAAAATTAAAAACGCCCAAACCAAGCAACCAGGAATAGCTGTTAGGTATTTTATTAATTATTATATTAATGTTATGTTAGTAAAATAAGTTATTAATATATTAATAATATTAATATAGGGTGGATCAAAAGTCCGCTGAGTGGCAACAATGAAATGATTATTTTCAATAAATATTGTCACTATTTCTGCTCGTTCTTGCTTGCTCTCGAATCCTGCTGGAGCATGGTCGTAAATGTATGTTTGTGATTGTTTAAAATTTGTAAATGTTCTAGGCAAGAGTGTAAAATCCGACAAGGAAGATAATCCCAGTCACGCCAGTAACCGGGCTGGGTAAGACCGGATGTCTTCTGGTATGATTTCTATAGTTGATCACTCGCCAGTCGGTAGGCTTAATGCTGAGGACCGTGGTTCGGGGCCCACGTTAAACTTTAGGCCCAGTCCAGAAAAACCTATAGTTGGTAAAAGGAGACTTTAAAATATATGAAAAAATATTACTAATATTATTAATACGTAATAAATAACCATTATGTGAATATATAAATGAGGTAATGAAGATATGCAGTAGTTAAAATGAAACTAACACACATAATTTACATAGATGAAACACATAGGACAAATAGAAGAAAATATAAATTATTAACAGTACATTTGTAAACATTTTACTATTTATTGGCAGATATTAGGGCGTTTAATGATTAATTTTATTCTTTGGACCTCGTATCAATAATTTTGATTGTATACTTTATCGACCCAAGTTTTGTAAAATCAATAGTTAGTATAATGATTGTAAATACTTTCGTTTAATATACATCTTCAAGTTGTAAAAAATAAATTACATTTATTGTTTTATTTAATGTTTTTCTAAATACTGTGGGAATATAAATAAAATAGTCCTTTTACTCTATTATGAGGGAAATATGGTTAACTTTATTCATTATGGCCGAATTTCAATCACAGGGTGATCATTAGCTTTCATTAGTTGTTATATTTTAGATGCTTGCAGACATTTCATCAGGAAAATTGGTACAATATGTATATATAAATTGAAATGTTTCACATAATTTTCTAAATTTTTCCTGTCTTTCTGTCACCAAGGCATCATAATGTTGATGGTGATTTGAAAGTGATTCTTGTAATACATGCATATATTATACATGTATATATTTAGATTTATATGTTCGAAATATCTACCACTTGTTTAGTAAATAATCAATTCAGCCCTTTCGGATAACCAAAAATAATTTTTTGTTATAAATTCTGTATCCGCACAAAACCGTCCTCTTTAAACTCTGTTTAATATCAGTATAAGCTTTACTGTCAGTTTACAAACTGTAAATAGAAGGTATTGATTAATCTGATTATGATTGAATGACCATTGAGTTGATTGATTTATTTCTTTTTTAGGTTATTTGTTAATAAATTGCGCGCGTAAAATTATATCGCTATGTTCTTGTGCAAAAATAGTTTTTGAATATTTCTGGATATTTTTTAATGTTCACGGAGTAGTTCTTCAATTGCTGTCACATTTTAAAAACCCTTTCTACGGTAGGCTTAAGAGCTACTAGATACATAAGCATATACATGAGCATAAAAGCAAGAGCTAATAGATGTTTCATTGCTCCATCAAACGCAGCCACATGTCTTAAGAAATTAGTTAAAAAATAAAAACATTTGAATGAAAGGTATATGCAGCAAAAAGTCCAGTAATTTCATAATAATCTCTAAGAATAATGCAAAAAAGGTTCAGTTAGTGTGTTTTGCTATGAGTTGCCTGGCTTTTCAGCAAGCCAAACAATATATTCAGCTGAGCGCATCAGACTAGTCCCCAAATTAGTTTTCTAGATATATTTCCTAATATTCAAAAATGTGTAACAATTTTATTTCATGTAATGGTGTCTTGACACAAATATGTTTAAGTAATAAGTAACAATTAATATTTTTTTATATGATTTTGATGTAACCTGTTGTTAAGAACAAAAGTCCCCGTAATATTATCCAGTTTTAAACAAGCATAACTTGGTTATCTATACGCTTAAAAATTTCTGTAAAACTAAACACACTTAGAAATTAATTGCAATTTATAAGTATAGAGACGGTAGAGAGAGTTTGTACTAATTGCTTGTATTGGTCTTGTTTCATTGTTCTTCTTACAATGTATAGGCCTCCCATGCCTTGGGCTAAGATAGCATATTACACCATGACTTTAACTAGGTGTTTAAAACTCTGTAAGGAAATAGACCAGAAATTTTTCACCAGGGCGTCGTCTTACAGAAGGTCTATTGACTATCAACATTTTGAAGATTAGTTCGTCTATATTTGTATCGACAGATTATACACAACCAATAGCCTCCGCATTGTCCTCTCCGAAATCTTTACACCTTCGCCGTTTATTATCATAGTCAAATGAACAATGCACTTGTTATTCTCGAGATTTTCGAGACAAATATTTCTGATTTTTTTGTCGGTGCGATGAGTGCAAGTAATACATTCCATTGCTATTTTGCCTCAAGGGGCTTTTTATTGTCAAATTTAATTTTAATTCAATCGACGACAGACTTTGGAACTCCAGCAATTGCTGCTATCTTGCTCTGAGAATATGGGGAGTGCAGTAACAGCATTTGTATCTCTCTATATTATCTTGGAGACGTGCCAAAATTCTTACCCATCATGAAATATCGAAAACTTGAGGTAATCGCGTCGAATCATTAATAAAATATATAGTCGTAGACAAAATGTTTTACTTACGTTTTGATGATTTCAGGCACACAAATTGGTTAAAAATAAGGAAATTATAATCTGTAGACAATACAGCAACAATTGTAAGCGCACGTTTTAACGAGCAATGACCGAATGAGAAGAAACGTCCCATCGTTGACAATTGATGCTTGTAAACTGTGTTACCACTATTCAAAAATAATACTAGTGATATCAGTGCCTATTGGACATAAAAATAACCCTTTAAAGACAACACTATTTATTCAAACAACTGCAAAAAACTACTGCCCCTAATAATTTGCGAACCTACTGTAAAGAAATTATAAATTACAAACTAAGGCGAAATACGAGAACGTTGCATTATGTAATTTGTTTAACCGGCTTCAAAAAAGGAGGATAAATGTATGTTCGCCGATTTCCCGCTCAATTATGGACCGATTTTCAAAATGTTTTTCTATTCGAAAGAGTTCGCCCATTCGAGGTGATCCCATAGGAACCAAGTTATGGTCAGATGAGGGGAAGGGGGAAATTGAGGGAAAACCCCAAATTTTAAAGGCACGTCCAATGTTTTCACAAATTTTTTATCTAAAATAATCAGATGTTTGGGTATAATGTTATTGTAAAACTGATGTGACGAAAAAGTGGTAAGTATAAAAGCTATAATTTTGCTTTTTAAGTACTAACTATATCATAGTGAGAAGTCGTAGAAGTATGATAAGCAACTGTTTCTATGGTGTAATAGTCAGAACGTTAAGGTCACGCGTGGAAGTCGGAGGTTCGATTCCCAACAGTAACTTTCTCTTTTCTAGTTTGGTTGGGGCATTTGTCAAATCACTTAGACTAGATAGCGGGCCCCAGTGTCTGAAACATTCCTTATTTTCAATCATTGTTTCTTTATTCCTAATTTTCCTCATACGGTCTGTAATTTTACTTGCTCTATCCATTGTAATACTTAATAAAATAACTGCGTACGTTTTGGAGTAAATATATTACACTAAAAAGAGATAAATAAAATATTTTTACAAAAAAATTAACGGATTTCAAAAAATAAATAATCTCATTGAAATGTAAAAAATAATCATACTTAGACTTTTAACACAATAAAAAAAGATTTTAAAATAAAAATCATACCTAAATCTAATTTAATATAACTGTTTGGGCACGGACCTGATCAAATTGATTTTCATTTAATTATTACAGCGATTATTATGTATATATTATATTTTAAAACTTTTTTCTGTTAAAAGTCTAAGTTTGATTATATTTTAGATTTTATTGAGTTTGTTATTTATTTCCTCAAGTCGGTTAAATTTTTTCTTGTAAAAATATTTTATATAATCACTGAAATTGTGTGGCACTACATCATACCAATAATTAGACTTTGTATAGTTTTTTAACACTCTTTAGATTATTTATTTGGAAGTTTAACAATTGAAAAGCCAAGCTACTGTGATTCTGTTAGAATAGTATATTTTGTACTGAATAACAACAATATATTTACATAATGTAAAGCATACAGTCGGTTCTTTTATCATTTTGAACACGTTTTGTTTTGACCGAAATAAGACAAAAGCAAATGCATGCATTCGGTTTAAATAATGGTAAAATAGGACAATTTCAAACATCCCCATTAACTGAAATACACAGAGCATAACATAAATTCCCATAAAAACAGTTACATCCACGGCCGTACGTATACGCAAAAATGTTAACCGGTAAATTCCAAATATAAAACGAAACGTGTAGGCATAAAACGTTCTGGTTATAAGCGCGATATATAAATGTTGAATTTTAACAATATATATGACCGGGACACTCGCCGAATAATGCCCCGACTAATTAGTTATTCTCAAGTATAGCTCGGGATTTATCTCTCGGACGAAATATTTTTACTGCCGCGGTCGAACGACCTGCGGCCGTTCCCGACCGTCCCCTTTGTCGGACTGACCCACATAAATTAGGCTCGGATTTTCTTAATCCTTGACGAGCAGTCAAACAACAAAAACAATGACAGTCCGTGATGTACGCCCGCTTTGATCTGTTGTTTCCCTAATTATCTTGCGGTGAAAGTAAATTTTTGATGTATTTAGCTGTGTTGATGATGATTTAAATATGGAAAAGTCATAAATTTCGTATAAAACTCACGTACACCTCCAACAACATATCCTATTTAAAGGAAAATTATCATGATGGCTACATTTGCTGATGACACTGCAATTTTTCCTGACGGAGACAAGAGCGAAGAAGCCTCACGCATATTACAATCGACAAGTGACAATATAAATACTGTACTCGAACATGGAAAACAAAAATTAACAAAAGTAAATCTGTAAATGTGCAGTTCATATAAAATTAGACCGCACAAGCATCGATAA
Organism: Rhynchophorus ferrugineus; assembly: GCF_030347505.1. NCBI lineage: Eukaryota > Metazoa > Arthropoda > Insecta > Coleoptera > Curculionidae > Rhynchophorus > Rhynchophorus ferrugineus. The sequence continues at coordinate 9,300,434 of NW_027472581.1, read as the reverse complement.
CAGTAAATATTACTATCATTCTGGATATCAACAACGTCAAGTATCTCGAAATGAATCTTCACGCAAAACTTCGCTGGAAGGAACATGTGAAAAATAAAATGAAATAACAGTAGTTAAAATATATGAAAATGTGTTGCTTAATTAGAAAGCAAACTATAATTATCATAAATTGTTATTATACATGCAAATATTGAAACCTATATGGATATATGGAATTAAATTTAGAGTATGTTCCACGAATACTAATATAAAAGTAATACAAGTTTTCCAGAATAAAGTTCTGAGAAGTACTGTAAATGTACTGAGATGTTACAAGGCTGATTACTTACACAGAGAACTTCACATATCTGCTGTTCCTCAGGAAATCAAAAAAATTGTAAGGAGATATGAGGAGAGACTCCATTCTCATGTCATATGTCAATATATGTCATATTGCGTACAAGTCTTGGGGAGCGTAGGAACATGGCACATAATGAAAGGAATTAAACCATTTAATCTTCTGTAGTGTGGTGAGATTAAATGCATCTCAGTCAATGCATTGCACAGAAAAACAGTAGTATTAATATATAAATTTATTTATTATTATTACACCATAGACTAAAAGTGGGCCAATGGGTCCTCTTATAGTCTGGACATATATTTAGATTTAAAGTATTGTAAAGACAAATTGTAGGATAACTTAGTCTCCAACGATTAGGGACAGTGTAAGAAACATTTCAAAAAAGTCGTATGAGGAATTTATTATCTATATGTTCTTTGGACCATCTTCAGTTGACCAAGGCAACAAAATTTGCCTGGAATTTGTTTGTATATTTTCGTTAAATTTTCACCTTATTTTGGTAGCTATGGGCGTACCTTATGATTTCCTTGATATTACAGCAGATGAGCCACTGAACCCCGTATCACCTACACCCATTCTGAAAACTTTCTGCGTCAATAACAATAGTCACCTGGTCGATTGTCAGTGAATTAAGCCTACTCGCGTGTTTAGCTGCAGGTGTTTTGTCAGGTCTGATGACGGTATTATGGCTCTAGATGGTATCCGGTCCAATGCCATTTTGAACAACTTGACTAAATCGTTGTTCTGAAGAATTTTTTGTAGTTGTTGGTCAATAGTTCGCTATACTGTTTGATTGTGAGTAGTTATTAATTTTTATTTATTAAACAGAACATGTATACATTTTCGCATTCGAATTACCAATAAAATAAACTTTCAAGAATTGGTGATCTGCTGTGCTAGGTACTGATAAAAGCCCTCCTATTAAGTGATTAAATATATCCTTGTATCTGCAATTATTTAAAACTTTGATAACTTATTCTTGATACGAATTTGAAAAAAACTGCAATGGTATAATACCAGGAAAATAGGCGTGAAATTTTCATGTAAAATATTTGTTGCGGTAAACAATGTCATTTCGAATTAACTATTAAATTTTTGAATGTTGGCCGAGAAATGGTTGGAATAATTTCCCATCCCAGAAAGATGATGGTAACAGATCTGGTGGTAGAACCAATTGTGAAAATTTTAGTTTTCTACCGGCATAACATAAACCAGCAGAACACTGTTGTATTTTAATGCCTTAGTAATTTTATTCCAAAGTAACTGATTTGTTGGCACAATAATCTATTTCCGCAAAAGTAGTGGAATGTAGTTCGGTCCTGGATTACAGGGACACTGTGAAATCGCCCAAATTCATTGTGTTGTGTTGCTAGTGTATTTGATATGTATTAACACGTTGCGTTTTGATCCTATCCACTTTATATCCAGTTACTACCGAACTCTATTGTGACATATCATTACGACTACTTTAATTTTTCAGTATTACAGTATTCAGCCGTCAGTGCCGAAAAATTATCTTCATTATTTAGTACATTGTATATTTTAATGGCAGTTTATAGTAGTATCGGTTAGTTTTATTCAGTATTCTCTATTTGTTATAAATTTTTGGCACACCAATAAAAATGATAATCATTTCTGACACTATTAATGACAGTGACAGTGACACTTTTTAAGGGAAAGCAAATGGTTTTATATAAACCTTACTAGGACTTAGTAGACCAAAGTTATTTAAAGCCGGCTTGGTGGCGCAGTGGTAAAAGCGATAGGACGGTTCTCGTACTGTTGCGATAGCCGCGGGTTCGAATCCTGCTGGGGCATGGTCGTAAATTTATGTTTGTGATTGTTTAAAATTTGTGATTGTCCTAGGCAAGAGTGTAAAATCCGACAAGGAAAATGATCCCACTGACGCCAGTAACCAGGCTGGTTAAGACCGGATGTCTTATGGGATGATTTCTAAAGTTGGTCACTCACCAGTCGGTAGGCTTAATGCTGAGGACCGTGGTTCGGTGCCCACGTTAAACTGTAGGTCCAGTCCAGATAAACCCATAGTTGGTAATTAAATATTATAATAAATTTTACATAATAAACTATTAAGAAAATCTATGTTATCGAATGTGTGTTGACTAAGATGCAATTATTACGTATATCGAAGATACAACCACTGCGAATATCCATTATCCCTCCACAATATACCAGTAACTAACCATCACAACAAGATGTGCAAAGAAGCGTTTCTCCAAAATACTCAACAAGTTTTGCTGATATTTCGACAACCGCAACACTCTGCTGAAAAGAGTCTATTATTATGTGTTGGTTCCTATTACACACGTGGAGGTCTAATTTTTTAACGTTTGTTAGAAAATACCCCAACATAGATAGCTAAAGAACTGATTAGTGCCTAAAAAGTTAAATCATTTTTATCCAATCTTTTCCGGACATTTCTTTACTTTTCCTTACGTCGGACCAATTTCCTTACCCTTTTTTACATAAGTCGTGTTGAGACGTTTTTACATTTATTCATATTTAAGAAAATTGTTCAATTTTGAGTTTTTAGACCATTAAAATGGTTTATGTAATATTTGTGAGATGAGAAAAGAATTGTGACTTGAGACAACAAAACATATCGCGTTGTATCGAATATCTGGTGAAACTGGGTCATATAAGAAAGGCATCGAGCAACAAAAAGACATGTGTCTAGCAAAAAGGATGTCTCATCAAAAGAACTGTTAACATTAGAATTTGGCATAAGAATCAGAACTGACCAAATGATCTGAGAATTAATTAAATAATTGACTAAACATTTTGCAACTAAGAAGAACCACAGAATTGACACAAATAACAGAACTGAATAACATCAGAATCTGTCATGACAACAGAATTGGCTAAATTAAAATGAAGGAATTACAGAACCAAAACTAGAAACAGTAAAATAATTACCGAATTAGTCAAGGAACATGAATTAAGAAACTGTCAAGGGACTCAAGTTTTAATCGGAGTTAAGAAGAAAGAAAAAGTATCAAGAATGTAAGTCAAGAGTCAAGAACAGTAGACCTATATGTTGTGTGTATAATGATCAGATGGGTTCGATGACTGAAACAGTGTTATCCTAAATCATTCAAACAATTTAGCCATTTCTAACCAATTGATAAGTCCTTCACTAATACGTATCAATTTAACATCTTTAAAAGTATTTTTTTATATTATTCATTTAAATAAACAAACTCGTCTTTGTCTCAACTTTATATTTTCTCCTTAACAACTCAGTAATTCGTCTAATTAACTAATTTTAATATGATTGTAAGAAATTTTGCTCTTTTAACTGTTTCCAAAAAATATCTTATAGGAAGTTAAAACATTTTTTCACTGTAATAAAATATAAGTTTTATACGTGGTATATCTCCAACAAAAAATGTGAATGAAAAATATCAAGGTATATCAAAAAAACGTAATAACATGAATTAAGAAACTGTCAAGGGACTCAAGTTTTAATCGGAGTTAAGAAGAAAGAATAAGTATCAAGAATGTAAGTCAAGAATCAAGAACAGTAGACCTATATGTTGTGTGTATAATGATCAGTTGGGTTCGATGACTGAAACAGTGTTATCCTAAATCATTCAAACAATTTAGTCATTTCTAACCAATTGATAATTCCTTCACTAATACGTATCAATTTAACATCCTTAAAAGTATTTTTTTATATTATTCATTTAAATAAACAAACTCGTCTTTGTCTCAACTTTGTATTTTCTCCTTAACAACTCAGCAATTCGTCTAATTAACTAATTTTAATATGATTGTAAGAAATTTTGCTCTTTTAACTGTTTCCAAAAAATATCTTATAGGAAGTTAAAACATTTTTTCACTGTAATAAAATATAAGTTTTATACGTGGTATATCTCCAACAAAAAATGTGAATGAAAAATATCAAGGTATATCAAAAAAACGTAATAACATGAATTAAGAAACTGTCAAGGGACTCAAGTTTTAATCGGAGTTAAGAAGAAAGAATAAGTATCAAGAATGTAAGTCAAGAATCAAGAACAGTAGACCTATATGTTGTGTGTATAATGATCAGTTGGGTTCGATGACTGAAACAGTGTTATCCTAAATCATTCAAACAATTTAGCCATTTCTAACCAATTGATAAGTCCTTAACTAATACGTATCAATTTAACATCTTTAAAAGTATTTTTTTATATTATTCATTTAAACCAACAAACTCGTCTTTGTCTCAACTTTATATTTTCTCCTTAACAACTCAGCAATTCGTCTAATTAACTAATTTTAATATGATTGTAAGAAATTTTGCTCTTTTAACTGTTTCCAAAAAATATCTTATAGGAAGTTAAAACATTTTTTCACTGTAATAAAATATAAGTTTTATACGTGTTATATCTCCAACAAAAAATGTGAATGAAAAATATCAAGGTATATCAAAAAAACGTAATAACATGAATTAAGAAACTGTCAAGGGACTCAAGTTTTAATCGGAGTTAAGAAGAAAGAATAAGTATCAAGAATGTAAGTCAAGAATCAAGAACAGTAGACCTATATGTTGTGTGTATAATGATCAGTTGGGTTCGATGACTGAAACAGTGTTATCCTAAATCATTCAAACAATTTAGCCATTTCTAACCAATTGATAAGTCCTTCACTAATACGTATCAATTTAACATCTTTAAAAGTATTTTTTTATATTATTCATTTAAATAAACGAACTCGTCTTTGTCTCAACTTTGTATTTTCTCCTTAACAACTCAGCAATTCGTCTAATTAACTAATTTTAATATGATTGTAAGAAGTTTTGCTCTTTTAACTGTTTCAAAAAAATATCTTATAGGAAGTTAAAACATTTTTTCACTGTAATAAAATATAAGTTTTATACGTGTTATATCTCCAACAAAAAATGTGAATGAAAAATATCAAATTTATGTTTGTGATTGTTTAAAATTTGTGATTGTCCTAGGCAAGAGTGTAAAATCCGACAAGGAAAATGATCCCAGTCACGCCAGTAACCAGGCTGGTTAAGACCGGATGTCTTATGGGATGATTTCTAAAGTTGGTCACTCACCAGTCGGTAGGCTTAATGCTGAGGACCGTGGTTCGGTGCCCACGTTAAACTGTAGGTCCAGTCCAGATAAACCCATAGTTGGTAATTAAATATTATAATAAATTTTACATAATAAACTATTAAGAAAATCTATGTTATCAAATGTGTGTTGACTAAGATGCAATTATTACGTATATCGACGATACAACCACTGCGAATATCCATTTTCCCTCCACAATATACCAGTAACTAACCATCACAACAAGATGTGCAAAGAAGCGTTTCTCCAAAATACTCAACAAGTTTTGCTGATATTTCGACACTCTGCTGAAGAGATTCTATTATTTTGTGTTGGTTCCTATTACACACGTGGAGGTCTAATTTTTTAACGTTTGTTAGAGAGTACCCCAACATAGATAGCTAAAGAACTGATTAGTGCCTAAAAAGTTAAATCTTTTTTATCCAATTTTTTCCGGACATTTCTTTACTTTTCCTTAGGTCGGTCCAATTTCCTTACCCTTCTTTACAAAAGTCGTGTTGAGACGTTTTTACATTTATTCATATTTAAGAAAATTGTTCAATTTTGAGTTTTTAGACCATTAAAATGGTTTATGTAATATTTGTGAGATGAGAAAAGAATTGTGACTTGAGACAACAAAACATATCGCGTTGTATGGAATATCTGGTGAAACTGTACGTATCAATTTAACATCTTTAAAAGTATTTTTTTATATTATTCATTTAAATAAACAAACTCGTCTTTGTCTCAACTTTATATTTTCTCCTTAACAACTCAGTAATTCGTCTAATTAACTAATTTTAATATGATTGTAAGAAATTTTGCTCTTTTAACTGTTTCCAAAAAATATCTTATAGGAAGTTAAAACATTTTTTCACTGTAATAAAATATAAGTTTTATACGTGGTATATCTCCAACAAAAAATGTGAATGAAAAATATCAAGGTATATCAAAAAAACGTAATAACATGAATTAAGAAACTGTCAAGGGACTCAAGTTTTAATCGGAGTTAAGAAGAAAGAATAAGTATCAAGAATGTAAGTCAAGAATCAAGAACAGTAGACCTATATGTTGTGTGTATAATGATCAGTTGGGTTCGATGACTGAAACAGTGTTATCCTAAATTATTCAAACAATTTAGTCATTTCTAACCAATTGATAATTCCTTCACTAATACGTATCAATTTAACATCCTTAAAAGTATTTTTTTATATTATTCATTTAAATAAACAAACTCGTCTTTGTCTCAACTTTGTATTTTCTCCTTAACAACTCAGCAATTCGTCTAATTAACTAATTTTAATATGATTGTAAGAAATTTTGCTCTTTTAACTGTTTCCAAAAAATATCTTATAGGAAGTTAAAACATTTTTTCACTGTAATAAAATATAAGTTTTATACGTGGTATATCTCCAACAAAAAATGTGAATGAAAAATATCAAGGTATATCAAAAAAACGTAATAACATGAATTAAGAAACTGTAAAGGGACTCAAGTTTTAATCGGAGTTAAGAAGAAAGAATAAGTATCAAGAATGTAAGTCAAGAATCAAGAACAGTAGACCTATATGTTGTGTGTATAATGATCAGTTGGGTTCGATGACTGAAACAGTGTTATCCTAAATCATTCAAACAATTTAGCCATTTCTAACCAATTGATAAGTCCTTAACTAATACGTATCAATTTAACATCTTTAAAAGTATTTTTTTATATTATTCATTTAAACCAACAAACTCGTCTTTGTCTCAACTTTATATTTTCTCCTTAACAACTCAGCAATTCGTCTAATTAACTAATTTTAATATGATTGTAAGAAATTTTGCTCTTTTAACTGTTTCCAAAAAATATCTTATAGGAAGTTAAAACATTTATTCACTGTAATAAAATATAAGTTTTATACGTGTTATATCTCCAACAAAAAATGTGAATGAAAAATATCAAGGTATATCAAAAAAACGTAATAACATGAATTAAGAAACTGTCAAGGGACTCAAGTTTTAATCGGAGTTAAGAAGAAAGAATAAGTATCAAGAATGTAAGTCAAGAATCAAGAACAGTAGACCTATATGTTGTGTGTATAATGATCAGTTGGGTTCGATGACTGAAACAGTGTTATCCTAAATCATTCAAACAATTTAGCCATTTCTAACCAATTGATAAGTCCTTCACTAATACGTATCAATTTAACATCTTTAAAAGTATTTTTTTATATTATTCATTTAAATAAACGAACTCGTCTTTGTCTCAACTTTGTATTTTCTCCTTAACAACTCAGCAATTCGTCTAATTAACTAATTTTAATATGATTGTAAGAAGTTTTGCTCTTTTAACTGTTTCAAAAAAATATCTTATAGGAAGTTAAAACATTTTTTCACTGTAATAAAATATAAGTTTTATACGTGTTATATCTCCAACAAAAAATGTGAATGAAAAATATCAAGGTATATCAAAAAAACGTAATAACATGAATTAAGAAACTGTCAAGGAACTCAAGTTTTAATCAGAGTTAAGAAGAAAGAAAAAGTATCAAGAATGTAAGTCAAGAATCAAGAAGAGCAGACCTATATGTTGTGTGTATAATGATCAGTTGGGTTCGATGACTGAAACAGTGTTATCCTAAATCATTCAAACAATTTAGCCATTTCTAACCAATTGATAAGTCCTTCACTAATACGTATCAATTTAACATCTTTAAAAGTATTTTTTTATATTATTCATTTAAATAAACAAACTCGTCTTTGTCTCAACTTTATATTTTCTCCTTAACAACTCAGAAATTCGTCTAATTAACTAATTTTAATATGATTGTAAAAAATTTTGCTCTTTTAACTGTTTCCAAAAAATATCTTATAGGAAGTTAAAACATTTTTTCACTGTAATAAAATATAAGTTTTATACGTGGTATATCTCCAACAAAAAATGTGAATGAAAAATATCAAGGTATATCAAAAAAACGTAATAACATGAATTAAGAAACTGTCAAGGGACTCAAGTTTTAATCGGAGTTAAGAAGAAAGAATAAGTATCAAGAATGTAAGTCAAGAATCAAGAACAGTAGACCTATATGTTGTGTGTATAATGATCAGTTGGGTTCGATGACTGAAACAGTGTTATCCTAAATCATTCAAACAATTTAGCCATTTCTAACCAATTGATAAGTCCTTAACTAATACGTATCAGTTTAACATCTTTAAAAGTATTTTTTTATATTATTCATTTAAACCAACAAACTCGTCTTTGTCTCAACTTTATATTTTCTCCTTAACAACTCAGCAATTCGTCTAATTAACTAATTTTAATATGATTGTAAGAAATTTTGCTCTTTTAACTGTTTCCAAAAAATATCTTATAGGAAGTTAAAACATTTATTCACTGTAATAAAATATAAGTTTTATACGTGTTATATCTCCAACAAAAAATGTGAATGAAAAATATCAAGGTATATCAAAAAAACGTAATAACATGAATTAAGAAACTGTCAAGGGACTCAAGTTTTAATCGGAGTTAAGAAGAAAGAATAAGTATCAAGAATGTAAGTCAAGAATCAAGAACAGTAGACCTATATGTTGTGTGTATAATGATCAGTTGGGTTCGATGACTGAAACAGTGTTATCCTAAATCATTCAAACAATTTAGCCATTTCTAACCAATTGATAAGTCCTTCACTAATACGTATCAATTTAACATCTTTAGAAGTATTTTTTTATATTATTCATTTAAATAAACGAACTCGTCTTTGTCTCAACTTTGTATTTTCTCCTTAACAACTCAGCAATTCGTCTAATTAACTAATTTTAATATGATTGTAAGAAGTTTTGCTCTTTTAACTGTTTCCAAAAAATATCTTATAGGAAGTTAAAACATTTTTTTACTGTAATAAAATATAAGTTTTATACGTGTTATATCTCCAACAAAAAATGTGAATGAATTATATCAAGGTATATCAAAAAAACGTAATAAAGTAACTAGATTAAAAGGCTCTTTCACTCTTGAATTATAAAAAATATTACTTTCGAAATTACACAATTACATTTCTCCGTGTTAAGCGCTAGATGAAGTATAACATAAAATATAAATTGCTTTCGTCGGCCCGTCGAAGAAAAAACATTTTTATGGAAATGGAAATTGTCAGATTTAACTTCCAGATTTATAAAATGATTTCAACCTCCAAAACATTTTTCAGCGTTTTTTGTTATTTGAAATTGCTGTGCCGTTTGAGAGCATTTCAGATAAGGAAATCGCTTTCATATTTCATTGTTCGATCGGCCATTCATCTGTGTAGCACGCATTTTCTAATAAAGAGCCTATTAATCAATATGCCATTATGGAAAATGGTCGAAAAATGGACCATTAGAAAAAAACAACTATAGTTCTCTGTAATTTATAGTCATATATCAGTAATAGAGGAGGGTTGTACATATAAGCGGTTTAACCTGTAGATACAATTGAATTTAATGCACTCTTAAAATGTTTTTATATGAAGTATGTAACACATGGGCTCAAAAACCCAAGGTATAACAAAGAAAACGCAGTTTATTTGTTCAAAATTGCTTTATTCATAATTATATCAATACCGCTCTAACATTTCCATACAATTTTGTAGAACGATTTATCTTTTACCTCAAAATAGGCCTCTCATCAGTTGCTGTCCACTAAGATAACGACCAGTTTGATTCCGGCGTGAAATGATGGATCCATATGTCATCCATTATCACATATCAATGCAAAAACTCCAGTTTGTTACGTTTAAACATGGCCAAACATTGCTCATCAACAGAATCATCAACAGGTTCCTAGTTTTGGTCTACAATGATCAAACAAAAATTTCTCATGCAGTCAAATGCAAGTACAATATAAAACCAACGCGTTCTTCTGTATCTAGGCGATGTTATTTAACTGACGCTTCAATTTTCAATAATTCAAAACAATTTTGTGGAATTTTTGATATTATTTGGTGTTACCATCTCATTTGGACGTCCACAGCGTTCTGCATCGGTGGTGTCCCCACTACCACATTCGAAGTCAGTAAACAAACATTTTATTGTTGCTTCTGATGGAGTGGAACCCTTTCCAATCCATCGCTTCGGTTGAACGGTTTTTTCCCGTCAAGAAGAAGTGTAAAATTAAAACACATTCTTTTTCATCCATTGTTTTAAAAATAACAAAACTAGTGTCACTCTCAGCACAATAACTCACTAACTGATGAGGGGAATATCATGCATTTTTAATAGCTTAGTTTTGAAGGTTAGTAATAAATGAAAAAGCTGGAAATTCAATAAAACTAGCGCTATATATGGGTTAGGCGCGGGAATTTTCAGTGCATATGTTAGGTGATTATTTTGACCAACCCTTTTCAACGGTAAGAACTACTCACAAAATATAAAAATATAGAGTAGGGCTTAAATAGGTGCACTTGTAAACATATTCTCTTGGACGTCTAAGTCACTAGAGGGCCTGAAGTAAAAATATGAATTAACAGGTCAATTGAAAGATCACCGTCCTACCATAGTAAAACACATTTTTTTGGCAAATTTTTTTTTATTCAACATAATTCTCTTCAAGCGTAATACATTGATTATAGCGACCCTTCAACTTTTCGATATCATTTCTGTAATACGATTTGTCCATTGCTTCAAAATAGGCCTCAGTTTTGGCGATCACCTCTTCATTTGACGAAATTTTCTTCCGGGTATTCTTTAGAGATCTGAGAACAGGAACTAGTCGCTGAGGGTCAGATCTGGAAAATACGGTGCATTAGGAAGCAATTTAAAGCCCAGTTCATTTATATTTGCCATCGTTTTCACTGACTTGTGATACGGTGCATTGTCTTGGTGAAGCACTACTTTCTTTTTATTCAGATGCGGCCGTTTTTCGGCGAGTTCGTCCTCCAAACGGTCCAATAACGCTATATAATGGTCGGTGTTAATGATCCTTCCTTTTTCAAGGTAGCCAATGACAATTATTCCATGCGCATCTCCACACTACAGATGCGATAATCTTACCCGTCGACTGTTGCGTCTTCCCACGGTTTGGAGCTTCTCTTTTCATTGTGTGCGGTCCACTAGTGTGACTGTCGATTGAACGTCGGAGTGAAATGATGGAGCCATATTTCATCTATTGTCATATATCGATACAAAAAGTCGGGTTTCGCTTGATCATCTTCAAACACTGCTCCGAATCATGAACTAGTCGTTGTTTTTGGTAAAAAATGAGCATATGTGAGCGGCACCCAGTTTGCACAGATTTTTCTTATACCCAAATATTCGTAAATGATATGATGTACACGTTCAGTTGATATCTCTAAAGCGTCTGCTGAACAGTTCAATCTTAATTTACGGTCATTCAAAATCATGTTGTGGATTTTTTTATGTTTTCGTCGGTAGCAACCGCTTTTGGGCGTCCACTGCGTTCGCCGTCGGTGCTCATTTCATTCACTCTTTTCGTCACGTATAAACTTAGCTTACCAATCTTTGATGGTTGATTTTCCTAGGGCAGTATCAGCAATCTCGGTATCAAGCCAAGTTTTTGCTTCAACTGTGTTTTTTTCCTTCGAAAAGCAATATCTGGCGTGTTAAAAATTCTTTATTATCCATTTTTTTCACAATAACAAAAGTTACTTCACTCAAAATGCTATAATTCATAAACTAATGATTCGACAGCTGTTACATTTATACACGCATCTTTTGAGGGTGCGGAATAACAAAAAAACGGATTTATAAATGGACCAAAGCATTCAAGGGTGGCCGCAAAACCGTCGAGAATGAGCCGCATGATCGTCGACCGCGAACAAGCACCGCACCAGATAACATTAGCTGTGTAGAACAGTTCATTTTGGAGGACCGTAGGACGGATGTTCGAGACATTTCGGCTGAGCCTGCATCAGTATTGGTAGGCAGAGTCTATCATCCACGGACACCTTCAATATCGCAAAAACAACTGCGCGATAGGTTCCTAAACTGTTGAACTTCGAGCAAAAATTTACGCGGTTGAAAGTTGAAAGACGGACAAGACACGTCTTCACTACAGACGGGATATTGGTACACTATAACACTCTCGAAACCAAGGTGTCGTCTGAAGAGTGGAGGAAGAAGGAGGAAGGGGCGCCAGTCAAAGCGAAGACAACGGTGTTCTGGGTGCGGCGGAACGTGCTGTACGTCGATTTTCTGCCCACCCAACGTACTATTAATGCTGCATGTTACTCTAACCTTCTAAGAACATACGCGAAACACGCTTATCGCTCGAAATGGAGGAGCATTCCAGCACGAAGTGCGTTTCTCCTCCAGGTAAACGCGCGCCCTCACACCGCGCGTCTCACGCTCGATACAATATCGGAATTGGGGTGTGAAGTACTGTAGCACCCTCCTTACAGTCCCGATTTATCACCCTGTGACTACCACATATTTGGAGCACTGAAAGAAGCACTCGGAGATCAAAGATTCTTGCGCACATGGCTGTCCTTGGGCAATTCGCTTCGATATCAGCATCAAAAAACTTTAGGAAGGATGGACAAAATGCGTAGCTAGTAAGGAGGAATACCTCGAAAAATTTTTGTAAATTTTTTCAATTATAAATAAAAGTAAAAAAGAGTATTTGCCTCGATCATATTTGAACCACCCTTGTATACGGTTTTAGAAAATTTCAATATCATATCTTTACAATTTTCCATTTAGTATTAGCGAGTTCAGTTCATCTGGTGTATAACAGTGTACCAGTGTATATAAATGCTAACCATGGAATTCTCTAAAATATATTTTCGCCATTCATTAGTTCTGTTGTTTGATTTAGAGAAGTCTATCTCGGAATACAATCAAACATTTTGCAGGTAGGTTTGGTTTAAACGATAAAAAGTGGTGCTTTTAGTGTCAATAACAAAGAACGGCTTGGAGAACCAAAAATGACAATAAATTTCCCGACTTATCCCAGGAAAACCGAGCTCAAATTCTCAAAGATCAGCCAAACAGCTTGGCAGTAGATGAATCAATCGTTTCCAGGCGTGGATTTGCGATGCGAAAGTTTCAAAGGTTGGGAAAATTACTACTACACCTTGCAATTCTGGGAAGGATACACAGTTGCAGCTCGAGTGGAAAAAATTTTCATAACCTGCATCCTTACTAGGCATAACACCTTCTGATTAGCCCTTGTTTAGATCGTTGCGGCATGAAACCGACGCAGAAGTGCGAAAGTTGATGATTAATTGGATCGATGCCAAAGCAACACTAGATTTCCGAAACAGTTTCGCCATGTTGAGAAGGAGATGAGAAAAAGTAATAGCAAATGATAGAAAATATTTTGGTTAATATGTTGTACCAACTTGTGAAACAATAACCAAAATATGGGCCACAACTTAATATGATCGTTTTAGAGCACTAGCTTCTTAAGTTTGCTGATGATTCTGTCATTCAATAATTAATTGCAGATTGCCTATCATTGTTTGTACTTGAAACATAATAATTTTATGGCATCTATCCTCCAACATACACTAGTTAGATTCAGACAGCAACTAAATACAAAATATTAAAAGTATCACCAACATTGGAATGATTAAATAACTATTATTTACATCCACTCTCTCCTATTAGAGAGAAAAACACATTTCCGTACGGTTTTCAATAAATTATGTATAGGTAACATTATACTGCTCCCAAACAAGATATATTTAGTTTACTTCAATATCGTTTTCTTTAGCCCAAAGTTGTTTTTCAGCCTGATGGTTGTCATTACTCAAGGCAAATAAAAGCAAGAACAAAAGGTCACACGTTCAGTAAGTAAATGGCAGTCATTTGTCGAAATTGGTTTCTAATGTACGCATTATTTTTTGGTTTTGTATACGATAACATCGAATAAATTATTTAATACGAAAAATATCTAATTTGAATATAGAAATTACAAAAATTTTTTTGGTAGGAATATATTTGATATAAAAGTTTTAATCAAGGTCCATTGAAATTGATTTTTATATTAATTTTCTCCAGGCTGAAAACGATCCTATTAAATTTAAGATGTAGGTGATTCTAAGTTTGAGATAAAATCCTTAATCTAAAATAAGTAGAATGAGCTATTTTGTATACTTCATCTTTTTTATCCCCAGTTCTTATCCATTAATTATCAAAAGCTGGAATATACGTAATGGAGAAAAAACTATGGATCATTTATTACTTTTTTAACCTTTCTTATAAATTTGTGAGAAAGTCTATATATATTATGTTTATGTTATTTTTATTTGTTTGTTTTTTTAAAATATCCATACAACACTAACCTTTCCCAAATGCAACTGGTTAAAGACTGCGTTGGTGACAATTACAAAATTTGTTAAAATGTCATCAATTTAATGACTATCTTGAGTGGCTTTTTTCATTAAGGACAAAAAAGTGTAATTATCCATATAAATCTATTGGTTTAAGGCTATTTAACCAAGCTAGTTAGTTTTGGATCTAGTTCATGGATTCAGGAATATACATCCTCGGCTGGTACGTTTTAGAAATCATTTAAAGCATTTAACATAAGTTAATTTTTTTCATCTCATTGGTCTTCATTGTGAGGAGGATGAACATGAGGGCAAAAATAATTTACATTCTATACTAGCGGTAGATGACTCTATAACTTCAATTCCAGATGTCCCTATATAAATAAACGAGTCAAGGCAATATACTATGCCCCAGAATAAATTGTTTTATTATACTGTTAGTAAGCCTCTTTTAGCCACTTATTTTAATTTTAAACTCTTTTATTTTATCCCGGGATATTGCCACGTCGATAATAAAACATATTTTTGTCAAATATCTTTAAAAAATGTAAATTTAAAAACTTTTAATTTTACACTACTTAATGATTTTCCAGTTATAATATTACCAATAATATGGTGTGCTATATACCTTATTATTGCGGGTAAACCTATAATAGGTATCTAATAGATTAAATTAATGCCACTAAACAAACATGAAAAAAGAAAAAGACGGAAGAGATAACATAATTTTGATGTGCAATGTACTAAAGTTTTTTCTTATGGTTTCATATATATGTATATAATATTTATATCTTATAGATATATTTAATTTTATATCATATTTATATTTATTTATTTTTAAATATTATATTTATGTTTAGTTGAATTTTTTTAATAAATTTATTTCAGAAAAAAATTGTTTTTTATTTAAATTTCATTGGACAGACGTCACGTGACAAGCATTACTAATGAGCCAATCAAATGTCTTCACAGTAAAATATTTTTCTTACAGGTGCTTATAATGGAGATTTAAATTCACCAGTCAAATTACTTGGGAGGCTAATTATGCACATTCTGGATGTTGGTCAAAGCAAAATTTTGCACCTTTTGAGTAGCATCTCTATTACTCTATGCGTGAGGTTTTGGTCTAGAAATTTGAATCTATTTTTTTGTATATTAGGTTTAGGATTTTTTCAGTATATATTTAAGAAGAAATTTAAGATACTATTCAGCTATAGATATTACGGAGTTCAATAAGTTAGCGGATTTACAAGCTATTTTTCAATACAATTTCACTCAACTCCAATACAGTTATTCCAATCTGCTCCAACTTATTCACGAGAAAAAGTAATTTTTGAAAACTACTGCTAAAATCGTTTTATTTTAATCTAACGGCCTTTTGGACTTTGTTGTGATGCAACAGTTGTGCCTTTGGGTGCGTGTTTCTGACAATGACTTGACTCTTGTTAATTTGGGTAACTATGTTAAACATCTTATTTTATCAAAATAAAAGTGAATAGACCTGATAAATATTATTTTGCTTCCTAAGTCTTAATGATACACATCTCTTATATAACATATGATCACAATTACATATTAAAACCATTTCTTTTTCCCAGTGGGGCTCCACTTTCATATTTTCGCTTGTGGAAAATATCTATATCTTTGTGGAGCACTGAACAGTTGTTTCATTACATTGAGACGGTCTATTTTTCTTGGTATCTTTCCTTCGTTTCTTTAATGTCTTGGTGAAATCGTTTACCTCCTGTACTTACATTTTCCACATTTCGTAGGAAGTAGCTGTGGTCAGAATGAAAAAATGTGCTTTTAAACTCAGTAGGTAACCTAAAGGCTGAAATGCATTTAGCATTCTTTTACGATTTTGTTATGGCTAGGGTTTACCTAAAAAAAATCACAATTCAATCTTAAAGTCGACACAGAACTTCCAATCATGGTTCTCGCCTTTTTATTTGCACAGAACCAATTCCTCGGTTTTATAGTTCGAATATACAATTTGACGTATACGAAATAACACAGGAATGAAAGCGTAAAACGCGCCATTGGCAGGCAGAACTGCTTTAAGGATTATTTTTGAAACACTATCTTAACCCACGATAAAACTATCCTTTGCTCTATAGTAATGGATCTTAAATGCGTCCTGGGCTCCTGCATTTTTTAAAATTTATTTCAGCATACCAAGATACATAATTATTTTACATTTAGTAAATATTGTTATATGTGTGTTCCAAAAACTACATGAAAGTTTAATTTATCCTAACACGAGTGTTGTACCGTAATAAACCAATTTTTTTAGTTTCATTGGATTCACCATGTGTCTATGAACCACTGGTTTAAGCTTCGATTCTATGCTAACTTATTTCGTCGTGTTTTTAAGATGTCAGACAAAAGTAGTGTTTTCGGAGTAGTTTCGCTAAGGGAAACGCTAATGTGATATTGTTTGCTCAATGCTAAGTAATTGACTGTTTTTCGCATCATTAGTCATTTCAAAGAGATTAGCCATGATGGTGGGCGTCCAGGAAGTAGAAGAAAGTACACCATCAATAGTTCTGCCAACCGCTATATTATCACAAAAGTAGTGAAGCGAAATTTGAGAATGTCTGTTAAAAAAGTCGTCCGTGAGTTTGTTTTAAGCAAGTTATCGGTTTATCGAGTAGCCAAAAAGGAGCTCAATCTCAAGGCATACAGACACGAGACATATTAGCTTCTCAGAGATGAGAACAAGCGGGTACGGCTCGAAGGATGTCGCCAAGTTAACGGTCGGGCCTATGGGGCTCGAGCAATAGGAGCGAATTCTCTTCACGGACGAGAAGCTGTTCACCCTTGAAAAAGCGCATAATCGCCAAAATAACAGGAGCTTATCCGCTGAGTCTGCCGGGACGTTGGCCATCTTCGAACATCACCAAAAATCCGTAGTCGGTCGTAGTCTAAGGCAGAATTTGCCCTCTTGTTTTTGTCGGATCAATGGGTCGAAATCGACCAAAAATTGTATTGTCGCGACATCCTGGAGGCTGTCATACTTACGTGAGAACAGCAGCACTTCAGCAATACGATTTGGGTGTTCTAACAGTACTCCGGCCCGTTCCATAAGGCATAAGTGATGCCAGACTGGTGCCGAGCATATTTTGCGAACTTCACGTCGACAGAATAGCCTACCAACTCGCCGAGTCTCAATCCAAAGAACTACGGAACATGATCCATTTTAAACGCCAGGATCTGGTGGTACACGCCACAAAAGCTAGCAGTCGCTGAAGCGATCATTGCGTTGAGATTGCGTTGCGTTGACCCATTTTTGCAAGAAGACCCGCGGCCCATTGACGAAAATTTTAAGTCACCTTTAAACCTGTGTATCGCAACGGGAGGAGGCTACATAGAAATCGAATAAGTGTATATATTTTTCTATATTTTAAAGACTCCTTATTCTAACTAGGGGTTTAACTGGACTGGATCTACAGTTTAACGTGGCATTCGAATCATGGTCCTCTGCGTTAAGCCTACTGACTGGCGAGCGACCAACTTAGAAATCATCCCAGATGACCTCCGGTCTTACCCATCCTGGTTACTGGCGTGACTGTTATCGCTTTTCTTGTCGGATTTGCACTGCCCAGGACAAGCACAAATATTAAACTTCGGACCCGTGACTATCGCAACAGTAGTTGGACCGCCCTGTCGCCTTTACCACTGCGCCAAACAAGCGGGAGATTGTACTATTGATAGTTTCGCTAAAATTATCAGTTAAAATAAAAATTTTACTTAAATTATTTCATGTAGTTTTTCGGGACACCCTATATATATAAAATATTAGCATATCCTTAATAAATTCACTATGTCGTAAAACATCTTCAAGTTACTTAACTTAAATTAAAAAGTTCATCAAGTATATTAAGTTCTCCTACGTATATATTTACGTATATCGTCGAGTTACATAGACTGGAAAATCTTTCGCAGGAAACATTTCCATTAAACGGAAAACCACGTTTTGCATCAATTTTTCCATTAAATTAAAATTATTACGTGATTCATGTATATACATAACCGACGCTAAGAGATTTAGGAGCCAGTTTATAGACATATATTCAAGTTATCTTGTAGAATATTTGAATATCTTATTAGTACCGTTAATTTATTATATGCTGTTCTTTTGTTCTCTTTCATCGCACCCTTCTGCTGTCCTGTGCCGCGATATTTTATAAGGGTTTAGGTTTACTTAGGATCAAATTTATTGTTTCTTTGTTCTCGCCGTTGTTGATTGGGGACTAATTTGATACATATTCAAGGAAAATCATACTTAATTTTAAGCGTCAATTATACTCGCTTAAAATTTACATTTTTTATTCTGTTTATTGTTAAATATTGTTTTTGTATCTTTATATATAGTTCTTCATAGAAACGTGTAGGATAAAAACTAATTTCTTTTACAATAGTAAGTGGCTACTTATTGGAATCACCCGGTAAGCAGTACTGACGGTTCAATTATTGTAATAAAAGAAAGTGTTAAAGTATTCTAATACAATCAGAATCCTTATAAAATATCACTGGTTACATCAGTGGCCATCAGATATCAGAACGGTTTCGTATAATGTTTAGACCTCAATGACTTTAATAATTAACACCTCCTTCCTGGAAAAATGATCAAAATAGTCAAATCACTTGTTTTTTGCAAAAGTTATATTTCGTAGTTATAGTTACTAGTTATAGTTTATATAATTATTTGTTACTTAATAAAGTTTTCTTGGTATCTTTCCTTCATCTCTTTAATGTCTTGGTGAAATCGTTTTGCCTCATGTATTTACATTTTCCAAATTTTCTAGGAAGTAGCTGTGGTCGGAATGAAAAAATGTGCTTTTTCACACAGTAGGTAAGCTAAAGGCTGAAATGCATTTAGCATTCCTTTACGATTTGTTTATGCCTAGGGTTTACCTAAAAAAAATCACAATTTTAAAATCGCCACACAACTGTCAATCATGGTTTTCGCCTTTTAGTTTGCGAACCAATTCCAACCAATTCCTCGGTTTTATGGTTCGAATATACAATTTGACGTATACGAAATAACACAGGAATGAAACTGTAAAAGCCACCGTTATTATGCAGAACTGCTTTAAGGATTCTTATATAAACTTATATATATGAATTCTCTTATATAATTCTTATATAAAACTATCCTTTCCTGTATAGTATTGGATCTTAAATGCGTCTTAAAAAGTGCGGATAACCAGTACTGACGGTTCAATTATTTTAATAAAAGTAAGTGTTAAAGTTTTCTAATGCAATCAGGATCCTTATAGAATATCACTGGTTACATCAGTGGCCATTAGATATCAGAACGGTTTCTTATTATGTTTAGATCTCAGTCATTTTAATAATTAACACCTTCTTTCTGGAAAAACGTTCAAAGGAATCAAGGTTAAAGGCCAGTCCACATTTCAATGCCGGCGACCACTTGTTGTTTTTTGCAAAAGTTATATTTTATAGTTATAGTTATCAGTTATAGTTTATATTATTATTTGTTACTTAATAAAGCAAATTATGTATGTAAGTAGCGTTGAGAACTTTCGACTGAAATTGTCTATCGAGTGTTTAGTAATTTACTACTTTTACCATCGATTGTTTCAGTCGATAGTTTTGGTTCGACTGGTTTTACTGCTTTTTATTAGTGACTGTTTCAGTCGACTGTTTTCAATCGCTATTTATGCTTACATAGATTTGTATGTAATATATAGTGTTATAATTATTATGATAGTTTGCTTGTAAATAACAATATATTGGATATTAATATAACAGCATTTTGGAACGACATTTTTCAAGTTTGTTAATATAATAAGGTAAAATAATAAAAATTGTGAATGATGAATAGTAAAACACTTTTGTTTCTATGGCAATAATAGATAATATTTCGATTACTCTCTCGATTTTTGTTAAACATGTTTCCGTTCAATTATAAATAAAGTATTTACTTTTTACTTTAATTTAAAAAAACTCTAGTAGTTATTGTGCGATTATTTTTAATTATGTCATGGTTTAATATTTTTTTCTATGATGAGGTATATGTTTAAATTCGATTTAGTATTTATGGTTATTGTTCATCTTTAGTTTTTTAGGTTTTGTTTAAGTTCTATTGTATTGTCTATATTTATTATAGTATATTATTTAAAAATAGCAATTAACATATTAAAATACGAAAAAACATTTTTGGGGTATTAGTCCATTGCATAGAAAAATTCCATTCCTTTTCACAGATTCACAAAACATTCAAATATAAAAGTATTTCCACTTCCTTTAAAATTAAAATATTAATTGGATGGTAATGGTATCCAGTAATTGTTTTTTTCCTTTTTTTTAAGTTAGTACGTGAAGGAATGTGTACATCTCCGACTCGCTTATACTACTGATGAAAAACCTAAGCACATATAAAATTAACTGCTGCAAGAAATTATCTCCGCCCTTTCCTCTCTTTCAATTTATACAGGAAGATTCATACATTCACACGTCCGATATATGATACGAATTGAAAAAAAAAGTCGAATCGCGCATTTGCTAGATTTTTTGACCATTCACGGTTTCGGTTACTTAGCGACTATCGACTGTTTCGACTGTTTTCAGTAGATTGTTTCCAACGCTAGTTGTAAGGTATACATTATTAATAAAATATTATAATTTAGTAACACTAATTAATAAACGAATACCTGTTAATATTAGTATACGTTTGTATTTATAAATTTCTGATGTTTAAACGTAATGTAGTGTAAAAGCAATGTAATTAGTTTTTAAGATAGTGTAAATACAATTTGTAGTTGCACATTTTGTTAACTAATTAGCCAGTGATCAACACAAAAAGCACATTAACTTCGTCTTGAAAAATTGTGTAATAGAATGAAAAGCTAATAATACATAAACTATTCATATTTTATTATTTATTCAGGAAATAGAAAGTATTATACACTAAAATATAGTTTATACAGATATTTATGCTTTTTGTGCTGCTGTTGAAAAGATATTTACTGATGTGACTTTATAAAAACTTAAGTTATAAAAGCTTGTTATACGTCCAAAATTGTGAGAAGAAAGGGAAAGAAGGAAACGGTAAGAAATTCGAAATTACATACAAATGAATGAGAAATATATTGCTCCGCACTATCCATATTATATTTACAATTAGATGTCAAAATATCTGCACAAATACCAAAAAAATTCAAAAATAACAATAGATTCCCTACACATTGGGAAAATCTCCACAAGTTGACAACGCTGCTCTCAATATTTAAATAAGTTAACATAAATAATAATAAAAAAATTTAACTAGTAATCAAATATAGAGGTAGCCGTTTTAATGATTCCAAAATATAATGAAAAATGTTTTTTATTTGTGCTAAACACCTTTAATTAACTTTAACTAAATTTGAACCATGGCGTATATATATTTCATTTTTTTATATTATATTTTTTTCATAAAAAATTAAATACAAATTTAATTATTATTAGTATTCAGAGCGTCTTTATATAGAGACGTACCCGTTATCTCCTCCTTTGTATTTTATACACAGCTGGAAATATAATTATGAATCTATTTCAAAAATATCTAAAGGGGATCTCGTCTCCTCGTTAGCAGTTTTGTCCCCATTCACAGATTTCTTCCGCTTTTAAATTAAAATCGTTTTTGAAATGTGTATAGACATTATTAAACGAAAATATGACTATATAGAGGGGTTGAATGTTATGTATATCACTGCGCAATGTTTATTTTAATTAAACGATGGTTGTCATTAATTATTAGACTTTCTATAATATATTTTCTTGACTTTATATAACTAAACTAATTAAAATTAAATATACCCCATTTTATTATATTCCAGAATATTCTTTTACCAAACATAGCTTATCTTAGTGTCAATATTGCAAGTATAAATTAAAAACAATCATGTTTATAAGAAACGCTTGAGACTTTTGACTGAGGAAAACCTCTCTTCACTTTATCAACGTCATTTATACAGTGTGAAAGTAAGAGTTTAGAATGGAATGAGTGGCAAATTGTACCCAATACACGCGAATACATCGTTGAGGACATTTTCGTTTACATAGTTGCCTAATCTTAATAGTCTAGGCATTTAGCAAATTAATAATTAACATAATCCTTTACATTAGACACCAGATGGCGAATCTATACTGTGACTGTTCAATAAGATGGAAAGTGTCTTAGATAACAGGTGGGACAAAAGTCCCATTACCATTTGGACGTTTAACTCAGTTTTGATTTAACCATTTTGTTGTGAAGACGTCCAAATTTTATTATGAATAATACGCCACAAGAACGAGCAGAAGTAGTGACAATATTTATTGAAAATAATCGTTCCATTATTGCCACTCAGTGGAAATTGCATCAAAAATATCCTAATTGTCCAGTGCCCCACAAAACCACAATTTATCGTTTACATGCGAATTTTTGACAGTACGATAAAACAACAGACAGACCTCATTTTGGTAGACAACGGATGTCTCGTAACGTGTTGAAGAGTCTCCAGAAACATTAATTCAGAGACGTGGTTCCCAGTTACACATTTCTGCACGCAGTTTAAGGCGAATTTTGAAAACTTATTTGAGTATATTCCCGTACAAAATTCATTTAGTCCAAAAATTGCTACCAAGAGATCCTGATCAACGAGTTAAGTACATTAATGCAATCCTAAGACTGTATGGTGAAATTCAAGATTATTCGTCTATATTGATAATGAGCGATGAAGCCCATATTCTTTCCATCTCATTTTCGTTTCATTAATTCATGAAACATCATTACATCCATTAAAAACAACTGTATGGCATGGTATTCATACTGGAAACATCATTGGTTCCTATTTTTTTGCTACTGCATTTTTTGGTTACTGCTGAACGGTACCAAGACATGATTCGAAATTTTCTTGTGCTTGAAATGGAAGAGGAAGGACTAGAGGACATGTGGTTTCAGCAAGATGGGGTCACAGTGCACACATCTCGTTCAACAATTTAATTATTGAATTTTTTTTTCCCACGAAGACTATTTTCACGAAGTGGCGAATTCCCTTGGCCAGACAGATCTTCGGATTTAACAGCACCAACCATTTTCTTATGGGGTTTTTTAAAATAAAAAATGTATGCGCATGAGATCCAAACGATTCAACATCTTAAAAATAATATTCGAACGCAATTGAAGAAGTTCACTCTCAGACGTTACAGGATGTCACGAAAAATGCTTCTTAAAAAGAGCCGAAAGTTGCATAATAAATCTATTTAGCACCATTTAGCCGATAGAATAATTCAATTATAGTGAGAGAAAAGAAACGTAAAAACCAGATAAACTTTTTTGAAAACCAAACTTACTTATCCTTTCTGTGAGCAAAGTTATAAACAATTAAAATTGTAGCGGGATTTTTGCCCCACTTTTTATGATCCAAACTAAAGCTTAACATATAGATATCTGGCACCGCTTGAAAAAAAAAATCTATAGAAATAAAGTAATTAAAAGCAATTGCATGATATAACGAATTCCTTCTGAAGAAAATTACCTTTAGGAATATAGTACCTTCGGCCGCCAGTTGGCCTATGATGGTATTTTAAACTGTAATGTTTCCATCTAGTTATTTTATGAAATGGAGTGTTCTTTGATATACTCAAAATTCTAATGATCTACAATTATCATTCGAACGATTTTAATCTACTTTTGGTGGCAATATTTTGACATACAAGCTTTCACTTACATTTTGGTAAATTACAAATTGCTTTATAATTAGATTTATTTTGTCACCAAACTCGTCATAATCAATATCGTACGTAGGATGACCATCATGCTTTTAACACGATTTTAAAATATTGTTGTAAAACATTTTTTATCTTAAACTGAAATAAATTCATTTCGGTGAAAATTAAATATTAATGATTTTGGTCTTAATACAAATGGAATTTCTAATTGCTTAAATTCGTTAACATGAAAGAATTTCAAGATAACAAGGAATAAGAGCACATAATTTTATACGTTACTTCGACATATTCATGCGACTTCCATTCAATTCCTATTTTGTTGTATTTTTTCTCTTTACGTTACAGAGCTAAAAGGACTTTTAAATAGCGGATATACGCTTCCAGTGGGACATCGTAGATTTATATATTCGAAGGAAATCCGTAAATCTAACAATGTAACAGAATTCCGAATAGTGGCGAAGTGAAATTCTGTACATCAGATAATAGAATCTAGTTTAGGAGATCATTTTTAAGGCATAATAATTGGTTAAAAGCATTTCTATTGTATTTTTTAATATATTATTTGTTTTAGGTTATCAAAGATAGGCTAATTGTCTTTATGGAATATGCTCTGATAACCGACTTAATTTGTTTAATTGATTAACTATTTTGCTATCAACCTAAGCATTATCAAGGCCATATTCTAGTCCAACATCTTCAAAGCTATTTTTTACATTGTTAATGTTGTTAACTTCTAACAACTGTTACTTTTCAGATTTGATAGTAAAAATCGTTCACAATTGTACGAAATAATGTCAATTACACTATTGTACTATAAGGCTTTAGTAATTTGATTTTATTATCTTGATTGAACATTTGGTTTTTAAACTAGTGAATTCTAAAGGGTGATGTGCAGATTGATATCATATGCACCTCACTATAGAACACTACACAAGATCAGATGGTTTAATAATTTTGAATCTGTGTCCTGTTCTGGTGGTATGCAAAAGCTGCAATACTTCAATATTCCCATTCCCATCATGAAAATGGGGTGTTTCCTCATGCCCCCTGCAATTCTCTTGATTTCTTGACTGACTGTGGGCATTTGAAAGTCTCGATGTAGGTAATCAGTCCTATAGTATTCGGGTGCGCCCAAAATACCTCTCAGGACTTTGTTCTGAAAAATTTGGCTTTTATTTATGTTACTCTTTTTGTATTATCCCCATAATTGAACTCCGTATGTCCATATAGGTTTCAGTATTTGCTTATGTAACAGCAATTTATTATGTACCGTTAATTGTGATTTTCTTCCAATTATCCAGTACTTTTTCATATATTTAAATTACAGTTCTTTTCTTTTCTTCTTTATATGTTCTTTCCAGCGAAGTTTTGCATCAAGATTCATTCTGAGACATTTAGCGTTGTTACTCTATGGAACGATAGTATTTTTAAATGTTATTGGTGCTTGTGCGGTCTGATTGTAGGTGAACTGCACATGCACAGATCTACTTTTATTAACTTTTAATTTCCAAGCTTAAGTCCGATTATTTATATTGTCACTTGCCTGTTGTAATTTTAGTGGGGTTTCTTCACTATTATCTCCGACAGTTATAACCGCAGATCCTCAGCAAATGTAGCCATCGTACTATTCTCCATTTGTGGTATATCACAAGTGTAGGTTAAACAAAGCATTGGTTCCAGTACACTTACTTGTGGTACACCTGCTTTAGCTTCTTTTATTGTAGAATAAGCTTCTTCTTGTTTGGCTCTAGTCATACTGGTTGTAATGTACGATTCATGCCAAACCTTATCGAAGGCTTGCGAGCAGACATATAATAGCGAGATAATATCACTTTTTCTTCTCCTATTGTAGTATTAAACAAATATATATATATATATATATATATATATATATATATATATATATATATATATATATATATATATATATATATATAAACATTTATTCGATTATTTTTCTGTATATATCCCTTTAACAGACTAGAAACTCCTTGAGGAAAAGAGATGTATCTTAATTCCAAGGTTAGTACAAGTATTTTAGAGATGGAATAGGTCTAGATGATATAAATGGTTTCAACATAACATTTGATTGCTATTCTAAAATTTTAAGTGACAAACACTTGATCTTCTTGAGATGATTATCGTTAATAGATATTCAGGGACTATCAGAACGTCAGCCACCTTCCACAGATCTCCTTAACCACTGTGCTACCACCAGTTTACATTATTAAAAATATTCGGGAAATCAAAAAACCGTTTTAAAACTTTTTATCACTTTATCGCTCACGGAAATTAAGGCTATGAAATGTTTTCGTACCTTTCCTATCTGTACTTCTAAGAAATGTGGCATATTATTATTATACAAATAATAACACACATATATTTATGACATGATGTTATTTTTATTTGAGGTTAAGTTTTTAAATTATAGACTTCTGAAAAGTGACTCGAAAAAATTGATAAATATTTTTCATGTGTTTGAAAATTTGACACCAAAAGAAACTAATTGAATTAAAATTAAATGTGTATGCCGATAATACCGTGGCTATTATTGTCTTCCAAATTGTTTCGTCCATCGATCGATGGACGAACCTTATCGATATTATAAATTGCCCCAGGAAATAAACTAGCGATGTTAAATCACGTCAATCATCATTCAATAAATTAAATATAAATCAACTGGAATATTTAAAAATGGCACACTACAAGCAGTTTGTACCATAGATTTGCAGCATTTTGTGAGAATATGTATTAGTATCATAATATTCCATTTTTACTCTTATATTCGAACTTTAAGCCCCGTTAGCATTATTTACGAAAATATTTTGAATAAAATGCATTCTCCATCGTTACCGTTAACGACCCGTAACCAAGAAATAAAAAAAATAAATATCCACCCCGTATTCAATCAAAGCTCACTCGACCCTTGTTATGGATATCTCACAGACACTTGCAATTGATTCCTTTTAGCTATAGATTATTGGGCGCTAGTTCTTTTTCTGCGGTTTGAATTTTTTCTTGAATAAACTTTACCGGTTTTATTTTTCTTTAAAGATAAACATAAGATTATAAATTTTTATTAGAGCTCTAGTAGAGTTTGAAGATCCCTAAGTAGCAAAATAATCTCAAGGTAAAGGCTATAAGATATATATGATTGCGAAACATCGACTAGTTTTAGTGAATCCGGAAGGTAATAAGTCGTATATGGGCCACTTTGTTGCAAGTCTTTATATTTATGTCAATATATTACAAAAATGAGCATATTAGCGACAAAACTTAATAATAACATGGAGATTATAAAGCGGAATTTGCAGCGCTTTATTTATCATAACATTAAGCGAGCCTAAATCTTGTAAAACCGTTTAGAATTCTAAATGAAAATCCGTAAAAAGCCACTATTGTCAACGCTAATCCTGGCGACATGAATAATTATAAGTCCAACATAATACCGACGGACTGTGCTTAGCTCTGGGGATGAGAAATAACTGATAAAATATTTTTAAAGCGCCCTGTAAAGTAATTAGAGTCCATTGTTGAGCCTGGTCTATTGTTTTGTGGAAAGTCGCATAAAGTAATTACGAAGCTGCTTCACAAATAGTTAATGCAGTCCTCAGTCATTAGTGGTAGTTTTTTTCGCATTTTTTTTTCAGTTTCTAAATTACGAGTAAATTATAAATACCAGAGACGGATACAAAATATGGATCAACAACCATTTTAAAGCGATATAATAGTTGATTTGAATGCAATTTTTAAGTTTTAATTGTGTTTTAATGCTCTCCAGTTGTTTGGTCTCCAGCAGAAACAGCTTAACCTTATATAAAACCTTTTCGAGTATGATGAATACTTTTTTTAAATAAAGAGAAGTAAAAGTGTTTTGAAGGAATATAACATGATAATCCTCTATATTTGAGTCTATTTATCATAATTATTAAACGTGTACTGAAAATATAACATCCACAAATATGACAATAATATCAGTTCAATAATATCTTTCAATCGCCTTTGCAACATTTTGTGCCTTTTCTCACATTCTGAAGCACAATTAGAGCACAAAAACAAGTTCTAAGTGATGTCTAATGCAATGTCGTCAGCTGACAGCTGTTAAAAGAGCGCAGTGTTGCTACCATGTGCGAATTCTATAATTAGAAACTATAATAACATACGGATTGAAAATCTGAATTCAGGGTACAAAGTAACGTTAATAATTGTTATAATCTACTCGGGTACATAGTTTTTTCCGAAAATAATTTTAAAGTTCACAAATTTTCAATGTTGTGTAATTTGCACGTAAGCTTTGACCGATTTTGCAGTGTATAATCCAATGCACAGATATAACCGATACCACAATTTTGTCTTAAACATTCTAATATCAACACGGCATTCTAGTATTTTATCTTTTCATTACAGTTTTTATTTCTGGTTTGTTTTGGTATCTTTGTCGTCTATATCGAAATTATTAACAGTTAATTGTTGTAATAATAGCAATGCTCCTTGGAAAGTGCACATTAAGTTCAGATATTGCTCATCAGCTTTAAAAATGTAGATATAATTCAACTGCTATGTATGCAGAATATAGTACAATATGGTAAAACAGATCAGAATAACAGAGTGAAGGTCATGTAGACTAGTAACAAGGTTTAATGTGAGCCATGATTCTTATATTACATTTATGGATAATATATAATTTTAAGTCTTATTTTGCTTTTATAAAAACATATTAATCCGAACAACCGAACCAAAAACAGTTTCAAGTAGAACTACAAAGAACAATATATATTTATATATGTGTAGCATTAAATATATTAGTCACCATATAGTGTACATATGGTATACTTTACAGATGCGATTTATTTCCATTAAATAACTCATAATCAGACAATAATAAAACATAGGATCATTAAACTGATACATTATTAAAATAAAATTGGACATAAGATTCAGTTTTATTTTAACTAATAATACTATTATACCTAATAATACTATCATATATTAACATATATATTAATTAAAATACACATGAGCACTAATATTTTAGTATAATATTTAGTATGTTAGTTATTTATATCAGTTAGTTAAAATTAATATTATTACATGTCGGCATGTATCCTGATTTTTCGACTTAAAAAGGTCTGAAAAAATTGCGAGAAATACAATATACGTTAATAAAAATATTTTTCACCATTTCTCAACTTTTCGCCAGCTATCTGATAGCATAGCAGTACCGTCTCGAAAGAATGATTTTGTATGGGTAGCGACCTGATTATAGATATTAGCTTCAGAAGGTGCTATGTCTGGTAGGTATACTGGGTGGGACAATATTTTTCGTTCCAGCTGCAACAATGTAAACTTCATAAATCTTGCGTCCTATTGTCTAGAGTTGTTATGGAAAACGTATACTGCTCGCTATTGTGTTTTTTTGCAATAATATGTCGTTCACTATGTTCAACTGACATCGGTGAACACTTCGATAATTTTATTGGGATTTGGCAGCATTAGTGGTACATTATAGCTTGCATATTCGAACATATAAACCTTAAAAGGCTTTATAACCTTGACTATTGTACAGTAGTGATTCCACAGTTATAACCTTGACTATTGTACAGTAGTGATTCCACAGAAATTATTATAGTAGATCCATTTTTCATCGCTAGTCACAGTACGTCATGGATTTTCTTTGCGAGAATTAGTATCTATTTACCTCGAATGACTAACATATTTAATATTAAAGGGAAGATAGAATAATTATTTTATTCAAATATATATAAAAAATCAAATCTAATAGTTATGTTAGATTGGTTAATACTTGTATAGTACAGCATGTAGAGTAATAAGAGGTCAATTGAAAAGTCCCCGACCTACCATAGTAAAACACATTTTTTTGGCAAAATTAGTTTTTTATTCAACATAAACCCCTTCAAGGGTGATACACTAATTATAGCGACGCTCTAACTTCTCAAAACAATTTTTGTAGTACCATTTGTCCTTTATTTCAAAATAGGCCTCAGTTTCGGCGATAACCTCTTCATTCGACCAAAAATTTCTTCCCAGCGAGCATTCTTTTGAGATCTGAGAACAGGAAATAGTCGTTGGGGGCCAGATCTGGAAAATGGTGGATGAGGAAGCAATTCGAAGCCCAATTCATCGATTTTTGCCATTGTTTTCACTGACTTGTGACACGTCTTGGTGAAGCAGCACTTTCTTTTTCTTCAAATGCTCTCGTCCGTCAAACGGCCTAATAACGCTATGTAATAATCGCTGTTGATGGTCCTTCCTTTTTCAAGGTAGTCAATGAAAATTATTTCATGCGCATCCCAAAATATAGACGCCATAACCTTGTCCGACATAGCCAAAAGGCGACTGTTGCGTTTTCCCACATTTTGGAGCGGGTTTATCGTGTGCAGTCCCCTCGGATAACCGTCGATACGGCTTCGGAGTGAAATAATGGAGCCATGTTTCATCTATTATTACATATCGATGCAAAAACTCGGGTTTGTTACGCTTGATTATCTTCAAACACTGCTCTGAATCATCAACTAACTCGTCGTTGTTTTTGGTCAAAAGTGAAGACGCGTGGCACCCACTTTGCTCAGAGCTTTCTCATACCCAAATGTGTCTGATATTTCATTTCAATTTACTGTCATTCATAATAATTTTTTGGTTTTTTAAAATGTTTTCGTCGATAAAAACCACTTTTGGGCATCCACTGCGTTCACCGTCTTCGATACTAATTTCACCATGTCTAAACTTAGCATACCAATTCTTGGTGGTTGGTCAAGCCAAGTTTTTGTTTCAACTGTATTTTTTCCCTTCAAAAAGCAATATTTTATCAACACGCGAATTTCCTTTTTATCCATTTTTTTTACAATAACAAAAGTTTCTTCACTTAAATTGGTATAATTCACAAAATAATGATCCTACAGCCGGCAAATTTCTACACGGCAAATTTCTTTTCTTGAGAGTAAAGGATAACTAAAGAACATATGGATTTAATTCTAGTAGCGCCATCTATGTATCAGGCCGGGGACTTTTCAGTAGACCTGTTATAACGCATTTATATATAGTAAAGTAAAGTATGTGTGAAGCTTATGGTAACCATGCTCCATCGAGTTCAATATATGAATAGTGGTTTCGACATTTTAAATTTGGTGATTTTAATACAGAAGACAAATAGTGTTCTGGTCAGCCAAAAAATTAATTGAAGACGAATATTTAAGGGCATTACTCGATGGGGACCACTATGGACTACAATTCATGCGTCAGATCAGAAAACTGCCGGAGTAACGGCCGGAATATGAGCAAAGACAATGTTATTCTTCACGATGACATCGCTCGGCCACATATTTCAAAACCGGCGAAAACATCCTAGGAAACATCAGAATGGTAAGTGTCCACCCATCGTATTCTCTAGATCTTGCTCCTTCTGATTACTACGTGTTTTCGCATATACGGTATACGGTATAGATCGATACGTGGATAGCGTCAAAATATTAATATAAGATACACGGGAGACTGTAATACTTATAGCAATAACGAGAAGTGGAACTACATGGTATAAACTAATAGGTCTAGAGTTTAAAATCTTATACATAGCTATTATATATATTTAATATAAGAGGGTCAAATAAAGTTGAACCTATTACATAAACCTTTTATATAATTTTTATGAAACTTAAGCAAAACTGACGTGTTCAATTTTCTATTGGTTAATACAATTAATAAAATAATTATGTTGACGTATAACAATTACATAATAAAAATATATACATCGGTATTTGTTTAGGAGTACACAAAAGTTGGGAATAATTTTAAAAAATCAAGACACAAATATTATATGGAGCCAGAGGCGGTATTTACGTACGTCCGTGTATATACAACACATTTTCATCTCTGTTTGTTGAACTCCATTGTTTGCTTTACTTAAAGGTAACGCAAGGAAAATATTTACTTCACTTCTTTTTTTTTAATAAATCCAAAAATCCCCATACGGTATTTTTTTCTTTCGTGGGTGTTATCCGTTCGGATTTGGAATAAAGATTTATGACTTAACTTGTGTCTCTTGATAATGGAAACATAGTTATGAGGAAATTATGTCGACGCAAAATCAGTGGTCTCCATGGAGATACGAAAAGGCTAATTTGGAATGGAAACTTGATTTTTTTAATATATCTTAGATTTTTTTAACATGGGAAGTTTATTTAAGCTGCGGTCAATTAAAAAATTACCTCAACTTAAATTGAGAAACGAATGCTTATTACGTATTATGTAGTATAGAAATGAATAGCTTATCATTAGTTTGGCTAAAACTAAGCCATAGTCCTTACAATAAAATTACCAATGTACGTCATCAATACCGCGTATGGCCAAGTTATATTCTTAAAAAGTTTTTAAAAAATCTCGTTTTAAACTTGGAGGGCATTATTTCTTCTCATATTACTAATAAGCATTACTACAGCTAAAAGTTACAGAATGCTGTTTGGTATCTCCGAACTTGTAACTGAATTAGTCTATAAAATTGTATTTGGGTTATTATTAGTCGACACTGTTGTCATGTCTCTAAAATAATTCAATGTATTAATGATAATAATAAGAACAAACGTGAAAAAGTGACAAAAGTTTTTTGGCGCTACTTTTGATATATTTCTAACTGATTTTTAAAATATTTATTAAGAGACACTGAGTATTTCTACTACTAAATCTTAGATTAATGCAGCTTTATTGGATGTATCATTTAGCATGTTGCAGCTGCACTTAATATTAATATAACAAGTCAATTAGAAAGTCCAAGGCCTACCATAGTAAAACATGCATTTTTGGAAAAATTCGTTTTATTTATTCAACATAATTCCCTTCAAGGGTGATACACACATTATAGCGAGCCCCCAACTTCATTTTTGTAGTACGATTTGTCCTTTGCTACAAAATAGGCCTCAGTTTCGGCGGTCACCTATTCATTCGATAAAAATTTCTTCCCAGCGAGCATTCTTTTCTGGAGAATACGGTGGATGAGGAAGCAATTCGAAGCCCAATTCATGGATTTTTGGCATCGTTTTCATTGACTTGTGACACGGTGCAGTGTTTTGGTAAAGCAGCACTTTCTTTTTCTTCAAATACGGCCGGTGTTCAGCGATTCCGTCTTTCAAATAGTCCAATAACGCTATGTAATAGTCGCTGTTGATAATCCTCGCTTTTTCAAACTACTAAATGAAAATTATTCCATGCGCATCCCAAAATACAGATGCCACAATCTTGTCAGCCGACTGTTGCCTTTTCCCACGCTTTGGAGCGGGTTCATCGTGTGCAGTCCTCTCGGATGACTGTCGATTGGACTTGAAGTGAAATAATGGAGCCATATTTTATCCATTGTCACATATTGACGCAGAAACTCGGATTTATTACGCTTAATAATCTTCAAACACCGCTCCGAATCATCAATTCGTCGTTGTATTTGAACAAAAGTGAGCTCGCGCAGCACCCACTTTGCACAGAGCTTTCTCCTGCCCAAATATTCGTGAATGATTTGATGTACACATACCGTTGATATTTTTAGGCTGTCTACTAATTCATGAAATTTCAATTTACTGTTATTCAAAATCATTTTGTGGATTTTTAAAATGTTTTCGTCGGTAACAACCTCTTTTGGGCGTCCACTGAGTTCACCATTATCGGTGCTCATTTCAGCACATCTAAACTTA
This sequence comes from Rhynchophorus ferrugineus, assembly GCF_030347505.1. Classification (NCBI taxonomy): domain Eukaryota; kingdom Metazoa; phylum Arthropoda; class Insecta; order Coleoptera; family Curculionidae; genus Rhynchophorus; species Rhynchophorus ferrugineus. The sequence goes on along the minus strand of NW_027472581.1, from coordinate 9,266,366 downwards.
GCATAACAATGCTTGATGTTTGATTTTCCTGGGGCAGTGTCCTGAAACTCGCTATCAGGTCAAGTATTTGCTTCAACCGTATTTTTCCCTTCAAAATGCAATATTTTATCAAAACGCGAAATTCTTTTTATCCAGTTTTTTTTAGAATAACCATAGTTGCTTCGTTCAAAATGCTAAAATTCACAAACTAATGATTCGATAGCTGTCAAATTTATACACACATGAGGGTTAGGGCTAATCAAAGAACATATGGATTTAATTCTAATAGCGTCATCTATGTGTCAGGCCGGGGACTTTTCAATTGACTTGTTAAGAATTGGATGCTGGCGAAGACAAAAACTGACTCAAAACAAAGCAGGTGACGAATCAAGATCACCTTTATGTTATTCGTGATTAAATAGACGATGTGTATAAAAACAATGAGTGATTTTTGCCATACACATATTATTCAACACAACTATTTAAGATAAAGAGAGCAGTATGGGAAGTATCCACAAAAAAATTACGGATATGCTGCTCTCTGAAACATGCAGGTCATCTCTTCGTATACTCTTAGAAAACATATGATTTAAGTGTAAATATAACCCACAAATTACCGTAATGGAACTTTCAGACATTGTTTTTAATGTAATATCATTTTTAAAAGCATATAATAATATTAAAGAATATTTATTACTTTAATGTATGTATTCAGGCGGTACATGGATATTTCAAAATGAAACATTTAGTCACTCTTCGCAAAACTCTAATAAAAGAGTGTAAAGACAACAAATGTTAATGGGAAAAGTAAAAACACATAGGTAACAAACGTGAACAACTTATTTGTGTACCCCATATTTTATTACTTTGTTAACACAATTAAAATAATCGATTTTTACATATATTCAAAATCTACTCATAATATGATGTTTCAAAATCTAAATTATTTTCGGAGTTATAGCTATTTTAGTGACTCAGCATCCTAAGGCATGATATCTCAGACTCTACCGATTTGCTTTAAATTTAGAGTTATTCTTCTTAATGAATATGCTTATTTTTCTACCGTAAATATTTTTAATTGAAATACTTAAAATACTTTTAACAAATTCAGTATTTTAAAAAAGCCGATTTTTTAACAGCCGTAATTTGACGGAAAAGAAATTGTTTAAATATCTAACTTTGTACGATAGCAGCATTTATTTCAACTAAGAATTTTCTTTTTTATTCAAAATAATAGGAAGGTTGCGATGTTCTCACAAAATATATATTAATAGAGACCCAAGAACATGATTAGCCGGCTTGGTTGGTTTTGGCGACTGGACGGTTCTGGTTTTGCTGCTGCAGTAGTAGCGGGTTCGAATCCTGCTGGGGCATGGTTGTAAATTTATGTTAGCGATTGTTCAAAATTTGTGATTGATCTTAGGCAAAAGTGTAAAATCCATCAAGGAAATAGATTCCAATCACGCCGGTAACCAGTCTGCGTAAGACCGGATGTGTCTGGGATGATCTCCTAATTGGTCAGTCGCCAGTTGATAGGCATAATACCGAGGACCATAGTTCAAAGCTCACGTTAAAAAATAAGTTACATCCAGATAAAGCTTAGTTGGCAAAAAGAGAATTTAAAATATTGTCCTTTTTATTTCAATTAAAAAAATAACTAAAATTCATGTATTTTCACTACATCAAGTACAACCTGTTAAACTAGATCAGATTACACCGAAACAAAGGAAATTATGGATTTCTTATAATAGAGGTCTTCATGATCTTCAGTTTTCTTAGATATACAATTTTGGGAAAGTTTAATGAACGATTTTAAACTAGTTCCAGAAGTAGCTTTAATATCCTTAATAATACTATGTGTTCGCTATGATTACTTATACTATATTAAAATAATTCAATTGTTAATGCTATTATGTAGTCCGAAATAGACTCCATTTTTAATTTAATAGTCATCAATACTTAACAACAAATATATTAGTTCGGGAAAAGGAAAATGTTATTGTCCTCTTGAGAGGCAATAAGAAGGAGAATATTGCGGATAAAAATAGAATATACCTGTTTATTTCGGGATATTTTTTCTCTATTTTATTTCCTTCAATTTACACCCTATTTGATCCACTAATAGTCGACCCAAAAAAATTATATTTTGATTTATTCTTTAGGATATCGTACGCATAATGAATATTGTATTTTGTCATATGTAATTTTTGTTTTAATTTATTATTCAGAGATTTATGTGCAGTTGGGAATAAACAATTATAAAACAAACAGAAACAAAAATGAATATCTCCTTATTCATTAGAAACTTTTTTAAGTATCGTATGGTATTCGGTCCAGATCTCGATCCCATTGCTTTTTCCGTTCATTGGTTTTGTAAAACTACAATTTAAAATATATTAATTCCCAAACTTTACCGACATATGGAGATTTAATTCTTACCGTTCTAATCAGTTTTTTAACAGAATAAATTAAACTATTTTAAATAGTAGTAGTTTAAGCATTTAATAGTTTTTTTGTTAATTAAAATCGAAGATTTACAAATAGCTACAAATAACTAATTATTGGGGAATAGAAAATAGATCTCAACTTGTAGTTAAGTTCCTTGTATGCTCGATACTTTTTATTTTATGAATTATGAATTTAGATCGATAGACCCCAAAACATTTACCCGAGACAAAACATATTTATAATTCACCTCTTACTAATACTTGGAAGAAGTAATAACATAATAATTTCTGAAAAGGAAAAAGTTTCTGGTCTCTTGTGGAGAATTAAGGACCCTAACGAAAATAATATACCTGTATATTGTTGTAAATTCTTTTTCTTATATCTCTCCGGTTACGTTAAAATAAAATTGGCAATATGGGATATATTTGGAATATTATATCAATTTATATCTTTATTTATAGCAATACTCTTTTATCTTTTATTCTTTAGTGGATCCATTAGGGCTATATTTGAACTACTCTGTGATACAATATCATATCACTCTCTGTTCAAAATTATTTTAAAGATGTTAGTTAATATTCGATTGTTGCAATATGGTTATTGCTGATTGAAAAGTTATTAATTTTACTTTAATTTTGAATTATAATATCATGGATATCACGATCGCTGAACAGTACCAACTAATAATAAATTTCTTTTTTTATTATTCACAGGATCCATGTTCATATTGAGAAATTGCATAAGTAAATTTAATGTTATTGGTAATAAAATAGAGTTCTTTGTTGGAAAATGTATTTACAAAGGTATTTTTTAGATGGGTTAGTTAACGTAGAGGCTGAAAAATCTCGAGCTTAATACATAGATAAGGCTAGTTTTACTGTATTCACAAATTTTTCTGTTAGTACTAACCTTCAAAAGAAAGCTGTACAAATATTATGATATTCTACTCATGAGTTTGTAAGTTATTGTGCTAAGAGTGACACTACCTTTGTTATTTTCAAAACAATAAATAAAAATAATTTCGTGTTGTAATTTTACGGTGCTTCTTTATAGGAAAATATCGTTCAAGTGAAGCAATGGCTTGAAATTTGTTATAAGAACCCCGTTGCATCAGAAACAATAGTAAAATGTTTGTTTGCTCATTTCAAACGTGGTCGTAGAGACACCTATGGTGCAGAACACAGTCGACGCCCAAATGAGTTGGTAATACCAGAAAACATAAAAAAAAATTCTCAAAATCGTTTAGAATTATCGAAAAGTGAAGTTTGGTGAGCTAGGTAACATCGTAAAGATTTTGAAAAACGTGTTTGTTTTATATTGCATGAGCATTTAACTATGGCAAAGCTCTGTCCAAAATGAGTGTCGCGTTTGCTCACTGTTAACTAAAAACAAAAACATGTTGATACTGTGCAGTATTTGGCCATGTTTAAACTTAACCAACTAAAATTTTTGCATCGATATGTGATAACGATTTAAAAATTGATCCATAACTTTACTCAGGAATCAAAACGATCATCATCTGAATAGACAGCAACTGGTGAACCTCGTCCAAAGCACCCGAAAGCACAACAATCGACTGTAAAGTTTATGAACTCTGTATTTTCAGATATGCTTGGAGTAATATTAATCGACTGTCTCAAGCAGGGAAATATCATCAACAGTGAATATTATATAGCACTACTGGAATGTTTCAAGGCCAAAATTGCAAAGAAACGATATCATATGGCAAAAACATTATGTTGTTTCGCCGAAAGCGTTTTGTCTTTTATACGCCATTTTGAGTCCATGCGCCATCTTTGTTCAAATTGTCAAACATCTTCACTGGCCAGCACAATCGCTAGACCTCAACATAGTTGAGCAATTTTGGAGAGTGTGTTATGAATGTATTAATATTATTTTGTTATAGCGATATTTTCCAATCCACAATATAAAACCAACAATAAGTGATTTTATATATTCAGTGGGTAACGAATAATTAATTTTTGAATAAAATAAACAATATAGAAATATATTTGTCGTTCGAAATACTTTATTGTCTTTTGATGAGATTTTTTCGATGTAGGTTTGCACTTTTACTTCTCTATTTTATTTTTAGATCAGATAAGTGATGAGGGTTCGGCCGGATATATTTGAACAAACAACTTTTTACATATATCCTCTTATAGATAAGATCGGTAGTACAAAAAGTGGCATATAAAATAATCATGTCTTATACTCCTGGAATATTAAACAGTAGATTCTCATATCTTTTACAAAATTCGAGCATACCATTTTTATTTTCTATATTTCGTTTTGAAATCAAAATTCTAAACTTATTTATTAGAATCAGAAATCTTATATTTATATATATAATATATTATAAAATATATTATATATATATATATAATAAATTATATATAATATATTAATATATATATATATATAAAATATATAATATATTAAATTATAATATTATATATATATATATATATATATATATATTATATAAACATTTTACTAATTGTTGATAAAAATGACCTACTTACATATGTTTATATCATGATAGCGATTTTATTTCACTGAGAATGCATTTATTGAGAAAAATTGGTCCAATATATTTTGATCTAAATACTTTTCAACATTTTTAACAAGTTTTCCTTGTATTTTTGGTAACATGGCCGGAATACCTCGCCGAAAGAATAACATGAATCCATTTTCCGATTCCCAAAACGGTGCACCAGCAAAGCCCTACTGCATCGATCTGAAAAAATTGTCATCAGACGGCACTATGTCTGGTGAGTATGATGGATTTAGTGGAGCATCCTATTTGAGCGGCTTTTGTCATTCAATTTGTTCAGTTGGCGTCGATAGACAATTGCAGTAACAGTTTCATTCGGTTTCAGCAGGTCGTAATACACTACACCTTGTTGAACCCATCATATGCAAACTAATATTATATAACTACGAATATTGCTCTTAGATATCTATATATACGGCTCTGTTGGATTATCCCATGAGGTTTCGCCTTTGAGATTGTCATACCACATTCGCATTTCATCACAATACGCTATGGAAAACTATTCTATTCGTACCTGCTAAGCAATGAAATCATTTTACCTCTTATGAACCTTTCCCATTGCATGAGGGTTTTGAAAGAGTTAAACTTAAGCTTCTTGGTAGTTCCTTGAATATTTGAATTGGATTTTCGATAAATAAGCCTTAAAATTCATTATCCTCGAACTTTTTTATTCTCTTTGCCGTTAACAGTAAAATAATTATTTTTAAATAGATGGATCCAATGTCAAGAATTGGAATATGAAGCAGTACAAACATAATAAGTTTTTAAATGTGTTTAATGGGTTTCGGCAGCAATTTGCTTCAAATCAAAGGAAAATATAATGAATGTAGTATATACAAATTTACAAATTATACAAATAAATATCAAAACAATTGGGTTTAGTAGATTTAGTATAACGGTCATTTTTATTGATATCTTTCATTTGCACTAGTTGATATTGCTGTTCAAAATACATGTAAGTACCTAATAATGATCACCTTATATTCTCCAGTTGAAATTCCAGGTTTACTAAATCTCAACACTTAACAGAATAACTTTGTTATATATGACAGATACTGCGCGGATACACAGGAGGAAATATTTGGATATATATATTATATATATATATATATATATATATATATATATATATATATATATATATATATGTATTATATATCTTACATAGGTTTTAGTTCATTTGATGATTCTTGATATTAAGACAATAACACTTGGCTGCATAAATCCGATTATATATTAGTTTGATTTAAAATAATATGTACATTTTCCAAAGCAAGAACACTATCAAAATTTTAACTTTATCTTAACAGTACATAAAAAGAATTTGATATATTTTGTTGATATAAAATTTAATAAATATCCTGCCGGCTTGGTTGGCGCCGTGGTAAAGGTCAAAGGACGGTCCACCTACTATTGCGATAGTCGCTGGTTCGAATCCTGTTGGGTCATGGTCGTAAATTTATGTTTGTGTTTAATATTTGTGATTGTCGTAGGCACGCCAGTAAATATCAGGCCAGGTAAGACCGGATGTCTTCGGGGATGATTTCTAAGTTGGTCACTTTTTGGTTGGTAGACTTAATGCCGAGGACCGTAGTTCGGAGTCCACGTTAAATTGTAGGTCCAGTCCAGAAAAACTAATAGTTAGTAAAAGAAGACTTTGAAATATATATATAAAAAATGTCATTATTTAAAAAAAGTCAGGATTATATTTATTTTGCTTGTCGGATATTTCTGTCGGCTAGAAGTTAGATCGGAGTAAATAAACTAAAATTGATAATCTCCGATTTTCGGAAGGTGGGAACCAGCCACAATAGAATCATTTCCTGGAACAAATCCTCAAGTCCCTGGGGAGACCTTAAAAAAACACGAGGCGACCGTCGACTCGAATAGAAAATTGTGGTTTTGTCGGGATATATAAGAATAATTTTTGTTATTTTCAATTTACTCGAAAAATAAATATCAATCCTGATTCGGTTGGATAAATTGACAAGATTAAATATTGTATTTTATTTTATTTTGTGTATATCTCCATATATAAATCTGCCACGATTTTTTACAATTTAGTTGCCTGTGAAATTGAAAGCTTTCTTTAGAGGTTAAGTTGATTTTTGACATTATATTTATTGGACCAGTTTAAGTTTAGGTCAAGTTTACACGTTTTTATGTTTTCTTAAGGTTCTTAAGGTATGTCTTCAGTGATGAGGTCGTCACTATCCCGTCATTTTATACGCGTTTTTCCCGAATCTACTTTATTCGAGAAGTTTGACATGATATATCAAATTCTATTGCTATTATATATTCTTCTATTTTAAAAATTTACACCAACTATTTAAAACATTCAGCAAAAAAATGGTTAAAAAAGTCTAGTTTTATTTTGAACAGTCACAATTTGTGGAAATATTTTACTTGTTTTTTACTTTTTGTAATAGGGACTCTTCTCTAGATAAATAGTTTCTTCAAACATTAATAAACAATTGGTAAAAAATGGTTATTGAAAATTAAGATTGCACTAACCATCTGTAATGTAAGAAGTAAATAAAATAAATTAATTCTATTACTTCTTTATTTCATGAAGAAGTAATGAAACTTCTAAATATGACTATATATTTTTGTTTTCTTTAAATTTATAGACTTTTTACTATGGATTCATCAAGAAGTTAAGAAAGAAAGATGCTGATATATTAATCGCGTACTCGCCTTGTTTGTCAATGTAAATTAAGATTGTTTTAATATTAGATATTGTAAGGTTTAAACTAATGAAAAAAAAAATAAGACAAAGTTCTGAAGAAGATTAAGTTTATAATAGACAAACATCCAATTGGAAACTTCAGAGTGCTAGGATTCATTATCTACACTTAATATTGCGAAGTCTCAATATATAAATAGAAACCCGCAAATTTTGTTTTCAATTTGTATAGTGCAAATTCAAAACATTAACCATACATCATTCCTCATTTATGTAAAACATACTTATTTACTTATACTTTTCAATTGCCCATTTATTGATATGTTCTTATTTAACTCCTCACAATAAGAGCGTTTTCTTTGTGCACACCGAAAACGAACGTAAGAATTACAGGTCCAAATATTGCCGGAACAAATATATTCCGTAAATTGCTTAAGGTGGACTTTAAAACTAGTTAAAAACAACGAGGAACTCCTACTATTTTAATAGAGCTGGTCCTTCGGCAACGATAACTTTTATACTTGAGAGGAATTATGGGAAAAATTTTAATTACTTACAAGTCAGCCCCGACACTCTTATCGACGTTCCCGTAAACTACTTTAATTAAAAAAAAAATGGATGAAAAATTGATGAGAAAAATGTTATCCCAACCGGTGATTGATGGCAAAATTATGCTTGATGTTTGAGTTCTTCGAGATGAGCATTTTTATGTACATTTTTCGATATTGAATTTAAATAAATTTAAATTTAATTATCTTTTTTTTTGACAAAATGTTAGTCTGTGCTCCGTAGTTGTAAACATGTGTTTAAATTTTTAACAGTATTCTACTCAGCAGTCCTTTTCGCACATTCCAATTACCGAAAATATGTCATATTGCTCAATCTTGCCATATTATTTAACATAAATAATCTTTTTTTGCAACAAAATTGATGTTATTAAATTATAACATTTTACCTACAAGTCATAGTTTATAGGCTTATTGTGTGCTGCCAATATTCTCTCTTATATAATAAATAATTATATATTCTAATCTTAAAAATATAGCACCTAACCTCCTACCCTCTATATAGTACCTAGTCACATAAACAATAACGCATGGGTTCTAGGCACAGACATAATAGTCAGGAATATCGCATATTTGAAAATATTTGCGAAGAATTTAAGTATTTTAGTATTTAAAAATATTTACATATTGGAGTACTGTAGGCTCAATCCAGATAAACCCTCATTCATAAAATTGTTGCCTTTGTTCGTATTCTGGTTGTTTTGGAGAGTTTAAAATATATATATATATATATATATATATATATATATATATATATATATATATATAAAAGATTTTCGTTATATTTACTCAGACCACTCACGATTTACCACGGGGTACAAGATACATATAAATATCTTAATCAATCATTTACATTTTTGCTCATATAAGTGTGGTAGTATAGCTTCCCTATAAAAATAGACATAAATGTGTTTACACACTATACTATCTTTTCAAGTCATTGGCAATTATATAAATTTAAACATGTATTTAAATTTTTAACAGTACCCTACTCAGCAGTCCTTTTCGCATATTCCAATTGCCGAAACTACGTCACATTGCCAAGCCGTTTTATAATATTTAACATAAATAAACTTTTTTGCTCTTTTTACAAAAAAATTAGTGTTACTATATTAAAACATTTTACCTATAAGTCATACTTAATACGAATCTTGTCTGCTGCCAATATTCTCTCGTATATACTAAATAATTATATATTGTAATCCTAAGAATATAGCACTTAATCACTACTTTCATAAATAATAACGCGTGGGCTTTAGGCAGAGAGATAATAGACAGGAATATAGGATATTTGAAAATATTTTCGAAGAATTTAAGTATTTTAGTATTTAAAAATATTTACATACTTGTGTATGGAATCGATGAAGATTGCTATATGTAAGTGGTTTTCATTTTCTATTATAATGTCGAGCTTCGTCATGTTGCAGAATAAAATTGTTGCCTTTGTTCGTATTCTGGTTGTTTTGGAGCCCACGTTAAACTGTAGGCTCAATCCAGATAAACCCTCATTCATAAAAGGAGAGTTTAAAATATATATATATATTTTCTCAGACCATTCACGATTTACCACGGGGTACAAGATACATATAAATATCTTAATCAATCATTTACATTTTTGCTCATATAAGTGTGGTAGTATAGCTTCCCTATAAAAATAGACATAAATGTGTTTACACACTATACTATCTTTTCAAGTCATTGGCAATTATATAAATTTAAACATGTATATAAATTTTTAACAATACCCTACTCAGCAGTCCTTTTCGCATATTCCAATTGCCGAAACTACGTCACATTGCCAAGCCTTTTTATAATATTTAACATAAATAAACTTTTTTGCTTTTTTTACAAAAAAATTAATGTTACTGTATTAAAACATTTTACCTATAAGTCATACTTAGTACGAATCTTGTCTGCTGAATATTCTCTCTTATATACTAAATAATTATATATTGTAATCCTAAGAATATAGCACTTAATCACTACTTTCATAAATAATAACGCGTGGGCTTTAGGCAGAGAGATAATAGACAGGAATATAGGATATTTGAAAATATTCGCGAAGAATTTAAGTATTTTAGTATTTAAAAATATTTACATATTGGAGTATGGAATCGATGAAGATTGCTATGTGTAAATGGTACTCACTTCCTATTACAATGTCTTCAATTTCTTTTTTGGCCATTTTGACGGTTGTTGTCGAGCTTTGTCGGGCTGAAGAATAAAATTGTGGTGTTTGTTCGTATTCCGGCCATTTTGGAGCCCACGTTAAATTGTAGGCTCAGTACAGATAAACCCTCATTGGTAAAAGGAGACTTTAAAATATATATATAAAAAAAATTTGTTATATTTATTACCTGAACATAGAAATTTAAGAATAAAGGAACATTCTCTTTGTACAAAAATATCTCCATAATTCAGTTAGACATCAAATTAGTTTTATATTTAGCAAAGAGCGCGTTATTCTTATCCTCTATTATCCCTATTCCTCTATTATTTAGTAATGTATTTAACTAAAAGTATTGTCCATAGATAGCCACTAATTTTTTCCCAGTTTACTGATTCCACCTTAAGAGAACGATGTATTTGAAGAAGTGAAGCGTTACACAATTGGTATAAGTGTGGTAGGATAGCTTCCATTATAAAAACAGACCTGAATGTGTTTACACACTATACGTTTACACACACACGTACGTCTTTTCAAGTTATATAAATTTAATGGCAGTTATATAAATTTAAACATGTGTTTACATTTTTAACAGAACCGTACTTAGCAGCCCTTTTCACATGTTCCAATTACCGAAACTACGTCACATCGCCAGCCTTTTCAAATTATTTAACATTAATAAACTTTTTTGCTATTTTTGCAACAATATTAATGTTTCTATATTATAACATTTTACCTATAAGTGATAGTTAATGCGAATGTTGTCTGCTGCCAATATTCTATATTATTTAATAAATAATTATATATTATAATCCTAAGAAGATAGCACTTAACCACTAACTTCATAAATAAAAACGCGTGGGCTCTAGGCACAGACATAATATGCAGGAATATAGGATATTTGAAAATATTTGCGAAGAATTTAAGTCATTTAGTATTTAAAAATGTATTTACATATTGGAGTATGGAATCGATGAAGATTGCTATATGTAAATGGTACTCACTTCCTATTACAATGTCTTCAATTTTTTTTTGGCCGTTTTGACGCTTGTTGTCGAGCTTTGTCGCGCTGAAGAATAAAATTGTGGTCTTTGTTCGTATTCCGGCCATGCTGGAGCCCACGTTAAATTGTAGGCTCAGTACAGATAAACCCTCATTGGTAAAAGGAGACTTTAAAATACTTATAAAAAAGATTTTCGTTATATTTATCACCAGAACATAGAAATTTAAGAACAAAGGAACATTCTCTTTGCACAAAAATATCTCCACAATTCAGTTGGACATCAAACTAGTTTTATATTTAGCAAAGAGTGCGTTATTCCTATCCTATTATCCTATACTATTATCCCTATTCCTCTATTATTTAGTAATGTACTTAACTCAAAGTACTCTCCATTGATAGCCACTATTTTTCCCAGTTTACTGATTCCACCTTAAGAGAACGATGTATTTGAAGAAGTGAAGCGTTACTCAGTTATTATAAGTGTGGTAGGATAGCTTCCGTTATAAAAACAGACATGAATGTGTTTACACACTATACGTTTACACACACACGTACGTCTTTTCAAGTTATATAAATTTAATGGCAGTTATATAAATTTAAACATGTGTTTACATTTTTAACAGTACCTTACTTAGCAGCCCTTTTCACATGTTCCAATTACCGAAACTACGTCACATTGCCAGCCTTTTCGAATTATTTAACATTAATAAACTTTTTGTGTTAATTTACAATGTTAGTGTTACTATATTATAACATTTTACCTATAAGTGATATTTAATACGAATGTTGTCTGCTGCCAATATTTTCTAGTATTTAATAAATAATTATATATTATAATCCTAAGAATATAGCACTTAACCACTAACTTCATTAAAAAAAAAAACGTGTGGGCTCTAGGCACAGACATAATATGCAGGAATATAGGATATTTGAAAATATTTGCGAAGAATTTGTAGTATTTTAGTATTTAAAAATATTTACATATTTCAGTATGGAATCGATGAAGATTGCTATACGTAAGTGGTATTCACTTCCTATTATAATGTCTTCATTATGTTTTCAACGTTTTGACATATGTTGTCGAGCCTTGTAATTCTGAAGAATTAAATTGTTTCCTTTGTTTGTATTATGACTATTTTGGAGCCCACGTTAAACTATAGGTCCAACCCACATAAACCCTCGTTGGTAAAAAGAGACTTTAAAATACATATAAAAATTATTTTCGTTATATTTATCGCCTGCACATAGAAATTTAGGAATAAAGGAACATTTTCTTTGTACAATAATATCTCCACAATTGGGTTAGACCTTAAATTAGTTTTATATTCAGCAAAGGGCTCGTTACTCTTACCATCTATTATTTAATTTTTTTTATGACTCAGACATTCATAGTGCTTGATTTACGGAATAAGAGAGCTGCTCGGTCTGGCCTGTGTTTTATTCGTGCCATTTATTTCGCAGTTTAATAAAATAGACAATTCATGACCGCATGCCATTACGTTTTGTGCGGTTTCTCGGGATATATTTCGGATCGGATTTATAGATCTTTTTAATGAAATTTGGTACTGGTTATAAGATTAAGGTGGCGGTTATATAAGGTTACAATACAATACAGTTTTGATATAAGGGAAAGGTAATAAATGATATCAATATAACTATAAATAATTCATATGAGCGGGTTTCGGATGTTTGGGTAGGGAGTGAATCGTGAAGAATCCAATTTCGGTCAAATAATAAAAGACACAGTGATACAAAAGCGGAAAAATGGGTGTTTTTGTTGGTTTATACCATTGCTTTGTTTTAAGATTGTTGCCTAAATAACTATTATTATCTGTATTTGTTGCATATATATATATATATATATTTTAGACAGATACATTTATTATTAATATCAGTTTTTCCGATTTTTGAGTGTACTACTTCCAATTATTTTTGGAGAATTCAGATCTATTTCAGCTCTAGAAGGCTTATTTAACAGGCAAATATTTCTTTTATTTACTTATATTTTAATTTTTTTTATTAATCCCCTAGAACTTCAATAATCTGCCCGCGGGAAATAAATGTTGTTATTATATGATTTCGGTTATATAATATAACTCACTATACGTGTCTATTAATCAGTTCATATGGTAGGTTGCGTTTGCACTTCACTGTTATCGTGAACATTTTACTCTTTAGCGAATGCATTGGGATGAACTAATAATCTTTCAGAATACTTCACACTAATACTCTGAATCACACTCATTATGGGTTCTATGGAGATATTGCGCTGAATCACTTTGTTGGGCACGCAATATGGGGCACCGATGATGACTCCCAACACTTTATTCTGGAACCTCTGGAGGATAACTATGTTAGATTTGCTAGTAGTACCCCACAGTTCAGTACCATAGGTCAAAATGGACCCAAGTATTGACTTATACAGCAAAACCTTGTTATCTAATGATCGCCCTATCAGCCAATACGCATTCCCAGATATTTAAAGTTCTCTGCTTAAGTTCATGATTATACAATTTTACTGAGGAACATATTCTTCTATAAATGATGAATGTCACATGGGTAGATTTTGTCTCATTTGCTTTGATACGTCACGTTTTCAACCACAATTTGACTTTGTTAAGATGAAGTTGAAGGTTTCTTGTCGGTGATATTCGATCCTCGTGTGATAATAAAACCGCTGTATCGTCACCATATGTTGCAATAGTAGTGTTTCTTGAGGTTGGTAGGTCAGCTGTATACAATAGATATAACAATGGGACAAGAACACTGTCCTGCGGAACACCCGAATATATTGGATGTAGGTCAGTGTATTCGTCACCCTGTTTGGCATTAAAATAACTGTCTGTGAGGTACAATCTCAGCAGTTGAAAGTGCGTATGGGGCAAGAGTTTTTGAGTGCGCCAGATCTTGTCGAGGGCCTGAGAAATATTGAAAAATGCTGCGGAGCAAGGTTTTTTTTTGGGTTTAAGTTTTTGTTAATTTGGTTGACTAATCTATGTATTTGTTCTATTGTTGCGTGCTTATTACGGAAGCCAAATTGATGATCTGGAATAATATTTCCAGGGCGACGATAAATTAAAATACGGTATATAAACCTATCGAAAATAAGTACTTCAAAACAATAAGACAATTTAAACAAATACAGAAATTATATTAAAACATTTATTTAAAAATTCTTTTCAGGAGGTATTCTTACTGCAAGTTCATTTGAAATCGAAGCTATTTAATCAACATTATTTTATTTAGAGGGAGAATTAATAAAATTAAAATAATTTCTTGTAAAAAATCTGTATTTTTACACAGGCAACACTTTTTAAAAACAAGAACCTATCCATCAAAATGCCTATTATATATTATAACAAATGTATATATTTTTATCTATATATAAATATTACCACTACTAAGCTTATTATATGAAATATATAGAAGTTAAATCAAAATCTAAAACATATTTAAATATTTCTGACCCTTTGGTATAATCTTATAAATAACTGATAGATACAAGCAAATATAGATGAATATCTTTCCACAGTTCACTTTCAAAGGTTCAGTTTTATATAATATATACTGAATTTAGCGAATTTCCTTGCAGTATTGAATTTAACATATTATCAGCATAATTAAATTATATAGAAGAATATATCGGTTCCGTATTTTAACAATATTCACAACTAAACAACATCCGTTATTGCCTACTATTTAAAACTTAACTCTATTTTTAAAGTAAATGAACAAAAATTATATATATGGTACACCACAATCAATAGGTTTTTTAATGTTACTTATAGAATGTAACATTAATTAATGGACTCGGGTAAACCCCTAGAACTTCAACAATCTGTCCGTGAGCAATAAAGACTATTATATGATTTCAGTAATATAATATAACTCACTATATGTGCCTATTAATCAGTTCGTATGGTAGGTTGCGTTTGAGCTTAGGCACTTCACTGCCATCGTGCACATTTTACTGTTGCGAGTGCGTTGGGATGCACTAATAGTCTTTCAGAATACTTCGCACTAATACTCCGAATTACACTCGTTATGGGTTCTGCGGTACTATGATTTTTATTGTAGTATTGAATTCTATTTGCATAAATAAATTATATAATAGAATATGTCTGTTTTGTATCTTGACAATATTCACAATTAAACGACATCCGGTATTGCCTACTATTTAAAACTTAACTCTATTTTTAAAGTCAAGGAACAAAAATAATACAAGTGGTAGACCAAAATCGATAGGTTTTTTAATATTAATTATAGAATGTAACGTTAATTAATGGAGTCGGGTAAACTCGGCAAAATATATATATAAGATAACGATAAACTGAGAGTAGCACATATTACACACAGCAAAAGTTATAATCAATAGCTCATATCAGGTATAATGAAGCTAGTGATACCAGAGATCTCAACGGTTTCAGCACCAAAACAAAAATAGGGGACTTTCAGTTGATTGGTTTATATCCCTTGATCGCTAATAAATGGCAATGTCGCACAATGAAGCGAAGGCAGTCGAAATTAACCAAGTATAGAGAAAGCGTCACTTAAATATGCTCTTTAGCTCTGTGTCTAACTTCAAAACGTTTATGCTTAGCATAACAGTTTATTCACTTTCTTCTATTACCGGTAGTCTCAATACCTAAGTACTGTTACTGTACGAGTCGTATATGCTAACATATACGACTCGTACAATAAAACAACCGATGCACGTTATCAAAAAGTATGATTTCAGCACGACGGAATGTTGATGGATTTTATTTGACTTTTGAATTATAAGTGTTACCTTTTTATAACCTCTGACTAATATTTCAAACAATTTGGCAACATCACCAAAAAATAGAATTTCCAAATATATGATTTTAAGTAAAATTAAATGAGTAGAAAATTTATCCTCAGAGTTTAAAAATAATTTTAGCTTCCTATAATCTACAATTGGCAAAATAGACTGTGTTAGAAATAGTTTATTATTAATTACCTTAAGAATTTCGGTTCATCATTATTCAATATTTTGATAATGTACATATTCAGAGATGTATAAATGTATCCAACCTTGCTTTTATTCTTTTAATAAATTACTGAAAATATATTTTATAAATAGCCTTGAAAATATCCTGGTTACAAATATAGATTTTTTTTATGTTCATTAGGGAGTAATATTATGTTTTCTTTTTATTCGGATAGAGTAAAGCTTTTTTGCTATATTAACCACTTTAGAATACAAAAGAAATAAAATCTTGAAATATTGAAGTCATTATTTCTACTTATTTCTATATGAGGACGTATTTTATTTTTTCGACGTAATAGCCTCAATAGATAATTAATTTATTAATAAATCAGGCTTCCCTAATATCAAAGAACTTGTTTATTATACTTAATTATATAAAAGTGTGAAAAATTACTGATAATTTCAATCTACTAATGTGGTTGATATTAATGTTGTTGCTGATTGTGAATTATTTTGGATTTTCACGAAATTATCTGCTGTAATTATAATTTAAATATTATACGTTGTTTTAATGTAGTTTTTAGTTTCTAGAGGAAATAATAATGCGAATTAAATCATGGAAAACTTAACCTAAATCATTCCCGAATAACCCGAATAATTTTTAAAACCATTGAAAACCAAAAACCAGAATAGTAGTTGAACTAGGCAAACTTCGGATGTACGATGGATGTATCGAAACTTCCCAGGAAATCTCTCTCAATTTTTGCCTAGCAATAAAAATAACCTTCCTCAACCTCCATTTTCAAAATGCAATAACTTTGGATTGAGTCAACAAATGAAGCTACCTTTAGACCCATTTTAAAATGTTTTACCTTTAAATCGCGCTGTATTATAGCTTTACTGAAAACTATTGACAGATATAGGCAACTTTTTGCCACTTCTTACCAAATTATTATCTGAATATTATTATTTAAGTTAAACTAATTGTTATATATCGGTTGAAGGTTAGAGAACAAGATTTTTGGACCACTTTCATAATATTATTGTAATTTACATTATGCTCAAGAGAGATAAGTAAGAGACATAATGATCGATCTTATGTAAGATGTTTATAATGTTTAAATCTGATTTCTTCAATGGAGTTTTCAACGATAATTGTTACAACTGAGAACCTTAACCCTAAAAAGCCACTACAAGAAGCAATAATCATGTTGGCTTATTAAATGCTTGTTTGAGACTGAAGCATCCGGAGTATTTCAAGATGACTCAAACAATTATGCTTAAGAAAACTGGGGAGTTGAAAGAACAAATCTGGTCTATTTCGCTGTTACCTACGGTATTATTATTTAAGAAAGAGCTATCAAAATATATTAAACCATTTATAAAAATGCCAAATTTCTAATCTGGATTTCGAAGTCACCATTCAACAATCGACCAATCGCACAAAGTAACAACAGCTTGTCGAGAAGGCATTTTAAGAAAAGATTGACCAGCAGCATTCGGCTAGACTTCCCCAAGGTAGTGGCCTTGGGACCAATTCCAAAGAAAAGTACTTGAAACATTTGCCGAGGACACAGTTGTTATGGCAAAATATATATTTCTGCCCAAGGCTCTACTAAATTACAATTGGCAGTCAACATGATCTACAAGTGGAGCTGTGACTGGAAAATTCAGCGCTATAGCTCCATAATTATCCATATTAATTTTATATTGCGGCGAAATGACAAAAACTTACTTCTATCGCGTGACGCATTACCGATTTTTCAAGCAGAATCAACTAAATACCTCTATATTCATTTCGATGAAAGATTAGACAAAAGCAGATCTTCTAAATCAAATAAATATACTGCTTAGTTGGAAAATACCCTAAACTTAACCTAAAATCTAAAGATTGGTTTATAAATCAATCCAAAAGACAAGTACAACCTATAAGGTGCAAATATGGAGTTGTACTGACGCATCAAACCAACTAGTAATACAACACTGCCAAAATGTTCTACACGATTACCTAGAAGATGAATATAGGAAGTTCTGGATTTCGCGTTAAGAAAAATGTCCGGTAGATTGACTGTAATACGATGGCGCGCGCGTCCCCAGTGTTAAAAATATTTGAATATTTTCAGAATTGCTTGAGACGTCTTGAGAAGGGCTGTGTCTTATCTATAACCAAACTTTTGATATCGGCATAATGTTAGTCTTCCAGGCGTAAAACATACTCTGTATTGGTTATTAAAATAAAGAGTAATGTTTTTAAGTTTTATATTAAGCTATACATACCATAAATATGTATATATAGTAAAAATGACTTAAAAAAACTGTAAGATCTTGAAATTAATTTACGAAACATTTTAGAAGAGGTAAAAAGAAAAATACAGCGTAATACTAAATTTTTATTTATATTCATTTATATAATTTAAAATTTAATATTAATTCTAAATTATAAGTTAGTGAATATAAAACAGTGAACCTTAACTATGCTATAAACTATTTACTAAATTACCACATATTTGAATATACAATACTACAAATGTATTATATATAAATAAAATTGTATAACAACTTTCTTGTAGATACAGTCCTTCATAGTTCTCATACTAATTATTAATTAAGTACAATATAATAAAAGTTGCAATAGAAAATTCATCAAGGATTCAAGCGCCTAAAAGCTCAATGATCAATATATATATATATATATATATATATATATATATATATATATATATATATATATATATATATATATATATATATATATATATATATATATATATACCTTTCAACTATTTTATTTTATTTCAGCTTTTCTCTTTTTTGATATTTTCACAGATTACTTTTCCTTATCAACAAATCATACAGCTGTAGCAAGTACGATCCTTTTCTAAATAGCAACCTTTTCAGGATTAATGGTAATTGCAATATTTTCTTGCACTTCTGCAATACCTATAAACTGGACGATTAATTGAAATTACTTAAATAAATAATTCTCTATTACCTTGTCAAAATTCGATAGTTGAATATTATTCTGGGATTCATATTGGCAACTTGTATTTGCTTCAATATTGAGTCTTATGACATTCTAAACAAAAAAAGACTTATATAGACAGACTCAAATTAATTTTTTGCCTGTAATTCTTATTGACTTATCGTACCCTACCTAAAATTCATTCGTAAGATAATAATGATATTGATAGTTTTATGGAAAATACTACTTTGATGATAACTCCTTATATAGTGGTATATAAGCTTCCTGACTTTTTGTTTCCGAGAAATTCTTTAAGCAATATATTATTTCTTTATAGTCCTGTAGCTTCCAACTTTCAAAGCCGTACAAAAAAATTCTTAAAATATAGATTAGATTGTTTTACATCTATATTATAGATCCGACAAAGATGCTGTCGAAATTCAGTTTTTATGTATACTAAAATTATTAAATTGGAGACACAGAGAAGGCAGATGATCCTTCTTGTTATCAGCGTTAGTTGTGCAGAAAGCTCATGGTGAAATCTTTCTTTCTCTTGCCACTAAGCATGTCATATTACAAACTTGACATATTAATTTACTTTCACTGCAAAATTTAAGTCGTAGTAATTTATCCTATTTGTAACAACTGAAACTAAACCTACCTTTGACTTTCCATATTTGTAATCCTCTTAAAACGCTGAAATATTAAACCAAAAGGCCTTCTTTTTAAGTAAAAAGGAACATCACAATATAACTTTAAAAATACCATATCAAACGCTTTAATAGTTAAACAAATAAATGGCCAAAATTAAAACAAAGAAATACCGTTTTTCGCCATTGTTTATGAGGAACGCTTAGCTTGCAGCAGCCTGCAGTGTTGCAAAACGTAAAGCAAGAACCATATATTTTACTAAATAGTACAAAACGTACTTAGTCTATTATTATTTTTTTGTTTTAGGACAATATTTAAAAGTTAATGTCAGAAAGTATTGAAAAATATATTATATTTCTAAAATAAATTACATCCGTAAATCAAATAGCCTAGCTGTAAATTTGGCAACATCGACTTTTAGCATTTCGGCTTGCGGCGAGTAGATTGCGCCGACGAATATGCGAGTAGTTCCGAAAGTAGCCGAATCTCCGGACCTCGATGATTTTTAATGTATACTGATTTTACCAATTCTAGGTTTGCCCAGACTTCTGTGTGCAAAGGTGGAATGTTCGCTATAATCCTCAAGGCTTCAGTTGATGTAGTTCTATAAGCCCCCATTATGGCTATCAGGAATAGTCTCTGCGCACAGAACAAATCTCTCTTGATTTTTGTGTCGTCTGTCTTGCTTCCCCATATCTCTGCTCCATAAAGAGCTGCCTGTTTTAGAATCCGTTCGTAGAGGATTTTCAGTAATTCGGAAGCTTAATTGTCAGCCAAGGGAATGGCTTTGGAAATTTAGGCATCTATCTATACATATTATACTTATTCCCAAGTACCGTATTGTTTCCTGAACTCCAATTTTATTGGACAGACTAGACCTCTAGGTCTAGAGTCAGATTCTATGTGAAATATCAGACAATTCTATCACGTACTTATTACAGCTCAGTCACTCACTCATATCGTAATTTACCCAGAGGGTACCCGTGCGCACTGAAAGTTTAGCTTGAATACAAACACGTACTAGGATTGAACGTCTAAAGGTCATTAAAAAACGTTTATAAAATAAAAGATAATGTTCAAATTAAGTGAATGTGTTGAAAATCGCTAATATATGAAATTAGTAGATCAATTTGGTAGATAGGCTCATAATCGCAATTTTTATTACGAAGAAGATAATAGCCTGTGACCAGCTAAACTAAAAGACCAGATATTATATCTTATTTACATTTATAACTCAGCTGTATTATTGTTTTCATGGTATTATTTTAATTAATTCATTGAACACTGACTCCTGGGACAATTTGATGCCAAATCTATACGTTTAGGTTATAAAAACAAATTCTAATACGTATTTGATTGCTGTACCATTAAAATTCTCAGACAACGTTCCTTTAAGAGTTCTGTAAAGCTTAAGTAAAACTAAATTGATATTTTTGAAGACTAGAGCCAGTTGAATTTATGTACTGTCTTGAAATATCGAAATGTTTATTTCTTTATTTGAAATATTTAGACTAATGCCACTCGACTGATTAATTAGGGCTTATTTCGACTATTATTTGGGTAATAAAGGACCGTAGACTAATATATCGACCAGATATATATCAAAGAACATAAATGTCGCTATACACCCGAAGGTATTTCGACTGCGACGGGCAAAAAACATCTTAATGAGGTTAAAAATGGATAACAATAAAGTTTTTTTACACTACTTGAAAAAAGGGAATCCCTTTTCCCGGCTTACACAATAAAAATATGCGAGAAATGCTGAGAACGCATCAAAATGAAAATCCAAGCAAAACTGAAAATTTTAGTGGAAAGAATCTTTTTGTGTACGTCGTTCGACTTTGAAAAGGGTCAGTATTTTATTGGTTAAATTCCTGAACCAGAAAAAACAACATGCACCTTGAAAAACGCGGGCGTTCTTATAAACCTTATTCTGATACAGAAAAGTTCTAATTAGGGTTAATTTTAAATCGGCTCTTTTTCTTTATAGGAAAATAAGCTATAAAATGATCCATTCTTAATATATAAAAAAAAAAAATTCTTGATATTTGACATATTAAATGTTTGCACGTATTCTAATTATTTTCTCAAATTAAAAAAGCATTCATTTAGAAGAAAAAGGTACAGTATATATTAATTAAAGTATTTTCCATCATTTTGTATCACTTTTTCCCAGCTTTATGGCAATATGGCGATATTATCTCGAAATCATGATGTTGCTTTGACATGGATCCAATCAACAGTCTCTTTTTGCGCTTCTTTAGTATTTCGAAACTGTGTGACTGCAAAGCCGTGATGAATGGATCTGAATAAATGCTATTAGAGGTTGTCAGTTCGGTTTTAGTAACTCGTAATACACTACATCTCGCTGATACCACTATATGTGAAGCAAAACTGCATATTCCGCTTCGATGTTCATGTAGATGTCTCTTGTAGACTATCCAATAACACTTTGCTTTTGAGATAACAGTAGGATATACATTTTTCATCACTAGCTACATTACGCTACAGGAAACTCTTCATTTCTCTTAGACAAGCAAAGAAACCGCTATGTTGATTTAGCTGAAAATAGCACTTTCAGTCAATTTGTGTGATAGCCATTTTCCCTCCATTTAGAATGATCTACGAATGAAAATGATTTCATTCCATCACAAACGTCTGCAGGCAGTTGATTTATCATCTGCTAATTTCTCTGAAAGTTTTTTTTGGGATTTTGTGATGGGTTTTCGATTAATAAGTCGTCCAGTTCATAGTTCTAGGTCTTTTTCGTCGTCAAGGCTATTGTTTATCTGTCATTGATATTAAAATGTCCTATTTTAAATATTAGGAATAAAAATGGGCATTTTCTAAGCAGAATCACAATAATATTCTAATAATCTTTTATAGGTTTCGGCAGTAGGTTTTTTCAAATCAAACAATCTATTGGTATGAAACAAAGCTTCAGTATGATTTTAATGACTATTAGATTAGTCATTAAAATTAATTAATCTATGTTTTAGTTATGAAGGAAACTGAAAAGCATTGGAACATGAATTTAAGAAAAGAAAAAGCCGACAATGAACTATAATCCTTCCAGCAAAAAGCCAATAAACATTATCAGAGCCGCAATAGTCTTTTTACTCGTACCGGTACTCGTATTTTTCCTTCTCATTTTATTAATTCGCATGATATGCATTTATGAACTGTATAAAAACAGTAAGTATCCATAGAACATGTAGGGTTA
This sequence comes from Rhynchophorus ferrugineus, assembly GCF_030347505.1. Classification (NCBI taxonomy): domain Eukaryota; kingdom Metazoa; phylum Arthropoda; class Insecta; order Coleoptera; family Curculionidae; genus Rhynchophorus; species Rhynchophorus ferrugineus. The sequence continues at coordinate 9,243,170 of NW_027472581.1, read as the reverse complement.
CGCTGCTCTTTGAGGCTTGTAAAATAATCCCTTCATATCTGTAATTAATAAAAGGAGGAAACATAGGAGACATTTAGTTAGTGAAGGTATAACCTGTGAAGAGGTTTTTGGAACTTTAAGGCCATGTTTTTAAAATAATATTTTTTAAAACAGTATAATAAAATTAAGTAAGATTTGTTATTCCATTTTCATCTAGACGAGACATGAATATTTCAAAATGGAACAAGAAACCCAGGAGAAAATCAAAGATATTCAAATATCCAATCTTAACAAAGAAATATAGAAATGAAGGAAACAAGAACTAAACATAAGATAGTAAATATGCTCTCTGGTGAAGGTAAAATACATTACTTGGGTATACACATTTTAATTAGGTAGATTAGACCTCCAGTACATACCACTACATAAAAAACCTATCTTAAACTTTACCTCATAGATAGGTAGAAAAAGGGTTTAATGTAAATATACTAAAACCACTCTAACCTACAAACTATTGTGGCTGTTTAATTAACTGCAGTTTAAGTCCTTCGGAATTATATCACTACATAGTATAAAACAAAGTCGCCTTTTCTGTCCCTATATCCCTATGTGCGCTTAAATCTTTAAAACTACGCAACGGATTTTGATGCGGTTTTTTTCAATAGATAGAGTGATTCAAGAGGAAGGTTTATATGTATAATACATGCATAATATACTAAGGCAACATTGCTAATTTTAGAGGTTTCTAACGTGATGTCGTAAATTAACCTATTTTTTAGGTTTATTTAGCAATTAGCAAAAACGTTGCCTAACCCTACGAGTTAGATCAAATTAATGTACTACAGTATTGTACACCATAAAAAGGTCTAGAAAAAAGTCCCCGATGGTATAGGTTTATCTTTTAGGGATAACCCACATTAACCATTTTTATTGTTTACTTTTTACGTGAGAAAATGGCTTATTTACGAAGCTATTTTAAGCAATACGGCATTAATCCTTATCGAATTAAGTACCTTAAATACAGTGTGCAATTAATATAGATCAATATGGTTCCTTACAGCATGTAAATTAAACAAATATTTTCGGAGATATTACAAATTTAAAATTTGCGTTTAAAAATGTGTAATGTAATAAAAATTGTATGAATTTCGATATTCCAAAGATAGCAGGAAATCTTCATAGTAAGTATAGGGGAATAGGAATTGTTTTACTCCAAATTTAATGCATGCAGGCCAAGGGCAGTAATGAATGAACCAAAAATACTGGATCGATTTTAATCATGTGTTCATTGAGTGACATAGGCATATATATTTTATGCCCGTGCAAAGTCGGAGCGGGCCGCTATGTTTTTATATACAACGTTCATATTTTTTCTGTAGTGTATTTAATTTAGTATCAGCATTGCACCCGTGCGAAGCCGGGGCGGGTCGCTAGTGCATTATATATACTACAATGCAAAATTAAATTATATTGGATAACGTTATTGCTGTTTTATTTACACTAGTATTTTGTTATGTCGGAGTTAAAATAATCAAAAATTTAAATTTCATGCGACAACGTTCATTAGAAGGAATATACTTTATATGTACTTGATATGTATAATACACTGCTACCGATAAGACTTAAACATATTTTTCCATATAGGTAACAAATTTTTTTCATTCTCTCAATCCTGTTTGCCTTAAGCTTAAATATAGTAAAAACCGTAAACAAATGCAATTGAATAGAACAGTTTAATGGTGAGTATGATATAAATGAACAAGACAACTCAATTATTTTCCAATTAGCATGGATCATATCAAATCTGATTTATTTAATTATAAAATAAAATTTAATAAAATAATCTGAAATATTTAAAACCAAACATTTAGATACACAAAAATTACAGTTAGCACAGGAAAAATATTATAGAACTATCAGTAAGGTAAGAACGTGTTCCAGTATATTAAATTCTCACATTCTACAAGAAAATCCGGAAAAATCCGAGTATATTTTTCAGGATGTCCGGTAAGACAGTTTGAAACACGGAATATTTTATTCAGGGAATGTGTGAATGGGAATATGGAAAATGCGGTAGCTTCATTCAAATATTTCAAAGCCTGACAGTGAAACATTACTCTTTTAACTATTCGAATGGATATTCCGGAATCCGAACCCCAATATATACCGTATAAAATTGGCTATATTCGAATGTAATCCTACAAATTATGTATATTTCGAGTTCTAAATGGAAAAAATTATGGATTTTTAAAATATTAATAAATTAAAAATGATATAATTCAAATTATCATGTAGATTTTCTTTTTAACTTATATATTAAAACTTTTTTATTGGTCATCATCACATAAGAGTAAGAAAAGACACTTTTTCCTTTTTTCCTTATATCATAGGGAAAGGATGGGGTGCAACCAAAATACTTATCTGCCTTTTATTATGAAATACTTGTATTAGGCTGTTATTGCTTATAGCCCATAAATGGTTGAATATTTACTTTTACCGCAGCAGCTTATTGTGTACGGATAATTTAGATTTTCTTCCAAATAATTAAAACAAAGTTTGAATTAAGATCCATCCCAGGGTACTTGAGTTGTTACTGTATGGTATTACTGATTCACTGAATTGTTCTTATTAAGTTTTACTAACAATGCCTGGGTCCACTAGTTTGTATCTTTGCTTACGTCTTGCAGTTTTCTGGTTGATTCTTCGCTGGGGTCTCCATTAGAAGTGCCGTCAGCAAATTTAGCCATAGTTACATTTTCTTTTTGTGTTTTGTCACACGTATATATTGGGTAAATAACAGTATTCGAACATTGCTTTACAGTACACCTAAAATTTCTTTCTTTAATTTTTAAGTAAGCTTCTTGTATAACTCGAAATATTCTGGTTAAGGCGTTGGAGTTTAATAAGTCAATGTATTGCTTCGGTAGTATTTGAGTTATTTTATGGAGTTTTGTTATGTCAGACTTTATCGAAGGCTGCGCTACGTCAAAGAATATAGCTGACCAATTCAACTCCGTAAGCTTTTTCAATAATATATATGATTCTATATACCTGGTACATTGTTGAATGTTTGCTCATAAAACATAACTGATGTAGAGCTATCCGTTGTGGCTATGATTGTTTGTAACTTTTTAACACTAGTTTTTGGTCGATAAGATTTTACTTCATTTGGTGATTCTTTTATTCCAGATTTCGACATCATAAGAACTTTAGCTATTTTTCAGGTATCCAAGACATACCACAAATTGGTAAGATTTATAATTGTCATTCTTGATATATATGTTAGCATTTGCCCGGTTAATTAGTCATAACCCGGTGCTTTATTTGGACTGATGCCAATTTTTATAATATTGAAGGCCTATTTTTAGCATAACAAGGTTATTCCGAAGATATTCACACTCGTGGATTGGTAGAATATGTTCATATTCGGTTTAAAGTTCTTCTACTACAAACTAGTATAATAAGAATGGCTTATAAATCAAAATTACATTGTTTTTACACAGGATACTATTTTTATTTTAAGTTTATTCTCTTGCCACTTTAGAAGAAAAGTATTTTTATACTACTTTTTATATTATTTTGGTATACTACCTAGGATCAAAAAGTGGCAAGACTTTTATTAAAAAATCCGAAATGTTTATTTATTATTTTTTAGGGATAATGTATTCATTGCCAGTTCTTGGTGGAGCTGTGGAATTAAGTTTATGAATTAATTTTTGAAGTTTTAATATCGGTAATAAAATTACCCTAAATAGCCGCAATTCAAGGCGAGCCAAATCAGGTGAATAGGGCAATTTCAGCAAGATTTAAATTTACAATAAATTTGTTAGCAGCCAATGTTGTGTGTATAATATATTTGTCTGGTAATACAGCTTAATAGTGGCAAAAAATACCAAATCTTCAAGCTCGATTTTTCAACCAACATATCTATACTAAAGAAATACTTAATAAATATGTCTTATTGATTTCCTAGTTGCGAGGCGGAATGCTTATAAAGAAATATTTCACTCTTTCCAATCTAATAACATTACAAAGTAAGGAAAATTAGGCGCTCTTTTTCCCTACTCATTATTTCCCTGATATTCCAGATGATATTTTGTACTGAGTGTGTAGATCTTTTTCCCCATGAAGTGTGTCTTTGTCCTTAACCAGATCATTTCTTAAGTTTACTGTGTTACCAGTTTAGAAATGAAACACAAGCGATTAATTGTGGTCAAAATTAAAATTTTATTTGAGATATTTTAGACTACTGCTAGATATTTGAATTTTGCGACTGTCAGCTTATAGGTCTTTAATCTCAACTTTTCGGCCAACGTATAGCATATCTATTAAAAAACACACTTAATAAAAAATGGCTTTTATCGGCAAAATTTAAATTATGAATATTTATTTCCATTAGTTTGCGAGGCAGAATGCTTAAAACCCAATATTTCACTCTTGTCAATCTAATATTATTACATAGTAAGGAACATTAAGCTCTCGAATAATTTGCAGAAATATTATTAATGTGTTTTGACAGTGCTCGTATTAGCATCATAAAAAAAGTGAACGGCGAAAAAAAACATGCGACCGGAAAATCAAGCAGGCGCGAACGAAGGAACCAAAATAAAATTGAAAAATGGAACGCAAAGAGGAAAATGATTTTGCCGGCTGTCACTCAGCCTTGACAAGGGTACCTGAAATATTAATCAAAAAAATATCGCCGCTTTATAATTTGCAATCTTCGGTTTTGGAGGTTTGGATAATAATAATAATAATGCCGTTAGTCGATAAGGAAACTAAATTCATTGTGGAATAATTAAACATATAGCACTAATATGTGTTCAATACAGTAAATACAGATTTAACTTTACTGCTAACTAGGGGTATCGTCCACCAACAAAAATATCGATATTTCGATATATCGATATATCGAAGAAAAAAATATATCTATATTTTTTGCAATATATATTTTCAATAAATCCTTACAACTAAGTACCAAAATATACAAAACCTTTAAAATTATTAGGTGGTGTCTTATAATATTTTAGAAATATATTTAATTTTTGTTTAAATATCGAAAAAAATCGCCCAAAATATATTATCGATATTATGATATTTTTACTAAGATTTTTTACCACTAAGATGCATTAGAGAGGTAAATATTAATACTTTTAAATATAAATTTGCTGAGATTTTTATTGGCAGTAATTTTAGTATCTTGCAGCTGACCCGAATATTAGTTCTTCCGAAATTTCTCAAAAAAGAAGAACAATATTTTGTTGGAGACACCAAAAATAATGAGTCTATATGCGAAGCAGGTGATTAATCAAGATCACCTTCAAGTTTCAGTTCCATTCGAGATGAAGTTTATGAAATGCATTCAAATAATGAATAGTGTTTTAAATATAAACATAATTTAATATAATTATTTTAGAGATAACTATTATTCTGTAAGGTATCCATAAAATACTTAGGGAAATACAGCTTTCTAGGGAACTGAGGTACTTCATACACTCTTAGGAAACATAGGATTTAAATAATGTAAAAAATAACAACGAAAAGGTGTAACGGAAGCCGACTGTTGCGTTTTCCCAGGCTTTGGAGCGGGTTCATCGTGTGAAGTCCACTCAGATTACTGTCGATTAGACTTCGGAGTGAAATGATGGAGCCATGTCTCATACATTGTCACATATCGACGCAAGAACTCGGGTTTATTAGGCTTGATCGTCTTCAAGCACTTCTCCGAATCATCAACTCGTCGTTGTTTTTGGTCAAAAGTGAGCTCGCGCAGCAGCCACTTTGCACAAAGCTTCTCATACCCAAATACTCGTTAATGATTTCATTCATTTTCAATTTACGGTCATTCAAAATCATTTTGTGGATTTTTTAAATCATATCGTCGGTAATAACCTGTTTCGAGCGTCCACTGTGTTCACCGTCTTCGGTGCTCATTTCACCACCTCTAAACTTAGCATACCAATACTTGACGGTTGATTTTCCTGGGGCAGTATTCGGAAACTCGGCATCAAACCAAGTTTTTGCTTAAACTGCGTTTTTGTTTTCAAAAAGCGACATTTTATCAATAGAGGAAATTCATTTTTATTAATTTTTTTCACAATAACAAAAGTTGTTTCAGTCAAAATGCTATAATTCACAAACTAATGATCCGACAGCTATCAAATTTTACACGAATCTTTTGAGGATTAGGGCTAACTAAAGGATATATAGATTTAATTATAGTAGCGCCATCTATGTGTCAGGCCGGGCGCTTTTCAATTGACCTGTTATGTAAAACGTCATGGCTTCAACATGCTGTTTTTTGGAGGTACCCGATGCTATTTAATACACAGTAACACCATCTGTTGTAAATCCTTTAAAATTAATGTATAGGCCTAATAACATTATCATCTATGATGAAAAATCCTAGCTGTTGAAGGAATTATAACACATTTTTGCGAAAAACATGAACGTATCTCGATAAAGTCATTATGTGGTACATGCGATTACGTGTCCATATTTATTACGAAGTATGACGCCTTTATATTGGATATAAGCAAGATTAAGCCTGGCCTCTCACGTTGTGCCATAAGATGATGGCGGCGCTTCAACATCGTTGGATTACCTAAGGCGACTTGGAAATTGTTGTTGCGGTAAATTAATAGTTTCTCGAGCATTCTGGTAGGTGATGTCGTCCTGCTGGGGCCATAATTGCTTATATCTATAGGGTTGGCAAGGTGCCGTAATATCTCTGCTATTCCGCTGCAGTGAGGATAAATTACAAAAAATCCAATTTAGTTAGATCCATTCAATTGGGCAAGCGGTTTATGATGGTTCTGAAAGAAATATTTATAGTAAACGGTTAAAATTAATATAAATAGATTTTAATATTAAAACTAAATAATTAATGTCCATAAATTAACTAAAATATAATTGTAAAATAACTAACATAGTTTAATATGGTGTGTTATTACTATGAAAAGCGCTGACAGTAGGACATCTGAGTGGTCTATTAGATTATAATACGAGGGTGGTTTAAATATGATCGAGACAAATATTCTGAAACATTTATTTACTACTGAAAAAGTTTACAAAAATGTACAGTTTTTTTTTGTTATCTTCCTCACTAATTACGAATTTTGTCCATCTTTCCGGAAGGTTTTTGATGCCAATATCGAGGAATTCCTTGGGCAACTTGGACAGCCATGTGCGCACGAACTCCTCTAACTCGTCGTCAATGTTGAATCTTTGACCTCCGAGCACTTCTTTCAGTAGTCCAAACATGTGGTAGTAGCAGGGTGATAAATCCGGACTGTGTCTCAACACCTCCCACCCTAATTCCGATATTATATCGAGCGTGAGACGCTTGGTATAAGGGCGCACGTTTTCCTGGAGAAGAATCGCACTTCGTGCTGGAATGATTCACCATTTCAAGCGATAAACAGGTTTCACGTGTGTTTTCAGAAGGCTAGACTAGTATGCAGTATTAATAATACGTTGAGTGCGCATGAAATCGACGAACATCACGTCCCGCCGGTCCCAGAATACCGTACATAGAACATTACCCGCGACCTGATTGTCCTCGTTTTGACTGACGCCCTTTTATCCTTCTTCCTCCACTATTTAGATGACATTTTACTTTACCCATGTCTCGTCTGTAGTGAAGATTCGCGTTAAAAAACCGTCCTCCTTCGCCTCGTATCGCGTCAGCAAGAAGCGACAAACTTTCAACCGCGTAAATTTTTGCTCGAAGTTCAACAGTTTAGGAACCGTTAGGAACAGCGCCGTTATTTTGCGACATTGACGGTTTTCGTGGATGATAGACTCTGCACTACTAATACTGATGCCGAGTTCAGCCGAAATATCTCGATCTGTGATGCTGGTTTGCGGTCCACGATAATGCCGCTCATTCTCGACGGTTTTGCGACCATATTTGAATGCTTTAGCCCATTTAAACACGGCAGTCTTACTCAGGCACTTACTATCAACATGCGCTCTCGACGAAAACTATGCTACACAGCTCGTAATGGACCCAGCTATCATATATTCAAGCCTCGACTTTCAAAATATACATGCACGCCATCTACAGCATTTGTCCCATCATATTTGAACCACCCTCGTATTTGTGGCCACTTATTAGTCATAGTATTGTCATAGCTGGTAAAAGGAGACTTTAATATATATATATATATATATATATATATATATATATATATATATATATATATACACATATATATATATTAACCTATAATATTGCCTATAATAACTTACGTAGGTTAAGGTTGTTACATTTTGAATTAATTAGGATCTAATTAATTATCAAGAAATGAAGGCAAGTTGACGTTGGTTAACTATCGTTTCACAGTTACCCGAAGATTCCTTGGTATAGTTGAATGGAGTTGAGGCAAAATCATCGCAGATGCAGCGAGAAGCCCAAAATTAAAGGTGCTCATCCTCTCTTAACCATAAACCATTGGAATGTTGAGCTACCCACTTTTTTTAACTTAATGAATTTCCATTGAATAAAATAGACATACTGTCAATTAAATAATATTAGCAACATATTGTAGAGGTCATAAATCTTGCTCTCCTCGCATTTTAGGTTTCGTTGCCATAAAACTAAATATATTTGGACATATTGAAACAAAGATAAATTTTATACTTGAAACCAATTTGTTAGATTACGCGAAATAATTCATATTGTTGAATATGAAAATATGAATATATTAAAAAATTAATTTTATGCATAATTTATGATAGTAAAGCTTCTAAAGTTTCACAAGAAAATATATTTTATAAGTAAATAATGGCATATTACACATCATGGAGTAAAAATTTAATTTAAGAGCTTCTGATAAGCATCAAAATTTTTCTAAGTTTCTATGTTCGAGGAAGAAAGGAGAATACCACTTGAATGAATACCACGAAGACTTGGATGGATTCTAAGGGACATTTAAATGATTGCTACTTATGCTACAATATCCGCAAGGTACTCGGCCTTTCAAAATAATGATCTTCTTCGGTCTATTTATGATTCAAATGTGGTTGTGCTCTCAGAAATTGATGCCAAATTTACATTATTCAGTGCAATTCACAAGTAGAAGTGAAGATAAAGGTGGATAATTTGCAGAGTAATTGTTTTCTCTAAATATTCTCTCAAAATCTACTATAAGATTTAAATTTAATTAAACAAAATTCGGAAGTATTAAATTGTTTTTTTAAATAAATAATTAGAACGAATTCTTTACCTGGCTAGCAAAGTGCTTGTTCTGTGTGTATGTTAAACACTGTTTCAACTGTTTCTTGCATTGAATGAAACTATTGATGTTCCAACCAGAGAAAATATATTTCAATATGTTTAAGGTTGCTTTCGAATATAACACATTTATTCAAAACATAATACACCAGCTAAAATATTGCCTCAACCGCCTAATGGTTGTTTAATTTCTTTAATTCTTCAATAATTAATAGTAAAATAAAACAATAATTTTAATATCTTATGGAACTTAACCCTGTGTAAGATCCTATAACATCCCTTTTTTGTCGTTTCTGTAGGATCTGAAATATTGTCATGATAGGCCATTATTCTTTTCTGGTTACGAAGTCTCTATGTTTCTGTTTCACTTAATAGTGTGGTGAGCGAGATGACTGGTCATAGAGGATTAGTTTATATTAGATTAGATTTAAACTCTCGGTATCGTTTTGTGCCCGTCGTTCAAGTGTGGCCACGTCCTTCTGAAAATAAAATAGTTTTAGGAGCAGTTTCTCGAAACCCAACACCAAATGTTCCCTGCACTACCTAATGTATTTAAGAACTACTTCTTATTTTTCTTCCTACTGTTGTCTTTTTGTTAACCAACAAGATGGTATATAACGTTATAGAAAAATCTATTAATTTTAACTATGTCCATCTAGATATCCATGGAACGAAACTATTGGCAAAAGGAAACAACATTTAAACCAGTAATAATTTGCGTAATTTCTCTAGCAACATTTTTTTTCCAATCTTACTTCGATTTCAACTGGATTTTAAAATAAAAAGTTTCCATAGTAAATACTTCCTTTATCCATTCCAGCCCAGTCAAAATGCTAAAGTTTTATTTGCGTTCAGCTTCATTTTCTTCTCAATCTTCATTTTATAAATATATTTCAATTTGTCTATAAAATTATAATAAGTCCTAATAAAAACATCTACCTTAATATCTTATGGAACAATCTATTAACTTTAACAATGTCCATCTATATATCCATTGAACGAAACCACTGGCAATAGGAAATAATATTTAAACCAGTAATTATTTGCATAATTTTTCTGCCAACATTTATGTTCGAATCTTATTTCTATTTCAATTGAATAAATCATAAGATTAAAATAAATACTTAAATAAAAATACTGAATAAAAACAGCTCTTAATATCATATGGAACTTAACGTTATTAAAGAATCTATTAATTTTAATAATGTCCATCCAGAAATCTACAGAACGAAACCGCTAGCAAAATGAAACAAAATTTAAACCAGTAATAATTTGGTTAATTTTTCTCGCAACGTTTCTCTTCCAATTTCATTTTTATTTGAATTCGATTCTAAAATAAAAAGGTTACGTAGTTAAGGCTTCCTTTGTTCCATTCCATTCCCATCAAGACGCTAAAGTTTTATTTGCTTTCAATTACGTTTTTTTCTGATGATTTTTACTTCGTTAGGGCCATCGTTCACGTCCAAGTTCGACCGATCGAAAATGACTTGGACCGATTTGCTTTCGGGTTTTGTTTCAATTATTTCGCGATAAAGAAAAAAAATGTGTGTTCCCTTTTAATCCCGTAATGATCTTAGTTCGATAAAATAGAAAGCGATGCGGAGAAGCGAAATATAATTCGAAGTTGGCGGATATTTACCGGTTTTTATTTCGAGTCGGTTTTGGGGAATTTGTTTCTGCTCTTTTTATTTCCCAGAAGGCAGGAAATTTATATCAAAACTCCACATGCTCAGGCGATTCTCCAAGGAAAACGTAAACCGCAAAAAGGCAAAGTCGGCGTGGAAAAAGTTGGTCGATAAATCTCTCTGAATTTTTTCCACATTTACAACTAAGTATGTTGTAAGCAACTTTAAAATACGTGGCGTGATACGAGGGTAATTCAGATAAGTGTAGGAGCGAATTTCATTTGTTTATATTTTCTTTATAGTTTATTCAAAATAACAGTGAACTCATTTCATCAATACGTCGATATTCAAAATATTTAAAGTTTGTAGAAACATATTTCATTTTCTTTCTCATTTTATTTCAGTTAGATAGAGATAAATACTGTCTGATTTAAAATACCAAATCAAGAACATATTGCCTCTCTAATTAGTTACTTCGATCAGGTACGAGATAATGGAGGCCCTTTCTTGCCAGTAAAATTTAGTTAGAGAGGTATTTAACAGTAACAGCATCCTTACTGTTAATTATTAAGTTATTGATAATATTTCTTAGCGTTTTGCAGCTGCACTGAATATTATGTGGGTACGGTTACTAAAATATCTCAAAAAATGAAAAATATAGCCTTGGATTCACTGTAAAGAAACCGTCCTACAATACGGGTGACGAATTAAGATTACCTTGATGTTTGTTCTATTCGAGATCAAATATATGAAGTATATGGACACGATGAGTAATTTTTTCGATATTAACATAACTTAATACTACTATTTCAGAGGAAACTGTCTGGAAAGTATCCATAGATAACTGAGGGCTATGAGATAGGGTCTTGGAGGCATGTAGAACATCTATCCCTACACTGTAAACACACACTGTTAGGTAATATAGGATTTATATGATAAGGATAATAATAAGAATAAGAATAAGAATAACCCACAAAGAGGTCTAATGGAACTTCCAGACATTGCTTTTCAAAGAATAACATTTTTAAAAGCATATAGTAAAATAAAATAAGATTTATTATTTGAATTTTAGAGAAACATTGGGTTACTTATGGCTGATGAAGATGAAAGATAATAAAAAGTGCTAAGACAATAAAAGTTGATGACAAAAGTAAACTATGGAATAGTTATAGGTATTATTAACTATAACATTAATTAATAATTCTTTGCAGATATATTACACTTCATGCTGGAAAAAAATTGACAAAAGATGAAATTGTTAACAAATATTAGAGAGTGAATGGTGAGTAAATAATTAATATAGATAACTGTAGGAAGTTATACTATAGAGTCTGAACGATTTATGTGCATAGATATGTGTGTAATTATTCAGAATTATACTTGAACATTAAGTTAGAATGTCTGAGAAAGGATGAATAGTAACATGTAAGATGGTCAATGAATTAGAGAGAATTCAGTGATACATTTTATCAAAATTGGTGTACACAGTTAGTGACAGAATAAACAAAAAAATACAGTGATAATAAAATGACTTGACAAGAAACGCACCATCGAAGGAAACAAGAACTAATGGTAAAATGGTAAATATGCTCTCTAATGAAAGTAAAATACATTACTTGGATATACAATTGCTAATTAGGCGGATTAGACTTCCAGACTATACCACTACATAAAAAATGCACCTAGAACTCTACTTCATAGGTGGTCTGAAAAAGAGTTCAATGTAAATATAATAAAACAACCCTAAATTATTTAGAAATAGTAAGCAACTTTGTCTATATAATTGTATTGTATTGATAAAATAAATTATATTTTAACGCGAAACCGGTGATGAATCAGGATCAGCTTGATGGCTGTATTATAATATACGAAATGTATGAAAAACAGTAAGTAGTTCTTTCAATCCAATAATTTAATATAATTATTTTAGGTAATAAAGAAATTATTATGAAAAGTATTATTTACTATTTGAGGGATGTAGAATATCCGTTCATGCACTGTTAGGTAATATAGGATTTAAGTGATGAAAATATTACTCATGAAGAGGTTTAATGGAACTTCCAGACATTGCTTTTAAAAGAATACGTTTTTAAAAACATACAACAAAATTAAGGAAGAATTATCATATCAATTTGTACATTCAGATGTATAAATATAGACATATATAAATGAAATATTATTATAATTTAATTGCATTTTATGTTGTAAAAAGTAAATGCTTTTTTGTAAATAAACCTGAGAATATATATGTTATGGTAGATCAGATTTCTGAATGTTATGGCCAAAGAATATTACGTCTTCCGTTCTGTCACTGCATACTTAATTCAATTGAGTTGATATGGGGTATCGCAAAGAATTATTACAATAGACATTCAAGTCGAGAAGGATATTCAAACCAAAACTGTCTGAATTTATGGAAAGAAGTATTGTTGACAATGACACCATCGGTTTGGGTGAGCTCGAAATGACACATTGAGAAAGAAATTGAGAAATGGTGTAATCATTATTCACTTGAGTACTGATTCTGGAATTAACAGTGATTGAATAAATCTTTATGAATTCAATTACTATGCAATTCAATTACTAAGACAGGGTGATGAAAGAGAAAACAACTAAAGGTCAGTATATAGTTAATATACTTTAGCTGAAGGAAATTGTATTATGAGTGTAAAAGCTTAATTTGCATATGTGTTATAGTTCGGAATATATATGAATATTTGGTTAAAATGTATGAGAGAAATTACGCTGTTTTGCAGATGTGGCAAAAGCATTAAGGAGAATTCAGTGATTGATAGAATTTTATCAAGAAAGATATATACGGTAGTTACAGAACAATCTAAGGATATATACAGTAATATCAAAATGACTTTACAAGGAAAAATTGCACCGAAGGAAACAAGAACTAAGCGTAAAAGGTAACTTGCTTTCTAATAAAAGTAATATACATTAATCAGATTTAGGTAGAGGAGACTTTCGGAGGATCCCTTTACATAATACAACTCGCCTTTTACTCTACATATACTAATGTGGAAAAAAGTTCAATTTAAATATAATAAAACAAATCTAACTTATAAATTATTGTGGATGTATAATTAATTGTTGTTTTAAGTTCTTCGATAATATATGTACTAGGTGTATTATAATGCTGTAATAAATTATATTTGATAACAGTTGTTTTTGTTACATTATTTTATTTAGATTAGAATTTTATTATATGTAAAAGTCAAAATTTATTAAAACTCATTAAAACTGCTGTTCCGAACAGACTATATGTCAAATAAGAGCTATATATTATTGTCTTTCCTTCCCTTTTTCTTTTCCGTTAGGTACGCTTCGTATGTGGCACATTAAGTAATGAAAAATAAAGAAAAAAATTCGACGGAAATCGTATATGCAACAGTTTTTTTATTATACCTTCAAAGACGATATGAAGAATACGCGACTAAAAACAACAATTTATTGAAAACGGCGGCATCTCGTGCGTGAAATAAATATCGAATATCGCTATATCATTCTTTTTTATGAGAAATATATTTTAAACGGTTCGAGCGCCAGATCGCGAATTTACCTGAATCGAAGGAGGAAAAAAACGAGGCCGATGGAGCAACATCGGAATCCTCGCCCCCTGACAAATCCGCCGGCATTTGTTTCGGGATACGGAGGCAGCGCCAGGAATCATTTTTAAGGCTCTTAGCGTCGGAAAAAGGCAAAATAAACTCACCACGTTCTTTAAGGGACGTGATAAGAAAAACTTAGGTATTAGTTAGTACAGGAATTTATTGCCGCGAGAGCCGATGAGGCTTAAAAATGACACCAAGTTTCGTCTGGGGACTTTCTAAACAGATACAGGCAGAGGTATTGACCAAATAATGTTTTTCCAGATATTTACAAGGTTCATTTTCGCTATAGAGACCGTTTTTGAATACTAAATAATATTTTAATATTCGCATCTGTAACTTGTTAAACAGCTTATGAAAATATTAGATCGTCAGTTTAGATTTTGAGATCACCGTTCAACAATTGCAAACCCAAGCAAGAGCATCACTCTACGCAGTTATTGAAAAAGCCTTTGAAGAAAATCTACTCTATTTTGCGATATTTCTGAAGGTCTCGCAAACTTTTGACTGGGTATAGCATTTAGGACTAATTCATAAAGTAATCAAAATTTTACTGCGGAACAATTACCAATTGCTAGAAAGGCTGGCGTGGTTAACGCAGTGGAAAAGGCGACAGGACGGCCCACCTAGTGCTGTTACAGTCGCGAGGTTTAATCCTACTGTTTGCGATTGTTTAACAGTTGTGATTGTCCTAGACAAGAGTGTAAAATTCGACAAGGAAAATGATCCCAGTGACGCCAGTAACCAGGCTGGGTAAGACAGGATGTCTTCTGAGACGATTTATAAGTTGGTCACTCTCCAGTCAGTAGGCTTGATGCCTAAGACTGTGGTTCGAAGCCCACCTTAAACTGTAGTTACAGTCCAGATAAACCCCTTGTTGGTAAAAGAAGACTTTAAAGTATCTATAAAAAAATTGCTAGAGAATTATTTTTCACTTTATATTTTCTCATGAAAGGGCATTCTCTTAAATAATGAGGTCAAGTTTCGTGTAGGTACTTTTTAAACAGTTACAAGCCGAAGTTTTGGCCAAATAATATTTTCCGGATATTCACAGGGTTTATTTTCGCTATAAAGACAGTTTTTGAATATTAAATAATATTTTAATATTCGGATCTGAAATATACTTTACCTCATAAATAAATAAATAAAACAAATTGAATCTAAATTATCTTCTCCAATAAAATTTGTAATTATACTTAAATAAACCTGACAAACCGATAGAACAATTCAAGTCTTATATGTTCGGCAAAACTTCCTGTTGTCTGTAATAATCAAATTACTTAAGAAACTGATATTAAAATTGCTCTATGCGTTATTGAGAAAGCCTTTGAAGAAAACCGACTATATTCTGCAATATTCCTGGATATTTAACAAGCTTCGTATTGCGTATAGTATTTGGAACTAACTAATAAAGTAAACAAAATTTTACTGCGGAATTATTACCAATTACTAGAATAGTATATTTCAATTTAGATTTTCGCATGAAGAGGTATTCTTTTAAAAAATGAGGCCAAGTTTCATCAGTAGACTTTATAAATATCTACAAAGGGAAGTATTGGCATAATAATTTTTTTTTCCGGATATTCACAAGCTTTGTATTCGCTACAAAGGCTGTTGTTGAATACTAGCTAATATTTTAATATTCGCATCTCAATACACTTTGTCTTATAAATAAATAAATTTAAAAACACATCTCTAATTTATCTTCGTCAATTTACTTTGTAGTTATCGTTAAATAACTTTGACAAGCTAATAGAACAATTCAGTAAGGAGTAAAGGATCAGTATGTCTTATCAGTAAGTTATGGGCATATGAGAAGAGATACACTAATACAAACCTAAATCAAAAAGATCGTCAACCGAGTGCAAATCATTTAGTAGGGCATCGATATAGTAAAGGAGTATTACAATAAATATACCAACCTAAGAGAAAAAATGCGTTAATGAATACTAGGACAAGTATTCCAGAACAAATTAATTTCTACAACAAATATCTTTTCTCTATTAGACTGACTGGCTTGGTGGCACAGTAGTAAAAGCGACAGAACGGTCCTACTGTTATTGCGATAGCCGCGGGTTCGAATCCTGATGTGACATGGTTGTAAGTTTATGTGTCTGATTGTTAAAGGCAAGAATGTAAAATTCTACAAGGAAAATGATTCCAATGACGCCATTAAACAGGCTGGATAAGTTCGGATGTCTTCTAGGGCGATTTTTGTTGTTCACTCGCCAGTAGGTAGGCTTATGCCGAGGACCGTGGCTCGGAGCCAACGTAAATCTGTAGGTCCAGTCACTAAAAATCCAAGAGGTTGACGTGACTAAAATCAATAGAACTTTACTTTACTCTATTAGACCGGAAACTTTTAAAGTATTGTCATGTATGTATGCAGAATTCCATATATTATATAAATAAAAATTCTCTACAATGATAAATGTACACATAAAGCATAATATTAGCTTCAAAAGAAAGTGAAAATAAAAAACGTGAAATAAATAAAGGCCTTTGACCTATTCGAATTGGAGTATACTGGATAATTTAATATCATCGAATAATTGCTTTTGACAACTATTTCCGTTGTTTATTCGGAGAGACATATAAATACAAAAGTTCATTAAATTATATAATTTTTTTCAACTTTAACTCTCAACGTTTTTATCAATGAAAGATTGGTCACTTGGGAATATTTTCAACCAAATATTATGATGTGGGCATTAAGAACGAAAAACTTTTTCAATATATTATTCCATACATAAATTCACCTACGCCTGTGTACATATTAGAATTTATGTAGACTCTATACAGGTTTTACTTTGAAATTGCCATAGTATTCAAATATAATTTGACATTCAATTTTTCATTGGCATTCTAAACCTATCTAAAGATTTATAATTTAGAATTAATCTTTCTAAAATTTAGTTTTGAGCATGGGGCAAGAATATAACTAATCTATTCTATTATCAATTTTTACATATGTTTTTTTATATGCATACTTTAAAGTCTCCTTTTTACCAACTAGGTTTTATCTGTACTGGACCTATTGTTTAACGTGGGCTCCAAACCTCGGTCATCGACGTTACGTCTACTGACCGGCAAGTGACCAACTTTAAAACCATACCAGAAGACATGCGATTTTACCTAGCCTGGTTACCGGCGTAACAGGGATCATTTTCCTTGTCAGATTTTACACTCTTGCCTAGGACCATCACAAGTATTAAACAATCAGAAACATAAATTTACGATCATGTTCCAGAACGATTCGAACCCGCGACTATCGCAACAGTAGATGGACCGTCCTGTAGCCTTTACCACTGCGCCAACCAAACCTGCTTCACGCATGTTTATACTTGTATTATATTTCTTACTTATATTTATATATTTAGATATCTCCATGTGCTGATGTAGTGCTAATTGACTACTGATATGCTTGATGTACACATGAAGTGTATCTGTCCAAAGCATCGCAATCTGCTTCTCTGAATTTGTTCTTCAATTATGTGCTGATTGTCGTACGTATTGATGTATGAATCTATGATAAATCTATGATAATCATATAGAATTTGCCTGATCTGAAAATCTGAAATTGTAAAATAAGATATAAATAATCTGGTCCTTATGTTTGTTAAAATTTTGAAGAGAATTTATTATTTCTGCTAAAGAGTAATAGTGAAAATATAGTGTTATTTAATATTGTAAAATAATTAATATCATGATTTAGTTAGTTTATAAGTTCTATTCATTCAGATACATTTCAAATACTAACAAATTTTATGTTATATGTGGCCTTTTGATCGATAACCTTTCGTCACTTTGTCGATATTCCATCCCTGTAAAAATTCTGAGATTTCTAAGTAAAAGACTTAATCAATTTATTTTCTCAAGCATTGTTCGAAGCTTTGTCTTATTAAAATAGTGTTGCAGGAACAGGGTCGAAGAAAATATAGTGGTTGAAAAAATAGTTAAATGATAATTTTATATTTTGTTAATATGACTAAGTTATCTGTCGTTCGAGTTAATACAATTGTTTCTCAAATTATGCACTTTGTTTTCGATCAAAGTTATAGTTTCGGGAAGTTAGTAGATTCCTAACTCCAAAAATGATTGAATAATAAACTTTGAGGAGCATTAAACCGTCTTTCTTCTTAGTCCTCCTCCACCGGCTTCCTTATCTCTCCTTCACGGCCCTCTGTAAACCACTTCTGTCGGAGGCGTAACTGTATCTCCTTCTCTAACCTCTCCTCTTCTATAACCTTCCTGGGATTCATTTTCGACTGCTGATTGTCCTGGAAGTATCTGCGTCATATCACATCACATAAACGAACTTAAAACTCGCTGTTCCAGACACACGCAAATGCTGCGTTGACTAT
The DNA here is from genome assembly GCF_030347505.1 of Rhynchophorus ferrugineus. Taxonomy (NCBI): domain Eukaryota; kingdom Metazoa; phylum Arthropoda; class Insecta; order Coleoptera; family Curculionidae; genus Rhynchophorus; species Rhynchophorus ferrugineus. The sequence goes on along the minus strand of NW_027472581.1, from coordinate 9,224,347 downwards.
CTAACCGGCACACAGGTGCAGACCAGGAAACCGTACCTAAAATATATTCGTCCATAATCCTCCCTAAGCTAGATTGTGGCTCCCCACTCTTCGCCGCTGCTGCTCCAACTTACCTCTAAACCCTAGATGCAAATGTTGCATTAAAAATACTGCAGTCAGAATATCGTTGAGTGCCATTTGATCGTCATCTGCAATTAACTTGTGCTGTCTTGCATCCAACCCACCACTTTCTTATCGTAGGGATTTACATTCAATGAAATGCGATTTGAGATCGCTTGCTCTACCATCTTCCTTAAATCTGACCTCAACTTGGAATAACGTTGGTATATCGGGAAATAAGCGCGCGGATAGTGCAGCCAAATCGGCAGCCTCATCTCCCTTCCCCATCACGGATGTTTGTGTCCATACGGAACTTATACCATTCATATCCTGTTTCACAAATAGCGAGGTACAACGTCGTTGAGCCTAGGTGGCCACAACAACAACCTATTCGATATTAAAGCTTATTTTTTCTCCTTTTTTCGCGTTCCTTCCCTTCGTCACCATGCCGTAGCATTGAATCGAGATTTTTCCACTGTTATTTCTCACACGGCTACTTGATGACTTCATGCCCGCCTGCTGACTGTCAGTTTTGTCACCGGGCTTCTATTTCAGCCTGAATATAATGAACAGGAGAAAATACCGAACGATACCTCGGATTACTACGAGAAATCGATTTTCTTTAGTGTTAAGTTTAGTGTTACTGACCAAATAACCACTTCGGTATGGGTGATGATGTGGGCTGTCTGTATAGAAGCTCTATTTCGTCACGGTTTTTTTATAGTCCTGTATTTGTGTTCATATTTAAATATGTATATACAGTATTTATACTTTTAACCCCCCCGTTTTTGTTATTAATTTTATTTATTTATTAATATAATGTCCGTCCCCGCCCCCTTTATATCAACACCGCACTATTATATAGTCACGACACCTCTCAAAGATATAATTTTTTTTTTAAACATTGAAGTTTTTTTTTATTATTTAATTGTTACATTATTACTAGCCGTTTCCGTCTAACCTACAATTTGTCTTTATGATAACTTAAATCTAGGTATAAAAATAGGAGAACCCATCGGCCCTATATCAGTCTCTGGTGAAATAATGTTTATACATGTCACTGCTGTATTTTTGTTATATGCACCTAAATACACAACACTACACAGGATTAGATGGTTTGAAACTTTTGAGTCTGTGTCCTGTTCTGGTGGTATCCAAAAGCCGCAATACTTCAATATTCTCATGAGAATGGAGTCATTCCTCCTGCCCTACTGCAATTCTCTTGATTTCTTGACTGACTATGGGTATCTGAAGGTCTCGATGTAGGTAATCAGTCTTATAGTATTTGGGTGCGCCCAAAATACCTCTCAGGATTTTCTTCTGAAAAATTTGTATTTTATTTATGTTAGTCTTTGCAGAACATCCCCATAATTAAACTCCGTATGTCCATATAGGTTCCAGTATTGGCTTATATAATAGCAATTTATTATGTACTGATAATTGTGATTTTCTTCCAATTAGCCAGTACATTTTTTTATATTTCAATTCCAGATCTTTTCATTTCATCTTTATATGTTCCTTCCAGCGAAGTTTTGATCAAGATTCATTCCGAGATATTTAGCGTTGTTACTACATGGAATGATATTATTATCTAAAGGTTTGATTCTTTTTTCTTGTACGGTTTGTTTATAGGTGAACTGCACATGTGCAGATTTACTTTCATTAATACTTATTTTCCAAGCTTATGTCCACTTATTTATAATGTCACTTGCCTGTTGTAATCTTCGTGAGGCTTCTTTACTATTGTCTCCGACTGCTATAATCGCAGTATCATCAGCAAATATAGCCATCGTAATATTCTCCATGTGTAGTATATCACAAGTCTAGAGTAGATAAAGCATTGGTCTCAGTACACGTCGTTGAGGTACACCTGCTTCAGCTTCTTTTATTGTAGAGTAAGTTTCTTCTTGTTTGACTGTTTTTGTGATTTCGATAGATTAAATTTAACTTTTGAAATACTATATAGTAGGGACAGCCCTGTAACAGTATCCATGTTTAAGCATTTGGTGAAAATAAATGCATGTATTAATAAACTAACAAATATTTTCATTTGTTCTTGCATTTCATTGAGATTTATCGTCATCAACTTTCCATGATTTGATATATGCATTATACTTTAGTTAAACCGGACATGTTCCCCTAGCCTTTATTGGTATTTTAGAGATAAAAATCAATTACAATCACTAAAATAAAATAAATTAATCCCAAAAATTAAATATTACGTATTTGATCGGCCATCCCCATTCAAGTTGAATGCCGATTTCGGATTTAATTAAATTCCATTTCATTAAAAAATTAATCGGAAAAATTGTATATCTAATTAGCGAAGCACCGGACTGAATATAGCGCGCCGAAATTAGTAATTAATTAAATTACAGCCGGCAAAAATGATTTGCCTTTGTAGAGGAACAGCGGCCTATTGTGTCAATTTTAATCGAGAGATACTGGTGAATATTAACTGAAAAACGCTTTAAATGCGTCAATAATTCTGTTACGTTTTGTGGGAATATTTTTTGACGTTTACATCAAATACGTATACAAAAAATATCATTGTATTTAAAAAGGTGTGTTAGTTTGACACATAGTTGGCGCTACTCGAATTAAATCCATATATATTTATAGTTACCTCTTACCCTCAAAAGATGCGTGTATAAATTTAACAGCTCATTAGTATCATTAGTTTGTGAATTTTAGCATTTTGAGTGAAGCAACTTTTGTTATTGTGACGCAAATGGATAAAAAGCTACTTCGCGTGTTGATAAAATATTGCTTTTTGAAGGAAAACATTACAGTTGAAGCAAAATGCCGGGCTTCCCGACAGTGCTTCAGGAAAATTAACCATGAAGGATTGGTATGCTAAGTTCAGATGTGGTGAAATGAGCACCGAAGATGGTGAACCGCAGTGGACGCCCCAAAGAGGTTTTTACCAACGAAAACATTTAAAAAATCCACAAAGTGATTTTGAATGACCGTAAATTGAATCTGAATGAAATAGCAAATACTCTAAAGATATCAACTGAGGTGGTTTACTGTATCAAGGTGTACATCATATCATTCACAAATATTTGGGTATGAGAAAGTTCTGTGCAAAGTAGGTGCCGCGCGAACTCACTTTTGATCAAAAACAACGACGATTTGATGATTCGGAGTAGTGTTTGAAGAAAATTAAGCATAATTAACACGAAATTTTGCGTCGATATATGACAATGGATGAAACATGGCTCCATCATTTCACTCCGAAGTCCAATCGACAGTCATCCGAGTGGACTGCACACGATGAACCCGCTCCAAAGCGTGGGAAAACGCAACAGTCAGCTGGCAAGGTTATGGCGTCTGTATTTTGGGATGCGCATGAAAATTTCGTTGACTACCTTGAAAAAGGAAGGACAATCAACAGCGACTATTACATAGCGTTGTTGGACCGTTTGAAGGACAAAATCGGCGAAAAACGGCCGCATTTGAAGAAAAAGAAGTGCTGCTTAACCAAAACAATACAATATATTGATCAATATAATATATTGACTTGTTATTTTAAATTATTATTTCAATTTAAATGTCTTTCGACCGTTCAGTAACAACACATTCAACTTTAAAATTTACAATAAATTAACGAAGCATCAATAATTTAAGACAATATCGGTTCAAGACTGAAAATTTCTGAGATATTTTTATATACATTTATATGTATATCAACAAGAGCATTTATTAACTTACGCTACTTATATCAAAGCCAAGGTAGGCTTTCTAACTCTATCCGCAAATAACGTTGTCAGCATGGTAAAACTTTGGTAAGTAAATTTGGAAGTTTCACCTGGAAGTATATTATACTGATTAACTTTAGATATTATGAAACTTAATTCCTCGAGCCTTCTATACCGTCTGAAAGGCGATAATAATTTTATATGTATAACATACACCACAAAATACGAGGGTTAAAATTAATAATCTAAGACTAATGACGATAAAAAACCTTAACTTGTTACGGGATTAGTGCGTTGTTTTTCGGAATATCCTTCTTCATACTCATGACAAATATGTTAAAGCATTTCTTTTAAATTGAGATACCCTTATTACTTCTTTTTGATGCAATAGAGGCTACAGTTTACGCTTTTATTTTCATATGAGGTTTATAAATTGTTATTAAAGGACTTACGAGACCTGGTCTTAGTGAGCATTAAAATACATCGGGTAAATTTGTAACCAACTTCAGTTGAAGCCTCACTGACAATATGTCATTTCATAGAAGGGCGAAGAAAAAAATAAGTAGGTTGGAAAGGTTTAAATTTCTACCGAGTAAATGGCACTGGTGGGTAGCTTTATTATTTTATTAAATTTGTGGAAAAAAGGCGACTAAAAACCGTCGAATGCTGTGAAGCTTTTGGCAATCATGCTTGATCGATTTCAACACTTCAATACTGCTTTTAACGTTTTAAAAGAGATAATTTCGACACCGAAGACAACGAGCGTTCTAGACAGGCAAAAAATTAAAAACGAAGATTTGTAGGCGTTGCTCTAGGGATTGCCTTAGACTACAATTGAGCCGAAAAATTGCCGGAAAGCGAATGGAGACACAATAAAATTATTATTCAGCATGACAATGCTCGATTACAGGTTGCACAAATACGGTGAAAACATTCTTGTACACAATAAAATGTTAAGTGCTACCCCACCAGCCGCATTATCCAGACTTTGCTCCTTCTGATTACTATTTGTTCCGATGTGTGAGTTGTGACCTGCCTGAGCAGCTCTTTACTTCTTATGAAGACACCAAAAAATGGGTCGTTTTGTGGATGGCCTAAAAAGATACATCGTTCTTTAGAGATAGAATCCGTAAATTGCTTGAAAGATGGGAAATAGTAACGGCTATTGATGGAAAATCATTGAGGCTATTTCCCCTCAATAAATATATTATGTCAATTTTTCACAACAAAGCTTCAAATTAAAAAAAAAATAATTTAAATGCCTGATGTATGCATTAGATGCATCCATATTGTATTTCTTGATGATTTGTGGTAATGGACTTGAGTATCGTTTTCATATTTTTTTTTAAACAATTTTTGATCAGGTAAAAATAACGAAAAAGCTATGCTGTACCGATCTCACTAAATGCTAGTGACAAGGCGTTTTCTCTGATAAATACGCTGCGCACGGTAGAACTTCTCATTCTAGTTGCAATAATATTCCCTTTACAATCAATATATTGCTATTCACTAGCTATTGATGGTTTTTTCCCACAACCATATGTCATCCAATATTTTCAATGGACATCGGCAGATATATACAGTAGCAGTTTAATTCAGTTTAATAGCTCATAATTCGCTATGTACCGACCTTGAGGCATGTCGAATTTTACATCGTGGAATAACGGTCTACAAAATACCCAGAAATATAATCCCAGACGTTGAACACGGGCGGGGTGCCAGCAGCGCCAACTAAAATCTAATAACGAATAGCTGGCGGCAACCCCGAGACGTTTATCTGGGATGTTATTGAAAGGTATTTCGCTTTTTTCAATGCTCAACCATCGCTTGGTTTAGACGTGCCACCATCGACTGCCCAAGCGTCGTCTCCAGGTAACACCACTGCCATCTGTTTTATCTAATTGTATTTTTCTCATTTTTTTATATAGCCAATAAATAACGGTCACATAACGTAAACACCACTGTTTTATTTTGTTTTACCTCCATTCACCAAGCCACATCATTTACCCTAAAGTGGTAACCCCAACGTGATTTTTCGCAAAATTGGGTTTGGATTCGTGATGGAGGGTACGTGCAACATAGTGTATTTTATGTGGCCGTTATATTTTTTGTTTCTAAATTTTCAATATTTTTAGCCAATAAATAACGGTGACATAATGTAAACACCACTGTTTCATTTCGTTTTACTTCCATTCACCGAGCCACATCATTTACTCTAAAGCTACATCCTGTTGATTTCATTAGATGCCCTGCAAGATATTAAGGCACTGCATATTTCGTTTCAGTGAATAACCCATGGCATAGACCATAAGTAGTTTTTAACAATATACCAAAAGAAGCAGAAGCAAGATACTTACGTTCCACGTGAATTAATTTCACGTGCATAATTGAACCATAAAGCCGAGAGAAAAACAAATGAATATACGAGAAAAATGCGTTGAATAAATTGTTTATTATGAGCTATCCAAATTTATAAAAAAAATAATTCGACTGTTTATATTTTTGCAAATTGGTAAAACTGATTAGCAAACAACGTGTTGTCTTCCGCCATTAGAATTTTTTATATATTAGGCATATAACCCAGACGTTGCCTTTTTGAAATACCACAAGTTTTTCCCGTTTTTGTAAAACTTTTTAATGTTGTACAGTGAATGTAACTTCTACAATGACGAAATAATGATTTCAACAGGAACTGACACATTTCTTTGATCAAAACGACATATATATTGATTTACGACTCAATGTTTAGTTATTAATAAAGTTTTGAGCCAGCATTTTCTTTTAAAACAGCTGCAGTTCTGCACGGAATAGATTAGTAGAGAGTCTGAACAGTTTCCAACGGAATATTATCCCATTCTTGTACCAAGGTAATCATGTATTATTTGAATGGTGTTGGAAATTGAAGCATATTTCTCAGTTTCTGTTGTTCTGATGTTCATCAAATCAAGACTAAACCTTTTGACTCCTTAGATAGGCGCACTCTCATCCAGCAATACGGCAGTACATGGCAGTACTTACTATAAGAACATCATCATTGATGATGTCTAGATATTCATTTGCCAGTAATCTGAATGAGAGAACCTGCTGAATATCATATTATTGCCACTCATATCATAATATAATATCGCCCAAGCTTAACTCTAACCCAAGCTTCGGATCGTACGCTTCTTCTGGGCTTCTCCATACATAAACCCTCGTTATAGGAAACTAAACAAAGATACCATAACGTACCGTACCATATTCTTCCAATCGCTCATGTTTATGATCTTTGCGCCAGTTCTTCGGCAGCTCCATTGGCTTCCGTTATAGAGGGTTTTTCAATCGCAGTGTTTCCGTGAACTTTAGCATATGAGTATTGAGCTCTCTGTCCCATTTTACATGGTAGTTTTATCTTGTCGAGTACGAATTCTTTTTAATGTTCGAGTTTTGCCTACTGTTCCCTTTTGTTGATGTTGTCTTATCATGTTTGGTAACAGGTGCGGCAAAAGTCCCGCTACCATTGTGATTGCACGCAATCTTGGTTATGAGAATTTTAGCTCAGTTTCGCTTTAACCATTGTGTTGTGAGGACGTCCAATTTATTATGGATAAATATATGCCACACGAACAAGCAGAAATAGGGACAATATTTATTCAAAATAATGTTTGTATTATTGGCACTCAGCGGAAATTGTGACAAAAACATCCCAGCTATCCAGTGCCTCAAAAAACCACAATTTATCGTTTATATGCGAATTTTCGACAGTACGGTACGACAGCAGACTGGCCTCGTTCTAGAAGATCACGCACGTCTCATAATGCTCAAAATGTGGCTCTGGTGCTCGATAGTGTTGCAGAGTATATAAAAACAGTAATTCGGGGACGTGGTTCTTAGTTACATATATCTGCTCGCAGTTTAACGCCAATTTTCAAAATGTTCCCTTACAAAATTCAATTAGTCCACAAATTGCTATCGAGAGATCCTGATCAACGAGTTGACTACAGTAATGCCATTCTAAGGCTGTCTGGTGATATTGAAGATTTTTCATCTAAATTGATAATGAGCGATGAAACATATTTTCTTCTCAGTGTCAACGCCAATAAACAGAACAGTCGGTTTTGGTGAACACAGAATCCTCAATTAATTCATGAAACATTCTTGCGTCCACTAAAAACAATTGCATGGTGAGGTATTCAGGTTAGAAACATTATTGGTGCCTATTGTATTGAAAATGACCAAGGTGTTGCAGTTACTGTTACTGCTGAACCACGACATTACTACATTACTACCAGGTACCAGGACTAGAGGATATATAGTTTCAACAAGATGGGATCACAGCACACACAGCTCCTTCAAAAATTCAATTATTGAACGACATTTTTTGTACAGAGACTAATTTCACAAAGTAGCGATTTAGCATGGCCAGCCAAATCTACGGATTTAACAGCACCAGTTTTTCTCAGCACTCAGAGCAGAGCTTTTCTTATGGGTTTAAAAAAAAAGCTAATGTTAATAGGCCCCAAACGATTCAATATATTAAAGACAATGACGAAATTGAAAAAATTCAGCGTCAGATATTGCGAGATGTCATCAAAAATTCATTAAAAAGGGCCGAAAGTTTCATAGCGAATCGCGGTCACCATTTAGCCGATATAATTTTTCAATCATAACAAATAAAATGTAAAGAACAATTAAACTTTTTGTGAAAACCAAACTAACTTATTTTCTCGTTGAGCAAAGATATAGGCAATCAAAATGGTAGCGGGACTTTTGCCGCACGTTGTATTGGTCATTACAGTGGACAATGTCGCTTTTTCACAGACTCGTTTATTCTTTTTTGACCGTCCCAAGTAAAACGTATAATAAACTTAAATATAATCTCCAAGATTGGGCATGGAAACTGTCCAATACATAAACGTCGCATGATTTATACGGGAGTAGTTTGCCTACAACAAATTGTACTGTGGTACTCGCATAGTTTTCATATTACGTTGTCCATCCCCTGTGCTTTATTATTTTATTAAATTTGTGGAAAAAAGGCGACTAAAAACCGTCGAATGCTGTGAAGCTTTTGGCAATCATGCTTGATCGATTTCAACACTTCAATACTGCTTTTAACGTTGTAAAAGAGATAATTGCGACACCGAAGACAACGAGCGTTCCAGACAGGCAAAAAATTAAAAACAAAGATTTGTAGGCGTTGCTCTAGGGATTGCCTTAGACTACAATTAAGCCGAAAAATTGCCGGAAAGCGAACAGAAACACAATAAAATTATTCTTCAGCATGACAATGCTCGGTTACAGGTTGCACAAATACGGTGAAAACATACTTGTACACAATAAAATGTTAAGTGCTACCCCACCAGCCGCATTATCCAGACTTTGCTTCTTCTGATTACTTGTTCCGATGTGTGAGTTGTGACCTGCCTGAGCAGCTCTTTACTTCTTACGAAGACACCAAAAATTGGGTCGTTTTGTGGATAGCCTAAAAAGATACATCGTTCTTTAGAGATGGAATCCGTGAATTGCTTGAAAGATGGGAAAAAGTAGCGGCTATTGATGGGAAATCATCGAGGGTATTTCCCCTCAACAAATATATTGAGAATTCAAATTTAAAAAAAAAAAATTTAAATGCCTGATATATGCATTAGATGCATCCATACTGTATTTCTTGATGATTTGTGGTAATGGACTTGAGTATCGTTTTCATATTTTTTTAAAACAATATTTGATCATGTCAAAATGACGAAAAAGCTATGCTGTACCGATCTCACTAAATGCTAGTGACAAGGTGCTATCTCTGATAAATACTCTGCGCACGGTAGAACTTCTCATTCAAGTTGCAACAATATTCCCTTTATAAATCTTGCAATATATCGCTATTCACTAGCAGGACTAGAGGATATATAGTTTCAACAAGATGGGATCACAGCACACACAGCTCCTTCAAAAATTCAATTATTGAACGACATTTTTTGTACAGAGACTAATTTCACAAAGTAGCGATTTAGCATGGCCAGCCAAATCTACGGATTTAACAGCACCAGTTTTTCTCAGCACTCAGAGCAGAGCTTTTCTTATGGGTTTAAAAAAAAAGCTAATGTTAATAGGCCCCAAACGATTCAATATATTAAAGACAATGACGAAATTGAAAAAATTCAGCGTCAGATATTGCGAGATGTCATCAAAAATTCATTAAAAAGGGCCGAAAGTTTCATAGCGAATCGCGGTCACCATTTAGCCGATATAATTTTTCAATCATAACAAATAAAATGTAAAGAACAATTAAACTTTTTGTGAAAACCAAACTAACTTATTTTCTCGTTGAGCAAAGATATAGGCAATCAAAATGGTAGCGGGACTTTTGCCGCACGTTGTATTGGTCATTACAGTGGACAATGTCGCTTTTTCACAGACTCGTTTATTCTTTTTTGACCGTCCCAAGTAAAACGTATAATAAACTTAAATATAATCTCCAAGATTGGGCATGGAAACTGTCCAATACATAAACGTCGCATGATTTATACGGGAGTAGTTTGCCTACAACAAATTGTACTGTGGTACTCGCATAGTTTTCATATTACGTTGTCCATCCCCTGTGTATCAGTGCTTGTAAAGTTTATTAAAGAAACATGAAAGACCCGAAATACAATTTTACCTCATCCATTATAACAGACCTGATCGTCAGGAGTTGACAGATATTAAAATAAGATATAATTATTATATTTTAACTTTACCCTTTTAATTAACAACCGTATTATTTGGAGATCTTTTTGTGGCCTATCGTTATATTTGAGACATTTATTTAATAATGCTCATAAAGCAGCATTAATTAAAGGCCGTGAGGTCTTGCTGATCTTTTCTTTAATCAGTTCTCGCTCATTCTCGCTGCCGAAAAAAAAACAAGAAAGAAAAACGTTCCGCGAATTTTTCATCCTAATTAAGACAAAACAGGTCTACTAAATACCGGATTATACTGCGGAAAGATGTAAATTTGTCAAAATTAGCGTCGAATTTACTTGAGAACGTTGATTATTTCTCTTTAAGCCGAGTATCATGATATCTTTAGCGCTATTAAATTAAAAAAATTGCCTCGCGCTATGATATTACACCTGCATTTTTGTAAATGCCGTGTAATTTTAGATATAACGCTACGTAATTACTCCAGGTGTATGACCTCAGTGGTTTTTTAAAAAAATTGACTTATTAATTATCAATAGTTTCAAATTTTAATTGATATTTAATACAAAATAAGTACTTATAGTGATATTTAATATATTTTCTTTCATTTTTTATTACACAACCTACCTATAGTATATTCAAGGATAAAGGCAACAAAAGTCATCTCAATTTGTGACGTCAAAACGTCGCAATGTTACCATATCAGATCTGAGTTTTAGTTCAATTGGGCTTTAATATACAGGAATATTCTAATAATAATAATCTAAATAAAATAATTGATCAAGAATGTTATCAAATACAATTTATTTTAACATTATAGTACATCTAAAGACTACAATTATAATTTATATGTTGTAGTGGATACTCGAAAATCTTACAACTTATAAAATCACAATGATTATATATAAAATATTTAACAGATACATATTGATATACATATATATATATATATATATATATATATATATATATATATACATATATATATATATATATATATATATATATACATATATATATATATATATATATATATATATATATATATATATATATATATATATATATATTTATATATACATATATATATATATATATCCTGTAAAAAAGAAGATGAATTAAAAGTTTCCAGCTTTTGTTGACCTCTCCATTAACTTGTCCCCTTCCCTTGACAGCAAGGAAAAAGGGTCAAAATTTAACCTAATTTTTCATCCTAATTAAGATGGAACGGGAACAATAGACAGTGAAGTGGCTGCTGAGTGAATGTAAACGTATCTAAAATAAATATTGAGTGAAGAGTAATTCACATTAAAGGCCTTGTTACGCAACATTCATAATTGGATTATATTAAATTAAATACAAGGTAAATAAGTTGAAACTAATTTTTATGTTGACCAGAAAAAATTATTTTAACTTATCTCGGTATTCAGGTATTTCAGACAATTTAATATGTTTTTGTTTGGTCGTAATTAATAATTGAATAATAATTGATAATTATTGTTGTGCTCCCTCCAAGCCATGTTAAGTCAATCTGCGTGGCTTCGAGACATGAACATTATTAAGATAATTTCGAAGTGCTGATGCTGAGACCAAATTAAATCTGAAGTTACTTGGTTAAGTGCATATTTGAGGAACAAATCTGAAAACACAGTTTGCATGCGCATATCGGTCCACCGAAGGATAAACGAATTCCCCACAGACTTTAGCGAAATGGGCTTTGAATGGAAGAGACAAAGAGCAGCTTCAAGAAAAATAAAGACCATGAATAAATAATTTAGTGTTTGAGATTATTCCTTTGAACATTGCATTACGAGCGATGAAATATGTTCATGGGAACATTCTGTTGTTAGATATTGAAGAAATTAAATAATAAGGCATTATTAACAGTATCGTGATTAAAGGCTAAGGAATATGCATCGCGAATCGTATTCTGCTGCTGCCGATTATCTCTCGGAACTTTACGTGGTAGTCCATGCATTTTATTCTTAGGAATATTTTGTTACTAGAGATCAGCAGTCGATATATCTACCGGACTGACAGATTAACACAAGGAAGAATGTCAAAATATTCTTGTTAATACTTGGTTTCGTTCGTCGAACCTGTCTTTGTACCTTCGTTATCATCCTTTGGAACTTCACGGAAATTGTCGAACCTCAGTGAACGAATAAACTTATTAAAAAAGTATATTTTCAATCGATGACGCAAAGATTTTCAAGGTAAACAGATTGCATTTCCTGTTTTTAAAAATTTTAATTACAAAAATGTAATCAGTTAAAATATATTCCTGGGAACATCGCGTAAAATAGTATATCCACTGGGGTTATTCTTACCAGATATTATTCTTTGTTTAGTTACAAAGCGCATGAATTAAATATGAAAAATTTGATGACCAAAATGAAGGTTAAAATCACAACAAATATAAAAATCACTACATATTGTAAAACAAAGTCGCCTTTTCTGTCCCTATATCCCTATGTGCGCTTAAATCTTTAAAACTACGCAACGGATTTTGATGCGGTTTTTTTCAAGAGATAGAGTGATTCATTTAGCAATTAGCAAAAACGCTGCCTAACCCTACGAGTTAGATCAAATTAATGTACTACAGTATTGTACACCATAAAAAGGTCTACAAAAAAGTCCGCGATGGTATATGTTTATCTTTTAGGGATAACCCACATTAACCATTTTTATTGTTTACTTTTTACGTGAGAAAATGGCTTATTTACGAAGCTATTTTAAGCAATACGACATTAATCCTTATCGAATTAAGTACCTTAAATACAGTGTGCAATTAATATAGATCAATATGGTTCCTTACAGCATGAAAATTAAACAAATATTTTCGGAGATATTACAAATTTAAAATTTGCGTTTAAAAATGTGTAATGTAATAAAAATTGTATGAAGTTAGATATTCCAAAGATAGCAGGAAATCTTCATAGTAAGTATAGGGGAAGAGGAATTGTTTTACTCTAAATTTAATGCATGCAGGCCAAGGGCAGTAATGAATGAACCAAAAATACTGGATCGATTTTAATCATGTTTTCATTGAGTGACATAGGCATATATATTTTATGCCCGTGCAAAGTCGGAGCGGGCCGCTATGTTTTTATATACAACGTTCATATTTTTTCTGTAGTGTATTTAATTTAGTATCAGCATTGCACTCGTGCGAAGCCGGGACGGGTCGCTAGTTAAAAATAAATTATTATCTACTCTTTAACAGTCATGTCATACACTAATAGATCAAGCGAAAATTATTACACTGGTTGAGGATTAGGGTGCACTGTCTTATATAGATATTTAAGATGTGATATGCAGCGAATTTAAAAATATGAATATAGTTATAGAGAAAAATTATATGACTTCAAGTCATTTTGGTCTAATAATATCTAAATAAATTAAATAAAATAGTAATATGAAGATAAAACAGCTATATTTAAATATTTAAAATTTTATAGTAACAAGTCCGGAACCAAAATTATTTATGTATGCTAAATATTGTGTCAAGAGTAATAAGTGTCAAAAAAATATTTATAAAACTGAGCGAGCATCTCTACTCTTAATAATTTCCGTATACCTATTTATATCTATTTTAGTAACACAATAACTAACGCCCTCATATCAGAACAAAAATTCTCATCCAATATTCGGCATAGTTTAACTTCCATTTAAATGTTCTTTTAACATATTGTTATATTATGCATGACTCCATTTTTTTAACAGTCGCATGTTTCACGTTTTAAACGTATGTTGGCTTAGGTAAATTCTCATCTCTATTAATTTTTTATACAGGAATTAAAAAAGCCGCTGAATATGACAAGCAGAAAATGTCAGCAAAAAGGTGTTTTAGGATCGTAATTATTCAGAATGAATCTAAATGTCCTGAAATGTGTGCATGTACGTGATACATTATTCATTGTTTACATGATGAAACCATTACTGCCAGAGTCTACTAACGCCAGTGGAGCAATATGAACGAATGAGGAAAAAATAGATAGTCAGTAACAGACGTAAATATATCATATTACATTGCGAAACTCAACTAAAGGTCTAAAAAAATAGTCTTGAAAATGTTGATTTTTAATAATTAGTAGGGGAAAAATCAATCCGAGCTCCAAATTTTCCAAGAATGGACCCTTTAGTGTTGTTAAGACCCTGCGAGTATAAGACACATTGTAAAAAATAATGAAAATCTAGTAGAAAGGATAATGGAAGAATATTGCAAACATAACAGTCATGAAATATTGTAGAACATTAAGAGTGCAAAATGATATCAGTTACACTCGGTAAGAAAATAAGTCAGAAGTAAGAGTAGTCAATGATAGGACGAATAGTATTATTGAGATTAAATATTCTACAACTACACAAACGTACCAAATTTGTAATTACTAAATTAGGCCAAGGTATCCAATGTTGTACTAAAATCTCTTGTAATATTTATATAAAATTGCACCCAATGTAACTTTTCTCTATCTTTATTTTAATAAATGAGTCTTGAAATGTGTGCTCCACATATGATATTAAATATAATTTTTCATATTGGTTGGTAGATGTAAACAGTTAAACAAAAGTTATCTATAACTCATGTACACCGATTGATTGGTTGTAATAAACAAAAGAAATTAAAAAAATATAATCTATATTATGTCATAACCATACATATAAAAAATAACCTCAAATTTGATTGACAGTATTATTAACCTCGATATTATGTTAAGAGGTGCGTCATACGATGAAAAGGTAGTAAATAAAGTAAAAACTTACAGCAAAAGGGTCATGTCAAATATAAATTAGCGATTTTGAAGATAAAATAGCTACTGAGCTGTGCGTGAATGAATTACGCAATTTTTTCTTTATTGGAACTGTAGTTAACAAATTGTTCAGATATTTTACCAATATATTATTATGGTGAAGAATTGCATACTATCGGTGGAAAATAGAATATAGTTGTTATTCAAATAACAGAAACTTTCAAGTCTGAACTAAAGGCTGTTGTTGACTCTGAAATCTGAGGTTAGTGGTTATGACCGGTCACATCACATGGAGACGTTTATTATTTCGAACATCAGCTTTTGTTTGGTTTGTAAAGAAAATATATGTTAAAATATCGTGTAATAGCTTTTTCTATATTTGTCAGCATGACCATTCAGGTACAACTAGCATATTCGCTGCATCACCAAATCACTTGTTAAGATAGATTCAGTATTGCTCGAATGGTACACGCTTTCATACTACTGAAGGAGAGGTAATGCGAATACTTTCCAAAACATTAAAAATGTAATGAAAATTAAGAATTCACCTGTTAAATTGTTAGAAATATCTATTAAAGTTTCGGCTGGGTATTCGTCCAACAAATATTGCAATTTATTATTTTCGAACTTTTTTAATCCTTTAGGCTGTTTGTTGTCATTGACATCATAATTACCTTCTTTAATATAATTGAAACCAAAACCGACTTGAGATTCTAAACCTATTAGATGGGCTTCGGTAGCAGAGAACATTAAATTAAACAAAATAAAATCAGAGACTAATCAGGTTTTATACTGAATCTCTGAATAATATTAAATTAAAATATTAATTTTTTAGACAGAAGTATCAAAACAATTGAATTTAATAGTTAATTGAGTTTTCTTGACAGTTGTTTACAATGATATTCTGCATTTTAATCAATAGTTATCGCTGATTAAAATACACGCAAAAACATAATAAAACGTCGCAAAAGGCAAAGTTGCTAAATGCTGATCGCGATTCGCTATGCAACTTTCGACTTCTTTTAAGGCATCCCGCAACATCTGAAGCTGAATTTCTTCTACTTCGTGACAAATATTGTCTTTAAGATGTTGAAACGTTTGAGGCTTATTCACATAAACCTTCGATTTTAAATAACCCCATAAGAAAATGTCTGGTGCTGTTAAATCCGGAGATCTGACTGGTCATGCTAAAACGCCACTTCGCGAAATTAGTCTTCGTTGGAAAAAGTCATTCAATAAGTGAATTGTTGAACGAGCCGCGTGTGCTGTGGTTCCATCTTCCTAAAACTAATTGTCATTTAGTACTTGCTCGTCCATTTCACGCACAAGCACCTTGGTCATATTCAAAAAATAGGGACCAATGATATTTGCAGCATCAATACCCCACCATACGGTTATTTTTAGTGGATTTCGTGATTTAATTGAGAATTCTGTGTTCCCCAAAACCGAGTGTTCTATTTATTTACGTGGCGACTGAAAATAAAATGGGCTTCGACACTCATTATCAATATAGACGAAAAATCTTCAATTTCACCAGACATCTTTAGAATTGTATTACTGTACTCAGCTGGTTGATTAGGATCTCTCGGTAGCAATTTTTTGGACTAATTGAATTTTGTATCGAATATTTTCAAAATTCGCCTTAAAATACGTGTAGAAATATATAACTGGGAATCACGTCTACGAAATGATGTTTCCGGAGACTCTGCAACACTTAACACGCCAGAGCCACATTTTCAGCGTTATGAGACGTTCGTCGTCTTCCACTATCGAAAATTCGCATGTAAATGATAAATTGTGATTTTGTGAGGCACTGGACGATTAGAATATTTTTGACGCAATTTCCACTGAGTGGTAATAATGGAACGATTATTTTCAATAAATATTGTCACTATTTCTGTTCGTTTTTGTGGTGTATATTTATCCATGATCAAATTTGGATACCTACACAACACAATGGTTAAAGCAAAACTCAGCTAAATGTCACATACCCAAGATGGCGCGCAATCAAAATGGTAGCGGAACTTTTGCGCAATCCGTTATAACTGTTATATTATTTAATATTATTATTTTAAGGCATATAAGAGTGAAATCTATCTCATATGTTATTTTTGACAATGTGTGAAAATATATTCTGAATATTTTCAAATAATTGATTATTTTGCTAAAGTTTGAATCTAAATTTTTCATATTTTCAAACAATTATTTAATTTTATTGAATTTTGTATTATTATCTCCACTAGGCTATAGCCAATAGGTGTACTAAAGTATATATATATATATATATATATATATATATATATATATATATATATATATATATATATATATATATATATATATATATATATATATATTTCAAAATATTAATAAAAATTGACTGTTTACAAGTTTTAATATTTTCTAAATATACTTTAGTACACCTATTGGCTATCACCTTTACAAGGTTTTAGTTGATTGAACTTATATTGTACCACTCTGCAATGGCAACTTTTAAAATAAATAGTATAAATGGAGCACAACGTAATTTCAACAGATCGAGAAGTTTTCTGTCAAGATAAATCCACCCCACTAATTTAAGAAGCTAATGGAAAGCACCGTAAGAGACAAATTATCGGTCCCACTGTAAAATAAAAAAAAAACGGGACACTCTAAAGCCAAAAGCAGTAAGTCAAGGGCAGTGGCAGAGTTAATTGACTGCGGCGACAGGAACAACTCTGACATCTTAAAAGAAAAAGGTGTTTCAAGAAGGTATATAGTCCGGAAATTTAATCATTTTTCACGAAAGCGACCAAAAACCATTTATTTTGCCATGCGTCCAATATTTTAGAGATATGATATTTCGAAAAGTATACATTTCGGTCTTAAAATTACCGGATATGTATTATATTCCTGTATAATAAAGAGTAAATAATGAAATACCATTACGACTAATGTCAGAAATACCCATCCGGAAACTTCTTCTAGATCAAATTTCAGTTTCAATATTTAAAATAATCCTAGATAAATAATTTATTTAAATCTTCCGGTTTATGGAAATCTCGGAAAGGTCTGTTTCAACATGTTATTCTGTATATATATTTTATATGTTTATTTGAATTAGGAAACTTTCTGTTTACCATATATCAACAAGTGTTGCGTCAATTTATTAGAGCAAATTCATCTTTTAAGGTAATTTAATATAATATTGAAGCTACTGGAGCAGATATTTACTAAGATATTTATATGTTTTGTTTATTAATAAATTGTTCTAATTTTTGAGATTCATTGCAAAATACTTAGCATTGTTGTTATATTAGATGATAGTTTTACTTATAGTTACTTGCTAAAATATCGTATGTGACATACAGCTTCAAAGGTATGAATGGAAGCCATATCTGCTTTAAGTAGAAACGGATGATGTATATTGTCACATTTGAAAAGAAATAGCTATTTAAATTTATAGGAAATTTTTAGGAAATTTTTCGCGACGCCCAACATCTAGATGTCGCTAACTTATAACTTCTGTAGCGGCTTGGACAACCAGCCATACTGCACAACGCGCAAAGACCAACAACAAAACCGACAACAACGAAGACTATTTCGTCTTCTTATACTTTACATTGACCGATTGTCAACTGGTGTATTTGGCACCAGCGCATTCGGCCAGGTATAAATTGAAATTATAACCCTCGGAAACCCTCTTTTATCATTTTCCCGCTGTTAGAAGAAGTACCCCTTGTGTCGTGTCGGGCCAGTTTCTGTAAATAAAGAATTCCACGTAATCCTTGTTTTTTACTAAGTTATTGTGTGGGTTGCATCGCATAAAACCCACACTTGCTTTAATCGCTACGCTATAAGCCGCGACGTGATCTGATTGGCTTGCTTCATTTCTATAGTACGTTTGTTATTTATTTATTTTGAGCGCCATTTTTAGTACAGCTGACATAAGGAATAGTGCGTTTAGAGATTAAGGGAAGTGTTGTGTAATCGGACGCATAGAGAGTAAAGAAATGAAGAATCGTTTTCGCTCGAAGATGTATTTGGATGTATTTAAACAATGGGTGATAATGTTAAAAATCTCAAACCGACTGGATTAAATATCAAAGAAATTTATGATCTTTACAGCATGTTTTGTTGTAAGTTAGGATAAGTTTATTCACACACCTATAAACATCAAATATTTAATTTTTTAATTTTAGAAATAAATCCCTTTCCAAAACAAGCTATGCGAATGGCTGTATACTTTTCTTCTTGGATTAATAGTTGCAGCTCCAATAAAATAAAAGCTCCTGAATGCAAATCTATCAAGAGATCATTAACTTATATTCAATACACGAGGAATGTTGGTGTTACATTTATTGCCCAAGTAAGAACAAATTTGTTAATGTATCATCAATTTAATAATTACCTTGAGGGGTTTGTTTCTTTAAAGAAAAAAAAGTGTAATTATCCATATAAAAATCCATTTTGGATCTAGCTAATGGATTCAGGAATATGCATGCTCGGCTAGTATGTTTTAGAAATCATTTGAAGAGCTTAACATAAATTAATTTTTTTCATCTCATTGGCCTTTAGGAAATTGTGAAGAGGATGAATATGAGGGCTTTTTAAATAATTTACATTTTATACTAGCGGGGGATGACTATAACTTCAATTCCAGATGTTCCTATATGAATAAACGAGTCAAGGCAATATATTATGTCACAGAAAATTGTTTTAATATACCGTCAGTAGGCCTCTTTTAAAATCTTCTTTTAATTTTAATCTCTTTTTTATTCCGCGATATTGCCAGGTCGATAATGTAACATATTTTTGTGAAATATCTTTAAAAATGTGAATTTAAAACCTTTTAATCGTACACTACATAATGATTTTCTAGATAAATTATTACAAATAATAAGGTGTGCAATAAACTTTTGGGAAAACACATAATATATATCCAATATATTAAATTGTTGGCACTAAACAAATATAAAAAAGGAAAAATATGGAAGAGACAATTTTCATATGCAATACACCAAAGTTTTTTGCTTATGGTTTTATATATATCTATATAATATTTATATCTAATAGATATATTTATTTTTATATTATATTTATATTTTATAAATAAATTTACATTATAAATTTATTATTATCGACTATATTTATATATATTTAATTGAAATTTCACGTGCTAAGTATTACTAATGAGCCAATCAAATGTCTTCACAGAAAAATTATTTTCTTACAGGTGCCTATAATAGAAATTTAAATTGACCAATAAAATTACTTGAATGAGCCATTATGGCTCCCTCTGGATGGTGGGCAAAGCAAAACTTTGTGTTTTTTTTTGAACCCCGTTTGAGTTGCATCTCTATTACTCTATAATGTCGATCTGACGTGTCATGAAGAAATCCAGTCAAAGCAGTGTTAAAATCACTTAGATGGAAACTTTTATTCCAGTCCGTAGTCTTCAGATCTTGCTCCATCTGACTACCGCGTTTTTTGACTTTGTTCTTACAGTGGAGCAGTTCGATGGTATCGAAAAAGTTAATATAGCTCAGTGAATTTTTTATATTAAAAGATTAGCTGTTCTTTTGGAATGATATTTACAAAGTACCTAAGACTATGAACAGGAGACTTCAAATAACAAAATTTGTGTTCAGATATCATGTTGTTGGTTAAGTATTTCAAGGAATAAATCTGATAGAGAGGGAAGTTAAGTTTGACTCTCGATACAGGGCATTAGGGAGGGGAGATTTCCGTCACTAAATAAGAATGGGTGAATTTACGTTTCTCTAGCATAGGTCGGTTAGGGATAACTTATTAAGAATCATGTCATTTATTTTGAAGACAAACTATGGTAGTGCATTTATTCATTCCGATATTCCTCAGGCATTCCTTTCAAGAACCTTTCAAGTGATTTCTAGATGACAATCAGATTAGCGGTGAACATTGTGGTGTGATTGGGCAGACTGAATGTTAGGGGAGTAAAGGCACCCTTACCATTCTTTGACCTATATAAAGTATTTGGGAAGCTTATCTTAGGTCACTAAACTTGAGTTTTCAAAAACCATTTGTTTGTAGAAATAATTTTCAAAACCAAATCAAATGAAAAGTTCCAAAGGTTAGGGAATTTATGTTGAGGAGACGAGGGCCAGGATAATATCTGCCGATAGAAAGGTTTTTAATGTTATGGGAGAATGTGCGAAAGGAATAATGTGGTGTTAAGTTGCTAGTAGATAAAATTTTGTAGTGATCTTCAAAGTTAATATAGCACCTCTTTCATTGAGAGGTTCAATTATGGCGAGGAATCGGACTATTTCGGATGGCTTCGAGGGAGCAAAGGTATGAAGAGCCGATGTTGCTGTCCAGAAATATTCATAGACCTACTTGTATCTGGTAATTGAATTATACAAATGTAAGATGGCATTTGGTTGGAATCCTTAGGTTTATGAGAGACTTGTTGAGGTTTTTATTGATGTGTCTTTACGTGTTGTTGATAATTTGTCGCCAAGAATTTTGTTTGTTGTGTTTGAAGATGATGAAGCGTAATAAACCAGAGTTTTTGCATCGATATCTGACAATGGATGAAATATGGCTCCATCATTTCATTTCGAAGTCCAATCGACAGTCATCCGAATCGACTACACACGATGGATCCGCTCCAAAACGTGGGAAAACGCAACAGTCAGCTGGCAAGTTTATGGCGTCTGTATTTTGGGATGCACATGTAATAATTTTCATTCACCACCTTGGAAAAGTAAGAACCATCAACAGCGACTATTACATAGCGTTATTACATTATTTGAAGGACGAAATCGCCAAGAAACGGCCGCATTTGAAGAAAAACAAAGTGCTGCTTCACCACGACAATGAACCATGTCACAAGTCAGTGAAAAGGATGCCAAAAATCCATCCATCCACCGTCTTCTCCAGATTTGGCCTCGCTGGAAGAATGCTCGCTGGGAAGACATTTTCGTCGAATGAAGAGGTGATCGATGAAACTGAGGCCTATTTTGAAGCAAAGGACAAATCGTACTGCAAAAATGGTATCGAAAAGTTGGAGGGTCCTATAATCAGTGTGTCACCTTTAAAGGGTATTATGTTGAATAAAAAAAACTAATTTTGCCAAAAAATAGGTTTTACTATGGTAGGCCGGGGACTTTTCAATTCCCCTGTTTTATATTTATGTATATTTTGAACAAATTTATATATTTAATTTATAGTCTATAATTGTTAAGAAATTAAAAAATGTACAAGTCATCAATTAGTAGATTCGATAGTATACTTTTGATATATTTTCAAGTTCATAATTAATTAAAATCCTATATTTCAATTTCTTTCTGTAATAAATATTTCCACTTGGCACTCCCTCATATGGTTAAGGTCGGACAAACCTGACTTTTTTTGGAAAACGTCGAATATTCCTCTTTATATTATGTATAAGTAATGGCGTTGACCATTAACATACTTAGTAGAATAACTTACCTATCACCGTTGCTAGAATAATCAATCCCAACAAAATAGCGGTCACAATCATGGTAACCAGCTCTATCGTAGAATTCATGGTCGCCAAACCCTCTCCGTAGCCGAAACTCGAGTTCCCGCTAACGTTCGAGACCGAATACAGCACCATCTCTTCGGGTACGTCGAAAAACGCGCTGGAATTATTGTGAAACACCACCGGATACCAGACATCGTTACCGAACTCCGTCGTGGATGCGGTAACCGACACGACGGGCGGTGCATATTTTAACGATTTGAAAAACGAGAAAATATCCGCGGATAAGACCTGGGGGGTGGTGAAGGGGAACGGCGGCGATGCTTCGAGGGGCGAAACGTTCGCCTCGTCGACGACGAGATCGTCCGGATTTTTGGCGGGCAACGATGCGAGCGCCCCCCACAAACGAAGACTGCCGGAATCGCTCATTATAAAGTTTTCGTTGGCATCACCGCCTCTCTAATTCAACTCCGTCTCGGCACTTTGTTTTCCATCATTTCGGATCTGAAACGGAAAGAGGAATGTCATTACGTTGCTCTCTGTACGTTATTAGTTTGGTTATGTTGTTAATTCGTTGTGTATTAGGGAACTTAATTAGGCTAAAGGGAAAAGGAACAGACTAGTTAGAAACGTTAAAATACATTATTTATTATAGATCTCTAGTATATTTACGGGGATAAGTTATTTATTTATTTTTATCCGAAATGACTGCGGTTTTAAAATTACAATGTACTTATTCTACGATAGACACTTTGTTCTTAACATTTATGTTACTGTGTACTCTACTGAAGAATCATTACCGGTTTTTTCGGATCCGAAAATCTACATAAGTCTCAAGAAAATGGAAAAATGTATTTATCTAAGGTTGACCATTCGATTCTATATATCTTGCCGATATTTTGGGAAACTTATGGAAGCCATCCAAAAAAAACTGTTTGTCCTTTGTGCAAAACAATTATTCGATCCCTCTTCCAACTTCTTCGAAATTGGTGAAGTGCTGTTCTTCAAGCACGTGTCCAATTGACACGAGAAGTTGATAGATGGGGCAAGACCTGGATAGTATGGTGGGTACGATAATATGTCCCATCCAAGTGCTTTCGATGCTTCTATATATATATATAATCACGTTGCTCTGTCTTCGGGCCCTTTCTGGACGTTTTTCGATCAACTGGTGGTTATATATTAAACGTTTCAGCACGTTTCAATAAGTAACTCTGGTCCCATCTAATAAATCCTGTGACCAATATATATATATAAAGCTTCTGCCAATTTTTGAGTGGGGGTTGGATCTTCAACCAATAGCTTGTAGTTTCGCATCTTTAAAATTTTTCGATCTACCACCGTTCTTTGTCTTACACCTTGCAAATCGAAATCACTACTTTTGAATTTTCGACAGTATGCCTCACATGTTTTGCCACAAATGAAGATTTTGAGACGCAAAGCCTGATATTTTAAAAGAGGTATACATTTTTGATGGTGTTACTTTCGCAAAATATAATATTTATAATTTTGAAGCTTAATGTTACTAGTTGAATAAAATGACATATGTATCAAGTCATAATATTGCATACCAAAGCCTAATGCTAATGACTTTCCAATACACTTGGTAACTTCAGTGAATTATATTAAATGATGTTTGTTCTCTTTAATCTTTTAACTAAAGTATCGTTATCTGGAGAGCCTTAACATTGGTATGCTGATGGAGACTCTGTTTATGTCTTTGGGCATAGTTTCTATTTCGGATCTGAAACGGAAAGAGGAATGTCATTACGTTGCTCTCTGTACGTTATTAGTTTGGTTATGTTGTTAATTCGTTGTGTATTGGGAATCTTAATTAGGCTAAACGGAAAAGGAACAGACTAGTTAGAAACGTTAAAACATATTATTTATTATAGAAATCTAGTATATTTACGGGGATAAGTTATTTATTTATTTTTATCCTAAATGACTGCGGTTTTAAAATTACAATGTACTTATTCTACGATAGACACTTTGTTCTTAACATTTATGTTACTGTGTGCTCTACTGAAGAATCATTACCGGTTTTTTCGGATCCGAAAATCTACATAAGTCTCAAGAAAATGGAAAAATGTATTTATCTAAGGTTGACCATTCGATTCTATATATCTTGCCAATATTTTGGGAAAGTTATGGAAGCTATCCAAAAAAAAACTGTTTGTCCTTTGTGCCAAAACAATTATTCGATCCCTCTTCCAACTTCTTCGAAATCGGTGAAGTGCGGTTCTGCAAGCGCGTGTCCTATTGACACGAGAAGTTGATAGACGGGGCAAGACCTGGATAGTATGGTGGGTACGATAATATGTCCCATCCAAGTACTTTCGATGCTTCCTTGACCGGTTTTGTTTTATGAGACGACACGTTATCGTGATACAATAATCACGTTGCTCTGTCTTCGGGCCCTTTCTGGACGTTTTTCGATCAACTAGTGGTTAAAATTGGTCATTTGCAGTCAGTAGCGATCACTATTAAACGTTTCAGCACGTTTCAATAGTTCGTAATTCACCACGCCACTCTGGTCCCATCTAATAAATCCTGTGACCAATATATATATATATATATATATATATATATATATATATATATATATATATATATATATATATATATATATAAAGCTTCTGCCAATTTTTGAGTTGGGATTGGATCTTCATCCAATAGCTCTTGCAGTTTCGCATCTTCAAAATTTTTCGGTCTACCACTGTTCTTTGTCTTGCACATCGAAATCACCACTTTTGAATTTTCGATAGCATGCCTCACATGTTTTGCCACAAATTCAGGTTTTGAGACTCAAAACCCGACATTTTAAAAGAGATATACATTTTTGATAGTGTTCCTTTACCAAAGCCTAATGCTAATGACTTTCCGGTACACTTGATAACTTCAGTGAAATATATTAAATGGTATTTGTTCTCTTTAATCTTTTAACTAAAGCATCATTATCTGGAGAGCCTTAACATTGTTATGCTGATGGAGCCTCTGTTTATTTCTTTGGGCATAGTTTTCTACCTGTAGTTCCTTATATTGATTATTCAGTATCGACGATAATATTTCTATGGATTGAACTGGTTCAACCACAGAGTTAAACACCATAAATCCAAACTAGTTTCAAAGCTTATTGGTAAAGTAAAGGCTTACCATATACAGACAGCGCTGAGTGTCTATCATGCAACAATTACATTTTTTGTACTTCAGCTTGAATTCCTCTTATATTTTCTCAATATGCAGCTTCCACCTGAGTATGATATTAGAGGTCATGCCAAGGTATTTGGCTGTATTTCCATACGGGACCACTTGTTTATTTTTATACACTGGCTTTTGTTTTACTCCTTTGTTGGTGAAATCAATATACATTAATTTGATTGACTCATTGTTGTTATATCCAATGACTTCATTGAATGTAGGCCACTCCTTAATGTACAGCAGATAGAGGACCGGTTCCAATTCGTTCCCCTGTAGCACAACTGCTTGTATTTTTCTCTAGTGAGAATAGTCTCGTGGAGTATTGTTCAATGAAACCGAATTGATAATCTGGAATAAGATATTTTTTCTCGATTAATGATTTTATCCATTTTAACACAAGTTTTTCAAATAATTTGGACATTGTCGGTAATAGTGAAATTAGCCATATTACAGCCTGTATGAAGCACTTATTAGGTTAATGACCTTAATTGGTTCTTTTCTTTGAATTTACTTTAATATGTTATCAGTAATAAGACCAAATCTAGGAGCCTTCTTTCACTAATATTATGTTTTATTTTAACTCAACTACAGTGATAAATGAGAAATGGAATTCCGTTTACTCTATGGGCTGAAGTACACATTAGAGGTGATCTGTAACTTTTGTAGCCTTGTCTTAAATACCTATGGCTTACTCCCTTCCTCAGTTTTTAGAAGTTTTTACATGATAGGTTCTTTCTTCTGAAGAACCTTGTGATTTTCTGAAACTTGAATTTTCTTGAACTGAAGATTTTCTGTGAAGAACTCCCAAATTACTGGGAGTGCTTCACAGCAAATACTCAGCGCTATCTTTATTAGCTGGTCTGTGCAGAAATTCAGTCATGTTGTGATTTTTTAGTTGTGTAGTTTTTTTCAGTTTTCAGTTTCCTCCTAAGCACTAGAATTATTTCCTTTACATTTCTCTCTCGCTCTTCTTTTTTTTATTTTATTTCAAGGATTTCTTTCAGATAGATGACCATTAAGCTTAATATGTTATACTTTCTTATCAAACTTTTTATCGCTTTTACATATTTATTAGGTGATGCAAGCACCCTGATATTTTTTTTACTTTAAAAAGCACAAACATTTAACATTCAACATTCAACAGGAAGCTCTAGGTGTATATCTAGAAGTGAGAGTAATTGTTTTGAATGTTATTTCAGTAGGGACATATCATATCAAATGTTCCACAGAGAAAAATTTAAAAGATTTTCGTGTATTGTGAGACGTGTTTAGTGACTGGTGTTGTAAATGGGTCTATAATACTGCAAGTATATGTTTATAGTAGTTAAAAACATTTAAATCATTATTAATAACAATTAGGTGATAGAGCAGCAATAGAGACCGGAAATATAAGAAATATACAATAAATAGAATGAAATATTATATATTAATGACGTCATGGTTAAGTTTAAAAAAAATCAAAAGAACAAGTTACATGAATTATTAAATATAAATACTGATTGGTTCGTTTACCTTTAAATTTCTAAACTATATGAAAAAAAAACGTTATGGCGTGTATCCAAAAATATCACGAATATTAACTTATGCCGTAAAGCATTACATTATAATATTACTGTAATCTCTAATTCATAACATTAAAGCAACATTTTAATATAGTCTATTTTAATATTCCAGTGTGATTAATAATCACAACTCAGGTGGCGGAACATCCATTTTGTACATTTGAAATGTACATATCCAGTTTGTTTACATTAGAGAAAGGTCATAAATCTTATGCTCTACATTTGTTAGGTAAAACAAGATAAATAACTGAAGATAAATAAATACCCATGTGATAAATTTAGGGTTTACCGACACCTTTAAAGGTAGAAGCAGGAACACTGACACCTAACGATGTACTTTGAAAAATAACTGGGGTAGGAAGGTTAGTGCTTAAAGTAAAAGTAAATAATAATCAATATGCGATAATTAATTAAAAAAAAACTGCAATGGTTAATATAATAAGAGCCTTATTGGTGTCAAAATTTATTGAGAAAAATTTGCACAATTTCGTTTAATTAAAATGTTTTTCATATTTTTAAAACTTTTTCTCATATTTATGACACTATGACGATAATCCTATTTTCGCACTTTTTCCGCATTTTGAAACTGAACCAGTCGTAATAAGAAGACACTATGCCAAATAAACCCTGACTGGGGCACAACTTCCCATTCAAGCCACACAGTGTATCCTTTTCCATCTGCTTGCATGGCTTTGACTTGATATTTGACTTTAGTAGGCATTGCTAGGAAATTCATCTTCGATGCCGATTTGAACGGCTTTCTTCATCGTTCATTAGATTTTTTAACAGTAATTAACAGGGATGCTTTTTTACTAATAGATATTGCTGGTCAAAGTATATATGTTAAAAGAGAAAGTGTTCTGGTCAATTGCTGTTTATTGGAAAAGCAACAGCTTATATAAATTATTAGTTGTTTTAGTGATAAATTAAAATGTAAATTTACTGTAACAATTTGGGCTTCTTGATAACTCTTTTTACTTTTGTCTACAACTATTTAAATATAATTTATAGTTTTAAGCGCCATAAAGCCGAAATAATAAATAGTAATAAATAAGCTGCGATTAAGTGGATATATAAAAAACTAATCTATCAATCTCGTTGATTGAAGATCTTCCACTAATTTTCTGGCAAATCTAGTCCTTCACTTCAGATATTCTGGGATTATTTTGCGGGCGTTGGAGCTACGGTGTAATGTCTTATGGACTTTTAATGTTGCGGACGGCGGAAATGCTGATTGAACAGATTGAGCTGAATTATTTAAACTTAAACCCATCTATCAGGAAGAACAGAAATGACTTTTCCATTTACTTGTTATATTATTGTTATATGGCAATGAACGTGAGATATATAAATATAATAAGGAATATCTGTGAGAATAAGCCTCCTAGTCCTCCTAAGTACTCCTCCTCCAATAGGCCTCCTGCTGCGATAGCTGTTTGTATCATTCGGAAAAGGATGTACCTTTTGTTTGCGGTTTAAATGGTAAATGTTTCTATGAGGCAATGCAAAATTGTACAAAGCATAACGATCCTAGTCACGCCAGTAACAAGGCTGGTTAAGGCCGGATGTCTTCAAGGTTACTGGCCAAACGGGAGGTATACTGCATTGATTTGAAGTTGTAATTAAAATCCTCCCACTCCAGTTACACAGTGTATCCTTCCAACATGCAAGAAGATGACTTTGACTTGATATTTAACATTGGTAGGCATTGTTAGGAAATTCAGCTTTGATGTTGAATTGAACGGCTCTCTTGATCTTTCATTAGATTTTTTAAGAGTTATTAGGATTGATAATTTTTATCAATAAATATTGCTGATCAATATACAAACAAGTGCATAATAGGGAAAGTGTTGTGGTTAAATGCTCTTGGAAAATGCTAATGCTAATGGGAAAATCAACAGTTCATTTAACTTATTAGTTATTTTAATAATCAATTAAAATAAAAAATGTATATTCACTGTAATAATTTGGGCTACTTTATAACTCGATATATTTTTGTCTACAACTATATAAATATAACTTATAGTTTTTAGCTCCATAAAGCCGAAAGAGAAACCATGTTTCTTTTCACCTGTTGGGAAATTTCACTACTGCTACTGAAGATGGCTATATAACTCTGTGTTAATATGATCATAAAATATATCCCGAATAAGAGTGCTGCTTGTCTGAATATAAATAGGCTTAAAGTGAAACTGTGACGTCATTCTACTTACTATTAAAAAAATTATTCTTGTTACATTACGTTCCATTACTTGTTCGAACAAAACTACATTAAAAATTATATATATATATATATATATATATATATATATATATATATATATATATATATATATATATATATATATATATATAATGAAGTTTTGCTCGAACTAACTAACAGATCAGTCACGTTAATTGATGATCTTTTAGTACTTTTCTAGTAAATCAAGTTCCTCACTGCAGATCTTCTGGGGTTTCTAGGTGAAACACTGAACTTCACAACCTTATTTTGAAGTCAGCTTTAACCATTTTTGCAGGCGTTGGAGCTATGGTTAATGTTCTATGGACTTTTAAACCTGTGGATAGCTTGATGGAATTGATTGAGTTGAGTCATTCAAACTATCAGAAAAGTCAAAAATGACTTTTCCGTCCACCTGTTATATTGCAATGGACAGAATACATATATTATAAGGGCTTTCTGTGAGAATAAGCCTCCAAGTCCTCCAAAATCATCCTCCTCCAATAGGCGTTAGTTCAGAACATAACCTTTTGTTTGTGATTCTAATTGTAGTTAAATGTGTCTACGTAGCACAAGCATAACGATCCTAGTCGCGCCAGTAACCAGGCTGGTTAAGACCAGATGTCTTCCAGGTCACTGGCCAAACGGTAGGCTTAACACCAAGAACAGGGCTTTGGAACCCACTATGAGCACCAAGTTTAGACTATATACACCTTTTTAGGTAAAAGGAACTTTTAAATTTTAACAAAAAAAACTTTTATTTGGCTATTTGGTATTGGTACATCTAAGTTGTAATTGTAAAATGTAATCGACTGTAACCACTTTATATATACTAACATACACGAAGGGCACGCATTTTCCCATATGTTTCAGAACATTTGCGGAAAGACAAGAATTTCACTACTGCGCCGTAGTTAAGAACAATCTAAATGAAACCGTAACTTCTAGAATGTGTCTGAAGTAATTAGATCTGCTATGAACATTCGAATTCCAGTTCGGTAATTAAATTATCTCCGTACGTGATTATGTGGCTCAGGTATTCCAAAATTCCATATTAGTTCCGTTAAATGGAAAACTATTATTTTATTTAACGAAATGCCATAAGCCGAATCTAACAGATTATTTAACAATTATTCAGACTTCACATTTCCATCAATTTATTTCGTTATAAGTTAAGGATTGAGGATCTTAAGAACGACTCCAAAAAAATGTTCCACAAATCGAATCCCAGAACTGTTTTAAAATACATTAAAAAACATTTACGTAAATAACATCTATCCACGGGATGTTATTTTAAACTGTACCAGGTAGATTAGGAAAAGTAACTATAAAATAATCTCTTGCGGTTTATACTAAAGGTTTTCTGCTTTTCTTGTATTGGAGTGTAGTTTTTTAAATCTCATCGAAATAATTAATTAGAAACCATAATTAAATGTATTAATAGCAACAATTATACTTGTAACTCACTTTACCAACCAGCCTCTATAGCAGGGTTCAGTTTTCAGTAAGTATTATTTCGTCAAATGGCAAACAAAAAGGTTTCAGTGCGCTTTATATGTCCAAATTTGTGTTTGTATTATACTTCAATATGAATAAAAACGCGGCTGAAGGTCATCGAATGCTGTGTGAAGCTTATTGCGATCACGCTCGATGAAGCAACACGATGATTCAACATATGAATATTGTTTTTGACATTTTAAAATTAGTGATTATGACACCGAAGATAAAGGGTGTTCTGGACAGTGACAAATTTAAGGTGATGATTGTATTGATGCGCTTGAACATGGAATTACGAGGAAGACGCCCGAAATTCGAGCAAAGACACAACAATGTTGGCATGATAGCGCTTGACTACGTATTAACAAACCGGTGAAAACATTCTTCAAAGCACCAAAATGGAAAGTGCTATCGCACCATCGCACCCGCTGTATTCTCAAGACTGTGTTCCTTCTTACAAACTACTACATGTTTTGACATATATGTCGTGACCTGTCTGAGCAGCGCTTCACATTTTATGAAGATATGACAAACCAAATGTTTATAAGCTTGGTATAAATTCAATATAAGTTTCACCGGCCTAAAAAACACCCTTTTAATATACAGTTAGTTCTGCTTTATAAAGATTATTTGTATAGAAAAAATAAAAACTTTCCGGATGTTCTAATAACTCGAAACTTTCAGTTTTGACTATTCATTTGAATAAAACTTTGTGAAGCATTTTAAAACTAGCGATACTCTCCTGCAAACATAAAGACAAAAGACCATTTTAATTCCTGTTTTCTGCTTGCGAGTCGAGTTACAGGAGATAAGCGGCGGAACACGGCATTTCTGCGATGGAACTTTTTAATATTGATGCATATTAAAATATTTTCAGCAAGGTACATTCCTAGATTGTAATAGGATAATTCTTAAAACTAATCTAAAACATTATTAAATAAAAGTTCATTAAAACGGTGTAATATTGTTAAAGTCAGTCTAGGGAAAAGCGTACTATGCTGTGCATATAATGTATTTAAGGGGGAATATTTAAAGTTTAATGTTTGGAATATATTGGAGAGGAGAAACAAAACATGGCGACATTTATATTATACTTTTTTCCATGATGTTCTCGTAATGTTATTTTGGGAAAACTTGTAAGATGCTCTTATAAGTGAGCGCTTGTGTATGTAATTTTCAAAAACGGCTTTATGACAATTCATTTTAACATTTTTAATAAAAGTTATTTATGTAAGAAAATGGATTTGAAATGTTTCGAATCTGTGCATGACGTAGTTATTTTGGTCGTGCTAGACGGTTTTGTATGGCTAGAAATGTTGTTTATACATTATTTTAATAATTTTGTCCATGATGAGGCATTCTATGGTGAAAAGTTCGTTCATTTAATTATATATTGCCTAAACTACAAACAAGTTGCATATTTTCGTTTCAAGGCAGATAAATGTTAGAAAAATATTAAATTTTGGAAATAGGATTCTAACGTTATTGAACGGTTACATATTTTGAAAAAACCGGATAAACATTAGTTTATTATAAGCCAAAAAGTATCGATGAAGTTCCTTCATGGTTAGATTAAAAAAGGTTAATAGTATCAAATATCTGAATTCTTATACATAAGATAGATCTATGGATTATAATTCAACCGGTATAGAATAACTGATACATGTTTGGTCCAATAATGCGAGCAATATTTTTGTATAAATAATGTTTGACTTCAAGTATTGTCAAAAAATTATACGGGATGTTGATGCGACGTCCAGGTGGGTGGCATCAGTGACGACCAGTAAACTATACCGAAGACCTGGTAACCTGGTGACGTTGTTGTTCACTTCAGTTGTGTCACTATCGATTTCCCAAGCGTTTCTTCAAGTAAAACTGCGCATTTGGCTTTTATCTATTTGCATTTTCTTAATATTTTATAACGCCACCGAGTCATATTTACGTCTAAATCGGTGACATCCCGACGTGATCTTTCGTAAGATAGACTTGTTTCCCTGGTGAATGGTGTAGTTTAAGTTACCGTTACCTTTTTGCTGCAATACAGAGTTTTCTCAAATTTCCATACAATTTTCAATTACTTTTTCTTTCAATATTTACATTCTTATAAGAAGTAGTTCCTCATTAAATTTAGTATTAGAGCTGGAACAAACGAAAAGGCGAAAAATTTGATATATTATTATATATTTTCTATATTCTTATTATTCTTATTTCTTATTATTCTAATTCTTATTATTATCGGAAATAATTTTTTTTGAAGTGGCTTACGCTTATTTATTTGTTTTTTTTTTATTGTTAACATTCTAGCAATCAAAATTGTACTAATACTGTTATAAAAATAGCACGATAATAACTTTAGCAATCTAGGAAAACAGGCGAAGCTTCTTTTAAATTAGTTGCACAAAGTTTACTCACGAACTTGTGCTCTTATGATTCTTAGAAGGCATATTTTTTCATTATGCGTCAACATTGTCAACAGAAAAGTTTTATTATCGAATTGTAGGTAACAGGTTGTGTTAATTCACGTAGATTTGTGATATGATATTCTGAATATATGTGCTTGCTCATTTCAACACCACAAAAATTTAAAATATTTATATTTTAAATATATTCTAAGTTCGAGGAATACATCTGTAGAGTTGCCATTTCAGATATATGTCTACAAACTCTTAACAGATTAACAAAGCAAATTAGAGTCCAAATTATAGTATTATAGTCCAATAAAATAGTCAATACACGTCATTAAAATTAATGATGACAGCCAGCAGTTTGTTATTGTCAGTAATGTTTTGAAGAATTATTCAGACACTTGTCAACAAAAAGGGACATCAGTAAAAAGCTAATTCGAATTTTTTAAACTAATTAGGATACATGTTTCGGTGAATAAGCATCAAATAAGTCGAAAAATTCGTTTAAAAGTCGTCTCCGAGATTAAAACGAACTTTACATTTTTACAAACTGCTATTGGTAATACATTCGATCTCATTTTTGACGTGTATTGGCTGTTTTATTGTACGGGTAGTTATAGTTACCATAAATTATTATTAATTTAATTTTAAAATTGTTTAATCATATAATTATTGAAATTAGTATTTTCCATACTGTCTAACATCATACTTGATGACAAGTTGAAAGTACAAGTTACCGTGAGACGGTTTTTAAAACCAATTAATTCACTTGTCGTTTACAGATCTAACCCTATGATTGGCGGTCAAAGAACATATATTTGCTGTCATGAATATCCAAAGAACCGGCACTGAAATACGTCGTCAAACAATTTCGTTTTAGAGAAGGGAGCTTTGCGAAAAGGAAACCATCGCCCAATAAAAATTCGGAAAATGTTATAGGACACCAATCACCCGATTCAGATCAATAAAACGTCCAATGGTAATTTAGAGAGACGTAAATATAGGACAGGTCATCTGTTGGTTTCTTTTTTGATGCTGCTGAAACTAGGTTTATAGATATCTTTTAATTGGTTATTGGTTTGTTTAAGACAACCGAGTTTCAAATTGTATAAGTACTATTTCTCGTTATTTAACGAAAATAATTTTTAATATGAAACAGCAACTAAAACAACATTACGTTAATGTAATATTCTTGGAACTCAAAAATTGATGGTAAAGAAAATATTAATGCGGTTTAAAAAGGAAACAACTCAGTTTTTTTAGATCGTACTCAAGTGAGAGATATCATCCAATGAAACTGTACATGTTGGGAAGAAGGTACCATAGGATGCATTACGTATATTACATGTTTTGCTTTTTACAGGGCATATTACGAATATTGTACTAGTAACAACTTCAATAGCCCATACCTTACCAGATTAAGGAAAATTCATATAGAGTTTATTGAACAATGTTAATTTATCAATATCACTACATAGTATAAAACAAAGTCGCCTTTTCTGTCCCTATATCCCTATGTGCGCTTAAATCTTTAGAACTACGCAACGGATTTTGATGCGGTTTCTTTCAATAGATAGAGTGATTCAAGAGAAAGGTTTATATATATAATACATGCATAATATACTAAGGCAACATTGCTAATTTTAGAGGTTTCTAACGTGATGTCGTAAATTAACCTATTTTTTTAGGCTTATTTAGCAATTAGCAAAAACGCTGCCTAACCCTACGAATTAGATCAAATTAATGTACTACAGTATTGTACACCATAAAAAGGTCTACAAAAAAGTCCGCGATGGTATATGTTTATCTTTTAGGGATAACCCACATTAACCATTTTTATTGTTTACTTTTTACGTGAGAAAATGGCTTATTTACGAAGCTATTTTAAGCAATACGGCATTAATCCTTATCGAATTAAGTACCTTAAATACAGTGTGCAATTAATATAGATCAATATGGTTCCTTACAGCATGTAAATTAAACAAATATTTTCGGAGATACTACAAATTTAAAATTTGCGTTTAAAAATGTGTAATGTAATAAAAATTGTATGAATTTAGATATTCCAAAGATAGCAGGAAATCTTCATAGTAAGTATAGGGAAAGAGGAATTTTTTTACTCCAAATTTAATGCGTGCAGGCCAAGGGCAGTAATGAATGAGCCAAAAATACTGGATCGATTTTAATCATGTTTTCATTGAGTGACATAGGCATATATATTTTATGCCCGTGCAAAGTTGGAGCGGGCCGCTATGTTTTTATATACAACGTTCATATTTTTTCTGTAGTGTATTTAATTTAGTATCAGCATTGCACCCGTGCGAAGCCGGGGCGGGTCGCTAGTTTATTATATATGTGTGTTATGTCAAGAAGAAGTTTCAAATATTTTCAACAATAATTCTGCACACACATTTTATTTACACAAATATTACAAGATAACTTGATACAACACCGGATCCAATTTTTCATTCTAGAGGGCTACTAAAGCTTTAAAATCAAATATCCATCATCAAATTTACATAATTTATACCTCTTTTATACTGGTAACCCAACACATTTGTATCTGTATCTTCAAAATATCGTCATATGATTTTTTAGTTACTATATCTTCATATTTTGTTTGCCATCAATCCAATTTTCATTTGTCTTAGTAAAGATAGGGCACTTGATTTCAATAACACTATTCTAATAGTCCTAAAATAGCGATAGTGATATTATTGAGTAGTTTGAAAGTTATTACCATCACTTATTACTTTTCTTACTAAGTGTTATACTAATAATATTTTTACCTAATATTCTTCAATAATTTTATTACATCTCATGATTAGTGAGTCTGTAATATTCACTCACTTAAATTCAATAATAGTTATAGTATTCTTATCAAAACTATTATATCAGTCACAGCCACATATTATAGTCCCTATAGATGGATCTATTTTGGACAAATTTAGGTGTTCTTGCCTTGATAAAAAATCTCAGTACTGTTTTTCCGTTGGTAGCACAGTAGAAATATAATAGAAGCGCGCTAAAATGTTTAAACGTAGGAAAGAGGAAATAATGATTAGGAACACGTAAGTGACCTCAATTTTTCGCAACGTGTCTGATTTAACATGATGACTTTTGAAACTTTGTGTTTTTTTAGTA
Source organism: Rhynchophorus ferrugineus (assembly GCF_030347505.1). NCBI lineage: Eukaryota > Metazoa > Arthropoda > Insecta > Coleoptera > Curculionidae > Rhynchophorus > Rhynchophorus ferrugineus. The sequence continues at coordinate 9,187,635 of NW_027472581.1, read as the reverse complement.
TGTCTTTTTTAGTTTTAAAACAACACATTTTTAACGAGGGTTTATCTGGACTGGACTTTCAGTTTAACATGGGCTCCGAACCTTGGCATTAAGCCTACCGACTACTTAGAAATCATCCCAGATGACATCCGGTCTTACCCAGCCTGGTTACTGGCGTGACTGGGATCATTTTCCTTATCGGATTTTTCACTCTTTTCTGAGGACAGTCACAAATGCCAAACAAAAATAAATTTACGACCATCCCCCAGGATTCGAACCCGCGACTATCGCAAGAGTAGGAGGACCGTTCCGCCACCTTGACCACTGCACCAACCAAGCAATATTTTTTTAGTAATCTCTTAATTTTTGTAGTTCTATATTACAGTTGTCTAATAAACTATAAACTATTAACAAATTAACTAACTCTTAGAAGAAAAAATAAGAAATACATGAATAAGTATTAAAAATTTATAATGAATTGAAGAGAAACATGACAGAGAAATGTATAATTTCTTAACGACATTCTACGTTCGGTAATTTAAAATTTATGAAATGCATAAATAATTAAAGATATCTTGTAAGCAGTAGGACATTTTAATTTTAATTAATTATATGATTAGTGTATTAAATTAAACCACTATATTAACACGTGTAATCTTATTAGTTGTTTTCTGTTACGTATTAAATATAAATTGGTTTCATAACAAGCTCGTTTCACATAAACTATATAAGGGTCTAACATTTATTTTTATGACCAATTACCATGAAACGATACTTCATTAAAGCCAAGGGTTTCACACGATAATTATGTTTCTGTCAAACAAAAGGTAGTAATTGCATAATTTAAGATTAAATTTAGGGAATCTAACTGTTTCTTTAAGAAGTGTTAACAATTGGCTAATTAATATATTGACGTTATAACAAGTCGGTTGAAAAGACCCCGGGCTAACACATAAATAGCGTTTCTAGAATTTAATCCATATGTTTTTAATTAGCCCTAACTCTCAAAAGATGCGTGTATAAATTTGAGACTTGTCGGATCATTAGTTTGTGAATTATAGCATTTTGAGTAAAGCAACTTTTGATATTCAGAAAAAAAATGATAAAAATTTGATTGATTTTTGAAAAGAAATAATATAGTTGAAGCAAAATGTTGGCTTGATCCCGAGTTTCCGCATCCTGCATTAGGAAAATCATCCATCAAGGATTGATATGCTAAGTTTAGACGTGGTGAAATGAGCACCGAAGACGGTGAACGCAGTGGACGCCCAAAAGAGTTTGTTACCGACGAAAACTTTCAAAAATCCACAATATCATTTTGAATGACCGTAAATTGAAATTGAATGAAATAGCAGTCACTATAAAGATATCAACTCAACCTGTAGATCATATCATTCATGAATATTTGGGAATGAGAAAGCTCTGTGCAAAGAAGGTGCCGTGCGAGCTCACTTTTGACCAAAGACAATGACGAGTTGATTATTTCGGAGCAGTGTTTCAAAGTTATGGTGTCTGTATTTTGGGATGCGCATAGAATTATTGTTATTGACTACCTTGAAAAAGGAAGGACCATCAACAGCGACTATTATGTAACTTTATTGGACTATTTCTAGGACGAAATCGCCCGAAAAACGGCCGCATTTGAAAAAAAAGAAAAAAAAGTACTGCTTCACCAAGACAATGCACCGTGTCACAAGTCAGTGAAAACGATGACAAAAATCCATTAATTGGGCTTCGAATTGCTACTTCATCTACCGTATTCTCCAGATCTGGCCCCCAGCGACTATTTCCTGTTCTCAGATTTCAAAAGAATGCTCGATGGGAAGAAATTTTCGTCGAATGAAGAAACGATCGCCGAAACTAAGGCCTATTTTGAAGCAAAGGATAAAACGTACCACAAAAATGGTTTCGAAAAGTCGCTATAATCAGTATATCACCCTTGAGGGGAATTATGTTGAATAAAAAAAAACTAATTTTGTCAATATAATGTGTTTTACTATTGTAGGCTGGGGACTTTTCAATTTATCTCTTTCGATGTTCCTGTAAGAAGGAGAGCGTATCATTTTGGGAAATTATTTTTAATAACGGTTTAAATTTCATTACATGATGTTCTAAGCAAGAATGATCAAGTATGAATAACTGTTTTTATTTCAAATAATAAAGAAATATTTTTGAGATGTATTTATTTTTAGATATTCTTGATTTTGCTGTTTGAACCCTGCTAAATTGTTTGCGTGAAAATTGCTAAAGTTGCACAAATAGAGAGCGCACTATATTGCATGGAATAAACTATACTGACGACGGTACATCATTTTCTAATCGATTGAATGACAATAACAAAAAAATTCTAGAATATATAGATTTTGTGCTACATTAATAAATCAGTATGAATAATAATAAAATTTTTGTGTCATTCTTGTAAATTACCGTACATTGCTTTTAAAAAATGGAAGAACTAAGATAATTGCAGAACGTAAGGTTCAATTTTATGTTATAAAGTTATATGAAATAGCGACAATTTTGTTTATAGTGGCAATGGTAGCTACCAAATGTGTAACAAAACACTTTCAACGACATCAAATAGAAATCAACATATGCCAAAATATAATGAAATTTTAAAACGCATAGAAAAAGCAGAGAAGGAAATAATAAATAATTCTAGTGGAATTATACTAGAGGTACTTAGCCATCCATTAGTTTTAGGTCAGTAAATGCACAGCACAATCGAAAGCTGAAGATAGTCAAATCATTACTGGGTTTTCTCCATTAAGAATGGTAGCAAAAATTGCAATAGAGATCATAGTTATATTTCGAGATTTTTAGGAAACATTCACTGCGTTCGTATATAATGATGCTGGTGGATTTGATCTAAATAATATAAATAATTATATATGTTGGTGATTTAACGTGATTTTATATTTTAACGTTTATATATGTGTATGTGGGCTCGGAGTCCATGTTTATAATTTAAATAAGTAGATTAATTTAAATATGGCGTTTTTATAAAAAAAAAGAAACAGTGGATATATATTAACGAAATGAAATGTACAATGTAGGTGTGCGTTGGCAATTTGCTTTGGAGTTGTTGGGTTTATAACTCATATAAACTTCTATTTGGATTGGGTAAGGTATTCTATTAAGTGACACGAAAAATATTAATTATCTTACTTAATATAGCTAAGGATAACCTGATTAATTATGATTTGATGAATATTATTTCGTTTCATTTGAATAAATACCTTTCGCACGACACATTTATGAAAATATTTCTTGAATTAATGATGGATGTCTTAGAACTATTTTTAAATTATTTTTTAATGAACTCAAAAAACCTCATGGAAACATATTTTTGAGGTTATAAAACAGTTTTGTCAACGGCAAAAAGGTAAGATGAATAGATACCATATTTTACACGTCTCTATTTGTCCATCAAAGTTCTCATCACATGTTCAGTTCACATTTCCTTCGGGATATTATTCTTCAGGATTTGCACTTTCTGCCCAACTCACTACAGCTTTTTTATAGATTTTGTCATTAACAATTACTCATTTAAGCGATTTAAGTTACCATCAAGCATTTTTTTGATAAAATCTAATAGAAGTTGTTTCATTAAGTCTACCAAAATGAACTTCAAATGTTCATTAACCATGGATATTATAGATAGTAAAACTAGGTTGTGTTAAAGAAAATTAGGAGAGAGCGACATGTATAATGATATATCAGACATATCCAATTTATAGCGCCTATATTCAGTTTAATATAATATATTGTTTATCTTGTATTAACCGAATTGCCATTTCTGCATATATGTACATCTCTACAAATCCATATAGCACATTGGGTTTTTTTTATTTGTGCAATATAATTTCCCGCGATAACTATGGAGAAGTTTGATTGAACCAACGCTGCTACAAATTGGATAAAGCTTTCTGGCGAGTTAATTAAGTTTTCGATATTCGAATGCTCTAATATAGTTTGGAGTTCATAAGGAATTAGTGATCAGGCTCGTGATATAAAGATAGCCGCGTATGTTGGACATATAAAGTTTTCTCTTGTACGAAAGAATAAAGAACTTTTTTCATATTAAGTTATGGAATGTTGTATTTTGTTCCTGATATCGTGTCTAATATTTCATCTTGTCTTAATAGCAATCAAACAGAGGGTTCCTTAAACTGAGGTAAAGTTAATTACGTGATGACTGAAGGTATGTTAAAAGTTTATCACATATAAACCATAATGATTCACACGTTTTATTATTTCAACTTTTTATAAAATTCTTTATTTATTTACATAAAACAATAATTGTTATTAGTTTAATAATTTTCACTAGTGTTTTATTTATAATATTACGTATTACAACTAGTTCTCGACTGCAACTATCTGGTATATTTTCATTCATATTTTCCGAGAGTTCAGATAAAATATTTCAGACCAAATCTTAAATAATATTTGATATATATTCCCACTAATATTCTTCATGCAGTTCTAAATAACAGCACATTTTTCACACCGATATTATTTCAACGAGCTTTTTTCTCTTCAAGATCCGGGTAAATATATTGTACTCTCAGACATTTGTATATGTTATAATTTCTAATATACCATGTGGTGTTAACAATGTTGCAGAGAACTTTGTTTTGGTATGTTCAGATATGTTTGGATATATTTGGATTTGGTATGTTGGCTGTTAATAGATCTCATTATGCAGCTCACTAAATGTCCACACTGGCTTTAAGAGTTGTCCAATAACAGTTTATTTTGGAGTGCCAAATCGCTCGTCCAAACAAGCACTCCATCTTTTGAGTCTCATGTAAAGTTTCCCTCTTTTCCTTTTAACATGTTTTTTACATCGTTTCACTTGAACTTAACGTTCAGTGCCATGCCCAAGTATTTAGCCGTATTTGCATAAGGAATGAATCTATTGCCAATTATTACTGACAGGCAGTCTATTCTTTTGTATGTGAAATCCACATTCATAGATTTTTTAGCAATTATTTTTATTATCTATTTTTAGTCCATTCAGTAACGTCATTGATAGCTTTTTGCACAGTGTTTGCACTTGTCTTAATATTGTTACTTGTAGCTAATAAAGTAGCATTATCAGTAAATTCAAAAAATGTGCTCATTGTTGCTCCTTCACATTTAGTGATATCATTAAATTGACGATTGAAAATGTGGAATTTGAACATATGGCTCATTTGCATGAGAATTTTTTTTCAACATGTATTCAAGCCATATTGTATTAGATTGGCATAATTTATTAGACTGCCATATTTTAGCAAAGACATATAGAAATGCTAACCAAATGTCCTTTTTTTCAAAATTTTCTCAATTACTTCCGTAACAGGACGTAATTTATCAAGCACATTACAGGTGATTTGATATAAGGATTAGCAGTTGATATCTAAAGCTGATTCTATTGGAGACAGCTCGAATTGGCAAACTACTTGATTGTCATTGATGAACAAGTTCAATATTGATCAATGTTTACACAAATTACAAATTATACCTTAACTATTTTGCTGAAAATATTTTAATAGTATTGGTTTAATTACAATATTATCGACGTATGACTATTTTAAAAGCAAGGTGTTATTCTTATTAAGTAGAAAATGATGAATAGAATATCGAAGAAGTTCGAGTCAGTTCTATATGAGATATATTTATTCGTATATAATTTTATATTAAGTACCTTGTGATCAGACAAAATAAACAAACAAAAACAAAACAGTGGTGTAGACTAGAGAATAAATGTATAAAAATTTATGAAAGGAAATAATCTTTAGAAATTTGGTATCCAAAGGAATATTTTCAATTGACTTTAATCTCGCCTAATTATTTCTCTCCATGAATGGACCGAAATAGTGATTAGTGAAGGCGAGTACATTTTTTAATTTAAAATTTTGCTATTTTGTATTACTTTATATAGTTAGATTTAAAATATGCACAGATATGTAGATTTATATTTGGTAATGAAATTCGCTGGAAGGAAAGGATAAAGAAGAAAAGAAAAGGAATGGAATTGAAATATAGGAAAATGTATTGGCTAATTGGAAGAAAATCACAATTATCAGTACATAATAAATTACTGTTATATAAGCAAAAACTGAAACCTATATGGAAATACGGAGTTCAATTATGGGGATGTTCTGAAAAGTCTTGAGAAATATTGTGGGTACACCTAAATACTATAGGACTTATTAGCTACATCAAGACCTTCAGATACACATTATCAGTCAAAAAATCAATAGAATTGCAAGGGAGCATGAGGAAAGACTCCATTCTCATAAGAATATTGAAATATTGCACCAGAACAGGACACAGACTCAAAATAATCAAACCATCTGATCTTGTGTAGTGTTGTGTAGTGAGGTGCATTTGTAGGTTGGACGGAAACAAATAAATAATAAATATATATTTGGTAATTATTGATTAATTTTTGTTAATTATATCTTTTTTCTCCGAATTAACATATCAAAAAATTCATAAATTTCACTTTTTTTCTTCATGATTTGGGTGGTTTTTAAAATGCTTGACATAATCCTTCATCGAGCAATTTCTTTATTTTGTCACTAAATTATGTCGGCTGTCCAAAATGTTTAATTTATTGAGAGTTTTAGGACTATACTCAGATAAGACATATGTTCTCGAAGAACCTATCAAGATAAAGGGCACAGAAAAGAATGTTTAACATTCTGGATAAAAATGGAGGGAAATCAATAGAAACAACTAAATATTATCTACGCTGGGAATACTAGACAGACAACATTATAGGCATTAAAGGTCTATCAGGCACTGAACTACAATAATAATGAGGTACAATAATTTGTATAATCTATGAAATTAGTGAAGGGTATACAAAAATAAATTTAAGCACAAAATATAGGGGCAGAAACCATCATCACTGTGTTGAATGAAGGATTTCTTAGACCTTTCCTTGATATTTCTTGATTTTAATTTGACATTCTTGGTTCGTTTGTTAGGATATGTTAATGGGTTAAACCCTTTTTGAAAAAAACAGAATTCAATTCCATTTAATAGATTTAGTGTCAATGGAAATATTAAAAATCAACCAACAGATGACCCGTCCTATATAACCACTTCTCTCTAAATGAAGATCGATAGATTGCTGGATGTCCCACATCGAAAGAATTTCATCTAAAAACAAAACAATAAAATATTGATAGAAAATAAATGATTGCGTTGTTGAAGTGGTTTTTCTTTCGGCCTAAAGAAAAGTTTTCTTCACGAAGAGCCATCCGTTTGCACAATAGAAGTAATACCGAAATAACAAAACAGGAATCAAAAACATATTTATTTCAAGTCAAATCATTTTACCGGTTTTTATCGAGGTCCTTTGTTAGTGGAAAGTTTCGACGCGGGCCATTTATCTAATATATTGAAAACTTTTGCCACAGAGAATAAATAAAAGAACAGAGGGCCTGTATAAGAATTGGAAATGGGAGATTGTGTCGGCCTGATAATTATAAAATATCGTTGAGTCTAGGAAAACGTCGGTTTGTATTTTTTTTTCAGTTTGCAGTCAAATTTTATAAATTTTTCATGTCTTCTTTCATATTTTTATTGGTGCTTTTGAGTATTAACCTAGACCTAAATATAGCACTGCCTCAAATAATGAGAATTAAAACATCTGAAGCATCAAAACAGCTGAAGAGCATATTTAGATAAGTATGTACACAATATGTGTATAGCTTATTCAAAGTTCTCTAATAATGCGTCATGGATATTTGTGACTCCGAGACATTGCAATGTTGCCGCATCAACTCTGAGTTTTAGTTCAGTTTGGCATACATGAAAATTCTAAATTAAATAAAATAATGTTAATTTTAAAAACAAAAATGTTATCAAATATAATTTACTTTAATATTAGAGTATATCTAAAAACTACAGTTAATTATACTGCCACAATAATTTATAGGTAAGAGTTAAAACCTCTTAACACAATTGCACTAAAAATGTTTGCATACGTTTGACAGACGGACGTTGATTACGTTGTCAGACGTATTCAAAATTATTCAAAATATTCGTTATTATTACTACAGATTAAAAATCGACAAACGTTATTTTAGGGGTTTAACTCTTTTGATAAATTTTAATGCGCTTCGTAATATATGATATTATTTCGTTTGAAGATGCCGAAAACTGATGGAAAAAGGTAAACGTTACAATAGCATTCGATTAGGTTTTGTTAGTCATTATATTTATTAATAATTTATTGCAAAAAAAATGATGGTCGAGAAGGATATTCCATCAAAAACTATTTGGATATGTGGAAGGAAGCATTGTTAACCTTAACACCTTCGGTTTGTATAAACTCGATAAGACATACAGAGGAAGTAATTGATAAATGGTGGAATCTTGAACATGTTTTAAACAGATTATAAATTAACAGTTTAGTAATCGAATTGGACAGTGAGTTGGAATGTGAAAGTGGCTGAAGGAAACTTTCAGTATATGTGATAATACTGTGCAATGCTGGACATTTCTGAGGCATATTAATAAGAGTGGACACAACTAAAGGTATGCACATAATTAATTGAATACAACCGTAGAAAATGGTATGCTAAGGCGTGAAAAATGTGTCAAAATTGTAGCTGTAATTGTTCAAAATTAAACATGAGCATTGGGTTAGAACGTATGAGAAGAGAATGAATAATAACTGTTTTGTAGATATGGTAAATGCATTAGACAGAAATCATTGATTAATTTTAGGAAGAATGGTGCACACAGATAGTACCAGAAGAAATAAAATATACAGTGATATCAAGATGAGTTTACGAGTAAACACACCATCGAAGGAAACGAGAACTAAACGAAAAAAGGTTAATATGTTCTCGAATAAAAGTAAAATACGTTTCTCAGATATACAATTGTTAATTCGGTCGATTAGGCCTCCAGAGGCACCACTACATAAAAAACGCGCCTAGAAACTCTACCTCATGGGTAGTGTGAAAGAGAGTTAAATGTAAACAAAACAAATCTAACCTACACACTATTATACCTGTGTTCTTAATTGTAAATACATTACATTGGATAATTTCTGCACTACTCTTCCACTGGCACAATTTTTACAATCTTGGAACTTGACAATTGTTGACACTTTGAAGAAAAATAAAGCATATATTACACCAGCAATGGCTGTATCAAAAACGCGAGAAGAATCATCCACTTTATTTGGCTTTCACGAAAAATTTACCCTATGTAGTTATGTGCCAAAAAAAACAAGGTAGTAATAATGCTATCATCAATGCATCATGAAGCGAAAATTAGTGATAGTGCAACAAAAACCCGAAATTATTCAGTTTTATAACTGGTCTAAAGCTGTAGTAGACCTAATGGATAAAATGCTTGGTAGATATACTACAAAAAGATCAACTCAAAGGTGACCTCTAGCATTTTTTTACAATATTCTCGATATTGCCTGCCTTGCATCATATATTCTATATTATGAGAATAATGAAGTAATTGTTAAAAAATCGTATGAACAACGATTATTTTATCGGCAATTGGGCAGAAAGCTATGTACTCCATTCATTGAAAGTTGTTCGAATAATGCAAAAATTATGAGGCATTTCTTATCGAAAGTGGGGATTTAACCTCTTCTTGGTCGAGCTATCAATCCGAATGCGCATCAGCGAACATCAACTGTATCATTGACACTTCAGACGCAGCTCGATTCAACTGGGAGGAAAAATATTACTGGTGTATGCTATGAATGTCTCCAAAGTGAATTTAAAAAACGCAAACTAAAAAAATATGTTCGGTATGTGAGAACCCTATTTGTGACGAACACTGTATTACAACCACGACATGTGAAGGATGGATGAAATAATTTAATGTACTTCAATTTTTATATTGCACTGTATCATAATAAATAAAATATTGTAAATAAATAAATAGTAAAAGAATGGAAAACTATATTAATAAAATAAAATAAAACGGAGTTATGTATTTCTTACTTACTATTTTTGTTATTGTTTATAATAAGAATTATTGTTTAATTATCTTTTAAATAAAAAAAATTTCAAACTGTATTGTCTATTATCAATTTGAAAGTCAAATTAACTGAATACTTTAATAAGCAGTCTCTTAAATGTGTATAAACCCGTTGTTCATATACATTAATCTTAGGGGCTACCTGGATATTGAACCGACGGGGTATCAAGTTTGCTAGTTAATAACTTTTATTAATTAATTGATTGTTAAAAAATCTGACGAAAAATGGGTGTCAAATTACTTCAATTTTGGGGATCCAGACGGCCATAAAAAGTTAATATATTTTATTTGCGGATTGAGATGGATACCCGGGTGTATCCTTATAAAAAATATATCCTTATTAAAATACATGCTAGCCCATAGTATATTGAAAGTTAAGGTAATTTTTACAAGAACTAATCATTTTTTTTCCCAAATTTTCATTTCATCGAAGTTATTGAATAACGCAGGAGATGTAGCTTATGATTCTTAGTATTTACTACGATGTGGTGATTATACAGGAGGTTCATACTGTTAAAAGAGTAACGAAGCCTCAAGGCACCTGAAACGAAGTTATTGAGGAATAAGTTGCGATTATTAAATTAATTAATAAATTAATAGTAAATGTGAAAAATGGTTTACTCGGTGTGTTTATTATGTTTCTGCAACTCTTCAGTCAGTTTCGAGTAATCTAGATGAATGGACATTCTGAAACATTTAAATGTTGCCGATTTACTTTTCCTTTAAATAATCCAAGGAAACTTTCTCTTAGATATGCGGTAATTTAACTAATTTGATTTAAACCAGCATTTGACTCTTATTTATCGGCAACTAAATAAAACAGCACAGCCGTAAAACGCTTACCATTTGAGTAAGTGTTCAACATTAAAGTCAAGGAATACGTACGGTTTTAGCCGGTGTGCCTTGAAGCTTTGTACTATTGTTAATTAAATTGTTTCAACGTTTTACCACCTCATTTTCAGACTGTTAGATTAATTATCCGGAAAGTCGTCGTTCAAAATGCGAAGCGAGTTTTGATTTGGGTAGGTATTTTAATCTGGTAGAGTGCGACGACGAGGGCGAGATGCGAACGACGTTTTCCGGGTTCTGTTTCGCGTCGAATCGCGAATGGCTGGCTGGTTCGCACACACGCAGATAATTCCGCTCTCGAGCGATAATTTAAGGTATTACGCGAGTACAATGCTATATATATACATAGCATTTGTTGTTATACGTTAATGATAAGACTTGTTATTAATATGATATAATATTTAACGTATGGTGATAGGGGGTTTTAGATACAAGCTGTCTAAACCAGTATATAAACCGAAAACAACTTTATTCAATTAATATGTGTATTGTTTTAATGATGTTTGTATAAACTGTCTTATCTACTTGTGGAGTGAAGGGATGTGGATTATCAGCAGGTATCAAACAGATATCGGTAATCTATATATAGAAAAATACCGTTCGTTTGTCTGGCTAAAACTTGAGAATAGTTGAACCGATTTGGTTAATTCTAGTTTTGAATTATTTGCAGAAGTCCTGGGAAGTTTATATAGTGTGAAAATATGGAGTCATTTCGAGGGAATTAGTAGAAACTACAGCTTTGCTTTCCCACAGAGAGTGTTAATTTTTCTGCCTTAGTTTCACTACCAGATAGGATTGACATTTTTGTTGATTTCAAAACACAACAGGTCAATTGAAAAGGACAGGGGACTGCCTACCATAGTAAAGTAAATTTTTTTGGCAAAATTAGTTTTCCTTTTCATTAAACTTAATTGCCTTCAAGCTTCATAAACTGATTATAGCCATCCATCTTTTCGATACCACTTTTGTAGTACAGTTTGTCCTTCTGAGATCTGAGAACAGGTAATAGTCGCTGGAGGCCATCGTTTACACTGGCTTGTGACACGGTGCATTTTCTTGGTGAAGTTCAAATGTGGGCGTTTTTCCGCGATATCGTCCTGCAAACGGTCCAATAACGCTATGTAATAGTCGCTGTTGATGGGAAATAGTCGCTGGAGGCCAGATCCATCGTTTCAATTGACTTGTGAGACGGTGCATTTTCTTGGTGAAGCAGCACTTTCTTTTCCTTCAAATGCGAGCGTTTTTCCGCGATATCGTCCTGCAAACGGTCCAATAACGCTATGTAATAGTTGCTGTTGATGGTCCTTCCTATTTCAAGGTAGTCAATGAAAATTATACCATGCGCATCCCAAAATAGAGACGCCATAAATTTCCAGCCGACTGTTGCGTTTTCTCACGCTTTGGAGCGGGTTGATCTTATGCAGCCCACTGGGATGACTGTCGATTGGACTTCGAAGTGAACTGCACCAAGCTTTTTACGTTGGTCAAGAGCGTAATGGATGTGTGCGGCCAGACGGGTAGCCTGATGGACGAATGAGTGGTGAGCACGAAAGCCGAATTGTTCATCAAGAATGATGTTGTTTTCCTTTGTAAAAGAGTTGAGAGCGTAGAGTATTGCCCTCTCGGCAAGCTGCGAAGTGGTGCTGAGAATTCTGATAGGCCTGTAATCAGATGGAGATGATTTTGCTCCTTTCTTGGGTTTAACCGCTATATGTGTGTGTTTCCGAGACATCCAGACTTCCAGGTGATCGCCGAAACTGAGGCCTACTTTGAAGCAAAGGACAAATCGTACTTCAAAAATGGTACCGAAAAGTGGGAGGGTCGCTATAATCAGTGTATCACCTTTGAAGGGATTATGTTATGTCGGAGACTTTCCAATTGACCTGTTATATAACATTCTACCGATTATATTGATATCAATAATACACTGCTTAATAACACAAAATATATTTTTTACGAAACTCGTTTGTTAACCCTTTTCTAGACAAATAATATCGACACTGACAACTCGAGCTTGGCCAACGCCACATTCCCTTCAATTTCTTTCATAAGTTTCAATTTTTATACTCACCAAGGCGAGAAAAAAAGGCATTACCCCTTCAAATCGACCGATTCTTAATAAAAACTTTACTTGATATTTGGCCGGGGTTTTTTTTTCTCCCGATCTAAGCGACACGTTTTTCCATTTTATACGCCCGGAAAAAACTTGCTCGCCTTTTTTTTTGTCATCTGTGCCGCGGGATTTACGAGAGCCCGTTACTGGTCGAAAATAAAATTCCCCAAATTAAAATAAAACGATGCCAGTTATCTACGCGGGCCCGGCTTTAATTCTTTCGCCCGATTTGTTGTCGATCCGTTCGCTTTCGGCGCGAAATGCCCGAAACGATGAGGAACAATTACGTAAAATGAGACTGTTGATTTCCGGACTGACCATCCGCTCAGCTATTATAAACTTTTTTCGAGGTCCGTACTTTGCTCTGCGGCCTCGAAATTTCGCTCTAATTATTCCCGTTCTCGCAATATAAATTTTATGACATTTTGTTTAGGTCTTGCGGGTTCCAGAATTGGTGTTGTTATTTGTTGAATAATTTGTGTTATGTAGTATATAAATAATTCAAATTCAATTATTTTAAAATAAAAATTATCCCATCACAGGATATTATCAGGATATTAACCCCATTTGGGCACATTTTGGATTTAAACTGCGAGTAATATTGTTATGATTTTTTTTGTTATATTCCTGTCAAAAACAATAATATGTATCACTACATAGTATAAAACAAAGTCGCCTTTTCTGTCCCTATATCCCTATGTGCGCTTAAATCTTTAAAACTACGCAACGGATTTTGATGCGGTTTTTTTCAATAGATAGAGTGATTCAAGAGGAAGGTTTATATGTATACTACTAAGGCAACATTGCTAATTTTAGAGGTTTCTAACGTGATGTCGTAAATTAACCTATTTTTTTAGGCTTATTTAGCAATTAGCAAAAACGCTGCCTAACCCTACGAGTTAGATCAAATTAATGTACTACAGTATTGTACACCATAAAAAGGTCTACAAAAAAGTCCGCGATGGTATATGTTTATCTTTTAGGGATAACCCACATTAACCATTTTTATTGTTTACTTTTTACGTGAGAAAATGGCTTATTTACGAAGCTATTTTAAGCAATACGGCATTAATCCTTATCGAATTAAGTACCTTAAATACAGTGTGCAATTAATATAGATCAATATGGTTTCTTACAGCATGTAAATTAAACAAATATTTTCGGAGATATTACAAATTTAAAATTTGCGTTTAAAAATGTGTAATGTAATAAAAATTGTATGAATTTAAATATTCCAAAGATAGCAGGAAATCTTCATAGTAAGTATAGGGGAAGAGGAATTGATTTACTCCAAATTTAATGCGTGCAGGCCAAGGGCAGTAATGAATGAACCAAAAATACTGGATCGATTTTAATCATGTTTTCATTGAGGGACATAGGCATATATATTTTATGCCCGTGCAAAGTCGGAGCGGGCCGCTATGTTTTTATATACAACGTTCATATTTTTTCTGTAGTGTATTTAATTTAGTATCAGCATTGCACCCGTGCGAAGCCGGGGCGGGTCGCTAGTATATATATTTATATATATGTATATATATATATATATATATATATATATATAAGCCAAGGTGAGATTCTTTTTTGATAAACTATGTACAACACAAGGTCCGATTTACAAGGTGAGATCGGAAATCGGAGCTCGGGTTATAATCCCGGTTTTTTTAGTGATTCGGAGTATATACGGTCTAAAACGTTTAATGGCAGATTTTTTTCAGGAGCTGACTTTGTTAACTGTTTAACATTTATGTACAGATTTAGGCTCGAGAGTTGACTGTAACCAAAAGTAACCAAAACCTAAAATATATAGACTCCATACAAGATGAGCTTCGATATATACGGCAACATCGCGCGATAATACTTCGGCTCGTTTATTAGTCATAGCTTACATTTGACTATTAACTTCATAAAATAATATGAAAGACTCATATGGAGCCCATTGTTTTGTATTATTAATTTATATCATTCCATACAGAAATGAATATTGATAAAAACCCATTAGGTTGAATTTTATTTTATATCATATCTTATTAGTAGTGATCATTGAATTTAAGTGGTATATAAAATAAAATTAATGAACATAGTTGGCATCCAGATTGACAGCCTATAATAGTAATTTCCATACCTGCAATTTTTGAATATAAAAGATTTTATGATGTGGTAAAAACAAACTGAAAATAAAACAGAAACAAAAACGAATAATCCAGTATATAAGCCAATAAGTGTAAAACCGTTACATGCAATTAATAAATTAATTTTACAGCATATTTGTTTATGAAGAGAATATTAAAATTGCATATAAAATAAATTCTGACAATGTCAATAAAGACATTTATATATTATTTTGAATTAATTATATCATAATTAAGGAAGAAGAATGTATTAATTCTTAACTATTTGAGTGTTTAAAATATTTTAATCCAAATATGTCCAGGTATTTCTTTCACAATATTTAGTTATTCAGAAACCAAAATATTATAACCAAAGTAAAATATTGCGGTCAGAACTTAATTACTAACAATGACAGTAAACTTAGATTCTCGTAATTAAGACCATTACTCAGCTGAAAACAAAAATAATAAGGAAAAATGGCTCCTGTTTAACGTTTCAGATTTTTCATATTTTCCCATGCCCGAAAATCAGCATCAGTGCTAAAAAAGGTTTACATACATTCGTGTTAATACATGTTCATTTTATGTTCAATGGAGGATTAATATGTATATGTTGTGAAGAAGATATTAAATGTATCTCATATAATATATAATATAATATATTATTGAAGAAATGTTAGTAAAATTCCACGAGAGGGAAACTTGTTACATATTATGTTCCATGAATATTTTTTATTAGTTAAATGTTTATTATTATGAAAAAATCTAATGAAAATATACGTCATCAGATTTATAGACTGCAAAGTTACTGATTAAATAATGAATATGCTAATTAATTATTTTCATTAATAGAGAATGTATAAAATATAAATATTATTAACACTGTGAATAATGAATGCAATAGTTGAAATTATAGTTTGAGGAGAAAATAATTCCCGTTTTATTTGGTGAGCATGGACACTGAAACTTATGAAAGTAATTGATAACCATAATATTATTTGCCCAAAAATTTATGCAGCGATATTTGCGATACAGCTTGTGTAAAAAGATATTTAGAATTCCGAGTAATATCATATTTTCTTGGTGTTGTTAAATAGCAATTTGTATTGTTTGATGTTAATATAATAACATAATAAAAATTTAGGCTAACCAATAATTTTACTTCTATTATATATAAAATGACAGAAGTCACGAAACCTTAGAAACTGAAAATTAGGGTTAACTATTTATTGGCTTTCCAAGAAGCTTAATTTTTCGTTTGTTTATCAAAAAAAAAAAACACTTTCTTTATCATATATTAAGGAATAAAAGAATAACAGTGAACAAAAATGAGGTTTTTTACCGTCATCTACTATATCTCAAAAAATTATGATTGAAGAACGGCTTTCATGGAGAAATAACAAGTGGAAAGTGAAATTGTATATGGCAGGTGGGACTGTGTTTCTCCTCATGGATTGAATCCTTCCATTATTACTTTTATTTATAATTATTACTAATATACTACTTGTATTTATGTATATACATATATAACAGTACTTTTGTAACAGGTCAAGAATAGATTAAGTTCTAATTAATATATGCTTACTTTCAAGCATTTTAATAACATATAAGTTGGTAATAGCAAATATGTAGTTACTGTTTTCACTAATTCATCACAAATTGAACTCTTCTTAGCTCCTGGCTACTATATAAGTCTAATAATACATTTGGAAGTTATTTTATACAAAAAGCTGCTTCAGTTATAAACACAAACAAATTCGTTTGTACAATTATGATATTACTAGAATTTAATAAGGTCTAGGACGAATGTGTGCACATCGTCCAGAAACCATGCTGTATTGACCGGTACCAATGATAGTTGGATGATACCAAATCTGCCGAATATGTTGAGCGCGGGAGAATTTTTTAAAATATGATCAATACTATAACGAGAGTCTTCTTATTCATTTGTCAGAATAAAATTTATTTCTAATACTATTCCATTGTTCCAATATTTTGAACCGTCTATACTGGTTTGGTTGCGTCCAGACTATAAGAAAATGTAGATTTTAATAATCTACATGTGTTTTTATTATTTGCTAATTCTATAGTTATGTTTACATTTACTTGTTAATTTTTGTTGTTGAAAGAAGAACACTTATTTTGTTTTATTGGAAATAGAGGAAATGAAAAAACATATATCGACGCTAAATTGAGTTTATGAATTAGTCCCATATTACTAATAAAATTATTGGAAAACGCAATTAAAATTAAGATATAAATACAAATTATAATAGTGGATGTGACAAAATCAACAAATAGCTCTCAAATAGCATCACTCAAATAGTTGTATATCTTTTCGCTTTTTATGGATATTTTAAAGACTAAAAATTTTCTTTAAAATAATTGTATTAAATTATGTTTCGATTGAAAACGCTACTTTCTGTTTTTATATATTGCGTATATTTGACCTCTGAAACATCAAGCTGATCTTGTTTTGTCACCTGTTTCGCATAAACACGGTTTCTTCATTGTAAATTTAAGGTTATATTGTTTTTTATTTTTCGAGATATTTTAGTGACCGTGTCCGAACTAATATTCAATGCAACTGTAACGGGCAAACAATATTTCGATAAAAACCACAGCAATTTAAATTTATTAAAACAACGTTTGCTGGTTTATAACCCGAGACTATAATATTTTGAAGAATTTTGCAGACATTTGACAAACGGACAACATTTGCAGGCTCTCTCAGTTACGTATTCAAACTTGTCTAACAGCATTCTATCTCGTTTTAACTATAATAAAATAAGAAGGAAAATATTGTATGTCTGGTGATCGAATTTACAACCTTTGACAGACACATATTGGTTACGTATGTCATTACTGTTTTGAATTAACTATATCACAATTAAAACATACCCATAATATCGTATGTGTTAATTCCCCTGACCGTTATAAACCAAATAATATCCATTCAATAACGATAGAATAGTGTTCAAATTATATTCGACGTGTTTATCCTGCGCATTTAGAAATTTCCTGTTACACCCGAATCTATTTGGGGACGTCCCGATTGTATCCACTATAGATGGTTTGTTTACATAATCCTGGGCTACAGGAGAATGCAATTAGAAAAGTGATACGCCGCAAGCCACAATAGCACGATGAATGCATACAATGTATAGCGCTGCGAGATGATATTCGCGCCGAAATTACCAGACCGCATACTCAAGTCAGGATTTCTCAGGTGTAAACGTCAAAACTCAGGTTAAATATATTAGAATGTTACTATATGGGTATATTTGAGTGTTATTTTACTAGTTTTTAATAAGTTATTGCATACAATTAAAATATAAACAATGTAAGATATAGGGAATTGACCAAATAATATGATCACCTGACATATACAAAACATTTTTTATTAATAAGGTGTGGAGCCACCATTTACTTTCAAAACAGTTCCAGATCTACACAAAATTGAATCTTAGAGCATCTGAATGGATCATAAGGGAATGTTTCTTCATTCTGGACCAAGACATCCGCCAATTACTTCAATATATTATTATTATGTTGGTTGTGTACATCTACTCCTCATGCCTTGCTTTTTATCTCCTTATAACGGTTTAATTCTATAGAAGTCTGGCGATTCCTTGTGCCAGGAGTGATGCTTGATGATATACTGATGCTACTTAACCCAAGATGAACCTTATGACTTAAGACTTATGCTAGGATATTGTAAATACATCCGTTCCCATTTGATCAACAGTACCAGTTCAGTACCCTCGCTGGGGCTGTCCACACTCATTACGTCATATACAATAAATTCGTAAAAACATCTTATCAACTCTGCATTGAATTTTCTTCTAAATTAACACTCCACGCCACTTTTTTTTTCATGACTCACTCCCTAATCAGTGTTTATCAACTGAGTTTAACATCATCTCTCTATTGATAAAACTCCCATATTGACGATTATTTAATCTAAAATTTTAAATAGTTAAATATATATGCTGATATTATAAAAATCAATAATATTTCTGTTTTTGTAATTTATGAAAGTTACGTTTTCGTCGACCCTAACATGTTCGAAAAATTAATGTCTAGTAAAATATTATAAAATGTGTGTCATGATGTAATAAATTATGAATAATCTTCGGGTGGCTTTAATTTTAAATGATTCTGTTGATCTTAAATATTCTTATTTTCAAGTAGCATAGCAACAGCAGAATCGAATTTAGTTCAAATATGTATTCTCTTACTCAAAAAAATAATAACATAGATATCCTCCAGAGGTTCCAGAATAAAGGGTTACGAGTCATCGTCAATGCCCTACATTACGTGTCCAACAAATTCGACGCGATATCCACACTGAACCGATAACCGCTAGTGCGAAGTACTCTGAAAGACTAATAGTGCACCCCAATGCACTCGCCAAACAGTTAAAGATGCGCGATGTCAGTGAAGTGCGTAGGCTCAAACTTAGTCTACCATACGAACTTATTAATAGACACGTAAAGTGAGATTTAATAATCTCTAGAATAAGTCCGAATTGTCTTTAGAACAAGTTAGGATAGACTTTAAAATAAGTTAGAATAGTATCTAGAAGAATATTTAGATTATAAGTTGTACAGCAGATCACTTACTGAAGTAATCTTCTACATATTAGAACGGTTATATTATATAACAGAAATCATACAATAATATTTATTGCCCACAGGCAGATTGTTGACATTCTAGAGATTAATTTAAATAAATTTAAATTATTATAAATGATAGAGAAGTATTGAATACGTTTTCTATTGTTTCAAATCAAATAATATTTTCAATCAAATCATAGAGATCAATTAATAGAGCGAATGTTATAAATGGAAAAGTAAATACAGGGTTGGCCTTTTATATTTAGAAATTTTGATTAAAATAAATAATTTGGTAACTTACTTGATAATCGTCAACCAATAAACTAATTAAACCAAAGGATCATTTCAAACTTTCATTATATGAATAATATTCCAAAAACCAATTTTATTTAAGTTTAATTAATTACTTTAAATTATTTACTTTGAAAGTAAAAATATTACTGGACTTTTGAGAAGGATTTAAAAGTATCGGTCAAAATATTTCAAAACATCTAGTTAGTAGAAACACAATTTTCATTTCCAAGATTAGTCGCTTTATAAAGAATATGTAAAAATATTGAAGGCATTTTAAATGAATTTAAGCAAGGAGTTTCGTCCCGGATAGTACGTAAATAAATTAATAAAGTAGACATAATAAATAAGAAAATCAAAAAGTAAATAAGGGTTAGCCGTTTATATATCGGAATTTTGTTTAAAATAAATAATTTCTAAAACGAATATATAGATTTAATAACGAAACGTTGTTTGAACTAAATTCGAAATAAGTACTTTTTACAAAATCCCCTCAACTACATCCCTCCAAATATATTCGTGATATTGTAATATGTCCGCGATGATGTTGAATAAACAATAGTATTAGTTAAAAATATGTTTCTTGCTTTCAAAAGTAATCTACATCGAAAGTCGAAATTGGGACTTAACATTACTTTTAATCGAGTTATTTCTTTATAATAAATATATACATATACATACATGGTATGGCGTTGGCCATATAGATGGCACAATAAAAAAAAATTCAAAACTCTCTAGGCATTAATACCATAAATCATATCAGCCTTTACCATCAAACCATCAGTTACAATTGTAAATACTAAATTTAATCAATCTCGAAATATAATAAATCAATGCTTGAATGTGTCCGAATGAGTATTTCATTAATTCTTATTACAGTCTATTAATTATAATTAGATTAAGATTTAGGGGTATATATATATATATATATATATATATATATATATATATATATATATATATATATATATATATATATAGTGCGAAATACTCTGAAAGATTATTAGTGCATCCCAATGCACTCGCCAAACGGTTAAATGTGGTTAAATCAATTACTTACTCATCTGCAAATTAATATAATTAGAGAGATGAAAGAGATTTAATTAATATAAAGTTAACCATTATACAATATAAAAAGTATCATAAAAATATTTTTTATTAAGAAAATATTTTATGATCCAATATTGGACCGACACTTAATATTTAATTAGCAAAAAATAACATTTCACTTTCATTCCGTTAATAAATTCATTACGTTAACATTTCCGTATTTTAAGTGGCATTGTGAGATATTAAACGAAGTAGCGCGGGCAATAAAATTATATTTCGAGTTAATCAAATATCCGGCGCTGGAGTACAAGAAATAAAATCCGTTAGGATTTAAAATATCAAGAGGTATTACAACGACCTTCGTAAAATATTCAGTAAAATAATATAATAAGTATTTTATTTTTGTTTATTTCAAGAAAAAATTAGTTAATGAACTGAAAAATGGGAATATACAGTCCGTCCAAAATAGAAGCGAACTAACATCATCACCACGCCAAATTTGGCAATAAATTGCAGTTTTTAAATTCGTTTTAAAATTAGACCATATTCACTTTTTCTTATTCTTGTTAATAATAGACCAAATGCGGTCTGATGCGTCCAAATCAGCCTATAAATTCAAATACCAAATGTCTGATATTTAAAGGTTATAAACCGTGAAACGTTGTTTTGGTGGATGTTATTTTTATAATATTTGATGTTATATTGCTTTGTTTAAATGTAAAAATGAATTAGCGGTTTCCTTTTAGAGATGTAAAGTTTGTATATAATAGAATATATTTTAACCAACTTCGGAAAAGGAGGAGGTTCTATGTTTGGCTGTATATATATTTTTTAAATGATCGTTCGCTGATTTCTCAGTCAATTATGGACAGATTTTCAATTTTTTTTTATTCGAAATAGTGCACAAATTTCAAAGGCACGAATAGAGATTTCATATATTTTTATCTAAAATAATCTGATATTTGTTTATGATGTTATTGCTGATGTTATGAAAAATCCGAAGTATTTTAGTGTGAAAACCATTCAGTTTCGTCATTAAACGCAATTTTTATGGTATGAGGGGACGTAGAAACATAATTGGCAACTGCGTGGAGTGACGATTAGAACGTTATGATAACACATGGAGGTCGCAGCTTCGATTCTCAAAGGGGGTAGATATTTTTTTGTTCTAGTTAGGCTAGAAAATTTTCCGGATCACCTAGACTAGGTAGCAGATCCCGGGTCCTGAATCGTTTCTTTATTCATAAAGGCTGCACTTTTAATTGGACTCTTAAGTGTCGCTTCAGTGATCAGTTAGTAGTAGTTAATATAATATTGTAAATGGATAAATAGGTTTAGGTAGGTATTAAGTTAAATTGTGTGTATAGAGTAGAATATAAAATACGTGTAGACGATAGGTTAAATAAGTTCTTTGTTTATTTTTATGTAGTTATTACAACGATTCCTATGTACATATTTTATTTTAAAACGTTTTAATTTTGTTTTTAAAATCTAAGTTTGATTATTTTTAAATTTTTAATGAGTTCCTTATTTATTTTGTGAAGTCGGTTGAACTTTATTGTTAGAAATATTTTATGCGATTTCTGCATTTGGATTCCGAATAATTGTTCTTCATATATGACACCGTATAGCTATATACCCAAAAGAGTAAGAACACCGCTTAACAAAGATGCAGTTCCTAATTATAATTTAATTAATGAGTCTTTCATTACCGTCAAAGTATATATCGTAACCTATCGACCTACCATAAATGCAAATATGACCACAATTTCAATATTAGGATCATAAAATATTGTTAGCCCATATATGATGTCCCAATGTAATTAACAGTAACAAAAAAATAATATTTTTAAGAGGTAAATTGAGAGGCATATTTAAATTTGAAAAAAAAGGATTAATAAAGAAAAATAGATTGGGTTCTTTGCTTTGGCAGGTGAAAAAAGTATACATTTCCATATAAATATATTTAACGCTGATTGAAATGGATGATTTCCATAAAATATGTATAATATAGTTATGTTATAGTTTTATAATATTTATTTTTTTTAAATATATTTTAAAGTCTTGTTTTACCAACTATTGGTTTGTCTAGACTGGACCTACAGTTTAACGTGGGTTCCGAACCACGGTCCTCAGCATTAAGCCTACCGACCGACGAGTGACCAACTTTAGAAACTATCCCAGAAGACATCCGGTCTTACCCAGCCTGGTTACTGGCGTGACTGGGATCATTTTCCTTGTCTAGGACAATCACAAATTTTAAATCACAAACACAAATTTACGACCATGCCCCAGCAGGATTCGAACCCGCGGCTATCGCAACAGTAGGAGGGATATGGATGGATCTCCACTGCCATGTCAACATAGACGTAATCCAACTTTTGATAACATCAGTACAGGACTTAGATTCAAAAGAATCAAACTACTTGATATTGTGCTGTGTAGTGTAGTGACATGCATCTAGAAGAAGTAGAGCAATGTTAATTCGTAAATATTATTACACCAGATACTAAAATAGGTTAGATGGGTGCTCCTACACATATATCTAAATTTAAGTCATTTTAAAGAACGAAATGGTTAGTTGGTTAGTTGGTAACGTCTAGTAACAATGTAACATATAAAAGAAAACTAAAATTATAACCCTTTTTTATTTTCCGTTATATATCACTACATAGTATAAAACAAAGTCGCCTTTTCTCTCCCTATATCCCTATGTGTGCTTAAATCTTTAAAACTACGCAACGGATTTTGATGCGGTTTTTTTCAGTAGATAGAGTGATTCAAGAGGAAGGTTTATATGTATAATACATGCATAATATACTAAGGCAACATTGCTAATTTTAGAGGTTTCTAACGTGATGTCGTAAATTAACCTATTTTTTAGGCTTATTTAGCAATTAGCAAAAACGCTGCCTAACCCTACGAGTTAGATCAAATTAATGTACTACAGTATTGTACACCATAAAAAGGTCTACAAAAAAGTCCGCGATGGTATATGTTTATCTTTTAGGGATAACCCACATTAACCATTTTTATTGTTTACTTTTTACGTGAGAAAATGGCTTATTTACGAAGCTATTTTAAGCAATACGGCATTAATCCTTATCGAATTAAATACCTTAAATACAGTGTGCAATTAATATAGATCAATATGGTTCCTTACAGCATGTAAATTAAACAAATATATTCGGAGATACTACAAATTTAAAATTTGCGTTTAAAAATGTGTAATGTAATAAAAATTTTATGAATTTAGATATTACAAAGATAGCAGGAAATCTTCATAGTAAGTATAGGGGAAGAGGAATTGTTTTACTTCAAATTTAATGCGTGCAGGCCAAGGGCAGTAATGAATGAACCAAAAATACTGGATCGATTTTAATCATGTTTTCATTGAGTGACATAGGCATATATATTTTATGCCCGTGCAAAGTCGGAGCGGGCCGCTATGTTTTTATATACAACGTTCATATTTTTTCTGTAGTACATTTAATTTAGTATCAGCATTGCACCCGGGGCGGGTCGCTAGTATTCGTATAAACAAATTTTGGTTAAAACTTCAGATATTGGGGATCACTTTTACTATATATTTTTTTCATTTTAGTGAACGATATCCACATTTAAAAACACAGCTAGCAACAATTTTGGATACAGTTATATACTTTGATGAAGTTGAGGAGGAATAAGAAATGTTAATTCTCTGTCGTTAATAGTTTTAATAGTATGTAAGCCAATGAGTTGGATGTTCTAAATATCTATAGAATATAAAATTCTGATTGAAAAAACTTACAATTTATCAGAGACATTGAAAAAGGCTTTCTCCTAATTTTGCTGTCAACTCAATAATCAGGGGTGCAATATCAAATAACTTACAGGAAAATAAAAATATGGCTATGTTTCAAATAGTTAGTATTAGGTCAACACGCACAAAATGTCTGTGAACCTTGAATAGAAAAATACGTGTACAGGTAGTACGTCACTCTAATATATTATCAGTTAAAATGGTGATGTCAATGTTATTAATTATAGCTATCAAATTAAAATACCAGACGAGACGAAACCCTCAAGTGTATCGATGCTGTAATGAATCGAGACTCAGTCTAATACACAAGTTTTTATATTAACTATTAGCATAATTATAACACCCCTCTAAATATCAATTCACGTTGGCTTTGCTACAGCTTCAGACATTCATTAAAAAATGTTACATAAAAATTATTAATACAAATTTGCCAAAATTTGTCTCACATTAGCAATAATCATCAGCGAGGTGTAGAAACGATCACTGCATATGGACTAAATTTGTAAAACTAATTTTTCCCATATGGAGAATTGATAATCCGTTGCCATATTTGTGTACATATCAAAAAAAAAAAAGAAAAATATTTTGTGTCCAATATTTCAATAAACAGATTCACTTCACAGAACAGAATTTTGAAATATACATTTCATTTTTTAATGCATAACTTTCCTGTATTTTTTCAAGAGATAATCCTATGGTTTTAATTAACCGGCTTACTAAACTGTTATAGTTAATTGCTTATACTGCACTCATTCATAATCCCATGCCTAATTATTATCACTTAATCACATTTATCTCGGCATTAAACGAACAACTTAATCTTATAATGCGGCAAGGTAACCCTTTTTATTCGTTAATTAACTAAGGCAAAGAGAAAATAAACAAAACAGGAAACATGTTTGTTTTTAATAAAATTAAATTAGCCTCACTAATAGGAAACCGTGATTAGACAGAAGGGACGTGAATGTAGAAATAATTTAATTGAGGAGACCTACTCCAACATTCAAAAAAGGGTTATATTGAGGAACGATATGTTTGGCTTCTTCTATGGCGTCGAAGTATAAGTCGAAATAGAATTATACTGATTCGAATTCAAATTCTTGAAAATTGAAGGGATTGAATCAATTGTGAGTATAAATATATTTAAATAAATATAAATTTATTTAAATTATTATTAAAATTTTATTTTTTAAACTATAATTAACTTTAGACTTAAATGTAAAAGATAATAATGTAAATCATGTTATATAACCTGTAGTAATAGTATTATATTCATCACTATCCATATTTTATAAGTAAAAGCACCTGGGATTCATTTATTTATATCTCAATTTATTTGGGCGATGTTTTTTCACTCAATTGTTTTGGAATCATACTCAGTAATTGTTTGTTCATTATAATTCACTTAAAATTCAAATGTTTGGCTATACATTTGTAGACTTCAAAGAATTCTTTTCTTTTATTTAAGAATATTCTGATTCGACTTCCACAATATGCGACAGAAAACTTTATTGGCTTTTCTATTGTGCATCCGATGGAACCATAATGTTAAAACGGTTCAAAATATCATTATCAGTTAATTTTATGTTTGTATTTTTTAATTTGGAGAGAGTTGATTCATCAGTACTCTTCGATAATTGCTTTTCGAACTATCATGGGCTTTTTTTAACAACATCAAAAACGATATACCGAAATATCTATATTTCTCTCGCCGGCCGACATCCCTATAAACGACATGTAGTAACCAATGCAGCAAATAGTTTTCAGGGTCATCTTTCGCCCGAACCGTTGGTTAATTTAAGTTGTGCCTTGATTAAAATCTTTTAAACTAATTAAACACTTTTAAACAACCTTACCAATATCAAAATATATATAACACAAACATACGTAAGTTCGGGAACTTTAATATCTCGACTAGTTACTAGCACAATATACGAGTTTGGACAACATGGTAAGTCGTTTAACTGTTATTCTTAACTGTTTATACTGCACTCATTTATAATCCCGCGCTTAATTATTATAACTTAAACATATTTATCTCGGCATAAAACGAACAAGTTAATCTCATAATGCGGCGAGGTAACCCTTTTCATTCGTTAATTAACTAAGGCAAAAAGAAAATACAGAAAACAGAAAATATGTTTGAGCGGACCTACTCCAACATTCAAAAAGGGTCATATTGAGTCTTCTTTTATGGCGTAAAGTTGAAATCGAATTATACTAATTAAAATTCAAATGCTTGAAAAGGAAAGGCATTGTATCTATTGGAAGTATAAATATATCTTCGTTGTTTCTCTAATTTAAAATGTGATTTTTTATTGTGAAAACTTACTTCAATTATGGCTGAACTGTGCTTTTTTTTAAGTTTGCACTTAAATGTAGAAGATAGGTCTTATTATATAGGATAATAATGTTATATAACCTGGAGTAACAGCATCACATTCACCATTATCATTATTTTATAAGTAAAAGCACCTGGGATTCATTTAGTTACATCCCAATTTATTTAGACAATTTTAAGTCACCCAACTGTTATAGAGTCATACTCAGTAATTATTTTTAATCATAATAAACTTAAAATGTTTCCTAATGTTTGGCTGCACGTTGAAGACTTCAAAAACTTCTTTTATTTTACTTAAGAATATTCTGCTTCGGCTCCCACAATATGCGACAGAAGACATTACTGGATTATCTTTGTACCTCCGATGGACCCATAATGTTAAAGCGGTTCAAAATGGCATTTTCTCTTAATCTTGTGATTGTCATTTTTTACTTTGGAGACAGTCGATTCGTCAGAGAAGTATTTATAGGAAAAGGTTTCAAATATATTTTCATATAATAACTCTTCGAACTATTTTGGGCTTTTCTTTTTAACAATATTAAACATCTTTCGCCCGAACCGTTGGTTAATTTAAGTTGTGCCTTGATTAAAATCCGAAACACTTTTAATCAACCTTCCTAATATCAAAATATATATAACACAAACATAGGTAAGATCGGGAACTTTAATATCTCGACTAGCTACTAGCACAAGGTACGGGTTTGGGCAACATGGTAAGTCGTTTAACTGTTATACTTAATTGTTTATACTGCTCTCATTTATAATCCCGCGCTTAATTATTATAACTTAAACACATTTATCTCGGCATAAAACGAACAAGTTAATCTCATAATGCGGCGAGGTAACCCTTTTTATTCGTTGATTACCTAAGGCAAAAAGAAAATAAAGAAAACAGGAAACATGTTTGAGGGGACCTACTCCAACATTCAAAAAAGGGTCATATTGAATCTTCTTTTATGGCGTAAAGTTGAAATCGAATTATACTGATTAAAATTCAAATGTTTGAAATGGAAAGGGATTGTATCTATTGGAAGTATAAATATATCTTCGTTGTTTCTCTAATTCAAAATTTGATTTTTTATTGTGGAAACTTACTTCAATTATGGCTGAACTGTGCTTTTTTTTTTGTTTGCACTTAAATGTAGAAGATAGGTCTTATTATATAGGATAATAATGTTATATAACCTGGAGTAACAGCATCACATTCACCATTATCATTATTTTATAAGTAAAAGCACCTGGGATTCATTTAGTTACATCCCAATTTATTTAGACGATTTTAAGTCACCCAACTGTTATAGAGTCATACTCAGTAATTATTTTTAATCATAATAAACTTAAAATTTTTCCTAATGTCTGGCTGCACGTTGAAGACTTCAAAAACTTCTTTTATTTTACTTAAGAATATTCTGCTTGGGCTCCTACAATATGCGACAGAAAACATTACTGTGTTTTCTTTGTACCTCCGCTGGGCCCATAATGTTAAAACGGTTCAAAATAGCACTTTCTCTTAATCTTGTGATTGTCATTTTTTACTTTGGAGACAGTCGATTCGTCAGAGAAGTATCTAGAGGAAAGGGTTTCAAATCAATTTTCATCTAATAACTCTTCCAACAATTTTGGGCTTATCTTTTTAACGACATTAAAATCGATATATCGAAATATCTATATTTTTCTCGCCGACCGACATCCCCATAAACGACATGTAATGACCAATGCGGCAAATAGTTTTCTGGCTCATCTTTCGCCCGAACAGTTGGTTAATTTAAGTTGCGCCTTGATTAAAATCCGAAACACTTTTAATCAACCTTCCCAATATCAAAATATATATAACACAAACATACGTAAGTTCGGGAACTTTAATATCTCGACTAGCTACTAGCACAAGTTAAGGGTTTGGACAACATCGTAAGTCGTTTAACTGTTATACTTAATTGTTTATACTGCACTCATTTATAATCCTGCGCTTAATTATTATAACTTAATTATTATAACAAAATGGAATTTTCTCTTAATTTTGTGATTGTCATTTTTTACTTTGGAGACAGTCGATTCGTCAGAGAAGTATCTAGAGGAAAGGGTTTCAAATATATTTTCATCTAATAACTCTTCGAACAATTTTGGGCTTATCTTTTTAAAAAATCGATATATCAAAATATCTATATTTTTCTCGCCGGCCGACATCCCTATAAACGACATGTAATGACCAATGCGGCAAATAGTTTTCTGGGTCATCTTTCGCCCGAACCGTTGGTTAGTTTAAGTTGTGCCTTGATTAAAATCCGAAACACTTTTAATCAACCTTCCCAATATCAAAATATATATAACACAAACATACGTAATTTCGGGAACTTTAATATCTCGACTAACTACAAGCATAAGATACGGGTTCGGACAACATCGTTAGCCGGTTCCAGAAATTTAAACCTGACTCCTTCCTAACGCCACGAAGTTTTAATAGGGACATTATCTCACCCGTATTGCGTTGTCAGCACTGATTTGGATTCGCTTTAATGCGCTCTTTTTTTACCTTCACTCCCCAACGTTGTAATTTCGTACCTAATGAGTTGTATAAATACGTTCTCATCCCAACTAAACTCGTTTTCAACTTTAATTATATAATAACGGGAAAAATAACACCAAAGTCGGAAGTTTCCCTGTTATTGTTTTTGATGGAGTGAAATAAGAATTGATTTTCGACTTGTTTACACCTAATGGGATAACTAAAACTTTTATTATCGATTTCTCGTCCATGTACCTTCGAAGTAAGTCATTAACTTATATCGAAATTTCTTCTGGGCAACAAAACCCGAAATTATTGCGATATTTTTCAGTTTTTCCTTTATAATTGTATATATTATTAGTTTCAAAAATGTATACACTATTAGGTTTACAGCTGCAAGCAAAATATAAACAACTTTTAAACAAGCTAAGAAAACTTTTTAAATTCCATAGTTTTTACATCTATCTACATAAAAATACAGTTTTTAATTTGGTATTATTGATTTATTCAGTTTATGGAATGAGCGAAATTGCATATTTAACAATAATTATTTTGTTGTTCAAATTAGTTTTGCTTTCAATGATATAAAAGTGCTGATTTGCTTTCAATGATATAAAAGTGCTGATTTTGATGTCGTTAGAAAGAAAAGCCGAGAGACAAAAAATATTTCGAAGGGTTATTGGATGAAAATACATCTGAAACCCTTTCCCACAAATAATTTTCTGACTGTCTCCAAAGTAAAAAAGAAAACCACAAGTTTAAGTGAAAATGCCATTTTGAACCGTTTTAACATTATGGTCCCATCGGAGGCACAGGAGAAAAGCCAACAAATTTTCTGTCATATTGTGGTAGTCGAAACAGAATATTCTTAAATAAAATAAACTAAATATTTGAAGTCTACAATTGTACAGCTAGACATTAGAAAAATATTTAAGAGCATTATTATTAACAAACAATTACTGAGTAAGATTCTAAAACAAATGGGTGAGCTAAAACCAACTAAACAAATTATGATGTAACTAAATGAATCCTAGGTGATTTTTACTTATAAAATAATGAAAATGGTGAATATTATACTGTTACTTCAGGATATATAACATTAAAATCCTATATAATAATACCCATCTCTTACACTTATGTCCGAACTTAATTATAATTTAAAAAAGAAGATTTAAAAATTATTTAAATAAGTTTCCACAATAAAGAGCCTAATTTTGATTTGAACAAACAACGAAGACATATTTATACTTCCAGTAGATACAATCCCTTTCCTTCTTAGACATTTGAATTTTAATCAGTATAATTCGATTTCAACTTTGCCCCATAAAAGAAGCCAAACATATCGTTCCTCAATATGACCCTTTTTTGAATGTTGGATTAGGTCCCTTCAATTAAATTATTTCAACATTCACGTCCCTTCTGGTCTAATCACGGTTTCCTATTAGTCTCCCTAATTTAATTTTATTGGAAACAAACATGTTTCCTGTTTTGTTTATTTTCTTTTTGCGTTAGTTAATTAGCGAATAAAAAGGGTTACCTCGCCGCATTATAAGATTAAATTGTTCGTTTTATGCCGAGATAAAAGTGATTTAGTTATAATAATTAGGCGCGGGATTATAAATGAGTGCAGTATAAATAATTAAGTACAACAGTTTATCAACTAACGATATTGTCCATACCCGTATCTTATGCTAGTAGTTGGACGAGATATTAAAGATCTCGAACTTACGTATATCTGTGTTATTGGGAAGGTTATTTAAAAGTGTTCCGGATTTTAATCAAGACGCAACTTAAATTAATCAACGGTTCGGGCGAAAGATAACCTGGAGACATATTTGCTACATTGGTTACTATCTGTCGCTTATAGGGCTATCGGCCGGCGAGAAAAATATCTTTTGATTATCGTTTATGATGTTTTTCAAAAAATATCGATATCGAATTAAGTACCAATTTTATGAAATTTAAAAATTATCCTTAGTTTTTTAACCATCGAAAAATATCGACTGAAAAAATATCGATATATTGGTCAAAAAAGTCTTATTAAAATATATCGAAATATCAATAAGTATTTTTTCGGCATCCCTAGTCGCTTATGAGGGCTTAGTGTAAAAGCGACTTTTTTTGTTTGTTTATATTTCCTTAATTTTTTCCCGTAAAATACAGAGGAAGAAGTGATGATGTGAAGAATATCTATGCTCCTTAGGACTCCATCCAGTAATTCGATATTTTAAGCTTACTTTTTAAGCGAACACTTAGCAACATAAATAATTACCATGAGTGGCAACATAGTTGATGATGCTTCGTGGGCTGCATTTGACCATTGAGAAACCTTAACATGTCCAAGGGACTGTAGAGTAAATTCATTTGTAAAGACGCGACGGTCAGATTCACCACCTACTTTTATTCAATTAACTTTATTATGTTTTGTGCCACCTAAACTGAGATCAAATGGTGAGTTTGCTTATAGTATTATTGTTTCTTTAATTCCTATTTATTGTATATTAAATCTCCATTTATTATTTTATTATTTATTATTCTTAATCATTGTTCTGTATTTATTATTTTCTACCTATTTACCAATTTATCTTTAACTAATTTATTTTTCTCTAATTTATTACGTTAACGATACAGCGGTTTTATCATCACACGAAGATCCAATATCAGCCACAAGGCACCTCCAACTTCGTCTAAGCAAAGCCGAATTGTAGTTGAAATCATAACGAATCAAATGAGACAAAATCTATCCATGTCACACCCTTGCAGGAGTGTTCACCTTTTGTAGAAGCACTCCAGTACGCCAGCAGACAATGCTAAATATTTGAGAATGCATTTAGATCGACTTTTAATATAGAAAAAATATATAGTAACAAAAGACAAACAGCTTGAGGTTTAACTAAACCCAATATACTGGCTGATAGGGCGTAAACCTAAATTATCCATTGATAACAATATTTTGCCGTATAAGTCAATATTTGGGCTCATTTGGACCTACGGTATTGAACTGTTGTGTACTACTAACTAATCTAACGTAGTTATCCTTCATGGGTTCCAGAATAAGGTGTTGCGAGTCATTGTCGATGCCCCATATTATGTATCCAGCAAACTAATTCAGCGGGACATCCCCTTAGAATCCATAACGAGTGTGATTGTAAGTATTAGTGCAAAGTAATCTGAAGGACTGATAGTGAATTCCAATGCACCCGCCAAATAGTTAAATGTACGCGATGACAGTGCATGGGCTCAAACGCAAACTACCATACGAACTGATCATAATAATAGAGCAGATAATAAATATATTAGACACATAAGTTCAGATACAATAATTTATAGAATAAATTAGAATAGCCTTTAAAATAAGTTAGGTTGGACTTTAGAATATGTTAGAATATTCTCTAGAATAAGATTTAGATTAATTATGAGTTTGTACAGCTGATCACTTATTGATGCTATCTTCTGCATGTAAGTATAATTTTATTGTAACGAAAATCGAAGAATCTTATAGTTCTAAGAAAATAAATTATTGTTTATTCCTTTCTTTGCATCTTTCCCATAATTTTTGAATTACTGTAAATTAAAAATAATAACTATTTTATAAACTAGGAACTGACGCTAAAGTGGCTACAGTAACTTATATGTTACTTTGGCTTTTCCACTTGTGCACATTGCTGTTCATCATAGCTAGAGCTGGAGAAGTGAGTGCATAATAGCACAATTAATTGTTTTTACATTTATGTGAGAATTTAGGTTTACCCCAAGGAGGTTTATTAACCTTAGTGGCAGGATCTCGTGGGTCTGCTTCGCTTGATCTCATTATACATCCATTGTTGTTAGTGTTAGTATATAAGCTGGTACATCGCGTGCTAATTTAGCTTTGTACCGTGTGTACATGTCATACTTCATCTTAGCATAGTATATCATTGCTATCAGTTAACGATATTGTTTGGTGTCTGTTATAATTGTCTGTCACTGTTATCGACTACGATGGGCTATGGTTATTCCGGCATTGGTATTGATTACTATAGTCATTATCTATTATTGATATTGTCAGTGCCACCCGTTATCAGTTCTTGTACATGCCGACTGCAGTGGTAAAAGTGACTGGGGCGCGGTCCACCTACTGTTGCGATAGTCGCGGGTTCGTATCCCGCTGTGGCATGGTCGTAAATGTATGTTTGTGATTGTTTAATATTTGTGATTTTCTTAGGCAAGTAACCAGTCATGCCAGTATCCAGGCTCTGAAAGACTGGATGTCTTCTGGGATAATTTCTAAGTCGGTTAGCTTAGTGCTGAAGACCGTTGATCGGAACCCCCGATAAACTATAGGTCCAGTCCAGATAAACTCTCGTTAATAAAAAAGAAACTTTAAAATATTACCAATACCTACCATTATTTGCCGAATGATTTATTATCGAAATTTTTACTTGAGTACATTCAATTCTCTACTGCATATTATGGTTATTGCGCCTGGATCACTCACTAGTATTCCCTTTAAAATTATTATTTCAATTACAGTAGAATTGATTCTGGAAAAATTTAATCTATTTGACCTGATAAACCTCAATTCAAATTTTTCGTTTGTTTTTTGTTTCCGTTGGTGGCACAAAGCGAATTTTTTTATTGTGAAATTTAGGATAAATAATGGAATTAGTAAATAATGCGAAAATGATGGTTACGTCAATGTTTATCAGCGCTTCTGATTGGTATTTGGCTTAAAATAAAGAATTTTGAATTTTTTTATTTCTATTTCCGGTAGAATCATAGTAGTCTCAACTTTTATTTTAAAATAAATATAATTTTAATGGCCTTTCTATAGTATGTTACTGTTATTTTTACAAAGAAATGTTTTTGTGATTCTTTATTAAACTTATTTGGCCCCTTGTCAGTTATTTTCATACAAGAATGGGACAACATTGCGTTATAAACTATAGAGATAATTTAGGAATCTATTCAGCGAAGAATTTTAGCTGGTTTTATAAAATAATGGTGGAACATCTTTTTGATAAATAAATATTTTGTATATGTCAAGTGTTCATCCTATTTTGTCCATCTAGTGTTTATTATTGGCCATTCTTTACAGAATGATGCTTATACATCGCCCAGATTTCTTAAAACACGGTCTCCATATCCAATGTTGTTAGGATATGGATCGACGTATATATTTCGTTTATTCCTGTGGTTTAATTTTGTAAACCGTGATAGGGATTTCATTTCGAAATACATTATCCCCCCATCCTCCGGACTTACCTCCTCGACAATCGCTCGAACCGGGGACCGTTATAGATTATTTCTGCTTTGTAACGTCGAATTGTTTCGTCGAATGGAAATGAAAACTAGGATGAGACGTCGGTGCACTGGGGCTTATAATGAATCGCGATATTTGAAAAGACCCTCTCGAAAAATACATCTGTCAGTAGCAGTCGAATTAGGACCGTTATAACACTGGAAGGAGTTACGTTAAGGGAATAATAAAAGTTTTCTGGTCCGATATTTACAATTTCGCTCCGGTTTGACGTCGCGCTCTTTAGACGTTAATCGGGTTTGAATAGTGCTCGGCTTAGTGTCAGAAAAATTATCTTACGATCGCAACCGTGCGGATGATTTTCAAATTGATTGAACTTGAAATTGAAATAAAACTAAAACGAATAAAGTTTGAAGCGAAATACATTTCTTTGTTTGTAAAAGGATATCAGAGTATTGAGATAACTGTAACCAAAATGACATATGATGACATAGTCTATGCAAAATAACAGAGATATGCCATCAAGATAATTAATAAATTTCCTATAACAGTTTGTAAATTCGTTTTAAAATAAGGCAATTTCTCTTATCATCCTATACGTTTGTTACCTGTGATCTTTAAACTTTTAAAGAGACTCAAAATAATTGCAGAGGAGAGAATTATTATTCCAGACCATCGACTTGGCTTCCGTAATACACACGGAATAATAGAACAAATATATAGATTAGTTAACCAAATTAACAAACACTTAAGCGATAAAAAATTTTGCTCGGCTGAATTTCTCGATATTTCTCGCGCCTTCGACAAGGTGTAGCACACTGG
This sequence comes from Rhynchophorus ferrugineus, assembly GCF_030347505.1. NCBI lineage: Eukaryota > Metazoa > Arthropoda > Insecta > Coleoptera > Curculionidae > Rhynchophorus > Rhynchophorus ferrugineus. The sequence goes on along the minus strand of NW_027472581.1, from coordinate 9,151,899 downwards.
ACTGCATGTTAAATTGAAAAAACTTTTGGCCCATACTCACTTTTAACTGCTGAAATCATACCTCACAGACAGACATTTCATTTTTATTTTAAAACACGGCGACGAATACCCTGACCTACTCCCAATATAATAGGGTGTTCCGCAGGGCAGTGTTCTTGGCCCATTGTTATATCTATTGTACACAGCTGACTTACCGACCTTAAAAACACTACTGTTACAACATCTGCTGACGATACAGCGGTTTTATAATAACACGAGGGCCCAATATAAGCCACAAGAAACCTCCAACTTCTTCTTAACAAAGTCGAATTGTGGTTGAAAACATGGCATATCAAAGCAAATGAGACAAAATCTACCCATGTAACATTCATCCTTTGTAGAAGAACATACCCCTCAGTAAAATTGAATAATTATGAACTTCCGCAAGCAGACAACGTTAAATATCTGGGAATGCATTTCGATAGACGTTTAACATGGAAAAAACATAGTTTTGCGAGTCATCGTCAATACCCATTACATGTCCAACCAACTGATTCAGCGCGATATCCCCATATCACCCATAAAAAGTGTGACTCGGAATGCACTCGCCAAACAGTTCAATTTTCATGCGCAATGACAGTGAAGTGCTTAGGCTCAAAAGCAAACTGCCATATGAACTGATTAATAGACACATAGAGTGAGATTTAATAATCTCTAGAATAAGCTAGAATAGTTGTTAGAATAAGTTAGGATAGACTTTAAAATAAGTTAGAATAGTATCTAGAATAAGAATTAGATTATAAGTTGTACGGTAGATCATATACTGAAGTGATCTGCTACATGTCAGGATAGTTATATTATATTATATAACTGAAATAATATAATAATACTTATTGTCCATGGGCAGATTGTTGAAGTTCTAGGAGATTAATAAAAAAATCAGACAATATTTTTCTTCTCGTTGTATTCTAGTTAAAAAGAGATGCAATGCTATCTGATACGTCCGAACATGTTTAGCCTCCAAAATTAGCCTCCAAAATTCGTATGGTTGTGATATTAAATTTACAGGTGATAAGCAAGCAAATGTTATTTTGACGCTTTGCTTGTTTTAATAAATTTCAAATCGCTGCTTATTATTACTCAGAATCATAAAAAGATTGCGCCTCTTATCAGTTGATTCGAAAAGGAACGAAATATTGATTGCTTCTCTTGCCAGTAAAATGCGTTAGAGAGGTAAGTGTTGGTACTATTAATTACTAAGTTGCTTCGGGTTTTATTGCATATATCGTATTAATACATTGCATATACCGTACTAATATCAAATCACGCATATATCTTATTAGATTGCACTGTGATGAAAATCTTTAAAAATTGGAAAGAAAAAAGTAAAAAGAAGGAAGATTTATTATTTCAATTTGTGTATTTAAATGAGACATCGATATTTCAAAATGGAACACAAAGTAAAAATAGCGTATATGTTCACATATATTTAAATCGTTAATGTCGTGAAACACAAACATGAAACGTAAACATGAAAATATCGACATGAAATCAACATTTTCATTATAAGCATGTTTTATAGTTTCAAAAAAATGACGTAACATTATAGTTTGTTTGTTGGTCTTGCCATGATACATAATATAACAGAAGAAATTAAAGATTCAATGAGATTAAATAAAAACACCTAACCCACAAGAGTATGTATTCATTGTAATCATAATATCATTATAATTACAAATGATACAAAGTAGTAGTAGGAAAGTACTGGGTTTGAATATCCTCAAATATTCTCTCAATCGATTCAGCAACACTTACTCACACCTCTAACCAAAAGCGTCACCTAATCTATCTTCTACCTCCTATCTAATTTTCATCACTGGACATATCTATTTTACACTACCTACAAAAACCTGTGGTATACCGTCAGCGTAATTATTTATTAAAACATTGAATGACTTAATCAAATGAAACGTCTCAATTACTAAAGAAAAATTAAGGAATTATTTAATATAAATCGCCCGCTTAGCCTACGTTTTATTCTGTTGAAACATCGAATATGTTGAGTCCATACTTGGTAACGCACATTTGCTCTATCCATTTCTTAGGAAATTAATACTGAATACCACTCTTTTATCATACTTTGATGTAAGTACCTTTTTGACTACTAAACCTAAAGATTGGGTACTTCGAACAATCTCTTGCCTCTATCACCCATAAATCGTTACCGGACAATCACATCCGATGGTCACTCTCTATATTTCTTATATTAATTTTTATTAATTTTCTCTTCTGTTTCTTCTGTTTTGGCATGAGGGGATCACTAAGAAATATTACCAAAACTATACGCTGAACTCTTACAGAAACTGAACCCTGTTAGAATGTCGGATTCGAACAAGAGAAACTAAGTGCTTTAACTTTTTCTTGGTGCCATATTCAACATGCATAGTAATGAAAACTATCATAGTTTACCAATTACCAATTTATGTATACTCGCACTTGTTTTAATGAAAATCTAACAAAAATATTAAAGCCAATATTAACAAATTCCTGAATATTATATGATAATACAATAAAGCGAAACTGGAAGCCTTCTCTAAATATTTTAAACTTCACTGCTCATTTGAACTACAGATATATCTTTCTAGATGTCATATCAACAGACATACTTTTAGGGTTATGAACAAATGAGAGTACAAACCTAAGAAACAACTAAATTAAGGATTGCCTTGGAGAATATTCAGTTGTTTATCAAGATATACATATATGAATTGCTAACATTTTAAATAAATAAAATTAGTTTTCGAATCATCTATCTTAGAGCAATACTTAAATATTACTTTCGTTGCAATGTATTCTTAACTACTTCAATTAAACCAAACTAATTGAAAAGGTTTAAATGAAAACTATTTTACCGGTAAAATAAATCTCCCTACGTCCACCAAATTAGTATTCCAGTAGTTTCTGAAGTAAATGTACACGTAACTTCCGCAGTAAAGTTTTGTTTACTATACTTTATGGAAACATTTACCTGCTAAATGAGTGTATCATTCTGCTGGAGTATGTTTTTTTGCAGTAGTTTAAAACTTGATTGTTGGCTGTTTTTTTTTTGGGTACCCGCAAATATTTTTAAAAGTTTCTTCGGCTATTCATAATAAGACAATTTCCAATAATTAAATTAGTAATTGGGGATACATATTATTGGTTTTTAAAAGTTTTGTTTCAGAAATTATAAGATATATAATATCTAAAATTAAGCATACATGGTTTTGGAACTGAGCATTCAAAACCTATTTATAAGGTAAATTAACCGTCTTAAAAAACTACTAGTCTTCTAAATATTGGATAAATTCATTATTTCTCCATTTTTAACCATTAATGGTCTTTCCTAAATTAAAAAAGTATAGAACGAAATGATGAGTATGATCTTATTCTTATATATATGGCAGTAATAGTACTCGCTCATCATATCTTCTATGTGGTATCGCCTTTCGATTTTTACTATACTTAGGTAAAAGAAATAGTACTTGAAACATTTACCGACGATACCGTTATCATGGCAAAGGATGTATCTCTGTCTAAATCTGTGGAAAAAGTGCAAGCAGCAGTCAACAACACCTAAAATGGACCAGAGACTGAAAAATACAGCTTAATAACTCCAAAGTTGTTTATGTTAATTTTGCGTTGCGGCAAAATTATAAGAACCTAATTTTATCACTTAACGAATGGCTCATCATTATTTACTGCGGCAAAGTCAAAGGACTACAAAAACGTATACTTGGGTGCATTTGTCATGATTTCTTCAACACAAAGAGCATCTCAAAATGGTAAAGAATTTTAAAGAGCTAAAAGACGAATATTCTAGCCAAACTTAACAGGGGTTGCTCAGCAAGCAATTTTTCGTCAATTCAGAGTCTTGGAGGTTGTTTAAAAGTGGGAACATTTGCTATCATATGGTATCAAGCTTGGAGATGTTGAACGGCTTTTTGTCACATAGGAGCAATTGCTCCAATACCAGCAAAGAAATTTTTTAAAATTTTACTTAAGCTAATATTTTGGACAAATACGTATATTTGGGTGCATTGGTCATGATTTCTTCACTTTTTCTGATCACATAACATCCACAAACGTAACAAAAAAGTTTAAATCGACATTGCAACGTTCTCTTTGCTTTTTCGCCCGTTGTAAACGTTCCAAATAATGTTTAATAAACCCGGACAGTTGAGAAACCATTATAACAGCGCAATGTCGCCCTCCATGCAACATTGGATGCAAAGAATGAATTCATTACATCAAATAACCTTCAGAATTATTCCTATCTGCTCGGGCCCAAAGGTTGATTCGAATTTGTAAACTCGTATTGTGATTAGTTTATTTTCGCCAATAATTATCTGATCATGCATCTCTGCAATCATTCGAGTTATATCGTGAAAAATTCCAGAAACCTCAACATCTGAATTAGTGAACATAACCTATATTAAACAAACATCCCAAAACCGAACATGAAATCTAAATTATTAAAAACTGATAACAATTTTCAGTGCTAGAGAAAATCTTAACAGCATCTTATTATAGCATGTGCAGTTCAAGGTCAAGTATTGGGAATTATTATTACAGTAAGGGAAAGAGGAATCTATGGTTGAAGTGTTATATTAAATCTGCAATATGTGCGTTTGGAGGAGAGGCTTTTTTATAATCAAGACTAAAGTCCGACTCTTCAGAATGCTTGCTTATTTTACCAATAATAGGGGATAAACTGATATCCACAGTTTTACAAACGATGACGCTTAATGGAAACAGGGCTCCAAATACTGACCGGGAACTTAATATATAAAGGAAAACCTTTGTCGACCATTCTTGATTGTTATATATTCGAACTATGTGCAGTTATATACATATAAATGGGTAAACATGATTAGTTTTGTGGCCAATCAATACCGTCTCCTTTTCTTTGGAAAAACTTGCAGCTAGGGTATATATAATGTTGAGGTACAAGGTATTGATTGTATTAGCGTAAGAACATATTGGAAAAAGTTTCAGAGTTTAAAATCAGGTGATTTTCAAGTGGTGTGGAACACAAAGAGCATCTCAAAATGGTAATGAATTTTAAGGAGCTAAAAGACGAATATTCTAGCCAAACTTATCAAAGGTTGCTTAGCAAGCAATTTTTCATCGATTTAGAGCCTTGGAAGCATGGAGATGTTGAACGGCTTTTTGTCAAATAGCAGCAATTGCTCCAATACCCGAAAAAAGATCTACTTAAGCTAATATTTTGGTCAATGGCATATATTCTGACGGATAAGGTTTTTTTACAACATAAAAAAAATTGGATTCGATAATGGTCGACAGTATTTCTTTAAATATTAAGCTGCGGTTTTCAATTTCTACTTCCGATATTATTAAATTAAATGTCATCTAGTGATTACATAAAATTGCTCCGACTTTCATAATAGCGAAAATATTCAAATAAAAGCAACTTTAGGATTGGAAAATGCGAAACGATCCGGCATTGTCTAAATATCGATTACCATTTTTACCGAAACGCTGAATCACATTAAATGATTTATGAACGTATTCTGTGCCTGAATAGCGAACACATGAAGTTTTATCGTTTTTCGTTTTCAGAAAGGGTTTTAACATTAGTTGAATTTGGTGTATAGTAAATGCATGATATATTTTGCTTACCTGCAAGATTTATTATACATCTTTGCATATTATGTTGCCACAAGCATTATAAAAATTGAAGATTCGTAATCTGCAAACAACTTTCTGTTCCAGGAAATATGTTTCTTTGGATTACCTGTTATCAGGTTTTGTGGAAATAAACGTCTATATTGTTATTGTTATTTAACGATTTTTAAATATAGAGTAACGTTTTTATTATAAATCAATCAATTTTGAATATGTCGTTGGAGTGGTAATCTTTCTGCAGTTACTCGAAAAGTCTATTGGTGTAGTTTAGTGGAGTTGATAAAAAAGTATCGCAGCTGAAGTTGTAAGGTCACAAAAGGTGGACTCAACAACCACTATAACAAACTGTTCCAAGTAAGAAACACAGTTCAAGATCTAAGGCCACCATAAGTGGACTGAAGTTGATGTGAATTGACATATTTTATTGGAATTTCAACACAATTTCGGCAGTAATAAAATGCGATGCCACCAACATTATTAAAACCAGTCCTTAGAGTCCCAACAGTCGGCTGGCAAGGTTGTGACGTCTCTATTTTGGGATGCCCATAGAATAATTTTCAATGATTACCTTGGAAAAGGAAGGACCATCAACAGAGACTACTACATAGCGTTATTGGGCCGTTTGAAGGACGAAATCGCCAAAAAACGGCCGCATTTGAAGAAAAAGAAAGTGCTGCTTCACCAATACAATACACCGTGTCACAAGTCAGTGAAAACGATGGCAAAAATCCATGAATTGGGCTTCGAATTGCTTCCTAATCTACCGTATACTGCAGATCTGCCCCCCAGCGACTATTTCCTGTCCTCAGATTTCAAAAGAATGCTCGGGGGAAGAAATTTTCGTCGAATGAAGAAGCGATCACCGAAACTGAGGCCTATTTTAAAGTAAAGGATAAATCGTACTACAAAAATAATTTCGAAAAGTTTGAGGGTCGCTATAATCTGTGTATCAACCTTGAAGGGAATTATGCTGATTAAAAAAAAATAATTTCGCCAAAAAATGTGTTTTACTATGGTTGGCTGGGGACTTTTCAATTGACCTGTTATCTCTTTGGAATCCCACTTGTTTTTTTTTTTGATTTGTTAATTTCGTTTAACGTATTTATTTTTCAATCATAAAATATTTCCGAACTTTCTTCGGTTACAAGTTGGAATTATATATGTAGGTTAAATTGATATTTGTTTTTTGTGGTATTTTTTCAAAAATCCGGATGAAATATTGTCTACTACATTTTATGGATTGAGGTTATTGTCATCTTCCATAGCCACTTCCACAGGAAGAACCCGCTATTTCAAGTTGCTAAACAAAGATAGGATACATCGTAGGTTTTGCACAATGAAGTTGAGGGTAGATTTTTGGATGTTTTCTGTAACCCATTGTAGAATTGGTTTTGAGTTAAGTTGCTTATCATGGTGAATAATATTTGTTCCCTTACGAGTTTAATTCAGTAATAAAAATATTCCTCGAAGAACTTCTTTATACATCTAAAAATAAATTATTGATAATCAGTAGGAGCCAATGACTAAAACTACTTTTTAACGACAATTTTCGTTAAGAAAACCCCACACAAAGAGAGTAGGGAATAATTATTTCTACCCTGGAAATCTCCGGACCGACCTTATCATCAATTTAAATCATTTATACTCTATAGAGGAAGTCTTAAAAGCTAAATATTAATGCCGATTGAACCGCATATATTTTCGAAGAAGAGGATGCTGGTTAGGGCGTTTTTGCTTGAATGGTTGTAGAAAATAGGCTCCATTGATCAAAGGATATTTCGAAGGGGAATAACTTACATCAAACAGATAATTATTGACTCAAAACCTTAAGACGTCTTTTATCGAGGATACCTATCACCGTTATACGACATAATTTTCATTCAAATGTCTTACACTCTATCGGTTTTATTTCTTTTGAATTATGTTTTGTATGGTAAAAGTTTTGCTGACATTTTATAATTATCAGTCTTTCTTTGTGCATAACACATCAGCTAAAAACATGTTATGCCAAAAGGACCTAAATATGTTGAATATGCTAGTATTTGAAACAGTTCATAATTTTATTTTTACTTGTATTAGTTTCAGTCCTTGCAATAGGATGAATAAGTGCTTCCTAACTCCTTTTACCAAGTTATATGACAAAATGGTAACACCAAAAGTTCCTGGACCTGTTCCTTTCATGGCCTTTGGCAGTAGATTTCTTCAACTCAAACAATAAAAGAACGTCAAAATTCAATTTTGAGGGTGATGATTATACTACAAAATAGAACATTGCTGTTTTAAAGAAACCATTGAATTTAGCAGTGATTATCACAGTGACTTGTGTAAGGCCATTTTACATATTATTTTATTATTAACGCCATTTTAGATTTTATACCCTAAAAATCTCTAAACTCTATTCTCAGCCAGAGTGCGATCAAATTAAAAATATCTTTTTACAGCCAAAATTTATGATATATAAACCACAATATTTACTAGAGTATCGTTGGCTATATCATTATCAAAACATTCCTGCGCATAAAAATTTTATTGGGATAAAATAAAATGAAATTTTAGGGTTTATTTTACGATATTTAATATCCAAACAACAGGTAATAGATAAAAGCGTTCAGGAATAAGTAAAATAAAGTTAAAAGGGCAATAGAGATTAAATTGGCCTTTCATTGATTTTGTTTCTTTAAATATCTGAATAGTTTGTTATTATATTTAAGTCGTAATTGTTTTGAAGCAGATTATTACATGATATGACAGGAATTCTATTTGTCGCAAGTTATCTTTATTTAATGTGATTAGAAAATGGTCAGATATTATATATTTCCGCATCTGACAAGTAAGAAACTTTCTCTTAACTGGGATTTGTTACCAGCTAATTCCTACAAATTTGCTACTGCTATATGTATACGTTATCGTGTTATCAAATAGGCTTCGAACAGGCGAATAATTATCTTGATGTTTTTTCCATTTTTATATAGCGGGCTGGATAAAAAGTAATTTTGGTGTCTTTTAATTTTTTTTGTAGCAAAAGCTAATTATGTATGTACATATATAAGCTATTCATAGATGATCTTTGCACTTATTAATGACACATATTTATTTCTGATAGATGACATTTTCTCACTTTTTAGTCAATACAGAACTGAAATTTTTAGGCCAAAAACGGAACTAACTTATATTCACACTTTAGCAAAATTATAATTAATATTCAAGCTCGTTTAAAAAGGGCTCGATTTTGTGTTGTTTCGACAGCGATTTGTAAACGGAAACTGACTTTGCTAAATATTTGACCCTTAATTCAAATAGAATCCACATTTTGGGCTAGTTTTAGTATCTAGTCTTGTATAATCAACATAGACAATACACAATTTTCGATGATTCTGTGCTTCATTTCTCAATTTTTCGGAATTAAAACACCAAAATTTAACGAAAATTATAATCTGGAATATCCGTTGTTAAAACGTTATATTTATATCTAGAATGTCCTTCCAAATATTATTATAGAAACATACTAAATCAAAACCATTTATTAGCAGAGCCAAAATTAGGTTTTCCACCATGTTACATGTTACACCAAGCTTTTGCTTGGCTATTAAGGTCTGACTTATGTATGATGAGGTATAAACACAATACAAATGGGTGAGAAATCCATCATTTGGGTTTAGTATAAGTGCTATTCGATTTTTCAACATTTCTCTGTCCTCATTTTAACTTATTCTATTTTCTATTAATTACCATCCGGTTGTTTTAAATGGTTTCCGCCTTTTACAACTTATTTGATATTTTTATACAAGGTTTCAATTAGCCAATTCATATTTCAAATTTGGATTGCAGAGTAACTGTGAACCCCCGGTATTAATCCAATTGTGGTGTGATGTCACTGAAGCCCCATTTTGCTCGTTATCTTTTCTCAATCTCTTTAATGTCTGTTTAATGTCCTTGAACAGCCCACCTTGCTCTTTACTCACATCTCCCTAATTTATCGAAAACTAGTACAGGCAGGAATGAAAATGTACTCTTAGACTGCGTAGGTAACCTAAAACGTGAAATGCATTTACATTTCTTCTGAAAATTTGTTTATGATTATATAAATTCGTTGTGGAACGTTGAAACTAGGTATTTGAAGCAATATCCGTTATTGAGAAGCGATTCTACAAATTTCTTTATTCACAACTTCCAACTTTACGTCACGGTGGAATCTATGTGGTGGTCTATACTAAGCTTATAGAAACGAATAGAGGCGTCGATGAAAGTAAACTTATATATATTCTGACTGAAAGTTAATTTAAAATAAAATCGCTTATTATTAAAATAATTTTGCACGTTGCAAAATATCCTGAATTCCTGATATTTTTTCAATATTATTTTCGTTTTCAGCCAAAATATATAAATTAGTTAAAAATACTTGAAATCATATTTTTTGTTGTGTAATACAAACACCTGTGTAATAAATATGATCATAATTTTAAAACAAATTTCATTTAAAAAATTATGAATTTTTTATACAAGCAACAAAAACATACATTTTTTAACCAAATAAATGTATTTAAATCCGAAATCGATCAAAACCATACCCCCATCCTTTTATTCATAAAATTTAAATTATGTGCATTTAATATTCTGTCCATTCGGTCGGCTTGTGGACTTATTAACATTTTCCATAGTTCAAGTCGACGCTACACTTTAAGGACAGTTATAGTTTGGTACAGCACGTCAATAAATCATTATAGACAGATAACTGGCAGACATAAACCTTAGGAGGGGCCCCGTTTTAATTATAAAAGACTTAGTGTCATCGATAACCATCTGGTGGGAATGCTCAGAACCGTAAATGTTGTGAGGAACGATGCCGTTTCTGTTTAATTGCGATTCGAGAAGATTGTCTAATTTCTTGTTAAGCATTGCTATGGGTCGTATAACCGCGCCGAGATGAAATAAGACTGGCTTTATATTCCCTGGTTGTTCTAAATTAACCCTTTTTTATAAAATTGCCACAAATCGTTAAAGTATTTTTTTAGTGATACATCTAGTTTAGTTCAAGAAAATTAATGTAAAGATAGCTCTATTAAGATCAAACAAAAGGTTCTTTTTGTTGTTGTCACTTTATTTAATAAGTTAAACATAAAATATATATAGCTCAGAGTGCTTTTTAAATGTTTACGGAATTACTAAATCATTTTTCGCTTCTAATGTTCGAACCTGTAAATAAACAAAATGGCAATTATACAATTTCGGCTATAATTTATTGCAACATTTTATATGTATATATATATATATATATATATATATATATATATATATATAATTATATATATATATATATATATATATATATATATATATATATATATTTATATATATATATATATATATATATATATATATATATATATATATATGTATAGGCCGTTTCTCTTTAATTGCGATTCGAGAAGATTGTCTAATTTCTTGTTAAGCATTGCTATGGGTCGTATAACCGCGTCGAGATGAAATAAGACTTTTGTACCACATGGCGGTGTAGGTGTTATTACGCTTAGCGTCTATTATCTCTTGTTTCATATATAAATAACATTGTTCGATTTACGTTTATTGCTTCGGCCGAATTTTTAGCTCTATTTTGAGGTATTTCTCTAACATATTCATCTCAAGTTTGGTTAAGCCGCCCTCCAGTTTTTCTCCACTCCGTCCTTGCTTCTCATTGTGTGTCTTTACTTATCACGTCTGTCTGTCTTTTACTCTCATTCTGTGTCATCCTCATGAACTAAGTTGTCTAGTTTGTATATACTCTTCCACTGATTAAATATTGATGTTATTTTTTATTTCTATATTTCTTATCCTGTCCAAAAGTTGCTTATAGCCCTGACTTTTCTGAGGTTTGTTTCTGCTGATGTAAGGTGTTTTGTACATCTCCATTTAATTTATACTCTCCATTTAAATTTATATTCCCTTTTTATTAATGAATTTGTTATTTCCAAAGAAATGCAAATTCATGGTTTTGAAAATTTTGGCACCCTTTTTCAGCTCTTGATTTCAATTAGTTTTAATTTATTTAACCGGATTCTTCAATGTAATTGCTTGTTCTTGTTTTACATCCTAAGTTTGAATATATGTTAGATCTGACTCTCTTGTCACTATTATTTTTGTTTTGATTTAATGATTGTTTTCCCATATTATTTTAGTAATACATTCCATCTGTGTAAGATTTTGCTGTAGGTCTTCTGGCCTATCAATTGTTATCACACCACCTGCCAAATCTCATATGGACATTATATTATTAACTTCGGCCTCGTCTTAGTTCTGCTGGAAATTTAAAGGATTTTAATTTTATGTTTTGTGCACTGCCGACATTGGTAATTATCATTTAAGTATTTTCGTTACTCTTTGAATTTTTTTATCATACGCCTTTTCCAAATCAAAGAATACAAGTTATAACTTCTTCCGCTATTTGCATTATACTAAATATACGGTATTGTGTACTTCCTCACTTTCGGAGTTTGCTCTGAACATCTGTCAGCGACTTATTTACTGCTGATTTGAGACGATTTATGGGCAAAAGAGGCCTCAGTTTTGGCGATTACCTCTTCATTCGACGAAAATTTCTTCCCAGCGAGCAAAATTTTGAGATCTGAGGACAGGAAATAGTCGCTGGGGGCCAGATCTGGAGAATACGGTGGATGAGGAAGCAATTCTAACCATAACTCATGGATTATTTTTGACATTATTTTCACTGACTTGTGACATGGTGCATTGTTTTGGTGAAGCAGCACTTTCCTTTTCTACAAATGCGGCCGTTTTTCGGCAATTTCGTCTTTCAAACGGTCCAACATGATGGAACCGTGTTTCATCCATTGTCACATATCGACGTAAAAACTCGGGTTTATTACGCTTGATCATCTTCAAATACTGCTCCGAATCATCGTCGTTGTTTTTGGTCAAAAGTGAGCTCGCGCGGCACTCACTTTACACAGAGCTTTATCGTACCCAAATATGCATGAATGATATGATGTACACGTTCACTTGATATCTTTAGATTGTCTGCTATTTCATTTATTTACAATTTATGGTTATTCATAATCATTTTGTGGATTCTTTTAGTGTTTTCGCCGGTAACAACCACCTTTGGGCGTCTACTGCGCTCACCGTCTTCGGTGCTCATTTCACCACGTCTAAACATAGCATACGAAATATTGATGGTTGATTTTCCTCGGCCAGTGTCCGAAAACTCGGTATCGAATCAGGTTTTTGCTTCAACTGTATTTTTTCCCTTCAAAAAGCAATATTTTATCAACGCGCGAAATTCCTTTTTATCCATTTTTTTCACAATAACAAAAGTTATTGCACTTTGAATGCTATAATTCGCAAACTAATGATCCGACAGCTGTCAAATTTATACACGCATCTTTTGAGGGTTTAACTAAATACATATGGATTTAGTTCTAGTAGCACCATTTATGTGTCAGTTCTGAGACTTTTCAATTGAATTGATATATAAACCATATTCCATATAAACTTAAAAAAGAAATTACAAGTATTTCAAATTTATATTCATTTAAATTATATTAATATTGGCCGTTAATCTTCTATAATCCGTTTTATGTAGTTTAGATAAATATTCCATATGAAATTATATATTTGATAATAGAATAATTATTTCATCATATTCTCGTATAAATAACATTCCGATGTCTCTGAATTACTATGATATAGCGCTGAATATTATTACAGTATCCGCAAGTTAATTTCCCCTCTTGTCGCTATATATCCTCAAAGTTTCAAAGTTTTTGGAATTTTTGGCTTCCGGTTTCTGTAAGTCATCGTTTATAGGTTTTCCGCAAGAATTCGCGCCAAAAGAGTATTTTAGCAAGAATAGAAATGTTTTCCTTTCCACGGTTTATTTTCGTATAAATGGGTTAATGTTACATATCTAAGAGTTTTTAAGTTTTACATAGGGCAGCCCGTTTACTTAATTCTTTGGATACATTTTATTGTGTACTAGTTCGATCTAGCTGCGCTTGACATTGATTGGCATTTTTTTATTTATTAATATTAGTGTTGGAAACTATCGACTGGAATTGATTATCGACTATTTAGTAATTGATTAGTTTTTACTATCTATTGTTTCAGTTCCTATTTTTAGTTCGACTGATTCTACTACTTTATACTACTGACTGTTTCAGTCGAGTCTTTTCAGTCGCTATTTTCCGTCCGACTGATTTTGTTACTATTTACTATTGACTGACTCATTCGTACTTTTAGTTACTATTTTTGGTTCTACTTGTTTCATTCGACTCATCTTTAACCTTCTGGTTCTGCCATTCTAGCCGGGACCTTGACAAAAATGTACACAATTTATGCTTACTTATATTATAGCATTTTGTTACAATACTTTTTAAGATTGTTAATGATAATTGATAAATAGTGATGATTGATAAACAGTAAAATACTTTTGATTGTTTTTATGGCAATAATAGGTAATATTTGGATTACTCTCTCTATTTTTGTTAAAAAATATTTTCGTTCAATAATAAATAAAGCATTTAAATCATTTCATTCAGATCATTTTTAATTATGTGAGAGATTAGTTTTTTTCCTATGATTGGGTTTATGTTTTGTAATTTTTATATAGTATTTATGGTTATTGTACATTTTTTGTTTAAACCCTATTGTGTACATTTATTATAGTATATTAGTTAGAAATAGCAATTAACACATTAAAATACAATAAAACCTTTGTGGGGTATTATTCCATTCCTTAGAAAAAATTCCATTGCTTTTTATAGATCCACTGAACATTAAAATATGAAAATAATTTTACTTCGTTTAAAATTAAATTATAAATAACATGTTATGTATTATTATTACAATAGTATTCAGAAATTATTTTTTTCCATTTTTTCTTTAAAGTTAGTTCATTAAGGAATTTATACATCTCCGTCTCTCTTATCTCCGTTGGAAAATATAAACACATATATCATTAACTGCCCCAAAAAATTATCTCCGTCCTTTCCTGTCTCACAATTTATACAGGAAAGGGTTCGTACATCTTCGTCTCTTTTAACTATCGACTGTTTCGGCTGTTTTGCGACTATAGACTGTTTCGACCGTTTTCAGTCGATAGTTCCAAACCAATTATTGTTTGCAATTTTTTTTAATGTGAAACCATTTTTTCTTAGATGTAATGAAAAATATGTATAACAATATTAAATTGGTTTATTCACCCCTTTTTTACTTCTTATAGTTATCAGTTACGTTATATAAAAACCTAAATATTCAAAAGTTATAAACTAAATATATAACAAAATCATATAAAAAAAATGTATTGCTTATTTTTACATGAGTTTTGCTAAAACACTGATAAATCAATGTGCATCACTAGGTATATCATCTAAAAAAAGACATTAATTATGGATTTCCAAGAACAGCGACTTATAGCTTTGATTAAAATAACTTAAAATCTCATTTAAATAAAGCCAATAAATAATCTTGCAACTTTAATTACTTTATAACCTGTTTACTATTTTAAAAGATTTAAGGTTAGTATTTAGGATTTTTTTTATTTAATAATTATATATAAATATAATATTAATAATATTTAATTTTAGGTATTCAATTATTCAAATTCGAATTGGTGACAACTATATGCCACCGTGGTTCGATCTCCTACAATTGTTGTTAGAAAATGTTTTTGTCAAACAATTTCATTCCAGTATCAGAACCTATCTAAAAATGACGCACAAGTTAGTGTAAACAAGATAAATCCACTGATTTCCCAAAAAAGACAGGAATTTAGAATTTCCAAAATATTTTGCCATGTATAGCAGACCAAATACTCCAGCAGACTCTTCCGAAATAATGTCTTGAAAGTAATATATTTTCCAACAAGGGAGTGGAGAAATAGATCTAATACTATAGTTATTGAAATCAGAAGAGTGTAATGTATAAGAAATCGTTGATTTATTCGTTAAGAATTCACCCTCTGGGCTGAAACTATTAACACAGAACCTAACTTTGTTTCATTTTAACAGACCATTCGTATGAACAGTCCTGTTTCTTGTTCAATTTAAAATTATACTTGCAATAACTATTCCTTAAACATAAAAAAATGGCTTCAAAGGCACCGCTGAGGAATCTAAAGCCTCCCTAAAAAATTTGAAAAATCAACCCTATGAGGATTAATGCAAGGATATATATTTAGTAATGAAGGGACAAAATAATTTTCGTATCGATAATGTAATGGTATCAATATATCTAATATTGCGGAAATATAACTGTACTTACAAGACTATGAAACATATATGATCACAATTTCTCCTCACAGTAGCAAATAACGAAATCTTCAACAAGATATACCACCATTGTAAGGGGAAAAATGTAACTTACAATTTCAACCTGACATCAATTGTAGATTTCCACTTATCTCAGCCAGAAACTTTTGGCATTCCGATAAAATATCCCTTGTTGCGAAGTTATTATTCAGGAACTCGCAAGAGTCCTTTAATATTCAATCGGGATCTGGCTGGATGGCTGGCGAGAACGATACGAGTGGGGAGGGGGAAAGAGGTGGTGCCATCTGCCAGATTTTATTAGCTCCAAATATTCGGGGTTGATTTTCTATCCACTTAACGTGTTTGATATTTAAGTGTAAGGGCTTAACACAAGTTACGTTTTAATTTCTCTTACGATCTATTAACGCAGACTGAGCGATTTTGCTTTTGATATAAATAATTTGTTAGAAATGTTTACAGCTATTTTGTAATAATAATATACTAAAATGCATCTAAAAGCTTTATCAAAGATAAGTTTTACTTTATGACATCCTTACATGATATGTTATACAATATGATATATTAAATCGAAATATTCGATTCACTTCTTGTATTTCTTTATCGGAAATGTTCATTGTTAAGAGGATGTTATAGATTAAAAATTTCAAATTTATTTGCAAAGGTTAACATTTTAAGAATATACCCGTAAGAGAATCTTTAGTAACTTATATTAGTTTTGGAGACACTACTGTTTTAGCGATGCGGCATCTAAATAGGAAACTATACAAACTTTTCTCCGATCTACTTTTTCTGCGATCGTTTACATTCCAAGATCTACGGTACCGATTTAGTGCAAATTTGGTATGAGTCTTCTTTATACGTCCTTCCATCGAACCCAAGTAATACTATAACGAAACATGATTAATAAAATAGATTTTTACAATTTTGAAAACATTTGGATATCTAAAATCTATATCTATGTAGTGGCACTTTTCTATATATATATATATATATATATATATATATATATATATATATATATATATATATATATATATATATAGTAGGTTGCAAACCAACCCTCTAAAAACCAAGGCTATCATTTTCCATAAGAAGCGTTAGGCACTGCGCGTCTTCCAACTTAATCGACACCACAAAAATTCCATGGCTGAATAACGTCACGTACCTAATAACATCACGTAGGTCTCCAATTCGACCGACGGTCCGAAATCAAGCACTTCATATCTCAATTTTTCCACAAACACAATCTCAGCTCAAGTTCTTCTGTTTTCCAGGTTGAAACGTCCTCATCCGTCGCTGCCGCTGCTACCCGATTGGCGAGTGCTATATTCCCAAACTTAATGCAGTAGCAGTAGCGACCCACAGGGATTAACTGTGAGGCGATTTCGGTTTAGTGTATTGGTAAGCCCTGAGGCAGTCCGATATAACCCGGTCCAACTTGTCACCACAGGGCAGCTATCCGCGAGGTGTGCGTCATGCATTCCACCGTCTGGTTTTAGGCCAGAACAAAAGAAAATATATATTAAATATATCAATAAGAAGGTCAAAGAGGGGCGCCATATTTTATGTCTCCCAATTACAACAGTTTATTATTGTTTTTTTCTTAAACAGTCTCATTATTTTCTTTTACGTATTTTTTAAAAATTAAGAAATATATAGTAATTAAATGGATAGTAAAAATGTTGTTTAAAAATATTTTAGATTAAAAGACACCCTTAATAAGGCTTGGCTATTCAGTAATGTATTTCGGCCGATGAATAAAAATACGATGTATAGCCTAAACTTCATTTATATTCCCGATCAATACCATTTACTAATGATTTTCTAATGTGTGCTTAAATCTTTTTTTAATATTATTTTGAAATGGGAGAGCCTGAATTCCAGAAGAAGAAACTCAAATGATTGAAAGTTTTATTAAAATCTCTTAGATTACAAACTAATACTATTCCTTTTGTTCATGTAAATCGTTTTCAAATTACCAATTTTTTGAGTACCAAAGAGAACAAAATCAGGCAACCGAGGTAGATATTAAAGCAATTTGTACGGAAATTCAATTACTTTCCTATTATTATTTGAACCGTATTAAAATTCAAAATTATTTTTAAAAAATTTGATTTTTCCATGATCCAATCTTTGTCTTTAACAACAATATAGCTGATACAAAAGTTATTACAAGAACAGTTATATTCTATCAATATCGGGATAATGCACAAAAAATATATTGTATTTAATATATTTCTATTACTTCATTTCAAGGCTTCACATCATACAGAGTTCACCCCACTCCACTCTATCCTCTTGTGGTGAATCCAACTATTGTGCATATAAACAACTTTCAAACTTTGAGGCTTTTTCTATAATACTCAATACTTAATGAGATAATTAGAAATTATACGTCTCGTTATAGCTATTAGCATTATTCGTTTATCTTAGAAACCATACAGTAAGTAGGTTCCAATAGATATATTTTTTGAATAGTTACTATGATTAAACAAACATCAATGTGATAAAATGGTACAATGAACATAGAAAATAACAAAAAGAAAAAAATGCAGAATTAGAAGCCCTACTGAATTATAAATGTATCCTTAAAATTGTATTATATAGTATATTATTCAATATTGTGTATCGTGTATTCAATTTTGCATATTGTGTTCTGATAGTAATAGAACTAAACTATGGAACTGTCACATGAAGTGAATGAAAAATCTCAGTTGCTCCATTTTAATATAGCGTTGCGGCGAAATAAAAATAACTGAATTATTAATTATATATTAAAGTTGGTATTCAAAGCTTTCGGTCTAAGCTATTGTTCCTATATCATCTGGATGCATCAATGAAATGGAAAATTGATGAAATACTTATATTAATATTACTCCTTGCAGAACATCCCTAAAACTGAATTCTACAGGTTCATATAGGTTTTAGTATCCGCTTGTGAAGAAGAGAAGATTTTCTTCCAAATAATCAAAATGTCTTTATACATTTTCGTCGAATTCGAATTCTACCTCAAACTAAATAGTTTATATATGTTATTCAATGGTTTTATAGGCGTTGAAACTTTATATTTTCACTAGTTAATATCGCTGATCAAAATACAACCAAGTTGGTAATATATTTTATTTCTATTTGTTTCGTCGATTTAAGAGCGGTGATTTTTGTAGAAAATAATATGAAGTTGAAACATATAAATGATGATAAACCAAGAGCTGCAGGGAAAGGTCTCTTTCGATGATGATTTTAAGATGCGAAGGGGCATTTTAAACGGTTTTTTTGGGTTGGAATTCCCCAGGGTAGTTTCTTAAAACCACTTCTGAATTTGCTCTTCGCTGCTGATATACCAACAATAAAGAAACAGCACTTGGTAAATTTACCAATGACACAGTTATCTAGGCAAGAAAAATATATTTCTGGCTAAGGCTACAGAAATAGTACAATCAACAAAATCGACAAATGGGCTAGAGTCTAGAAAATATAGCTTAATAACTCTAAATCTATCCATTTTAATTTTTCGTTGGGACTGAATTACAATAACCTAATTAAATCACATGGCGGTTGCCTCATTTTTCAAGCAGAATCAGCTATATACCTCGGCATATATCCCGCTTGTAGATTAAATTGGAAACATCATGTCAGACAAAAAGTCGAGCAGATCAGACAGAAATTCAACCAATTGCACTGATTAGTTGGAAGATTTGACTCAACTCAACTTGATCAAAAATCAATGATATTGGACTGTCAAACTGCAAGATGCAATTAATATAACAATATATGCAAATTTTCTGTATAGAAAAATGAAAACGAAATTGACCTTAAAGTAAATCAGACTTGTATCGGACAACGTCCAATTTTATAAAACAAATACCTTTTTAATATCAAAAGACACCGATCGGAAAGCCGTTGAATAAATTTAAGGATTGAAGCGAATCAAACCACTTGAACTTGTATAGTGCAGAAATGTTACTCTTAACTGTAGCTTAAGTAGCTTAGTTTTATTTCAGTTTGGGAAATATTGACGTATTAATCATGATGCTTTCATATTAATTCAAGCACAACAGAACAGTAGTAATAAACTAATTTGTAAGTTAGGATTGTATTACGCATATCTAAGGCAAGATGCAATTAATATAACAATGTATGCACATTTCCTGTATAGAAAAATGAAAACGAAATTGACGTTAAAGTCAATCAAACTTGTATCGGACAAGGTCCAATTTTATAAAACAAATACCTTTTTAATATCAAAAGACACCGATCGGAAAGCCGTTGAATAAATTTAAATTGATCATTTTGCAAAATGCCTTTTACTTCGGGGCTCGAAGGGATTATTTTTCATCACCTCAATGTATAAACCGTCGCGCGCTAAGAAAGCTCCCATTTAAACTTTTTTTTTCTTGCTAAACCTAATTAGCCGTGTTTAAGCAATACAGGGAAAAACTCTGTATAAAGGAAAGTTGCGGCTTAATTAACCGTATTTAAAGGTCTGTTGGGTCTTTTGAGTGATATTAGGGAACCTTCTGTGACATTTATTTAAGACAGTGAAGGAGGAGCTAATTGGCGTCTGGAACGAGGATGGGGTTTGCGCGAAAAAATCCGATAAAAAGTAAGATGGTTTATGACTAAGCGGGGGGCGACTAAAATTTTGTAAATATATCGTTATTATGTTTAATTTTAATCATTATGTTTTATTAATTTTTTTCTTTTATATATTTTTTTCACAGCGAAACTACATGTAAAACATAATTCAATTATTTATGAAAGACATTTTTCTAATGTTGTTTTTTTAATTAATGTATCACGCCTATAAATGAATGTACAACAGATGGTATTGCTTTATATTAATGGCATCGAGCACATATGTAACCTAGTTCTTTTTGAAACCTCACCAACAAGCAGCTGCAGTATGTCTCATTCTGATGATGTGTGAACAAAATTTTTTTCAGTGCGTTAAATATATCTTCTTTTACCAACCAGGACTTATCTGGACTGGACCTATTGTGTGGCTCCGAACCACGGTCCTCGGCATTAAGCCTACCGACTAGCCAGTGACAAACTAATGACATCCGATCTTACTTCTGGCTTCAACGAGCATTCGTTTCAGATTTAAGAACAAGAAATAGTCGCTGGGGGCAAGATCTGGAGAATAAGATGGATGAGAAAGCAATTCGAAGCCCAATTCATGGAATTTTGAAATCGTTTTCAACGACTTGTGACACGATGCATTGTCTTGGTGAAGCAGCACTTTCTTTTATTTCAGATGCGGCCGTTGTTTCGGCGAGTTCGTCTTTCAAACGATCCAATAACGATATGTAATATTCGCTGTTGATGGTCCTTCCTTCTTCAAGATAGTCAATGAAAATTATTCCATGCGCATTCCAAAATACAGACGCCATAAACTTGCCAGCCGACTGTTGCGTTTTCCCACACTTTGGAAGTTCATCGTGTGCAGTCTACCCGGATGGCTGTCTATTGGACTTCGGAGTGAAATAATGGAGTCATATTTCATCCATTGTTACATATCGACGCAAAAACTCGGGCTTATTACACTTGATCATCTTCGAACACTGCTACAAATCATCAAACCGTCGTTGTTTTTGATCAAATCTTCGTGAATGATTTGATGTACACGTTCAGTTAATATCTTTAGAGTGTCTGCTATTTCATTCAATTTCAATTTACGGTCAATTTTACGTAACAATCTCTTTTGGGCGTCTATTGCGTTCACCGTCTTCGGTGCCCATTTCGCCATGTCTAAACTTAGCATACCAATCCTTGATGATTAATTTTACTGGGGCAGCGTTCGGAAACTCGGTATCAAGCCAAGTTTTTACTTCAACTGTATTTTTTCCCTTCAAAAAGCAATATTTTATCAACACGTGAAATTCCTTTTTATGGATTTTTCTCACACTAACAAAAGTCGCTTCACTCAAAATACTACAATTCACAAACTAACGGTCCAACAGCTGACAAATTTGTACACGCATCTTTTATCCGTAACCCATCAACCCATCAAGATTTGAACCCGCAACCTCTCTATATTTCAACATGTAAATATTTGTTTCGATTTTTGAAGGATGGTAATTTTGAGAATGAAGTCAAAGAATATTGTGCACACCCAAAAAAAAAATGGAGACAGTTAGTTCAAAGCATTACTTGATGAAACTGTCACTAGAGTTCGCTATCGACTACAAGTGATACGTGAGTCGAGCACTTTGCGACAAACAGTCAGAATACGAACGAAGACACAACAACGTTATTCTTCAACATAACAATGCTTGACCATATGCTACAAAACCGATGAAAACATACTTGGAAACATTAAAGTGGGATGTGCTACCCCACCCTGGGACTTTGCTCCTTATTATTACTTGTTCCAACATAATAGTCATGATATGTCTGAGTAGCGATTCATTTCTTATAAATGTACCAAAAACTGGGTTGATTGGTGGATAGCCGCAAAAGATGAAATAATGTAGGGGCTATCGATGAACAATAATTCGAATAAAATACAATGTATCAATGTTACATAATAAAATTGCAAATTATATAAATTTTTAAAAATTCATTTTTACAGGCCTAATAACATGGTATAAATCATAATTATATTATCTATAATATATAAAATATATATGTGGTAAGCTAGGCATTTATAGTCAGCCTTTTATCTTTTAAGGACCTTGAGTAGTATCTCAATGAATAAAATAATGTGTTATCTATCTCTTCTCGCTGCATGTTTCCATGTATTTAAAAACAGAAATCCGCCATAATTTTGCCAATATTATATATTGAAACACAAAAAATCTTCTTGACATGCCAATGCAGTAATGCAATAATATCCATTCATTTATATTATGTATATCTGTTAAGTAGTAAGAAAATGAGATTATAGTCTGATGGCGACTTGACTACTCGAAATTATATATATTGATTATTGTTGTTTATAATAAACGCCAATTATTTATAATGTTTCCCTGGAGAGATATAACTAAACAAACTCTGAAATATCAGTCATTTAAGATTTTTTAGTTGCAGAAGTTAAGGCATTTAGTATTATTCCAGAAAATAATTACAAAATCATTAGCCCTCTAAGAATAACAATTTCGCACGTACTTCATTTTTTATTATTGAGTATCAAAAATACGGTATGATGTGTTGATAAAATGATGTTATTAAGATGGAACTTTTATGTGAAAAATTAATAATGAATTTTTTGATCTATTTTTAGCTATAAGAATGTATATAATGTACAGTATATTTGTGAAAATCATATAAGCATAATACTGGCGAACCTCTTATGAGTATGAATATGAATATGAACCGATTAGTCTGTTATGAATTTATTTAGTTAGGGTGAGCCACTTTTTGATCATTTTCAATGCACATTTTAACCCAGGACATATTAGTGTACTTTATTTATACCAAATACTGGTGTTGGGTTCCATTTTTCTGCCTCTTTTCAGTCTTCTTGGCTCTACCCCGTTTTTTTCCTTTTTTCTGAAGTATTTCTGCGATAAGGTCATTCCAATTTCGCTTAGGACGAACTCTTATTTTCTTCCTTTCAGTCCTTGCGTTTTTTCAATGTTTTGTCTAATGCGCCATGCGCTTGATGTGTCCCTCCAACCGAGTTGCATCATTTCCATGTACTTTTACACTAATTTTATATTGAGGTCTTTCTTAATTTATTTAGTTCTCATTTTATTTATCTTTTTAGTTTCAAAATAAAGAGCTACGTGTCATCGTTGACACCACATATTATGTCAGTAACAAACTAAATTAACAATATATTCCTAGATATCATAAGAAATGTGACACGAAGAACATTTTTACAGGCATACCTTTTTATTATTGACTTTCTCCAATTCTGATATTAATTTTAATCACTTGTCTATTACCATCGATTTTTATATCCATATACTTAAATGCATTAATTTGTACTAACTTTAGAAAATCAATTTGGATAATTTTGGCTCTACTATCCCTATGATTATAGACTGGCTTATTCCTTATTCCCTTAAAGTCATATTCTATTAGCTTAAACTTTGAGTATGTGTTCATTATCATTGGTTATTTTTATACCCATTATATAGTCATGTTTTACCGATCTCTAATTTCTTTATTATTCCATCCATAAACACCAAATTTTTTAACCTATATACAACTGATCTTAGATGATATTCTATAACTTTCTCATATATCTTCATATCTTCAATAGAGAAAAGCCCGCTGTAATCATTACAGTCTCTTTTATCTTCTTTTTCAAGTATAGGGACAATACGTGATATTTACCAATCTTATGGAATGTATTCATCTTTCCATACACTACTGTAAATTGTCATTAATAAATAATATAACTAGATACAATTATTATATATTACCATATAGAAATAGATTACTATAATAATTCTGGTTAGGCCGACTTGGTGGCGAAGTGGTAAAGGCCTCCGGATAAAGGTCGATCCTCCTACTGTTGCTACAGCCGCGGGTTCGAAACATGCTTAGGCATGGTCGTAAATTTATGTTTGTGAATGTTTAAAATATGTGATTGTTCTAGGCAAGAGTGTCAAATCCGGCAAGGAAAACGATCCTAGTCACGCCAGTAACCAGGCTGGGCAAGATCGGATGTCTTCTGGGATGACTTTCAAAGTTGGTCACTCGTGGTTCGGAGCCCACGTTAAACTTTAGGTCCAGTCCAGATAAACCCATAGTTGGTAAAAGGAGACTTTAAATTATATAAAAAAGAATATTCTGGTTATATTCTAATTCTTCGAGATTAAGATTGAGATAATATTCCCAGTGCGAAAACGTTATTTTCAAAACTGTAAATATTTTAGTCATGTATATTAAGTTAGGAAATGCGAGAATTACTTTTTTATAAAATATTTAGTAACCAACATGTTTGGTTAGTTGTCTTAATAGAGTCAAGCAATGAATAGAAACTGTCATTATGTATGAAATAATGCGGTTAGTTACAATTTGAGAACATAGCGAATAGAATACTCTACTGACAATGGTAGCTAATTTGGTAAAATACATAATTTGTTTAATTTGTAGTTAATCACTTAAAACACTCGATCTACTCTGTATAGTAAAATGAACACATGTTTTTGCATAAATTAATATCCCGACACCATCATATTAATAATTAACGTTCTTTAGTTACATAATAAACTAATTGATTGACAAGGGACAATTTTAATTTAATATATTATGTGTCTGTTATTTGTCTCGATGTTTCGAACAATAATACACGTCAATTTTCGTTACTGTTTGAACGCGAACCAATTTTCATTAATTGATATATATTTGATATATGTTATAATTAGTTTCTGTGCCATGCGAAAAGCTCATTTCACTCGGGATATATTTGTACGTTAGGAAATTTTGCTAAATGTTAAAGCGTTTAGGGTTAATCTTGATCCAATTTTGGGTATTATACACTTTTGAATTATCATTAGAACAATGGTTTAAATCCAATCTAATATCGATCAGTATTAGGGTAGACATGAAAGTATAACATATATATATATATATATATATATATATATATATATATATATATATATATATATATATATATATATATATATATATATATATATATATATATATATATATATATATATATATATATATATATATATATATATATATATATATATATATATATATATATATATATATATATATATATATATATATATATATATATATATATATATATATATATATATATATATATATATATATATATATATATATATATATATATATATATATATATATATATATATACCTTTACTAAATTGCGTACGTGTGTACTTTTTTTCGCGCATTTCATAAGGATGCGAATTGGCAGACACCTAATCATGTGCTCATTTTCGAACTTCTTCAGAATATCGAAGCCATGTGCCAGGCAAGCAATGCTGCATCGATCTGAGCAGGTAGTAATTCATATTCTGACTATTATTCTAACAGAAAATTCTATTCGATTTGCAATAATCTATCCTTCACAGCTACTCGAAAGAGTTTGCGCCTGTTACTGGCTATTGCTGGTCTTGTTGTAATAAATTTTCATCCTGCTTGGATAGCCGTAATACATTACACCTTACTAATTGCACCATATACTCACTAAAACTGTATAGCTGAACTAATCAACTGCCAAGCTGTGCGAAAGCTCCTTAAGAATTTGAAATAGGTTTGGTCCAACAAGTCCTGTAATTCATTGTTTTCGAATTTTTTTGGTTCGACAAATTCTTCTTGTCATTGGAACCAAAACCGATCATTGGAATATATTAGAACCATTTTACCATTAGTGTCCAAAGGTTTTGTTGTAAAATATTATGTATAAAATATATTATTGCTTTGTTGATCTCAACGGAATCTAGTTAGAGAAAGTTCAAGAATCTCAAGCTGATTCGGCGAAACTGCAGGAACTTCTGTTTCTGTAAGTTGGTGTATATGAAAGATGGAAATATTATTATTCTCTTAATAGCCGCTAGAGTTCTTATTTTATCAGTTCTTTTGTATGAATCCGAGACTTGACAATTGTTATAGACTACTTTCTGTAGATTTGAGGTATTAAAAATTAAATATGCGATTTTCAATGCACAATAGAATGCTTTGAACATGCTTTTAAAGGTAAGGTGGGCGAATTTCACGCACACTTCTGTGGCAAACTCCATCTTTTAGATGCAATACAAGTAGCCCTAACAAAATAGGGTAAATCATATCGGTCATGCTCTAAACTGCAATCCGTTTGATCAATCCTTCGGAGGCTTGTCTGCCTCTAGCTACTGGAAGCTTCACAGTCGAACACCTAACTACTCACAAAGCTCTAGATAGATTATTTTAATATATGGCAATCAATATCGATCTTTTATTACAAATTTTACAACAACTATCCCTAATTTTTAACAAGTGGTCTTGGTGACTGTAACAATAATATGAAAACGTTCCAAGTTTAGAGTCTTTATTAGGAAGAAGTCAAAACTATAACTGAAAATATGTATGTAAAATTATTTAAGTAAACATTAATCAGTCTCGGATAGAAATTGACCAATCATCAGTTGGTAGTGATAGTGTCGAGAACTGTATTATGAATCCTAATAATTCTCTAAAGTTAAAATCAGAATTATTTTTTTGAAGAACAAATGTAGTCCAGCTACTAAGACATAGCAAGACACAAAATTCTCTTTTAATTGAAAGGGCAGATGAAGACAAATAGACCCAAGTAAATGTAGAATTTAAAATCGATATAAGTATTGGGACAAATAAAGCAAGTAGGTAAAAATATTCTCTTGAGAACCTTTAAATATCACCTTAACATAATACCATGGTTGCAAATTTATATTTTTCGGTAGTTGGTAGCGCTGGCACTTTTTACAATTGTCAACTTTCTTAAAACATTGCACAAATAATATAAACATACTAGATGACTCAGTACCCTTCGTATCACCTACATCTGTCAAATTTTGACTGCCAATAACAATAGCTGCATCTTTGATTGTGAATTTAACATCCTAGTGTGATCACTGGCAAGTGTTCCTCAGGTCTGATAACGTTCAGTTAAATACAATTTTGAATATTTGACAAAGTTATTGTTCTACTAAAGAAACTTTTGCAGTTCTTGAAGAATAGTTCGCTTCACTGTTGGATTATGAGCACAGCGTCTATCCAATTCCTAATTCCGCATCCGAATGCTGTTAATCCTGAGAATCCTGAATGAGATAATCCTTGCATCCGCCATTTTTGAGATTTTCTTAACATATATCTGATAAAGTTTTGATGTTACTAAAAATTGACTTCAACAACCAGATCGTCAGAAGTCAGATCGTGCTCTAATTCATATTTTTTATGGTTAAGTTACTTTATATTTAAGTAAAGGAAGCTCTCTTCTAAATTTCTGACTAAATAATAACAAATGAGGAATACATTTGCAAAATATATCGTACCCTATAAATAGTCTCTACATATCTCAACTTTATTATCGGTAAATGTTTATTTGGTCGTAATTAACATACGTTATCCTTAGTATATACTTTTTGACTATGACATGATGATTTTTGACATGTTATCGAAAGCATATACCAATCCGAAATACCTACATTTGAATGAGATATAAATTGTGGTAAAGAATTAAACGATCACTCTAATAGTGGTCCTTAATTTTAATCAGTATTCAATATGTTTGGTCAGAAATTAAATTTCCCCATAAATATTTGCACCGAAATTATTGACACAGAATAAAGAAACTTAGAAGCGCATCTCCTATGTTAAAATTGGTTCTAAGTTACTCTCGGAATCCCCATGTGAGAGTGCTTACGCATGCGCCGTATGGCACTTAGTTACGGCGAGAAATTTAAAAATGTTTAGCAGGAAATTTTAAAAAATTCTTTTAATTTTACTGGGAAAATAAAAAAATAAATATATTGAAATATATTTTATTGATATATTACAATTACATTAATTTTCCATGACCATAAAGACATCGATATAATCACAGAGATATCTCCACTACCCAAAACACGTAATCTACTGATATTATCTTCTCTTTGATATTTAAAACAAACCTAAAACAAACATCAAAATAGGATAATATAACTATTAGTGGTTCTGTTGTGTCATTTTTTAGAATCATCCGAATTAACCACCTACCTAAATTGAGGTACATTTTATCAAATTTAACAACTGCAGTTTGGTCTATAAAGTCAAGTTTCTGAACTAACGACCAAAGTTAGGAATTACTACTCCAGCAGCAAAAAGGAACCATATTCAGTATCTGCATTAATGTTCTTCTAGAAGACAAGCAGAATATCTGCGATAACAGTTTATATCCTCTGCCACTGCATTTTAATAAGGATAAAGCAAAGTTTTTCATCCAACCTCAAACGAAGCTCATGGGACAGACTGTGTTATCTGCAAATGAACATATACATTTCAAGTTAGAACCCCCATTCTCTAATAATAAACGTAAGTTTCTTATTATATACTTACTTCTGGATCTTATTGGGGTAGAAAAATCTCCTATATATCTATCACCCTGAAAAAACTTATGTGATTGTAATATTGTCATTGGAGACATATTTTCCTTGTCTTGTAGTAAAGGTATACAATCTCAATAAATATTCCTTCATTATTTCAATGCAACAAATGATTACTATTTAATAAAATACTTACTATTTAAATTACTAATTGGAATTATATTTTGTTTCGGCCATGGCTTTCCACACTTTGGTCTATATGTCACATCTTTAAAATGATTACCAACTTTCCTGGACCTACATAGGAGATCATAAGAGATCCCCTTAAGGTTTTCTTTTTATTACACTAATAAATTAAAATACACAGAAGAATCTGAAGAATAATTGTCAAATATATATAAAAACACATACCTAAAAACTTGACGTAAATAAACAACACAAATTATATCACCTAAAAATGGCCGTTAACTGCTTAGGTTAGAATTATTGATACCCAGGCCGAACGAGAAAGAAACACACATATAGCTGTCGCATTTTTCATTTATATTTGGCCGCGTAACGGGAATTCCGAAAAGTTTAAACGTGGGACCCGTTTTTTCCATATAACTTTCACTTCTAATCTTCTCAAAATCAATTCAAAGAAGGAAAAGAAACAGAAAGATACATAATAATAATAGAACATTAGATTATTATACATTATTTTCTCCAGAACACAAATAATATATTTTAATATAATTAAATGAAATAACATAAATCAAATTTAACTTATCCTAAATAAGTATTCTCTATAGGAACATTAACCTGAAAATAGTGGTTGAATTTAGGTCAAATACATGGCTTTCCGGGGATATTATGTCATTATGAGGGTACTGATGTTATATCGCCAAACTTGATTCAAGTTTATATATGCTAGCTTCGAGATCAAGCTGCTCCATATTAAATTAGGGCAATAAATCAATTGGCCTACATACTGAACTATATATTAGAACTTACAGAAAGCTGTTATGAAAATTCAGTAGCAAAGTAGTTGCTGGTAAACTTATTCAATCTTGACTATAACTTCAATTCGGTTATCTTTAGTTTAGTTTAAAGTATATAATAGGTTTTAGAATAGATAATTTTGTTTTTTACAAGCACTAATAAATAATATATGCGATAATTTGATCAATGACATTTTGCCACTTTAAACTAGCTGTGTTGTATTATAATTGTGTTATAAATCAACCTCTTTAAGTTTAAATCAAGTTGAGAGTATCTGCTGACTAACCAGTATAGTTGCTTTATTTTGGTTCTAATGCGTTTTGCTTTTTGTCTAACATGATGTTTCCAATTTAATCTACTGTCAAGATCTATTCCGAGGTATTTAGCTGAATCTGCTTAAGGAGTCTGGCATCCATTGAGTGATATAATTAAGTTTTTATTATTTCGCCGCAATGCAAAATTAACGTGGACAGATTTGGAGCTATTAAGTTGAATATTCCAATCTTTCGTGCATTTTAAGATTTTGTTGACTGCCACTTGTACTTTTTCTAGTGCCCTAGACAGAGATATGTCGTTTGCCATAATAATTGTGTCGTCAGCAAAGGTTCCAAGTAGTGATTTTTTCACGCGGTACTCTAAATTTTCTTCCGAAAATCCAGCAATCGAAAATGGTTCGGCGGTAACAATTTGCTCATCTTACAGATTAATTCCAAATGCCAAACCCGATCAAAATCTTGTGAGACATCCAGGAATATTGCAGGGCACTATTTCTTTTCTTTAAACGCTTTTTCAATAGCCGCAGTTACTCTGTGCACTTGATCGATTGTTGAATGGTTATTTCGGAAACGAAACTGGAAATTTGGTATTATTACAAAATTTTTAACACGTTTAAATATTAGTTTCTCAAATAGTTTTGATATTGCAGGTAGCAGCGAATTAGGCCTGTAAGATTCGACTTGTTCTGCAGGTATGTCAGGTTTTTGAGCATAATTATTTGTGCCAGCTTAAAGCATTCCGGAACATCCTTCAGTCTATAATAGGCATTAAATATATATGTCAACAACATGATTGCTTTTCGTGGCAGTTCTTTCAATAATCCAGGTGTAGTGTCACCTATACCAGGTGTCTTTTTAGGATTGAGGTTATCAATTTCAGTGGAAATTTCCAATGGAGAAATTAGATTTAGATCGGGTTGTTAAACAGGAATTGTATCCATGGTGGATTCTATATTATTAGGTTGAAATATGTTAGCTGAGTATTGTTCGAATAATTCAGCTTTTTCATCGTTGCGTCGAACCCATTCATTTCGATCATTTTTAATTGGCGGTACTCGAATAAGTAGTCTCTTAAATCTTCGGGTTGCTTTCCATAGCTAATAATCTTTGTCTGCTTCTGGGCTTAGTTCAGTTAGCTCTACTGGGCTCTAATGGAGACTCTATACTTACTTACTTTAGATACCACTTATCACTTTTTAACTGATAACTGTGGTATTCGAATTTATTGAATGAATTGTATTCCTTCATCTCAATGAGATGATTTTTTACATTCTTGTTATCCGCTTCATTACTAAGGGTTACGTTAATATTCGCTAGACAAATCTTTAAACTGCACTCGGTCAGTAGCTATTCCCTTTACTTGTGATGTAATTAAATTTAAAAACATTTCTTAACTTGATAGGAGGGGGCAGAGGGATTTTATTTCCTTGCTTCTTTTTTTTAATGTTTATAGCACCTTTTGCGATTGGCGAAGGCGCCATATTTGACTTGTTCGTTTTCTTCTTCTTCTCCTTCTTGTTTCTTACTTCGGTCCAATCAGTGTGTTTCCCTACCTCTAATGCTAGTTCGTCTTCATCAATGTAGTAGTCTTCTGCATAATTAGTATGCCTTTTTGGTGTATCTTGCGTGCGACCTTGTAGCTGCAAACGGATAGCAGCCATACCCTTAGATAATTGTAACAGTTATTGGTTCAGACACTCGTTATTCGTTCTTAATTCCTCGTTTTCTTTCAGAAATGTATTTAAATCCATTATGTTGTATTATTATAATTAAATATTTTTTTCACTAACTTTCACTTTTTTCCCTTTTTGGAAAACGTGGGGTGTCATTTGTTTGAGAGCATGTATTTACTTCACTTTGGGTTGACCATTTCACCGTATCCCTTATCTGGGAGTTCTTTGAAACCGTTAACCGAAGTTGACCGTAAAAAAATACATATATATTTTTATTTGATTTTGACAGACTCGTTTTCGGAAAAGAAAAAACATGTCTTGACTTTATGAAGGTTGTGACAAAACTATCGTATATAAAATATACGTTATTTTCTCTTCTTTGCGTAAAACAATGCACAAAGTCGAATTTGCTTATTTATATGAATAATGTAACAAATATATAAATTATAAGAAACAAAATAAAATATAAAATCGATACGTAATTATGAAAAGAATTATGAAGTGAATAAAAATAATTTACTAAATGGTATGTCTAGTTTGGCTAGTACTGATTCCGTCATCAGGCCCAACTGACGATCATACACACTGACTGTCCTTTAAAATTAGTTATTCTGCATTCGTTCTTTATTTATTTTTGTCACCATCAGCACCAAATAAATTAATTGAAATATTGAGAGATTTCCTACTCATCCTTATTTTTCATTAAAGTACTTAGTGTTTTTCACTCCTTATTAAAATAAATAATAGGTATACTATAGTAAATCTAGTGTAATAAAAAAATGGGTAGATGAAAGTAGTATTAGTAGCAATAGTAAATCTACCCTCTAATCTAGATCTATCGTGTGTTCCATGGACATTTTGTGGAAAAATATAATTGATTTTTTCGTAATTATTAGCAGTAGTAGATGTACTAAGGGAATACTAAGCACAAACACAGTGAAACCAAGAGTGGTCTTTTGACAGGGCATTGAAATATTGCCAAAAAGATGAAAAATAATCGTAGATTTTTATATAAATTTTTGCTATAAACGAGTATACCTGAGACGTAATTACAGTTATTTATATTTACGCTTACGCAAATTGTAATGTTTCTCGTTTTCTATATTTTAAGGGTCTACTTTATCAGACCATTCAACTGGTTTTTGTAATACTTATGACATGAGAAAATAATTATGACTTGAGTCGTAAAATACCGCATTGTATATAATGTGTTTTGAAGCTAGGCCAAGAGAGGAAGGGCTCCGAGCAAACAGAAAATACATGTATAGCAAAATGGATGTCTCATCGGCTTGTTCCAGGTAATCGCCGTTCAGATACCGAGGCTAGACGCAGTGTGTCAGAAATTATACCAGATATATGTCAGATATATACTTCTTACGGTGGCTATAACCATTAATCTTAAGAAGGCCCGAGATCGTGGAGTTTTCGAACATTTCTTAAGAGTTCGTACGAACAAAATTCTGAACGAATGGGGACTCAGAAAAGTGTTTCTTGAACTAGCCCTCTCAGCGACCACCAAGAACTCGCGGGATAAAACAGGATGCATCGAAATTGCAAAAGATTGAAAAAATGTAGCAAATAGGGAAATGGCGACAATAAAGGAATTAAAAGACTAAAAAATAACAGATTTAATCAAATAACATGTATTAGGAAACAGTCAAGAGGGTAAAGATTTAATCAGAATTAAGAAGAAAGGAAAGGCATCAAGAATGGATTTGGGTCAATCACTTGGGTCTGATTAGTGAATCGGTATTATTCTAAGCCTGACAGAGGATAGTAATTTCCATCGACTACATCATTCTTTCACCACAATATATTGATTTAACATCTTTAATTGTATATATTTTTATTAAAACATGAAAATATTTATTATTATAAAAATTTTAGTAAATTATTTGTATATCAATAAACCCTCTCTGTGCACTAACTTACTTAAGTTAAGAAGAGAGAAAATAAATTGTATTTCATTTGCAACATTTTTTCTCTGCTTAACAGCTCAAAATATATTGTTCCAATCCTTTTTCATAATTTTCTTTTTTCAAGTGGAAATCTGATCAAAATATATCCCAGAATATGATTCTAGAAGTGGCTCTATGATAATTAGACGACATATGTAGCAGTTGATACACAAGAGGAATTAGTTTTATCATTTGCTAAATCGATATTTTACTATTAGAGACACACATAATTCATTTCAGTAATTTTAACACAACTAAACTGACGACCGACCAAATTACAAACGTAATTCGTATTTATTTAATAAAACATTCTATGCATGAAATTATTCACGTAAAATGTAACATACCTTTTGATCGAAATTGGTTTCGCATACGAAAATTAGCATTCGCCCGGTCAGATTAATTTTTGGCGTGGATATTTTGACCGGGTTACTTCCGCTTCCACCGGATACGAAACGGTACGGATATTAATATCCCCTTCGCCATTCATCAGCGATTCGAATCTCGGAGATTAAGCTCGTTTTAACGCGCTACAAGCGCGACATACCGAAAGGTCGTAAATTTCGTAAAAATTCGGAATTTTACGTTCGAGACCGCGCCACTAGATTATACCCGAATTGGGTGAAACCAGATGCAATAATACGGCTTATTTCGGGAGAAAAATGCTCTTCGCTGTACTAAATCTCGCTAACTGTATTAGAGCCAAGATCTAATTGCTAACAAAGCCATTCGTAATTTTAACGATATAAACCTAAATGATAATCATACGAATTTAACTTCATAGGATATCTTGGAAAACTGTTTTGCAACATCCTCTCTCAAGAATACACTGCAATCCGAATCATATTATTAGTCTGGTCGAACTTTAGTCGATTAGGTCGATTTTAATTAATTTAAGTTAATTAGAACACTTTATTTTTATGGAGACTGACAGATTTACTTCTTTTACTCCTATGCTTTGGTCTCTAATTATTAAAGACATATTAATATTTTTGTGTAATTTGGTGTTATGGCATCATTTAAATAGAATTTAAGATAACATTATTTGTTTAAATGTAGAAATAGAACAAAAGTGTTATTTTTCAGGATATAGAGTTTCCAATTCGCTCCATTATAAATCTTCGGAACGGAATGGTTAGAGCTCCAAATGTGGAGGAGCTCTGCCTAAATAAGATACAATTCCCAATTGTAATTTAAATAATAATTCTTTCGTTATTCACAGGTTATGTACCTTAACTTATGCAAACATATGTTTGAACATATAGACATAAGTTTCTCCACAGATTGGTTTAAAACAGATGAACTTCTGTCTTCAACATAATTCAGATAGGAGTCAGCACAACATCAAAAACTCCAAGAACTAAATGTATATGTGGTAACATTGCAAGCAAGAATAATTACATATATTTTCGTATTTCTGTCATTATTGGTATGTTAACAGTTATTTAGTGGTGCCAGGAATATATAATCCTGCCAATAAAATGGCCAATAACCATATATGACGTCACATTCATCGCCAAATGTAGTTTATAAAAATATCAAATTTGTTTAAAACCTGAAGCGAATTTTTCCTTCACATTTTACCCTATTGAAAAATAGATCGAATTATGTCTGATGTACAGAAGCATGTCACTGAATTAGTCTATAAAATTCGATTTGTGTTGGTAGTGATCGACAAGAAATTCTCCAAAATATAGGTGATAATAATTAAGGATAAAAAACTGGCAGAAGTTGTAAACAAAATTCTAAATAAATGCAGCAAAATGTTGACGTCATAAATTTTGATAACGGGCATTTGATGTTTTCTTGGATAGACTTTATTTTAATTCTTTACTGAGTTATATTCTACCCTGAATTTTTATTAATTACCAAAATTATGTACTCTTAATTTAGTGTGTTTTTTTGTGCTGGTGAATGAATTTTATTTATATTTTCATTTTAAATTTTAATTAATGTTGAATGAGGAGGATGAGAATAACATAAATTAATTGATTAAATGATACATTTTCAGTAAATTCTTATTGAAATTATGGTATTCTTAATTGTCAAATTAGATAGCGTTTTTAATATTTGTGTCGTTCAAGCGTTACCTAATATTTAAATAAAATAATTTATTAATATCTTTTTTTAATTACCAGCTATGAATATTCCCGCCTAGCGCGCCTTCTGTACATAAAAGATTATTTTCTATGCGTGTTTATATTATGATCAATTTTCTAGGCGCATAACAAAGAGAAGAGTCTTGTTTAGGTTTAACAATTTTTATTATGATTTTTTAGCTAAATCCTAAATTATATTAATTGATTATAATGCATTATTCTGGTTTTTCGTACACAAACTGAAAAAATGCGAAAAATGGGGAATCTTGCTATGTTACACAAATTGATAGATCAATATAAACAAACCAAATAATCATTCGATCAACAAATCAAAACAATCAACAAATTGTGCATGAAACAAGTCAATAAAATCTATTATGTGCCCCACAAACATTTTACTGAGGCATTTAAACTTACCTTTTCTTCAGAAATTAATTTTAAGGTAATTATTTTACCATTATGCCTATATTTACATATTTATAAATTGTATGTGTAATTATACTATTCCTCATTTGCTTTTTTATTCCAACTAATCCTTATTATTTCTAACCAACACTGAACAATTTTATAGTTTTCATATTTGACTATCTCGAGTTATAATTTTGCAAATACACTGTACATTATAATATATATGAAAAAATGGGTTCTATCCACCAAAGCCTTAAACCAAAATATTTCACAAAATAAGTAACTTTCTCTTGTCTTGTTATATGTCTAATAATATCTTAGTCTAGTATATCTTGAAAAATTAATGAAGTATAGAGCTTCATTATAGCTCAACCATAAATATAAAGCTTTTCATAAAAACTAAAGCAGTATTTTTTAGATATAAGAGAGGGGAATAGGTAATTTCTATTTGCTCCTAATATATGGTTTAAAGTCGTATATGTTATTGATGTTCTTGAAAATATTCTGGCAGTTTTTTTTCCATTTTTATCTAGCAAAATAGCAATATCGTGTCGAAACATTTACGCACTTGTTCAATATTAGATGTTAGCAGTCCTTGGCATACTATAATCGGCTGATTCCTCCCCAAGTACATTAAAGCTAACTGGGAATGGATAGATCCTGATCATCTGAGTCACTCACGATCTTTTAAACTAAACTGTTACTTTATATGGAGCATATTAAAAGTATTGAATTTAACAGTAAGTTGTTTTAGCAATTGTTTACAAACATCTGTTTTATGAAAATTGTGCCTGAATAAAAAATTACAAAAAGAATATAGTAATAAACAATT
Source organism: Rhynchophorus ferrugineus (assembly GCF_030347505.1). Classification (NCBI taxonomy): domain Eukaryota; kingdom Metazoa; phylum Arthropoda; class Insecta; order Coleoptera; family Curculionidae; genus Rhynchophorus; species Rhynchophorus ferrugineus. Next base: position 9,114,746 of record NW_027472581.1, on the reverse strand, counting down.
TGTGCTTAATTTAAAACATGTTTCACTTAAAATTTATCAGAAACTCTATATATTTAAAAATACTAAATTATTCGTACAAAACATATACAAACTCTTAAACAAAATTCTAATCATGTGATAATACATTTACTGAGAAACTTGTCAGTCTAATCTTTCACTTACTTTAAATCCATATAATGCCTTTCAAATCTGAATATAACCTGAAAGGGCTACAAAAGATTTTTAAAAGCCAACAAAAATTTTAATCGATTTTCTATATCGGAGGAAAAATGAAAATTTCCAAAGGTGGTCTATCGCGCTCTATTCGAAACTTTTTAATTAAATTGCGTGATCAATAATTGATAAGGGCCACGTCTTAGGGGAGTTTTAAGTGCTTCATAAATTCAAAAATAAGAAGATTGTATGATGCGATCTGTGTCGTCCTTTATTTAAACGCAAGAAAGTAGGACAATGTGATAATAACTGGATAAACGAGTTTAATCACTACCTCTAAACCAATGAATTGGTAAACTTATACCATGATGATACTACTACCTATGATGTTTGGTAGCAAAAAAAAACAAAAAACAAAAATAAGTATATTGTTTTGTTATATTTCTAATAATAAATAATTCAGACCTGCTATGAAAAAATTTTTGCAATAATTTTAAATAATTTTCGCGTTATTTGGTCATTTGATTCTGAAAATATTCCACTTATGAATTAGTTTTACATTATTTCTCTTTAATTTGAAGCTTTACTGTTAAAACTCCATACAGTAAATCTTATTCAAAACATTTCCTATTCTATTCGCCATTAATCTTTCCTATCGTTCAGGTAAATTAAGAATTCTACCTCAAAATAACGATTTATATTTGGAGGCTATCCATCAATCGACACATTCTTGGGTATATTCATAAGAACTGAAGCGCTTTTCAGACAGATCACGAATCATATGTCTGAAGAAGTAGTAAGTAGGAGGAAAAGGTTTGGTGAATATGGCGTATGGAGTAGCACTTCCCATTTTTATTTTTCCAATCATATTTTCGCCGGTTTTACAATATGTGGTCGAGCGTCGTCATGCCAAAGAATAACACGTTTATGTCTTTGTTCGGAACAACCGGAAGAGGTTGTTTTTTGCGCAGTGTTCGACTCAAACGCACCAATTGTAGTCAATATTGATTGGTTTCTTAAGTTTTAGCAACTGATAGTTCAGTAGACCAAAACAAAAGATTTGCCTAAAGATGACGACTGTCTTAAATATTTGTGTAGAAAATATCCTCATTTATCAGAAAAAATACTTGATAATCGCAAATTGATGTTGATGAAAGAGATAATTTTACACCACTTAATCCTGTCTTAGTTATTTTTTATTAATAATAGTTTACATTAAACATCTACATGTGGTTATTAGATTTTTAATTTACAAATTAATGCTTTACTACTGTTTTGTTGTACTTGCACAAGTACTACACAAGTGTCTGTTGCCCAGTAGCAGTTGCTTTCACGTTTCTTTCAACCTTATTTCATGCTGAAAGGAAAAATCTTGGAGAACTTCGCAAGTTGATTTGATTTCGAGGTAACCGTGTAGCTCGTGACTTCGTAGCGATAAGCACTGGTAATTAATCGTAGAACTTTGTTTTGGTGTTTGAACGTTCACGTTATATTTTCCGGTCTCTAGTCCATTTGCAGATATTATTGACCACTCTTTATACTTTTTTGTAGTCTTCGGCAGAGACATATTTTTTGCATGAAAACTGTCATCGGCAAATGTTCCAAGTACTTTTTTTTGTTATTGGTATATCAGCAGTGCAGAGCAGCTACGGGATGGTCCCAAAATTCTGCAGAAATGTAAAAACTGAGAATGACCCATGAATGACTTCATGCAAGACTCTACATTTTTTTTCGGGAAGATATAACTCCAACACATAACAATACTTTCGCGGTAGTAATTTGCTCATTTTATAGATTAGTAAAAACGACTGAAGCAACTGACGAATGAAGCTTGTGAGACGTGCAGGAATGTTACAGGGGATATATGTATTATGCATCTTAGCTAATACGATGAATTCTTGATTATATTTTGATTAATCTTGCCTGGTTGCATGAAAATTTAGGTGTGTAAAATGGGAAGCAGTTTGGGTAAAGCAATAAGGAGATTCAGATATTGTATCAGGAACGATAAAATATCAACACGATGGGTGATTACTGTTGGCTAGAACACATAGAATAAGACAAGATGCTTTACAGAAAGAAATAACAACGATCAAAAATAAACACTTTGTATACCCGTAGTTGACTGAATATACATCAAATACGATTTGATATACGTTTGAATCTTTTTGCATACTATTCTTTCTCTTTGATACGAAATCGTTTGAATACGATTTCACCAAAAAAAAAAGTATAAATAAAGGGTCTAAAAACATTTTTATGGACCTGTAATTCGTCGATATTTCAAAAATAATATATTTAAGTGAAACTTCTAAAAAATATTTTGCCTTTAGTTAAACCGAGGACTTTTTAAACTGTTGTTTTATACCGGATATTCTCTGCAATAAACAAACGCAACCCCTTATGCATAATATTAACTCAATACCCCAAAATTTGATTACATCATCTCTGTAAAAGTTACTTTATCCATATATTTTTTGTACGAATTAATGACTTTCATTAATATTAAACTTAAATGGATTTAATCTTGCACAAAGGAAATTAATGGCTAAATATTGGCGCTGCATAACTTAGGGCCCTACATTGTCGCGTATTCCTTGTCAAGCACAATAATTACTTTTGGCGCTGCGTTCCTTGACTTGGCGCTCACCCTAATTTGAATAGCTTATATACTGTTGTCTCGATCTCAATATAATCACTACGTTATTAGTATTTTCTTTACTGCTTGTATTAAAAAATATATTTATTTATTATAGCAATCTAGCACTATTTACCTTTATTTTTAATTTGCTACTGTTTAAAATTACAAAGAAGTTATATATAGTCTATTAAAAACTAACAGTAAACTCACGTCATCAAGATGTTTAATATATTGCCTGCCGCAACTTTTAAATTCTTTTCGGAATAGGACAATATCTTCATTCTCATTTTATTCTAGCTAAAAAGATACAATGCTGTATGACATGTAACGGAATTAGCCTACGAAAGTCGTCCGTTAGTTAAACGTCTGCAAAATACTTCAAAATTTTAGTTATCATAACTACAAGTTATAAACCAGTAAATATTGTTTTAACGCTATGTTTATTTTGATACATTTCAAATAGCTGCTTGTTATTAGTCTGTCTGAAATTATCGATACCAGATAGATTGGGTCTCTAATCACTTACTCCGAATAGGCATTAGATTATGGCCCCTCTGACCAGTATATTTCGTTAGAGACGTAAGCCTTTTTACTGTAAAATATTAAGTTGCAGCGGTTTCTTTAAAGTAATTTATAATGCGTTTCAACTGCACTGAATATTAATATGGGGACGGTCAATAAATATCTCAAAAAATGAAAAATATATTCTTGGAATCACTGAAAGGAAACCGTTCTCATACGAAGCTTGTGACAAATCAGCTTGAGGTTAGCTCTGTTAGAATAGTGGGTAGTTTTTTCATTAAAAACATAATTTAATACAACTCTTTTAGAGAAATCTGTTTTTCTGGAAAGTATTTTTGAGGTATACAGGATTTAAATGATGTAAAGATAAACCAAGAAGAGTTTTAATGGAACTTCCAGCATATAATAAAATCAAGGAAGACTAGTTATTTGAATTTTTGTATATAGATGATACATGGACATTTCAAAATGGAACCAATATATCCAATGCTCACTCATGCCAAGATAATAATCAAAATAATGTTAAAACAATAAAGGATGTTGTAAAATGGTAAACGTTGGAATAACAATTAATTAAGTTTTACTAGTCATAACATTTAGCAATAATTCATTGCAGATATATTGTTCTTCATGCTGTAAACAGGAATAGTTAATAACACCTTCGGTTTTGATGAATCTGCTAAGATACATTGAAGAAGAAATCGACAAATGATGAAGGGTTTAGTTATTCACTAGAATGAATATGGGATTATAATTCAATGTAGATAATTCACAAGACAGGCTAAAGACAACTAAAGATGAATATAATATGAAAAATATAAGAAATCTTATTGTAGAGTCTGAAAATTTTATGTAAATATATGTGGGTGTAATTGTTCAGAGTACACGAGCGTTTGGTTTAAATATGTAAGGGAAGAGAGAATATTAAATCTTTTGCAGATATGGCATATGTATTAGGGAGAATAACGTGATTAAATCTAGTTACAAGAAAGATGTATACTGGTAGTACCAGAACAAATTAAGGAGAAGTAGAGTGATATCAAAATTACTTTACAAAGAAGCACTGCATCAGAGCAAACCAGAAATAAACGTAAATCGTAAATATGTTCTCTAATGAAAGCAAAATGCATTACTTGGATCTATAATTGACAATTAAGTCGATTAGGCATCCAGGGGATATCTCTAGAAAAAAATGAGCTTAAAACTCATAGGTGAGTGGAAAGGTTTCAATATAAACATAATAAAATAACTTTAATCTTCTATAGGTTCAATACCATATGCATTAGATGTACTATGATGGTAAAATAACTTAAATTTTTGTTTTCATAAAAAGTTTATTTGGCCTTTGGATATTTTTTTTCATTATGATTGAAAAATGATATAATATATGCTAAGGTGACCGCGATTCACTATGCAATTTTCGCATTTTTCATGACTTTCCGCAACACCTGAGGCTGAATTTCATCAATTTTGTGACAGATAATGTCTTGGTGCTGAATCGTTTTGGGCACTTGATTTTAAAACCCCATAAGAAAAAGTTCTGTGGTATTAAATCCGGGGATCTGACTGGCCATGCTAAATCGCCACTTAACGAAATTAGTCTTCGTGGTAAAACGTCATTCAATAATTGATTTGTTGGACGAGTTGTGTGTACTGTGCCCCACCTTGCTGAAACCATATGTCCTATGGTCCTTACTCTTCCATTGCAGGCACAAAATAATCATGTCTTGGTACTGTTCAGCAGTAACTGTAACTTGGTCATTTTCAAAAAAATAGGGACAAATGATGTTTCATGACTATCACACCATATAATTGTTTCTTGTGGACGCAATGATGTTTCATTAATTAATTGAGTATTCTGTATTCCCTAAAACCGACTGTTTTGTTTATTCACGTGTTCACTGAAAAGAAAATGGACTTCATCGCTCATTATCAATTTGGACTAAAAATCTTCAATTTTACCAGACAGCCTTAGGATTGCATTACTGTTCTCAATTCGTTGATCAGGATCTCTCGTTAGCAATTTTTGGACTAATTGAATTTTGTATGGGAACATTTTAAATTCAGTTTTCAAAACTCGGCTTAAACTGCGTGCAGAAATGTGTAACTTAGAACTATATCTCCGAATTGACGTTTCTGGAGACTATCGCGCACCAGAGCCACATTCTCAGCGTTACCAAACGTCTGTTGTCTTCCAGAAGAAGGCCTATTTAGTGTCGTATCATACTGTCGAAAGTTCGCATGTAAATGATAAATTGTAGTTTTGTGAGGCACTGAACGATTAAGATATTTTTGACGCGGAGTGGCATTAATTTAACGATTATTTTTATTAATTATTGGCACTATTTCTGCTAGTTCTTGGAGTATATAAGACGACGTGAATTCACTTCAATTTTGGACATATTTCCTTTGTCGAATGTTGGAAACTAATTTGTATACCAAATATTAGCTTTGTTTATACTAAAAGTTATGAATAAGCAAATCAATTAAAGCGAGTAGAAAAAAAACGGCTAATTAACTGGAACGTAGATTGATTATTCAAAAATATAGATACAAAATTAACATTGACGTACACACAAAAGTTTTCATTTATGCGACAACATACGATTCCGCTTTTACGGACTTCCAATTTCAAAGCTCCAGAGTTCATTTTTTAGCACCAGCCGCTGCAGCTGGCAGAAAACATGGTGTAATTTTTTGCGTAGTAGAAAATATTAAATTTCGGGTCCATTTTCGTGTTTAATTGGACAAAATGCTTTGAACGCCAGTTTTTAATGAAGACAAAAGCAGACGTCAATTGAACTACCCATTTAGATTCTAACAGGTGCGTTTTAAGCTCGCTTATCGCAGCTGAAATAATGTCAAATTAAACATTGCTATACAAAGATAAGCCCTGTAAAATGAATTTTTTAAAATATATTTATGTTAAATATGTGAATAATGTATTTAACAAGAGCACATTCTTAATATTTAGAAAAGAAGAAAAACAATAAGTAGAGGGCCTTGTAGTTTCTTTAGAAGCTGTTCAAAATGGTGTAAAAAGACCAGCGACGTAAATAAAACTTGTCTTTTATTCTAAAGTCATGAGTGGTGTTATGAATTCCGTCCCGCCCCGACTAATAAGTGATTCGAAGCAACATATTCACTAGCTTGACAAATGGATCGATATTACAGCTACTTAAGATTAAACTGAGTAATAATATAACTCACAATTTTAGAGTCATTGTTAATTCTTCAGAACTAAAAATGTTTTAATTTGTCCTCTGTACTTTTATCCTTAACGGTTATTCCTTCCAATATAGCAGTGAACTCACGCCATCAAGACATCGAGTCTTCTGCCTATTACACACTGTAAATTCGGTTTAAATTAGATAAATATACGCCACAAGATCATCCATAATAAAATTTAGAGGTCTACACAACAATTTTATGTGGGACTTTCGCCCCACCTGTTACATTAAATGCATCATCAAGTGAAAATAAATTAATAAAGTTGATGCAACGTTGTGCCGTCATAAATTTAGATGAAATGAATTCATTGTTATTTTAATAAGGACTGTAGCTTCATATATTGGTATTATATGTAAAAATTGAAAATAGAGATTATTCTATTGTCGTGTTCCTTATGTAGCAACCGTAGAGGCTACATTGAAATTCTCAGATTTTCCTTAAATATGTAAAAATAAGTTTAATGTCAATATTATGTAGCTGCTATTTTTTATGTTCCTGTTTTCATGTCATAATCCTTTAGGGTTTCTCTATGTAATTTTGGGTATATACAGTTTTGATTATTGATCTCTCAATTTTGATGAAAGAGCGAAGATAATATGTCAATTGATCAATCCAATTAATCTAGATCGTAGATAGATAGATATTAATAATTATTATAATATAATGATAGTATTACAAACTTCAAAATCATCCCCTTATTTACCAGAATTTATAAGTAATATATTAATAAAAGCCGAAAGTTGTGCTAAAATCGGTCTTATAGTAAATACTGCCTTGACAAACCTTATCCTGTGTTTGGGAAAAAGTAATTTCGGTTTTATATATGTTTCCCTAAACTTATCTTTATTCATCTAAATTTCAAACCTAACCAATAATATATGCGCCATTTGAATACATACATTTTCCGTAAATTAATTTATAAAATAACTATTCATTTTCAGGTCATGAATACTAGAAATTACTTGGTTATATTACCGTTACTTACATATATGTTTTTTTGTTTTAATCGATACAATATGGTTGTTATAAATTTGGCACAGCTGCAAAAAGTGCTATTCCATTTAAATGTTTAATTCAGATAAACATCAAATACGTTTCGAACGCTGGCCGGAAACGTAGGAAAATAAGCTGTCAATTAAAATTTCCGCCTTGATTCATATTTTATGCGTTTTATATGTACAGCTGTCGCTGTTGGAATACGAACGAATGAAACTGAATTATTTGGTTTTGTTACCACTATGTTAACAATGGGTTATATCAAACATGTACTAAATTAACAATACGCTACTATTTAAAAATTGTTATAGAAATACAATTATGTTTGAATGATATTGATAAATGTTCCGTAAGCACCAAATGAATGTGTTATAGTCTATAGTAATAATATTGTGCATATTACTTCTAATGAGGCACTAGTTTGCCACGTCATAACGTCAAATTCCATTAGGTAGTAAAATTAAGTAAAAGCATATATATGTTAGCGTTGGGAACTTTCGACTGAAATTGACTATCAAACTGTTTAGTAAGTTTTTAAGTAGTACATCTTCGTCTGACATCACGAATTGAAAAAATAATTGTTGAACCATGCATTTGTTCTTTGTTCTATCGACTATTGTTAGTTCTTTGACTATTGACTGCTTTGCGATATTGTACTGTTCCAATATATATATATATATATATATATATATATATATATATATATATATATATATATATATATATATATATATATATATATAATAAATTATATCTCTTAATATCTCTAATTTGTTGTGTAGTGTGATGCTAATTAATACCATAAAGTCACTACAACTTTCATTAAGTTGTGTTGTTACATTTGCGTGTAAAATTTGTTTCGAACAAAATCATTTTCAACAATGAGGTTCATGTTCATTTGACCTCTGGCAGCGTCGAAAAGAATACTTCTATTCTTTTCCTCTACCAAAATAATGTACTTTAAGGGTATTTTATATTAAGTCTCTATATTTATATATTATTAAGAAACTCATGCCTGTATATAACAAACACTCATTTGTTAGTTCCAAATAATGGCTAACCCACACCAATTTTGTTTTATTTTTGTTGAGTTTCACGAGGAAGTCGGAAAATAAGTTAAAAATTGGATTGAATCGAAGTACATTCAGTTTCGTCACTAGGGAATCCATATGTTGTCAGTGGAGCTACAGAAGAACATATATTGTAGACCTAAACTAGCCACGCTATAATTGAAATAAAATATATTTTCTTACAGTAGATATTAAATATTTTGACCAAAAAAATGATAAAAATGTAACACAACATCTTAGTTCATCTAACAACTTTTCAGCCTATGATTTTATGAATATATACAGTTTAATTTTAATGTGTAAATGTTATTTAAGCTAATATAGTAAATTATATAGTATATAAAATAATTTAAAATTATTTACAACTCATCATCATCATGTGTGTAATTCAGGTACATTTGTAATCAACTCCATGTTGAACCCTCACTGACAAGCTTCACTTTTCAGTATGTAATTTGGAGAAATATATAGTTTACAGTATAATTTTAATGTGTAAATGTTATATAAGCTAATATAGTAAATTATATAATATATAAAATAATTTAAAATTATTTACAACAGATGGGGTTACTGTTTAATCTCATCATCATCATGTGTGTAATTCAGGTACACTTGTAACCAACTCCATGTTGAACCCTCACTGACAAGCTTCACTTTCCAGTATGTAATTTGGTGAAATATACAGTTTGCAGTTTAATTTTAATGTGTAAATGTTATTTAAGCTAATATAATCATAGCCAAGGAAAATATCATGTAACCATTCCATAACATGAATGGGTTTTTTTTATATCATTAGAAATATTTCAAGCAATTTTATGTAAATTGAAGAAAATCAGGAAGGAGGCCAGAAAATCAGGTTAAAACGCAGACCATTCACCGATTATAGTGATTTTAAATGAGCACATTATATCAAAACTAAGTCAGTTTTAGAGTGAAATAAAAAAAAGAAAAAATGAACTTGGGAGACCTTCGGTAGAGACAAGGAAACAAATCTGATTTTGGGGTAGAGATTAATATAAGAGAAGGGATCAGTCATTATATATATATCATTATATATATAAGTAAAATTATATGTATATGTATATATATACTGTGTATATATACTAGTGGTACTCGTTTTATGGTAAAATTATAATATTATGAGTCATATTTAATCTCAATCACTCCGACTTATTTTTATGAAGTATTTTTTTCGTTCAATACATATTATCAGATCAGGATAATCCTTCTTTTATCACAAGAAAAATAAAAAATAAATGAGCGCAAGGATTATCTTAAGATAGAAGCCACCTAAAGCTTCAATGTTAATTCCTGAAGCCTGATAGATAATGTGCATTAAGTAAATCAATTGTTATATAAAAGGCTCTGGAGACTCTCCAATACAGAACATGGTGAGCCTATATCTTTACATGAAAACTGGACATGGACTAAATATATGAATCTAGAGTGGCAGCATGTTAATGAAAAAGCGTTTCGTTATTTATATCTCTTTGACGAATATGAAATATTTTTCAACATAAAATTATTAAAATTATTATTAAAAATATTAAAAAATTAATACATTTATTAAATTAAAATTATGATACTGCTTGCAAAGTATACCAGGGCAGATAAAGAAACAGTTGTACATTCTGTCACAAAGTATATTAATTATTGCTAACACTACTCTATGTAACCAAAATATGAAATTCAGATTTAAACCAAGAAAATATATTGAACGCCTGTTATAACACAGATATTAGAAAAATATCGTCCTCTAACATTTTACCGTCTAACAAGTCCCGTGCTGTAAAACAATGGAGACAATAAAAAAACGAAAAGACCAACATGCTCGGAGATGCTTCCTTTATATTGTCCTTCTCGACAATTTTTCTCATTCAGCATTCTCTCGTTCTTGATGCTCCTGCATTTAGACGACATATTTCTGACCCCGAGTTTAAATGAAAACTTTTCTATTTCAAACCAAGACCGTGAACTTTTTATATAAAATTTTAGTGTAATTGCGTCCTTGAAAATTTTGCTGTAATTTTATAAAATTAGAATTAATTGATGGCGTTCTTTTATTTTTATGTTGCTATCTATATTGCTTGCTTATTATATATGATTCGTAAGCAGTGTAGCTTTTTCTACTCAACCGTTGAATATTTTTATTGTCAGCGTCTAGCCTCACAAGTCATTTTTAAATATTTGTTACATTATGGAGGATATAATGGAATGTCATATGATGATCTTGCTTTATGAGGTCATGTGCAACATTGATGCTTTTTGCTGCCATACCACATAAAGCACTAAACACACTAATTGGGCGAAAATGCTAATTAGAGTACAAATCGTACTCAAATTTTAAAATGTATTATAAAATAACATATGTGAAATTTATGGCAATAGTTAGCTCTTCCAAGGCCATAAATATAAGTGGTAATCAAAAATGATATCTTAATATTACTGAAACTTTTAATTATTATTTAACATTTAACAATAATTTCAGTAAAAAGTTTTTTTTCATATTCATATTCATATTTTTTAAGGTTGGGAACTATCGACTGTTTAGTAATTGACTAATTTTTGCTATCGACTGTTTCAGTCGCTATTTTTGGTTCGACTGATTTTACTGCTTTTTACCAGTGGCTACTTCTGTCGACTGCTTTCAGTCTCTATTTTCGGCCCAGCTGATTTTCTTACTATTTACTATCGACTGTTTCGGTCGTGTACTTTTAGTTACTATTTTTGGTTCTACTAGTTTCATTCGACTGATTTTTAACGTTCTGGCTCTGTCGTCCTAGCCACGACCTTGACAAAAATGTACCCAATTTATGCTTATTTTATATATATGTAACATATATAGTAATTATCTATATATTAATTATATAGATTATTAGTATTATATATAGATTTATTTGTAATATATATAGTTTTATAATTTTTTAATAGTTTGCTTGTAAATAACAATATATTGTATATTAATATAGCAGCATTTTGGAACGATATTTTTCAAGATTGTTAATATAATAGGGTAAAAAAATTAAAATCGTGAATGATAAATAGTAAAATACAAAAATACTGTTTTTATGGCAATAATACGTAATATTTCGGTTACTCTCTCGTTTTTGTTAAAAAAGTATTTCCGTTCAATAATAAATAAAGAATTTAGTTTATTTAAAAAAGCTCTAGTAGTTATTGTACTATCATTTTTAATTATGCCACGAATTAGTTTTTTCTATGATTTGGTATATGTTTAATTTTTATTTAGTAATTATGGTTATTGTACATCTTTAGTTTTTAGGTCTTATTTAATTTCTATTGTATTTTCTGTATTTATTGTAGCATATTATTTGAAAATAGCAATTAACATATTAAAATACTATAAAATATTTGTGAGGTATTATTCCATTCCATAGAAAAATTCCATTCCTTTTTAAAGAATCACAGAACATTCAAATATAAAAGTAATTCTACTTCATTGAAAGTGAAATTATTAATTGCATTTTAATATTATTCAGTAATTTTTTTTCTTTTCTTTTTTAAAGTTAATACGTGAAGGAATATGTATATCTCCATCTCGCCTATACTACCGTTGGAAAATATAAGCACATATGAAATTAACTGGTCCAAGCAATTATTTCCGTCTTTTCCTCTCTCACGATTTATACAGGAACTCATACATCTTCGTCTGACATCACGAATTAAATAAACAGTCGACCCATGCATTTAATTGAAAATAGTAATTACTACTTCTTTGCCTGTTTTTTTATTTACTTATTCCACTATTCAATCTTTACGAGACCAGCTGTCAAATTTTTTCCTGTCGGTAAATTTATTTATTTCAATTTATTATACAGATATCAGATAACGCATTTCTAATTTGTCTTCTATGGCCTTCGTTGATCTATTGCTTTTTACTTTGTCTCGTGTCCCACATGAGGACTAAAACATCACCAACTAGTGAGAAATTAAAACGTTCATTTTAACCCTTGATGCACAAATTGTTATATTTATTACCTGAAGATTTGGTTATGGCCATATATGGATCATTGGATCAGCATAATACAATTATTCAAGAGTATTGTGTATACTATTGGAATAACCCTTTACACTGACACCTTCGTATACCAACTGTCATAGAGGATTATTAAGATATTCGCAACAATATATGACTTAAGGCTTCATTTCCACGTACACGATGTCGATGATCAAACATTTCAAACAACGTATATCAACCTTTTTTTAAATAAAGTTCTACAAATTATTTAAAAACATACTGTACTTTGTCACTTCATTCCAAAGTGATGAAATTTACAGCAGATAATCGTACAGATTTGCCTTTACATCAAGGCATCCTCTACAATAAAATTTGCTTTTAAGATAGTTCTTAAAAATAAATTATGAAATACGAAACAATTTTAAACCTTCTATTTGAATTTTATTTATGGTCTTCAGTATTTATAGTACTGCAGCGCTTCGGTATCAGTTAAAGACTTCCCAACTCATGCAGTTCTTTTAAATTATATTAAATTTTTGCGGCCACTATAACCCTAGCGAGACCCGATTCTACGACTTCTGCCAGCAAGCGAACAAATCTACCGCTCTAGCTTGTGCTGGGTAAAACATAAAGTTAATTACAGTCCTGTTTTACCCGTCTATATAAATTTGATTGACAACAAAACCTCACAACGGTAGAATAATATATTACAGCAATAGCCAAATAAAAAAGAGTAAAATGTGATTATGCAGAAAATTTTTCTCATTTTGCCCCATAAAAAATGTCTAACAAAATTAAAATCCTTTCGACACGAACGAGGTTTTGATATGTAATGGATCTCGCCGAGGGGCTATTTTCAGAGGTAATTTTCAGTAAAATGAGATTTTAGATCCTTGCTTCACTTTTCTCAATAAATTTGTAATCGCAATTTTTGTAAAATCATATTAGTTACAAAATATTTAAAACACATCGACGTTGTGAATTAAATTGAATTAATATCAATCAATTATGATATAGTAATATAATTAATGCTGTATCGCATCCAAATTATATAATTATTTTTAAAGCAAAATCCTTTTAAACTCATTGACAACTGACGTTTATCCTATTATTGTAGAGTGTTAGAGCCATAATTTGAGTTAATTAAATAGACGAATGTAATATATATAAGTTTCAAGTAATAAACGGAATTGGCCAATATGCAGGAGCTCCCGCCTTTCAGAAATGGTGTGGATGTGTGAAAAATGTGGAATATGAAAATATTACAATCAAGACTAAAATCAGAGCACCTCGAATACATATTTTGCCATTCATAAGAGAAATAAATGTGCTAATACGTGACTACTGCCCAGTTAAAAACCAAATTCAGAGGCACAGGTTGCAATGACTTGGGCATATTTCTTGAACCAAAGGTAAACTATTATCTCACAAACTTCTGGGGCAAAATCGGATTGTTAGATAGAAGACGCAAACAGCAACAGCAAAGTCTACAAAGAAGGTATTGCGTTATGCAGTTGCACTGAAGGTTACTGTGACAAAAATATCTCAAAAATGATAAATATCATTTTGGATTCACCGAAAAGAAAGCGTCCTCATACGGAGCGTGTGACGAATCTATATGAGTTTGAAGTGAGCTCTATCTGAGACCTATACTATATAAAAATAGTGAGTAGTTTTTTTGATATAAACATAATTTAATTAAGTTCAGAGGAAACTGTTAGTCTCTAAAGTATCCACAGAAAGCTCTTTGAGCGATGTAGAACATCCTTTCATACAATTAAATGATGTAAATATAATATAAGACACACAATTAAAACACACATAAGACACAAAGTTAAAAGAACACAATTTTAATAACATATAATAAAATAAAGGAATAATCATAATAGTTCAACTTGTATACTCATGGCAAGGTGATTATAAAAAAGACAACAAAAATTGATGGAAAATGTTAAATTTGGAATAACAATTGATTAGAATTTATTATTAATAACATTTATGAATAATTCATTGCAGATATTTTCTTCTTCATGTTGAAACAGGAAAGAATACCTTCGGTTTGCTCAATGAGACATATTGAAGAAGAAATTGACATATGATGGAATTGTGAACAAATGTTGGATAGATTAAAAATGAACGGCTTAGTTATTGACTTGAATGATACTTCCTGAATAAGGGATTATGATTGTATGCTGACAATTACTAAGAGAGTGTGATGAGGATGGAAACAACTAATAGTGAGTATATGATTGTAATACTGTGCGTAATCTTACTGTAAAGTGTAAAATATTATGTGCATAGATATGGGTGTAATTTATCAGAATATACTTGAGCATTCAGTTAAAATGTGTGAGGTAATTCATTTGGAAAAATGCAGTAAATATTGCAGTATGCTAGTATTATTAGAAATATAGTGATATCAAAATTACTTTACAAAGAAACACTCTTTCGAGGGAAACAAGAATTAAGTGTAAAAGGTAGAATGTTCATCAATGAAAGTAAAATATATTACTTAAATATACAATTGTTAATTAGGTGGATTAGGTCTAGAATTCTAACTCATAGTTGGGATGGAAATCACAACCCTAACCTACAAACTAATATAACTGTATAATTAATTGTATCTTTAAGTCCTTCCATAATATATGCATTAGAGGTATTAATGTTAATATAATCATATTTGCTAACAGTATATTTGTTTAATTATTCTATTTAGATTTTCGATTTCGAATTTTGTTTGTATCGTGGAATAACAGTCTACAAAATATCCAGAAATAAAATGCCAGAGATTGAACACGGGCAGGGTGGCACCAGCGCCAACTGGAACACGAATAGTTGGCAACTCCAAAACGTTTATTTAGGACATTATTAAAGGGTACTTTAGATGTTTCAGTAACCGACCATCGTTTGGTTTAGACGTGCCACCATCGATCCCCAAGCCTCTTCCTCAGGTAGTACCACTGCCAGACTTTATTTACCACTTGTATATTTAAATTTTTATATTACTTTAATAAATAACGGTCACATAATGTAAACACCACCGTTTCATTTCGTTTTACCTCCATTCACCGAGCCCATATAATATACCCTAAATTGGTGACCCCGACGTGATCTTGTGAATTGTCTTGTGAATGGAGGGTACGTGCAATATGGTGTGTTTTACGTGACTGTTATTTTTTTTATAGAAAATTTTCAATATTTTTAATACGATTTTTTTTTCGATTTTACTTTTATTCCTTCAGCATTACATTCTTTCAAGCACTTGTTCTTCATTCAATTTTATTTTAGTGCTAGAACAATGAACCTTAAATTTCATTTCATTATTTCTATTTCCTTTTTTTAATTTCTCTCCAATTTTTGTCCAAATTTCATTTCTTTCGCAATCTTTTGAACACTTAGAGATTTTGACATCATTATTTAATTATCAGCACTTCGACCAAACATTTCTTTCGGCGCTATGTTTAAATCATAATGTCTTCCTTCGCTTGCCGTCTTAGTCATATTGGTAGACATTTTGATTTGAAAGGCTTTGGGTAGCTTCGGTCGGATACCGTTGTTATTTGTTTTTCTCAATTACCGTAAAGTATATGACTACGGATTAGTCACAGAGCAGCCCCAGAAGCTTGGTACTGATTGCCGGTACCAGAATTGCCAATTCAACTTCGCCGCGGTACCAGAATTGCCAACATCTCGTCGTAGAAGAAAATAGGTTACCACGTGATCGAACCATCGAACTTCCCTCCGCGTCGACTATGGAAGCCCTGTTCAAAAAATAGCTTGTTTTCAACGTCGTTCATAGACCATATTCAAATGCCAAAACAACGAGGAAGCAACGGTATCTGTAGGACTGAAATATATTAACAACCGTACCAACCAATATTCACACATAATTATATTTCGTTTTGTCAGCCGTGTAAATCAGTTTTGTTGTACCATATGCAAATGTTTTAAAGCTCTTTCTACGCAACATATTTTTTTATTGGTATATCAGTATTTTGTATTTGATATTTTTGTCAATTTTTTGAATTTTTATTTTTTTTAATTGTATGTAAAATTCTGGCAAGGGAGTATTGTAGGGATCTTGAGGCATGTCGAATTTTAGACCGTGGAATAACGGTCTACAGAATACCTACAAATATAATCCCAGATGTTGAACACGGGCTGGGTGCCAGCAGCGCCAACTGGAACACGATAGCAAATAGCTGGCAACCCCGAGACGTTTATCTGGGAGATTATTGAAAGGTATTTTCGATCATTTTGAGCAACCGACCATCCTTTGATTAAGACGGGGTACCATCGACTGCCCAAGCCTCGTCCTCAGGTAACACCGCTGCCGGCCTTTCTATTTATCACTTCTATTCTTACATTTTTATATTATTTTAATAAATAACGCTCAAATAATGTAAACACCACTGTTTCATTTCGTTTTACCTCCATTCACCGAGTCCATATAATATACACTAGATGTTGTGTATCAAGGCCAAAATGAACCAAAATTCAGAGTTGATGTAGTAACATTGCAACATCAGATTGATCAGTTGTTCACTATTTCGTTGAACATACTATATCAACTACTAAATGTTTGAGTGTAATAAATTACAAATTCTGTTTGATAGTCGTTTTATTTAATTATCTTATGTTTCCTAGCTTTTAAACAGTACTACATATTCCAAATTATAAAAGGTGATTTTTAATAAACTCTCTGCTTTTTTTTTTGGTGATATTTCTCCGAATAATCATGACTGGCGAGTGATAAAATAACAATAAAGTCCATATGACACCGACATTACCAAAAAAACGTCGGCTTTAAAAAACTAAAACATTTCATACCGACGAAGATAAATGTTAATACAATGCCGCTCTTGATTTACGAAAAATCTCAAGGTACAAGGCATATTATACGATAAAACAAAAGACGTTCTCCCGTTGACGCTATCCATCATTCCGTAGAGGGCGGGGTCATTGCAACGCAGCTGAAAAATTTAATATACTCGAGACAATAAAAAAATCCACAATGAACGGTAACTTTTTCTTAACGTTCTCCGAAGGCAATTATTTTAAAATACTAACCGTCCTCCTTCTTCCTCTCCATCGGACGGAATTCATTTTTCAGCGACACGTCGTAAAACACTACCTATTTCGCTGAGGCCCTGCGAAGCTTTGGAAAGTTAAATTAAACGCCGAAATTCTTTGCCCGCCAACATAAACAGAGTGTGCTCCACTTTCTAATGACTTTACATTCCGGAGAACTTTTCGGGGGTTGTGTTTTTGTTCCGCCAGGTTTCGTAATTTGAAAAAACGGTAATCCGAGACTATGATGCCGGCGTGGGACACGTGATCATATTCCTCAAAGTAAATAATAAATTCTCAAGAAAATATTTCGTCGTTTTTTTAATCGTCCCCCCAGGGAAATATATTATTGTCTTGAGTGATATTGTTACTAGAAAATAACGTTTAAAGACCAGAAGATCTTATATTAGCTTTAACTTATATTAGTAAGCCTTTTTATGTTATGTGTCACTAGTATGGCTAAAAAATCGAGTAAGCACAGTCTATTTAGGTTCCGTGACGTAATCTACCTTTTGTGTGTGCCGAATTCGAGAACAGGTCAATTAAAGAGTCCCCAGCTTACCATAGTAAAACATATTTTTTTGGCATAATTAGTTTTTTTATTCAACATAATTCCCTCCTAGGATCATACACTGATTATAGAGATCCTCCAACTTTTCGATAATATTTTTGTAATAAGATTTGTCCGTTGCTTCAAAATAGGCCTCAATTCCGTCGATCACCTCTTCATTCGACAAAAATTTCTTCCCAGCGAGAATTCTTTGAGATCTGAGAACAGGAAATAGTTGTTGGTGGCCAGATCTGGAGAATACGGTGGATGAGGAAGCAATTCGAAGCCCAATTCATGGATTTTTACACGGTACATTATCCTGGTAAAGCAGCACTTTCTTTTTCTTCAAATGTGGCCGTTTTCCGCCGATTTCCTCCTTTAAACGGTCCAATAACGCTAAGTAATAGTCGCTGTTGATGGTTCTTCCTTTTCCAAGGCAGTCAATGAAAATTATTCCATGCGCATCCCGAAATACAGACGCCATAACCTTTACCTGACAACTGTTGCTTTTTCTGCACTGATGGGTAATATAGGATATAAAGATTGGAAAGATAACCCACAAAAAGATCTAATAGAGTTTCGAAACACTGAATTTAAAAGAAACCAATTTTTAAAAGTATTTTAATAAATTTAATAATGAAATAATTGATATAGATTAGACCAACAAAAACTCGAATAGTCTGTATTTAAGATATTGGCAAAATATCTGATACGTTTTCCAATAGCTTTAAGATTATTCGTCTAGACGACTAATGAGTATCCCATTTGTTGTGCCAAAACAGTATCATGCCCCTATCTAAGCTTCTCTAATATTACGGTTAAAATAATTTTGAAACCTCATATATTTGCTGTGGTCTAACTGGAGATTATTCCGCTCCAAATCTAAAGCTTATCAAAGAGCTTTCATTACTGTTTTGTGCTTGTTGTTCAATATGAGCTTGGATAAACAAAAAAGCAAAAATAGCAAAATCATATATTATAAATAATACAATTCTAAAGATGCAACAGAAGCCCTTCCAGTAATTGCTGCAAACATTCATCAAATTGAGAATTTCAATTTCTTTAACTGGAATAAAGTATCCGGTGAAATTATAAGAATACAGAGGGTGGAAGTCTACTAAATATACGAGGGTAGACCAATAATTACTTAGCCTAGGAAAGAAAAACAAAAGCCCGAAAATGTCTGCCCTGTGGGATTTTTTGTTTTCGGTTTGATGCGCTATCATGGTGTGATCGTTTTATACTTCTCCAGGTGGTCTGTGAAGATCGTATCATGTGAATCCCAGAAAACGGCATATATCCGACTGCTATTATACAGTTTTCGCCTTCTTCGCACGTTCGCCGCATAGAATACCCTGTTTACAGTGTTGCTTGGTCTTTGATGTGATCCAGTGTATCCATGTTTCATCGGTAGTCACAAAACCACGCACAAAGTCCTTCGGACTGCTTGAACAGCATCAAACGCTGCTCTGGGATGGTCTCACTGACGCTGAGGGAGCAAACGCAGCACCCGTCGTCAGGCTACATCCTCATGCCCAAAATTTTATGCAGGATATGACCCAAACGATCTTTTGAGTTGCCTTTTGTCTCGGCTGTCTCCCACTCCTTCAATTGGCAGTCTGTCAGTACGAGATCGTTGATTTTTGTCGTGTTAGCCTCCGCGGTAGCCGTTTTCGGGGTACCTGGGCGTGGGCCATCAAAAACCAACCTGCGACTACGTTGAAACTCGTTAAACCATTTTTGGATGGTCGCCATCGAAGGAATAATCACTGTACACAGCATCCAATGCTCTTGGATATCGCCGCGTGATTTCCCTTGGAAAAGCTGGAATTGAATCACCGACCAATATTGTTCATTTTCCATTTTTCTAAAATCTGCGGACACGCCCGTTTTCACATGCGGTCAAAACCTAACTACAACTATGATTATGCTGAAATTTTGACAGTGGCTGTCTACGAGAATTTTTTACACGATAGTAAATTTCTGTTGCAAAAGTATTGGCACCATTGGGCGGTAAGGCTTAGTACTTATCGGGGAACCCTCGTAAAGAGATTCTGTGAAGTTTCCACAACGTTGCTAATTAATTTTAAGCTTCAAACTCCTCGTTGTATGAAGCTTTGACCTCTATACGGTAGCTATTATGAAAGGGCTTAATAATATTAACCTTGTTTTGGTCGCCAGAATACAGAGTTCGCGCACTCAGTCAACGGTAATTCTTATTAAGATCAACCAGTTTATTTATATTCAAAGAATAACTGGTCCGCTTGATATGTATCACTAGAAAATTAATACATTCTAAAATGGTTTGAAGTTTTCAAGAACTTTTTTCTACGTAATCATCAATGGCCTCAAACGATATTTTGCATTCATATTGGACAATAACTTGTTCAAACTACATTTTCTCCATGTCAGACTATTTGGCAAGGCTATACAAAGATCTTTCTATATACCGCATTTTCAGTGTCACTTTTAAAGCAAAATCAGCAGTTTTTCCGCCTTCCAAGAGCCTAACTAAAGTTCTATTATAACTGAATTTTTATCAGGGACATTTTATTAATATATTTTTATTTATTGCTATTTTTCAATTAGATTTACTTTATAATATATAACTATATATCCACTAGGGTTTATCTAATTTGGAGTTACTGTTTAACACGAGCTACCAACCACAGTCATCGACATTTAAGCCAATTAACTAGCCAGTGATCAACTTCGAGGCCATCCCAGAAGACATCCGGTCTTATCCAGCTTGCTTACTGACGTGATTTGGATTGCTGCCCTTTGTCGGATAATACACTGTAGTCAGAGACATTTCCTATTATAATCACAAACATTAATTATATTCGTGCCCTGCGGGATTGGAACCCACGAACACACCCAAAACAATCTTAAGCTTAACCAGCCTGGTTACCAAATCCGCTATTTTGATTTTAATAGTTTTATTACAAAACTAGCGACCCGCCCTGGCTTCGCACGGGTGCAATGCTGATACTAAATTAAATACACTACAGAAAAAATATGAACGTTGTATATAAAAACATAGCGGCCCGCTCCGACTTTGCACGGGCATAAAATATATATGCCTATGTCACTCAATGAAAACATGATTAAAATCGATCCAGTATTTTTGGTTCATTCATTACTGCCCTTGGCCTGCACGCATTAAATTTGGAGAATTGGAAACAATTCCTCTTCCCCTATACTTACTATGAAGATTTCCTGCTATCTTTGGAATATCTAAATTCATACAATTTTTATTACATTACACATTTTTAAACGCAAATTTTAAATTTGTAATATCTCCGGAAATATTTGTTTAATTTACATGCTGTAAGGAACCATATTGATCTATATTAATTGCACACTGTATTTAAGGTACTTAATTCGATAAGGATTAATGCCGTATTGCTTAAAATAGCTTCGTAAATAAGCCATTTTCTCACGTAAAAAGTAAACAATAAAAATGGTTAATGTGGGTTATCCCTAAAAGATAAACATCGCGGACTTTTTTGTAGACCTTTTTATGGTGTACAATACTGTAGTACATTAATTTGATCTAACTCGTAGGGTTAGGCAGCGTTTTTGCTAATTGCTAAATAAGCCTAAAAAAATAGGTTAATTTACGACATCACGTTAGAAACCTCTAAAATTAGCAATGTTGCCTTAGTATATTATGCATGTATTATACATATAAACCTTCTTCTTGAATCACTCTATCTATTGAAAAAAACCGCATCAAAATCCGTTGCGTAGTTTTAAAGATTTAAGCGCACATAGGGATATAGGGACAGAAAAGGCGACTTTGTTTTATACTATGTAGTGATATAAAAAATAAATAATTTTTCTTTTAAAATTAAATCATGCAACAAGTTCAAATTCATAATATCATATTTGAACATGAGCTCTACCACCAGAATTACGGATTTGAAACCCTTATTTTTAAAATGACAGTTTGTTAGTATGCAAATGTATTTAAATTCGATCTGGAGATTAAAGAATAAATAATTAACGATATGCATATGAAATTTTATATTTTCTAGTCAATTTAAAGTTTTCGAATTGTGGGTTCTAAAAATTCGTCCACCTTATGCTATGTTTTTATCGGCACTAAAACTGATAAAAATAAGGATGCGCACAAAAACTACCAACGGAATAGCTCATAAAAGGAAGTATAAAGTTTGGAGGCAAATAAATTTTATCAAGAAGGTAACGAAACAACGATGTATATTTTATTTTTATTAGTTCGTAATGCACAGGCTGTATTGTGAGAAGATAAAAAGACGGAAATAAAAGTTTCTCATAAACTGACAGCGTACGTGTCATTATTATTACAAAAATGCGTTAAATATAGCCATCAATCTGCCAATTCAAGATTAGATAAAACGGCTGTGGTTTATGTTTGTTAACAACATGGGAGTTTAGTAATTAATATGAATGATTATAAAAATAGGGTTTTGGAGAGAAAATAAAATCGATTAAAAAAATAATACGAATTTAGATAGTGTAAAGGGGTTATTTATTTTCCGAAATCTATTTGATCCCCTATAAAGGAATTATCCTCGCATCTAACACATTTATTCCAACATACCTTCCGAACACAAGTCCGAACTTCTATGATGAATATATTTGTATAGCACTTCTTCTTCTTTTTAAGAATTGCAAGAAATTACGATTTACAAATATATCTTTAAACAAATATGCACAAACGAAAACGAATATGATCTTCGATATGTAAAGCTTTCAAAATATTCCAAAGTTTTAAATCAACCGGAATGTAATTACAAGAGAGAAGGCCTTTGTAATTCATTTTTACGAGGATTAATATCATGTCAAGTCAAATTATCATTTAAAAAAGTTATTTCATCTTCTAAATAGGCTCCCTATTGTGTCCCATTTACATTAGTTGGAAAAACAGAAAACAATCTTCAGCATATCATTTAACGATAATCATCTTAAGTGCCTTTAATTTAAAAAGTCATCAGTTTACTGTTTCTGTATATATATATATATATATATATATATATATATATATATATATATATATATATATATATATATATAATTATGGGGCAATTTTTAAAATTGTTTCGATTTTTTATTCGAAAGAGGGCACTTCCGAGGTGGTTTCATTGGAACCTAATCATGATATTTTAGGGGAATGGGGGGGAAATCGAGGAAAAACCTCAAATTTCAAAGGCACGTACAAAGTTTTCATATATTTTTTATCTAAATTATTCAGATAGTTGTTAATAATGTTATTGTTGAGCTGATGTGATAAAAAGTCGGAAGTAATTTAGTGTAAAAACCATTCAGTTAGCTTTTTAAGCGTAAACTATATATGAGGCGTCGTAGAAAGAAAACAGACAACTGTGTGTATGATTCAACGCTTACAACGTTATGCTCACTCAGCAGCTGTTTTTGTTTTAGTTTAGTTGGAAAATTTGTCACATCGCCTAGACTAGGTAGCGGACACCGGGTTCCTTATTTTTAATAATCCTTTCTTTATTACCACTTCTCTTACGGACTGCACATTTAATTGGGCTATCCCTTGTAAAACACAATAAGATAATTTCACATTTGATTAACATATTTTACTTTAAATATTTTTTTCTTAAAAAACCGATTTTGTTTATCGTTTAGTTTTTAGTTAGTGAGTTCTTTATTTTTCTATGAAATCCGTTCATTTTTTTATTAAAAATATTGTATAAATAATTCATGTTTTCATCACTTGCTGTATTTTCAGCATCTGAGATGGACGTTATAGCTCCTAGTTTTCACAAAGTCTTATAAACTAACTGACTTTAAACTAGTACTTCAATAGAAATATCATCTAAATCCGATAATATATCTAAGATAAAGTGGCAATAAATATTTCTTTTATAATTGATATGAAAGTTATATCTCATAACATAGTACGTATATACAGCGACAGTGACTATTTTTATCCATATTGTTATAGTTGCTCATGTT
The DNA here is from genome assembly GCF_030347505.1 of Rhynchophorus ferrugineus. Classification (NCBI taxonomy): domain Eukaryota; kingdom Metazoa; phylum Arthropoda; class Insecta; order Coleoptera; family Curculionidae; genus Rhynchophorus; species Rhynchophorus ferrugineus. The sequence continues at coordinate 9,090,564 of NW_027472581.1, read as the reverse complement.
AAACAGTTGTTAATCTCCAGTGTAGTTAGTGTGATATCAACACCACAGAAGCAGTACAAGAATTGGTTATTACAAAGTTAATTAGTTAGCGAAATCTGTTTTCAGACTGTTACGCCAGGTCATTAATACCATATGTTTCATAGATGTTTATAAATAGATATAGAAATGGAGATGATATAGTTGTTAGTTATATTTATAAGTTTTGTTACTGGTGTAATTATGTGAGTTAATTATTTTTATGGTTATTATTTTTATGATATATATAATGAATCGAGAATATCTTTTAATTGTTATATGTCTCTAGATATAAATTATTTTTATTAAATTTAAGTTATAAATATTATAATAATTTTTTAATATACAATGTTTATCAGTTTATTCGCACTTTTAGATCCAGTGTAGTAGGTTTGAACAAAATTTTCCTGGACAATTGCAAATGTTGGTGAAAATCCTTCCTTTTTTGTAAAAGTGCGTCTGAAAAAACTTAGCTGCTTACATGCAAACAAAATATACTAATCATAGTATCTCCGTTATTTTCTCAAATTTTTACTATGTTCCTGGTGAGCAGCCTAATTGGCAACTGAGCTATTTTCATGTTTCATCAACATTTCGAACCCATGCTGCATCGATCTGGATAAGTTCTGATCAGAAGAGGCATCATGTCTCGTGAGCATGCTGTGTATGGCAGGAATATGTGCGTCACAACTCTTGCAACGTACGGTCGAGTATTGCCATGCAAGATGACCACATTGAGTCTTTTACTGCCCTTTGGAACAATGGAACATTAAAGTTATTCAACTGGAGTGGTTAGGTATAAATAGTCCCATTCGGTTTTAAATTATATTGATGTGGATGGCTCTCCATCAGTTTTTGTAGTTGTAATTGTCGGAGCAGATCCTCTTTTCATCACCAGTCACAATACGCCAGAGAATACTCTTCCATTTTGCCTTGAAAATAATCAAATTACGAAACGGAATGGGGAAACGGTTAGTAAGTTTTCCCCCTTTTCGATATTTGCCATGGTTTGTAAGTATCTGAAAATAGTTGATTCATCAACTACAGGAAGTTGCTGTAAGCTTCAACAATTTTCTTTAATCGTTTATGGTCCTTCGGAACGTTATTTACCATCGACGTATAATTTATAATATTATCAGAGAAAAACAACAATTGTAATAAAACAAAGTAGCATCAGTATGACTTTGAAAATGTCTTTAAAAGCCTGGAAAATACATTTTTCAAATCAAATAACAGAACTAATGAATGCCGAAGATGGTCCAATAATTAGCGGCTGTATACAATAATTAAGTAAGTAATGATCAATACAAAAGTGGTATTTTATCTAAATAACTGTTTGAACCTTGATTGCTTTGATACTTCTCATATTTACCAAAAATCTGGCTGACATAAATACGCGCAAGCACCTAACTATACACAAAATTAAATGCAATTTTAAAAGCATAAATAAAATACTTATTCTGTTCCTTTTATTTAAATTGGTAAAAAATTAATACTCTTAAAGAACGAAAAAATGACAAATGTAAACCACATTAAAATATATGACCCTTTTCATTGTTTTACTCAAGGAATATTTGACAGGTTTTACAGGAAACGTAGATAAAGTAGGTCCAAACCATGTCCAGCTACTTTGACTCAGAAACATCCTTTCTGATTGTCTGGGAATTCTCTCTGATATATATTCTTAACTGCAAAATCACGCCTTTTAAAGGTTTGAAAACAAATTATAAGCTTTCATACACACGTCGGGCAAAATATGCTTCAATAAAACAGGAAGCATTAAAGGGTTTACAATGTCACCGTTTACCATCGAAAAAAAGAACGCAAAAAAACACTGCGTTCAAAATATTGGAATTTATCTTAATGACTAAAAGATATTCCTAAAAGATAAACATCGCGGACTTTTTTGTAGACCTTTTTATGGTGTACAATACTGTAGTACATTAATTTGATCTAACTCGTAGGGTTAGGCAGCGTTTTTGCTAATTGCTAAATAAGCCTAAAAAAATAGGTTAATTTACGACATCACGTTAGAAACCTCTAAAATTAGCAATGTTGCCTTAGTATATTATGCATGTATTATACATATAAACCTTCTTCTTGAATCACTCTATCTATTGAAAAAAACCGCATCAAAATCCGTTGCGTAGTTTTAAAGATTTAAGCGCACATAGGGATATATGGACAGAAAAGGCGACTTTGTTTTATACTATGTAGTGATATAAAAAACAGATAATTTTTGTTTTAAAATTAAATCATGCAACAAGTTCAAATTCATAATATCATATTTGAACATGAGCTCTACCACCAGAATTACGGATTTGAAACCCTTATTTTTAAAATGACAGTTTGTTAGTATGCAAATGTATTTAAATTCGATCTGTAGATTAAAGAATAAATAATTAACAATATGCATATGAAATTTTATATTTTCTAGTCAATTTAAAGTTTTCGAATTGTGGGTTCTAAAAATTCGTCCACCTTATGCTATGTTTTTATCGGCACTAAAACTGATAAAAATAAGGATGCGCACAAAAACTACCAACGGAATAGCTCATAAAAGGAAGTATAAAGTTTGGAGGCAAATAAATTTTATCAAGAAGGTAACGAAACAACGATGTATATTTTATTTTTATTAGTTCGTAATGCACAGGCTGTATTGTGAGAAGATAAAAAGACGGAAATAAAAGTTTCTCATAAACTGACAGCGTACGTGTCATTATTATTACAAAAATGCGTTAAATATAGCCATCAATCTGCCAATTCAAGATTAGATAAAACGGCTGTGGTTTATGTTTGTTAACAACATGGGAGTTTAGTAATTAATATGAATGATTATAAAAATAGGGTTTTGGAGAGAAAATAAAATCGATTAAAAAAATAATACGAATTTAGATAGTGTAAAGGGGTTATTTATTTTCCGAAATCTATTTGATCCCCTATAAAGGAATTATCCTCGCATCTAACACATTTATTCCAACATACCTTCCGAACACAAGTCCGAACTTGTATGATGAATATATTTGTATAGCACTTCTTCTTCTTTTTAAGAATTGCAAGAAATTACGATTTACAAATATATCTTTAAACAAATATGCACAAACGAAAACGAATATGATCTTCGATATGTAAAGCTTTCAAAATATTCCAAAGTTTTAAATCAACCGGAATGTAATTACAAGAGAGAAGGCCTTTGTAATTCATTTTTACGAGGATTAATATCATGTCAAGTCAAATTATCATTTAAAAAAGTTATTTCATCTTCTAAATAGGCTCCCTATTGTGTCCCATTTACATTAGTTGGAAAAACAGAAAACAATCTTCAGCATATCATTTAACGATAATCATCTTAAGTGCCTTTAATTTAAAAAGTCATCAGTTTACTGTTTCTGTATATATATATATATATATATATATATATATATATATATATATATATATATATATATAATTATGGGGCAATTTTTAAAATTGTTTCGATTTTTTATTCGAAAGAGGGCACTTCCGAGGTGGTTTCATTGGAACCTAATCATGATATTTTAGGGGAATGGGGGGGAAATCGAGGAAAAACCTCAAATTTCAAAGGCACGTACAAAGTTTTCATATATTTTTTATCTAAATTATTCAGATAGTTGTTAATAATGTTATTGTTGAGCTGATGTGATAAAAAGTCGGAAGTAATTTAGTGTAAAAACCATTCAGTTAGCTTTTTAAGCGTAAACTATATATGAGGCGTCGTAGAAAGAAAACAGACAACTGTGTGTATGATTCAACGCTTACAACGTTATGCTCACTCAGCAGCTGTTTTTGTTTTAGTTTAGTTGGAAAATTTGTCACATCGCCTAGACTAGGTAGCGGACACCGGGTTCCTTATTTTTAATAATCCTTTCTTTATTACCACTTCTCTTACGGACTGCACATTTAATTGGGCTATCCCTTGTAAAACACAATAAGATAATTTCACATTTGATTAACATATTTTACTTTAAATATTTTTTTCTTAAAAAACCGATTTTGTTTATCGTTTAGTTTTTAGTTAGTGAGTTCTTTATTTTTCTATGAAATCCGTTCATTTTTTTATTAAAAATATTGTATAAATAATTCATGTTTTCATCACTTGCTGTATTTTCAGCATCTGAGATGGACGTTATAGCTCCTAGTTTTCACAAAGTCTTATAAACTAACTGACTTTAAACTAGTACTTCAATAGAAATATCATCTAAATCCGATAATATATCTAAGATAAAGTGGCAATAAATATTTCTTTTATAATTGATATGAAAGTTATATCTCATAACATAGTACGTATATACAGCGACAGTGACTATTTTTATCCATATTGTTATAGTTGCTCATGTTAAACAGTTGTTAATCTCCAGTGTAGTTAGTGTGATATCAACACCACAGAAGCAGTACAAGAATTGGTTATTACAAAGTTAATTAGTTAGCGAAATCTGTTTTCAGACTGTTACGCCAGGTCATTAATACCATATGTTTCATAGATGTTTATAAATAGATATAGAAATGGAGATGATATAGTTGTTAGTTATATTTATAAGTTTTGTTACTGGTGTAATTATGTGAGTTAATTATTTTTATGGTTATTATTTTTATGATATATATAATGAATCGAGAATATCTTTTAATTGTTATATGTCTCTAGATATAAATTATTTTTATTAAATTTAAGTTATAAATATTATAATAATTTTTTAATATACAATGTTTATCAGTTTATTCGCACTTTTAGATCCAGTGTAGTAGGTTTGAACAAAATTTTCCTGGACAATTGCAAATGTTGGTGAAAATCCTTCCTTTTTTGTAAAAGTGCGTCTGAAAAAACTTAGCTGCTTACATGCAAACAAAATATACTAATCATAGTATCTCCGTTATTTTCTCAAATTTTTACTATGTTCCTGGTGAGCAGCCTAATTGGCAACTGAGCTATTTTCATGTTTCATCAACATTTCGAACCCATGCTGCATCGATCTGGATAAGTTCTGATCAGAAGAGGCATCATGTCTCGTGAGCATGCTGTGTATGGCAGGAATATGTGCGTCACAACTCTTGCAACGTACGGTCGAGTATTGCCATGCAAGATGACCACATTGAGTCTTTTACTGCCCTTTGGAACAATGGAACATTAAAGTTATTCAACTGGAGTGGTTAGGTATAAATAGTCCCATTCGGTTTTAAATTATATTGATGTGGATGGCTCTCCATCAGTTTTTGTAGTTGTAATTGTCGGAGCAGATCCTCTTTTCATCACCAGTCACAATACGCCAGAGAATACTCTTCCATTTTGCCTCGAAAATAATCAAATTACGAAACGGAATGGGGAAACGGTTAGTAAGTTTTCCCCCTTTTCGATATTTGCCATGGTTTGTAAGTATCTGAAAATAGTTGATTCATCAACTACAGGAAGTTGCTGTAAGCTTCAACAATTTTCTTTAATCGTTTATGGTCCTTCGGAACGTTATTTACCATCGACGTATAATTTATAATATTATCAGAGAAAAACAACAATTGTAATAAAACAAAGTAGCATCAGTATGACTTTGAAAATGTCTTTAAAAGCCTGGAAAATACATTTTTCAAATCAAATAACAGAACTAATGAATGCCGAAGATGGTCCAATAATTAGCGGCTGTATACAATAATTAAGTAAGTAATGATCAATACAAAAGTGGTATTTTATCTAAAGAACTGTTTGAACCTTGATTGCTTTGATACTTCTCATATTTACCAAAAATCTGGCTGACATAAATAAGCGCAAGCACTTAATTATACACAAAATTAAATGCAATTTTAAAAGCATAAATAAAATACTTATTCTGTTCCTTTTATTTAAATTGGTAAAAAATTAATACTCTTAAAGAACGAAAAAATGACAAATGTAAACCACATTAAAATATATGACCCTTTTCATTGTTTTACTCAAGGAATATTTGACAGGTTTTACAGGAAACGTAGATAAAGTAGGTCCAAACCATGTCCAGCTACTTTGACTCAGAAACATCCTTTCTGATTGTCTGGGAATTCTCTCTGATATATATTCTTAACTGCAAAATCACGCCTTTTAAAGGTTTGAAAACAAATTATAAGCTTTCATACACACGTCGGGCAAAATATGCTTCAATAAAACAGGAAGCATTAAAGGGTTTACAATGTCACCGTTTACCATCGAAAAAAAGAACGCAAAAAAACACTGCGTTCAAAATATTGGAATTTATCTTAATGACTGTATCATCATCTGTATGTCGTCAAAATATGAGATCCTAGTAACCACTCAACGCTGTTCCAATCTTGAAAAAAAAAATAATTGAAAAATTGACAAAGTATTATTTTGATTTCCGCATACTCTAATTAACTATAATTTATTTTAATCAATATCACATGGCCTGTTGGGATTCTGAAATATGTAATAAAGTGATAGCAGTTAAGAGAATATATTTTAGTAAGAAATTTAATTTTTTAGCTTAATAAAAACCTAAAATGTTTATATTAACGATCCAAATCACGTCATATCTACATAGTATAAAACAAAGTCGCCTTTTCTGTCCCTATATCCCTATGTGCGCTTAAATCTTTAAAACTACGCAACGGATTTTGATGCGGTTTTTTTCAGTAGATAGAGTGATTCAAGAGGAAGGTTTATATGTATAATACATGCATAATATACTAAGGCAATATTGCTAATTTTAGAGGTTTCTAACGTGATGTCGTAAATTAACCTATTTTTTTAGGCTTATTTAGCAATTAGCAAAAATGCTGCCTAACCCTACGAGTTAGATCAAATTAATGTACTACATTATTGTACACCATAAAAAGGTCTACAAAAAAGTCCGCGATGGTATATGTTTATCTTTTATGGATAACCCACATTAACCATTTTTATTGTTTACTTTTTACGTGAGAAAATGGCTTATTTACGAAGCTATTTTAAGCAATACGGCATTAATCCTTATCGAATTAAGTACCTTAAATACAGTGTGCAATTAATATAGATCAATATGGTTCCTTACAGTATGTAAATTAAACAAATATTTTCGGAGATATTACAAATTTAAAATTTGCGTTTAAAAATGTGTAATGTAATAAAAATTTTATGAATTTAGATATTCCAAAGATAGCAGGAAATCTTCATAGTAAGTATAGGGGAAGAGGAATTGTTTTACTCCAAATTTAATGCGTGCAGGCCAAGGGCAGTAATGAATGAACCAAAAATACTGGATCGATTTTAATCGTGTTTTCATTGAGTGACATAGGCATATATATTTTATGCCCGTGCAAAGTCGGAGCGGGCCGCTATGTTTTTATATACAACGTTCATATTTTTTATGTAGTGTATTTAATTTAGTATCAGCATTGCACCCGTGCGAAGCCGGGGCGGGTCGCTAGTATTACTTAATAGACATTAGCATCAATACGTGGGGTAAAAAAACACAGTTTACGACTAAAAATAATACGAATTTAGATAGTGCAAAGGGGTTATTTATTTTCCCAAATCTATTTGAACCACTATAAAGGAATTATCCTCGAATCTAACGCATTTATTCCAACATATCTTCCGAACACAAATCCGAACTTTTATGATGAATATATTTATATAGCACTTCTTGTTGACAGATTAGTTATCATAACACCATCAGTTTTTTAAGAATTGCAAGAAATTACGATTTACAAATATATCTTAAAACAAATATGCATCAACGAAAAAATATAAACTTCAATATGTAAAACTTTCAAAATGTACCAAAGTTTTAAATGAACCGGAATATAATTACAAGAGAGAAAGATTTTTCAGCAGAGAGAGAAACAATCTTCAGCATATTATTTAACGATAATTATCTTAAGTGAAAAAGAACGTGTTAAAGAACGAAAAACTGACAAATGTAAACTACATTAAAATATATGAGCATTTTCATTGTTTTACTCAATGAATATTTGACAGGTTTTACAGGACACGTACACTACAAGTAGATCCAAACCATGTCCAGCTACTTTGATTCAGAAACATCCTTTCTGATAGTCTGAGAATTCTGGGAGTCTGGATATATATTCCTAACTGCAATAGCATGCCTATCAAAGGTTTGAAACCAATTTATAAGCTTTCATACGTACGTCGGGCAAAATATGCTTCAATAAAACAGGAAGCATTAAAGGGTTAGCAAAGTCACCGCTTACCATAAAAAAGAGAACGCATAAAACACTGCGTTCAATGTATTGGAATTTATCTTAATAACTGTATCATCATCTTTATGTCGTCAAAATATGAGATCCTAGTAACCACTCAACGCTGTTCCAATCTTGAAAAAATATATAGGTAAACATTGAAATAAGCGTTTGTACCTCACACAAAGTAATATTTTGATTTCCGCCTACTCTAATTAACTATCATTTGTTTTAATCAATGACACGTGGCCTGTTGGGATTCTGAAAGATGGAATAAAGTCATAGCAGGCAACAGAATATATAAAAGAAATTTCAATTTTGCATTTAATAAAAACTAAAATTGTTTTTATTAACGATACAACTCACGTCATATTATTTAAATATTAGTCAATTAATAGACATGAGCATCAATACGTTGGGTAAAAAACCCAGTTTAATTATCACCAACAACCAACACCAACACCAAAGTTTATTTTTAGAATCTAGGCATCCCAACAAAATCCATTAACACTCAATGAAGACTTAAAAAATTATGAATTCGACAAAGTTGTCAGTTTTGAAAGGTGAAGGCTTTTTTTTGGCAACGATCCAATTAGGAAGTTAGGCAAACTGATTTAGTTAAGACTCAAACGGAAACCGGTCGAGATATTTAATTACGGTACGCAGGCAGAAAGATACATATCGCACCTGCTTTTAGTTGGATCTCCTTAATTCTTCTGCTGGGCGCATAGAGGCCAACGTCTAAGATGGACGGATTAATGTCAATCATATAGTTGTTGTTGAATAAACTTATTAATCTTAATAAAAAAAGTACTTTTTCAACTTCTTCGCTTTCTAATAGGTCGTTTATTAATCTGTGCTATACACGAGGTGATATTGAGGTTTAGTTTAATTCTAGCCAAAGTCTTTTTTCTCTAGCCAAAATCGATTTTTATGTTTTCTCGGATTTCTAAGATCGTTTTCTATATTTTTGGTCCATAATTTTTCCGATCTGCACGCTGTAACCTCCATTCAAAATGTGGATTTTACCACAAAAATTTCAAGTCACAAAATTGGGTGGAATTTTTTCATTTTTCATGTTGAAATAATTTTAATCTGGCCCTCTGGCTCACCAGCATCGAAATAGAATAATCATGGCAATATAGTCTTGCTGTGTATATGATGGAATCCGCAAAATGTAGTATATTCATAAGACTGATCGAACTGGATATTTTCCCTCATTCAGTGTACTCTCCACACATCTGATTTTACCAATTTCATAAATCTTTGCAATACTGCCAGGCTCTCAAAAAGTTCGCTACCAAACCAACATCTTTTTTGACGTAGTATCGCCATGTTGTCAGAAAAATGGAAAAAAAATGTAGAAAGTAATGGAAAATATTTTGAGCAATATATATATTTATCGATGTTACTCAATAAATGTATTTTTTTATGTTAACATATTTTAAAAAGCCGTTGCCGATTAACTTACCATTTGCCTCTACAGTGACTTAGGGAAAGTCATTGGTCCGTAATTAGTATCTAATAAAATAAAAATTATTAGCATTTTCTAGTAATTTGAATATATAGCTTACTACATAGTCATGAAATGTCATCGTCGAATGTAGCCATACTAACATTTTCTAATTGTGATATGTAACAGGTATAAAGTTGATAAGGAACAATGTCCGAAACACTGCCTTGGAGCACCTACCATTTTTTGTATATTGAATTATTGAGTAAACTTCTTCTATATAAAGCAAAATATCCTGGCTGAGATGCAGAGGTTTAATTTTAATTCTGTTGATTCAGCAACATCTTATGGGAGAGAAAACAAAGTTGTAATTTGAATACAATTTATTTTTTTGAGTAAATTAACACCCAAAGACGAGATGTTTAATCACTACATAGTATAAAACAAAGTCGCCTTTTCTGTCCCTATATCCCTATGTGCGCTTAAATCTTTAAAACTACGCAACGGATTTTTTTTTTCAATAGATAGAGTGATTCAAGAGGAAGGTTTATATGTATAATACATGCATAATATACTAAGGCAACATTGCTAATTTTAGAGGTTTCTAACGTGATGTCGTAAATTAACCTATTTTTTTAGGCTTATTTAGCAATTAGCAAAAACGCTGCCTAACCCTACGAGTTAGATCAAATTAATGTACTACAGTATTGTACACCATAAAAAGGTGTACAAAAAAGTCCGCGATGGTATATGTTTATCTTTTAGGGATAACCCACATTAACCATTTTTATTGTTTACTTTTTACGTGAAAAAATGGCTTATTTACGAAGCTATTTTAAGCAATACGGCATTAATCCTTATCGAATTAAGTACCTTAAATACAGTGTGCAATTAATATAGATCAATATGGTTCCTTACAGCATGTAAATTGAACAAATATTTTCGGAGATATTACAAATTTAAAATTTGCGTTTAAAAATGTGTAATGTAATAAAAATTGTATGAATTTAGATATTCCAAAGATAGCGGGAAATCTTCATAGTAAGTATAGGGGAAGAGGAATTGTTTTACTCCAAATTTAATGCGTGCAGGCCAAGGGCAGTAATGAATGAACCAAAAATACTGGATCGATTTTAATCATGTTTTCATTGAGTGACATAGGCATATATATTTTATGCCCTTGCAAAGTCGGAGCGGGCCGCTATGTTTTCATATACAACGTTCATATTTTTTCTGTAGTGTATTTAATTTAGTATCAGCATTGCACCAGTGCGAAGCCGGGGCGGGTCGCTAGTTAATAATAAATACATATACATATACATATATATATATATATGTATATATATATAGATACATATATATATATATATATATATATATATATATATATATATATATATATCAGATCGAATGTACTTACTGACAACTTACAATGTAGTTACAAAGACTGGTTTTGGCTAATATAGACAGAAATTCTACGGGTTGCTCTTGAATGCGGTTACCATTACTTTCTTCAATTTATTCAATACTTTCTTCCTTTCAATTCTCAACAATACTTTTCAATTTTTCATTTCTTTTTACTTTTCATTTCAACTCTTTCCCTCGTTGTTCTCACCTTTCCCTGGAACTTCTCACGCTGATAAAACATGTGCGTTTCGGACTCTTAAGGAATTCCCGAAAATTCCACGATTTCGAGTCTTCTTCATATTTATGGTTATAATAGCCATAAGGAGTCCTCTACCAGGTCTAACTTCTGACACGTTTCGTCTAGCCTCGGTATTTTAACCCCCGTTATCCGAAACATTGGACAACGAGGCGATGGGATATATTTTTCGTATGTTCTCTTTACTCGATTTACCTTTTTTGATTGGCTAATTTAATTATCGTTATGGGCACCAGATATTCAATATAATGCGATGTTATATTTTGTATCAAGCCAAAATTCCTTTCCCATATCATAAATATTAGGAATATGAGTTAAAACTCTAATAAATTAGACCCGTTAACTATCAACCGAAATATTTCTACAATTAACGTAAACTTAAAATTACACGATTGCCCCAAATATGAATAATTATATTTGCGTCGGAACAGAAACTCTGTTGAAGGCTTACGATTCCTCCAAGAGAAGAGATCTAGCTTAAAAAACTTTTTTCACTTTGTATACTTCTTCAATAATGTCTGTGAGATAATATACTTGTAATTGTTCATAAAAAAAAGTTGATTTGCAGGTATTAGATATTTTCTATAAATGGGTGGTTTTAACCTTGTAACCTACAGTACTTCTACAAGCAAATCTCCTTAAAACTCCTAAGCATGTCACGCGAACACCACTCTTCATCGGTTCAGAACTAAACTAAACTAATATGCTAATAAAAAAAATTCGAATATCAAAAGTAATGTTGAAACCTTCTTCCGCGGGACCACTCTCCTTTCGGGCGAATGTCACCTATCCACCGACGTCCATTACAAACCACCTGTCCGTAGGAACTGAAGCCAAAAACTCCTCGAGGCGCCATTTCAAATCTGATGGTTCAAATTCCCTATTATATTCTAGACGTATCATAAACTAAGGGATATGTGGGTGTTTCAAATAGTGGCATATTACCGGTAATAGAGAAATTAGTGAATAAGATTTTACATCATTTGGTGATATTCCAGATTTCGAAATCGTAATAACTCCAGACAATTTCCAAACATCCGTGATATGATTTAATCGGAATGGTGCATTAAACAAGTCGGATAGTTCTATATTTCCTTTTCTTATTTAATTGTTCAACACTTGTCTGGTTATGAAGTCATAATCATGTATTTTCTTTGGATTGATCTCACTTATATAACTTTGGGTACTTTGGAATCACTCTATTGGAGGCTTCTTCTAATGAATCAAGTTTAATAAGAAGAGTTTAATACTCGCTTATTGGTAGAGTATATTTAAAACGCGGCTTAGTAAATATTCCGAATAGATGAAAACATTTAATTCAATATGTTTTAGAATATATAAAATAATTCAGCACGGTAATTTGTTTTCATTTCCCTCATTATCTTTTAAAATACACCGGCAATGAAAATATTAACAGAGCCAACGCTTTCTATGCAAATATCATCGCATGAATAAACGAAATAATGGTACTATATGCTGATACTCGGGGCTATCGGTTTCAAGCACATTCAAATTTATAATCAATCAATTGCATGTTTATTCCAGTCACTTACGTTCTACCCGCATCTGTAGATATTCCAGCTAAATAGAAATTTGCTCAAAATCCAAGTGTATTAGAGTGTGACAATAGTAATGACAATATTAATAGTAGGTGAACTATTTTACATTGTTTGAAATATATGAGCCATGTTCATTTCTTATTATTCAAACGAAAATAATATCTTAAATTCAATTTTTATTAACAGTTGCTAATTTTATATAAATGTAAGCATATAATAATTAAAATAAATATATATAGGTATATTATAATGAAAAATTAAAATAAAATTATAGCATGCAAAAGACACATATGAAAGAAAAAATGAAAATGAAAGAGGCAAAAACAAAGAAGGTAAATACAAATATGTCTGGATTTATTAATCCCTATTAAAAGATATTAGAAAATATTGTATGATTAAGCTATAGCGTTACAAATTAAAACAATGACAGCTCGATGGCTCCACGTTATTTTAAATAATATAGTGTTACAAACATCTGGGTCTTTTCCCGAAAATATGGATTCAGTTTGTAATGAACGTAGAGAATGTCTCTATCAAGATGACACTAGAAAAGGAGGGCAAAACATTTCATTCGCCCAGATAACTGCTGAAATCTTATAATTTCCACCCCTTATCTCTGGCATAATATGAAAACAACTATTTTAAACCGGCAATAATACCATGAAAATTTCAATAATAATCAAAGTAAGTATTTTAGTCCCCAACTAAGGATTGACAAATAGATGGTCACACTAGAATTACATCCATATATTTTTTAGTTATCCTTAATCCTCAAAAGATGCGTGTATAAATTTGACAGCCGTCAGATCATTAGTTTGTGTATTATAGCATTTTGAGTGAAGCAACTTTTGTTATTGTGAAAAAAATGGATAAAAATTAATTTTGCGTGTTGATAAAACATTTCTTTTTGAAGGGAAAAGTACAGTTGAAGCAAAAACTTGGCTTGATGCCGAGTTTCCGGGCCCTATCCCAGGAAAATCTACCATCAAAGATTACTATGTTAAGTTTAGACGGGGTGAAATGAGCACCAAAGACGGTGAACGCAGTCGACACCCAAAAGAGTTTGTTACCGAAGGAAACATTTAAAAAATTCACAAAATGATTTTGAATGACCGTTAATGACTCTGAATGAAATAACAGACACTTAAAGATATCAACTGAACGTGTACATTATGTCATTCACGAATATTTGGGTATGAGAAAACTCTGTGCAAAGTGAGTTCCGCGCGAATTCACTTTTGATCAAAAACAGCGACGAGTTGATGATTCGCAGCAGTGTTTGAAGATGACAAAGCGTAATAATCGAATTTTTGTATGATATGTGAGATATGTGACAACGGATGAAATATAGCTCCAACATTTCACTCCGAAGTCAAATCAATAGTCATCTGAGTGGACTGCACACGATGAATCAGCTCCAAAGCGTGGGAAAACGCAACAGTCAGCTGGAAAGGTTTTTGTGTCTGTATTTTAGGATGCGCATGGAATAATTTTCATTGACTACCTTGAAAAAGGAATGACTATCAACAGGGTAGTCCATAGATAACATAGCATTACATACAAAATCGCCGAAAAACGGCCGCATTTGTAGAAAAATAAAGTACTGTTTCACCAAGACAATGTACCGTGTACCTTCCTCATCCACCATATTCTTTAGACCTAGACCACAGCTACTATCTCCTATTCTCAGATCTCAAAAGAATGCTCGCTGCGAAGAAATTTTCGTCGAATGAAGAGGTGATCGCCGAAACTGAGGCCTTTGCTTCAAGCTAAGGACAAATCGTATTGAAAAGGTGGAGGGTCGCTATTATCAATGTATCACCCTTGAAGGGAGTTAGGTTGAATAAAAAAAACTAATTTTGCAAAAAAAATGTGTTTTAATATGGTAGGCCGGGGACTTTTCAATTGAAGTGTTATGTAGAATCCGATATAATCAAAAGTTGTAAATTTGTAGTAGTTGTAGTTAGATATGTAGTTGAAATGATCATTTTTGTTTATAACTGGATCATAATTAAATGCTTGCATATATGCTTATCACTGCTAAGATGTTCGAAAGCCCTTTGGAAGTTTGAGATGGGTTTTCATCCAAGAAGTCTTACAATTCATTCCCGTCGGAGTTTCTAGATCTTCTATGTCAATCAAACTGTTTGATAGATTTCGGCCGTAGATTCTTGCAAATGAAACAATATAATTAATTAATGTCGAAATAGCAGATACTCTGAAAATATCAACTGGACATGTACATCATATCATTCACGCATATTTGGGTATGAGAAAACTCTGTGCAAAATGGGTGCAGCGTGAGCTCACTTTGGACCAAAACCAACGACGTGTTGATGATTCGGGGCGGTATTTATGCAAGTAAGATGATCAAGCGTAATAAACCCGCGTTTTTGCGTTGATATGTGACAATGGATAAAACATGGCTCCATCATTTCACTCCGAAATCCAATCGACAGTCATTCGAGTAGACTGCACACGCTGAACACGCTCCAAAACATACAGTACACACAGTACGTAAGTACTTTATGTACAGTACGTAACAGTCTGCTGGCAAGGTTATGGCGTCTGTATTTGGGATGCACGACTACCCTGAAAAATTTGGCTGACTACCTTGGTCCTTCCCATCAGCTGCGATATTTTTGCTCGAATTCCTTTTAAATACACCAAGGAATGCTTCGAATAAAACGAACTTTGGCGAACGATTACCAATCCAATGTCAACGTGTCTTCTTTTCTTGATAATTAATTCCGTTTAATTGGATGAATTCAAAGTAAACATCCTCGTGGTCTTCAACCAACTGCGCCATTTATGAACTGAAGAAAGGTATAAAACACAAAAATTATTAGTTTTCTGAAAAACCGTTAATCATTAAAGGAAGAAAAGAGATAACTTGTTGCATAGCGATACAAATAGATATTAGTGGTGCATATTCGAATAGATTATCCTATTGAAAGTCGATTTCTTGGAAGATGTTTTAGCTAAACTAAACGAAACAATAGAGAATTTCTTATTTCCCGCATACAATATTCAAACAACACCAACGTTCTAGAAAAGAAAACTGTAACGGTCTCGACAGTTCTAGTGTGGACCCGTCGAAGAAGCGGGAAATGTGAAAAACGTTATAAATTGTATATTTATGAAAATGCAATCCAATAAGGGGAATAAATTTCTACCGAAATTGAAAATAGGATTATTGTTTTTGCTGCTTGAAAACATAAACCGTATCAAAATAAAATTGTTTTTCATTTTTCCTTTCTCTCCTCAATACTATATCATTTTTCTTTTGGTGGTTATGTTATTTCAATGTTTAAGACGAAGACAATTCTTTATCCAATTTAATATTTAGAATAAATAATACATCAGCGGGTTTCTAAAATATTTGTTTGAACATTATTATAAAACTTGTGTTTAGAACAAAATCTATCTACAGTGCTAGATCTGTTTGGAATTTTCTCCATTTCGTTATTGGATTATATTATCTCAATATATTTGAAGGATATTT
Organism: Rhynchophorus ferrugineus; assembly: GCF_030347505.1. Lineage (NCBI taxonomy): Eukaryota > Metazoa > Arthropoda > Insecta > Coleoptera > Curculionidae > Rhynchophorus > Rhynchophorus ferrugineus. Next base: position 9,074,194 of record NW_027472581.1, on the reverse strand, counting down.
GGGAATCTTGATAACATAAAACTTCTATAAATAATAATCCGCAAGATAATAAATATCCGATTGGAGATTTGATATTCTTTAAAAAAGAAATAAGTTCTTCATATGCCAGTTATAAGCCCCTGCCCCCTTTGTATGGAGATATTATAAAACTTGTGTTTAGAATAAAATCTATCTACAGTGCTAGATCTGTTTGGAATTTTCTCCATTTCGTTATTGGATTATATTATCTCAATATATGTGAAGGATATTTGGGACACTTAATAACATAAAACTTCTATAAATAATGATCCACAAGATAATAAATATCCGACTGGAGACTTGATATTCTTTAAAAAAGAAATAAGTTCTTCATATGCCAGTTATAAGCCCCTGCCCCCTTTGTATGGAGATATTATAAAACTTATGCTTAGAACAAAATCTATCTCCAGTGCTAGATCTGTTTGGAATTTTCTCAATTTCTTTATTGTATTATATTATCCTAATATATTTGAAGAATGTTTGGGAAACTTGATAACTTTTCATACCAATTAAGCTAATTTACAAAAAATAACCTTTGTTGTATCCTAAGCCTAATTTCTGACTGTGATTCACTTAAGTTGACTGATGATAGTGAGTTGAATTCTCGGTTCTAAATTCCAATTTCATAAAATATCTGGACTTCGCAATATTCAAAAAACAGCTAACAATTATAACTTATTTTTATGATAATCCAGTATTTCCTTAGTTTGGATTGACTATAGTTGCTATTTGCTATGAATATACTAATAAAATATATCGCACACTTGAAAAGTTGCTTAATGGATATATGTCATCATTTGTGCATATTTTTTTGCAAAGTAATTAAAACACCTTATTTTATACACTCGATAACCAAGAAAATAGCTTTATAACATCTTAACCAGTGCTGAAAGTTAATCTGCTATGAAAACAAAAACATATCTTAAGTTCCTCTCAGAGGTTCTTATCTCATACTTTAATCCATTACATGGTCGTTTCCCATTACCTAACATCTATATTTCTTTAACATCTAACCTATGTATTGATGATATTTTCGTCGTATAAACAATATTAATTTAAGTAACGGTCAACAAAATAATATGATTACACATATGACGCAAGAATGCACGCTAATATTCGAAATAGATCTAAACAATGAGCAAATTAGTGAATTAGTAAGCAATCAGCTTAAATGAATTCCTATTCAAGTGGTTAGGTTCCTTTTTAAGAGTTTTCTTTAGAAAAATACATTTCAAATTGAAGGAGTTCTATTAAAATTAAATAAAGAATGATGTCCTGCAAAAATTATAAGAACTGAATGTAAACATCATTACTGAACCCCACTAGTGTAAGTAAAAATTTTGAATAAAGAACTGTTGCTTAAGATAATTAAAATTAAACTGAATCTACTGCATGACAGCAATAAGAGATTTTGCAGGAGGCGAGAAAGATTCACTATATATAGCTAAGCAAAATGACAAATCAGAAGGCCAAAGAAGTGCAAAAAGAACATTTTAAAAATTCAAATAAATGTTCTGATTAACATTAAATTGTACTATTAAAACAAAATGTGATATCTAAAGAACTCAGTATAACGCTTACCTTATATTTGCTTGAGTGAGATATGTATTTAGCACTAAATTTCTTCATAAGGTAAATAGTACTTAACTGCTTGTAAATAGAGAGAGTTAATTTAAAGTTAAAATATATCAGTGTGAATATTAAACCAAGTGTTAAATAGGTATTTACATGGATAAACATTGTATAATAATGAACAGAACACATTTATCTAAATAGTAGTTTTAATAATAAATAGTCAATTGTGTACATATATCTTAATTACCACAATTCCACCATTCATCAAACTTTTAGCTCGACACCAAAACCAATAAGTCACCCTGTCTTCACAATATATTTATATTATATTACACTATTTTACAATCCACAAAAAGATTTTCTTGAAGATTAACACAAATATATTTAATATACTTGACTTAATAGGTTAATTGAAAGGTGTTACCATAGCAAAACACATTTTTTTGGCAAATTTAGTTTTTTTATGCAACATAATTCCCTTCAAGGATTATACACTGATTATAGCGACCCTCCAACTTTTCGATACCATTTTTGTAGTACGATTTGACCTTTGTTTCAAAATAGCCCGCAGTTTCGGCGATCACTTATTCATTCGAAGAAAATTTCTTCCCAGCGAGCATCCTTTGCGATCTGAGTGAAGAAAATAGTCGCTAGGAGCCAAATCTGGAGAGTACGGTGGATGAGGAAGCAATTCGAAGAATTCACGGATTTTTGCCATCGTTTCCCTGACTTGTGACACGGGGCATTGTTTTGTTAAAGCAGCACTTTCTAATTTTTCAAATGCGACCCTTCTTCGGCGATTTCGTCCTTCTGACGGTCCAATAACACTATGTAATAGTCACCGTTGATGGTAATTCCTTTTCAAGCTTTGGAGCGGGTTTATCGTGTGCAGTCCACTCGGATGACTGTCAATTGGAGTTCGGAGTGAAATGATGGAGCCGTGTTTCATCCATTGTCACATATCGATGCAAAAACTCGGGTTTATTACGCTTGATGATCTTCAAGCACTACTCCGAATCATAAACTGGTCGTTGCTTTTGGTCAAAAGTGAAATCGTGCGTCACCCACTTTGCACCGATCTTTGTCATAACCAAATATTCGTAAATTATATGATGTACACGTTCAGTTAATATCCCTAGGGTGTTTGCTAATCACTGAATTTCAATTTACGATCATTCAAAACCATTTTGTGGATTTTTTAAATATTTTGTCACAACAATCTCTTTTGGGCGTCCACTGCTTTCACCTCTTCGGTGCTCAATTCACCACGTCTAAACTTAGCATACCAATCCTTGATGGTTGATTTTCCTTGGACTGTATCCGGAAACTCGGCATCAAGCCAAGTTTTTGCTTCTACTGTGTTTTTCCCTTCAAAAGCAGTATTTTATCAATACGCGTAACTCCATTTTATCCATTATTTTACAATAACAAAAGTTGATTCACTCAAAATGCTATAATTCAAAAACGAATGATCCCACAGCTGTCAAATTTATACACGCATCTTTTGAGGGATGAGGGATTTTGAAGGATAACTAAGAACATAGGAAATTAATTCTAGTAGCGCCATCTATGTGTCAGGCTGGGGACTTTTAAATTTACCTCTTAATATATGCAGATTTCAGATTTTTTTTGGATTCCCCTTCTTCCCTTTTAGTTTTCATAATAATATTGAAAGTTATAAAAATATTATATATTCGATTTAATGAGTTGTTATTTGATGGTACTTGATGTTTCTAAAAGAGATAAGTTATATAAGGATGGAAAGTTTGTACGCAATGATTTATCGAAATATTAGAATATTTACTGCAAAATAGAATTGAAGATTAAAAAAGCCAATTGCTAGTTTAGCTAGTTAGATGCATTTTAATTAATGGAGATTATGGATAGAGATACAAAAGGCTGCCCTACAATGTATGCCTCCTATCAGTAAATATAAATAATGGCGAAATACAAAGACAGTACTAAGAGGGAGCTAAATCTAGTCAATAAACTGGAGCTTCAAAAAACACATATTTTATTTTCTGTTTCTGGAGTTTGTTTTCTGTGTTCCGAATTCTTCAATTTTATTAATATTTTAAAATATAAATTTATTTTATTTTTTATTCACAGATTAAAACATTACAAGTTATTGCCGGCTAGCCAATATAATACAAGAAATAAGAAGCTCTTTTTACGGTAACTTTAGTCTAGATATGTGTCGAGGAAAATCCATCCACCCTATCTAAATCTCTTATGTAATAATGTTTATACTACACTACACAAGATCAAATAGTGTCCTGTTCTGGCGTAACAAAAGAGTTATATTACATCGACATTTACATAAGAATGAAATCCTAGCAATTCTCTTAAGTTCCTGAGTGACAGTGGGTATCTAAAGGTTTCGGTGTAGGTAATCAGTCCTGTAGTATCTCAGTACACCTACAATACATCCCAGGAGATTGTTCTGTAAAACTTGTCTTATATTTATATTAGTTTTTGCCGAACATCCCCATAATCGTATTCTTTATGTACTGATAGTTATGTTTTTTTCCTATTAACCACTACCATAGAAGATGAAAAATTAAATTCGCATTACTAATTAACTTTTAATTTTGATTTTGATTTGATTTATAGCAATGAAACATCGTACCATATAACTTTAAAAAAAGACATGATTGTTTTAATATTTTCTATATGTGTGGCGATGGACGCCATGCAAGAGGGTGAGTTTGCATTTGTTACACGTTGGTCTTTCTTACTGCAACTATAGATCATTCAATGTCTTCAATTTACATCAATAAATATCTGCAATAAATCGCCCATACCGATTTAGCAGCTTGTAAAACACAAGAACTTTTTGATCCATGCAATCATATGTCCAGTACTCCCCTGGACTAACCCGTTACTTTTTAGCCTTAAAATAAATATATTAAATCCACTTCACCGCCAGTCACAAAGCGTCACAAAACTGTTGTTTTTTTTTCCAGGCAAGCAATGAAACTGTGTTTTCCTAATTATTACCATTAAATTAATTGAACCCTAATATGTCAGTGGCAAAATAACAATGAGATTAAACGTTTTTAAAATAATTGTCCTGGCAGTTTTCCTAAAAATAAAATAAAAACCCTATAGCCGTATATTAAAGTGTTTATCAACGGTCCCAAGGGTCTTCAACCCTAGTATGCAAATTGTCTGGAATAAGTAAATATTTGCCTTTGATGTGGTACAAATGCCTCGGAGTAAAAGTCATATATTAGTACAGAATAAAGTGGTTATATACATTCATCGTATCAAATAACGAAAATAAAACCTTCTAGTCTGCGTGTGACACTTACGAATAAGAACGGCAAAAGATATACGCTCAGAACTGTCCCGGGCTTGTTATTTTTTCACGTATTTCCTTTTAAAGGATCTCTATATATGACCTTTAAAAGTCACCATGAAAATATCCACGAGCGTAAAATTTATTCTTTGTTCGCTATGTCTTTATTTTCTGTAATTTTAACTCGGTAATTCATAAGAAAAGAAACGAGGAAAAAAGTATAAACTGCCTTTTTATAAAACATTTTTCTTTTGACTTGTTTTTTTCCAAAAAAAAAGTTTCTCTTTTCCTCTGTTTTTCTATATTTAGATTTCAGACCAGCCGAATATTTGTTTCGTAATAAAAATGTAAAATAAAATTTTATTACGAAAAATGTCTTGTATGACATATGTTTTCTGTTATTTTTGAGAAAATGTTAGTTTATGTAAATTTGGAAATTTAACAACCCTAAATTTCTGTCTTCAGTCACGAAGAAAGACAGAAAGTCCACTCCGCTGTGTTCTGAGAAGCAGGTAGCAAAAACCATAGAGAAAATTCATCGCGATCAACTATGAATAGACTGTCAACAGAGTGATAAAAATAGTTTAAGCCTAAAATTTCCTCATGAGAAACTACATTTTTTTCATTCCCACCTGTACTACTTTGCAGGAAATTTGGGAGATGTAAGTGAAGTGCAATGTAAATGATTTTACGAGGACATGAAATATGTGGAGAATAGTTCCCAATAAAAATTGAACATCTCATTGACATCAGAAAACTGTTGAACGCATCAAATAGAGCTTTCAGGTTTTTCCAAAAGCAAAAACGTAATAAAAGGAACCTCACTGAGAAAACGCAAAGGTTTTATTGTAACTTCAGCATGTTACACAGCCTTAGGTTTCCCAATTAGAAAATGCATTCTCATCCAATCCCACCTACTTTGATGGAAATTGAGGAGATGTAAGGGAAGAGCAATATAAACGATTTTACCTGGACATGGAGATGAGATGATGGAGATGGAGAGAAGATGCCAATGAGAATTAAGGTCTCAATTATATCAGGCTACTATTGGACACTTCAAAGAGACCTTTGAGATTCCGTCCAAAAGAGAAAATAAAAAAATAGTTTCTCTGAGAAAAAGAAAGGGTTCTATTGTGACTCGAGCATGACACAGAGAACAGAACATTATCACTCTAGAAACGAGTCGATAGATTATCTTAGATAAATACCTACATTTAAGTTCATGCAAATCATAGAGGCATTATACCTTTAAACCGTCTAACCGTTTCCGTCTAACCTACAATTTGTCTTTATGCTAATTTAAATCTAGGTATATAACTAGGATGACCCATCGGCCCTAACTCAGTCTCTGGTGAAATAACAAGATCAGATGGTTTGATTCTTTTGAGTCTGTGTCCTGTTCTGGTGGTATCCAAAAGCAATATTTCAATATTTGTATGAGAATGGAGTCTTTCCTCATGTCCCCTTGCAATTCCCTTGATTTCTTGACTGACTGTGGGTATCTGACGGTTTCCATCTAGGTAATCAGTCCTTTAGTATTTGGGTGCACCCCCAATACCTCTCAGAACTTTGTTCTGAAAAATTTGTATTTTCTTTACGTTACTCTCTGGAGAACATCCCCATAATTGAACTCCGTATTTCCAAACAGGTTTCAATATTTACTTATATAATAGCAATTTATTATGTACTGATAATTGTGATTTCCTCAAATCAGCCAGAACATTTTCGTATATTTCAATTCCAATTCTTTTATTTTCTTCTTTATATGGTCCTTCCAGCGAAGTTTTGCATCGAGATTCATTCCAAGATATTTAGCGTTGTTGCTATATGGAATGATCCTGTTATTAAATCGTAGCCTGGTGATTTCCTGGGGTTAATGTCAGTTTTAATAACATTGGTTAACTCTTTCGGCGTGCCATCTGTTAAATTTTTGAGATAGTCATTTACGGTTTTGATTTTTATTTCTAGTATTTCTCTTTTCAGTCTTTGTGTTATATTGTTTAAACTATTTTTATTTTCTGGTGTTCTGTTTTGTTGCCATTTTTTTCGTAATTTACGTTTTTCAGCTACCATTTCCCTCATTTCTTTTGGATAATTAATTCCTTTAGTTGTACTCTTAATTTCTGGAGTATTATTCCTAGCAGCTTGTTGAATATCTACTACGAATTTTTCTGCTTCAAGATTTAATTGTTCAGTTGTCTTGAGGGGTACATTTATTTGAATTCGTTTGTTCAATTCTTTTGTTTCTGAAATGTATGCTAATTATGAGATTTTTTAAGAATCATTTAGAAAGAATGGTGGTAAAACCCAATTTAGTTTTCTGTTGTAAAATTGTTTTAAATTACCTAGCTAACTCAAAGAGAATCTATTTTAAATTTCCTTTTACCCTTATCCTTATCCTCCAATTCAAATGATTAGTCCTTTCTTTCTCAGTTTAAAATTTGAGTCTTAACAAAATTGACTAGACTGTCCATTCATCAGAGTATCGAGCAACTAAAACCGCTAACTTCCGAATCATTCTCCTTCAGGATAACTGAATTAACCACGCGATGCATCCATGTATGCTCTTAAAATTACATGGTTATTTATCCACATTTAAGAGGCCAACTTAGAAATATTTAAGCTAAAGCTCGTTTTAGTTTACTTCGCTGTAAATGGTATCAATAAATGGGTATAATGATTGCATAAAATGAATAAGGTATTTTAAACACAAATAGAAGGGCCCCAAAGGCAGTTTTCACTAGGATCTCTCTAAGAGGTTCTCTAATATAGGCAAGAAAACAAAACAATGCATATATCTTGCGACCAATCAATACAGTTGTTACATTTTGCATCATATTATAGTTTAATCTAACCGGGGGGTGTTGAATGAATGCCGAAGCATTTTACTAATTTTATTTGAGGATTTAAAGCTATTATGCTGTATTTCCAACCTTCAACGTAATCTATTTATGGATATTGTTGACTACCACCTGTAGCTTTTTAGAACTATTGGCGGAATTATATAATTTGCTATAATAACTTTGTCGCAATATTTCAGCACATATTTCACCACTAATAGACACTACTTCTTTTGCTTTTAATCTATCAACAGTTTAGAGCAAGCAGAGTCTTCAGTTAAGCCCGAATAGAAATTCTCCTTCATGTACTATAAACGTAATCTGTTAACAAATATTTTACAATATCTGATTAGACGTAGAATTGTTTATTATTAGTAGAATTATTTGATCTTATATAGTTGATGAAGAATGCTATAAGCGATCTAGAAAATTCAAAAGTAAAAAATGGAAACGTACTTCAGATCTAAGTATAACAGGATCATTCATGATTTATGATCAATTTTGACACCAGACATTGCCATTTGCAATTATTATCCGATTATTCCTATTACCTTCCTATATATTAATATCTATATTTTTAAAAATAATAAAAGTTTGATAGTAACAAAATCTATTACTCCGTTTTGTCCTGCAACACTTATACAGAGTAATCTATATTTGGAACACTCAACAAAGATTTTAATTTAGAAAACATCCCTCAAATTTAATTACCACTTCAACTTCAGGAAAAATTTACATCTTATATAATAAGCTTTTTTGACTTTAATTAAATTAATTTTAATTAAATCTCCGGATTACTTTTATATTAGTATCGCAAAGAGATGAATAACCAAATTTGATAATACAAAAGCCTTATTAATTCTCCGAATAATTCAATATCGGTGCTACAATAAATTCACACAGGAACGTTCGACTAAAGGCCAGTTTATATCTGGAGATTTATTTTGCCTGAGCTCTTTTATTTTCTGAATAAAACATATTCTCCAATCAATTTGGTAAACATAGAAACCGTACTTCTTTGTTTATAAATAAAACCGTTGATATTACCCCAATAAATTATTGAAATTATATATGAAATAGATTTCGTTTATTTTCCCTTTTTCATTTTCTGCTGTATTGACAAGCTGTTAAGTAAATAAGGAGTAATTTATAAGCAGCATTATCGTAATTCTTAATATCAGTTCCTGCAATAAAATTGCGTTTTTGATCGTTTTAATTAAATATTTGGGGAGCAGGTATGTGCAAATTAATTTATCTACCGTAAAATATGATTCTTAACTATTATTGTTAGCATTTTAATGGTATGACTAAACGGTAATTTCAATTTATGAAAAAATAAACTAATATTATATTAATAAATTACATAATTAATTGAGTCCTTCCTTTTTTATTTGAACATTCAAAATGTTAAAAGAGCATCTAATTTGTTATAATATACAAAATCAAAACAACATCAAACAAAATCGATTTCTTCCAACATCGATCCATTTTCGCATTTCTTCAACATGTCGAAACCATCAAGCTTTGATGCAAAGATCTGAACAAGTAATAATCAGACTGCGTTATGTTTGATGCGTCTGCTTTCGGTATCGATGTGGATGGTTCGGATGGTAGACATTTTTCCTCCATTTATTTACAGTTCTCAGCACATGCACTGCTAAGTTTTCATCCTATCAATATTACAAGTCGTTGTCAGACCGTTTTCTATCATTGGCAGCAAACCCCCTTCCTTTATTCCAAATTCCAAAATTGGAACATAATGGAACAGCATCACCATAAGCCTCTAAAAGTGTTTTAGGAATGTAATCAAATAAAACAATAAAGGTAATATCGATTTTAAGTAGTGAATTATGAAAAACTGCCTGTATAAAATAAATAACTCTACAATATATATATATATATATATATATATATATATATATATATATATATATATATATATATATATATATATATATATAATATATATTAATATTATTTACGGTTGCATCAGGTTAAAAAGTTCTTTTTTTTATTCTTAAAAAACTATCAGAAATATTACAATACACTGATATATTATCTCCTTATACCCAAACCTAAAATATATATAAAGAATAGACAAAATAATATGAAAATGCTACGAAATACATGCAACAGAGTACATCTTCTTTCATGTTGACAACATTGTTTCCGTGGAAATAATGTGAACTGTATATATGTTCAATTTACATGTCAGGTCTTGTAGGTCTTGTAGTTCACAAGCAACAGTATCTACAATAACGACTGCATACACAAAACTGGTAAAATAACATAAAAAATGAATAGTGGGCGAAACCGAAAGTTAGCTAACGGTAACCTGTCTGCCTTTAGAGTCAAGCATGGGGGAAGTTCCGTTATAAGCTTGAGTGGTATTATCGTGACATTCTGGTGATTCTCTCATTTATGTCGGTGACCGAACGATTGCGAATTTATATCAGAATACCCTCATGGATATGATCAATGCAGCAATTCAAGGTTTACTAACAAACATTCAACAAGTGACCATGTTTATAGAATATAAGATTTAAGTGAAAAAGCCTATGCAGGTTAAAGTGTATGTGCTACTATATACTTAGATGTAGCAAGAGAATTGTTCCCTGAGCCTGCGAGAAAAGAGCCCTCTTCTTAAATTCCAGAAAATGTTACCGATACAACACTCTGATATATTAAAATCTTATACTGCAGCCAGAATGTTTAGAGTCGAATAAGAGGAAGCCTACTCCACAATAAAATAAGTTAAAGCAGGTGTAAGTCAAGGAAGTGTATAGGGGCCAATTGCATATGATACGCCACAAATTGATAAAGTCACGATGGCTACATTTGATGATGATTCGGAGACAATAGAGAAGAATCCATGCGAATATACAAGAGGCAAATGACTGGAAAATAAAAATTAACGAAAATATATATGTACGTGTTCAGTTAAGTATAATCAGACCGTAGAAGCACATATAACAAAAAATAATCATTCCATATAACAATAACTCTAAGTATCTCAGAATGAATTCTGATGCAAAACCTCGCTGGAAGAAACATGTCAAGATGACACTGGAATGAAAATGTAGAATAAAATGAATTCAATTATGGGGATGTTCAGCGAAAACTAACATAAATACAATACAAGTTGTCCAGAAGAAAGTCCTGAGAAATATTGTAGGTACACCGAGATACTACTGGACTGATTACTTACATCGATACCTTCAGATACCGATTGTCAATCAGAAAATCAAGAGAAGTGCAAGTAGTAACAATGACATTTTTCAAAAAAATATTCAACAATGAAGTTCTTTCGTGACCAGCACAACCGCCAGGAGTTTCAGAGAAGAAAGTGAAGAATAGATCTTCATTATCATTGAAGAAATTTTATGGTGTTTTGTTTCAATCATAGGACGACATTTTATTGGAAACTATTTAGACATTCTACAGATCTATTTCAAGAAGAATTTCAGCCGTTTTAAGAGCACATGGCGGCTCAACATTTTATTGATAAATAAATATAGGGTCTACGTTAAATGTTCATATTATTTTGTAAAATTCCTGTACATCGATGTTCCCAGATCGTTTTCATCACGTTGTTTAGCCTTCACTACGCATTATTTATCCCGGCTGATCTTTCTGTTTGATAAATACTGACGGTTCTTGTTCTTGTCATCGAATTTATTACGTTCACTGTTTTCGGAACAGAATGAGACCCGTCCAACCGCGAGGAAAAGGAAATTGTCATTCTATGCACGTTCGCCCTCCCCAGCTCATATGTTCCGGAAAAATCCCAAACACGACGAAATAAAGAAACTTAAGACGGTCCAATGTGCCATTGCAACGATACAAAACTTTTGTGGGTCTTTTCTTTTTCCGGCTCTCGATTTCTGATTAACTTTTTTTTGCTGGGGGGTGATGGTGATGGGGCTGTTGGTGTTGCGGTTACTAGACAATATTCATATATACGAAATTTGCCTTTATGAAAATGCTATATTTTACTATACAGGTTAAGATATTAAGCAGGGAAAACAATGTTGCAAATGAAATTCAATTTATTTTCCCTCACGTAAGAATTCTACTGTTCTTAATTCTTGAATTTCTTTCTTCTGTATTTCTTCTCTATTTCTTTCTTTTGGCTATTTCTTAATTGAACTAATTATAATTCTATCACCCTTTTAATTTCTTTATTCTTACTAATTCTATATTCATGACATTTTACTGTTTGGTTATTGGTCTTGGTTCTGTAACTCTTTGATTCTAATTGTGTTACAGATTTCGATATTCTGTTCTTAGTTTTTTAATTCTTTCTAATTATTTTGCCAATTCTGATTCTAGTTGTGGATGTATTGTGTTTTATCGTTGAAGCTCCCTCGAGTTCTTGGTGGAGGTGAACAATGCTAGTCCGAGAAACCATTTTCTGTATCTCGATTCGTTTAGAATTTCAAGAAGGGAAATACTATTCCAGCTACGAACTTCTCATGCCGATAGAACACATGCTTTACGGACTCTTAAATGTTTATAGCTAACGTAAGGGGTCCTCTACCAAGTCTACTTCTAACACGCTTGGGCCAGCCCCGGTTGCTGAACCCCCATTATCCGGAACACTCGGCAACGAGCCGATGAGACATCTTTTTGCTAGACGCGTATTTTCTGTTTGCTCGGTACCTTTCTTATCTTGGCCTAACCTCACCAGACATACGATATAATGCGATATTTTATATTGTCTTAAGTCATAATTATTTTCCACATAACACAAATGTTACGAAAACAGTTAAATGTTCTAATAACTAGACCTAAGCTATAAAAATTAAAAAACATTATAATTTTCGTTAATTTAAAATTAAACAATTTTTATATATAAATAAACGTAATTGCGTATCGACAATAAATGCTATCCTATATTCCTTTGTGGATTATTTTGTAACATAAAGTCACGGCCTACTCGGAACGTTATTACTATCTTACAATATTGTCTACTTACACGGAAAGATGACATGAAATTTTCTCGCTAATATGTTAATTTTCTTTGTATTTGCTTATAAATTAATGGCACATATTTTTTGGGATACCCTATCAGTAATTTCTATTGATCTATTGACCTTTCTACTTATTTTAAAGATTAATGAGAAAATACATAATAAGACTTTAGGTTTGTTAACAATCATTCGACAATTGATCAAATGCATAGAATAGAACCGACTTTCTCGGCCTCCACCAAGAACCCGAGGGAGAGGCTTCAGCGATAAAGCAATTCAGGGAACAAGTATGACACAAGGACAGAAATAGAACAGTCAAATATCAACAATTAAGAATATAAACAGTACAGTCAAGTGTCAAGAAACATAGCAGTCAGATACAAGAATCAGTCAGCAATAATTCAAGATGGCGGGCAAATTTGCGTCAGAGACCGCAAAAGTAGAATCTCCATTGAAAGAAAATATTCACAGAATAAGCTCACATCAATAGAATGGTAGAATTCTTATCAGTCACTTCGTGGGCACATACATACCAATTTTTATACATTTTCTATTTCACATCTTTTATTTCGTATATTTGTTATATTATTAATTTAAATAAATATACTCGTCTTTGTGCATTAATTTACACAAAGAGAGAAAATAAATTGTATTTTTACAACATTGCTTTCTCTCTCTAACACTCAACAATTACTATACATGCTTTCCTTATTTTCCTTTGTAGATTATGTACTATGAAGTCACGGCTTACTAGAAAATTTATTAACATATTACGATACTGTCTACCTAAGGAAATATGACATAGCATATTCTCGCTAATATATTAGTTTTCTTGGTATTTCCATATATATTAATAGTACATATATTTTAAGAAAATCTATTAGTTTTCTATTGATCTATAGACTTTTCTGGTTATTCTGGAGGTTAATCGAAAACTTCTTTCTATTCAAATTCATTTATGTTCAATAATGACGACAAAAAAAATGTGTAACTCCTGGGTTACGATTAACACCACTTATATTTTCCCCTTGCTGAAATGTAGAGAATAGATATTTTACTAATTTTGATGTTACCAAAGGCAATTCGCAGAAACAACATTTTGCGGGGCAATGACATACTGGAAAAAAATTGGTAAAAACATACCAATACCGCACATTGCCATAGTAAATGGCAAAAGGATAAAACTCAAAGAAAACGAAATATTATGTTAGTTAACACTCTAAATGCTGTAAAAACTAAAAGTTTAGTTTAGAAACATACAATCAATCCAGCATTTCCTCAACCTATAAATCACTTTAGAATGTTGATGTCAAGACTAATAAATGTTTTCCTTTAAGGGATGGGTGTAAGAGGTCCTAATAATATGTATTACTCCTTTTAATTTGGAAGAAAGAAGAATCAAGAATCAATATTTAAGATTAAAGGATTGTTAGCTTAATTTTTAGGTCCTAACACAAAAATTATAAATAGTCTATACTTTAAATTATATCTATACATAGAATTTATAATTCTATATATTCAGTACATAAAGTAAGCTAAGTTATGCATAAAATAACTAATATATAATATACAATAGCTTTGAAATTTCCTCGATAAAATATTGGAAATATTTATTCCAATCATATATAAGCTTCGCTGAATAATAAACATCTATTTGTATTATGTTTAGTAAAGTTTTACCACTAAAAAAAACGCTATGAATTCAAATATAGGCATTTTGAAATTTTATTAAAACTGAAGCTTTAATTTAATTTATTTTAAAAGAATACACTTTTATATACATATTAAATACATTATAACTATATTTTCAATAGCATATCAATAATAATAAATGATAAAATAACACTTAAAGCCTTTGTATTTTTTATAAAATAGATCGATTCTTTAACAATGAGTTAGATCAACTCTTAATCTTTTAGCAAGCGATATAATTAATGTATTTACAAAATTTCATATACAGGAAAATGTAGATGTTTAATTTAGAAGTTGATTCGAAATTTGCTCACCTTAAGTGACAAAATTCAACCTCTCCATATTCCCAAATTTTATAAATATTGCGACCAACAAATATTAATTCAAGTTAATAATAAATGTAATGGAAAACATCTTATCGAAAACATATCTTTCACTAAAAACGAATCGAATGTATTTGTATAGAATTTTTTATTTTGTTTTTTATAAAACGATTATATGTAAAAAGCTTTTAAGAACCTTGTTTACTGAAATATTAATACGTTTGAAATAAAAACAGTAAATATTTGATTTTGTTATACTTAACCATAGAAATATATAAATAATTTAACATAGATCTCTTGTTTATTGAACTGAAATTACAAAAAGCAATAACATTCCACCATAAATAATCTGTTTTATTTTTTTTAAGTATGAAGGTTTGCATTTCTCCTTCGTATTGAACCAAAATTTTACCAAAATTTTAGACCAAAACGCTACTCTACCAAAACTTTAGACAATGATAATAGTTAAAACATATCATGGAAAAATATCTGTACTAACTATATGGTGGACGCGAATTTATTTCAAATATTTTTCAACTAATTTTTGTCACTAATATGCCGCAGTATCATGACAACTTGTGATAAAAATAAAGCTCACGAAATTGTCATGTCTTCTCCAACTTAATTTTTCCAGCTCAATGGTTTCCATTACCATTTTTAATCATGCGGAACCTCAATATTCATGAGGATATTTTCGCCATATAATTACATTTCATATATATTTTAAAGTTTCCTTTTACCAACATGGGTTTATCTGGACTGGACCTACAGTTTAACGTAGGCTACACGAACCGCGGTCCTCGGCATTAAGCCAACCGACTGGCGAGTGACCAACTTTGAGATCATGCCAGAAGACCTCCGATCTTACCCAGCCTGGTTACTGGCGTGACTGGGATCACTTTCTTTGCCTGATTTTGCACTCTTGCCTAGCGACCATTAGAAATGTTAAACAATCACAAACATAAATTTACGACCATGCTCCAGGGATCCGAACCCGCGACTATAGCAACAACAGGTGGATCGTCCTGTCACCTTTACAACTGCGCCAACCAAACCGGATATGGTTATTTTATTTCGGCAGGACAACACATTTCTGACACATTTCTCCTATTTTCTTAGCAGTAGCAATACCTATTTAAAACATCATTATTTATAGTTTCATATACATCTCTATGCAATATAGCTCAAAGAAAGAATATTTTGACATAATTTGAAATATGCCTCTCTCCCAAAGGTAAAATACTACAAATATCGCTCTCATGAAAACTCGCTCCATGCTCTATCGCTCTATAAAACTCATAATTTTCCTTTTATTAGCTGTATATAAAAATTAAATATATACAACTAATAAAAGGAAAATTATGACTTAGGAATATTCATCTAAAGTGACTATAATATTATTACAAGCTATTTATATGCCATCTACAGTTAAAAATCTTTTGTTTATATTTAATTAATGTCCAACCAATATTTTAATATTTAAATATTTTCATAACTTATATCCTGTAAATGACAGATGCATTGATGTATGACTTGCACATATGTTTGCACTGATGCAATATGCACAGATTGATATAGCACAGGAGTTGATAAGGTTTAACATTGATTACAACAACAAATTTTAAAATGAAACATAATTTAATAAATTCTAATATTGAAATACCAAGAATTACTCTCAAACTATGGTAAATTGATGGCAAAAGAATATTGTAAAAAAATGTTTAATCAATTTGCTGCATTGATCTAAGCACCTCACATTCAGTAAAGTGCAATTTTCTAATAAAACCAAATAGTTTATTCAAAGGATGTAACAATTAAATTGAATATTGCTGCAAATATTTATCTGCTAAAATATACATTCAACATTATGTATGGAAGTGCAGTCACGTGAAACAACACTATTACTCATAAACTGCTATTAGTGGATATAAATAAACTAAAACCCCATCTAAAAATACATATCTATAATAATTTAATTTGCATGTAGCGGAAAATGAAATGTAAACATAATACAAAATTAGACAAAGTTACTCTTGAAAATCTTTAAAATTTACAATCGATATTATATAAATTTGGTGCATAATGTTGTCATTATATCAAGAAGTTTCAATATTACTACTAATTTTCTAAATAACAAACAGTAACATACAAATTTAATGGTATTTTTCATAATATTAACAACAAATACATATATTTAATAAGTGAAAACTGAAACTGATCGAAAACTAGGTTGTTGGATATATCAAAACTTTCTTCTATTTTAGTTATATTATGCTAATATTTTAGATAACTTTTATTTCACCACAATGGAATAATATTTAGAAATATATCAAAAAACTGCACAATGTAACATAATTTTACTGACTAAAATATTCATAAATAAAAGTTAATAATAATTAAATAAATATATTATAAATTATGCAGAATTATGTTTAATACTGGTTTTATGCTAATTTGTAATGATAATATATATATATAAATACATATATAATATATATATATATATATATATATATATATATATATATATATATATATATATAATTAAATGAAAATAAATTTACCCATAAAAATAATTTCTTTCTAGTTTTTTACATATCCTTCAAAATTTTTATGTAAATGTGCAGTACGAATTTGTAGTACAATCTAATTTATTTGAATATTATTTAAAAACTCATTAAAAAACCTATAGAGCATCACCTAAATCTAATTGAGTAAGCAATTATTTTATTAAATAATATATCGTCACATACTGTCTTAAAACAAATAGCGAACATCAAAATTATTATCTATTAAATATTTATTGTGTTAATGTTTTGATATATTTTTACATTTTTACATGAAACCTACATACTTTGAAATAAATGCTTTGGTTTTACCAACAGAAATACAAATTGGTAAATTCTATTATTAAAAACGCAGCAATAATTATATAATGATGATTAAATATTTTCTAACTAACCTTCTAGGTAAAAGAAAATACAAATTTATTTATGCAGCCTTAATTTTTTAATATTAAAACTTATTTAGAATTATTTAAAAATATAACAGTCGAAACCATATTTATTTCCATAAAGTTACATGTTTAAGTACATGACATTTTTTCTATTCTAATTTAACTAAATTAATATATTCAATATTTTATTATTTCCAGATGTAAGACTATATTGCTATAAATTACCAACACAAATAAGCAAATATTGGATTTTCTATTTAATTACGTATAAATGAAAAATTAGATCTAAACATAATATGAATTTATAACAAAATCATTTAAACCGAATTATTTTATTGCACTCTAATATCATGAAATACTTCAATTTGTATTTATTATGTTAAAATTTTCTATGTTATGTAAGTAGTTCTATATAAAAAGCACTCTATATAAATAAAATCTTCAATATATCATAGCTTTGTCAGTTTTGTAGTTTTGGCTTTACTAAGTTAACATTTTCCACGTTCTATCATAATTTTCATACGAAATATCTCTTAGCAATTATAATAATGTTTTTTGATGCAATATATGGTTAACACTTAAAAATAAAATTTAGAATAATTTTATTTTACATTTTACCAAACATACTTTAAATTATAAATTAAATATAAATAATACCATATTATAATACAGTATATTCTAATAGTAATTCGTAATAAAATAATCCAATATAAGTGTGATTTCAAATTGCAATACTATAATTATTTGAATTCACTGTCGTACAATATATTAGGTATAATGTATATATTTTGTATTCTATTTTAGTTTTATTATGTTAAAATTGAATATACATTCTATTAAATTTCCATATGAAACAGTATTTTATAGTGATACATTTTTGAATGCAACAAAACTTCAGGATTTAAAAATATAATCTATTAAGATATATTTTCAACTTTACCAAATATACTTGAAAATTAAATATACATATCGTTTAAAGGTATAATGTAGTGCATTTTAGTAGCAAATTATACACTAAATAATATTAAAAATATATAGCTGAAAACAATAAAAATAGAAACGTAAACATTAAATGTCAATAGAATACAAACTGATGTTATTGATAAAGTATCTTCACTTTGTTATAATAATATATAGAAAAGTAGATATTTTACTAGTCTAGTCTGCAATAGTCTTCCTGTCACCAGTTAAATAGAAAGTTAATTCTATTTATATTTCAATATTAGAGAAAATAATATTAGAAAAAAGAGAAAGTTCATATCATATTTTAATATATTGTGAAAAACAAAACTTCTAGTTTTGTTCATTTTATGTTTTCGATATTACTGTTTAAATTTCGCGTATCCAACCATCAAACTCTTTTTAAACATAATATTAATGATTGAATTGTGAATAGTGTGTGGAAAAATTAATCTAAGCAGAATACAAATTTGTATTATTGATAATGATTGTTAAATTATAAATTTGTCTCATTGCTAATTAAAAAGCATATATATTTCAATGTTAAAACCTAATATATATATATATATATATATATATATATATATATATATATATATATATATATATATATATATATATATATATATATATATATATATATATATATATATATATATATATAAAGAGAAAGTTTGTATCATACATTGATGTATTGTGATTATCAAAATATCTCTCTTCTAGTTTTTTAATTTGATGATTTCCATTTTATTAAGAAAATTTATGTATCCACCTATCAATGTAACTCACCGTTACAAAATAAAACTGCGAACATATCAAACTTTTTTTTAAGCACAACATCAATAATTCGATTGTCAATAGTGTGTGATAAAAGTCGCCGTAAACCAGTAGTCACTTCGCGCGCTATCGAAACCATACACAGACGAAACGATTTCGGCTTCGAGATGCGCTAGCTGATGCCGCCACCGACGTGAATCTACAAGTTCGCCGCGATGCCTTCGTCGAGAAACAGTCGACGTCCAGACGCCGCACGCAAGCGTTCTGAGCGTCGGTCGTTCCAGCCATCAGTCGTCCCGCCTCTCCGTCTCTCTCTCGCGCTGCGCTCGTCGCAGTTGAATCCTGGTGCTTTTACCTCTCGCGTACGCGTGAAAATTGAAATCGCAATTTACGAGACGCATTTGCATGCTTTATTTTCTATCGGGAAGATTTAAAAAATGAATGATTTAACGTGGATGTTTCGTGGACTTCGATGATCGAGCAAATCGATTACTTCGGTGAATGAATAGCTGTTATCCCTGTATTGAAAAAAGTCCTAACGTGGAAAATACAATTGTTAATAAAAAATTATTTATACCGATGTACCGAAGAGTCATAGCGGTTTTTTTTCTGAAGAATATTACATACATTTCAGAAAATTGATAAATTGGTTTATTCACGGTAACAGGTCAATTGAAAAGCCCACGGCCTACCATAGTTAAACACATTTTCTTGGCAAAATGAGCTTGGCTTGGCTTTTTATTCAACATGATTTCCTTCAAGGGTGACACACTGATTATAGCGACCCTCCAAATTTTCGATACCATTTTTGTAGTACGATTTGTCCTTTGCTTCAAAATAGGCCTGAGTATGGTCGTTCACCTCTTAATTCGACGAAAATTTGAAATCTGAGAACAGCAAATAGTCGCTGGGGCCAGATCTGCAGAATACCGTGGATGAGGAAGCAATTCAAAGCCCAATTCATGGAGTTTTGCCATCGTTTTCACTGACTTGTGACACGGCACATTGCTAAAATAAAGACACCATAACTTTGCCCGCCGTTTTGCGTTTTCCCACGCTTTGGAGCGGGTTCATCATGTGCAGTCTATGACTGTCGATTGGACTTCGGAGTAAAATGATGCAGCCATGTTTCATCCATTGTCACATATCGATGCAAAATCTCGGGTTTATTATGCTTGATCATCTTCAAACACTGCTCTGAATTATTAATCCGTCGTTGTTTTTGGTCAAAAGTGAGCTCGCGTGGCACCCACTTTACACAGAGCTTTCTCATACCCAAATATTCGTGAATGATATGATGTACACGTTCAATTGATATCTTTAGATACAGACGCCATTTGTGCATTTTGAGGTCAATTTCTGCTATTTCATTCAATTTCAATTTACGGTAATTCAAAATCATATTAGAGATTTTTTAAATGTTTTCGTCGGCAACAACCTCTTTTGGGCGTCCACTGCGTTCACCATATTCGGTGCTTATTTCACCACGTTTAAACTTAGCATAGCAAACCTTGTCTTGAATATGCCCCATACTAGTGCTTTCAACGCTTCCTTGACCGACTTTGCTTTATGAGATGGGGCTTTATCATGTAATAAAATCACTTTACCGTATCATCGCTCTCATTCAGGACGTTTTTCTATCAAAGCCTGGTTGAAATTGATCATTTGTTGTTGGTCACGATAACTCTTATCTGTTATATTTGCAAAACAGTACATAATACACCACGCCACTCTGGTCTCACAAAACACAGGGTATTGTCTTGAGACCGAAACCATTTGATTTTTTGGGCCTCAAAATAAATCCACTGTTCATCACCCGTCACTATACGATACAGAGATGGCTTCCAATTATATCCACATTTTAATCCTATTCTAATCGTAATAAAAGAAACGTCTCTGTACCCCTGTAAGAACTCAAAGGATTCTCTGTATCGAAGGAAGTTTATCATTGTTTACTTTTTAAGGTCATTTCTTGGCCATGCATGAACAGAATGACATTATAAATACAAATATCATCAAGAATTATTACAGACAAAAATAGGAAAACAGACATACATATAAATGTATAAATAAAAAAAAATAATTTTGCCAAAAAAGGTGTTTTATTACGGTAGGCCGGGGACTTTTTGTCGACCTGTTACAGATCACAATTGAAAAGTACTTTTTTAGCGGTAAATTAAATTTACATGTGTGTAATGAGGATAGATCAAATGGCTACATCACGAGATTAACTATTACTTCTTTAACTATGATATTTTTAAAGATTTAAAGCTTAAAAATATACAAAAACAAAATTTCGAAATGCTAGGAAAAATTAATTCCTTAATAGCTATGGTTTAAAAATATTTTTCTAATAATTAAATAGTCATCATTTTATACTCTCTGTTATCATTTTTAACTGGTGAATTTTCTAGAATGTTTCAACTGTAACTAGGTGAAAATTTTTGTTAACTCAGCACTAGACATAATAACTAATTAAAACTGAATAGTCGATATATTGATTATAATCGCACACCTGAATACACCTAACCAAAGAGATCCAAGCATAATCGATGTAAAAACCAATTTCAAGATATCGCTTTCTTGTTTTTCTATTTTTAAAAACGGCCCGATTCAAAAGCGATATAAACCTTTTACTAATCAATTCGTTCTGTTTGTATCGGTAAACGTTTTAAATCTTTGAAATCTGCGGAGTTTCACATAGACCTCGGTCCATGTTGAATAGCCGTTGCATTTCAAACGCCTATAATGTCAAATTACGTTTCGAAACGAGATACTTATCCATATTTGATAGATCTATTTCCATTGAATAGGTGTTTCAATTTACGCCTTTTTTTTTCATCGGCATCTGCTGGTATTGATGGAATAAATTAAGTTATTTCTTTTAGTTAATCGATTTTGCCTTTTTTTATATTAGTCGTTATCATTTTACGGTAAACATACTTAGTATAATCCCAAATTATGGAAATGATTTGTTAGTATAGTTCTGTTGTACTTTCAACAATATCATATATTAACATGACGAGTGTACGATAAATACCTCAGTATGAATTTCGTAAACTAAAATTAAATTACCCTTCTTTAGGTGAAGTTAAGATTAACTACTTATCCACTACATAAGTTCATGAGGTTTCGTTCGCTTCAATCTTTTGATTTCCTTCATGTTATCCAGTACTTGTATAACATAGAAGCATATTCCTGTGATTTAGTAACCTTCTTTCATGTTTTAAGGCCAAATGTTGCACAAATTCATAAATCCATTTGATTTCAAGGCCGTCATGTGAGTTTCTAATTGATTATGTAGTGATAATCATGGGTAATTAATCGAAGAGCTTTGTTTTGGCAACGTTGGATAACTAGTTGATTTGATGATTTATTTGCATCCCTATATTTGAACCTCATGAGTCCCAATAGCCTTTATAATATACAGATAAACCAATATCTTTGATTTTAGGTGAAGTTGGGAGTATATTCTAACTAACCAGTGCATTTTTTAAAATGCTTAGTCTGATCTACTCTGCTTTCTGTCTAGTATGATGTTTCCAATATAACCTGTTATCTAGATGGCAAAATTGACATGGACAGATTTGGAGCTAACATGCAGTATTTTCCAAACTCTAGTCCATTTGTGAAGATTTTCCCATTTATCGTTTTAAATTGTTTTTGTTTATTCACAAAAAGTCTGCAATATGATTATTCTTTAAGATGCAGGTATGTGATCTGATATTCTTTTTTAACTTTAAAAAGGCGTTTATTGAGAAAACTTTTCCCATTTTGCTGCCAACGTGACGATACCGTTTTCTATTTTAATTTTTTTTTGTTGCAATACAGTTGCAATGCTTATATGTTGTTATAAGATATGCTAGTTTAATATTTCTGTTTTATTCATCTGTTTCGGACAGCTTTCTAAACCGCAAGAAACGCTATATAACAAAGCTTGAAATCTAACTCTTATCAATTTATTTCAAACTATCCCTATTAATTACACTTGATATTATTATATAAAAAAAAAATTAGAGGAAAGGCAGCTGCAAAGTACTAGAAGTCCTTATTGTACTGATTTTGCGATGAAATGAAAATTCGTCGTATAAAACTTTGAATAAAATAGATTTTTCTCATGAGACCATGTCCAGAGGATGTTTCAATCCCATACAGTTTATGACGTTCAGAAAATATCAAAATTCCATGTTTAATTTGAATTTAAAAAAGATGCAAAAAATTTGCATTAGCACAAAAAGGCTCCTTGTTTTGGCCTTATTACTTATTAGAAAAACATTAGTTAAGATCATCGATCAAATAAATGCTTCATTCACACTACAATATATACCATAACCGTGGAAGGTGGCTGAAGTTAATATTATTACTAAACTAGGAAATCCACCTCATAAAATAACCAGCCAATATAATAATTG
Organism: Rhynchophorus ferrugineus; assembly: GCF_030347505.1. Lineage (NCBI taxonomy): Eukaryota > Metazoa > Arthropoda > Insecta > Coleoptera > Curculionidae > Rhynchophorus > Rhynchophorus ferrugineus. The sequence goes on along the minus strand of NW_027472581.1, from coordinate 9,050,367 downwards.
ACGACAATGTCCAAATTATTTAAAGTACTTCTATTAAAACAATAAAACCAATCATTGGTTTCAGAATTCCACGATTGAACATACGACGATCAGGTTCCCAGAATCACCAATGTCATAGAAAAATTATTACAAAATCGAAGAAAATAAAATTTGCTCTGCAATATTTTTAGATCTTGTTCAAGCTTTCAATAAATTTTAGCATCTGAATTTAAAGCAAAAGTTTAATATGCGTCTCCTTTACCAATACTAAAAAATTTTAGGGTCATAAATAAATGGTGACCAAACTACACTAACTTTATGTATAAGTGTATTTTTAAGTTTAGCTTAAGTAGATTAGTTTTATTCTAATTTGGAAAGTACATAATGATATATTAATACCCTACGCGCCTTACTTGTATATATACAAGTACAACAGAACAGTATTAATACATTAATTTGTGAATTCAGATTGTACTAAGCATATCGAATGTAAGACGTAATTAATAAAAAATATATACAAATGATCGATATTCCAGTTTCAAACAAGAACATGCCTACTCGAACTGAAGGAAAATACAAGCAGGTGTGCCACAGGGAAGTGTATCTTCCTGTACACTGAATCAACTGAAAAGTTACAAACAGCTATTGCCGAAATATAATGCTATACTCATCAATCAATAAAATCGAATCAAAATAAATCAATGCATATCGATTTCACCAACAAAAGAATCAAACACCAGCCAATATATATAAATCAGCATTTGTAGCATATGGAAATACAAACAAATCTCTTGGTGTGACCCTTAATGTTAAATTCACGTGGAAGACATATGTCACCTACAATAACAATTTTACCAACAAGTCTTAAAATCAGTGTGTACAACACTGGGGTTATACCAGCCAAAGCAATATTAATATTAGACAAATATTTTTAAAAAAAGTACTGTGAGATTTCGTTGTTGTCCCATGGTACATTACAAGGTAGAAAGAATGTCGTAAGTAATGATGGCTTAGTCAGAATTTTAAAGAAAATAAAGCCATTCGATCTGTTTCAGCGAATTTATTAGTAAAACTCAATAATCTTTCGGTCATTCGTTTTTTAGTGTAAAAAGAGAGAAATTGTTCTGCATTTAAGGATGGCCGCGAAACCGTCGAGAATGAGCCGCGTGATCGTCGACTGCGAACTAGCATCACGCCAGACAACAATTGTTGCGTAGAACAACTTATTTTGACGGACCGTATGATGAATGTTCGAGACATTTCGGCTAAACTTGCGTACTGTATGTCGATTTCCTGCACACCCAACGTACCATTAATGCTGCATACCACTCTAACCTCGTGAAAACACAGGTAAACCCGCTTAACGCTCGAAACGGAAAAGCATTCCAGCATGAAGTGCGATTCTTCTCCAGGATAACGCGTGACCTCATACAGCGCATCTCACGCTCGATACAATATCGGAAATAGGGTGAGAACTACTGGAACACTCACCCCTACAGTCCGGATTCATCACCCTGCAACTCTCAGATGTTTGGACCACTGAAAGAAGCCCTCGGAGGTCAAAGATTCAACACCGACGACGAGGTAGAGGAGTGGGTGCACACTTGTCTGTCCGAGTTGACCAAGGAATTCTTCGATACCAGCATAAAAAACTTCCGGAAAGATGAACAAAATGCGTAACTACTAAGAGGAAATACCTAGAAAAACTGTAAATTTTTTCAATAGTAAATAAACGTGTCGGAGCATTTGTCTCGATCATATTTGAACAACACTCGAATGTTGCCCAAAGCGTCTATCGTAGAATAAGCACTTTATAATTTTGAAACCATTCCAAATTAGGATAAAATCAAATAGTGTATTAGTTTTAATTTACTAGATTGCTAAAATATATAATAATTTAAAAAAATCTGCTTTCATTAACTTAGAAATAACTTATTAGGTATAATAATGTAGAATTATAATAATATAATATTGTAAAAACATTAAAATCCAAATAAAATAATTACAAAGACAAGTCTTCTTCAAACTATGTCAGGATCTGAGTAGAATTATATATATATATATATATATATATATATATATATATATATATATATATATATATATATATATATATATATATATATCTAACATACACAGCACTTAACTTAAATATCTCCGGATACGAAAACAAAAGACCGAAACTCTGCAAAACCGAAACTAAATCCCAAACTTCTTGTTCCCGTCCGCCTGATATACCGCATTTATTCAAAAACCCCAAAGTTTTCAAAATATTTTCGCAAGCATTTCCTGGAGAGTTTTCACAGTTTCCAGCCAAATTCCCACATATAAAATTCTTATTTTGACGGATTTAGCGAGACGTCGACGAATGAAGAGGACGGAACATCGGCGGAGGAAAATGTTTTGGGAATACGTTCCAAGCAAAGTAAACGGTGCATTTTTCTTTATTTTCCCCAACAGAAAAAAGGAAGCGTAATAAATGATCGGGACACGTCAAAAATTATATGGCTTTTACGAGACTGCTCTCCCTTATTTCTTGCTGATGTATTTGCTTGTATATATATGAATTATTAAATACACCTTAAAGTATTGATGATGTATCGAAGGTTGATATAAAATATTTTATCTGAAAGATGACTGTCAGTTTTGATTTTCTGTAGAGAAGACAGCCAAAAATGTATAAATGCACTTTCCTTTGAAATATAACTAAAAGACAATAGGACGAAAAAGACAATATTAATCTCTCAGAACTTCAACAATCTGCCTGGAATGTTTGGAAAATAGCTGAATCTATTATAATTCAGAAACCTGGAAAAACACCAAAAGAATTATAATATTATAGACAAATTTATTTGCTACCCATAATATACAAAGTATTTGAAATACTTCTGCTATAATGGTTAAACCAATCATAGATAGATAAAATTCCAATATATTTTATGTATATCAGTTTTCAATATTTAACATCAACATGTTAAAAAAGCCTACGAAGAGAGAAAACTTGCTCATCTATTTGCTTGGATATAAACAAGAAGAAACTTATTTAGCAATAAAGGAAATAAAAGTAAATGTATCACGAGGCAGTGCTTTGTGCTATACCTAGGTAATATATTACTATATACAGTTGCAATGCTTAGTACATTGAATCATATATTTACGCAAAACTACATTGAAGGAAGCGTATCAAAAAGAAAACAACAGAAATCTAATTAATATACAAAAAAATTATTATATATTTGGAAGAGAATCTAAAATCCAAGTATGTAATAAATTGCTGATATACATGCATATACTAAAACCTATAACGACCTAAGGAATTCGGTTCTGAGTATATTCTACGATTCTATACAAGTATGTTAGTATCAACCAAATAGTAAAGCTCCGAAATATAAACGGAAACCATCATAGATTTCTTACAGTATTTGGCATAGCTTTATTTCTCGAGTACACATGAAAACTTTCTTTGACTTAATGTAATGTTCCAAATCTCAAAAGAATAGTCATTTTCAAGTATTTCAGAATAAAGTCTATGGAAGTATTGACGATGATGTATGTTACTTGGTTGAATGTTGAATTATAATTACTTTTAATACTTTTAACAAGATTTTACTGGTAGCAAAAGAAATTGTTCGATAAGATTTCATTTCATTAGGTGATTTTCCAAGTTTTGAAATCGTAATAACCATCACATTACCATGTTATAAACATTCGGGACATGTTTTAGTGAGAATGATGCATCAATCAAATTGATGAGTTTCATAGTTTCATTCCATGGTATGTGTGCAAATTGATAACTTGTAACCAAAATCGCGACCTGAAATTTTAAACTGAATGATATAGTCATTGAAACATGATAATTTAATTGTCTGATTATAAGTAATCATTACTTTTAATTAGGGATCTTTTGGATTTAAACACCAAACCTAGAATATACAATTTATTATTATTTAAATATCTCTACTCTTTCAAGCGATTTCGTAATTTCTACTTTCATTCTTCTCTCATCACATTGGTTGTGCGATTCATAACAAACCGAGTAGTTTTCGCTTTCGTTTGATATACTGTTTATCGCACACCGCATTCATCAACTATTTATTTGATTTATCTAAAAGATTGTTATGTGGTGAGACCGAAAAGCCTTTGTTGTTTTAATATGCGTTTGATAAACGTCTGAATCTTGTTTAAATTTCTTAAAGTATACGTGTTAATTACGAGAAGATGTGTATATTTATAGATGATTGAATTTGCATATTGCCTCGTCTAATTTTTTGGTTCTTATTATTTATTTTAATACATTTTAAATCATAAGTTTCAAATCAAACTTATATTAGGTGCTTGAAAATGTCATACAAGTCATAACAATGAACATATTCTTTTTCGGATAATGCAGGCTGAAAACAATTGATTGTTTTGAAAATGTTTGAATTTTTGTAAAATTTCAATATATGTTATATGTGTTAATTAATTTTTACAAACTTTATTTAAGCATAATAACTTTTAACAAAGTACATTTTATTCAGCTGTTTAAATAATCAAAATAATCATTTTCAGTCATCCAATCAGTTTAGCATCAACAGAAATAACAATATCTTAACAATATTTTGTGTTAGCATTTTAATAGAAATCAATTAGCAACCCGAAGAAACAAACCGAACCAATCAGTACTGGCAGTTTCCAAATCGTAATATGCTGGCCTTCTTTAGAAGCAAATATTAATATCGCTAATAATTCACCAAAATGTTATATATAAAATCCAATTTAAATAATAATATTATGGATATTTGAAAGATGAAGTAAAATCTCTTATAAAGCAGTTCGAGGATTTACCCTGTCTCTAACAAAAGATATAGCTAATCATTTTAAGTTAAACATTTTCGTTATAACAAGTTAATGCTAATTATAATTTTTATGAAAATCAGGAGCTCTGTATTTCACATGTTTCATACGGTGAGCAAAATATTATAAATTAGATTATTATATAAAATATTATAAATTAAACTAGATTATATATTATAAATTATAAAATAGACTATTTTTAACGGCTAAATGATCATACTACATCATATTGATGCTTATTTTAGTAATATCCAAAGATGTTTTAGTCTTACTTTAGTTATATCACGTACAGACCATACGGCGCTTGACTAAATGCAGCGAAATCTCCACCTAAATGTTGCCTCTTTTCATAAATCCAGACAGTTCTGGTTTGAACATCCTCCTCGACCTGAATGTCTATTGTAATAATTTTTTGTTATACCCCATATCAATTAAATTGGATTAAATATGCAGTGACAGGGAGGAAGGCGTGGCCTGTGGCCTTAACGTTCAGCAATCTGATCTGCAACGTATCTTTTCTCTAGCTTAATTCTAAGAAAGTAAATTACATAAAATTAGATTAAATATTTCATTTATATTTACCGAGTAATAATTTGAAATAGTTCATTCTTTAACATGATTTCCTCGAAACTTATTTTACGTACTTTCCTTAAACCATTCCTTAATTTATATACCATATATGTATATATATATATATATATATATATATATATATATATATATATATATATATATATACCATATATATATATATATATATATATATATATATATATATATATATATATATATATGGTAGATAAGGTGCATTATACATAACTGAAGGTTCCTCCAAGTTCTTTAAAAGTTGATTTTAAAACTGCAAAGACAAGTTATGGTTCATTTCTTCATGGTAGTCACCCTTGAACTTAGAGAAACACTAATTCTTCACCAGAAGTTAAACCATTCCTGTTTCCAGCATGAAGAACTATACGCCTGCAATGAATAAATGTTATGACTAAAAAACCTAATCGATAATTATTCCAACGTTTACTTTTTCCATGAACCTTTGTTGTGTTTATTTTATACTTATTATCATCTTGCCATGAGCAACCCAATGTACCACTCTGGAATATCCATGGCTCTTTTAAATATAAAAATTGATATAATTCTTCCTTGATTTTGTTACTTCTTCCTTTAGTTTGTTCCTTGATGTTTTTAAAAATTATATTCCCTTAAAAGCAATGTCTGGAAGTTCCATTAAACCTCCTCGTAGGTTACGCCACTTAAATCCTATACACTGTTGCAGAAACATCCAAAAAAACAACAAAAGATAGAACATCCCTATGTTCTGTATCCCTCAAATAGTTGCATATCTTTTGGCTTTTTGTGAATACTTTCCAGGCTAACAATTGAAAATAAGATTTTGATTCGTTACCGGTTTCGCATAAAGACGGTTTCTTCTTGGTGAATTTAAGGTTATATTGTTTTCTATTTTTTGAGACATTTTGGTGACCGTCCTTGTACTAATATTCAATGTAGCTGCAACCGGTTTATAACCCGTAATTAGAATATTTTGAAGAATTTTGCAGACCTTTGACAAATGGACAACTTTTGCAAGTTGGTTCGGTAACATGCTCGAATTCCTCAAACAGCATTCTATTTCTTTTTAAATAGCATAAAATGATAAAGAAAATATTGTCTGACTGTAAAACAATTACAACTTGCGATAGGCACATATTGATGACGTGCGTCACTACTGTTTTGAATGAACGACAATTAACAATTTATATTGTATCAATATTTCTTAATAAATATCTTTTTAGGATAAGAAAACAACCATAATACATGTTAGTACTTAATACTTTTCTAGGCATTTGATAATTATCTATTAGAAATTTTTTAAATCATTTATTTTTATATTCCAGCGCCATCCGTTTATCACAGCTAATACAGTCGCCTGTCAAATAGGACTTCAGGATATTATAATGAGATGCCATCACTATTGATCGATCGCATTATTTCGCTTGCCGAAACATATTGGAACTTCGGGAGGTATCGCCGTTAGACCTGACTGAAGTTTTGTTTTGTAGCGCAACGGAAATTAATACAATTTAACTTGATACATTAAGTTAACTAAGCTCGTTATGTGTGTCTTGTATGACTAGATCTTGGTTGACGTGAGTTATGGGACACATTCTGCTATGAATCTTATTTATACTTGACGTATCATAAACTTCTGCTTTTATCTTCGACATCAGGGCAAATCTGCGTGCGAAAGTGCGTATTAGTTGCAGTTAAACAGTTTAAAAATAAATATAAAATATTTTGATACGAACATTTTTAAAAAATAAGTAGTAAATTTAAAATTGGAAATGTTATAAATCCGAAGTAATTCTGGATTTGTATGTATTACATTCGCGCATTTCTAAGTTAGTACACCTGTTTGGTTGATTGGTCAAGGCGACAAAACGCTCATCATACTGTTGCCATCATTGTGGATTTCAATTCTAGTGGAGCATGGTTTTAAATGTTTCTTTGTGATTGTCCATAAGACAAAAGTGTAAGAAAATGATCTCAATCAATCCAGTAACCGGGCTGGGTGAGACCGGATGTCTTCTAGGATTTCTCTGGGATGTAGATCCAATTACCCTTGCAGATAGCGTGAGGGATTTGAGCTAAACTACCGTTTGCCGGTTTATAAGTTTAGCTGATTAACCAATTTTAACTAATTATTATCACTAATATTTTGAATATTTTTGCAGACATTTGACCAAGTGAATTGTAAATACTGATACTGATTCAGTAACATGATCTCAATCATCTTTCTATCAACGCTTAATTGTAATGTATACAGTGCAATTTATCCATATACAGCGATCAATGAGAGAAAATGCAAGATTATTTATTATTTGATTATATCTTTGATAATTTATTTAAATATTAGGGTTGTGTCACCACAGGAGCTTTTGAAAATATACTTTCAAATTTAATCAAATTCTTCTTCATGGTCACAAATGTTAAGAGATATATAACAAATATTACAGATTTCAAAAAAATTCTTAACAATTAAAACTTCTCTTGAGTAGAATTATTAACTACAAGATATCCATCATCATGCAGAAGGCAAGAATTAAAAGAAGAGTATATCAAATAAATCATCTAAATGGTTACCATCGATATGGACTTACAAATATTAAGTAAATATATCTTAATATCAACAAATGTCTTAAAAAGCAACTGCCCATATGTGCCACTAGTATATCCCATTATAATTATTGTTTAATATTGTTACTGATAATTTCGTAGATGTTATACATTAAGTTAACATTCCAAGCTTCTATTGGTTCTTAGAAGGACCTATCGATTAAAACTCAAGAATTGAATAATTTTGTTTCACATTTACCTTTCATATCTAATAATTGACTTAGTTAGGACAGTGGTTAGGACAGTGTCAACACCATAAGGTTATTATTTTTTGATCAAATACATCTCTACAGTATCTTCTTTAAAAGGGAATGTAAAATAAAAACATTGCGCAAATGATACAGCCTAGACTACGAAGACTGAGTTTGTGACATGTTTCACTTAATGAATATATATATATATATATATATATATATATATATATATATATTTGGTTATAATTAAAACACAGAGCCACCCATGAAGTCCCAAGCAACACTGAGAATATTTAAATATTTCTAACGATGGCCAGTGCAGTGTATTCAATCTACCAGACCACGATGATTTTTAATGTATCCTTATTTCAACCGTCAGTATCATTTTGTACTAGCGGTACTTAACAGTTGTATATGTTTTCCCTAAAATAAAATAATTTGTAAACAAAACGAAAGTTTTCTTTAACTTTTCATATTTCATAACTAAATTTTTTATGTAAAATCGTTGCATCGGCCGGGAATCGAACCCGGGCCGCCCGCGTGGCAGGCGAGCATTCTACCACTGAACCACCGATGCTTGTAATTTTCTGCGCAGCTATTACTCTTCATCCAATCTATGTCCTATATATAAAAGGTCAAGATACAGAAATGACTAAGAGTAATTGCGTTTTTACTCTTCTGCCTCTGCACGAAGAAAAACCAGACATCGTCTCGCTTCATCGCAGACACCACATTCATTCGCCGGTATCGCTTGCTATTTGGAAGTTTATTATTCAGGTAATACCACAATGTTTAAATAATTTTGGTTTGATTAATTCGTTTTAATATTTTTTTCTGGTAATTATATTTACATAATCTTATTTATCGATATGGTAAACGAACTAATTAATTAACTATATTAAATATTCGATCATCCAAATATTATTGAAATAACAGTCAGTCGTTTTGGCATATTTCTAGCATTCCAGTTTATGTTATCTGAAGTCCAAACCTCCTACTTTCACTGATATATGTGTTGCGTATAACAGTTTGTTTTGTTGCATTGTTTATTTTTGTCTTTTCGGTTAATTCATTATCCTATTTTTAATATGATTCATGGGACGTACATTTTTATATACCTCATACGTCAGAATTTAGCTCAAGACTAAAGTCAAATCATGGTTATTAGGGAAAAATTGTCTGCTTATTTAAACACCGTAAGAAACTATTTTTGAATACTAATTCATGAATTGTATTTTTAATTCAAGCCATTAATGTTTCAACTCGTGCTTAAAATCACCAAAGTCAAATTTTCGAAAAAAAGTTATTCATTGATATTAATAGTACACACAAACAAATTCTCTGTTCTCATTGCCTTTCTTGTCCTTCACAAGTATGTTATAAAACAAAATAAATATAATGTAATAAAAAATAACACCGTTAACCAAGTTGAAAGACTTGCAAATATGTTTTGTAGCGTCGATTGTTTAAAAATTTAAAACTATTACATAGCATATTTTCTTTCGGGGAATTTTATGAAGAACTAACTAATAAATAAAAGATTTCTTCTGTGTAGTTCACTTGGAGATACTAAATGCATTTTCTATTCTATTTTCTATTAAAGTAATTATTCTTGGTTTTAACTTGCACCAAAGATAATATTTTTAGACCCACTCTTTCATTACAAATCCTACATATACAGAAGAATATTAAATATTAAATTACAATTATGGTATCTATATAAGCAATACCACAGTGACTTGAAGTTTATATTAATCCAAGGTTTACATATTCCTGTTATAAATTTTACGTATATCAACAAGGATCTTCCCAGCCTCATACTTAACATGATTTATATAACACCAAATTTAATTTTATCTTATTTTGATAGTGAATTTTTAATTTAAAAAGGCTTACATCGGCCGGGAATCGAACCCGGGCCGCCCGCGTGGCAGGCGAGCATTCTACCACTGAACCACCGATGCTTGTTTCTTTGTTCAACTACCATTTTTCATCAAACCCATATGGTATATATAAAAGGTCAAGATACACAAAATGACTGAAAGTAACTACCCTTCTACTCTGCTGCCTCTGCACGAAGAAAAACCAGACATCATGTCTCGCATCATTGCAGACGCCACATTCATTCGCTGGTACCGCTTGCATATTTGAAAGTTTAAATACAATGTTTAAATAATTTTGATTTGATTAATTCGTTTTAATATTTTTTCTAGTAGTTATGTTTATATAATCTTATTTATACTACATATATTTTAGACAAAACTGACTCATTATGTAGTGTTTGGCCTCTATAATCATCCAAATATTATTGAATTAACAGTCAGTCGCTTTGGCATAGTCCTAGTATTCCAGTTCGTGTTATCTGCAGTCCAAACCTCCTACTTTCACTGATACATGTGTTGCATATAACAATTTGTTTTGTTGCATTGTTTTATTTTTGTCATTTCGGTTAATTCATTATCTTATTCTTAATATGATTCATGGTACATTTTTATATACCTCATAGATCACAATTTAGCTCAAGACTAAAGTGTAAATCATGGTTATATTGGAAAAAACTTTTGCTTATTTAAACACCATAAGAAGAACACCATTCTACTTGAAGCCTTTATTGCTTTGAATTTATTCTTAAAATCACCAAAATCCAACTTTCCAAAAAAAAGTTTTTTATTGATATTGATAATACACAAAGAAATATTCTGTTCTCATTGCCTTACTTTTCCTTCATAAGTATGTAATAAAAGAAATTAAATATAAAGTAATACAATATAACACCGTTTTATTTAAGTTGTATCGTATTATTTATATTTATTATGTTATGTTATTTAAAAATAGCAATTAATATATTAAAATAAGATAAAACATTTGTGGTGTTATTATTCCATTCCTTTTTACACATCCACAAAACATTCAGTATAAAAGTAATCCTATTTCCTTTAAAATTATATTTTTTATTACATGATAATAGAAATTAGTATTTTTTTTCCTTTTCTTTTTTAAAATTATCACGTGAATGAATATATATACATCTTTGTCTCGCTAATACTACCATTGGAGAATATAAAGACATTTAAAAATAACTGCTCCAAGCATTTATCTCCGTCCTTTCCTATCTCACATTTTATACAGACAAGAATTCGTAAATCTTCGTCTGACATCACGAATGAAAAAAAAACCGTCAATTCGTGCATTTGGCTATTTTTTGACTATGGACTGTTTCGACTCTTTTGCGACTATCAACTGTTTCGACTGTTCTCAGTCGATAGTTCCCAATGCTACTCATTACTATTAATATAATTATTCTACCAAAGGATAATATTTTTAGATCCACTCGTTCGGTACAAATCCTACATGTACTGTAGAATGTTAAGTCCTAAAGCACATCAATTTACAATTATGGTATTTTTATAAACCAAACCATAATGGTTTTAAGTTTATATTCATACAAGATTTATATATTCCAGCTATGAATTTTACCCATTTTAAGTATCTCAACGAGGACCTTACCACCACGTACTTTAACATTTTATAGATTTTTTATATATATATATTTTATAGTCTCCTTTTACCAACTATGGGTTTCTCTGGACTGGGCCTTGTCGGACTTTACCCTCTTACCTAGAACATTTACAAATTTTAAACAATCACAAACATAAATTTATGACCATGCCACAACATTTTCGACCCCTCGGCTATCGCAAGAGTAGGAGAACCGTCCCATCGCCTTTACCACTGCGCCACCAAACCGGTATAAGATATTTTTTTGATGGCTATTTTGATAGTGAATTTTTAATTTAAAAAAAGCTTTGCATCGGCCGGGAATCGAACCCGGGCCGCCCGCGTGGCAGGCGAGCATTCTACCACTGAACCACCGATGCTGGTGACAAGTTTGCTTTAAAAACAATATAAGAAGAAGATGTGTTATTTAAAAATGTCGAATAAACTTTTGTTATTTGTATATCATAGCTATATCTAATATACATATAATTATTATGATATCACATACATAATTTCCCGAATAACGAACTTGTATGGCTATAAGTGCCCGGTGCTTTTATACAACATATATACGTTTACTGGTTTTGAAAATATCAATAAAGGCAAAAGTTTATATTAACTCAAATAATAAATATTTTGTAACCACATACAGTTGCACCAAAAAAGTTTTGGTTTATAGCACAATAATATGTAACAATTCTTATGTCGATTGTAGATAACTGAACTGAAAAAACAAATATATGGACAATAGTCGATATATGACAGTTCCGTTTTTTATTTAAATATTACCGACAGAAATATTGTCGTATAAATATCATACCAACGCATTTACATTATTTCGAGTGTCACATTCCATATTGTTTCATAATTCAATATGCTATGCAAATTGTTTCGTACTTTTCGTAAAAACGAATCCATATGACATGATTTTTATCGCACAGCTACAGCGTCATTTTATTTTTGACATTTTATAGCGAAAATTGTATCAGATTTATTTCGAATATATTATTTCGCAGCTGCTACATATTATTTGCATATATTAGATTTAATTTTATATTAAAAATATATTTTTAATATATACTTTTAATAAAAATTTAATTTTTTAATAAAATTTATTTAAATTTTTTTAATTAAAAATATAAATCAATACAAAATAGTATTTAAATCAATAAAAATGTTTACAAATTTAATAGCAGGTTGAATTTTATATTTCGGAATGTTTTAAAGCTTATTCAGCATTTTTTTTGAATGAAAATTTAGTTATATTAATCAGTTTTATAGCAATTTCTTTAAATATAACATTTTGAGTATTCAAAACATCCATTTCATATTTTATTAGATACATAACACATAGACTGAAAATTCCAGAGTTTAACAAGGAAAACGCGGTACTTTTTCTTCAATATTCGCTTTATTCATCAACGTAACCTCCATTAAGATCCACACTATCATTTCAGCGCCGTTCCAATATTTCATTACCACTTTTGTAGAACGATTTATCTTTTGCCTCAAAATAGACCGCAATTTAAGCTTTTTTTTAGGTCTTCGAAGAAGCCTCTGAGAGCCAAATCCGGAGAATACGGTGGATGTGGGAGGAATTCGAAGTTCAATTCATGTAATTTTGCATTGTTTTGATTGACTTGTGACACGGTGCGCTGTCTTGATGAAACAATTTTTTTCCTTGCCATAAGCGGTCGTTTCTTTGCAATTTCGACTTTCAAACGCTCCAATAACGCTAGATAATATTCACTGTTGATGGTATTTCACTTCACAAAATAGTCGATGAATACGTACCATTTCCAGTTGACTACTGTGTTGTCGGGCGCTTTTGACGAGGTTCACCAGTTGCTTCCCAGTCAGATGACAATCGTTTTGATTCTGATTCGAAGTGAGAGATCCATGTTTCGCCAATTGACACATATTGATTCAAAAACTCCGTTTGGTTACGCTTAAACCTGACCAAACACTGCTCATAATCATCAATAGGTTCTTGTTTTTGGTCAACAGTGTGTAAACGCGGCACCCACTTTGAACAGAGCTTTCTCATAGTCAAATGCTCATGCAATATGAAACCACCACGTTCTTTTGATATCTTTACGATGTTAGATAACTGACGCAACTTCACTTTTCGATTATTCAAAACGATTTTGTGAGTTTTTTGTATGTTTTCTGGTGTTACCACATCATTTGGACATCCACTGTTTTCTGCATCACGCTTGAAGCAAACCAAGGTGTTATTGTTGTTTCTAATGGAGCGGAGCCTTTATAGCACTTTTCAAGCTACTGCTCCACTTGAACGGTATATTTCCCAGCAAGAAGCATTGTATTAAATCACAAAATAGTTTTTGATCCATTGTATTTAAAATAACAAAAATAACGTAACTCTTAGAACAATAACTCAGAATCTTATGAGTATATTAATATAAAATTTTAACAGCTTTCTTTTAAAAGTTAGTACTAACTGGAAATGTGGTAAATGCAATACAACTAGCGCTACCTATGTGTTAGGCCCAGGACTTTTCAGCCCATTTGATAATTAGGAGTCGAATTGGGTGCATAAAATTGCGAATTATATAAAGAATACTGGACATTTAACTAATACATCTTTTAAACATTATTAATAGATATGAGTAATATTGTTTAATATTCAATATTATACCACATATTAAGAGTGTCAATAAAGAATCGCCCTTATTTTTGATTAAATAAAGTACAAAGCCTTATTCTACCACTCTCCATAAACTTGCTAATATTTAATGTAAGATATGGTTTCAGCGTCAGAAAAGGTTCCTATAAAATATAACCACTAATTACTAGACAAGCTTTTGTTGAGTGTGCCAAGCTCAACAGCCTTTTTTCATCCAGATGCTCCTGCAATCGATAGAGGCTACTTTCAGTGACGCATTATCGACGCTGGGGAACTTTGGCAGTTTTCGTGTCAATTGCAACGTTGTCATGTACAAAGCGTCAAGAGGGAGAATCCAGTAGGTCGAATGCCGCCATTTTTGTTTAGGTATTGTAAATAGTGCGATATAGTCCGCTCAGTAAAATATTGAACTCACGTCATCTCAATCTATGGTGTCAAAATATCGCAATGTTGACGCATCAACTTTAGGTTTAACGTATAACTAAATTCTAATTTAAATAAAATAATGAAACAAAAAATTATTAAATATAATTTATTTTAACATTATTGTACATCTAGTAATTATTTTATCTCCTTCCTGCTCGAGATAACTGATTAGAGACATATCTAATGGCTTCGGTATTTTTTTTGATTCAGAGTTATAGTAAGCAGTAATTTGATATTTATGAAAAGAAGTAAATCGCCAAAACAACTTTTGCCGGTTTATATCTCTTAATTATTATCACTAATGTTTTGAAGAATTTTGCAGTCGTTTAACAACCAGGCGAATTTTATAAGCTAATTCGGTTACATGTTCGAAAATATCAGTAATATTGTTTGATTTTAAAACGAGTTTACAAAATGTTATATTCAATACATTTGACATCGTTATTTTGAGATTGTCATTTTTAATAGACTATATTTAGTATCACTCACTATCTTGTTTAAATGGTCATTTGTTGTTTGGTCATTCCTTAAACCAAAATAGTGAGATAATATCAGTTGTATCTGCTCGAGAATAGGTTTTAGATGTTTCACAATCAATTTCTCATTCAAGTTTAGCCATTGTCTACGGCTGAGCTACCCACCATAAAAATAACTACTGTGGCAACATATGCAGACCATACAGCAATCTTAGCATCCCATAAAGATCCAGTCACAGCATCAATAAACCTACAAACCCACCTGGAGCAAATACAATTATGGTTGAAGACATGGCGCATTAAAGACAATGAAACAAATTCCACGCATACAACGTTTACCCTGCGTGGAAGAACATGTCCACCAGTGAATATCAATCATCGTCAACTTCCCCAAGCAGAGCATGTTAAATATCTTGGTATGCACTTGGATCGACGCCTAACTTGGAAGAAGCACATAGTCCCTAAACGGAAACAACTGGGATTAAGATTATATCAAATGTATTGGCTCATTAGGCGCAAATCCAAGTTATCATTAGATAACAAGGTATTGCTGTATGAGTCTATACTTAAGCCCATTTGGGCATAAGGAATCCAACTATAGGGTACCGCTAGCAAATCTAATATATCCATCATTCAACGGTTCCAAAATAAGGTGTTGCGTACCATTTTTGATGCTCCGTACTATATTTGAAATAAAGCGATACAACGCGATATTCCTTTAGAGCCTGTAACGAGTGTAATTCAACGTGTTTATGTGAAGTACTTCGAAAGAGTGTCAGTGCATCCCAATGTACTCGCTAATCAACTAAATATGCGACGTGATAGTGAAGTGCGTAGACTAAAACTTTTAACACCACCTGAACTGATTACTGGACATATTTAGACTTTAGAATAAGTTTTAGAATAAGACTAATTAATTAAGATAATATTTTATACAGAAGATTGCTTAATGAAGTGATTTTCTACATGCCATGTATATCACTACATAGTATAAAACAAAGTCGCCTTTTCTGTCCCTATATCCCTATGTGCGCTTAAATCTTTAAAACTACGCAACGAATTTAGATGCGGTTTTTTTCAATAGATTGAGTGATTCAAGAGGAAAGTTTATATGTATAATACATGCATAATATACTAAGGCAACATTGCTAATTTTAGAGGTTTCTAACGTGATTTTTTATTGTTTACTTTTTAAGCTATTTTAAGCAATACGGCATTAATCCTTATCGAATTAAGTACCTTAAATACAGTGTGCAATTAATATAGACCAATATGGTTCCTTACAGCATGTAAATTAAACAAATATTTTCGGAGATATTACAAATTTAAAATTTGTGTTTAAAAATGTGTAATGTAATAAAAATTGTATGAATTTAGATATTCCAAAGATAGCAGGAAATATTCATAGTAAGTATAGGGGAAGAGGAATTGTTTTACTCCAAATTTAATGCGTGCAGGCCAAGGGCAGTAATGAATGAACCAAAAATA
Organism: Rhynchophorus ferrugineus; assembly: GCF_030347505.1. Lineage (NCBI taxonomy): Eukaryota > Metazoa > Arthropoda > Insecta > Coleoptera > Curculionidae > Rhynchophorus > Rhynchophorus ferrugineus. The sequence continues at coordinate 9,033,637 of NW_027472581.1, read as the reverse complement.
CTGGATCGATTTTAATCATGTTTTCATTGAGTGACATAGGCATATATATTTTATGCCCGTGGAAAGTCGGAGCGGGCCGCTATATTTTTATATACAACGTTCATATTTTTTCTGTGGTGTATTTAATTTAGTATCAGCATTGCACCCGTGCGAAGCCGGGGCGGGTCGCTAGTATAATATAGACAGAAGAAATACTTATTGCCAATGGGGCAGATTGTGGACTCACGAAGAGTAATAAAAAAAAGTTTAGCCATAACTGACAGACATAAAGACATTAAAAAGAGATTGAACTTCACTAGGTTTTTAGAAGGTTTTGTCGTCACTATAAGTTTTTTCTCTTTTAATTCCAGATGTTCTGCAAATATTTTTACTTTCTCAAAATTATTACGGACCCAACTCCCTAGGTTTTCTAATAGACGACACTTGAGCTATGGGATATTGAAGATGCTTAGTAGCTTTCCAGAGTGAATATTCGACATTACTACACGCAGAAAGTTTCGAAAGGAATCCAGAGATTTATGCTTATTTCTGTTTGCTGTGTCTTTCGGCTATCAGACCTCTAATTAATTTTCGTACATTTAAGCCTGTCAATTTCCGTTTCATAATAGGGTACTTCTTCAAGCAGCTTCTTGAAGGGCTGTGGCAAAAGTAAAATTAATGCATTTCTGAAATAAACTCTAGTTGCTAAAAACGACACTTTAAAATATAACAAAATATCTCATTCCCCACATTATTAAATGCAAATTCCAAATGTAAAATATAGAACGTATTATTCAAGGTGCGTTTTAAATAATCCACCAAATATATGGCATTGCGTGACCTAATCGATATCAATAAATAATATACAGATAGTGATCTATAATATAATATCGCTTCCCTACAAACAAAGTTTCGATATCTAAAAATATTGTCTGGACATATTTGTAAAGTTAATAGACCCATTAAAAATACATATAATGCGTATGGATATGGTACTATGTAATTCGTTATAATAACTATTTGTTTAAGTTTCCGTGACAAGCATAAAACACGTTCTCATATGCAAACGAACTGTTACTGAAACAAATAAGACACGAATTTGGTTGAATGTATACAATATATATATATATATATATATATATATATATATATATATATATATATATATATATATATATATATATAAATTTCGTTGAAAATCCTTAATAATTATAGATTATTAAAAATGTTATAGATTATAGAAAAATAGAGAAATTCGACGAAAATTTCTTCCCAGCGAGCATTCTTTTGAGATCTGAGAACAGAAAATAGTTGCAGGTGGCCATATTTGGAGAATATGGTGGGTGAAGGAGCAATTCAAAGCCCAATTCAGAGATTTTTGCCATCATTTTCACTGACTTGTAATACGGTGCATTGTCTTGGTGAAGCAGCCAGCACTTTCTTTGTCTTCAAATGCGGCCGTTTTTCAGCGATTTCGTCCTTCAAACGGTTCAATAACCCTATGTAATAGTCGCTGTTGATGGTCCTTCCTTTTTTAAGGTAGCCAATGAAAATTGTTCCATGCGCATCCTAAAATATAGACGCCATGACCTTGCCAACCGACTGTTGCGTTTTCCCACGCTTTGGAGCGGGTTCATCTTGTGCAGTCCACTCGGATAACCGTCGATTGGACTTCAGAGTGAAATGATAGAGCCGTGTTTCATTCATTGTCTCATATCGACGCTAAAACGCGGGTTTATTACGCTTGATGATCTTCAAACACTGCTCCGAATCATCAATTCGTCCTTGTTTTTGGTCAAAAGTGAGCTGGCGCGGCACCCACTTTGCACAGAGTTTTTCGTACCCAAATATTAGTGAATAATATGATGTACACGTTCAATTCATATTTTTAGAATGTCTGCTATTTCATTCAGTTTCAAGTTACGGTCACTCAAAATTATTTTGTGGATTGTTTTAATGTTTTCGTCTGTAACAACTTCTTTTGGGCGTCCACTGCGTTAATCGTCTTCGATGCTCATTTCACCACGTCTAATCTTAGCATACCAATCCTTGATGTTTGATTTTCCTGGGGGAGTATCCGGAAACTCGGCATCAAGCCAAATTTTTGCTTCAACTGTATTTTTTCCCTTCAAAAAAATGCAAATTGGATTCAGTCCTATACAAAATTCATTATATTTTAGGCATAGTTTACCCTGGAAAAGTAGAACTACGAATATTACTCGATATCTTTTATGTGAATACATCTAATTATAATCACAGCTCGTTCATGATATAGTCAATCCTCAGCATTAAATTTAAATCAGAGACATTGAAGATTGACTCGCTTGAATATTTTTAAGGTTGGGGGTTTCTATTTGGGAATGTATAAGAGTGTACCAAAGTCTGAGAAGTGAGGGTTCAGATACCACATTTAACTTTATATCAGACCAAAATACGATTTGAGTCAAATTAGCTACTAAAATTTCAATGAATGATATATTGGATGAAACCCGAGCTAAATTAAGCAGTGACAATTTGAAGAGATTAGATTTATAGACTCATAAGGTTTTATATAGTATTCAGCAAGCAAAGCGATTAAATTCGATTGATATAAAACCTAAAAGTGATGCTAAAATTGTTGAAGTATCAATAAATAAGGTCAAAAATACGGGATGTTTGTTATACAAGCCACAATCTTACCTTCTGGTTATCTACCCTAATTTAAAGATTCAATCAATGATTCCATGCTGTTTTTGCATATCTAAGAGATTCCATGATGAAACAATGAAGATAGGTTTAATGAGCAATATATATTATTTAGTAATATTAAATCTAAATGGATAATTTACCTGTTAAATGGATTTGTTACCTTATATGTTTGATTTTCTCTTTTTTCTTTGAAAATTAAATATTGCCTAAATAGGTAAAGGATAAAAGATTAAACAACTTAGACATATTTATTAATTTGAAACAATGGACAGTGAACTTAGTTATATTTGAAATTAGGCTTCAAGTGAGAATATGAGAGGGTTAATTTCTGAATTCCGAAATGTATATTATACTATTCAATTATACGAATAATTTACAAACTTTGGTTTGTTATTATAATGTTTATATGTGGATTAATAATTACATATTGTTTTATTTCCATTCATTTTCAAAATTACTTTAAAATGAAATATGCCTATAAAATGTTGTTCATATTACGTTTCTTATGCCCCCTTCAAAACATTTTAACTTGTGTTTCAACAGAAATATTAGGTTAATCGAATTTCATCAACGAAAATGTACACAGTTACTAGCACTACCAGAAGAAATTAAGAAGAAATACAGTGATATCAAAACGATATGACAAGCAAACTCTGCAAGTAAAGAAACAAGAACTTAAGGTGAAAGATAAATTTGCTCTCTAATGAAAGAAAAAGTGTGGAAAAATAGTTCAAATCTAAATATAATAATATGCAATATTAATCTACACACTATAGTGACTGAATAATTCGATGTAATTTAAATCCTTCGATAATATATGCATTAGATGTATTACAATGTCACGATAATTTATATGTGATAATATTATTTTTGTTTAATTATTTTTGATTATGAAAATAAACTAAAACTCAAAATAAATGCTGCTATATTGCGTCGTTTTGACATCATAAATTTGCATGACGTGAGTTTACTGTTTTATTCAATGAGCTCTAATCGTTTGATGATAACAGTTGTGACAGAGGGATGGTAGAAGGTTGTTTTAATGTGTAATGATTTTTAACTAGTCATATCCTTATACTAACTTATATACAATTGAACGCCTACAAGATCTTTTGATCGCCAGTCATAATACGTCACTGAGAATAGTTTTTATCTGGATAGCAATTAAATCAGGCTATTGAAAGGTTTACATTGACAAAAGTTTCGATTATGTTATGGAAATATGTTACGGGTTGTAGTACATGTACCAGCATCCACAAATAATTAATGAAACCCAACGTTAAGAAACTACTTAAAGGAAACAAATAGCTCATCATATATATTAAACAATATCTACCTTGAAATATAATATATCCCGTAGGTGTATGCACATAAACATATAAACAAAAGTGTGTAATTATTCATACACTACAATAATTTAATGTTTGGTCTAATATGCACACAATAAGTGTTCCTGATGTTAAGGATGCTGTTTCTTTGATGTTTCTTGCTAACAGGAATTTAAAAATAGATTAGCAATTATTATAACACTGCGATAATATTATTCTGTAAAATGTTACTATGTTGTAACATGTGTATATTTTGTTGCAATACTTAAGAAAAAGAACAAATTAACATCATTTTGAGCTAGTATGAAGATTTACCCATATTGATACGAATAAATAATTTAGATTCATTCTATTCTAGCAAGGAGATTTTAGAAATTAATTTAAGAAGATTTGGTAGGAGTTCAATGGTATATAAGTTAGTACTAGTCAAAAATCATTACACATGAAAACAACCTGCTATCATCCCTATGTCACAATGATTATCACCAAACGATTAGAGCTCATTCAATAAAACAGTGAACTCACGTCATGCAAATTTATGATGTTAAAACGACGCAATCTAGCAGCATCAATTTTGAGTTTTAGTTTATTTTCTTAATCAAAATAAAATAATGAAACAAAAATAATATTATCACATATATATTATTTTAACATTATAATACATCTAGTGCATATATTGAAGGACTTAAATTACATTTAATTATACAGTCACTATAGTGTTTAGATTAATATTGCATATTATTATGTTTAGATTTGAACTATTTTCCACACTTTTTCTTTCATTAGTCAAGCAAATTTATATTTTACCTTAAGTTCTTGTTTCTTTCGTTGCAGAGTAAGCAGTTGCTTGTCAGATCGTTTTGATATCACCGTATTTCTCCTTAATTTCTTCTGTTGGTGCAGATATATAGCGATGCTAATTGAACAAATTTCACGATGTATTGTTGCAAAACAGACCAGTAATAGTGAGTAGCAGAGTCGAACTCATCTTCTTGCATGACACTTCTTTGGTACTCGTTGACAGAGTGTGTGAAGAATATAGTATTGAATGGGAAGATCTGCAAAAAGTTCAAGAGTTGTGTTTAAAAAAAAGTCAGCTTCGCATAGATCAGAAGGTAAGTCAATTTTTATTCTTAAATTATCGTATATTTAACGATATGTATAATAATAAAAAAAAACACAGTAGGATAATGTTAGACAAAAATCTCAACACAAGCATCGGTGGTTCAGTGGTAGAATGCTCGCCTGCCACGCGGGCGGCCCGGGTTCGATTCCCGGCCGATGCAAAAACCTTTTAATTGAATTTTATTTTAAAAAAATATATTAAAAAAATTCTGAGATGATCTCCTTATCAAAAGGTGAAAAACTTATCATATATGCCCTTAGGAGGATCATATAGAAGACAGATTTGCGGCACTTGTTTAAACAATTTAAGAGTTGAAGAATTGTATATTAGACATTAGACCACTGTAGTACTGGCCATTAGAATAGAGGAGTTGTGAAAAGTTTCCTCAATTATATTTTATTCAAGACATTTTTTAATACATTTTCCAATATCAATTAAGAACTGTTTCAGATGGTGATTTTAGTGATTTTAAATATGATTTGACAACAACAATAACAATAATTCACATGTTATCAGTAGGCCCCCATAGTTCATTTTTTATTGAGCCCAAATAAGAAGATATTTTTCTATTATAACGGTTATAAAGGTTAGCCCAAGGCTCATCACGGGATGAACCTTGGACTGACCTGTGATTTGTCATGTATGCGTATGTGAAAAAAAAAATGTGAAAAAAAAATAGAGTTAAATAAAAAGTAGTATAAATGGGTGAAATATCAATAAACTAGAAGGAAAAGAATGCTGTTTTCAGTTGCGAGTTCATCGGTTATTAAGCATCAAAACTCATATATTGATCGAATTATTAATAGCAATACACATTTATAATAGTACAAGTATATGGTTTGGTATGTATGGAAAATATGCTGGAGTGCTGGAAGGCAATTGATATTTCCATAATAACTCATTGCCGAACATAATGTTCATCTAAATCATTCAACAGTGATAAAACTACATTATACACAACCTAAGACATTAGACGATTCAATCAATAAATTAAATTATTTATATTTTGACAAATGTTATTTTGTATATGGTACAAAAATATAACTTTTTCTGTGTATGTTTTTACAATCTATACATAACATATACGTTGTGAATACCAAATCGTAAGTTCTGAAAACAAAATCACTGCATCGGCCGGGAATCGAACCCGGGCCGCCCGCGTGGCAGGCGAGCATTCTACCACTGAACCACCGATGCTTGTATTTTCTGTACAATCTATTAGATGTCATAGAATCAGTTGTCTAATATTGTCTGATTTCATAGATCTTGTTCAGACATTTTTAGGTACTCAGGAAAACTGATGCCCTACTTAATTTTAAAGAAAATATTGCATTTCCATCCTCCTACAAGGTTTAATTAGTTCACGCTTGAATAAACATGATTAGGTTTGACAAAAAAAAGTACGTTGCGCTGAAAGAATATTGGTTGACTTTTTTTTAAGAAGGATAGACTAAATAATATATTCCAGAGTGACGAAGTCTAGTTTTGTTTATTAGAAGAGAGGGAAATCACGGGGGAATAGGTGCTATTTAATATAACTCTCTAATATCTCCACAAACAATTGATGCAGGTGAGGAAACAAGAAGCGTTTTGCACCGAGCATTTCGCGTCTTAAAATCGTGAACGCCGAAATCCCATGGTCAGAAGAAGCCACCTATCTCGGTATTGTCCTCGATAGCAAGTTTAGGTGGTACTCCCAGATACAAAGGTCCATCCTGAAAGGTCAAGTTATTGTCAATTTTGCTGTTCCCCTCATCAACCCGGCCAGCAGGCTTCCTCTCTCAACAAAATCTCTCCTGTCCAAGATGCTGGTTTGGTCAGTCGTTCTACAGGGCCCAGTGTCTATCTCAAATACGTCTAACCTAGCCAGATGGAACGTCTTTAAGTTTTTCAGAATATAATTCTCAGGAGAATAATCAATGCCCCCTGGTTCGTCAGGAATAATCAAATTCATAGAAAAATAGACGTCCATCAAGATCATGACAAAATCATAATCTGAACTCTACTCGCGATATTTATCCACTCTTCCTCTCTCGGGTAATAGATGTATTATCGAGCAGACCGATATTTTAGGCGAATAACTCATTCAGCTCTTCATGGCCTTATTCTATCACAGTCGACGCTGTCCCGTTGTGCTCCAACAACAAATTGTCTCGACCTTCTCCTGCAAGCGATCAGGTACCGCGAGCTGAATGATGATAACGATGCCATGTCGTTGCCTGGCCCTTTTGACTCTTAACGGTGTTACCGGTTACGGCCACCCTACTTACTAAGAGTAAGAAGGTCATAGGATCAGCTGATAGGGTGGGATTTAGTGGTTAACCCAGAGGCGGTCTTCACAACCAGTCTAACTGGCTTATTGCTGCGGCTATCCCCGACCAGCTATCCGTAACAGGATTTCCGTTCCCGGTTTCTGGCCAACAAAAATCATACCTCACTCGATATTCCACATTCATAATAAGTCATAAACCTGTGTAATCTTAATCGAAATAGTTATCAACTCATGATAGTAGTCACCAATGCAAATATTGTGAACTGACATCTGAAGACTGCCTTAAAGCAAATTTTTTAAAGTGTATTATTGCGTGTATATTTTTATTATTGTATTGCTAGTCCTTTTCTTTTTTGAACTTCCCTTTCGTCGTTTTATTATCTTTTAGTGGACGTTTTCCTATATTCATTCTAGTTTTATTTGCAGATTCCATAATTATTATCCACTTTCAAGCTTTTTGAAATGTTAATTGTTCTAGGGATATTACAGTCAGTAATATTTCTAATTACTTTTAAAAATACTATAAAATGTATATCAGTTATCTCGAAATATCTCATAATGATATTAAATAATATTATTTAATACTAGTTATAGCTCGTCGTGAAGTAATGTTACTCTCTTACGCTTATTAACTATATATCACTTACTGTGTGTATCACTTAAGTGATCTTCTACATGTTGGTTAAATTCTAAAAAAATAATATTCTAAATAAAGTCTAAATTAGACATGTTTCCAGATACGTTTAGATATATTTAGGTACTCAATCAAATTGATGCATTACTTTATTTTGAAGAAAACATGAATTTCTATCACACTGAAATATCCCACTTAGTGCAGACTTATTAATGCTATATGATTAATAATAATTATATTTGAAGAAAACGTTGAACAAAGAATATTGGTAGGTTTTTTTTAAGAACTATTGACTAAATAATATATTTCAGAGTAACAAGGACTAGTTTTGTTCACTAGTGGAAATGGTACTATCTAATATAAATCTATAAAAACTAAAGTTTTAAAATTCCAGGTTTTTGTTTTAGTAAAACTAATAAGATATATATTGTCTATATAGGTATTAAAAGAAAATCACACTAACTAAAATTAAGTAACATTTGCGTCTAATATCCAACAGTAACTAATACCGATTTTTTCTTCATTAATCAATCTTCTGTATAAATTATTATCTTAATTAATTAGTCTTATTATAAAGCTTATTCTAAATTCTACTCAAATATTATGAACTGATTGACATTTGAAGACCATTTTAAAGCTAGTTTCTTTAAGTATTTTATTGTATGTTTGTTTTTATTATTATTATGCTAATCGTTTTCTATTTTACACATTTACATTTTTTTCATTTCTTCTAGTATGCATTTTATTTGCAGATGCCATAATTACTATCCACTTTCAAGCTTTTTGGGATGTTAATTGTTATAGAGATATAACAGTCAGAAATATTCCTAATTACTTTTAAAAATATTATAAAATGTATATAAATTATCTGAAAAAGTTTCATAAAGATATAAAATAATATTATTTAATACTAGTTATAGCTGGCCGTTAAGTAATGTTAAAATGTTACGCTTTAGTAACTATTTAGTACGTCCATATTCCGCGATGATGATATTGAGACATTAAAGCATCAGCATCGGTGGTTCAGTGGTAGAATGCTCGCCTGCCACGCGGGCGGCCCGGGTTCGATTCCCGGCCGATGCATATATTTTGGTTTTAAATTGTTATTTACAACTTATAAGTATACCCTGACAAAAAAAATTATAAAATAGTATTTTTTTATACCAATCACAAAATAACATTCCTTAAGATTAATAATTGTATTACCTATTTTTTATGGTTTAATTGATTGGTTAAATTAGAATTTCAGAGTAGGAAAAATATTACTAGTGTTGCTGCTTGCAAGGTTTTTTTATGAAGACGTTCCCCTGTTGATTTATTTGTTTTTCATATTATTTTGCTACTCGTTTTCTTTTTTACACTTCCCGTTTATTGCCTTTCAGTGTACACTTTTTTACTTATTTATTCTAGTTTGCATTTTATTTGCAGATGCCATAATTACTATGCACTTTCAAGCTTTTTGAGATATTAATTGTTATAGAGATATAACAGTCATAAATATTCCTACTTACTTTTTAAAATATTATAAAATATAGATACAGTATATAAATTATCTGGAAATATTTCATAAAGATATAAAATAATGTTATTTAATACTAGTTATAGATGGCCGTTAAGTAATATTACGATGTTACGCTTAGTAACTATTTAGCACGTCCATATTCCGCGATAATGATATTGAGACATTAAAGCACCAGCATCGGTGGTTCAGTGGTAGAATGCTCGCCTGCCACGCGGGCGGCCCGGGTTCGATTCCCGGCCGATGCATATATTTTGGTTTTAAATTGTTATTTACAACTTATAAGTATACCCTGACAAAAAAAATTATAAAATAGTATTTTTTTATACCAATCACAAAATAACATTCCTTAAGATTAATAATTGTATTACCTATTTTTTATGGTTTAATTGATTGGTTAAATTAGAATTTCAGAGTAGGAAAAATATTACTAGTGTTGCTGCTTGCAAGGTTTTTTTATGAAGACGTTCCCCTGTTGATTTATTTGTTTTTCATATTATTTTGCTACTCGTTTTCTTTTTTACACTTCCCGTTTATTGCCTTTCAGTGTACACTTTTTTACTTATTTATTCTAGTTTGCATTTTATTTGCAGATGCCATAATTACTATGCACTTTCAAGCTTTTTGAGATATTAATTGTTATAGAGATATAACAGTCATAAATATTCCTACTTACTTTTTAAAATATTATAAAATATAGATACAGTATATAAATTATCTGGAAATATTTCATAAAGATATAAAATAATGTTATTTAATACTAGTTATAGATGGCCGTTAAGTAATATTACGATGTTACGCTTAGTAACTATTTAGCACGTCCATATTCCGCGATAATGATATTGAGACATTAAAGCACCAGCATCGGTGGTTCAGTGGTAGAATGCTCGCCTGCCACGCGGGCGGCCCGGGTTCGATTCCCGGCCGATGCATATATTTTGATTTAAAATTGTTGTTTACAACTTATAAACATACCTTGACAAAAAAATTTATAAAATAATATTTTTTATACCAAACACAAAACAACATTCCTTAAGATATAAATAATTTTATTAACTATTTTTTATGGTTTAATTGACTCGTTAAATTAGAATTTCAGAGTGGGAAAAATATTACTTGTGTTGCTACTTGCAAGGTTTTTTTATGAAAACGTTCTTCTGTTGAATTATTTTGGTGTAGATATATTAAAAGTTTCGACAAATCAACTCTCCACAAGCAACCAATAAAGGTGCAAGTGATATCCACCTATTTGTGAAATCTAACCAAAAGTGTTTAGAGCAGAACCGCAAAATAATGGGTTGAAAAATTGAGTGTAGAGAGTGGATCATTATTAAACCACAAGAAAGAAAAAATACTTTATAGTTTCAATGGGGTTGCTGAGTTTTTGTTCTATATATGTTACTTGCTAATATAAGAAATCATTCAGAAATGTCATCGCTTAGGATAATCTATTATTTTATTCGATGATCTTTTCGGATTGCACAGCTTTATCAACGAACAAACGGTATTTTTTGTGGATATTAATTTTGAGGTGTGCAAAATGGAATAACGACACAAAATTCTTCAAATTGAAATATGCAAAAGACCGCTTTCTGATGCATGACAAGAAATTGACTCCATCTAATGTTGTATTGCTAACTTGGAAGAATAGTGGTATCTGGAATAAAATACACAATACCCAAAATATTTGCGCAAGAATCACTCATTTTGGAAATAAAATAAATATTATCATTATTAACAGAGCTACCAGGCCTTGCACAGAGTTTACAAATATTGTAGATAGGGGAGTTAAGACTATTTTTATCAAAACATGACTCTTTATTCACTCTATCAGGATGAAGTGTAAAACAACTGCATCGGCCGGGAATCGAACCCGGGCCGCCCGCGTGGCAGGCGAGCATTCTACCACTGAACCACCGATGCCTGTTTGTTGTACAATCTATCAGATCCTACATAATCAGGCATCATATTTTTACAATACCTTGAAACATAAAATGACCGTGCATATACGACGAATAGAAAGTAACGACGCTTCCTTTCTCACCTGCACCTATCCGAGTGAATCTGTTCTGTTCCATCGTATACTAGTCCATTACGTTATTTTGTTGCTAACGTCGCCTGGTTAAAGGTACACGACCTTAAGATCTATCTTATAAACATCATAATAACTAGATTCATTTTTAATTTTTCAATATATGACCTTCTAATATTTTACTAAATTAAGCACATTCACAGATTACGTTTAAATTTATTTAGATACTCAATCAAATTGACGCTTTACTTTATTTTGAAGAAAATATTGAATTTCGATCCCCCTGCAAGATTAATTTAGTGCAGATTTTGAATAATATTAATTATATTTGAAGGAAACCTTGAAGAAATACTATTGGCAGATTTTTTTTTCCCTAGGAACGGTTGACTAAATAATATTTTTCAGAGTGACAAACTTCAGTTTTGTTTACGCGAAATTCTAGGTTTTTGTTATAATAAAACTAATAAAGTTAATCCTATCTATATGTAGTATGTCTATATGTGTAGGTATTCAAAGAAAATTACACTAATTAAAATTAAGTAACATTGGCTTCCAATGCCCTACAGTACGAAGTAATAAATTGTAACATACTATGGCAATATGGAATCAGTAACTAAATAATAAATAAACAGCGTAAATAGCCTGCTAAAACAACATCTGCCCATTTTAACTTGTCCAAATACAAACCTATATTTTCAGATTATAATTTATTTACTGAATTTTGAACTACAGAATCTCAAATTGGATGTTAGTTATCTTTTTACTAAAAACATCAAATTTTATGAAACACTATCAAGCCTTCCGGAAATATGACTTTTAGGGTTACCTACCTTGGAGGTAGAAATCTATGGAGTGAAGCTTGTTTCTAGCATATAAAAATTAATTTTGTTTTCCCAATTTTACAATAAAACATAAATCCTCATTCACTGTGCCAGAACAAGGTGCAAAACAGCTGCATCGGCCGGGAATCGAACCCGGGCCGCCCGCGTGGCAGGCGAGCATTCTACCACTGAACCACCGATGCTTATATTTCCTTTACAATCTATCAGTCCCTGTATCATCAAGCACCTTGTTATTACAAAAGCTTCAGATATAAAATGATTCAATAATAGAAAGTAACGCCGTTCGTTTCTAACCTGCATTTATTCGAAAAAATCTGTTCCATTGTATACCAGTACATCATACTATTTTGTTGCTAGCGTGGGCTATTTTGTTAACACATGAGCTTGCAATATTTTACTAAATTCAACCCATTTACAGATTACGTTCAGACTTTTTTACATACTCAGACAAATTGATGCTTTACTTCATTTTGAAGAAAATGCTGCATTTCCATCCTCCTGCAAAGTTCCATTAGTGCAAGCTTTGAAGGAAAATAATTATACGAGAAGAGAAACTTACACTGAAAGAATGTGTTTTTCCTAAGAAGTGTAGATTAAATAATATATTCCGAAGTGACAAAGTCCAATTTTATTATCAAGGCAGAGGAAAAATCACGGGAAAATTGGTGCTACTTAATATAAATCTCCATAACTTTTTATCAAAATTGTGTAGTTAATATTAGCGTTGGGAACTATCGGCTGAAAACATTCGATATTTGCAAAACAGTTGAAACAGTCGACAGTCAAAAAACTAGCGACAGAAAATAGTAATTACTATTTTCTACTACGTAGTACGAATACTTTCTTGTTAAAATTGTGAGAGAGGAAAGGACGGAGATAAATGCTCGGGGCAGTTAATTTTATATGTGGTTATATTTTCCTAGCTAGACGGAGATGTATATATTCCTTCACGAACTAACTGTAAAAAAGGAAAAGAAAAAAATTATTACTAAATAATTACTGTATTATAATAATAATACATAACATGTAATTTATAATTTCATTTTAAACGAAACAGAATTACTTATATATTTGAAACACTGTGGATCTGTAAAATGGAATTGAATTTTTTATGGAATGGAATAATACCCCACAAATGTTTTATTGTATTTTAATGTGATAATTGATATTTTTAAATAATATACTATAATAAATATACATAATACAACAGAACTTGAACAAAACCTAATAACTAAAGATATACAATAACCATAATTACTATATAAAAATTAAACATATACCTAATCATAGAAAAAAAAACTAATCTATGGCATAATTATAAATGATCTGAATGAAACGATCTAAATGTTGAACCGAAATATTTTTTAACAAAAATCAAGACAGTAATCGAATTGTTACTTATTATTGCTATAAATGCAGTCAAAAGTATTTTACTATTTATTGTTCACAATTTTAATATTTTTACCCTATTACATTAAAAATCTTGAAAAATATCGTTCCAAAATGCTGCTATATTAATATACAATATATTGTTATTTGCAGTCAAACTCACAAAAAAACAAAAAAATCATAAAACTATATACATCACATCTATGTGAACATAAATTGGGTACTTTTTTGTCAAGGTCGCGGATAGGACAACAGAGCCAGAACGTGAAAAATTAGTCGAATGAAACTAGTAGAACCAAAAATAGCAACAAAATGTACGACTAAAACAATCGATAGTAAATAGTAACAAAATCAGTCGAACCGAAAATAGCGATTGAAAACAGTCGATAGTAAAAAGTAATCAATTACTAAACAGTCGATAGTTTCCAACAGTAGTTAATATGAAATTTGGTTTTCATTATAATATAACCAGATTTATCCTGTCAATGCAGAAATTTAAAAAATAAACTGCAAAATAAAGAAAATTACATTAATTAGGTTAACTAACAATATTCATTCAATGCCCAAGTGTACGAAATAATAAAAAGCAGAATAAGAAGTAGTGTAATCCGCTTATGATACCACAAAACAATATTTCCTTATAAAATGTTCCGTATATTTTATAGTCTAAACTTTTTTCTATATAAAATGTAATTATATTGTTTGGTAACATTTTTTTTTAAACCGACAGTACGACGAAGAACGCTAGGAACTGGTAAAAAATTATCCAATTTAAATTAACCAGTCAATCGAAAAGCCAATTTGGACCTGTGGGATGCAAATATGGGGTTGCACTAAAAGATCAAACCAACTAGCAATCCAACCAAGTCAACACGAAGTTCTACGATTAATTGCGAACGCTTATCGCTACATAACCAACAAAGTGCTGCACGATGACCTCAAAATCAAATGAAAATACGAAATAATTCGAGATTTCGGTTTGAAATATGAAATAAGGTTGCTAAATCACAGCAACGTAGAAGCAATACAGCTACTGGACAACGCGCAGGAAATTGGAAGGTTCGATCGAACCAAATCGAAACTTATTGTATTCTTTACTTTAGCTCAAGTAGTTTAGTTACATTTTAATTTAGGAAGTACATACTGATGTACGGGATTAATACCCGTACACGCCTTGCTAGTATATTAATGCAAGTACAACAGAACAATTACTAAACAGTCTATAGTTTCCAACAGTAGTTAATATGAAATTTGGTTTTCGTCATAATATAACCAGATTTATCCTGTCAATGTAGAAATTAAAAAAAAAACTACAAAATAAAGAAAATTACACTAATTAGGTTAACTAACAATATTCATTCAATGCCCAAGTGTACGAAATAATAAAAAGCAGAATAAGAAGTAGTGAAATCCGCTTATGATACCACAAAACAGTGTTTCCTTATAAAATGTTCCATATATTTTATAGTCTAAACTTTTTTCTATATAAAATGTAATTATATTGTTTGGTAACATGCTAAATTACAACTATATTTATGTACATGAAAAAATTATTATCTAAAACAAAATTATAGAGATACTATTTGAGAGAAGCATTTCCTCAACATTGATTATATGCTTATTCACCACAAAATTTTCAGCCGTATCATAACCCGTTTGATTCATTAAATTAAGAGTTAATCACACATATGGCATGTTGTAATCATGTTCATAAAGGAAAAAAGTCTTTTCTAAAGTCTTTTCTTTTTTTACCCTTCCTTTTAGGTGCTTCGTTTACAATACCCCTCGGGGTACAATCCTTTTCGATAAGTTTTGTATTTCAGGAGACGTTCTTTTGAGAGGTTGATAGTTCTGGAGGTACAAATGGCAAAAATATTCGCAATTACTTTTTTTATAAAAGTTATATAATGATATACAATACATTTATTAATATTGGTTATAGATGATTTTAAATAATTGCGATTTCACACTTGGTAACTATTTAACACGTCCATATTCCGCGATGATGATATCGAGATATGAAAGCATCAGCATCGGTGGTTCAGTGGTAGAATGCTCGCCTGCCACGCGGGCGGCCCGGGTTCGATTCCCGGCCGATGCAATAATTTTTATTTTAATTTGGAACAAGTATCCAGTGGAAATATTATTTTCAAAATATCTTCCCTAAAATCGTAGAACAATTTGTTTTATATATAATAATTTAATATATGATAATTTTATATATAATAATTTTACATATAACAATTTTATATATTATAAAATATATAAAAATATGTTTTATGATATAAGTAATTTATTGAACGGTCTAATCGAATGAATCGCTGAAGCTCAAATTAAATGATGTTTGTGATGTCACCATTAAATGACTTAGAAACACATTAGGTTCGACAATGCTTTATTTCATTCGAAAACGTCCTTCTCTTTGGTCTATTTTGTTAGAGGTATATAGAAATCGTGTTACTCCATTCCTCCATAAGCAATCAGAATAGAACCACAAGAGAATGTGTACAAGACACCAAGACAAGAATCACATAGAAAGTTGTTGCAAAATTAAGTGCAGAAACAGTGGACATTTGAAAACAACTAGTATATTCTTGAATGTTAGCCAAGAAGTGTTTTGATTCATTTCCCATAACACAAATAGATAACAATATAACCCGGTAAATTCACCACAGTATTTTATGGTCTTGAAATTACTCTTTAATGTTTTACCAACAGTTGTCATTTCCCGAACTATAATTAATTTATTTTCACCATAATCTATTTTCGGATAGTAGCAGAATGCCGTTGGTCCCTAGATAACATGAGCATTGCGTCTGCAGAATAACTCATTTTATTGTTTGTGTGGTGTCCTGGATTATTGTCAAATTAACGTCATTTTTTTCAACAAGGTATCGCCATGTTAACTTGAAGATGAGAAAAGATTGTTGAACATTATGGAATATATTCTATCAGTTCTTCACAAACCATATTAACAAGGTCTGTAAATGAAATTTAAAGTACTTTTTTAATTTGACGCTTTATTGCGAAAGATCTTCTTTTCTGTTCATTTCCGGGCAATTTACGGATTTCATCTCGAAATAACGGTGTATCTCTTAAGACAATCCACTAATCTGTCCATTTTATTGGTATTTATCGGTAAGTAACAAGTCAATTGACAAGTCCCCGGCTTACTATAGTAAAACAATTTTTTTGGCAAAATTAGTTTTTTTTTATTCAACACAATTTCCACCTTCAAGGGTGATACACTGATTATAGCGACCTTCCAACTTTTCGATAGCATTTTTGTAGTACGATTTGTACTTGACTTCAAAATAGGCCTCAGTTTTTTCGATCGCCTCGATGGCGTCAAATTTATACACGCATCTTTTGAGGGTTAGGGCTAACTAAAAAACATATGGATGTAATTCTAGTAGCGCCATCTATGTGTCAAGCTGGGGACTTTTCAATTGACCTGTTAGTCACGCGCTTGCTAGGCACTTCACGACTCATATGTCTTAACAAGTGGAAATGAGAAGAAGCATAACTGGAATATGTTTTATGTTTTCACGGATTTTATAAGATGGAATCAAGCGGTGTCATGTTGAAAAATATCATTGTGATGCATTTGCTTGTATTCCGGAAGTTTTTTACGCGGTGCTCCGCTCAAACAGATTAATTGTAGTCGACAGTGATACGGTAGTGATTTATTAGGCTTCAGCAGCGCATGGTATACCACACCAGATACAGTGAATTAACTTAGAGCCAGGGGTATTTGATTTTGACATTGATGTTGATGTATTATCACATTTTCCCCATCATCTTTCTCGTTTTGGATTGTCGTAATGACCCACTTCTCAGCACAGATATATATTTCTTTATATACATGTATATCACAGGGAGCATCATCAAGCAAAATCTTCAAATCCTTCTCTTTCTAAATGTATATTTTTCTAAATTACAAAGCTTAAAAACATTTTTTTTTCTAAAAACTGACAGTAGGACGAAGAACGCTAGGAACTGAGAAAAAATGAGAAATCCAACCGAGCCAAGTTCTACGATTAATTGCGAATGCTTATCACTACATAACCAACAAAGTGCTGCACGATGACCTCAAAATCAAATGAAAGTATGAAGTAATTCGATCGAATCAAATCGAAACTTAGTGTATTCTTTACTTTAGTTCAAGTAGTTAGATTACATTTTAATTTGGGAAGTACATACTGATGTACTAATCCCGTACTCGCCTTGCTAGTATATTAATGCAAGTACAACAGAACAGTAGTAATAAATAAATTTATAAATTTATCTTGTTCTTGTAATTATATATTGTAATTAATTTAAAAAATCTACAATAAAATGTTTTATTGCATAGGAAATATGTTAAGATAATTAATTGAATATCTGTACGTAATTATCGATCATCAACGACATACAAACACTAAACACAATTAAGCTACATCACTTTATAATGATATACTTTCATTTTTGTAACCATTAACTATAAATTATTTCGAAACTAGACCTAAAAAGTATCAGGCGATATTCGGTAACGTCTATACAAAATCCGAATCTATTATTTTCACGGTTAAATTAACGTTTCCATAATAAAAGTCGACACAGAAAAATGAACGCAAGCATTGCCGGTAACTGACATTAAGAGTATTTCCCCGACCCATGGAGCCGATGCAGCAGAAACGGTCTCATAAAACAATTTACTTTTCTCACTAATGGCCTCGATCGATTTCGAACTGAAGCGCCTCGCAATTTCCTGCAGTTAAAGCGAAGGGAACCGGGAGACATGCTTAATTGTTTTACTAATTATTTGTTGGCACCGGTGTCCCATATAAGCTCTATTTACTTTAGGAAATTTTCTGGCCGTTAAAGTGTTGCCAATATCTGACATTGGCTGTGTGTTTTGCAGCGAGGGAGGTAAACAATTCGGTTCGGCCTATTTACAACGTTGCACTTTGCATGGAACGTATCAAATATTTACACGGGATGAAGTAATCCTACCGTGTCAATACGCTTTTGGTTTAAAATGCATAGACCGTCACTGTACTGTTTGTCTTGTATTTTACTGGACCCGTGATTTATTTTTGGACAACCTACAATAATTGGTACAAAATAAAATATTTTTAATAAAATAATTGAACCGACTTCAATATATCTATAAGGAACTCACTAAAAATTTAAAAACAATCAAACTTAGGTTAAATATGTACATAATAATCCTTGTAACAACTAAATAAAAATAATCATAAACCTTATTTAACCTATCTAATACACGTATTTTATATTCTACTATAACAAGTAAATTGAAAAGTCCCCAACCTGACACATAGATGGCGCTACTAGAATTAAATCGATATGTTTTTTAGTTAGCCCTATACCCTCAAAGGATGCGTGTATAAATTCAACAACTGACGGATCATTAGTTTGTGAATTATAACATTTTAAGTGAAGCAACTTTTGTTATTGTGAAAAAAGTTAAAAAGGAATTTCGCGTGTTGATATAATATTGCTTTTTGAAGGAAAAAAATACAGTTGGAGCAAAAACTTGCCTTGATTTTCTGCACATTGTCCCAGGAAAATCAACCATCAAGGATTGATATGCTAAGTTTAGACGTGGTGAAATGAGCACCGAAGAAGGTAAACGCAGTGGACGTCCAAAAGAGGTTGATACCGACGAAAACATTAAATAAATCCACAAAATGATTTTGAATAACCGTAAATTGAAATTCATTGAAATAGCAGACACTCTAAAGATATCAACTGAATGTGTACATTTTATCATTCACGAATATTTGGGTATGAGAAAGCTCTGAGAAAGTGGGTGTCACGCGATCTCACTTTTGACCAAAAACAAAGACGAGTTGATGATTCGGACCAGTGTTTGAAGATCATCAAGCGTAATAAACCCGAGTTTTTGCGTCGATATGTGACAATGGATGAAACATAGCTCCATCATTTTACTCCGAAGTCCAATCGAGAGTCATCCAAGTTGACTGCACACAATGAACCTGTTCCAAAATGTGGGAAATCGGCTGGCAAGGTTATGGCGTCTGTATTTTGGGATGCCCACGGAATAATTTTCATTGACTACCCTGAAAAAGGAAGGACCATCAACAGCGACTATTACATAGCGTTATTGGACCGTTTGAAGAACGAAATCGCAGAGAAACGGCCGCATTCGTAGAAAAAGGAAGTGCTGCTTCACCAAGACATTGCACCGTGTCACAAGTCAGTGAAAACGGTGGCAAGAATCCATGAATTGGGGTTCGAATTGCTTCCTCATTCACCGTATTCTCCAGATCTGGTCCCCAGTGACTATTTCCTGTTCTCAGACCTCAAAAGAATGCTCGCTTGGAAGACACTTTCGTCGAGTGAAGAGGTGATTGCCGAAACTGAAGCCTATTTTGAAGCAAAGGACAAATCGTACTACAAAAATAGTACCGAAAAGTTGGAAGGCCGCTATAATCAGTGTATCAACCTTAAAGGGAATTATGTTGAATAAAAAAAACTAATTTTGCCAAAAAAATATGTTTTACTATTGTAGGCAGGGGAATTTTCTATTGACCTGTTATACAGACAATTTAGCTTATTACTTACATAAAGCTATCTATCTATTTATAATATTTTTTAATTACTAATTTCAAATTAACAAACAATTCTATTAATTTAGATTTGTTTTGTTGGTAATTTAATTTTGTGTATATCTCATATGTCAGGTGAGCCAAGTAATGATGTAGTCCGTTGGAGGAAAAATAGGAACATTCATTAAAAATAAGGAGCGATTCAGGACCCGCGGTCCGCTACCTTACCTAATACAGTATAGAAGTAACTGCCTGCAATACTTCTACAAGGTCTTATTTGCTATAGTTAATGCTTAAAAAGCAAACTGAATGGCTTTTGCACTGAACGACTTCCGGTTTTCCGACACATCAGCTCAGCAATAATATTATACCCAAATATCTGATTATTTTAGATAAAAAATATGTGAAAACATTGTACGTGCCTTTAAAATTTGATCATTTCCCTCGGTTTCAACCCCTTCACCTCAATCTGTTCAGGTTCTGTTCAATTTCCTAATTTGGATAAAATCGGACCTCCTCGGAAGTGCACTCTTTCGAACAAAACGAAGAATCTTGACAATCGGTCCACAATTGCCGGGGAAATCGGCGAACAATATTAAAACAAATACACAGCGGAATATAGAACCTTCTCCTCTTTCGAAGTCGGTTGAAAACGGAGAATTAATAGCTATATAAGTAGAATAAGAAAATTTGATACAATATACATTAATTAAAATATATCCATCATTTCTTGCATATGGAGTTCACGTATAATCATACCGCACAAGTAATAAGCTATAGTCCGTTCAATAAAAGAGTGAACCCATGTCATATAAATTAATGGCGTCATAACGTCGCACCGTTGCCGTATAAACCCTGACTTTTAGTCCATTTTCGCTTTGACATACAACAAAATTCTAATCTAAATAAAATAATTTAAAAAAATACTACTATTAAATATGCTTTATTTTAACATAGTCCTTTTAATGGATATATTATTGAAAGACTAAAAACTAAAATTAATTATACAGTTATAATAGCTTGTAGGTTAGCTAACTTAGTTTGAGGCCCAATCTACCTAATTAGCAATTGTATATCCCCCGTAATATATTTTATTTTCCTTAGAGAGCGTATTCACCTTTTTGGCTTGGTTCATGATTCCTTCAGTACAGTGTTTCCTACAGTAAAGTCATTTCACTATCTATTCTTCCTAGTTTGTTCTGTTCACATATTTCAAGATAAAACTAAATGTAATCACTGCCCTAATGCACTTTCCATAACTGCTAAATAGTTAATATTCTTTCTGGTTTCGCACATTTTAAGCAAATGTATGCACTTGGTGACCGCTTCTTTCACCTCTTCATCTTTACTGAATCGTTGTCCACCCAAGTGTTGCTTCCATTTCGGAGACACTTGAAAGGTGCTGGGAGCAAGATTAGGGCTGTAGGGAGCATTATCAAGCAATTTTCAGCTGAATTTATCCAGTGATGATCTGTCGGTAGATATGCAGACGCGCGTAGTGGTGGTGCAGCCTAACGCCATTGGTCAGTCTTCCTCTCCGGTGATTTTGGATGGCCCTTTTGAGTTTCGTCAACGTCTCGCAGTACCTGTCCGAATTTATTGTGGTCCCTTTAGGCATAAAGTATGCAAGACGCCCTCTCCGACAGCGCCTGCTCTTTACACTCTCATCACACTCTCTTGGAAACTGTCAGCAGTGAATCATAATGTCACATTAAGAATGTTGCATTCAAGTCAATAACTAAGCTATTAATTTCCAATCTATCAAACGTATGTTTGTAATTCCGTCATTTGTCAATTTCTTCGATTTGCCTGACCGAGTTCATCCAAACCGAATGAAACCATTCCTGTTTCCAGCATAAAGAACAATATATTTTCAACGAACTTTAATTAAGTTATTTTTAATTTTTATGACGTTATGAAAATTTTTATGACAATGTTATGACTTATGTTTGATTATTTTTTATGACAACGTTTACCTATTTCCATCAACTTTTGTTGTCTTAACACTATTTTTATTATCATCTTGCCCTAAGTGACCATTGGGTATATTGATCGCATTTTGAAATATTCATCTCTCATGTAAATACACATATTGAAATAATAAGTTTTCCTTGTTTTATCATATGCTTTTAAAAACAGCAATAGAAAAAGTGCAAGTGGCAGTCAACAAAATTTACAAATGGACGAAAGATTGGAAAATTCAATTTAATAGCTCCAAATCTGTCCACGTTAATTTTGCAGTGAGGCGAAATAATAAAAACTTAATTTATCACTCAATGGATGCCCGATTCCTGAAGCAGAATCAGCTAAATACCTTGGAATCCATCTTGGCGGTAGAATAAATTGGAAGGATCACGTTAGACAAAAAGCAACCCACATTAGAACCAAAATAAAACAACTATACTGGTTAGCCGGAAGATACTCTCAACTTGATCTAAAATTAAAGAGGTTGATCTATAATACAATTTTAAAGGGTATTTTATAGGGTGCAAATATGGGGTTACACTAAAAATTCAAATCAACTAGTCATACAACGCTGTCAAAACAAGGTTCTTCGATTCATTACCAATGCCTATCGCTATGTAACCAACGAAGAACTCCACGATGACATGGATATCAAATGGATTTGCGAAGTTATCCAAGATTTCGCCTTGAAACAGGAAAGAAGATTACTAAATCATACTAACGTGGCAGCAATAGAGTTGCTGGACAGAACAAAACCATACGAACTGTACTGAACTATAAAGTGTATACATTTAGTGTAAACTATGGCTATAAGTTAATAATTAATAAATAATTATAATTTTATAATTGAGGAATACTTATTGATGTATTTTCTCGCACTCGTCTTGCTTGTTAATTAATCCAAGTACATAGGTAAAGTAGTAACAAATTAATTGTAAATTAAGATTGTACTAAACGTATCTAATAAATATGTTACGTATACATTATCTTTACATGAAGTAACGAAGAAAATACCTACGCCTCATCAAACACAGCCGCTAGCTAATGGCATTTTCGGCAAGACATTATCCATTTTGAACTTTATCAGAAAAAGTCGCTATGAAAGGAGAATTTTATATAAAACTACTCGGGCTGCATATTTCGGGAAGTCTATTATCGAAAAGCCATATAAAATTATGCATCAACACGAAGACAACATTTATATCGAACATTTAACGCCTTGAAATATTAAATAGTAAAAATAATTTTAGTAAGGATAGAATTTTTTTATATATAAGTTTATAAGTTAGATTTTAGTTTATAACAACTTCTAAATAACTGTATTATTATCATGGTTGCTTTATTAGTGGTAGTAGTGTTCAACCATTTGTTAAATGTATTAAAAAAGTCCTATGGCAGATTGTTGAATCACCAGAGTAACAATTTAAAAAATTTCATATTTTGTATGTCTGCAGAATATGGTGAACACGCGAAACAAAATATATTAACAAACTTCGATAAAGTATAGTTCAAACTACATTTACATTTACCATATTAAATATGTTATGTATACGTATACGTATTAAAATATACTAGCGACCCGCCCCGGCTTCGCACGGGTGCAATGCTGATACTAAATTAAATACACTACAGAAAAAATATGAACGTTGTATATAAAAACATAGCGGCCCGCTCCGACTTTGCACGGGCATAAAATATATATGCCTATGTCACTCAATGAAAACATGATTAAAATCGATCCAGTATTTTTGGTTCATTCATTACTGCCCTTGGCCTGCACGCATTAAATTTGGAGTAAAACAATTCCTCTTCCCCTATACTTACTATGAAGATTTCCTGCTATCTTTGGAATATCTAAATTCATACAATTTTTATTACATTACACATTTTTAAACGCAAATTTTAAATTTGTAATATCTCCGAAAATATTTGTTTAATTTACATGCTGTAAGGAACCATATTGATCTATATTAATTGCACACTGTATTTAAGGTACTTAATTCGATAAGGATTAATGCCGTATTGCTTAAAATAGCTTCGTAAATAAGCCATTTTCTCACGTAAAAAGTTAACAATAAAAATGGTTAATGTGGGTTATCCCTAAAACATAAACATATACCATCGCGGACTTTTTGTAGACCTTTTTATGGTGTACAATACTGTAGTACATTAATTTGATCTAACTCGTAGGCTTAGGCAGCGTTTTTGCTAATTGCTAAATAAGCCTAAAAAAATATGTTAATTTACGACATCACGGTAGAAACCTCTAAAATTAGCAATGTTGCCTTAGTATATTATGCATGTATTATACATATAAACCTTCCTCTTGAATCACTCTATCTATTGAAAAAAACCGCATCAAAATCCGTTGCGTAGTTTTAAAGATTTAAGCGCACATAGGGATATAGGGACAGAAAAGGCGACTTTGTTTTATACTATGTAGTGATAATGATACGGTACGTAAACTGCACATGCAGGGATTTATTTAATTTTCATTTTACAAGTTCAAGTCTAGTTATTTATTTTGTCACTTGTTTGTTGTAATTTTCATGTGGCTTCTTCGCTATTGTCTCCGACAGCAGAAATCAAGTGTTGTCAGCAAATGCAGCCATCGTATTTTTTTCTTTTTGTGGTATATTACATGTATAGAGTAGGAAAGAACTAGCCCAATACACCTTGTGGTACACCTGCATTATCTTCTTTTATTGTAGAATAGGCTTCATCTCGTTTGATTCTAAACATTCTGTCTGTAATGTTATATTTCAATAGCTTAGAGTATTGCTTCGGTAATATTTTTTCTAGCTTATGAACAAAACCGTCATGCCATATTTTATCGAAGGTTTGTGATAAATTTAATAGCTGAACATACATTTTTATCTTCATAGGCTGAACATTTTTTCTAACACAATTGTTTCTATTATAAAATAACATATGCTTCTTCATCTTAAAAAATTACAATTTGGTTTTATGAGACAAAAAGCCCTTCAGATTTCTTGTGGCTTGTATTGTATATTCAACAGCGTAAGCTATTATCAGGAGTGTTTCCTATACAGAAGGAAATATAAAGTTCCGAAAAATTAGTCCCTATAAGGGAAGTAAATCGATACATTACAGACTTACTTTCAGAGGATTTTGCTTGTCTGTCAGGTAATACTTTAGCAACTAATAGCAGAGGGGAAGCGGGAATTTGAAAGTTTGTGTCATATGAATCATGCGCCATTTTGCGGAAGAGTAAATAACATGCAGAAAATGTTTAAGATTTGCAAGCACCTATTGGTAAAATAAAATAAAACGGACATAAAATCGCAAATTTACAGCAGCGTTGACATTACGTATACATTGACCGACTATATCTAACCTATAATTGCAATGTTGTATTAATCAATTTCACGATTTACCGCTTTTTAGATACTTAACAAATAAATTCTATTTGATTTTGTTGTATATAGAAACGAAAGACTAAGCATCGGTGGTTCAGTGGTAGAATGCTCGCCTGCCACGCGGGCGGCCCGGGTTCGATTCCCGGCCGATGCAGTATTTTTATAAAACCAAAATATTTATAGAAACAAAAAAATTTTCAATAAGGTGGAAATAGTTATAGTTTGCCAAAACTATCTTAGCTTTTTGTACCATTCCTTTGGAATCTGGGATCTACGATACTTTTTAAGATTTTGTACTGAAAGGATTTTATTATATTTACTTTACTTAGCCCAAAATATATAAGGGTAGCACCATTAACAAAATTATGTCCTCATAACTGAAATTTCCTTCCTGTTAGATTCCATTTCGGGTGTTCTTTTCTATGATCAATGAATATTTGGATTAAGGTTCATAGCAAGGTACGAGGGGCAAGTAAAAATAATGTTAACACATTTTTTTTCAGATGTAAGACATTTTTTATTATAATAAACAGGTATACCATCTGAAAGCTTATACTTTAAACCATTTTCCTACATAGTCATTAGATTTTTCTACGCATTTTTGCTGAAGAGCTATCCGCTTCGGAAAGCTCGCTTCGAAGATATCCGCCGTTAGGCGGCCGAGGCAATTAGTGACCGCTTCCTTCACCTCTTCATCTTTACTGAATCGTTGTCCACCCAAGTGTTGCTTCCATTTCGGAGACACTTGAAAGGTGCTGGGAGCAAGATTAGGGCTGTAGGGAGCATTATCAAGCAATTTTCAGCTGAATTTATCCAGTGATGATCTGTCGGTAGATATGCAGACGCGCGTAGTGGTGGTGCAGCCTAACGCCATTGGTCAGTCTTCCTCTCCGGTGATTTTGGATGGCCCTTTTGAGTTTCGTCAACGTCTCGCAGTACCTGTCCGAATTTATTGTGGTCCCTTTAGGCATAAACTCGGTAAGCAAGACGCCCTCACCGACAGCGCCTGCTTAAACTTCTATTCGTATTTATCATTTGTAATAGATAAGATGAGTATTATACATGGGTCTGGTGAATGTAAAGTTTTATTCTAGGTGAATTAAAAATCTATTCGTTTACTATCTTTGACAGCTGCATGGACAGCTGTCAAATTTATACACGTATCTTGAGAGGGTTAGGACTAACTGAAAAACATATGGACTTAATTCTAGTAGCGCCGTCTATGTGTCAGGCCGGTTACTTTTCAATTGAACTGTTATTGTTTGGTATACTCCCTCTCATTTGGCTCTAAATATTCTCTTCAAAATGTATAAAAAGGTTGTTCTGTGTAGATTAATGATTCTATTTTTCAGCTTTACCATTTATTTTTTCGCACTTTTGTTTTGTTTTCGCATAAAACTAAATATGAAATAAAAAATTAAATGGATTTAGTCAGAAAAATAACTTTTGAACTGCTTTGTGTTAAAGAATATTATTGTATCCTGTATTCAAAAACTTAAAAAAGTTAGGAAATTAATTAAATTTGCATCAGTAATACTTAATTAATATTACAATTAAATACAACAATCGATTGTTGTTCACTCATAGGGAAACATGTTCACAGGAAATCTCTTTCTGGCGACATTACCTGAAGCCTTTTTCATCGATTTTTAAATTCAACGTGCTCTAACTTGTCGAGATACAGTCAATGTGTAGCACTAGATGAATATATATGTTAGGAGATCTTCTTTCTTTCCCATTAATTGAACATGCTAGATTGATTAAAGTAATAGCAAGCTAAATAAAATCTAATACAGTATGATAAGTAAAATATTAATTTGCAATTAATTGCAATACATTATAGTAAAATTACTAATTTTATGTTATTTAAATATCTTCAGTTCCAAGACCAAGATATTTGTCAATATATTTGTGGTATACCCTGACCTATACAGACCCTAAACTTAAGATATCTTGACGCCGAAGGAAAAGGAATACCATGTTAATTTCTTAAAGAAAAT
Source organism: Rhynchophorus ferrugineus (assembly GCF_030347505.1). NCBI lineage: Eukaryota > Metazoa > Arthropoda > Insecta > Coleoptera > Curculionidae > Rhynchophorus > Rhynchophorus ferrugineus. The sequence goes on along the minus strand of NW_027472581.1, from coordinate 9,005,908 downwards.
AAATTTACCAGTATTTTACAGTTTACTATTAGTTAGATCGACCATATATGAACAACATAACATAAGCATCATTGGTTTAAAGTTAAAGTTAATATTTTTTATGTAAACCAAAATGTTTCCTGCTGTAAACTTTGCTAGAACAGTGTGACGCGAGTGCGATGAAGCGAGACAATCTCTAGTTTTAATAGTTGCGATACAGGTAGGAAGCGATGTTACTTTCTATTATTACGTATTTTTAGAATATTTTTTATATTTAGAACAAATTTTTGCAAGATGTTAATAATAGAGCAAGAAAACACAAGCATCGGTGGTTCAGTGGTAGAATGCTCGCCTGCCACGCGGGCGGCCCGGGTTCGATTCCCGGTCGATGCAATTGTTTTATAATATTTTGAGTTATAAATTACTTATTTAAAAAATCGTTAAAAAATATAAGTAAAAAGTCACCTTTTTAATTACGCTTTTGAATTCTTTATTAAAGTAAACGACATTTTTAAGATATCGTCCAATGCATAAAAGAGATCCGAATTATTTATAAAGACTCTTGCTTGTCGAAGTAGATATCCAAGATAATGTAAACGAAAAAATGAGTATTTACAAGTCACTAGTTTGAAGAATTAATTACTTTACATTGCTAATATTTTATCAACCGACATTTAATGAAAGATAATGCTTCACTAATGAAAACCTGAAGCACCAGAACATCGCCAGGATTAGGTATTATCAAAATATTATATTTCAATAGTGACCAAACAATCATGACTCGAATAAACCTTACTACATCTACATATATATATATATATATATATATATATATATATATATATATATATATATATATATATATATATATATATATAATCTCGCTAAAACTCGAGAACGGCTGGACCGATTTGGATAATTTGGGTCTCGAATTATTTGTGGAAGTCCAGGGCACGTTTAAAAGGTGATTAAATATGAAAACGTTCGAAATGAAATAAAAACAACAATTTTGTTTTTTTTTTGATGTATCTCCCGTTTTTCAGAAATCAGAGAGAAAGAATAGTTTAAAATGAACAACTAATTAGAATTTTTATATCTTTATTCTCAGTAGGTAAATTTAATTTTAGCTAACTACAGATGCTACTACATATTATTGATTAACTAATATGTCTTTTTTATTAACCGCTACCATAATATTTGACATTTTAAAACCAACTAATATGTCGATCCATCTTCTATGTTTCTATTTCCTTGTGCCAATTTCATCCCACTTTCAAGGTATACCATAACATTTTATCTTATTTACTGTGTATATACATATCTTTGTTACTTACTGATGTACAATAAAATATTACAAATATTTTTCTATAATATTCAAGTTTGTATTAAAATATATATCAGAAATAATTATTGGACAAATATTTAAAAATTGCAGATGCAAGAACAAATTTTTCACTTACTGGGGTTGTTGTTACCACTATCTTATGCAGATCATAAATTTTTACAAATTTATTTTATGGGAAATTCAGATGCGGAAGGAAGTTGATAAGCGTTGTGCTCCTAATCCAACAGAGAAGAGAACCCATTATACAAGAATTACAAATGTTTCTTTACCACAACAACAATTTAGTAAACATGTTCAAAATAGCATTGGATTGTATGCCATCTGTTAGCCATAATGTATCATAACTGTGTGTGTCTCTATATATCTAATTGCAACCTAATAAATAGCCAGTATTTCAGGAAAACTCAAAACATCATGTGTAATTAATTGAAAATAATATTAAAAATTCATTCGTACCGAGCTTTTTTTTATTAATTACGAATTATTTGGTCTTTTATTTATCGATTGTATTCTAATATATGATGTAGATATATCTGGTGTACAGTATATATAAAACCAAAATGTAATAAATCCAAAATAAAAGTAATAACAAATTGAATATAAAAACAAATTATAAAATATTCTCGAAATATTAGCTGTTGGCCTTTTGAAATATAAAAAAGCATTAGCAAAATGTATTCAATTTCCACGTACTGAAAATTCGCCCAATATGTTTGCTTCAATACTTCAAAATGCGGTGAATATTCATAACTATTTAGCTACTAATTTAAAAAAAATCGTACAAATTTATTGACACATTATTAAAAGATTCATAAACATTCCAAAAATATAAAACTGAACTTTCAAACTTGCTTCTGTTAAATTCCCTTCCTTGAATCTTATATGTTTCTTTCTATAAGAATAAACAAAAATTAGTTGTCAAACACAAGACGCAAAAACATAGTATTTTAACTAAATAATTTTGAAAAACACTATCACCCACTGTATGTATGTGATGAAGCGAGACTGTTTCTGGTTTTATTTCAATAGGCACAACATATATATCCCTGGAATAATCGATAAACAATTACTATTATTTAATTTACTACGTTTGTAATCCACTTCTCATATTAGGAGTGAAGAATCCCAATTTAAACAAAACAAATACCAAGGAATATTTCAATACCCTAAAAGAATATTGATATATATTATGATCACCAATATCAGGAGACTTTTATGAGTTATCTGATTCTGAAAATATTGTGAAAAAAAGCATCAGTCACAATTACGTAACTTCAATAAAAAAGATTTGCTCATATTTTGTACATAAACCTTCAGAAGGAATTATTATTCATATGTATTATCTACTAGCTATCTATTAGCTACTTTGTATGAAAATCATAAGACTGCATATTTAAAACATCATTTTTTACATTTGAGAGAAACAATAAACATATTATTTCCAAAACTGTTTCTATGCTATGTCATTTTACATACAAACAGTGCAGATAAATAAAAAAGATGAATATTATACGAAATGATCTCTGGTTTTAACTCGTGTAAACTGTGAAGCACGGAGCAAACGGTATTACTTTCTATTATTAAATATTTTTGAGATTTCGATGTTTCATATGTAGGCCGTTATTTCGTTCCATGGTAATAGATGAGAAGGGAAAGGCAAGCATCGGTGGTTCAGTGGTAGAATGCTCGCCTGCCACGCGGGCGGCCCGGGTTCGATTCCCGGCCGATGCAATATTTTATTAATAAAGCTTTTTACTGATAAACTAAAACCTTGAAATAGGTTTCTTTATTTTGTGAAATTGAGTTAATAGTTGTGTGTGTGAAATTGAGGAAATAAAAGAATCTGAATTGTATGTAAGAGGTTTCAGTGTGACATATGGAGTGCCTACTTTCATATAGTGACAAATATCCCATCGAAATAAGTAGTCTTTTGTAAAGAGCTTATATAATGTATTAGATGCTTGCATGTATTTTGATCGCCGATATCCATTGGTGAGAATGAAAAATATCAATATAAACAGCGACCGAATAACCTAACTTAACTGTTAAATGGTTATGATATATCGTCGCAAAAATAAGACCTTTCCATTCAATATTACTGAGTTTTCAGTGTGTACAAACGCTGATCGTGAAACATTTAAAATTGCATTTTCCATTCCATTCATTTATTGTTTTATGAAGTTCTTGAATCTTAAAGTAATTTGCTGGTGAAACCCATCACTATTAAAAAATTATGGTAACACTGCTTCATCCTTTTGTCAGTTCTGATTTCAACTATTTAAAGGTGGTAAAAAACGTTTTCAGGAAATAACATGTCGAAGACAATGAATTGTCTTATTGGACGAAAATTCCGCTCAAAGTCTTCAAATAACATAATAGTTTTATTTATTTATTAATCTCCTAGAACGACAACAATCTGCCCGCGGGCAATAAGTATTATTATATGATTTCTATTATATAATATAACTATTCTGACCTGGAGAAGATCACTTCAGTAAGTAATCTGCTGTACAACTTATAGTCTAAATCTTATTCTAGATACTATTCTATCATACTTTAAAGTATATCCTAACTTATTCTAAAAACTATCCAAGCTTATTCTAGTGACTATTAAATCTTACTCTAAATGTATATTAATTGGTAGTTTGCGTTTGAGTCTATACACTACACTGTTGTCGCGCACTTTAACTGTTTGGCGAGTGCATTGGGATGCACTAATAGTCTTTCAGAGTACTTCGCATTAACACTCCGAATCATACTCGTTATGGGTTCTATGGGGATATCGCACTCAATCAGTTTGTTGGACACGTAATATGGGGGATCCACGATGACCCGCAACACTTTATTCTGAAACCTCTGGAGGATATCTATGTTAGATTTGCTAGTAGTACCTCACATTTCAATACCATAGGTCCAAATGGGCGTAAGTATTAACTTACACTATATATACTGTGGCGACCGCCACAACCCTTTAGGCCACCACCAATTCACTATCAACAACTACAAAGGTTGGCAACGCCGGTGGATTGGTACCATGCAGTTCTGGAGTATAAAAGGCCATCACGACGACGTCTCGCTCTTTTTTCTTATCACCGTCCCCCTGTAACAGTACCACTTCCACAGCGCTACCGTACTTCCTTCACCTTAACCTAATATCCTGTCCATTCTCCCATAGACCACATGTATCAATTGTAAGTTAGAATAAACAACTTTGATTCAATCAGTGTTTTTAGTTCCCGTGCAAATTCCTTCCAAAGATAGTAGTGAGTGTTCTGATAAATGATCGCAGCGGCAGCCACACATTTCGACCGACCGACCGACCCCACGAACATTCCTACAATTGGTGACCCCGACGTGATCAAAGTGCCTAACAGGTAAATCAACTCAACATAAGCCACTCGACAGGTGCTTGACACGTGCATGGAAGGATAGCACGAGGAACGGAACTCATCAACGTCACGTGGTCGACTACATCCCACGAGACTAGCCTGATGGACGAAAACCACAGAAGCCCATCATGTATACCAGCAACACATGAGCACCATCGCATCACGAAACGGGACACGTAACACATTTACAGGTACCCTCAAACAAAGCTAAACGCCTCAAGACGAACGACGTCCTGCTACAGCTCCGATGGCGGCTGATCCCGTAAAACTCCTCGCTCAGGTTGGGATCCCCATCTCATCAGCAGTCCCCGGGCGTTTGTTTGCGTGATTGCGGGTGCATCCCGGAACATGCACCACATATAGGTACGTTCCACGGCTGTTCCACTAGGAGGGGAGTTATGTGGCGACCGCCACAACCCTTTAGGCCACCACCAATTCACTATCAACAACTACAAAGGTTGGCAACGCCGGTGGATTGGTACCATGCAGTTCTGGAGTATAAAAGGCCATCACGACGACGTCTCGCTCTTTTTTCTTATCACCGTCCCCCTGTAACAGTACCACTTCCACAGCGCTACCGTACTTCCTTCACCTTAACCTAATATCCTGTCCATTCTCCCATAGACCACATGTATCAATTGTAAGTTAGAATAAACAACTTTGATTCAATCAGTGTTTTTAGTTCCCGTGCAAATTCCTTCCAAAGATAGTAGTGAGTGTTCTGATAAATGATCGCAGCGGCAGCCACACATTTCGACCGACCGACCGACCCGACGAACATTCCTACAATACTATATATATATATATATATATATATATATATATATATATATATATATGTATATATATATATATATATATATACATATAAGTTCTATAAGAAGTTCTTGATTATTCAACTGAGGGACATGTTTTTCTACAATGGGTGAATGTCACAAGGGTTTATTTTGTCTCATATGCTTTGATTCATTTTAAACCACAATTCGACTTGAAGTTGAAGGATTTTTGTGGCTGATATTGGATATCACAATACATACAAGCACTTAATAACTCTTGTTTCCTTGAATGGTATTAGGATGATGATATTAAGAGGAAAAAGTATTACATTAAAAATCAAAGACGGAGGATCTTTAAAATTATTAAGTGCAACGAAAAAAGGATTAATTTTCTAGTAATGTAAAACAATCTTGTACAGTTAAGTATTTAGTCATAATAAAATATCCATAGTTCCACACTCTAATTCTCATATTAGCTGTGGAATTTTATGTGTTTAATTGAGAGGTTTATATAAGAGAATAATAATATCATAAAATATACGAAACGGAAAGGAATTATGTTAAGCTATACAAAATAAAAGCTAAGGAGCTGAATATAAAGACAAGAATATCACCAAATAAACCAGATTTATCTAAAGAAAACTTCATCGTCAGAAAAAGGCACCAGGAAAATAAAAAATGTTACTCAATTTTTACACAATATATTATCTTATATGAATGTATATGTATTTCAACCACAGTTTTTTTAATTTAAGTAGTATGGTAATTTTTTTTGCAAATATTCTATATTTGGCGTGAAAATCAGCATGTTTAGCACCATAAAAATCATTTTACACCTCAGTGAAACTACAAACAATAAATAGTTTGTTTATAGGCGAAGTAAAATATTCAAATTCCTGTAGAGAGGAATTATAATAAAATATATCTATAATGTTAACCATCTTGATAGTACAGCATCCAACTTCCTCTTATTGATGCGAGAGACGTTGAAATCCTGTTCAAAGGATGGATATTTGCGTGTTTATCTAACTGAAAAACCTATTATAAATCCAAGTGACTTATTCCTGGAAAATGATTTCATTATAGCGTCACATACGCTCCACGACAACAATTTAGCACCCTATATTCTTCATTATACCTCTTAAAAAAATCAATAATAAATAAATTAGCATAATACCTAATATTCTCCATTTAAAAACTGCTATATTTATATAAAAATTGCAATCATACATAGTAGTACGTGAAAATCTCAGAAAGTTGGCTGGAGATAAAATTACTTTCTGAGAAAATTAATAGAGTAATTTACATTATATTAGCCATCGCACAGTATCAAACCAAATACGGAACGAAAACTGCCGGTCAAAATTATATTCTTCAGCGAGGCAATTCTTTTGTTTATACTGCCAAATCGATAATTGGCCAGAGCAATGAAGGCACATAATTTACATCATATCCCTACTAGTGAGCCAACATATTGGTCGTCAGATTCCGATACCATATACTTTTGTGTTACAAAAGTATATTGACACGAAAACGTGCGAAGTTGAATCATGCTTTGATCTATTATCTGATCACTCACCAGTTAATATAACAACCAACTCAAATATTATCAGCAAAACAAAACTATCAACAAAACTATAACAAAACTTTGCATAACACTGGCCATCATTTAGAGAGGAACTAGGCATTTTAATATCCCTAAATTTACCTTTGAAAAGAAAAAGATATGCAGAAATAGTAGCAAAAACATGTGGCAAAAACTATACAAGAAGCCGCATGGTACTATATCATCACCTACAAGTAAAACAAATTCTGGAAAGAGAAAACTGCGAAAAACCTTCAAGAAAATTCCATAAGGCAACAAAAGAGCTGAAAGCGATAATAATTTACGAACAAAATCAAGGAATTCAAATATATTTAGAAAACTTAAGGCCAACTAATGCAACGGTATATTCTCTCTGGAAAGTAACAAAAAACATTAAAAAACATCAACAACATAATCCATCCATTAAAATTTACAACAATACCTGGACTAGGAATGATAAAGACAAAGCGGAAGTTATTAGTAGAATATTCGGGTGTTCCGCGGGGCAGTGTTCTTGGCCCATTGTTATATCAATTGTATATAGCCGACCTACCGACCTCAACAAAAACTACTGTTGGAACATATACGATACAGCGGTTTTATCACGCGAGGATCCAATATCAGCCACAAAAACATCCAACTTGATCTTAACATAGTCGAATTGTAGTTGAAAAACATTCACCTTTTGTATAGGAACTTGTTCATCAGTTAAATTGAATAATCATGAACTTCCTCAAGCAGACAAAGTTAAATATCTAGGAATACGTTTTGATCGATGTTTGACTTGGAAAAAACATAGTGACGAAATGCAAACAGCTTGGACTTAAACTAAACCAAATTTATAGGCTGATAGGGCATAAATCTAAATTATCATTAGATAACAAGGTGTTGCTGTATAAGCCAATACTTAGGTCCCCTAGTGAATCGAAGTGTCAGGGCCAAGTACTCTGAAAGGCTCTTAGTGCATCCCAATATACTCGTCAAATAGTCAAATTTGCGCAATGACAGTGTAGTGCATAGGTTCAAACACAAACTGCCATACGAACTCATTAACAGACACATAGAGTGAGATTTAATAATTTCTAGAATAAGTTAGACTAGTCCACGGGCAGATTGTTGAAGTTCTAAGAGATTAATAAAAAAAAAACAAAAAAAATATGTCCAAATTCATTAAAGAATATTTTTCAGGACACATTGCTCAATTTTCAAAGTGCATAAGTAACTCAGTATTATTGAAATTTGTTGGAATAAGCCAGAATGTGATCTATACTCATGTGGTAAACACAATGTTGAATTGATCAATATTATTTCAAAACCTTATATGATACGCTGCGAGAGACCGATTGAAATTATAAAAATTATAAGGGAATTACCGAAATAAAAATTAACAATTTTGATAATTTTTTTTTGTCATAAATGCGCTATAACTTTACAGCGGTATAACTTTACGCGAAGCCTTCAAATTAGCAATAACTGCTTCGTCTCCAACTATTTACTTTGTGTCTGTAGAATTAGAATATAGAGATTCTGTACTTACTTGTAGAATCTAAAAGCTGAAAATATAAAAGCGAAAAATGTCTGATGTGTTAAAGTTTTGTCACGGTGATATTGAAAACTTTAACACGTCAATTGAAAAGTCCCCGGTCTGACACATAGATGGCGCTACTAGAATTAAATCCCAATATTTTTAATTAGCTCTAACCCTCAAAGATGCGTGTATAAATATAAAAGCTGCCCGATCATAATTTTGTGAATTATAAAATTTTTTGTCAAGCTACTTATGTTATTGTGAAAAAAATGGATAAGAAGGAATTTCGCGTGTTGATAAAATAGGGGAAGCAAGAACTTGGCTTGATGCCGAGTTTTCGGATACTGCTCCAGGAAAATCAACCATCAAGATTGGTATGATAAGTTTAGATGTGGTGAAATGAGTACCGAAGATGGTGAACGCCATGGACGCCCAAAAAAGGTTGTTACCTGCGAAAACATTAAAAAAATCCACAAAATGATTTTGAATGAGCGTAAATTGAAATTGAGTGAAATAGCAGACCAGAATCTAAATATATCTACCGGAACTGTACATCATACCATTCACACATATTTGAGTATGAGAAATGTCTGTGCAAGCTGGGTGTCGCGCGAGCTCACTTTTGACCAAAAACAACGACTAGCTGATGTTTCGGAGCAGTGTTTGAATATGATCAAGTGTGATAAACCCGAGTTCATTTCACTCCAAAGTTCAATCGTCAGTCATCCCAGTGGACTGCACACGACAAACCCGCTCCAAAGCGTGGGAAAACGTAACAGTCGGCACTTGAAGAAAAAGAAATTGCTGCTTCACCAAATAAATGCACCGTGTCACAAGTCAGTGAAAACGTTTGCAAAAATCCATAAATTGAGCTTCGAATTGCTTTCTCATCCACGGTATTCTCCAGATCTGGCCCCCAGCGACTATTTTCTGTCCTCAGATTTCAATAGAATGTTCGCTGGGAAGAAATGTTCAGTATCGCAAAGTTGGAGCGTCGCTGTAATCAGTGTATCAGCCTTGAAGGGAATTATGTTGAATAAAAACAAGTAATTTTGCCAAAAAAAGCGTTTTACTATCGTAGGCCGGGGACTTTTCAATTAACCTGTTACAAACAGAAAACTCCTAAAAACCAATCGTAAAATATTGACAACAAAACCCGAAAATTATTTAATAAAACTTTCTAGTTCTCTAATTCCATTGATAACATTCCAGACGAGGTTGTTTGTTCGGACACAATATTTCCAAATATTCAAATCTGACAGAGAAAGTTTTTAACTGTATTGTGGCAAGAAAAACGAGAGGGATTTGGGCCTGAATGCTGTCAAATGTTTAATATTTCGACTAGTTAGGGTAGAGGCTTTCCTCCGTCCAGATATAATCAGTTGACCATTATCGAAACTTTCGCTCCAATATAAACATTTCTCCAATATATAAATGACACGTTAACTTAACGTGCATGTTTAACTTTATAATATTGTCCATTCATAAATTTGAACTGTGAAATTATTTGCAAAAAATCGTTTTCAATAATCCATAACTGTTTCAGTTATTTTAGATGTATGCAGTCCGCAATGCACAATATAAGAAATATATTTTATATTACATTGTTACTTATTTTATATTAAAATTTTTAATACTTGTTCTATTTTGGTTTCGGCGAAGGTATGGAAATATTATCTTCTATTACTATTAATTAAACTTAGCCTATTTATTTTAAAAATTGTTTATTTTCTAAATATAGCCGAGCAATATATTTCAAACATTCCCACAAAATTTTTTTACGAAAACCCTAATTTGCAAAAAGCTATAACCATCTAGCATATAAATGACTTAAAATATTATGTTAAAATGCAATTTAAGGTATACAAAATGTACCTGTCATGTTTTATATGTCATATATGAGCTAGAGACAGAAGGAGATTCAACTATATTAGTAGATCTATATATGTATGACATGATGCCAAATATACTATAAATAACGTCATAATCGGAAACCCAATTTTTGAAGCCGAAATTGTTCATATACGATATAATAAAAGATCGCTTTTTATGATTCTACAAGATTATTCTGATAATAAGAGACAGCACGTTTCTTAAACTATTCATTCCAATGATAGTAAATGCTCTCGATATCCAAAAATGTATACTCTTTATATAAAAATCTTACAGAAAAGCTACAACAAAATATATTGTATGCTAAATCCGAAAATGTATTTATTTTTGTCATAGGTCGGCACCTTTCTTGACTATTTGGAGAATTAAATTTAACGGGTAATTACATAAAAATAAGAGAGAATAGACATCAAAAATACCACTTTATTTCTAAATCATTAACGACACACATTTGTCTCTAATACTCATTTTTCTTTGGTATCTTCCTTGCTCAATATATTGAATGTCCTCCTCATTCACATCTCCCAAATTTTCCGAAAAATAGTCGAGGTGGAAAGGAAGAAAACGTAGAATTGGGCAACCCAAAGATTGAAATGCTTTTAGTATTTTTAAAATGATTTATTAATAAGTAGAATTTTTATGACTTCACAAAAATGTCTATATAAATTCCTTAAAAGCAATATACCATTTTTTGAAGAACAGTGGTATTTCAGATCAATTATGAGTTATAAGCCATCGAAATCACCATCCTTCATCTTCGCTTCTGAGGGCCCTAAAATTATGTATTTGAGCTCCAGCTTTGAGAAATGATTCCTTTATGCGGGTTTTAGTTTAGTTACCAATATTTATTTTTGCAACTTTAAGCTCTCTCGGTGGCCAACTCTATTTGGTCCAATGAACTATTTCGTCTCTGCTATTCAATATACAAAAAGCAACAGTATTTGGAAAAGCCAACTCCTTGTCTGAGCAACATGTATAGAACTTTAAAATAACAGCACAGTTGCCAACCATGATAATCATATTTTGATTGGCAAAGGCTTCCTAGTAAATCTGGCATCTACAAAGTAGAGTTTTTTTTAATCTTACATTTCATTGTTTAGTCTTTAGCTATAGCTATATTTCTCTTTAGTTTCTAGTGTTACCACATGCGTATATTTTTCTTGTACAATTCTTATTTCCTATTTATCTTTATATTTAGTTTCACCCCCAGTTAATTTGCCATATCGTCTATAAAAGAAATAGTATCCATTCGTCCATTATACATCCCAAATAAATGCTGATGTATATTCTAAACCATTACATATATATCTATTCTCATAAACTCAAATTTTCTACAATTAGCTTATATGAATTATATTCATATTTTTAATCACGCTCACCAATATCTCTTGGCAATTTGGCTATAACTCCACAAACCAAAGGTAGACAATACTACTTTCTACAATACCAAACACTTCTATTTTTTTTTCTCGATCAGCATTACTGCTATAATAATTATTTGCTACTACTCACATCATCTCATTAGGAATAAATATACCTGGAGAGGGATGAATGTAAAAGAGCATTTATAACATCTAATTATTAGCACTAACGTTTTGAAAATTTTTTCCAATCAAAGACATATATTCGACATCGTGATACGTGCGTTCACTGCTATATAGTTCTTATAGATTTGATGAAACACACAAATTAGTTCGTGTCACGAAAAATCAGTCGGTATATCTTTAATATATCACATTGAGTTCAAAATGTAAAAAAAAATTAATTAAAGTTTAAAAAACATATAAATAAAACCTTTCATTTCCAACGCAAACACTACTAAAACAGGACGAACAGAAAGCGGACTTAAAAAGAACTTATCTAACTGTTATTGTACCTAAATCCTTTCTTATATTTGAACAAATTCAGGTACGGTTCGCTCTTTTGTTTAAACTTTTTTGTGCAGCAAGTTTGCATTCTATTACTAAAAACTTATACGTTGTTTCCGCGTTCCCATTAAATTTTCTTAAAACTTTAAACTGAAAAAGGTGCAAACCAAATTAAATTCGGTTGAAAGTTCGTCGGAACTTTTCGAAAATTTAGGCAAACTGTAAAATGCTATTAAACACGAGGGTAATTTGAAATTTGAAATTCTATTGGCGTATACCATAAACTATATAATTTAGAAAGTTTCATAGTTGGCTACTTACAATGGAACTTGTAAAAAAGGCTAACATTTCATCTCATTAATTTCGTTTTTGAAATTGAAATATTTCAGACACTTTCATATTAATTCTGCAATTAATTACTTTTAGTGTATGTATATGCCACCGTATATAAACTTTCCTCCCACTATATAAAAATATTATTAATAGTAGTCATTTTATATGATAAATTAGCTATACATATTTTGAGACTGTATAGAGAAAAACGGGAAAATTCTGAATAGATTTATATAAATAAACTTAAATTACAATAGAAGAGACTGGTATAATAAATGGCTAGTGACAACAACCTTTACACCTTATATTGAATTTCTTGACGTTAGACGAAAGTAAAAATATATCATGTCATGTGATTCTCAAAAAGTTATTCAGTGAATTACAAATTTGTTTATAGGTAAAGTCTTTATGATTGCACAAATAATTCCATATAACTTAAAACCAATATACATTATTACCTTAAAAGCAATATACATTATTCTGAGGAACAGTGGAATTTCACATGAATTATGAGTCATAAACCTTCTATTGTCTAGTCAGACGAAATCATCTTCCTTCATCTTTGCTTCTGAGGGCCCTAAAACTATGTATTTGAGCGCCAGCTTTAAGAAGTAATTCTTTTATGCGGGTTTTAATTTAGTTATCAATGTTGCTTTTAACAACTTTAAGCTCTCTCGGTGGCCAACTCTATTTGGTCCAATGATTTCTTTGGCCTCTGCTATTCAATACACACAAAAAGCAAGCGTATTTGGAAAAGCCAACTCCCTATCTGAGCAACATATATAAGACTTTAAAATAACAGCACACCTGCGAACCATGGTCATCATATTTTCATTTGCGAAGGCTTCCTGCTGAATCTGTTGAAAAACTTCTGATGAAAATATTCTTCAAACCCTTGATACCCTAGAACTTTTTCCAAGTTTTTTCTGTTTTCAGCATACCATCATGGTTTTTTCATTTTTAGTTTATTATCGACAATGCAATTAAACAAGATTTAGACTACCAATTCAATACTTACTGAAATAAATTAAAAAGTGTAATAGATATTAATTTAAGGCAATAAATAGACATTTCGTCATTTCGTGCTTTCCTTCCACCCTAGCCTTAACATTGCTGCTAATGAACATGAACAAAAGACATTTCCATCAAACAGAATACGGTTGTTTGATTATATTTATATTAAAATATTATCCACACTTTCCACACATTTTCCATGAAGTAGAGTTTTTTCCATCTTACATTCCTTTTTTAAGTCTCTAGCTAGTTTATATATTTCTCCTTAGTTTCTTATGTTACAACCTGTGTACATTTTCCTTGTACAATTCTTATTTCCTCTATATCTTTTTATTTGATCACTGCATCCCCCCAGTTAATTTGCCATATCGTCTATAAAAGAAATATTTTGTTCTCCACCCAATATTTCTGCTATAATAGTTCTTTGCAATTCCTCACATCAATTCAGTAGGAACAAATATTTTGTTTTTATAAACGTTTTGAAGAATTTTTCCAACGAAAACATATATTCTACATCGTGATACGTGCGTTCACTGCTATATAGTTCTTAAATATTTAGCAAAACACACAAATTAGTTTGTGTCACGAAAAATTAGTCGGTATTATATCTTCAAAATATCACATTGGCTGCAAAATTGAAAAAATATTAATTAAAGTTAAAACAACAAAGATATAAAACCGCCCGTTTCCAACGCAAACACTACTAAAACAGGACGAACAGAAAGCGGACTTAAAAAGAACTTATCTAACTATTATTATACCTAAATCCTTTCTTATATTTGAACAACTACAGGTACAGTTCGCTCTTTTGTTTAAACTTTTTTTAAAACTTTAAACTGAAAAAGGTGCACACACACAAACAGGCAAATTCTGAATGGCTTTATATATTTAAACTTAAATTACAAAAGAATAGACGGGTTATTGAATTTGCTAACGTTAGGCCAAAGCAAAATGTAAGGTCATGTGATTCTCAAAATTTTACTCAATGAAGTACAAATCTCTCATTTAAGGAGGATGAATAAACTGATATATCATTTACAATTACTAACAAACAGGTACATATATTGGAATAGATTTAGGATGGATAAAAAAGAAAATGTTCCTTGGAATAAACTGCACAATTGGACATGGAAGCAGAATTGTTTAGGATCATATATATATATATATATATATATATATATATATATATATATATATATATATATATATATATATATATATATATATATATAATTATATATATATTTTATCCATATTTTCCTTGATAAATCCCAGTACAATTTTTTCCTTTAATTTTTCATCTTATTCGTAGCACAAAATCTTTTTGTTTTAACTGTGACATAATACATCAATAACGCAAATAAAATTGAAGCACGCCAAAACGTTCAGAAGTTGGAATACGGAATTGATAGTTAGGATACGTTAATTGACGTCAATATTTTGAAAGGTGTCACATTTTTATTTATTTTTTATTTTTACAAAAATCTTAATAATCATACCTGTAATTGATATATAAATAGTATTTTTAGATCTTTCTATCCTATATGATTATTATAAATCAATAGTTTTGGGATTCTTTGTTACAGTCACCCTACCCATTAAATATTAGTGAGATATAAGGGATAAATTGATGAATAGACCCAATCTAATAATTTAATTAAGTTCTAGTTCATAAATTAGTGTTATTCATATGATATCACTTATTGAAGCGATTTTCTACATATCATTGTATAATGTAAATCACATTAGATAGTTACTGCCCATTGGGAAAATTGTTGAAGTCTAGGGAAATTTATAAAGAATCTTATAAAAATATTATTAGACTTTCTATTCATTTTTCATTTCAAAAATACATACTCTATAATGATTATTACGATAAGTCCCCATAACAGCTGAGGTTGCTATAAATTTCTTTTCGATCTGATGTCGGTCAAAATAATTTCGTTTAATATTCAACGTTTCTATTGAATGGCTTTATCCGCAATTCCTGTTAAATCCGTCCGATTCATACATGTTCCCGCAAAATGAATATTGAGATAAAGCTGTTCCCGAACCCGTTTTGACCAACGGCAATGGTAGATTTCGGGTCAGACAGGCGAGAATCGGACAGAAAAAGCTGTTTTTAGATCGAAGGGGGAGCGAAAATAAAACATTTACCTCGGACAGCTCGACGTTTCGATTATCGATTATTGAACTAATTTGAGCTCGTCGGCTGTTTTAGCCGGGTTGTAAACCTCTATAATTTTGTTTTGTCACAGAAAAAGAGCAAACGAACATTAAACGGATGGCATTTTCACAATTTTGACACAAAGAACAAGCTATCACGTATAAAAGTACTACAATTAACATAAATTTCACATTTAAAATTAAGTTAACTTCCTCGTAGATAATTATTTTTTCGTCTTTAGTATAATGGATATAATCGATATATAGTCTATTCAAAATTTTTTTAGTAATGCGTCATGGATATTTGTAATGTCGAAACATTGCAATGTTGCCGCATCAACTCTGAATTTTAGTTCAGTTTGGCTTTGACATACAAGAAAATTCTAATCTAAATAAAATAATTGACCAAAAATATTATCAAACATAATTTATTCTAACATTATAGTACATATAATACATATATTATAGAAGGACTTTAAACTACAATTAAGACGACAAGTATAATGGTTTATAGGTTAGATTTGTTTTGTTTACATTGAACTATCTTCTTCTGCTACTATCTCTGTACAAGAACCTTCATAAAATTAATCACTGAATTCTGTCTAATGCATTTACCATATCTACAAAGCAGTTAATGTTCATTCTCTCCTCATACGTTCTAACCTAATTCTTATGTTCAATTTAGGATAATTACAGTCATATTTGCCCATACAAATCTTTCACGCCCTACAATACCATTTTCTACAGTTATATTCAATTAATTATGTTCATGCCTTAATTTTTCCACTTTCATCACTCTCTTTCAGGAATTTGCAGCATTGCACAGCATTATCACATATCCTGAATTTTTCCTTCAGTCACCTTCACTGTCCAATTCAATCTGTCCAAAAAATTACTTCCTCTGTATGTCGAATCAAGTTCATCCCAACCAAATGTGTAATTGCCAATATAGAAAATTCTAATCTAAATAAAATAATTGACCAAAAATATTATCAAACATAATTTATTCTAACATTATAGTACATATAATACATATATTATAGAAGGACTTTAAACTACAATTAAGACGACAAGTATAATGGTTTATAGGTTAGATTTGTTTTGTTTACATTGAACTATCTTCTTCTGCTACTATCTCTGTACAAGAACCTTCATAAAATTAATCACTGAATTCTGTCTAATGCATTTACCATATCTACAAAGCAGTTAATGTTCATTCTCTCCTCATACGTTCTAACCTAATTCTTATGTTTAATTTAGGATAATTACAGTCATATTTGCCCATACAAATCTTTCACGCCCTACAATACCATTTTCTACAGTTATATTCAATTAATTATGTTCATGCCTTAATTTTTCCACTTTCATCACTCTCTTTCAGGAATTTGCAGCATTGCACAGCATTATCACATATCCTGAATTTTTCCTTCAGTCACCTTCACTGTCCAATTCAATCTGTCCAAAAAATTACTTCCTCTGTATGTCTAATCAAGTTCATCCCAACCAAATGTGTAATTGCCAATATAGAAAATTCTAATCTAAATAAAATAATTGACCAAAAATATTATCAAACATAATTTATTCTAACATTATAGTACATATAATACATATATTATAGAAGGACTTTAAACTACAATTAAGACGACAAGTATAATGGTTTATAGGTTAGATTTGTTTTGTTTACATTGAACTATCTTCTTCTGCTACTATCTCTGTACAAGAACCTTCATAAAATTAATCACTGAATTCTGTCTAATGCATTTACCATATCTACAAAGCAGTTAATGTTCATTCTCTCCTCATACGTTCTAACCTAATTCTCATGTTTAATTTAGAATAATTACAGTCATATTTGCCCATACAAATCTTTCACGCCCTACAATACCATTTTCTACAGTTATATTCAATTAATTATGTTCATGCCTTAATTTTTCCACTTTCATCACTCTCTTTCAGGAATTTGCAGCATTGCACAGCATTATCACATATCCTGAATTTTTCCTTCACTCACCTTCACTGTCCAATTCAATCTGTCCAAAAAATTACTTCCTCTGTATGTCTAATCAAGTTCATCCCAACCAAATGTGTTATGGATGACAATGCTTCCTTCATCATAGCCTAACAGTTTTTGATGGAATATCCTTCTCGACCACCAATATATTGGCAATTAATTATTAATAAATATAATGACCAACAAAACCTAATCGAATGCTGTTGTAACGTTTACCATTTTCCATCAATTGTTGTTGTCTTTACACTTTTTTTGTTTCTTGCCAAGAGTGCCACAATGAATCATTTTGAAATATTCAAATTTGATCAACATACACAAATTCAAATAGTTTACCTTCCTTGGTCTTAATTTATGCCATTAAAAATTGAATTCTTTTTAAATTAATGTTCCATTAAAGCTTCCCGAGTGTTATCTTTACACCATTTAAACCTTATACCCTGTAAGACTATATGAAAGGATGCCTTACATCCTTCAAAAAACTGCATTTCCCTAACTATTTCTGTATACTTTCCAGGCAGACAATTTTCTCTGAAATAATTCTATTAAGTTATGTTTATATCTATAGAATAGTTTGCGTACTTACAAAACATAAACAAAAATTTTAAAATTTTAATTAAAGCTTTTGTCGATATTTTACACGTAGATTCGACAGTAAAATGGGGAGATATCAGCTAGTACGAAATATAAAATTATCTGTGAAGCATAACGCAATTTTTCACATTTTATTATACGTGTTTTTCATTCGTCTTCAGAAAGTTTTTCAGTGAGTATATCATGCTTGGTATTTCCGAAATTAAGTAAAATTAATGCAATTTACTCTAATGTGACTTCTTTTTTTCCAGTGAGCAGATATATATTTTCGTCGTTACATTTTATGGAGTCATAATAGGAATCATAAATTAAAAGTTTTTATGTTCGTTGGTATTAATAAAAACGGCGAAAAGAATGTAATGAAGGAAAGAAATGAGCAAAACTAAATGACAACCATAAAAAAACAACATATAAAAAAGAGCAATATATTTAAGAGCATTAAAACTATGTATTATATCAGACGAAGTTGACAAATGAAACACATTTTCTCTATAGTTGTAATGGTTTACCACTAATTAAATACAACATGATATCAAGTGTTATGGCATAGGTGTTTCTATTACAGTGGTATCTTTATTGTGATTAACTGTTCCCAATCATCTCTTAATATTTTAATATGGAGTATCATTAAATTTCTTTCATTAATTGTGTTTTTAATTGCATTTCCATACAACGTGTAGTTCAAATCTGTCCTCTAAAGTCTACTGACAGTTTGCAGACACTAAAAAAATGCTCCTGCCTCCTGATTGGACACAAATGATATTACTTCATCTGATATGTATTTATCTTCTTCCATGACATAAGGTGAACATTATTTGGGTCCGCCCGTCTGTTAAATATTTCCCGGTAATTTTAATAGGACATACAGAGTACAATTATGGTGATGTTCTGCAAAGAGTAACATAAACAAAATACAAACAACATTTTTCGGAATCAAAGTCCTGAGAAGTATTGTGGGCGCAGTCAAATATTACAGGGCTGACTACCTACATCGATACTTTCAGATACCCACAATCAGCCAAGAAATCAAGAGAATTGTAAGGGGCATAAGAAAAGACTCCATTCTCCAAGACCATTCATAGTAAAACGACTAGTAATAATGTAATAACTAAATAATAAAACAAGTGTTAATAATAAAAGTAAAAGAATTGGTTTTGCTTACAATAAATCCATAACAGTGATTTTGACGTCAGTGGCAAAAAATGGCCTGGAAGAACAAAATCTCGTAGAATGAATAAATGACGAATGAAATGCAAAATTTATTGTACGAAATCTGAGCTCATATTCTGAAAAAATTGTCAGCAGTTTTATAATTAATGAATAAGCTATTTCCAGACGTTAATGTGAGATCGAAAACATCTAAAAAAGAAAAGATAAAACTATAATTTATTCGATCATGTTGCAATTTTTATAAATATCATATCTTCGACATATTTTCTGGAATTTATCTAGTTCATTATTTAACTTTAAGCAATATGAACTATAATTAAAACAATTATTCTTATTAAAGGAATATTTAATATATTACAGCAGATAAAAACAACTAATAGGCCAATTAAAAAGTTGCTAAACTACCATAATAAAACACGTTTTTTTTAGCAAAATTAGTTTTTTTTTTCTACATAATTCTCTTCAAGGGTGATACACCTATTATGGCGACCCTCCAACTTTTCGATACAATTTTTGTAGACGATTTGTCCTTTGCTTCAAAATAGGCCTCAGTTTCGGTGATCACCTCTTAATTCGACAAAAATGTCTTTCTTCGCGCATTTTTTTGAGATTTGAGAATAGGAAATAGTCGCTGGGGGCCAGATCTGGAGAATACGGTGGATGAGGAAGCAATTTGAATCCCAAGTCATAGATTTCTGTCATCGTTTTCACTGACTTGTGACACATTGTATTATTTTGGTGAAGCAGCACTTTTTTCTTCTAATGCGGCCGTTTTTCAGCGATTTCTTCCATCAAATGGTCCAATAACACTATGTAATACTCGCTGTTGTTAGTCCTTCCTTTTCAAGGTAGTCAATGAAAATTATTCCATACGTATCCCAAAATACAGACACCATTACCTTGCCAGCCAACTGTTGCGTTTTCCCACGCTTTGGAGCAGGTTGATCGTATGCATTCCACTCGGATGACTATCGATTGGACTTCCCAGTGAAATTATGGAGCCATGTTTCATCCATTGTCATATATTGACGCAGAAATTCGGGTTTTACGCTTGATCATCTTCAAACACTATTCCGAATCATCAACTCGTCGTTGTTTTTGTACACGTTCAGTTGATATCTTTAGAGTGTCTGCTATTTAATTCAATTTCAATTTACAGTCATTCAAAATCATTTTGTGGATTTTTTTCATGTTTTCGTCGGTAACAAACCCTTTTGGCGTCCACTGCGTTCACCGTCTTCGGTGCTCATTTCACCACGCCTAAACTTAGCCTAACACGCTAAAACTAACCAATTCTTGATGGTTGATTTTCCTGTGGCAGTGTCCGGAAATCCATGGCATCATCAAAAAACTTGGCATCAAGCAAAGTTTTTGCTTCAACTACATTTTTTCCCCTCAAAAAGCAATATTTTATTTACATGCGAAATTATTTTTTAATTTTTTTCACGATAACAATAGTTACTTCACTCAATATGCTATAATTCACAAACTAATGATCCGACAGCGGTTAAATTTATATACGTATCTTTTGAGGGTTAGGTCTAACTAAAAAAATTAATAAATTAATTAATAAATTAACTAATAAATTAATACTAGTAGCTATGTAGCTATCTATGTGTCAGGCCGCGGACTTTAATTAAACTTTCGTTATATTTGTTATATTACTAGTCAAGTATTTGACGATCTTCCCATTAAGAATAAACATGAAGTTTACGAATATTTACTGACTTTAAACTGAAATGGAAATTTAACTGGATGCAAATAAACCAAACAATGATAACGTGGCGCCGCCTTATCTGTAACAAAGGAATAGAATCCACGCACAAATTGAAAGCACTTAAAGATATTAAGCCCGTAATAAAGTAGCCTCTCTTCGGTCCTAACACCATAGTTAAATGGCAACTACGTCTCGCCATTCCAATGACCGACATACAAAGAGAGAGAGAGACCCCACTGTGTTATTGGACTATTCTGTTTAGGTCTTGTCCGTTTAAAATTTCACTTTTTCTCCTGCCGCTTCTTTGTCGGCGCTGAATTTTGCAGGTTTCCTAACTCGACGGCGAACCGCTTAAACGGCAAAATACGTCGTCGTTTATAAAGGCCGCTTTTAAATTAATGGCCGGCATCGTTTTTATCCCCGTGTGCAGTGCAGTTCTTATAACTTACCCCTTGGCACAGCGACTAATATAACAGTCGCCTGGCAAAGGTTTAATTTGGAAATCTGTAAACAAATAACGTAACCAAAAACGTTTTTCAAGAAATACTCGTTATATGTTACGAGTACGTACAGAAAATTAGATTTGTTTTGTTTGTAATTTAATTTTGTGTATATGTCACAAAGTTGTATTATTAGTTTTGGATTATTTGGGCTCGGCAACGACTTTAAACTGATGAGTCGGTAATAGTTGAAATAATATTGTAAATAAATAAATCAGTTTAATTAGGCTAATCGAGCTAAACTTTGGGTATATAGTAGATAATAAAATACGTGAAGCATATAGGTTAAATAAGGTTTTTGTTTAGTTTTAGTTATTTTATTTAGTTATTACAACGACTATTATGTACATATTTTATCTTAAAACACTTTTATTGTGTTACAAATCTAAGTTTGATTATTTTTTACTATTTAGTGAGTTTCTTATAGGTTTTTAGAAGTGGCTTCCAATTTTTGTGTTAAAATTATATTATTTTTATCTTTTTAGTATTAGATATTTATTCAATATATTACACAATTATTTTATTAAGTATTACAATGGGTAGACCAAGTAGAGATGCAGCCCGTATGAGGAAAATTGGAAACAATGATTGAAAATAGGGAACGCGTCAGGCCCCGGGATCCGTTACCTATACTAGGTAATTTGACAAATATTCTAACCAAACTAAAACCACAATAAAAAGTTGTTGCCTCCGCCGGGAATCGACCCTTCGACCACCGCGTGTGTGCTGAACACCACTACACCTTAAAAACAATTTCCCGCAATATATCTACGGCTTCCGTATGATATGGTTAGTGCTTAAAAAGCAAACTGAACGGCTATTGCAGAGAACGACTTCACACTCATATCAGTTCAACAATAATATTATACACAAATATCTGGTTATTTTAGATAAAAAAATATGTGAAAACTTTGTACGTGTCTTAGAAATTTAAGGGTATCCCTCGATTTCACTGAATTCCACCATCAGATCCTCAGCATGGTCCAATGGGTCCACCTCGGAAGCGTACTCTTTCGAATATAAAAAGAATTTTGAAAATCGGTCCATAATTGACGGAGAAATCGGTGAACAAACATCTGTTTTCGCGTAGATGAAAATACGAACAGCTCTCAAGTATTGTTAGTGTGCTGCAATGTATATATTGAATATAATAATATTAATTTGACATACATATATTGTAACTTTTAATACAAACAACCATCCAAGCTCTATATGAGAGAGGAATGAATACCTGTAGTAGGACATGGAACTTTGATTCATATTTCTGGAGCTTCGTACCGCTGGGCACGTTGCTTAATTTGCCATGAAATCGCAAACTAAGTTTTCCTTTATCTTGAAGTGCATTCGATACGAAACGAAGGGATGTCATCTGATATGTGTGGCGCCGACGGTTAGTCCTACTTAGGATAACAAAAGGTAAATGGCCTTTTAAGTTGGCGAACACAATGCCCACTTGACTTGGCGCTTCTGGTGCGATGCCAAATACACGCGGCCGAGTTTATTGCACTGTCTTAACTTCTTTATCGAACAATCAAAATTATTTTGCCCTTTTTGTCTATATATTAGTTCCAATTTCAACGAGGATAAATCCAGTTGATTTAATGAGTCCCGGTCGTAACATAGAAAACGTGTTTTTTTTTTAATTGGCTTTATTCATCAACGTAATCTCCATCAATACCCACACAATCATCCCAGCAATATCTTTTGCCTCAAAATAGGCCTGTCACCAGATGCTATCCACTCAGATGACGATCGTTTTGATTCCGGAGGACGTAAAAATTTCGGTTTATTAGGTTTAAATGTGGACAAGCACAGCTAAGTATCATCAACGCGTTTTTGTTTTTAGCCAACAGTGAGCAAACCCTACACCCTCTATGAACGCAGCTTTCTCATAGCCAAATGCCCAAGCATTATAAAACCGACATATTTTTTTGATACTCACGCAACTTCATTTTTCAAGAATTAATTTTTTTTATGTTTTATGGTGTTTTATGGTTGTCTATTATTAATGTCTCTATTGTGTGTTGTTTTTAGTTTAGAGTCATTCTAGGATTATATTACCGAATTTATTAATTTTACATTTTATAAGTAATATTAAGAAGTTTCATTCATTTGGACACACTATTTGTATTATTTTTATTTACTTATTTTTTGTATATGGTTTATGGTTCCTTGTCTTTTACGGTTCAGATTTTGGTTTTAAATACAAGGCAATAATGGATAAACATTTTAATTGTAACTATAGTCAAACCATTACATAGACATAATAAAAATATGAAATATGTGAATATCAATTCAATTATTTATGTTAATTTTGCGAATTACAGATAAATGTATGAAATATCACTTTGTTAGTGAGAAAATAGAATAATTCCGATGAATTTGACACACGATTAAATATTTTTAAATAAAGTAAGAGAATATTGAACAAAATTTAGGATACTAAATCGAAATCGATCAAGTATTTATTATTTTACATTAAATTTTCAGATGCATTTAAAACTCCTCATTAATATAACGTATAACATTTAATTTGCTATCGGACATATTTTTTCAGTTTCCCTTTTTCCTGTAGTAAAATAAAAATTTTGAATTCTAAAAGTAAATATTTTTACATAATGCTTATAAAAAGTTCTTGATATTACTTATATCTTTATAAATTGTTAAATACATTATTTCATATTGTACCTTTTCTTTATGTTTGATATGTAAATTATTTGATAATTAAATATTTTTATTTAGTTTTTTATTTATTCAATTTTATATTATATATTACTTAGTTATTATATATTACTTTTGACATTTTTATCTATAGACCAAAATTTGATTATAATGTAACGCCTATATATATTAAATTCAAAAAATGTCCATATAGTAATAATAATAATAATAATAATGTCCTCCTGTTAAACACAAAAAATAATTTTTCCTTGACGAGAAAGCAGACTTAAACATGGAACAAATTTATGATAGCATTTTACTATTTGTCTGTGATTTATTCCTTCAATTCTATTTCTTCAATAATCAATTTTTATTACATAGACAACTAAAACACTAATAGGAAATTCCACTTTTTCAACGTATTAAACCAATCAAACTTGATAATGTGGAGCATCGTGTGTAATTGATGACAATACAACCTCAATATATTACAAAATATCACCCATATATGACAGTGATAAAAATGTATTCTTCTATATAATAAATATACACAATCAGTTTTACTATGATACTTTATTCTAATCATAACTAATCAGAAATGTGATATTTCAATAATTTACATTCATTCAGTTCCCAGTTCAATTCACTACTCGTTAGCAACAAATTATTTTTTATTAAATTATATCTCATGATATTACGAAAATAATAATCAAATAATAGAACAAATAATAGTTCAATGAATAATGGATTGCTACTATATGATGGTATACCAACCCAATACCAATCACCTTACACCAATTTACAAATGTCTGGTAATCTTGAATCATCTCGTCAGATCCGCATTGTCAAGAAACTGGATTGTTTTGATATTAACGTGAAAAAGACATAGTTCATAGTTTTTAGCAAATTTTGGCTAATAATTTAATAAATATAATTATTCAGAAGTACTCTATAGTACATATTTTAATCTAAAAGAAGCATTAATTAAATGTATAAGGTTTACTATTGCTTTAGCTCTCTAACATTCTTATATTTAATGTTAATGTTCCAGATGCCAATTTAAAAATATATGATGATGTGATACAATAATAAATAGAACAATTTGTACGTTGTCATGCTTTACTATTTATTACTAAAATTACTGTTGATCTTGAAATGATATCATATTATTGGAAGTCTGAAGTGTTATGCGCTTGTTTAAGATAAGTGTCATACATTAGATTAGTTAACCTCCAACAATGATTTTATATCTAATCTGTATTACTATATTTACATCACGCAATTTTTGATGTGTCATTATATTATTTAATTTATAAAAATATATTAATAAGTTTTATGGGAAAATTATTTATTCAAAACGTTCAGGAAACTATCTAAAAACACTTATCTCTCTCATTTTTTGGTTGATTTTAATTTTTTATTAAAAAAAGTCTCAGAGACGTCCAAATTAATTAAGTCATAACCTTTTCCCTAGTTTTTTTTTTGGTACCAAGATTATTTTGATGTATTAAGTAGAATTTCACGAATGATTTTTCGTGTACTTGTCATGCAATTGATGTGGCACCCATATTCCCATCTTCTCAATCTATGAAAGGAATGTAGTTAGTTCTTTATGTGTAGTTTCTTTTTATTAGTTTATATTTTCGTTACTTTTTATTCCACTCTTCGACCTTTATAACAGTAGCTGCCATATTTTATTATTATATTCTCCCTGTGAATAAATGAATAAATATATCATTTTTAATTTTTCTTCTATAACGTTTAAAACGTAAATCTGAAAAACCGCTGGAAAAAATGTAAATCCTTGCAAACAAAAAGAAAAGACGATTCTCATCATTCTTGAATTTTGTAAATCTGTGTTAGGATAACATTTTCGAATATGTCATGCTTTTATTTCACAGATGAATATACCTTCCGGCAAAGTGGGCACATTCGGCTGTCCCTACAAAACAATTGAAATGTGATTTTATATTTTGATATTACTCTTAATCGTTTCTTAATGATACAGGTATATTCAAAAATAATAAAAAATCTCAATCAACTCTCCTTATAGTATAATTATTTATATATATAATATTATAATTTAACCATTTTCCGTAGCGATTTGTCTTTCGATTCCTTTCGAAAAAAAAAACAGAAACCTTTTGTACCTAACCTATTACTTCAGAAACTTAATACGTAGTAAAAACGACAAGGAAACACCCAAAAGACTAAGATGCAAGCTCGCCACGTTCTTTCCAGACCAACGTATAGCCAAATTTTAGAAAGTACGATATCATAAATCGGCCGCAAAGACATATTCTTGGTCACAGAGGGAAACGTCTTCGTCCCTATCACTGCATATTCAATAAAACCGAATTATTATGGGTTGTAGCAAACAATAACTATAATAGATGTGTTGAATTGGGGTTGACAGAAATATACAAGTAAGAATTTTTTGGGTATGTGGAAAAAATAATCAAACACACAAAAGAAATAACTGTGGAATTGCGAACTAGTATAACTCAGAATGTGACAGTGAGTGAATGAAACTTTCTGGATGTGGAATTATGATTCAATGCTGACAATATTAAGGGAGTGTAATGGCAGTGGAAACAATTAAAGGTGAATATATAATTAATATAGGATAACTGTAGTGAATGATTTATGAGCACAGATATGTGTGTAATTGTTTAGAACATATATTTGGTTAAAATGTATGAGAATAAAATGAATACTAACTGTTTTGCTGATTTTGTAATGCATTAGGGAGAATGCAGTAATTACACCTAATTTTATCAAGAAAAATCTATACGGGCAGTAGCAGAAAAAACTAAGGAGAAATATGAGAGCGAGGGAAACAAGAACTTAACATAAAAGGGTAATTATAATGAAAATAAAATACATTACTTAGATGAAGAAATATTAGTTAGGTGGATTAAGTCTCCAGGGGATATCAAAGGCTGTTTAGAGGAGAGTTCAATGTAAATATAATAAAATAACCAATATCTAATAAGTTACGTAATATTGTAACTGTTTGATTAACTATAGCTTAAGTTCTTCGATAAAATATGCAATAGATTTACTATAATGTTAAAATAAATTATATTTTATAACATTTTTGTTTCCTTATTTGCTGTTTTTTGATTTAAAATTGTTTCGTCGAAATATTGTAATACGACACAGCCAGTTCTTATGAAAACATAAAAAAACCGAACCACTTTGTGCTTAACCCATTATTTCAGATACTTAATACTTAGTTAATTGACAACGAAAAGAAAATCGTGTTAGTTCAAAAGGCAAAGGTGCAGGTACGCTACATTCACCCCAAACCAATTTATAGCAATAAAACGTTCGGGTCCCTTATGCCATTGGATATATGACAAACGCAAACTATAAAAACTAAATGGAATGAAAAATTTTAAAAGGTACGATATCGAAAAATCGGCCGCCAAAACGTATTCTTGGGTTGTTTTCGTTTTAACGGGCCCATAAATTTCATAGAGCTGGACTTGGGACCCCAAAGGAAATCCCACAAAAGTGCTCGGGGATCAAAAGGGCGGCTTCGAGATAAATGAAATAACAATCTGTTGACAGCATGTCTGCCTATATACTCGAATGAGGTTCTTTATGGGTTAGTCTAATATGTACCTCTGTCTTAAAATAGCTCGATCAGTTTCCAAATCTCTGAAAATATTATTTTTTCGCACTTTTATTTGGTACTAACTGATATTCGCTTGCTTCGCTGAGCATAGGATAAAAGTTAATATGAAGGTAAATATTTTAATGAAAGTAATATATGAACAAAATACTTAATTTTAAAACAATTATAAAGATCCATATAAATTTTGAATGAACTGATTACACATAATATAGCTTGATCTCCGTTTTACTGGGCTTAACGAGCAGTAGCGTCTTATTGCAGTTTAACATACGTTTTATTACCAGACAAAATTTTCCATCCCATTTTATTCTAATTAGACAGAGATACTGTCTGATACGTTCTAACATGTGGCCAAATCAGCCCGCAAAAGTCGTTAGGTTGTCAAATGTCTGCAAAATTCCTATTTTCACCTATTTTCACCAGTAAATTTCGTTATAGAGGTAAGTATTGATACTATTAAATATTAAGCTGCTGTGGTTTTTATTGGATATATTTTTATCTGAATATAAATATGGACGCTATGACATGTCTAAAATATCCCTAACAAAGAGAAACAAAATAATTTTGGATTCACCAAAAATAAAGTATCTACATAATTTGATGTTATTTCTATTCAAGATTAAACGTATGAAATATATAAAATCGGTTGGTTCTCTTAAAACTAACGTAATTTAAGACAATTATTTCACAGATAACTATTAATATGAAAAGTCTCTATAGACAAGTTAGGGATATGCAGCTCTTTGAGGGATATAAGTCATCATTTCAAAGACGGTTAGGAAACATAGAATTTGTATATTATAAAGATAACCTACGAAGAGTTTCAGTGCAACACCGTCACTTTACAAACCGAAGGTGTTATTTTTCACAATGCCTCTTTCCATAAATCCAGACAGTTCTGGTTTGAATATCCTCCTCGATCTGAATATCTATTGTAATAATTCTTTGCAATACCCCATATCAACTCAATTGGATTAAAAATGTAATGATAGGAAGACGTAATACTCTGTGGCCATAAAATTCAGTAATCTGATCTATAATTCGTATATATACTATGTATCTTTTCTCAGGCTTAATTCTAAAAAAGTAAATTACATAAAATGCAACTAATTCATTTATATTTACCAAGTAATAATTTGAAATACTTCATTCTTTAACATGATTTCCTCGAAACTTATTTTACTTACTTTAAGCCATTTCTTAATTGCAGCCTTTTTTGGGATTTTCTCCACCAATGTGCTATATATATATATATATATATATATATATATATATATATATATATATATATATATGGTAGATATGGTGCATAATACATAATTGATGGTTCATCCAAGTTCTTTAAAAGCTGATTTTTAAACTACTGCAAAAACAAGTTATGGTTCATTTCTTCATGGTAGTCACCCTTGGACTTCGAGAAACACTAATTCTGCACCAGAAATAAAACTATTCTTGTTTCCATCATGAAGAACTATATGTCTTCAATGAATAAATGTTATGACTAAAAAACCTAATCGATAAATATTCCAACGTTTACCTTTTTCCATGAACCATTGTTGTCTTTATACTATATTTATTATCATCTCGCCATGAGCAACCCAATGTACCATTCTGGAATGTTCATGACTCTTTTAAATATATAAATTGATATAATTCTTCCTGGATTTTGTTATATGTTTTTAAAAATTGTATTCTTTTAAAAGCAATCTCTGGAAGTTCCATTAAACCCCTTCGTTGGATATCTTTACACCACTTAAATCCTAGATTATCCAAAAATATATGAAATGATGTTCTACATCTCTCAAATAGCTGTATATCTTTTGGATCTTTGTGGATACTTTCCAGACTAACAATTTTTTCTGAAATAATTATATTAAGTTATGTTTCGATTGACGTTTTAT
Organism: Rhynchophorus ferrugineus; assembly: GCF_030347505.1. Classification (NCBI taxonomy): domain Eukaryota; kingdom Metazoa; phylum Arthropoda; class Insecta; order Coleoptera; family Curculionidae; genus Rhynchophorus; species Rhynchophorus ferrugineus. Next base: position 8,975,838 of record NW_027472581.1, on the reverse strand, counting down.
TACATTTGACATGTTATGACATTTTATTTGACATTTCGATTATTTTCGAAAAACTACTTATTGTTTTATACATTTCGTGTATTTGATCTCTGAAACACCAAGATTGGTTTTGATTCATCACCTGTTTCGCATAAACACGGTTTGTTTTTATCGAATTTAAGGTTATATTATTTATATATATATATATATATATATATATATATATATATATATATATATATATATATATATATATATAATACGAATATTGATTCTATTTCTAAGTTCTTAAGTTAGTTTTTCGAAAAAACACTACAATTGTTTGATGTTTTCGAATGTTACTGCCGACGTAGAATGTAAATCTCAAAATCAATATTATCCGAAAGGACAAGGAATCCTTTAAAATATCACCTTAATAAAAAGATCCCATTCGATCCCATAATTAGCCAATTCAAAGTCGAAAGCTTTATCGGTTTCGGGATTATCTTGAGGGAAATATCGGGTCGTTTTTACATTTGCCCTAAGCCGAAAACGCCAGATTGAGGAGGGTATCGGGTTTTTTTACGAACGTATAGATTCGGACCTTATAAAAATTTCAACACCTGTGAACACCGATTCCCTTCAACCGATTGAGTTTTTCATTTTATGCCATCAATAATAAATAAAATATTATTCAAACCGTTATTTTAAAGACATTCGAAACATTTCTACGAAAAATGTTTCTAAACAGAAAATTTATTTAATATAATATTTAATTTATTAATAGATCAGCTGAAAAGTCCCCGGCCTGGCACATAGATGGCGCTACTAGAATTAAATCCATATGTTTTTAGTTAGCCCTAATTCTCGAAAGATGCGTGTATAAATTTGACAGCCGTCGGATCATTAGTTTGTGAGTTATAGCATTTCGAGTGAAGCTTTTGTTATTGTGAAAACAATTGATAAAAGGGAATTTCGCGTGTTAATAAAATATTGATTTTTGAAGGGAAAAAACAGTTGAAGCAAAAACTTGGCTTGATGTCGAGTTTCCGGGCAGTGCTCCAGGAAAATCAACCATCAAGTATAGGTATACTAAATTTAGAGGTGGTGAAATGAGCACCGAAGACGATGAACTCAGTGGACGTCCAAAAAAGTTTGTTACCGACGAAAACTTTTAAAAAATTCACAAAATGATTTGAATGAATGAATGAAATAGCAGACACTGCAAAGGTATCAACTGAACTTCATCATATCATTCACGAATATTTGGGTATGAGAAAGCTCTGTGAAAAGTGAATGCCGCCTGAGCTCACTTTTGACCAAAAATAACCAGTTGATGATTTGGAGTAGTGTTTGAAGATGATTAAGCTTAATAAATCCGAGTTTTTGCGTCGATATGAGACAATGAATGAAACATGGCTCTATCATTTAACTCTGAAGTCCAATCGACAGTCATCCGAGTGGACTGGACACGATGAACCCGCCCCAAAACGTGGAAAAACGAAGGAAAATTATGTTCATTAAATAAGACTAATTTTGCCAAAAAAATATGTATTACTATAGTAGGCCGGCGACTTTTCAATTGACCTGTTAGGTGTTCAAAATTGAACTTTCGATATCTATTGATTTTGTTGCTAGGGTTGAAGAGATCTAATACCTAAACAATCAAAAAATTTTAGAAACCGATTGTCGGTTTCAACTTTACTGTCGTGTCAACAATTATTTAACTGGTTATATAGATCACAGAAGCAAAAATTATTTATAGGGTAAAAGTTCAAACTGCAGGACTTCTTGAACAAAAACTCAGTTAAAGCATCCACGAGCTTTCAGACAGCTTAGCAATTTTCGAAGCAACTGTTTTCAGAAGTTTAACTGCAACAGGAAAGATCCAGGGGGGAATCCAGGGACCATTTCGAATAGCTTTAATATCGTGGTTTCATTGTGTTCCAGGCAAAGATAGAATTAATTCAAAATAGCAGTGACTCGAGTGTCAATATATGTCTGTCTAAAGTTGTAAATTTGTTTTACAGTCAGTCAAAATATTATAATTACGGGTTATAAAACGGCAAACGTTGTTTTAATAGGGCCACTAAAATATCCTCAAAAAAAAAACAATATAACCTTAAATTCGATAAAAACAAACCGTGTTTATGCGAAACAGGTGATGAATCAAAACCAATCTTGGTGTTTCAGAGATCAAATACACGAAATGTATAAAACAGTAAGACTTTGAATTGGCTAATTATGGGATCGAATGGGATCTTTTTATTAAGGTGATATTTTAAAGGATTCCTTGTCCTTTCGGATAATATTGATTTTAAGATTTACATTCTACGTCGGCAGTAACATTCGAAAACATCAAACAATTGTAGTGTTTTTTCGAAAAACTAACTTAAGAACTTAGAAATAGAAATAATATTCGTATTATATATATATATATATATATATATATATATATACATATATATATATATATATATATATATATATATATATATATATAAAGTAATGAAATTATAATATCCAAATAGATTAACAACGATATTGCAATAACAAATAACGGGCATATACTGTCTTTCTAATTCACAAAAACAATAATAATGATACCAATACCTAGTTAAGATAAAAACAACCCTTTAAAAACAACATCACTTATTGAAACAAATATAACAAATAATAAATTACATAAATACGAGTACTGTCCTTTATAATATCGCCACTTACTCTATCTGAACCAACGTATTGCTTTACTGTATTAGATAATTAAATTCAGCAAAACCACGTACGAGGAAAAAGATTTGAGAACAAAATGAATTAGCGTCAAGAAGCGCCAACAAAAAAAACTCGAACGAAAAGTATCATCACCGGGACGTTCGTTCGTCGACAATATTACTCTTTATTAAATCATCAGTATATCTTTTTGTCTGTACAAACCAACTTTCGTTAAGTTAAACGCCAAACCCGCAAAAGTTTGCGAAGTTAAGACTGAACAGGAGAAACAAAGTTAGTCAGGAGTTATGTGTCCAATCCGTATATCCTGAGTTCAATGTTAACCGAACAGAAAAAAATGTATGAAATATTAATGGGCTCTTATAAGTTCGCTTTTAGAAAATTAACGCAAATGAACATAGTGATGATCCTGATATATAACAATGGTATATTGTAATTTAAATGTAGTTAAATTAATATTTTAGTGAACTTTTTTGTTATTTGGTGCTTATGTGTACTCTTTTTTAATTTTATTTTCACATTTTATCATTTCTTCGCTTTTAAAAGCATTTTTTATTTTAAAGTCTCCGTTTCATCTACTAGGGTTTATCTGGACTGGACCTACAGTTTAACGTGAGCTCCTCAGCATTAAGCGTATCGACTGGCGACTAACCAACTTGCAGATCGTCCCATACAACATCCGGTCTTACCCACCCTGGTTACCACCGTAACAGAGGCCATTTTCTTGTCTTATAACAGGTCAATTGAAAAATCCCTGGCCTACCTTAGTAAAACACACATTTTTGACAAAATTAGTTTTTTCTATTCAACATAATTGGCTTCAAGGGTAATTATAGGGACTCTCCAACTTTTCGATACCATTTTTGTAGTACCATTTGTCCTTTGCTTCAAAATAGCTCTTAGTTTCGACGATCACTTCTTCATTCCACGAAAATTTCTTCCCAGCGATCATTCTTTTAAGGTCTGAGAACAAGAAATAGTCCCTGGGGGCCAGATCTGAAGAATTCATGGATTTTTGCCATTGTATTCACTGACTTGTGACACTGTACATAGTCTTGATTAAGCAGCACATTATTTTTCTTCAAATGTGGCCGTTTTTCATCCTTCAAGTGGTCCAATAACGGTAAGTAATAGTCGCTGTTGATGGTCCTTCCTTTTTCAAGGTAGTCAATGAAAATTATTCCATGCACATCCCAAAATAGACTTTGCCAGACGACTGTTGCTTTTTCCCACGCTTTGGAGCGTGTTTATCGTGTGCAGTCTACTCGGGTGGACTTCAGAGTAAAACGATGGAGCCATGTTTCATCCATTGTCACAAATCGACGCAAAACAAACACTGCTCCGAATCAACAATTCGTCGTTAATTTTGGTCAAAAATGAGCTCGTGCGTCACCCACTTTGCACAGATCTTTCTCATACCCAAATATTCGTTAATGATATGATATACACGTTCAGTTGATATCTTTAGAGCGTCTGCTCTTTCATTAAATTTCAATTTACGGTCCTTGAAAATTATTTTGTGGATTTTTTTAATGTCTTCGTCGGTAACAACCTCTTTTGAACGTCCACTGCATATACCACATACCAATCATTGATGGTTGATTTTCTTGGGGCAGTGTCCGGAAACTCTGTATCTAGCCAAGTTTTTGCTTCAACTATATTATTTCCCTACAAAAACCAATATTTTATCAACACGCGAAATTCCTTTTTCACAATAACAAAAGTTTCTCCACTCAAAATGCTATAAATCACAAACTAATGATCCAACAGCAATATATATATCCAACAATATATATATATATATATATATATATATATATATATATATATATATATATATATATATATATATATATATATATCCCTAAATCCGCAATCCGTTTCACAAAATTCAAATGATATTGTCTAATAACCCCTGCTAACTACTAGTTTTTTGTATTGTTTACTTCCTTCCAAGATAATCGCGTCGGAGACTGAAATATAATCGGAATCATTGCTGAAATTATCTTAAAATAACACGAAAAAACAGAGCATTTTATCTCTGACTAACAATTTTATAAGTACCTCAAAGTAAGTATGAATGATATCCGATATCAAAGACAAACTAGAACGAAGAATAATGAAGTAATAAAAAAAATTATAAGAATTATACTGTGGCCGATTACATAACCATAATTTCATAAATCATAGAAGTTTATACAATATTTAGAAGAGAGTAAATGCAAATATTTGTCGAGCTGCTTAAATAAATAAAATGTTAATACATTACATTATGTTCATTCAAATGAGGTAAAAGTGTGAAGCCTGAAAATGTCTAGAAGCAAAGCCGCGATAGCATTTCATAATGTATGTTATTTGTCACTTTCTTATCAAAATATATTTATAAGTTTCGAGATTGCTCCATCAAGTATATTTTTGTTATACTTGAGAGCATGACTAAATTATCCAAATATTTGTCGTAAACTAATTTAAATATTAGAAAAACTCCTCTCCCAAAATGTTAATTTAAACTACAAGAAATTTATAATAATAAGATATTTTTAACTCTTTCCTTTTTATTATTTTATAGCCCATATTTCCTTGAAAATAGAATGTGAGTCATGCAAATCTTAAGAATTCTTAAGAGATCATAAGAATGTTTAGAAATATGATCAAATGTTATGTTATTTTAGATTTTTTTTTTGAAAATAACAATATTGTCATTTGTAATATAGGTTTCTATCGCTTCCAAATCTACAAATAAAACAAATAATATATATTCATTTCAATTTTATTTTAATATTATCTAAATATATAACAAATTTTATTTACAGCTTAACTTAAACTATCAATAATAATTTAACTATATACATTTAAATATATGTTATTACAACATAATAATTCATAAGTCAGACACAGTATGGTCTAGTAAACAGACGAATCAAATAACATTTTTATTATCTGGTGTCTATTGAAGATTGATGAAAATGTGAAATATCGAAAATTCTAAAATTTTTCGAAATACAATCGGAAATATCAAAACTGGGATTTTCGGTATATTAAACGAGGAGAAAAATTATCAATGCCCTTTAGTAACGCTAGAAAAGCAGCTAGAAAAGGCCTTTAAGAAACATTTGGAAACAAGGATAATTTATTAAAGGCGACATCTGCATACATACATACTGCTACAAAAAAGATAATTTTATAAGAGGCTTTCATTGCTCCAAGATTGCTCTTTGCTACAAAACACATGAAATATACAATTCTTAAATTATGTTTTCGAACTAGTACTATACGTGTTGAATCTATTCCTGCTTTTCATTTCACAAAAACGAAAATATCTGATTTACAGCATCATGAAATTTACAAATGCTATTCCCTATTTTCCACCTAACATTAATTGAATTTCATCTAGAGTTTTGCCTTTTGTTTCGGGAACAAAGAATATCGTGAAGAAGCACATCGTGAAACTGCACACTGTCAATATATAAAACGGTACATGCATACCGTAACTATCGATTAACCAAGAATACACACTGACCGATGTCACAGCACCAACTATATACCATACTTCAGCTATAGTCATGCCAATGGCCTTGATGGTGGTCGGGAATATTTCCGCTGTCAAAACAATCGGAACTAAACCCAACCCCAGCTTGAACGTGGCCGCAAATATCATGCATGACACTGCGGGGATCCAACTCACACTACTCACATCATAACCGTTATACTTTAAGTGGTAATAAACTGTTATCGACGAGAGAACTAAGCCGGTACTGACACTGGACATAATAAGTAACGCCTTTCTTCCGAACTTGTCGATAACAACCGAAGAAATGCTCCCACCAATCAGCATTACCACCGAAAATATAATCGCAGCTACGGATGAATCGATATAAGTCGATCCGGCATTTTCCAGAATGCTGTGCAGATTCATTACCATAATGGTTATCCCCGAATAGTGCTGTCCTAAGTTCAATACTGTCATTAAGATCAGAGCAACTCGGTTGGTTTTATTCGTGACTAAGTCCTGTAGTTTTCCCTTATTGTTCTTTTGTCTGTCAACGGATTGTTGAATGTCATTTAACTCGGCATCAACGTCGGAACTGTTTCGTAACTTTTGCAGAGATTTCTTCGCCAATTCCTTCTCGCCTTTGTAAACATAATAGTACGGAGACTCTGGCATGAATGGAAACAGGATACATTCCGAAGTAGTCAGGACTATTCCTATAATAGGAGGGACGTAATAAGGAGCGTAAGCACCTGTAGTATAAACTATTATAACTCCTAATAACATCATCAGATATATCGAGGCGGAGAGGAACCCTCGTATCATGTGATTGGCAATTTCGGCTACGTACATGGGTGCAGCTACGAAACACATATCGCCGGCCATGCCAGCGAAAAATCGAGCTGTGTAAATTATTTCTTTATTTGGTGCGAAAATGAGCGTGAGCCAACAGAGCGAGCCCAGGAACGACGCTATTAACATTGATTTTTTCCTCCCGATTTTGTTTACTAAATAAAGTACAAAGGGTAGGCCAGAAGCGCTGCCTAATAAGTTAATGGTCTCCATGAATTGGGCTTCCTTTTCGGTCATTACAATGTTACCCTTGCCTTCGGTGAAGTAGGGTATCATAGGTGATGTCCAGCCGTAGGTCATGCCGTCCGATATTGCCATGAGGGTACCTAATAAAAAAAATTAAATTAATAAATAAATAAAATGTTATAAACAAATAAGATTATAAACAAAAAATGTTTTTACAATGTTTAGTGTTCGAAACAATTTTTATTAAATTTTATTTATATCATATATCATATATATATATATATATATATATATATATATATATATATATATATATAGTCAATTCAAAATAGTACACGTGTGTCAATATGTGTCTGTCTAAAGTTAAACTACGGACGATATTATCCTTCTCATTTTATTCTATTTAAATAGAGATAGAATGTTGTTAGAGAAGTTCGATCATGTAACCGTTTGAGCCTACAAAAGTTGTCCGTTTGTCAAACGTCTGCAAAATTCTTCAAAATATTATAATTACAGATTATAAACCGACAAACGTTGTTTTAACGCTTTGTTTTAAGAAATTGTAAATCGCGGGGGTCTTTATTGATAATATTTATCGCGCGCTGTAGCTGTACTGAAGATTAGTACGTACAAAAAATAAAAAAAATATATACCATTAAATTCACCAAAAATGAAACCGTGTTTATGCGAAACAAGTGACGAATAAAGAACAGCTTGTTGTTAGCTATATCAAAGATAAAATATATGAAATGTAAAAAACTGTAAGTAGTTTTTTCAATCGAAACATAATTTAATACAATTATTTCTGAGAAAATTGTTTGTCTTCAAAGTATCCATAAAAGCTGAAAGATATGCAACTACTTGAGGGATGTAGAACTTCCCTTCATATATTATTGGGTAATATAGGATTTAAGTAGTTAAAGATAACCCGCGAAGGGGTTTAATAAAACTTAAAGACATTGCTTTTTAAAGACTACGATTTTTTAAACCTGTAACAAAATCAAGAAAGAATTATTATATCAATTTGTATATTTAGATGATACATGGATATTTCAGAATGGTACATTGGGTCACTTATGGCAAGATGATAATAAACATAGTATAACGACAACAAAATCTGATGGAAAAAGCTAAACGTTGGAATAACTAACATCAATGAGTATTATGCCTTCCTCCGTATCACTGTATATTTAATCCAATTAAGTTGATATGGGGTATTGCAAAGAATTATTTCAATAGACATTCAGGTCGAGAAGGATATTCAAACCAGAACTGTCTGGATTTGTGGAAAGAAGCATTGTCTAAAATAACACCATCTGGCTGGATGAGTTCGATTAGACACATTGAAGAAGAAATTGACAAATGATGGAATCGTGAGCTAGACTGACTGTAAATAAACAGCTTAGTAATTTACCTGAGTAAACCTGAATTTACCTTAATATATATATATAAACCTTAATTTTGAAAAAAAATTTGCCTGATTCTGAAAGTGACAGTGGTGCTTGCAATTACCAAGACAGGGTGATGCAAGAGGTAACAACTAAAGGTCAGTATATAATTAATATGTGTTATATATTAATAATGTAGGAAATTGTGACTTAGTCATATAGACTCTTTTTATAAATAGATATTATAATTTATGTATAGATATTATAACTGTTTAACTGTTTATCAGATATGGCAAATTCATTAAGGAGAAAAATAGTATTATCAAGAAATATGTATACAGGTAGTAATAGAACAAACCAAGGAGAAACATAGTAGTATTAAAATGACTTTACAAAGAAACGTTTCATCGAAAGAAACAAGAACTAAGCGTAAAAGGTAAATGTACTCTCGAATGAATTAAAAAAATATTACTCGCATATATAATTGTTAATTAGGTAGATTAGGGTTTCGTGAGATACCACTGCATTAAAAACTCGCCTAGAACTCTAACTATACTAGCGTGGAAAAAAGTTATATGTAAACATAATGAAACAACTTAATTATAACAATTATAGGTTAATAACAATAACAATTATAGGTTAATAATTTATTGTATCTGTATAATTAATTATAGTTTGAAGTTCCTCGATAATATATGTAATATATGTGCTATAACGGTAAAATAAATTATATTCGATAACATTTCTGTAACATAATTTTATTCAAATTAGAGTTTTTTTACATGTCAAGATCAAAATTGCGTCATCAATTCAGATCACGTGGGATCACTCCTATTTTGAATAGACTATATTTTCCAATATTAATGCAGAACAGAAATAGTTAGTTAGACTTCATAGGCGTAAATGTGTTTGGATTAAGTCTTTGTAAAGCACTGTAATAAAAGAATAATATTTCCTTTAAAATTAGTGTTCATTTATGCAAATAAATCGAAAGAATAGTAATTATATAAATCAAACCAGGATATTATATATCAATCAATTAAGATGAATAGATTACATCATCCCATTGAAAAGCGTTATCAAAAATATATTGACATTCCGTATTTTAAGATAATAGTAAATGAATATGTGTTTATAATTAGTTTTCAGATAAATATGAGATAATTCGGACGGATAATTACTTTTAACATTTACGAAACACATTTCAATATCGCTAAGTTTACGAGTTTATTTTCACTTTTATTATACTAGACTAGATATTGGGACCTTGTATATGTGTGTATAAGTCGTCGATACCTTATGCATTTCAGAGATAACGTTTCCAGGGCTACACAAGATTTACTTTAAAATGACATCAAGGTGATAAACAAGTAATTTAACAGACCTCAAATTTCTATTACCACAGTTTTTGCAGAAATAACTTAAAATTCATATTACCAAGACGTAGAAATCTTAATGCTTATTTAATTTTAAAAATTCTTTAGTGAATATTGAGATTGTAGCTGAAGTTTGGTACAGCAAGCTCAAAATTAATGATTTTATTAGAGTTAATATTGAAATTATTACATATATACGACACATGTGAGTCGTTGATATAAATAAAATCAATTTGTAATATAGCAACGCTGAGGATCAAAGGATGCTGACAAACCCACGAATTTGTGGCAGAAATTAAGATTCTACTTTATTCTACCGCCTAGTCTACCAGATGGCGCCCCTTTTCATTACTATTTGTTCCAACCAATGAATTAAAATTTGCTGAACAGCCTCTCTTGTACATATAACAAAAATTACGCAATTCTTAAATAAATAAAGGAAAAATCTGCTTGGGTAAAGAACTATTAATAGCCACCAAATAAAACGCTAATTTTAGTTAGATATTATCTGGCAGAAAATTAATTTTAAAGGATTTATAACAGACAGAACTTCACGTTGAAGCCGCATTGAGAGGCTTCACTAGTCAGTATGTACCATTTCGTCGAACTCTGAACAAAAACTTTCATTATCTTGATCGTCTCCATTTATCGTAACACTGATTTCGATGTTTTAAAAGTGGTGATATTAACACTGAAAAAAGAGCATGGACAGCAAAAAAAATGAAGGTGAGCGTTTGAAGATAGTACTTGATGATGATCGATGTAAAACACAAGAAGGATATGGAGAATTGTTGGGAGTAACAGAACAATCATTTTCAAATGCCTGAAGAGCATAGGAATAATTTAAAACTTTGAGAATAAACACTAGATATTGAATAATATTTGATAATGTCTGAAATGCTGTTCCAATGCTGCTTAAGATACATAAAAATGGGTCAGTTGGTGACTAGCCTCAAGTGGTACATTGTTCGTTTGATATGAAATCCGCAAATTTCCTGAAAAATGGGAAAAGACGGCAGATATCGATCAAGATTATTTTGAGTAAAATACATTGTAGCGATTTTTCACGATAATTAAAAAAAGCAATAATTTAAAACTAATTTTTACCGTGTTTTTAATTTACAGAATTATAAAAGAACTGCTACACTAAAACTCACATAAAATGCATTGGACTAACTAATGAAGAATTTTGTGAAGACAATATATAAAATGACGAAAAATGTTTATATGTGAAGATTTTGTTCCGAAATTAATGAAATGCCCATTAAATAAAAACCAAAATTTCAATAAAAAAAATTAATGAAAAAAAGGTATGCGCATGAAGATCACTAAAAGTTGTGACTAAAGGTTTTTTTAGGTAATAAAACAGGAAATTCTTGGTGAACAATATATTAAAAGCCAGATAGGCTATCAGATGTAACTAGAAACTCATTTTCGCCATTTTTATTTCTCTTTTCCCTTTAAATCCTAAAAATCTGGATGATGAACAAAGGAAACACTTTAGTCCTGATGTAAAACAACAGTAAAAGATGGTTTCATGGCCGTTGAGGAGCAGCTAGGTTAGATTATTCTTACTGTTTAAAGTAAGAACTAAGTACTACCGAACATAAAAGGAATAATTAAATAATAATAATAATAAAAATTTTGCCATAATTTATAATTTTTATCTAATATTTTATATTTTAGTGTGTTCACATATAATTAATAATAAGTTTTGTTATTTATTTTACAGGAAATAATAACAATTAAACAAATCAATGTGTGTACTTAACGTTCTTTTAATGCTAATTGTTAACCGTGCCCAAAAAACAGGACGTGATAGAAAAATGTATTGTATTTTTATTAAGCAATGCGTACGAATAAATAAATAGAAAAAATTATTATATTATATAATTAAAAAAACTGAAAATCCCTCGAATTCACTATCAATAAAATCTGATTTGTTTGTTTTGCTTGTTTTCATATTAAAAGAATAAAGAAAAACAATATATATATATATATATATATATATATATATATATATATATATACATTTGCATTTATTTGTAACTTCATGTTGAAGCTTCACTCACACACTTCAATTTTCAGTATGTATAATTTTGTTGAAGTGCGAGCAAAAAATGTTTTCAGTACGTGTCCAATGTCTGAATTTGTTTCGAGTAAGGTCATCTAATGCTGTGTGAAGCTTATGGCGTTTTAAACGTGGTGATTTTTACACCGAAAATAAGGAGAATTCTAGGCAGCCAAAGTTTGTGAAGAAGAGGACTTGAAGATAGTGCTCGATGAAAACATCAATGGGGATGGATATCGATTACAATTGATTCGTTTGAGCCTAGAACTGCGCGAAAAATAACCGGAATACAAGCGAAGACACAGCACACTCCATCACATGTTGCAAAATCGGTGAAAATATATTTGGAAATATTAAAATGGGAATTGCTACCCTATCCACCGTATTATCTAGGCATTTCTTCTTCTTATTGCAACTTGTTCTGACATATGACTCGTGGCATATCTCAGTAATGCCTTACTTCTGACGAAGATGTAAAAAAGGGATCGATTCACGGTTAGCCTCAGAATATACATCTTTCTTTCGATATGGTATCTGTAAATTGTCTGAAAGACGGACAATACCTTTAAAACTAATTTATAGGCTTATTATATAACATAATTATTGTTAATTACTGTTTATTTATATAAAAAGTAGTAAAGCTGATGCTTAACAACATTTATTTTTCAGAGTTTATAGATATTCCCAGGCCTTTTATATAAACTCAAACCAAGAAATTAATCCAAAATTTGTTTCCCCTATTTTGTCTATTTTTCTTAATTTACTTATTCATCATCTTTTCAAATACTAATACTAGATTTTCAGTTACATTCGTCTATGGGTTATTTGAATAAAAAATAAACAAACTGGACTATTTATAGAATAAATGACGTTTGATTTGTATTAAAATATTTCAAATGCAAATAAGCATCAGCAGTAACAGTGATAACTTATTAACAACATGAAATAAACATATTTTTTGTTTACTTATTTATAACAAATGCTTACCCAGAAACGTGGCTAATATTTGAGGGAAATTATCCCTAAAAGTCAGAGGTTTTTGCATGTTGTCTGTTAATAGTCCTCAACACGCCTTTAAACTACACACACTCACTACGAAATGCATAAAATGTAAACAAAATCTTCACTGATTATGTGGTAAAAAAAACACATAACTTGATAAAACTTAAACTGTTGACTGTATCGCAGTTCCGAACTCATCTGATATCTATTTAATTTTGAAAATCGGATAGTAATAAATCACGACTTATTTTATAACAATGAGCTCGTTAACTGATTGACACTTGAGCAAATCCTTTTAATGTAATCGTTTGTTTTTCGATAAGTACAGTTACCCTTATTAATGACTTTTGAATGATATTGCGAATGCGCCTGGCATTGGTAAATATAAATGGTCAACATGGTTTACTGCTTCTGAAATATTAATGGCAATTGTTTGTTATCCTTCTTTAAGGTTAGGTACGCTCCGATATCTGCAGTTTTACTTGTTTCCATAGCCTTCTTACAACCCTGAAGATTATTTACGTTATTTTGTCTAAGCTGCTAAAAGTAAATGTAAACAATGATTTTCCCTCAATGATTATATAAATTAACTCTTGAAATTTTGGAAATGCATTTTTCTTCATTACTAAACGAAATTATATTAAAATAGTAATCAATATTTGAATGAAACATATTCAGAATGCATTAACAAATCTGATCTAGTCTCTAGTCCAAGGAAATAATCTTTTTTTTCGGGTGTTTCCACCTCATTTGAACGTCCGCTGCATTCTGCATCATCGGTGTCTTTACGATCACGTTTGAAGTCAGCAAATCAACGTTTTATTGTTGCTTCTGATACAGCAAAGTCCTTATAACACCTTTCAAGCCGTTTCTTCGCCTGAACGGTGTTTTTTCCCATCAGTAAGCAGTGTAAAATTAAAACACGAAATTGTTTTTGATACATTGTCTTGGAAATAACAAAAGCGTTAACTTATATGTGTTAATGTTGCCTAAGTTTGATTTCAATTATTTAAGTTATCACTGGTCTACTATAACTTTCAATAGCTTCTTCGCTATTTTCTCAGCAAGAATCGCTGCATTGTCAGCAAATGTAGCCACCGTGATATTTTCTACTTGTGGTATATCACATTTATAGAGTAACTAAAGCATTGTCTCCAATACACTTTCTTGTAGTGCACTTGCTTTAACTTATTTTAATAATAATTTTAGATAAAGACAATGAGACTATGAAAGAATAATGAATCAACATTGGAGCAAGCAATTGAGAATCAAATTTAAAAATAACTAAATATGTCCATATGCTCACATGGCAAAATATTTAGGAATAACACTTGATGAAAAGAGAAGTGGATATTATATAGAATGGAATAGAAGCCTGACATCAGCAACAGCAGCAAGATTTAGTGAAGAATAGGAAATGGTTACTATCTGGACGCCAATTGTGAATTAGATGATGCTGATGATCATACTTACCGCTTACAATATTTGATATATTATAGTAAACATTTTTTTATAACATCTTTATTAGATTAGTACAACTTTAATTATTATTATTATTACAATTAATTTATTACTACTTTTCCTATGTGTTTGGATTAATTAACAAGCAAGACGATTACGAAAAAATACATCAGTATGTATTCCTCAATTATAAAATTATAATTATTTATTAATTATTAACTTATAGCTATAGTTTACACTAATAATACACACTAAATGTTCACACAAGTTCATATGGTTTTGTTCGTTTCAATCTCCTGACATCCTCTGCGCTGTCCAGCAGTTGTATTGCTTCCACGTTAGAATGATTTAGTAATCTTCTTTCGTGTTTCAAGGCGAAATCCTGCACAACTTCGTAAATCCATTTGATTTCCAGGTCATCGTGCAGTTCTTCATTGGTTACATAGCGATAGGCATTGGTAATCAAATAGTAAACAAATGATACGAAATTATTTGAAGGAGAATGTCAATATCTAACGGTAACATAACGGTCTTATAGCTAAAACATTCCTAGAGGTTATACGCTCTTACATATTTCCGTTAACTTTCACGTTAAATTGCTATGTTAATAATGCGAAAAATGCATACAACCTTCATAAACACAATAATATTTGGTATAGCAGGGTATCTTGCGTACACAATACATGATTATTTATATTTCAACATTTCTGGTCTTAGTACACAATGTAAAGAATGTTTTATAACAAAAATAGAATTACAAAGGAATACAAAGCTGAATTATTTTTTAAATTCATTTGGATCAATTTGTTCCATTCCGATTGACTCACTTAGATAATAATATCGAAAATTAGTTAAAAATCACTTCAAATATTCCCGACTTAATTTTTTTGGTCAGGTTTTGAAAAATATATAAAAGAGATTGTTTACATTTATATAGAAACAATATCAGTTTTAAAATAGAAAAGTAAAATGCAAAAATACACACCAATTTAATCGTATTCATAAATAAAAACCAACTCTGATTTGTCAAAAAGAGATATAATAATTATTCATGAAAAAAAACATTTAATAGCTTCTAAATAATATAACGAATGCGCCTGGTATATACATTTATGTAAATGTCTAACATACTTAACAATAACAACAATTTGAATAATTCTTTAATATACCAACAAGGTGGTTTGAGAATATATTTAGCCACATAAATTATTTTTTTCCATTCAGGTGTCCTTTCAGTTGCTATCATAAATATATTTGAAATGTAAAAAATGTAACTATAGTAATTCTCAATATTTGAAATTTCAAATCGTACGTTATTTGTACCATTAAAATTTCCATTGCGTGTTATAATCAACAAAATAATAACCAGGTAAAATGTTATACAATTATTTGCTGCTATAAATCGTTATCAGTATAAACTGATTTATTATATTTAATTATTAGGTATTGAAAAGAATATATATGTAAATAAAAAGAATCTGCTAATAATCTTATTACGATTTAAAATGGCATTTTGAGTTAATTGATGAGGTTTCCACTTCCCTCATATTGAATCTTTGTCATAGGATGTAAACGTCTGGAAGCCGTTGATTTATCAGCTTCTAAACTTTCTGAAAGTACTTTGAGCGTTTTAGTTTGTAAATACTTTGTATCATTTGATATCAGTGTAGACAGAGGAGGTGGGAAAATATTTCCAAGAATACGTAAGAGTAATGAAGAAAATATTATGATGAAAATTGAAGAAAATGTTGACAAAGCAATTTTATTATATTATTGTTCAACATTAAGTTAAGGTATAAACTTTTGTTGAGTGTTATATGTTGCATCTGTAGTATGATTAGTTGTACGCCATGACTTGAAATACGCCATAATAAAAATGTAACGGAAAAACGAAATAATAGATTGATTTACACATTTAGAGAAACTGACATTGAAATATAACCAAAAACAATTGTTTATATTTAGTACACTTGATCGACTTTTCTGTTTCGGTTACCCAATAATATATATATTTAAAATCTTTATCTAGCATATTTTATAATAAATTCATTTTACAATAATGTTACTTAAGTTTTCAGGGACAAAATTTTGTTCGTTATTATATTTTTCTGCTAAAAAAATCGCTACTAAAAGTCGAACTTTCTGCCGTAGTAATATGCATCCATAAAAGGCATCTGGAACGCATGAAAACATCACATTTCGCCACAAAATAAAAAGATATTAGAAATTTAATCGAATTTTTACATATCATATTCCGCAAGAAATTTAATTCTTTATATTATTCTATTCTAATTGTTTCCAGGGCAATCGAACTAAATTTTGTTGTAAACATGACTATTTTTCTAACATCCTCAAATTATAAATATTGTTATAGTGTAGTAGTAACAGATATTATAGGAGTCACTGGAGACTAGATCTGGACTATAAGTTAGGTGGAAAGGTCTTAAACCATTACATCTTTTAAAATAACTATTAGAAAGGGTTTTATGACTGATTAACTGTTAACTGCTTGAAATATTAAGAAAATTTTGTTATTAAAGTTCACAAAGGAGGTAGTCATATATGTTACAAGTTATAATAAATATTTAATTTACTTTTCGTACTTTCAAGCATGGATTAAATATTACTAGTGAACGCCCTGTGACTGAAACATTTTTTTAAGCTAATCATCTTTCTCATAACAGAGTAAAATGTATAACTTAGAAATTATATATTACTAAATAACACTAAGATTTTTTCACAGTATTTTCAATATAAGATTAAAATGTATTTAATTTTTTTGACATCTTTATTAGATATGCTTAGTACAATCTTAATTATAAATTAATTAATTACTACATTTCATTTGTACTTGGATTAATCCACAAGAAAGACTAGTGCGAGATAAATACACCAATATGTATTCCTCTATTATAAAATCATAATAATTTAAGCTATAACTTACACTAAAGGTATACGTATTGCATAAATTCGTATGGTTTAATTCGCTTCGATCTTCTACTTTCCTGTGCGTTGTCCATTTGTATTGCTTCTTCGTTGGTATGATCTAGTTATCTTCATTCGTGTTTTAATGCGAAATCCTGGATAACTTCGAAAATCCTCTTGATTTCCAGGTCATCGCGCAAATTTTAATGCAACCCCATATTTTCACCCCATAGTTCCAAATTGGCTTTATGATTGACTGATAAATCAATCTCTTTGATTTTAGATCAAGTTGAGAGTATAGTTGTTTTATTTTGGTTCTAATGTGTTTTGTTTTTGTCTAACATGATGTTGTGTGTTTGATATATAACGTTAATTAATAAATAATAAATGTCTGTATATTAAAACATATTAAAATAACTATCTACTCAAGAAATAACACTCAAAACAATTATTAATAAATTTAAATTACTAAACTATTGAACATTATAACAGTTAGTTAGTTAGATTATTTTTAAAACTGCAATAACTTCAGAGCATTAAATATTAACTATTTTGTTATAAACATAAATATGGAATAATAAGTGAAACACATATTTGTATTTTAAAACAGATATTTATATTTCACTTAACGAACGGACAAAATTAGGTCATTTATTTTTTATAATTTAGAAAAGTGTTTTAAAGGAATCTATTTACAATCATTAAATTAACTATTTGTTTATGAAAACTTATGTTAGGTCTATAAAGTTTAGTCTTGACTATGTACTCATATAGTCTTTATATTTTATCCATATTTCTCCACTAAAATATATATTGAAAAAATAATAAATACACCAGCACGATTAAGAAATAAGTTGTTTGTTAAAATTTTTAAATAAAATTGTATCTTTCTTTGCTTATTTATTCTATTCTTCGATATTGGCCTTGTAAATGGCTCATATTTGTTGCTCATATTAACGTGTTTAATTTCTGCAATATTCGGTTAATAATTTGTTAGGAAATAGAGTTAGATAAAAAATTTTATTATTTATAAATATATTCGCGAAGACAATTATATTTCAAAATGATCTTATCACTTTGCATAATTATTTATAACAAAAATATATAACTAAGTAGCTAATTTAAACTTTTTATGGCCAGGCAATTTCAAGTAAGATAAGATAATGTACTATATTAACGAGAATGAGTTAACGGAAAATGTAATTTCAGTTTATTTTATGTTAAAAAAAATAAATATAAATTTCAAATACTAATCAGTGAGATATGTGGCATTTTGATCGAAATATTTTTGCCACTTCTCTGATAAGACATAGTGATGACGCTTTAGATATTCTGATGTTTCTGGCCAACAATTAACTGAAGTGATGCGAAGCCAGTTTGATTAGTAATCATACGGAACCATAATATGAATTATATAATCGACAGTTCTCCATATCTAATTTATGTTATAATGGAAGACACTGTTAATGTATGTTAAACATGATGTTGTTGTTAATACTGTTAATTATGAAGTATTAGCTTTTGATTGCTATTCTATTTTATTTTATTGACTTTTATTCAGGTCTATAGTAGTATTCTCCTTAATATGTTTAAGACTTTCATTGACCTTCTCGAACTAGCCTGTCAAAGGCGCCCGGTTGTCAAACCTTGACGTTATCTCTATCAGAGATTAAATATATAAAATGTATTGAAACAGTGAGAAGTTCTTCAGTACAAACATAATTTAGTACAATTATTTCAAAGGACAGTGTTAGTCTGAAAAGTATCGAAGAGGTCAAATGAAACTTCCGGATATCACTTTTAACGAATATAGTTTTTAAAAGCATATAATAATATGAAGGAAGTCTAATTATTTCAATGTATGTATTTATATGAGACATGGATATTTCAGAATGGGACCAATATACCCAAACAAGATAATAATAAAAATGGTGTTATGATAACAAAAGTTGATTGAAAAAGGTAAATGTTGAAACAACAATTGACTAGTTTTACTAGTCATAACATTTATTTATAATTCATTGTAGATATATTGTATCTTTTTGGGTGAACTCGATAAGACACATTGAAAAAGAAATTGACAATTGATGGATTTGTGAACAAATGTTAGATAGATTGGAAATTTTTACAGTTGGTCGTGACTTTCTATAAAATTAATTATGACTATCAGAGTGTTGGTAATTTTTACAATATTATCTACAATTTCAGTTATTTTCATGGTTAGTGGGCCAAGTTTTCATAAGTCAATTAATGTTGAAACGTAAATAAATTTTGAAACAATGCCGCCATACTATGCTAAGTATTTTATTGTATTTTAAACAAAATTGAAGGAAAATGTTACAAAAAAGACTAGAATTGATAGCTAGAAAAAAACTTTGAAAATGTAGAGATCTTAGAAGGCTGAAATATTTTTGTATCCGTCGTATAGGCTGGATCTTGCTCTGTCCGGTTACTATTTGTTCCCGTCTTTACAAAACTATCGCAACGTTGTCAAGTCGGATTAGAGAGAAGTTTTTCATATTAGGTTGATAACTAATGATAAACTAAAAAGAACTTTTTTAAGCTAAAAAGACTTAAATATATAAGGATATACATCATCAGATACACTACTGTCAATTATACTGCCACTTTTTCTATTTCACTGTTAGGTTAATAATCATGAAGCATTGCAACTCTTGGATAACTCAGCGCAGGTCATAGTCTGAAATGGATCAAACCACTTAATCTAATAGTGCAGTGAAGTATATTTAAGGAAAAAAAAAGCAATGTTACTACTAGACCACTATTACTATGGCAATTAAGAAAAAAACAATATATTATTCTAGATATATACCAATTTTATAGTGAAAAACCAATTATAGGTGAGTTGGCAACGACAAGTAATGATAAATTAGAAACAGATCGACAATCACTTTCATTTTAATATCTAAGTCTATAAATGTATGCTTCCCAAAATATAAAAT
This sequence comes from Rhynchophorus ferrugineus, assembly GCF_030347505.1. Classification (NCBI taxonomy): domain Eukaryota; kingdom Metazoa; phylum Arthropoda; class Insecta; order Coleoptera; family Curculionidae; genus Rhynchophorus; species Rhynchophorus ferrugineus. The sequence continues at coordinate 8,955,436 of NW_027472581.1, read as the reverse complement.
TAGTTAAAAGATGTCCAGATGTCACTGTATATCATTAATACATTAAAATGAAAATATTACGCGGAGGACTGTTATTGTGTGCTTCATTATTATGTTTAATTCTCAGTTACTATAAACAATACACTAGGAAACCAAATATGTTGTAGATTTAGTATTAATGAGTCACTAAGAAACGCATATCGTGACTTATTTACTTGCTACTACTGACGTAGTACTACAATTAACAAGTCGGTTATGAGAAGAACACGGATATTTTAGTTATACGTCGATAAATAATGTAATACATCGCGTGTTCTCGCTACTATATATGGACTATTTCTTGATAACTGTGTTACATAAAATGTGATGTTATTTTCTTCTATAGATAATTTAAACAAGCTGTTTTATGATAGTATTATTTTAGATTAATTGCTAAAGTGTGGTACAATAACACTTTTTCTGATAAACATCATATAATAATTTGAGGTTCTCCATAATGTATTTATTTAATAAGATCTTATGCTAAAGTAACATTTAAAATTATTTTTACCTATACAATCGTCTATAAAAATAATTAGTTCTAGGTACTGCTAATTTTCACTTAGAGCGATTTAAAAGATATGTAAATATAATATAAAAATATATCGACCGGCACTAATAATTGAAATCTCTTCGTACATATACTCTCACACATCATCAACATTTGGTTTTAAAATAAGCACTTGCGTGGCGTAGTAACAGACGCATGATGCAACATATACTCTGAATAATAATTTTACAAAGCATTGGTGGTTATGTTATTATTATCTTAAAATAATTGATAAATGAACTACTCAGGCAACTGGTAGTAATGCAATTTGTTAAGCTTCAACAACTATGTAGGATTAATACCTAAAATCAATATATGGACTTGAGAAAAAATAAATGTCATTTTTTTTCTAAAAGGTAGCTAAAAATCTTAAATATAAATACCTGTAATCTTTATAAATGTATAATATCTATAGCAATGCTGTTTTTATGATGGCATTATTTAGCAGTCTAGATGTAAAGCTGTACTAATGGTGGCTGACAATAACTATCAAAATGAACAATTATTAATATATTTATATTAAAAATATTATTTAATACAGCCAGATATTTTCTAATACATTCACAGCCATTTAAATATTATTATTTTGTATTTTTTCTTGGAACTTCTTTCCTTTCAACATCAGCTGAATCTCGTCTAGTGTTTTTCCTTTGGTCTCGGGAATCCAGCAAGCCGTGAAAATGGCCATGAGAAAACTGCATGCGGTGAACATATAAAAAGCTGAATGTATTCCAAAGTGTCTGAAGAGGAGGTAATATATATTGATGGACAATACGGCAGCTATGACGTAGACGCAGTCAGCCAACGTCATTCCGATAGCCTTGATGGTTGTTGGGAAGATTTCAGCCGTCACGACAATAGGCACTAATCCCAGGCCCAACTTGAAGGTAGCGGCGTATATCATAACGCACACTGCAGGTATCCAACTAACGAAGAGAACATCATATTCTAAATGCTTTAGGTGGAAATACACGGCCATCACCAGTAATGCAACACCTGTTGATAATCCGGATGTGATCAACAAAAATTTTCGTCCGAATTTATCCATGAAAAGTGACGCTAATCCAGCGCTTATCAACATAATGATGGAGAATATGATGGCTGCTAGGTAGGACTCGATATATATCGAGCCGGCCGCTTCTAATATAATGTGCAAGTTCATCAGCATTACGCTGATTCCCACAAAATGCTGACCGCCATTTAAAATCAACATAATTAACAAGGCAACCCGATTGCTTCGAATCAAAATTATATCTTGCGGTCTGCCTTTCTCGGTCTTCTGTCGCTCGACGGCTGTTCGGATTTCATCGATTTCTTTGTCAATATCGGGATCAGTTCTGAGGCGGGTCAACGCTCTTTTGGCTTTCTCTACTTTGTTCTTGTAAACGAAGAAATATGGTGATTCCGGCATGAAGGGGAAGAAAATAAATTGGCATGCCGTTAAAACAATACCGATTGTTGGTACCACAAAATATGGTGCTAATGATCCGGCAGTGTAAACCAATATGATGCCAAAGAGCATTTGGAGGTAGATTAGAGACGCCAAGAAGCCACGGATTTTTGGATCGGCAATTTCGGCAATGTACATCGGAGCTGCTACAAAGCACATGTCTCCAGCCATTCCGGCAAAAAATCGAGCTACATATATCACATACAAGTTCGAGGTGAGAAGCAAGAATATCCAGCAGATGCAGCCCATCACTGCTGATAATATCATCGATAATTTTCTGCCTAGATGATCGACACCCAGGATAGTGAAAGGTAGACCGGCAGCAGCTCCCAGTAAGTTGATTGTTTCCATCCATTCAGCTTCCTCTAAAGTAACTTCCACGTGGGTTTGGTTACTTAGGAAATATGGAATCATTGGAGAGGTCCAACCGTAGGTCATACCATCAGATATAGCCATCAAGGTACCTGAAAAAAATATTTATTAATATTTTTCAATGTCTTTACAATAAAGTTTCTATTAATAAGGATGTAATTATTACTGAAAAGGTTAAATTAATGGGTTTCACAATCAAACCTCGAAGACTAGAAAGGGTTGAAAAAGAATAGGCGGCAGAATATGTAAGCCTATAACGTTTATGGTCTGTAGAGCTGATTACGTGATTTAATAAATCGTTTACAAGTCATACTGTGTTCATTTATTTAATATATGAAATTAAAATACCATATGAATTTCTGGGAATTTTTTTTTTAACCTTGTTAACATGATATGTACCGTTATCTAAAAAGGGTTCCTTCAAAATGATTTATTTTCAACTTTCAATATTCAATAAAATATTGAGCCCATATGCTATTTTATCTTTATAAGAATATACAAAAATAGCAAAGGAAATCAAACAATTCTGTCCAAGTCCACAAAGTCTACATTTGCTAATACTTACTATTTGACACAATTGCTAGCGAGTGACCAAAAAAATACAATAGTCAAATTATAATATAAATAACTGAACCTAGATATGAAGAATAAAAATCTATTATGTAGAATCTAACTGAACATACACATATAACAGTAGGTATAGTAACAACAATCATCTCATGTCTCAATCACAACGCTAAGTTAATAAGACTAGCGACTAAAATTTGCTTGTATAACATTTATCAAAAAGTCCTAAGAAGTATAGTAGATGCACCCGGATTCTACAGGAATCGTTACTTACACCCAGACCTTCAGGTACCGATTGTCACTTAGAAAATCAAAGGTATCGAAAACAGACATAAGAAGAGGTTGTATATTGATGTTAACACTTTAGTAGTGTAACTCTTGCAGTCCAGCGAAATGAATTTAATAGGACAAAAATACCGGTGCTAAATAATATCGGAACTAGCATTATCTCTTAAGTATAATATTATATTTTATAAAATTTGTGTTTCACTATTTCATTTTCATTAGAATGTTGTTATATATCAGTGCTAAAATAAACTAAAAGTCAATGTTAGACGCGAAAACATTGCTACGTTTTGACGTCATAAAATATGAGGACACTGCTATTTTGAACAGATTATATATGTACATCTACTCTAGATTAAGTATAGTTTTAAACGACCATTATTTAAAAAATATTAGGCTGAAAAATAAAAAAGGCAACAAAGAATAATTTGTGGCAACTTTCTTAAAAAATGTATTGAATAACCCTGGTAGTATTACCTCATAATAAGATAGCAAAACCCAAGGATATTGTTATATATAACAATCGTTAATTATTATTGACCAAATAAAAGACTTGTAATTCAACTCTTTATGTAATAAATATTTAACATTAAGTTTAAAAATAGAAATGGCTTACCCAAAATAGTTGCCCCCACTTGGGGTAACAAATCTCGCAACACTTTATTGTCATAAACCATTTTAACTAAATATTTAATTTAAATATCAGATAAATAAATATTCGGCTGTATATCGTTGATTATATGATAATTCGTTTTTCTTAAAAATACCATGTCAGACCACTTAACAGTATCCAACAACACTGACTCCGCCAAGATAATTGTTGTTAAATTTATACCTCGTGCCAATGAAATAGTATTAGCAAGTCAAACAAAAACAGTTTATCTACAGCGGGAACAAAAATTTTCCGTTTCAATGTTTGTTTATCGCAAATAAATGGGATTTAATTGTGCTAACAAAAATTGCTCGAGATGAGAAGACGTTCTTTACAATAAAACAATATATATAAATATGTGATTAGATTTTCTTATAAAATTGTATTTCGAGAAAAAGTAATCTCGAACCGGTATAGATAAAATGTCATTATTTAATTAAATTGTGCCTGTAATGACCTATATTGGTTTTGGTATTATCGAATGCATAGATAACGTACCATATATATATTTTAGAGCCTTTTTGTCAACTTGTTTTTGTCTAGACTGAACCTACTACTTAATGTGGGCTCCGAACCATGGTCTTCGGTATTATTCCTACCTACTGGCGAATTACCAACTTATAAATTATCTCAGGCAACATGCAGCCTTACCCAGCCTGGTTACTGGTGTGACTTTTACTGTTTTTCAACTTATAGTACTCCAAAACTATAGGTAACCATGACAAAACATCAATACACATTAACTACTAGATACGTTAGTCATGTATGTCCTATAGATCACAGACATATAGATTAAGAGCACAAATAGTACACCCATATCCTTGTGCCGTGTGACTGCCAGAATATTATTTTCTTTTGATCTGAAATTTTGCAAGACATCTTGGGTTATATTTATTTTATTTATTTTGAGTTATAATTTTAAGGAAATTTGTTCTAGTGACCTTATTTTTGTAACACTTAAGGCAGCATGTTTTGTATAAACGCAAAAGCTTAATAAAAGTGTTAGTTTACTGGAAGTTCAAATGAAAGAATGAAAATGAATTCTTTACCAAACGATTCTGCTCTAGCGCAGAAAAGATTTTTAAATATACGCAATAATAAACTTAAGGTCATATGTGATATGATAAAATTATCTTATGACCTTCTCTATTAAATTTCCTGACAGCAGGTTTTATTCTTAGTATTTTAGACCAGAAGACTATGAACTCGAATGTGGAAGACCAACGTTCTAAAACCATTGAAAGCACTCAGGACAATTTTTGTCCATATTAATACAAGCAATCATTTACCATACGTATTTACAAGCAATCAATGACACAGTTATGAATTAATACAAATAAAGATTATGCTTTTTATAGACATTCATTCTTACGACCTTTAATATTATACGATTTGAATTTAAACTATTATTTATATTTATTTATTTGTATATTATAGACTCATCAGCCTCCGGGACTATTTATGGTTTATTAGCAGATATACATTATAAAACATATTTACAGTATCAGTTAAAGTATACGATACAAGTACGTTGCAAGATGACAAGCAAAATATGTAAAAGCATACAGATACATAAATATATAAATGCTAGAGTATAATGGTCGCATAATCCATGACAGTGATAAGGATACAAGATACAAAAAATTCAAGTGAACATGCATGATATTACATAGATGCATACTATTATATTTTTAGTAATAGTCCTATTACGGTTAGAAAATCAGCTTGTCCATGTTCTCCAACTTAAGGCACTGGTCCATCGTTGACCAACTGTCTTTGCGAATTGTATCTTCGGCATTTGATTAGTATGTGTTTGTGTGGTAAAATTCCTCCCTTAATGAGAAACTTATGGGTCATTGCAGTGACCAATTCTGAGACCCGAGAATAAGCCTAAGTTGCACCTGCTAACGTTAGTGATGTTAAGGCCCTGATAATAATTTTTTTTCACCTCCCAAACTTGTTGTTTTCTGTTGAATCTAAACTCTTATTTTTTAAGTTTTAATTTTAGTTTCAAATCACAAAATGTAAAATGTATTTTCTGTGTATCATAATAGTAACATATTTGAACAATTTTGTGAGTCACAAGTGTTGGTTTTTTATGATACATATCACATTTTCTCTATTTAGAGTGAAGTCAAACTTTTTGCACAAACATTTTCTCAGGATGCATAAAACAGATAGAAATCTAGACGTAGTATAAATAAGTGTAACAGTTCGTTTCCCTGAACCCATCTAAAAGGAAAATATGACTACAATTTAAATATTCAGCAGCAAGTAAAAAGCTCAGCTCGCATTAGAGTCCTCAGAAATAATTTGATGTAAAAACATATTTCGTTGAAAGGATGTAAGTTGAGTTTGAACAATAAAAATTGTAATTTGTTTGTAACATCTCAACTTACAATTAACTTAAAACTTTATAATTCGCTTGTGTGTCAAGTTATCTCTAGACTTTTTTATTTGTAGTCAAAAGTATATACAAAACTAAACTTAACAAATATTTTCTTCCGATAAATAGTATGTTTCTTCTTTAAAATATTAATTATGTACAACTTCTTGAGACAGTTATAAGAAAAAATAATTGGGTGTTGCTATATCCTAGTGGACAAAACAAATAAATAGGATTACCAAAAGCCGGCTTGGTGGCGCAGTGATAGTAAAGGCGATGGGACGGTCCCCATACTGTTGCGATAGCCGCGGGTTCGAATCCTGCTGGGGCATGGTCGTAAATTTATGTTTGTGATTGTTTCAAATTTATGAATGTTCTAGGCAAAATTGTAAAATCTGACAAGGAAAATTATCCCAATCACGCCAGTAACTGGGCTAGGTAAGACCTTGGATGATTTCACTCGCCAGTCGCTAGGCTTAATGCTGAGGACCGTGGTTCGGAGCCCACGTTAAATTTTAGGCCCAGTCCAGATAAACCCATAGTTGGTAAAAGGAGACAAATATATATATATATATATATATATATATATATATATATATATATATATATATATATATATATATATATAAAAGGATTTCCAAATTCCAAATTGAAAGTGATTCACTAGAAATTAAAAAATATTCAAACTTAGATTTTTAAAACAAAAAAAAACGTTTTAAAATAAAATATGTACATAATAGTCGTTGTAATAGCTAAATAAAAATAAACGAAAAACTTATTTAACCTATCTACTACACGTATTTTATATAATACTATATAAACACAATTTAGCTTAGTCCCTACCTAAACCTATTATCTATTTACATAACATGCACTACAATTTGCTATTCCTACCTTATACAGAGCAACGCTTTATAGCCATGAGTATTCTTCTGCATTAACCCATCACTTTTTGTTCATTGTTGAATAACTTTTCATCGCCAAACATAATATTTTAGAGACTCATAAAATCCTGAGTATTTTGAAAGCTATTTGAGAATTTTAGTTGGATTGTCGTCTCATAAACTTTAAATTGTTACCTTTAAGTCATTCTAACCAAAACCGAGAATTTAAATATTGAAACCGAAACACTATAAGCTTCTAAAAAAGTTTACTGAGCTTTGACGGCAAAAATCGTTAAATAAAACAACAAGTAATGAGTGTCAAAAATATAATTTCAAGTATTCCACGTGTATGGCCTGTATATACTGACTAACTCAATCGTACTAATTGGTACGTAGACAAACGTCAACACCACCGAATTTAGTAGTTTTACGGTACGTAGATTTACGGTACTTTACGTTGATACTTAACGCTGATCAACATATAGCATAGAAGCGCCCAATTAATTAAATAAAACCATTTCATACATTACAAAACATTATTTATTAATTCTAATAGCGAGCTGATATATTAGGCTCTGAACTTTCTTTCGCCGCTACTGCTTTCTTTCCTTTTAACATTAACTGGATCTCATCCAAGGTCTTCCCTTTCGTTTCCGGGATCCATATTGCAGTAAATATTGCCATGAGAAAACTACAGGCAGTAAACATATAAAATGGTACATGAATACCGAAATTTCTATATAAAACATAATATATATTAATGGAGATAGCTGCCGCTATAACATAAACGGTATCAGCTAGTGTCATGCCGATGGCTTTAACTGTTGTTGGGAATATTTCAGCCGTAATGACGATGGGTACCAAACCAAGACCTAACTTGAAGGTGGCTGCATACGCCATCACACACACAGCTGGTATCCAACTGACGTGGATAACATCAAAATCTAGGTTCTTTAAATGAAAATATATGGCCATTATTAACAAAACAACGCCAGTTAACAATCCTGAGGATATCAGCAGGAATTTTCGCCCAAATTTGTCCATTATTAGTGAAGCAACACCAGCACTAAACAACATAATCACCGAAAATATAATGGCCGACAATGATGACTCGATATACACAGATCCGGCTTCCTCTAATATACTGTGAAGATTCATCAACATAACACTGATACCTATCATTTGCTGACCGCTGTTTAGCAAGACCATTATCGCCATAGCAAATCGATTGCTACGAATCAGCACAATGTCTTGAGGTCTGGATTTTTCCAATTTTTGCCTCGCCACTGCTACACGGATTTCGTTGATTTCGGTTTCAACGCTTGAATCAGATCGGAGCCTCACCAGAGATTGTCGGGCATTTGCTTCCTGATTTTTATACATGTAGTAGTAAGGAGACTCTGGCATCAATGGGAAGAAAATCACTTGACAAGATGTCAACGCCATAGCTATACTCGGAGCAGCATAATACGGAGCTAGGGCTCCTATGGTATATACTAAAATGATTCCAAGTAACATTTGGAGATAAATCACCGACGCTAAGAAACCACGAATCTTAGGTTCCGCTATTTCCGCCACGTACATGGGAGCTGCCACGAAACACATATCACCAGCAATTCCTAAGAAAAACCGCGCCGTATACAGTAGCTCTAAACTTGTCGTGAAGAGAATTATAGTCCAACAAATGAATCCCACTAGCGCTGATAGGATCATCGACATTTTTCTTCCTAATCGGTCTACTCCTAATATTGTGAACGGTAATCCAGCTATGGCACCTAATAATGTGATAGTCTCCAGCCACTCTGCCTCATCTAAAGTAACTTCTATGTGAGTTTGGTTACTTAAAAAATATGGGATCATTGGTGATGTCCATCCGTATGTCATTCCATCGGAAACTGCCATTAATGTACCTAAAACAATAATGAATACTGTAATATTGCTGTTCAATTTATAGAAATTGCGAGTAAATGTTGGGTGATAGTAATAGAAATAATGTGTTAAGGAAACAATCTCTGTTATCTTCCTTATTTTTTGATAAATCTGTGTTTTTATTACATGGACAGTCAGTCCTTACATTTTTATTAAACCCATATCTCTTCTGAGTTATTTACTTTCTATTGATTTTATTTTGCTTTTATACCTCTTGAATATGCACTTCTTATCACCGAATGTTAACAGGTCAATTGAAAAGTCCCCAGCCTGACACATAGATGGCGCTACTAGAATTAAATCCATATGTTTTTTGAGTTAAGTTAGCCCTAACCATTAAGAGATGCGTGCATAAATTTGAGAGCTGTCGGATCATTAGTTTGTGAATTATAGCATTTTGAATGAAGCAACTTTCTGTTATTGTGAAAAAAAAATTATAAAAAGGAATTTCACGTGTTGATAAAATATTGCTTTTTGAAGGGAAAAAATACAGTTAAAGCATAAATTTGGCTTGGTGCCGAGTTTTCGGACACTGCTCCAGGAAAATCAACCATCAAGGATTGGTATGCTAACTTTAGACGTGGTGAAACGAGCACTGAAGACGGTGAACGTAGTGGACTGGGCGTCCAAAGAGGTTGTTACCAACGAAAACATTCAAAAAAAAATCACAAAATGATTTTGAATGATAGTACATTGAAATTTAATGAAATAGCAGACACTCTAAAGATATCCACTGAATGTGTACATCATATAATTCACGAAAATTTGGGTATGAGAAAGCTCTGTGCAAACTGGGCGTCGCGCAAGTTCACTCTTGACCAAAAACAACGACGAGTTGATGATTCGGAGCAGTATTTGAAGATGATCAAGCGTAATAAATCCACATTTTTGCGTCGGTATGTGACAATGGATGGAACATGGCTCGGCACAAGATGAACCCACTCCAAATCGTGGGAAAACGCAACAGTCGACTGACAAGGCTATGGCGTCTGTATTTTGGGATGCACATGGAATAATTTTCATTTGCTACCTTGAAAAAGGAAGGACCATCAACAGCGACTATTGCATAGTGTTATAGGACCGTTTGAGGGACGAAATCACCGCATTTGAAGAACAAGAAAGTGCTACTTCACCAAGACAATGCCGCATCGCCGTGTGTGAATAAAAAAATTTAGTGTGTTGTAAATGTCGTTAAATCTCATTTCCAAATAACTTGAACATGCGGATTTAAAGGCATTACTCGACGATAATTCCTTTAAATCGCAAATCGCAATCATCAATCAAGATTATCCAGAATTTTAGGGAGCTATGCAAAAATATTATTTCCATTTGTTTGAAGAATATGGGAATGATAGAAGCTTGATTATTTTGTCACGTGAATCCAAGAGATATTAAATGGCGTTTGGTCACGTGTGAAACGTTGTTTCAACGGAAAAAGGTTTTTTATATCATATTGTAACTAGTAGCGAAGGGTGCATACATTACGATAATCTAAAATGACAAGAATCCCGAAGACCGCCTGGCATTGTATCAATATCTAAGGCAAAGCCGAATATTAATGTTTCCAAGTTAATTTCCTGTATTTGGGGAGATATGTTTGAACTTGGTTTCGTATAGTATAACCCAGTAAAACTTAATATAATCACTAATGGGGTTCGTCATCGTCTATACATGATACGTTTAAGCTAAGCTCTGCGCTTCAGCATGACAATGCTCGATTATATGTTACAAAACCGAGGAAAATATACTTGGAAATATTGAGATATGAATTGCTACCCCACCTGCTGTATTCTCCAGACCTTGGTGCTTCTGATTACTGTTTCGACATATGAGTCGTGACCTGTCAGACCAGCGCTTCACATTGCCTGAAAGATGGAAAAAAGTAGCAGCTATCGATGTGCATCTCTTTAAATAAAATACAAGATATTAATTTTTCACAAAAAAAGCTTCATATTTTAAAAAACCTTGAAAAACGAATTTATAGGCCAATAATATATAAAATTCCATAATGTTATTGTTTGTTTATAAACAATAAACTTTTGGTATTATGAAGAAATAAAATGACGACGAAGAATATCTCGAAACACCATAATTTTTCTATAGATCCAGTCTCTATAAGGTTGACTATTGACTTGGTTTTCTATTTTGATAATACTTTTCTGTGGAAAACAATTTTATATAAAGAGCAATGGCGACGTTTATTGGTAATAATGCATTCTTTTCAGCAAAATTTTTAACATATTATCGATAGTTTCTAGTTAATATACAAGGTTACGGTATGGTTTTTCCTAATAGATGGCTTTAAAAATATATATGTCTAGTAATATTTATTCAATGAAGTCAACACCTGCGAAAGTTAACAGTCTTGAGAACAATATAAAAATAGCGCCCTTCATGTACTCAATCAAATAGACGAATTTGAAAATGAAGGTTACAGAGCACAATTTTTGGTGTATTTTAATTTTTAGCTTCCCAAAGAAGACAAAATGTACCATAGGATAATAGAAAACCGTATAGTATTTATAGTTTATTTATTTATACTGAAATGAAAGCTGGCGTTAAAGTCTGTGGGTCTATTTTTATTCCCGAATAGAGGATATTAAAGACTAAACTAACACTAATCGTTTTGTCGTGGAAATATCGATGAAATTCTTAACAATATCGAGATATACCAACATACTAAATAAGCTTGCTTGTGATCAGCATGAAATTATACTAAGAAATATAATGGATCGAATATCTAGTAAAATAAATCCAAATAAATTACTTTTTATATAGAAGAGTTACAAATTATAAATAGTGAATAACGTAAAACAATAATGTGCGAAAATATCATGGTGGAAGAATAAAAACTCTATGAGAACTGCAGTAGCATTGCAATTCTACTATTTCCAAGAAAATATGTAAGACCTTGCAATATCCATTATTTATAGTGCATAGTTCACATATTTATATATTTGTTAAACAACATCACGACTGTAATATTACCAAATTGAGTGTACAGGTTTTTGAAAAATAAGCAAATGGATGAGTTATGCTATATTAACTTCTACGTATATATTATATTCTGAATGTTTTTCTTTGAAATCAGTGTACTGACAAACAGTATATATAACACAAAATCCATTTCTTATTAAGAACAACAGGTATTTTTGATAAATTACTATGTATAATTAAATAATATAGCCAATTAATTTTAAATTCAAACTGCAGACCCCGAAATTAATTACAACCTTGCCACAGAATATTTATTTACACTATTTAATCTATACTATAACAATGAAGAATAAATATAATAATATACAATAACAATAAATTGCCTCTTGTATTATAACCTAATCCTCAACTCCTCTTATTGTCTCTGGTATTATAATATATTTTATCCTATACTCAAATAGATTATATACAACAATATAAAATCATAATCATAATACCTCATAAGCTTAACAGAATAGAAGCTCCGTCGTTTGTCGAGTTTTTAACAGGCAATTTAACAGCGATATAATTTATTGGATGATATTTAAAACTAATAAGGCTGTGCCATAATAAAACAATGAAGACAATTGAATAATAAGAGACATTTATCTAGTTCTATAATTGTTAAAAATTAAAAACTCAATACTTCAATAACGAACTGATTGATGAGCTGTTGGTTCAATCTTATAGAAATAAGAAAATCAGGGAAACATCTCAATTATTTTAATTAATTGTAAGAAATATGTTATTTGCAGTAGATTCCTTTGATTACAATACAAATAAGAGATAACTTTTTCCAAACATTTGTTTAAGATGTTCGTTTGACGTTCATTTATTAATTATTTTAAGGTTTTATCAGGTGAGTACGGTGGTAGTTCTAGTTGTAAATGGGCCTACATTTTTTACCTAAAAAAATTCTATTAAATAGAAATAGACGTCCATTTATTTATGCTGTTATTCATAGTCCGAAATATTATCTAAATATGTTAATATCATTGACATTGTTTAGTTTATTTTTAGAATATTTTTAAGCAATTTTTAAGGAGATTCTTAGAAAATTACTAGCCAAATTTTATTTGAATTTCTAATAAATTATATGAAGAGTAATACAAATATTGTCTCTCGTGTTATATTAATGAAGCATCATAAAAGACTGGTACTTGTCGATAATTTGTCAACTCTGACAATCTCTAGTTGAAGAAAATCCACAGAAAAGTATATGTTTTTGGTGGATTCTAGAGATCTCAGCAATTATTGCTAAAACTTTTTTCAATGTCATCTTCCATACATAATGGCAGATATTAACATTTCAGACAGAAAAAAATTATATTTTAACACTGATGGGCCGTATATATAATATATTATATTAACATTGTATTCGAAAAGTAAAATCAACAAAACTTATTTAGTTAATATTATCTAAGATTAAATTAAAACAATTAATTCAAAATTAATACATAATATGTTACATTACTGGAAAACTACTTGGCTTGAATATGATAATGATGACGACAAAGGATTTACCACAACGTTTCTTGTCAAGCAAGACTGTTTACAATTACCAGACTAATTTAATAACTTGAAACTTTAAGAAAAAAAATTAATTATTAATAGATCTAGTAATGATGAATTTCCATTGGGCTACTATTAATAGTTTAACATATATGTTATATTGCAACTAATATAGCACTGGATATTCTCGGAATAGATCAGCAGAGCATCTAGTGATGTGATGTGACAAGTGATGTGTTTCTGTTATAAGCGACGGTACCGTCTATATCACTGAGGTAATACGTTACCACTTATTTCCATTAAAATGAAATAAAATAGTTATAGATTAAAATATCACAAATTAAATAGTTTTAGGGTAATATGATGTTTTAAACCCTACAGCTTTACTAAATCTCATACTCTTTAAATGCATTCAATTCACTTGGATCACTTTAGATATCAAGAAAAAGTAGTTCGGATAAAATTATCTCATTTCAAGCTGTAAAATCACCAAAGATGGATTGGAGGAGAATGGCGAGCTTGGGAAACATCCATGCTTTGAAAACATGCAACCCTAGGTAGTAGTTTTTCAGCATAGGCATAGCAGTTCAGAGAGTAAAGTTACAAGAGGTAAACTGAAGCTGTTGCGAACTAGTGTACCTAATCTGGTGACCCAATCTACTGAGTTAGTAAACCATTCCATACTGTTTCCATACCATGGATATTTAGTTAAAACAGTACTTTTCGAATGTAAATGTAAGCTCCCCAAACAGAAAAATGTCTAAATCGTAAATGAAAAGTTCTGTTTTAAAATTCATGATTATAAAGATTGCTGTCCATATTTCTAAATAATGTAAACAAAAAACTTCCATTATTCGAAAGTATAAAAGCATTCTTTACAGTACTAAATATAAATGAATGTTAAAAAAGAGCAACTATGTACTGCTTTCTTACTTTAGTTTAAATTTTCTTTATAAAACGTCTATACATATTTGAAGCTTAAAAACACTAACTTAAAAGTTATAAACTGCTTTAAATAATAAAAAAATTTTGGTGACAAGGAATTGGAGAAATTACAGGCAATATATACTTGCTGAGCAAAGAAAAGGAATAATTTTTCACACAATAGATTCAGATTATTATATTTCAGAACATTAAGTACGGATGTTATTTGAAAGCTGTTGATAAACCTCTTTCCAAAGTATCTGCTTCAAATGAAGAATAATTGATGGCTTATTTTTTATTTTCGATAGAAAATTATAAACTACGGTAAAAAAATTAAAATGGGATATGTGCTTAGAGTTTTTGCATTGAGCTAATAAATAATTCACAACTGATTGTTATAAATCGTACAATAAACTGAAGGCAATTGTTTGTTGTGTCTTATTTCTCGACAAAATAATTGATAAACTACCGTAAAGACAAAATAAAATCGGAATATTTTTAAACCTCTTTATCTCCAGCTAACGAACATTTCACAAATGAATGTTAAAATTTCACTTTTTATAGATTCTACTGTTCTACGATTTTATTTCCGTCTGTCCATTTAAGCTAATGTGTTTTTACTTTTATTTTACTTATTTACATAGTATCTACATTATAAGCACACTTATTTTAAAATTAATTTACAAATGATTATTTAGATTTAATTTCTTAAATCCTTTTTGAATAATTGATGGTATTCAAAAAATTCAAATCAAGTAGTATAAATTACAAACTCATTTTCGACGACTTACCCAGGAGCGTAGCGCCAATTTGAGGGAACAAATTCCTAAAAGTTCCTACACCCTCGACCATATTTCTCACTCTATTCAGTCTATCACGACTCAGTCTATATCAAACTGCAAAACACCAACTATTTGGACCGTAGACCCATTCTGGAGCACACATCCGTCAACTTTGGAAATTTATAAGCATACTGAACCTACAAACATCCTGTCTGTAAACTTCTATACATTAAGCTAATTAAAAACAACGACTGTATATAATAACAACATAAAGATTGTGTTGCATTATCAAAATAGAAGGATCCCGTTTGAACAAAGACTAGCGCAGATAATAAATCAGTTCTGTATTGGACTGTTCAATTTGGAGCCTTTGAAAATAACAACTATTGATTGGTTTAAATGTTTCGATTAACCTTTAAATTTAATATTCGTTATTTGTTCAACGTCTTGTATTTATTTGTTATAACAATCTAGTTATAACTACGAATAAATACTAAGATCGTTTGAAATATAATATACATGAACTTTATTTAAATTCTTACAATTTTGTGAATTAGCATATAATAGTAAAGTAACATTAAACATGTATTGTCGAAAAAAAGAGCAATTGCTGATTATTATTTGGTATTGGTCAATTAGAGGAGGTAATTGGAAGTGAGGTAGACTCCATAGCTCTCCAGGACCTTTAACGGTTTCCCAGCCGATTTGCCCACATGGTCCGACAAAATTTAGCTGAAATTAAAGAGCACAGAAAAGAAATCCCAGTTCACGATCACAGTTTTTCTTTTCTTCGGACTGAATATACCCATACATTGATAGAATGGCACCGAATGTAAACGCAAGATACCATTTTCAATAACATTATGAAGAATATTTATAGCAAAACATTGACACAGTATAATAACAAACTATTTACATACGTACAGGAGAAAAATAAGTACTGTCGTCTAGAGCTTAAGATCATGTATAATATAAGCTTATTTCATAATAAAGAGGACATATGCTATCCAAAGGCTATATTCTCATTTCAATAAACCGGTAATACCTATAAGAAA
This sequence comes from Rhynchophorus ferrugineus, assembly GCF_030347505.1. Taxonomy (NCBI): domain Eukaryota; kingdom Metazoa; phylum Arthropoda; class Insecta; order Coleoptera; family Curculionidae; genus Rhynchophorus; species Rhynchophorus ferrugineus. Next base: position 8,939,094 of record NW_027472581.1, on the reverse strand, counting down.
AAAGATTTTCGTATAATTTTCGGTTTCCATTGTGAGTTTAATTATTCATTCCTTTCTTAATTTAGAACGGTTTCAACATATCCGAACGAAACTAAAAATGGATACAGCTTAAGCGATGATAAAAAGAAGATCATAATACAGAAAAAAAGTTTTCTAGCAGTCCTGAAGAAAGGCAACATCAATGCTATGTTAAAACCATGTAGGATAATGTATCCGCAATATTTTAGACCCAAAACTAAAAGGGATACGCCAAAGGTAATAAGAATGTACAAAGTCCCTACAAGTAGATCTATAAATTGGAGAAACAGGGATGATAAGAAGATGGAAATTATGAAGTCATAACACTGGCTATTGACTAAAAAATTAATATCGATTCAAGTCGAGCTTTTAGCCATTTCATAACGCTAATTTTGAGAGAATTTTTTATTTATTACATTGTTAGGGTAGATTATATGGCTCGGTGAATAGAAGATAAAATGAAGCAGTAGCTGTTTACATGGTGTGACCGTTACCGAACAGAAGTTATATAAAATGTTACGAAATACAAATAGATAAAAGGCATGGCAGCGGTGTTGCTGTGGACGAGGCTTGGGCAGTCGATGGTAGCACGTCTGAACTGAATGAATCAAAGTACCCTTCAATAATATCCCAGATAAACGTATCGGGGTTGTCAGATATTCGTAATAGTAGGTGTGTTGGCCGCCAAAAAAATATCGACATTTCGATATATCTAAACCTTTAAAATTAAGTATCTATTTTCAAATCAAATGCTTTGAATAGTTAAATGTATTCTGAAAAATAATCGAAAAAAAATCGATATATCGGCCCAAAATATCGATATATCGATATTTTTTCTGCACTCCTACGTTATGGTATACCAGTTGGCGCTGCTGGCACCCCGCCCGTGTTCTATATCTGAGATTATATTTATGGGTATATTGTAAACAGTTATTCCATGATGTAAAATTCCACATGACCTACCTACTTACCTACAATTTAGCTTTACACTAACTTAAATCTAGGTATATATCTAGGAAGGTATAATAACAGTATATAACACGTTGGCCCTATCTTAGTTTTTAATTATATTTATATGCTAAAACAGCTGTTTTTCTATTAAATGTGCCTCACTAAACTACACTACACAAGATCAAATGGTTTGAATTTTGTGGGTCTGTGACCTATTCTGGTGTCATCCAAGAGTTGTATTACGTCGATATTAACATGATGATGAAGTCTCTCCTTGTGTTTCTTTGTCATTCTCTAGAATTCCTGAATGACAGTTAGTATTTGAAGGTGTCGGTCTAAGTAATCAGTCCTGTAGTATATAGATGTACTTACAATACTTCTCAGACCTCAATATTTGCTTGTATAATAGTAATTTATTAGATGATAATTGTTATTTTGTTCTGATTAATTAATACATTTTCCTATATTTGAACTGGAATGTTCCTTCCAGCGAGGCTTTAAATCAAAATTCATTTCGAGATATTCGTGATATTTTCCACTGACATTATTTATGCGTAGAGTAGGTAAAGAATATATTTCCTTGTAGTACACCTCATTTAGCTTCTATTATTGTAGAGTAGATTTTGTCTTGTTTCACACTAAACATTCTGGCTCTAATGTAAGATTTTATCAGTTCAGTGTTCGGTTGAGCTTCGGTAACATTTTCTGTAGCTTATGAATAAAGCCGTCATGTCATAACTTATCGAAATCTTCTGTAGATACTAAATAATTTATTATAGGCTCCAAATAGTTTACATTTTAACATATTTCAAATAAAAAATACAGAAAAATTAATTGTTAGTGCTCCGAACTGAATCACAAATTATCACAAATATTACGTAACAGCATTTCGAAAATTAGATAGTCCAATGTAGGTCAGTAAAGTGTTTCGACCTCGTTATCAAAAACTAAAATCATCAATTACTGCATTACACCATATTAGAATGATATAAATACATATCACAGAAACACTACATTACAATATTTTACGGGGTTTAATATCTCTTATCGAGTAAAGTTAGCTTGTATTGTTCTACAAATGGTGATGACGAAATCTATTTGTCCAAAAGGAAATAATAAATATAATTAAGAATTAACTGAAAGAGCAAGCATATAAGCGCATAAGCATGCAACAAGAACTATATATTACATATATATATATATATATATATATATATATATATATATATATATATATATAATTATTGTAGAACTTCAGCTGTGACTACGAAGCCCGCCTTTAGTGGTTAAGAGAGCTGTGCAGACATTGCAACAAACGGTAGTCGCATGGCTCAAGGTTGGGGCTATGTGGTAGATGTATCAAAACATACCGGCTAATGCCTAGCAATTTTTTCCAAGTCACTGAAGGTGTGGCTTCTGTGTATTGACGTGGTAGAAAACTCTTCCTACTGATCAATTATAGTCGTTTCCTTTTATGTGGGTATTCTCGCCTGGAAACTTGAATCGATTTTTTCATACTATCAAAGCTTAACCATTTAAGAATGTGCCCTTAAGAGAATTTTTCATATTTTTTTCGGAAACTTTTAGAGAGAGACTTTTAGAGCTGTTTTAGAGAGATGACATTTACTTACAATTTGGTGGGAGATTTCCCTATACATTCTTCCATCGAATCAAAGTAAAACTATAACAGAATTTCGATTTTTACTATTTTTGATGTCAAATAAACAAAGATAAATAAATGTCTCACTTTGTTGTTTTGTAACGAACTTTCCAGAAGCAGCTTTTCTATTTTGACAATGCCGTTTATTTAAGAACTATCACCATCCATATCATTAAATATATGATGATTGAAGCTGCATTTTTCATTTTTATAAAAAAAACTTCTTCCATTATATAAAAGGAATATAACTTTCTTCGATAGATAAATTTCTTAGATTAAAATTAATATATTTGTGACGATAAACGTCCAACGCTCAACAAAATGGCTAAAAATATATACATTTAAACTAAAATGGTTCCATGAACAAAATCTTTCGAAAAAATTGTTGATTGATATTGGTCAGAAACATAAAATATGTTTGATTATTTACAATTGATTTGCATGTATTTTGGTATGCCGAAAACGAAAATACTGGCTGATTTTAAGAGGTTCTCAATCATAAAGATTCTAACTATAAATAGTTAATTAAAGGCTAAAAGCATTTCAAGATTTAGGTTGACTAGTTAGCTTAAAAGAACATTTTCTGAATTCCCAATCCGATCACTTTCCGAAAAATGTATGATATGAGTCTTGAGCAAGATGGATAATTTAACTAGTATATTAAAGACATAGAGATAACATACCAAGGAAAATGGAGTATCTCAATGATATCGGACTGCTATTGGACGCTTCAAAGAGATTTTTTCTCCCACAAGGGAAAATGTACAAAGATGTGCCTCACTAGGAAGAAGAAAAAGTTTTAGTGTATGCTAATGAAGGTAAATTATATAAAAAATATGTATTGTTAATGACTAATGAATAAAATAATATTTTTCATGTATTTTATTCTATATATACATTATATCTATTCATTTTATTTTAATGTAATAACTCGTTTTACCTAGTTACCCAAATTGTCATGAAACGTGTCCTTCTATGACAACAATTAAGTCATTTTGGAATTCAGCAGTTCTAGAACATAGAGAAAAAAATTAGTAATTTTTTTACAAGCTTATATAATTCGCATTGTAACGTCAGCGAAACATAATTATCGCCGTTTGAACCTTTTATTCACGACAATTTGGTGTATGTCAAACAAATCCTAAAATTCAAAAAGTACTAGTGGTTCCTATTATATTTATTTATGTTTTCTTAATACCATTGATTAATTACCGTTGCGTAATCTGTCAAATACGTAAACATGTGAATGAAAATGTTCCACTACTTTACGGTAAAAAATTAATAGTATTCCCCAGCTAATGTCAAGCAATAAATTCAATCCAGAGAAAATCTAGTTCATAAAAAGAAACTCTCATTAATTAAGCTATTAATTAACTAATTTTAATTTAATTATTAATGGAATATTAATTTATAACATTTTACAACAAGAAGTACAGACAACAACTGGTACGAACTAAAACGAATGAAGTATAAATATCAGGAAAATATAGGAAAAACCTTACAGGTTTGTTTAATTAACATCATGAGTAAATCTATTGCAACAACTTTAATAACATTTCTCTTACGTTATTTATATTAATATAATTTATAATAATATAATTCAATATACTAAAATTATGACAATATGGTGTAAGCAATTATATTATATATTAATACATAAAGAGATCAAATTCATCCTTTTGTATGACAATGTTTGGGCAGATGTTACGATAATTGTGAAGAATATGCTGTTGAAGGATTTGCATGTCATGGAACGATAGCTTCAAATCGATGCAACATGATCTGGTTAGCAAATGGTTTCAAAGGGCCAAAATCCTGCATTCAATCATCATCATCTGTTCAGTATTCAATCATCTAATCATTATTATATTGACGCGGTATCACTATAGTTCCAGAAAATGAAAAAATGATGGAAAAAAATAATGATCATAATACATGCAAGCACTAATGCTAATAAGGAAATTAATATGTATGATTTAAAATAATTTTGTTATTTTTCCAGCTTTGTAAGAATATATGTCGAACACAGCTAGTCCAAGTTATTTGCAATTGCAAATAGAAGGCTATACAATAAACAGTAATGAAATATACATATAAATATACATAATATAGAACAAAGTATAATGGGTTTATAAAACAATATTTGAAAAAACTTTTGGTATTATTCCCTTTTTATTTATTTTATTGTTTAAAATAAACTGTATAAATAATATTAGTTGCTTATCAGTATTAACGAATTTATTTCTATCTAGTGTTGTAAATAAATATAGCTAATAAATAAATTCCGACATCTAATCTAAAATTAATTACACATTTCCCTGGCAACCTTGAAATGGCATATATACAAAAAATGTACATAACAGATCACTTGAAAAGTCCCCGGCCTACCATAGTAAAACATATTTTTTGGTAAAATTAGTTTTTTTTTATTCAACATAATTCCCTTCAAAGGTGATACACTCATTATAGCGACCCTCCAACTTTTCAATACCCTTTTTGTACTACAATTTGTCATTTGCTTCAAAATAGGTTACAGTTTTGTCAATCACCTCTTCATTCGACGAAAACTTCTTCCCAGATATCATTCTTTTGAGTTCGGAGATATCTGGAGCCATATCTGGAGAATACGGTGGATAAGGAAACCATTCGAATTTTTGCCATCGTTTTTACTGACTTGTGACCCTGTGCATTATCTTGGTGAAGCAGCAGTTTCGTTTTCTTCAAATGCCGTTTTTCGGAGATTTCGTCGAATCGAACACGTTATTTAATAGCCGCTGTTGATGTCATACTTTTTCAAGGTAGTCAATTAAAATTATTCCATGCGCATCCCAAAATACAGGCGCCATAACGTTGCTAGCTGACTGTTGCGTTTTTTCGCGCTTTGAAGCGGGTACATCGTGTCCAGTCCACTCGGATGACTGTCGATTGGACTTCGGAGTGAAATAATGGAGCCCTGTTTCATCCATTGTCACACATCGATGCAGTAACTCTGGTTATCGATCTCCGTTAACTCGGTATTACGTTTGATCATCTTCAAACACTGCTCCGAATCATCAACTCGTCATTGTTTTGATCAAAAGGGAGCTCGCACGGCACCCACTTTGCAGAGAGCTTTCTCATACCTAAATATTCGTGAATGATATTATATACACGTTCAATTGATATCTTTAGGGTGTCTGCTATTTCATTCAATTTCAATTTACGGTCATTCAAAATAATTTTGTGGATTTTTTAAATGTTTTCGTCGGTAATAACCTCTTTCGAGCCTCCACTGCGTTCACCGTCTTCGGTGCTCATTTCACCACGTCTAAACTTAGCATACCAATCCTTGATGGTTCGTTTTCTTGAGGCAGTGTCCGGAAACTCGGCATCTAGCCAATTTTTTGCTTCAACTGTATTTTTTTCCTTCAAAAAGCAATATTTCATCAACACGTGAAATTCCTTTTTATCCATTTTTTTACACTAACAAAAGTTGCTTCACTGAAAATGTTATAATTCACAAACTAATGATCCGATAACTGTCAAATTTATACACGCCTCTTTTGAGGGTTAGGGCTAACGAAAGATTAGATGGATTTTTATCTGGTAGCGCCATCTATGACTCAGGCCGGAGAGTTTTCAATTGATCTGTTATACGGACGGAAAAATTTTCTATTGCAACAAAAATACTAAATCACTTTAAAAATTATTTTATTTTAACATTATCACAAATAAATATTAAACCTATTATACATTCATTTTCGTTTGGTTGTCCTTGCTTCTAAAATAAATTGAATTTCTTCTAGAGTTTTTCCCTTAGTTTCGGGTATCCATATATAAGTATAGAGAGCTATCATGAAGCTAGAGACACTGAAAACGTAAAAAGGAGCATACATACCGAAAGAATTATACAGTAACGTATAGAGATTTATAGAGGCCAAAGCGGCCAACATATATATGACATCAGCGAGCGTTATACCGATAGCCTTGCAATTGGGAGGAAATATTTCAGCCGTTACCACAACGGGAACTAATCCCAGTCCTATTTTGAACGTCGCTGCGTATATCATGACGCATACTATCGGTAACCAACTATAAGAGGTGATATCGAAATCCAGATATTGTAAATTAAAATATAGCGATAATATAAACAATGCTAAACCGCTTAGAATTCCTGATAACATCAGCAGTACCCTTCTACCGAACTTGTCAATGAATAAAGAAGCTATCGTTGCGCTGACTAGCATCGTTACGGCAAACAGGATTGCTGACGAAGTTGAGCTCATATATACTGAGCCAGCTTCCTCCAAAATCAACTGAACATTCATCATTATTACACTTATACCAACAAAATGCTGACCTCCGTTTAACACTATCATAATGGTCATTGCTAGTCTGTTGGTGGGATTTCGTATGAGATCCATCAACGATCCTCTGTTCTCTTTCTCTGCTGTTATCTCATCTTGTATGTTAGCAATTTCTTGATCTATATCAGCGTAGCAATTGACGCGTTTTATAGCCCGTCGTGCTTTTTCATGTTGGTTTTTTGAGACATAATAGTATGGTGATTCTGGCATAAATGGAAATAGTATACATTGTGCTGAAGTTAATACGATTCCGACTATTGGTGTGACTATGTACGGCGTCAAAGACCCCGTACAGTATACAATAAGAATTCCTAAAAGCATCTGTAAATATATCATTGATGCCAGAAAACCTCGGATGCGATAGTCTGAAATTTCCGCCACGTACATCGGAGCTGCAACCGCGCACATATCCCCAACCATTCCCGCGAAGAATCGAGCAATGAACATCACCGTAACGTTTTCCGCAACTAGAAGCATTATCCAGCAAATACATCCCACCAGTGATGACAATATCAAGGAGGATTTTCGTCCAAAATAGTCAACGGCAAATACCGTGATTGGTAAGCAGAAAACAGCTCCAACGAGTGTTAGATTCTCCAACCAGTTCCCATCGCTTTCTGTTATTTCTATGTGGGTCTCGTTACTGAGGAAGTACGGTACCAATGGCGATGTCCATCCGTATGTCATTCCATCCGATATTGCAATTAGGGTACCTGAAAAAATAAAGAATTACAATAATTTAAAATTATTCAAAATTATAAAGGACACTATCTGGTGAATCAACCGTTGAACTTTCTATGTAACATTCATTCATGGCTGATTATAATTTTATTTTTATTCGATATCAATCCCAAAAAAGCATCAGGCATTAACTCGGTAATATCACTTAATAAATGCTGAAAAATCTACCAAGACAATTATAAAACTGACCAAATCAGATATTTCGAAAATAGCTAAAGATATTATGATACTGAAACCAGGAAAACCACCAAATGAAGTAAAATCTTATCAACCAATTTCATTATCATCAGTAATATTCAAAGAATTTGACCAACATAAATAGAAACAGTACTACAAATACAACGTGGAGCAAAAGTCCCGCTAGCATTAACGTAATTATCGATGAGTGGCAATAATGGAACGATTATTTTCAATAAATATTATCACTATATCTGCGTGCTCTTGTGGCGTATATTTATCAATAATAAAATTTGGACGTCCACATAACACAATGGTCAAAGCGAAACTGAGCTAAACGTCACATAACCAAGATGGCGCGCAGTCAAAATGGTAGCTGGATTTTTGCCCCACCATAAACAAACTACAACCAACTAATACTAACATACAAACTAATACCAGCATAGATTTGATTTTATGAACAAACCTTCAACAACTTACTGGGTACATAGAACCAGAGATATTATTGAAAAGGCCTACGAAGAGAACAAAGGTTGCTATATTCTTGGATAGCACAAGTGCTCGATAAAGTCTCTCATAAGGGACTCATGTCTTATAATCTTACAGTAGCAGTACGCTGAATTTTTGAATTATTTCTTCTGAGCCAGGATACAAATGACAATGAAAAAAACAAAAGCAGGTGTACCGATGCAGGCGGTGCTCCTCTTCGTTACTTACATACGGCTACATTTGCTGTTGACATTGCGATACTTGATATTGATGGGAAATATCGAAAAAGCCACCAGAAAACTAAAACACTCATGTAATAATATAAATGAGTGGATTCAGACATGAAGAATAAAAGTCAACCAAAGTTAATCAGTTCGTATTGAATTTACCTACAACCAAACTGTTCATATATCAACAAATATAAAACTGTTATCTGGTACAGTAACAATACTAAGTACCTTGGGTTGAATCTTGATGCAAAATTTAATCGGAAAGGACATATTCAAAGGAAAGAGAATAGCTCGATTTAAATACAAAGAAATATATTGGTTATTTGAGATAAAATCTAATTTTTACGTACATAACAATTTGCTGATGTATAAGCAAATATTAAAACCTATATGGACCTATTAAATGTGGTTATGGGGTTCTGCGAAAGGTAACATCAACAAGCAAAATTATTTCAGAATAAAGTGCCCAGAAGTTATGCGGATGTTCCAAGATTCGAAAGAAGAGTTCACTCCCATATTAAAAACCCATGTATTGTATTGTAGTTGTTTAATGTTAAAAAGTAAAAACTTTAAAAATTGGTACTAACTTTTTTGTTTTATTATATTATATAAGAAACTAAGTAACTACCAATGGGCCTTCCTAGATAAGTATCTAGTTTTAGGTCATTCTAGAGAAAAAAAATCGAATTGAAAAGTTATTCGGGAACGACTAGAAGTAATATATTAATAATAAAAAACTTTAATTGGACAGTTGATTCTTCCAATTCTCTATGTTTAATATATTCTTTTTACCTGATCATTGAACTGTGAGAATTATAAACTATACTGAAATCACCACTTTTATTATATAGTATGTTCAGTATAAGTTTAAAACAGAATTTGATTGTTGTTGATATTGATTCATAAATCAATGTTTTCTAAGCTTCGGATGTTGATGAAGTTACCAGAAGTAATATGGTATGGTGGTATAAATCTCTCAAAATTACATCAAAATGCTAGTATAACAATAAAAAATAAAATATTTTAACGTTGTAATGAGCTAATAGAAGACTTTGACCTGACTTTATATCCCCTTCTGTTCAGGCTTCAGTTTTCAAAATACAAACAAGACTATGCCCTTTAACACCCTTCCTCTTATTCCATTATAGTGTAAATAAGTTTGGGCTGTTGATGTAAAAAAAGTTGCCACCAGTAAATAAATTTGGCTCTAAAATTGTCTCAAGATATCACGTGCAACAAACTTTGTAAGCATCATGGATATTTTAGTTAATTAACTTGCTGCTTTATATATTCTTCGACCCATTATCTTGACCATGATTTTCAACATTAAGCCCATCATCAGGTAACAGTACCAACTTTGAGGCTAAACAACAAGAAGACATTCATTCAATTTCAAGCACTTTTGCCTGTCTAGTTACTTACAATAAAAGTAATAAACATAAATTAATATACGTGCCTGTGTGGGACTCGAACCAGAGAATTGTCAAGTATTAAGGACTGATATAGAAACCTTACTCAAATTGAGGAGGTTTGGAGCTGAGACATAAAAATTGTCTGTGAGTGAATAGTCGAAAATATTTCCTGTATATGTATAGTTTATTTCAGTCTGCGAAAAATAATGAACAAATAGACATAACAAACAGAACAGGTCATCAAATACGAATTAAAGTTGCTCAAATCTTTCGATTTACAGCATTTGGAAAATTTTAAAGTTACAGAAACACTCTTTATTTATTTTATGAAATTCAATGAGAAGAATCGCAATTCAGGGTGTAAAACTATTGAAGACGCACTGAAGCAGCTTAAAACTTATTACTTTAAATACCCCTAGCGGTGAAAAATTGACATTTGAAAACATCAAATTTGGAAATCCTTTAGTTGAGGAGGCGTCTTCAACAATTTAGGGTATACGGCCAACAAGAATAGCTTGAAGTGACTCAGTTACGACTTATTGTTATTTAAAAACACCAAAACCTAGGAAACCGCACACTATTGTATGTTTGGGCTAAGAGAGTAATATTCAGAAGATCCACAAATGTAGTCTCACGAAGATTACATCAATACTGGCAAATACAAATTTTTCCACATTTTTTTTGTGTGTATTTGTTCATACGCCTTCATTAGACGTAAATGTCCAAATTAGCCAATCGTCAACTTTATCTTTCAGAATACGTCTTAATTAAACCAACTTTGACTTTAACTCATAACTTACTTAAAGAATTCTATAATTTTAAAATAAGTGCCTAATTTTTAATAATAAGCGGCAAAGATTTATTTATATACCCAATATGTTTTCTAATTAAAATTAGTGATTTCCGTTAGATAATGAAATTCATTGATCTAGGAGATCACATTTTACTTTTAATTAAACATCGTCTAAGTATTTTATGAATCGTAAACAATATCTTATCTGCCTGTTACAAGTATTAATACATAAAACAAACAGTAAACAAATTAAAGTTGATATGATCATATGACAACTGCTGCTGTAACTAAAGAAACAATTCAATAAATATAATTATCGCCTTACGTCAAATAATGTTTATAACGCATTTTTCACAAATGTCACGAAGTATAGTATCTATATTATCTTAACTACATAATAATAGCTATAGTTATTGTATTCCCTGATTGTGAAACTTCCCAATATCAATATCGTATGTCATTTCGTCAAAATTTAAACAATATGCATTTTAAACATCAGTTTATTATCAATTTATTCAATATTAAATCATCGAATGATTTTAGAAATTTATTTACGATAGGTACAAATTTCATGTATTAGATTCGTCATTTTGAAAATGTTACTTCCAGTAGAGTTGATGGAACATGATCTGGCTAAATGAAAACAATTAATAATCGACTAACATTGAAATTGACTTATTAGAAATTGATGGATCGCAATGATTTCCCTCAATAAATCAATGAAATAAATTTGGCATGGCATTTACCATGGAATTATACTTATATATAATGTTTCTCTGCATTTTGGGATATTTCAGAACAACAATGATTTACTTAAAAATTTCTAGAAATCAAAAGTCTTGTTCCTCAGTCACAGAATTGCCATCAACATATTTATTAAATAAACCGAAACACTCAAATATTTTTTATTATAATTATGGTCTACTCACTTACGTGATACATATAATGAAATTAAGACGATACAGAAAAGATTAGATGACCCTTGTTCAAGGATAATACGATAACTCGTAAAAAGATCCATATTTGTTAATTACCGCAGACTCCCTTAAGAGTCATCAACTGCATCAAAAATTTCTGTTCCGCATAGCTCAAACACTCTCTTGCTCAAAACCATTTTTAATAAACTTAGATCATTAAATCTAAATCGTTCATTTTGACGTTCACACCTTACAGGAAGGGTGTAAGAATCAATAATGGTGATTACATAAAGATCTAAACCCTCATACTTTTATACTAAGCTCGGCTAGCTACAATGGGATTTGTTGGTTGAAAATAAATTAGTTATTGAGTTATTTTTGAAGCACGAACCTCCTCCATTTGCACTGGGTGTGACACAATATTCTCAATTAGAGATATATTGATTGATGACAGGAAATACACCGTTCAAAAAAAGAGTTTAGAGAATATATAACATTTACTGTTAAGACACCTTATTAATTACTAACTTTTTTATTCGTTAATTTGTTTTATATACATTGTTTATTACAATGTTTTATCAAGATTTATTTTTGTTCTACCATATGTATCTTGTTATTAGTATAATGTATAATTATTAATTTTATAATCACTATATATTACACTTATGATTATTCTTATATATTAATTATTTGTACTATACCTCCATTGAAAATCATTCATTTTAAATATGTATAAATAATGAAATAAACCATGTAAATAAATAAATAATATATTGATGTATCTAGATATCATAACATAAACATATATATCTAACTTATTTATTTCTAGACTATTTTGATGTCGGTTTAAATAATTTATAAAACTAATGAATTAGAATGAGGAAGTTAGGATGAAAGATTATGATGTTGATTTTAGAAATAATTCCGGAAATTACTGTCAGATTACTCTATTCCAGTTTGCATACTTATTATTATTACATAAATTATTATTATTGGGTATTAATATAAGTGATTTAGCAACTAATTTCCAATACCAGAACAGTATTATTTTGCTCATTAATCCTTACATCAAAATTGCTTGACGGTTATGAAGATTTGGAAATCCTATTTTCATTTTTAAAAATATTCAAAACAATTTTATAACAAACTGGTAACCATTTCGTCGACTTTTGCCAATTCTAGCATTAATTCCGTCAATGTAGAATGTTGAACCAGTAAAAAACTCAACCAACTGCAAAAGTTGTTTCTAATCCTTGAAATTATATCATTACGTAAAACTTCTCCTAATTTTTCCAAGCTTTTAGTGATTCATTTTACAAATGGCTCAGTTTGATTTGATGTCAGTAATTGAAAACTGAAAAAGTATGTTTCAGTTTTGTGACGATTTACTTTTTTAGATATAAGCCTAAAAAAAGAAATACAGTAGGTCAGATAGCTGAACAATGTGGCCATAGATTATTATTCGTTCCTCCCGCGACTGCATATTCAATTCAATCGAATCGATATGGTATTTGGCAAAGAATTACTATAATGGACGTGCAGAACGAGGAGGATATACAACTAAAACTGTTAGGATATCTGGATAGAAATATGGTCTACAATGACACCCTTAGTCTAGATGAAATTCATCCGATACACAGAAAGCGACAGTGCTAAAAGAAGTTTTACAAAAACAAGGTGATGAGAGTAGAAACAACTAAGGGTGAGTATATAACTAATGTAACATATAAGCAATTTTACATGAACACTCAGCTGTGCGAAAGTTATGTTCTCGTTTGATCCCACACAATTTGGCAATCGGCTCGTGTCGATTGGTAAAAAGAAATGCTTAATAAATTCAATTGCGGTGCTTCGAAAGAAGTTTATAAAATCGTGACAGGTGACGAATCATGGATATATTCGTATGAACCCAAAGCTAGGCAGCAATCGACTGTATGGGTGTTCCAAAATAAACCAAATCCAATAAAAGTCGTTCGCGCACAAACAACTTCAAAGAAAATGGTGACCTGTGTCTTCGGGAAAACTGGTCATATTGCAACAGTGCCTCTAGAGAATCGTAGAACAGTAAATTCTGATTGCTACACAACCATTTGTTCGCCAGAAGTTATCGGTGAAATTAGGAAAACAAACAGGAGATACCGGATTGTTCTTCATCATTACAAGCTTCATAACCAGCTCTCATACATCGGCTCAAACAACAGACTGAGCACTCAAAACATCGAATTGATGGGTCGTCCGCCGAACAGCCCTGATTTGGCACCAATTGACTTCTTTCTGTTCCCATCCGTGAAGAATAAACTGCGTGGTCAACGATTTTCATTGTCCGAAGAAGCTATTGAAGCGTTCAAAAATCATGTTTTGAGGATACCTCATTCGGAATGGAATAAGTGCTTCGAAAATTGGTTTAAGTGTATGCAAAAGTGTATCGATCATCGTGGCGAGTACTTTGAAAAATATTTAAAATATTTTCGCAGCTTAACTACTTGTTTTTTTCCTATTCCCAAAATATAAATAGCGACCCTCGTATGTTTTTTTTATTTTCTGTATTCAATATAAGACGGATTCGGTTTCTTTACAGACATTTATTAAAACGTCAACTCCTAAATGTCACTAAACTCGTGTAACATTTCATGTTAAAACATCTGAATTTTTTGATTTGCCGAACAGCAATGAAAATATTTACGTAAGATGATTACTTTTCAATTGAGAATCTATTTAGACTTAAAATATTGGTTTGTACGGTAAACATAATAATCGAAAGAGTCCACTTTTAGAAAGCCGTAAACGGCTCTTGGAGATAAGCTACGAAATGTTATTATGCCAATTAAGAAAAATTAATTAAAATTAAAAGGGTCCGGAAGGAAGACGTCTAATAAAACTAGGTCAAAAAGACGTTATAAATTCTGTTATTCTCGTAATGGTTTAACTTTTATATACAAATTATACTTAAGATAATTATCATAATGAATTTTATAGATAATTATAATATATCCTTTTAATATTAATGATTTGTTAAATAGGTTTTATATTTCGATAGGATAAGCCTTCACGATGTTAATAAAATCTTATTGCATGGCATCTGATCTATGTGAGTATAGTCGAAGGAAACTAGATCTGGCAAATAAGAGTAAGTATTAAAACAATTTGTACTTTAATTAATTTTTTTTATGATGGATAATAAAATGCATTGTTTTGAGGAAATATTATCTTCCACCAACTAGGTTTTTTTCTTTTGAATATATTCCGTTAGCCGGAATTAAATTAATTATCAAGAAAAGAAGACAGGCTGGCAATCGTTTCACTGTTACTCGAAGTGTTGCTTGGTGTAGTTAAATGGAGTTCGGCCAAAAATATCCCAGCTGAAGCTGTAGGGTCATATAAAATTGATTGATTATGTTCAACGACATCTGGCCTACGAGTAGTACGAGGATTCCCAGCCCATGTATCACAGTTTAAGATGTAAGGCCACCAAATGTTGGCAGTTGCTGTGAATTAACGTGGTTTATTGGAATTTGGACAGAAGCTTGCAGTTCAGAGTGAACATCCACCAAATTCGGATAGCTCAATTTCTTAAGCGAAGACATATAAGCTGTCCAAACGGAATAACGATCACGTATACCTGAGACCACTTCTAAAGAGGGTTAAAAAACTACCTAAATTGTGAACGCGTCAGACAGAGGGGTGAGTTTTCTAGTAGAAAAGAACTCCTGGTATCGCTTTGTATCACCCTTCAAGCCCTTTCTTGTTTCCATTAAATAAAATAAACCTAAACCCTTTCACATATTATAAGTTATATCCATAACACGACACCTGTATGAATATTATATACATTTTCTGGTTCAAATGCACTTGCGGCATCGTACGAAAGAAAATATTTTTACAGCCCAATAATCATACGATACCTTATTGATGCCTATCATACTAATTACCATATGTACCTTAATCTTAAGTTATCTCATTTTACAGCATACTTCACAGAATTGGAGTGAGAATTTGCCGCGACTGGATTCGATATATTACTCTTGTACAGTACTATAAGAAAACGCTTGATCGTCGTATAAAGAATTAACTTTGTTGATACATTTTTGTCTTGATAATTCACAATTACAAAATTACATACTGTTCTGAAGGAAGAATTCAACAATGTTCCAATAAAAGCGTCCTATGATAACAAGTAGTGCTGCCAAGGCCAAAAATATAAATAGCAACACTCGTAATAATTAGTTATCAAACACTCATGTGATATGAGATTTCAATAATTTAAATAATGGAAACTGACTATCTAGAAGAAACTTTTGCTCCAAAAGTTCAAATATATATCAAATTTTCTACTTTAGAAAAGTAAAAAAGAGCATACCTTTTTCAAACCACTGACAGAAGGTAAAATTGAATATAAAATGTTAGAAAACAATAATTTTAAATGTCTATGCCTTCAGTAACATTACTACAAATAAAACAACCCCATATTTTTATAAACTTTGATACAAGGATTGATAGATTGCAATAAGTAATTATATTTATATTTATCACCATTTGTAGAAACATGACTTGTGACAATTAGACCATATCGATACAATACTAGCTGAATGCATGATCATTTAAAGGGCTATACAGCTTCACTATTGTACATACGATACGATGATGTTAAAGAGAAATACCGGAAGAAATAAAGATAGTGTTTGCATTTATAATAATCAACGTTATTTATTAATCAAACTGTGAAGTATCCATAAAAACAATTACTAAAATAATGTAACATAACTGTTAAACTCGATTTCAGACAGACCCATACCATGGATGGCCTAGTTTTGCGTTATCTGTACCCATTACTTTTATTTCTCGATATGAAGAAATCTGCTAACGAGATCCATCAAACACTCTTTTAAACTTGTGGTCATTCTGCTGCGTCATTTCACTATTACTAGTTTTGGTATCAACGATTTAAGGGTGGTATTCATGATATCATTGACAAAAAACAGTCTACAGGTATAAGCAAATCAATGACAGTAAATAGCAAGACTTATTGGACGAAACCAAACTGAATCTCCCGAAGAATTTTTAAACAGCTTTGCAGTCGACCAATCAACTATTCCAAGACGTTTCTAGGCAGGAAGGAATAGTTTTAAGGAGTGACTTTTGATTAGCCATGACAATTGGATACGAAAATTGGAAGTGAGAAAGTCATGAAGTAATCTAGGAGAGATATCTACACCGACATCGAAGCGAAATATTCATGGCTAAAAAGTCTTGTTATGCATATGACGGAACAAACAAGCTGCAGTGTATTACAAGATTTTATGTGGCATGATAACGCTGGATTATATGTTACAAGAGTTGTAAAGGATTCACTCTTGCAGCTCTAATTGGGAGTTCTGCCGCAGTTCTTAATAGTTCTGAGGTGCTTTAGACACAGCATTACCATGTTGCCAAAAAGTTGGGAAAAAAAATGTAAAAAATTATAGAAGGTTTTATTTCTCAATAAAAAAAATCAATATATCCCAATAAATGCCTTATCAAAGAGAATAAAACGATCAGAATAAATTCAAGCACCCTCTTGTTTCCATTAAATAAAATAAACCCTTTCACATATTATAAGTTATATCCATAACACGACACCTGTATGAATGTTATATACATTTTCTGGTGCAAATGCAGTAGCGGCATCCTACGAAAGAAAATATTTTTACAGCTCAATAATCATATTGATGCCTATCATACTAATTACTATATGTACCTTAATCTTAAGGTATCTCATTTTACAGCATAGTTCACAGAATTATTATTGGAGTGAGAATTGGCCGCGACTGGATTCGATATATTACTTTTTTACAGTACTGTAAGAAAACGCTTTATCGTGGTATAAAGAATTAACTTTATTGATACATTTTTGTCTTGATAATCCACAATTACAAAATTACGTAACACTCTGAAGAAAGAATTCCACGATGTTCAAATAAAAACGTCATATGATAAGAGTTAGTGCTACCAAGGCCAAAAATATAAATAGTAACACTCGTAATATTTAGTTATCAAACACTCATATGATATAAGATTTCAATAATTTAAATAATGGAAACTGACTATCTAGAAGAAATTGTTGCTCTAAAAGTTCAAATATATATCAAATTTTCTACTTTAGAAAAGCAAAAAAGCATACCTTTTTCAAGCCACTGACAGAAGGTAAAATTGAAAATAAAATGTCAGAAAACACTAATTTTAAATTTCTATGCCTTCAATAACTTTACTACAAATAAAACTACACGATATTTTTATAAACTTTTAAAGGACTGATACATCGCAATAAGTAATTGTATTTATATGGATCACCATTTGTAGAAACATGACTTGTGACAATTAGACCATATCGCTACAATACTAGCTGTATGCATGATTACTTAAAGGGCTATATAGCTTCACTATTATACATACGATTCGATGATGTTAAAGAGAAATACCGGAAGAAATAAAGATTAATTAAACTGTGAAGTATCCATAAAAACAATTACTAAAACAACGTAACATAACTGTTAAACTCGACTTCGATTCCTCAACATAAAATAATTGATTGATTTGTTCACTATATACAGACCCATACCATGGATGGCCTAAAATTGCGTTATCAATACCCAATACTTTTATTTCTCGATATGAAGAAATCCGCTAATGAGGTCCATCAGACACTAATTTTAAAGGTTTTCCGATATATGGAAACTTAACGTTCTAAAAAGATATTCTTTAAGGAAAACTATAAAAGCTAACATGATTAACCATCTATAGTTACAATTTTAAATACCATTTTGTAGAATTTAACAAATAAAAGTTAAAATTACAAGAAAATTTTAAATATGTTATCATAAAATATGTCAGTGTGTTTAGAAGGAATGATGATTTTATCGCAATTTTTCTCTGAAAATTCTCTTAGCATACGGAGTATTGTCATTAATACTTCGTGAATTCAAAAGATTAGTTGCTACAAAAGGGAGGTGTTTGATTGAACATTGATTAATATGGTGGTTTAGAGTCTTCTAAGTGCGTTAATATTTCTTGAAGTGATATTAATGTATTTATCCTACAGTACTCTTGGTGATGCAAATACATTAGAACAATTAGAATAAGTAATATATTAACTGCACTGCAACCACTTTATATATCCTGGAATATAATAATAAAAGTAAAAACAAAGATGACAAAGTAAATAATGTTAAAAAATAAATGGTGACATGTAGCTGTATTTTAAGATTAGAAATATATAAAAGCCGTTTTCTTGAGAAAATCAAATCGAGAGCCAAGGAATTCGATGTTATTAAATATTAGGCGTTTTGTGTTTTTATTGTAAATATTTTTATTGCATTGTAGCTGCACTGTATATTACTGTGGGAGTATAACTAAAATCTCGCATATATTAAAAATACCATATAATTTTGGATTAAAAATTAATTCTGAGAAAATTGTTAGCGTGTAAAGTAACCATAAAAGACTTAGAAATAGACAATTCTTTGTGGATATATTGTTCTTCATGCTAGAAACAAGCGGTCAGCAAATAATGGCCTTTAGAAACTAAATTAAGTTTTGAAGATACCAGACAGTAGATCAGATGGCTGAATAATATGGCTACAGAGTATAACGTCTTCCGCCCTATCACTGATACTCAATCAAATTGAATTGTTATGGAATGTGGCAAAGAATTACTACTATAGCTATCCAGGTCAAGGAAGAATTTCATGCAAGAACTGTTTGGATATGTGCAATTTATAGTCTGCAACACCTTTCGGTTTGAATGGACTCCATCAGACACACACAAGAAGAAATTAATAAATGATGGAATTGTCATTTCGTGTTGGATTGGAAATGTAACATGATTATGATAAATGATAATTATAGAGCTTAGTCATTAACTTGAATACTGAGAATGTGGCAGCGACTGAATGAACATTTTTGGATGTGGGATTATGATTCAATGCTGACAATACCCAGACAGGGTAATGAGAGTGGAAACAACCAAAGGTAATTAATATAGGATAATAAAATAAATATAATTAATATAGAATAACTGTTGAAAATCATATTGTATAGTATGATAGTATGATCTGGTTAAAATATTCAAGGGGAGAATGAATACTAACTGTTGTGATTAAACCTAATTTTATCAAGGAAAACGTACACAGATCGTAACAGAAGTGTCTAAGGACAAATACAGTGATGTCAGAATGGCTTTATAAGCAAAAAAATTTAAAATCAAAATAAAATAGATTACAATTATAAATGATAACTTTTTTCAATATTTTATTAAAATAAACTAAAGTGGGTAAAATATTAACGTTAAATGCGGCAACATTGCACAGTTTTGACGTCATAAATGGAGATGACGTGATTTCACTGCTACTTTGGATAGACTATACTATACACTAAAATAAAAGAATTTGAATATAACAAATCATGCTTAATTAATATAATATATATAAATAATAAAATAACAATGACCAGTTTGTTAAAATTTATTAAACTTTCGCCCTTTCTATGTTGTTTATAAGAGATTATATTTTATCTACAATTGTGAGATTATAAATTATCATATTTGTTCAAAGGTATATTATTCTTATTGTTTCTATTTCAACAACACTTCACTCGATGTTGGTATTAAATATTTTTTGTATTTTTTTTTAATTTAAAATATTTTTAATTACTTGTATCTTCTTATATTTGACTTTTAAATAGACATCTAGAACAGGTATAATAAAATTCTTGTTGTTTCTTGTTACACTGTTCCAAATCATTTCAAAATACATAGAATGAACAACCATATTTAGTGATTTAGATTTTTAGGGATAAACAATTCAGGGACAGTGAATTGAAGAGATATAAGACGAAACCCAACTGAAATTATCAATTCACTCTATATTTAACAACATTGACATAATTATATATATATATATATATATATATATATATATATATATATATATATATATATATATATATATATATATATATATATATATATATATATATATATGTATATGATTCCATTTAGGACGTTTTCCAAATTAATTATCTATTAAAGTCTAAAGAAAGTATCAAATATCTTTTGAACAGTCAATCAAAAACAAGTAGACAATCTAATATTTGATAACACCTTCAATCTATAGATGTATGGAGTAACTTTAACTAAATTAAATAAATATATTCGTTGACCTTATGAACAACAATATGATAATTCGAAGAATATCGACAGAATTCGAAAAAACTACATTACTTTCAGTTTTTTTTAATGTACATGTTACACTATTCAACTATATATACAATTTAATACGTACCAATTGTAGTAGCCAATATTTGTGGGCCAAACTGCTTCAAAGCATGTTTAATTACGGCCATGTTGAAGTATGTATTCAACTAGTTGGTATAAATATCTCAGACGATGATATACGTGGATTGAGTTTTGGTGGCTGCAGATTCGTAATAATAATCATATACAAGGATGCAAATTTTATCATATCCCTTGCAAATGCTATGCTTTAAATGGAATCACTTTATCAACTGTACATAATAATGCTTGGTTTCTGTTTTTATATATATAGAAGTGTGCCGATAAATAATTGGCTAGAACGATTGAGACATTTACATTTAGCGAGGTAGTTTCGAACGCAATTGAATATGTATAAATAAAAGATAATAACTTCAGGATATAAACCTATTATTATATCATTCAAGTAGTTTAATTCAAATATGTTATCTTTGTATTTCTAAAATCACATTTACAATATATTTATATTATTCTGGTATTTGATTTTTTACCTTTTATACTAGGGCATTCAATAAGTTTGTAAGCTTCAACATTTTTTGTATAACTTCCTTTATTTCAAAGATTATCCAAATTATGGACTCGAGACCGACGAATAAACTGAATATACAAACATTTCGTAGCTCAGGTGCCTTATATTGATAGAAATGTTTTCCCTTGTTAAATTTCGGTTATTTATTATTGTTGTTGTAGCATTAGGAAGATAATCCACAACCACTTTTTAAGCCAATTTATGAACACAATTCGATTTGAAACACAAAAATAGTGAACATATAACATATATCTGGTAAACATTCAAATCTCGACTTGAATCAGAAAAATTCAATTAAACAAAACATTAAAATCAACAAAAATCATAATTGCACGCTTGAATCTAATATCGCTAATAATCGCTTCAGATGTTTCAGCAGTTAAGGAAATATTGTTACTTCAATATTGTTTTATATATAGTAATTACAAAATTGATTAATTAAACCGATGATAATAAACGGAAACCATTAAACTTATAGTGATCACCCTGTAGTCATAATTCAACCAAAATTTAGTAAGACCACAATGTATTAAATTAATCATGCTTTTCTGATAACAATAAAAGGAATAATTTTAAAACGTTATGTTTCTAAAACTTGTTCAAGATCAGACTTATTTGATATATAACATTAATTAAAATAATAAATATCTGTATATTAAAACTATTAATAAATATACTAAAATTAATAAATGAAGTAATATTTTATAGTATAAAACAGAGAATATATGAATAACACAATTTTAATTAAGTAATTTATTTTTAAAATTTAGAAATATATATTAGAGGAATGTATTTACAATCATTAAATTAACTATTGTTTAACTTATGTCTATAAGGTAAATACTTAAAGTTAATAATGAAAGCAAGATACAAAGCTCAAACATAATGCCATATAGTCACATGCCTTACAATATTAATCTTAAAACTCCTTAATATTTATCAATGCTTTAAAATGCTTACAAATTTGCTGTTAACAAATCATAATTTCTTCTATTTTTTCTATGTGCTTAATCTATACAAATTATATAGTTAGTTTCATTTTAACTTCTGATTGTCACTATATCATAAGCCTATTAATAGATAGATTTCTCCATAATAAAACTCTCCTAGGACTTAGCTGATATATGGTCAAACCCTTCTTGAGCTGGTTCATTGAACTTATCTTTAGTGTCATATGAGCTTATTTTACTAGATGTGCATATATATAAAAGCGTGGCATGTTATCATCATGTCGTAGATAATGGGTGTCGCTGAAAGGCAATAATAATGGTCGTATAATTTAGGAATATGGTCAATCATTGTTGGGTATTTACTAATGAAAATGTTCAATCCATTCGTATTTCTATGATTCAGTCCGAAATAATTTTCTTGATATCAACAACTTGGGGGATAATGGAAGTTGATAATGCAATAATAATTTTACATCAAGGCCTTTTTTTTCTTTGCTACTTTTGCAGTTCTGTCCATGTCCTCCCTTTACTTGATATTAAAGATCGAAAGACACACCTTATATTAGCTGTTGAAGTTAATTCGTTGTGATTTACAAGACACTTTCCAGTCAACTGAAGAACTGATTCTAAACATCCATTTTTGTATGTATTATTTGGTAAAAAAATAAATAAGAAACATTTTGCAAAATTTTTATAGTATAGAACATGTCTAAAATAGATTTTCGCACTTTGAAAGTAGTAATTTTGATTTCCAAGTTACAACCTAAGCTATTGATACATGTTATTGCTGAACAATTAGAAAATTTTTTCATTAAACCAAGTTAAATGCTCGAAGAATTATTTAAATGATTGGTAATCGAAAACTAAATAAAACTCCACGAAATCGACTCCACAAAGATTTTTCTCGTCTACCCAACATAAAAATAATCATCATTAAAAAGCAACATCGAATATCTGAATCGATAGACATCGACACTCAATTTCACTCTGTGCAACTAAACCAGGAACTCAAATTTAATCATCTATTACTTATTTTAACTGCTTGCATATAGTTTGATCATTTTCTCACTCTAAATAATGTACAGATGTTCTTCTAACGTTCTGTATTAGAAAAGGTACTTCAAAAGAATATATATCAAAAATTCTTCGAACTTTTTATAAAATATTCCAGAAATCTACTAAGTATTTACTTAAAATATAATTTAAAAGTAGCCGAAAACCCTGTATCCAAAAATGTGTTTACTCCTATTTTTTGATCATTTATATTATCTAAAATAATTTTCCAACTTTAATATCGTATACACATATAAACATATCTAGAAAGTGATGTTATAAGACCTACTACATTCAATCTCACATGGTATAAAATGTTATTAAACTAATATTAGTCACTTCAATTTACCTTTTGAAATTGTTTTCGTTATAAATCCCAACTTATTACTAACAGGTTAATTGAACAGTCCCCGGCCTGACACATAAATGGCGCTACTAGAATTAAATCCATATGTTTTATAGTTAGTCCTAACCCTCAAAAGATGCGTGTATAAATTTGACAGCTGTCAAATCATTTGTTTGCGAATTATAACATTTTGAGTGAAGCAACTTTTGTTATTGTGAAAAAAATGGCTAAAAAGAAATTTCTCTTGTTGGTAAAATATTGCATTTTGAAGGAAAAAATACAGTTGAAGCAAAAACTTGGCTTGATTCCGCGTTTCCGAACACTGCTCCAGGAAAATCAACCATCAAGGATTGGTATGCAAAGTTTAGAACTCGTGAAAAGAACACCGAAAACGGCGAAAGCAGTGGACGCCCAAAAGAGATTGTTACCGACGCAAACATTAAAAAAATCCACAAAATGACTTTGAATGACCTTAAATTGAAATAGAATGAAATAACAGACACTCTAAGGAAATTAACTGAACGTGTACATCAAATCATTCACGAATAATATTTGGGATTCGGAGTAGTGTTTGAAGATGATCAAGCGTAATAAACCCGAGTTTTTGCGTCAATATGTAACAATGGATGAAACATGGCTCCTTCATTTCACTCTAAAGTCCAATCAACAGTCATTCGAGTGGACTGCACACGATGAACCCGCTCCAAAGCGTGGGAAAACGCAACAGTCGGCTGGCAAGGTTATGGCGTCTGCATTTTGGGATGCGCATGGAATAATGATCATTGACTACCTTGAAACAGAAAGGACTATCAAAAACTATTACATAGCGTTATTGAACCGTTTGAAGGACGTAATTGCCGAAAAACGGCCGCTTTTGAAGAAAAAGAAGGTGCTGCTTCACCAAGACAATGTACCGTGTCACAAGTCAGTGAAAACGATCGCCACTCAATTCCACTCTATGCAACTAAACCAGGAACTCAGCAATAATAACCATCCAATATCATTTGAGAATTTTGAAAAACACGGAAAAAATTATCTATTGCTTTTTGATAATTTTCTCACTCTAAATAAACTTTTATTGAGAAAAATTAGTACAATATATGTTAATCAAAATATTTTTAATTTTCTGCATCCAATTATTTCCCATATTTTAGGAATACCATGACGACAAAATAATATTAGTCTGCATTTTTATATTGTACGACAGCTAGGCTTTACTGAATCAGACTAAAAACATGGTAATCAAAAGCCTGGTAGATAGACTATCGAACTATTTTCCTATTGGAGCTGCAGCAGTGTGCCCTTCACTCTTGCAACGTGTAGAGAAGTATTGTTACGTGAAATGATAAATGTATATATATTACTCGCTATCTCTAGTCTTTTTGCAACAATATGTCATTCAATTTCTTTAACTAACATTAGAAGATGCCTTCAGTAACTGTTTGATTCAGTTTTAGCAGCTTTGTGACGAGGAAGGAAACCTCTATGGTGACCCTGCTAGAAATGGTTTTCTCAGTTAACGCGTTGTAGCCATTTTCTGTCCATTTGAATCATGAATGTCACATGTAAACACATGAAAACAGTTGATCATCCTCCATATCGGCGTTCAACATTGATATGAATCACATTAAATCGGTGAATCCAAAACCTACAACCGATATACGACGGCGAAGCATCCACATGAGCTTCTAGAAGTGTCGCCAGGGTCTCGGACGATGATTTACTCAATTAAAACGACAAAAGTAATGAATGTTGAAAATATATTTTTGAGAGTTCCATGATTATCATATGCATATACTGAAAAACGCAATAAATCAAAATAGAAAACTATTATTTTATGAAGATAAATGGCAAAACCATCGTATTTAATAGTTAAGAGCTGGGTTGTTTACCATTTGTTTACAGTGATCCTTGATATTATCGACAATGTATATAGCTGATTAAAATACATACAACATCTAATAAAAATGCGGGGTTTCTTCCTTGTAATATTTGACTCAGACTAACAATAAATAGCAGAATGTAGTCAGGAAAGGATAGCATTATAATAAAATATATCTCAAGTTCATTTTAAACAAACTATATTATTTATCACCACAAATAAACGCAAAAATAACAACGAATTTATTCTAACAATTAATAAAACTGACCGGAACCTACTCCAAAAACTTAATAACAACAATTATTAATAATATTACAAATTACATCATGGTTATAACAGGCCTATTCAGAATTAATTTTTGAGATAACAATGGACATCATTAAATGAATCGTACACTATGAAAAAAAACTCAACAAAACAAGTATTCCCTTGGCGTGAGATCCAATTAAAACCGCATTTTTGATTATTAATTGATCGTTGTTTATTTACTTGTTACATAACCTTCCCGAATATTCAACGCGGAACCGATCTAAAATCGAACTCGTCCATTAGCAACATTTCAGGACGGTCAACTATTCATGTAACAAAAATTCGCAAATCACGGATATCAAAAACATTCTTTGAATGGATCGTTTATGTCCATTCATACTTATTCTTCGCAGAAAAAAAATACACCTACGTCATTGTTATGGAATTGAATCGTTATCGCGATATAATCGACTAAAAATGTCGAGTGCTCCATTGAGAAATACGTTTTCTTTTTATTCGATAAAGGTGGTGTGATCGACAGCATTCTATTTACGATTATTCGCGAGATCGAAAACGAGACCCCCCCAATATACTTATGGATTTAGGCAGGTATACTTTCAGATTATTCAATATACGTTGTAGAACAGTTATACATGAGGTCGCTGTTATATACGGAGGTGATATGAAAAGTACACGGACTGAGAATAAAAATAAAAAATGTATTTGTTTTTTTATAAAATCTTCCATGATCGGTTGGTTCAGTGACTTGGAAATATTTATCTACGGCTCTCCCTCAACTTCAAGGTTGAATACTTGAAAGTTTGAAGATGCTAAATCAGGAAAATATGGGGATGGACGACCAAATTTTTCCCAAAACCCACAGTCTAGTGAAAGGTTTTTATCTTTTTCGACCTAAGCTTCTTCTCGCCGATGTCAGCATCCAGCTGAAGTCAAGAAACTTATATAAGAAGTAACTTTCCCTTAAGATTTCTCCTTCTGTGTTTTTCAAAGTAATAATTTAACAAACAACAAGAGCGAACCAAACTTCAACACACCACTTCCACCTACTGTTTCGTTGCGATAAAACGCCCTAACAAAATCAGTCAGATATCTTCTGTTTTTGGTCGGTTTTGAGTAAATTCGGCAACAACTTTGCGCAGTACTCTAAGAATGTGAATCTGTAAGATATTACAAGAGTACCTTCTCTAACAAGATAAAAAAGGTCTTAATGGGTAGGTATTTCCATCTCTAAATATGTCAACATATTTCTTCCTTCATTCTTTACTACCTCGATAAACGCGAGAGAGGAGTGTTAGAAACAAAATACCATGTTTTTGTTAAATCCAAATAGTCTCCGGTCAGTAAATAGGAACAATAGTAAAAATCATAGAGTTTTCTTACAGTTATTACATTGAAAACAAAAGAAAATAGCTCTCAACGCGCAAGAATATTGTTATCATCAAAGTTTACAAGGAGGCTTACAGTTTGCATCACGAGGAAGAGTGCCCTGTACCATTTGTACCAAGTATCTTCGTTAAAATCCATGAAGATAATAACGTAAGGTAATCTTTTTCTTCATTATAGGCCTTGTTCTGCTTTAGTTTAAACAAGCGATCGGTGCCAACATCACCGACGAAGTAGAATAGTAGGGAGAGAAACCCAAAGTTAACTGATAGAGACCGACGAGGTTTAAAAAGGATTTTGGTTAAACAACATAAAGTTAGAGTGGCTAAAGTGACAACAGAACTCATCACTCACTTAAATAATTCAAAAATTCTGTGTACAAAACAGTACGACTATATATATATCCATAGATTCACACCTGGCATTATATCAAAACCTTATCAGTAAGTTATTCGCAAACCTAATCTTTACCAAACTGTACCATTCTTTCTAAATTTAAGGTTAGTTATTCATAAATGTACTTTAATTTAAAGGTCTACAAATTTCAAAAGAAATATTAAAATATTGATTTTTTAAATATTTTCATACTTAATCCTAAATAATGTATACTTAAGGGGATTATTCAAAGTCTTAATTATTGTCGGAAATATAAGCTATTTTAGCGGGTAACGGAAATATAAAATGGAATCAACCAAATGAGGCTTCTCATATATAATCTCATATATTTCAGTTAGGCTTTAATCTGTTAGAAAACAGACCAAACCGTGAGGATTCATCCTCTTGGTTGAGCAACATTTGTTTGTAGGTACTGGCAAAACTGCCGATGGTCAAAAATATTCATTTGAAGGTATCGATGAATGTATCAGTTTCGGCAGTACCAGGGTACACCAACGATATTTTTTAGTGCTTTATTCTGAAAACTCCAGATCACTTCAATATTGCCCTTGTTGGTATAATCCCAGAGTTTAATGCCATAAGTCCAAACCAGGATATGTTGACAAAATAGCTAATCCAGCGGACTAGCATCTAAGGTCATTCTCAGATACATATCTGAGTCGGCAAAAAAGATCTGGATATGTTCTATTCTATTAAGCTTCTGTTTCTTAAGCTTCTGGTAAATATGGATATAAAAGTTGTATATATTGTTGTAATACATTCAGTTTCAGTTTGTAAAACCATTCTTCGTGTCACACTTTGTCGAAAGCCTGAGCAAGATCGAGGAAAACAGTGAAACTGACTTATCGTTTTTCTAATAAATTTTAAATGACTTTCGTAATTCTATAGGCTTGGTCGATGTTTGATGGTCGAGTGATGTTCTCCAGATTCATTCATTCATTAAAAACAGTATAGAAAATGGTGCACCTCTCAATTTGAAATAAACAGATCTACAGAGGAGAAGATAACTCTATAAAGAACACCTAAATAAGCAGAATAGCTGCCAGTATATAAACGGTTTCTTTATTCCGTTTTCTCGATATAAAGTTTCTTTTGTGACACCTTATATATTACTCGAAGCTTAAATAGTTAAAGGAACAGGAGTAAAAACTTTTCAATTGAAACAGAAATCTAATTCAGTGTAAGTAACTTTTATACTTGTATAACTAAATCCTAGCTGGAATAGATAAGACTGTTTTGAAGTACTAAATTAAGCCCACGCGCTACAAATAACCACGTAGGTTTCTTGACCCTTAGACTACCGGTGTTTTTGTGACCTTTTAACCTTTTAGAGCTTTCACTTAAAACCCATGACGTATCAGTCAATTTATTCAGATTTGATCCCTCGTACTTTACCGAAGAGGCATTAAAATAAATATGTCATACACTGCCCAACAAAATTGCTATTATAATGGCTGTTTTTCGGTTTAAACTTTTTTAATAGCTGTGTATTTTTTAATACGCAGTTAAGCATTTTAAAAAAGTGTATTATATTCAAGTGTCCTGTAAACATAAGTGTTATTCAAGTAATTATCGTTAGTGCACAATTTTATCGACATATTATAGTTCATAATGCTTTATCTACATTATTCAAGTTTAAATTAAAAAGTACAGTAAAATAAACTGGTTCTTCATTCCATCAATTGTTAAAATATTCAATCATCATCTTATGCAAAAAGAAAACTTACTACTGTTTGTTTTCGATAGATTACTTCTCTTATAATTATTAATTATTTTGCTTCCTTATTTTCAAAAAAGTGATATTTCATGATTAGCAAGAATAGACTTATGAGAAAATCGTTATTTTATGTAAATAAATATCAAATTTAACAGTTAGGTTAGGTGGATTAACCATTATTCACATTCTCACCAATAGATGACTGATCAGGATACATGTAAACATTTAGTAATACGCCTTTCTCCCTATTGCTGCATATTCAATCCAATCGAATTGATACGTGGTGATGTAAAGAATTACTACAATGAACTACTAAGAAGTACTACAGTACAAATGCTGGTCGAGAAGGATATGCAAGCAAGAACTATTTGGATATGTGAAAATGTATATGTGCGCTATATCTATAATTTCACTTTCGGTTTGAATGACCTATATCACGGAAATGGTGGAATCCTGAAAAAATGTAAGGTGGGGCAAAAGTACCGCTACCATTTTAGCTCAATTTCACTTTAACCATTGTGTAGGCGTCCAAATTTTGTTATGGATAAACATACGTCACAAGAACGAACAAAAATAGTGACATTATTTAATGAAAATAATCGTTCCTTTATTGCCACTGAGCGGAAAGTGCGTCAAAAATATCCTAGTCATCCAGGGCCTCACAAAACCACAATTTATCGTTTACATGCGAATTTTTGCAAAAGACAACGAACGTCTCGTAATGCTGAAAATGTAGCTCTGGTGTGCGATAGTGTTGCAAAGTCTCCAGAAACATCAATTCGGAGACGTGGTTCCCAGTTACACATTTATGCACTCAGTTTAAGGCGAATTTTGAAAACTGATTTGAAAATATTCCCGTACAAAATTCAGTTGATCCAAAAAGTGTTACCGAGAGATCCTGATCAACGAGTTGAGTACAGTAATACAATCCTAAGGCTGTGTGATTAAATTGAAGATTTTTCGTCTAAATTGATAATGAGCGATGCGGCCCATTTTCTTCTCAACGGTCGCGTCAGTAAACAGAACAGTCGATTTTGGGGAACAAAGAATCATCAATTAATTCATGAAACATAAAGGCATCCACTAAAAACAACTCTATGGTGTGGTATTCATGCTGGAAACATCATTGGTGCTTATTTATTTGAAAATTACGAAGGTGTTGCAGTTCCTGTTACTGCTGAACGATACCAAGACATGATTCGAGATCTTCTTGTGCCTGAAATGGAAGAACAAGGACTATAGGACATGTGGTTTCAGTAAGCTGGAGCAACAGCACACACAGCTCGTTCAACAATTCAATTATTGAATATTGTTTTCCCACGAAGACTAATTTATGAAGTGTCGATTTAGCATGGCCAGCCAGATCCCCGGATTTAACAGCAGCAGACTTTTTCTTATGGTTTTTTTTTCTAATCAAAAATTTACATTAATAAGCTCTAAACGATTCAACATCTTAGAGCCAATATTCGTCACGATGTTGCAGGATGTTAACAAAAGTGCTTTAAAAAGAGCCGAAAGAATATCAAATCGCCATTTACCGTCACCATTTAGCCGATATAATTTTTCAATCATAACGAAAGAAAGAATTAACGGCCAAACAAACTTTTTATGAGAAGAAAACTTACTTATCTTTTATTTGATGAAAGTTATAGGCAATAAAAATAGTAGCCGGACTTCTGTCCCACGTTGTATTAGATATATTTAAATTAACAATGTAGTAACTGACTTGAACAGAGACTAAATTAGTGCCTGAGTAAAATTTCCTAGATATGGACTTATGACATGTGTACAATTACTAACAGAGTGTGATGAAGACGGAATAAACAATTATATATAATTAACGGGTATATAATTAATATAGGAGAACCGTTAAAATTGTAGGGTGTATCAGATTTGTGTATAATTGCTCAAAATATGTCTTAGCATTTGGTTACAATGTATGTGAAGAGAGTGAGTACGAACATCGTTACATATGATAGGGTAAATTCATAAAGGAAAATACAGTGATTATATCAGAAGATATAGGAAAGCCGGCAGAATTTTATGATGAAAAATGTGCAGTACCAGAAAAATCTAAGGAAACATGGAGTGGTATCAAAATTGTGAGTTGAGTGGAACATCGGTTTCAAGACTTATTTATTATTATATAACGGCAGAACTGAATATCTAACCAGTACATTTTTAATACTTTAATAGCTTAAGTTCTTGTGGAAGTTACATGTTTTCTTAATATGTAACTTCCACGCCAATTTAATATCAAGGGTTATATTATGCTTAAAACCGCCAATAATATCTTTTTAGCCGACTTTGTTGGCGTAGTGGTAAAGGCGACAGGACCGTCCTCGACGACATGGCATTGACGTAAATTTATGTTTTGTGATTGTTTAATATTTGTGATTGTTCATAGGCAAGAATGCAAAATCCAACAAAGGAAATGATCCCAGTCACGCCAGTAACAACGCTGCGTAAGAATGGATGTCTTCTGGGATGATTTGGTCACTCGCCAGTCAGTAGGTTTAATTCGTGGTTCAGAGCCCACGTTAAACCATAGGTCCAATCCAGATAAACCCTCGTTGGTAAAAAGGAGACTTTAAAATATTAAAAAAACATATATTTTTATTCCCACATTTCAGTTTTTTATCATTTGTCAATAACATGGACGAAACCCAACATTTCTATAAATCGATAAAAATTGTCGACATAATGGCGAAGTCAATATAACCGAAATTACCTCCTTGTCAATATCTATAATTTTCCTTAAATCTGAAATAAATTGTTAATTATTATCAAACCAATTATTTTACAAAAAATTTACTTCATTAAAAATAATGAGGCAATTAATCTTTTATTTCACTAAAACGTGATTAGAGATAAATCATCATTAAATTTAATAACTGGGAACTCCAAATCCCCAAGAAGCCAATCATCATTTACGTATAAACATTCGAGTTACCAATAAAAGCACTTTTTCGTAAGCCCTCCGAAATTTACTTACGTGGGGTGCAAAATACCCTCTTCACTGTTTTCCCCTGCTACACCTTAGACCTTTTGAAAATAAATAATGTTCTTTAACGTAAGTATGCAGAAAAGCTCTTCAAAAAGAACGTATATAAGTATATTCAATTTCACAATTCTGTTAGAATAATTTACTATAGAAAATAAATCGCTTGAATTTTCCATATATTGCTATAAGAGATCTTAACAGATAATATTATCTTATATTTATTATATGTTAATCATTGTTATGAAATATCAAAATATAAAAAAAACAACTTACGTACTCAAATATTCTATTCAGTTATATTCTGATGTTTAAACAATAACATTAAATATAACTATTTTTAAATTATTATTTATCCATTTATATAATAGTTTATACGGCATTTATATATTTTATCTTATAGTTTAATGTCAGTATATATTTTCGTTATTCTAATTTTAAGTTTGAATAACAATATATTGCCGTGAAAAATTGTTAGAGAAACAAAGCAAGCAAAACAGGGATCAGTAAAAAATACAAAAACAATCTCAGGTACATTGAAGGTGGTGAACACTTGGCACACTTGATGAAGTTAACAGAAATATATTTCTTCCCAATTATTTGATTAAAAGTTCATTTCTGCAACCTTGATAACTATTATACTGAGTATCTTAGAATGTTCAAAGTTTTAAAGTTTAAAATATTACTACTAATTAATAATTATACAATGAATAAATAATGTGTATTCTTAAAAATAGTTCGTTTTCCTTAACAGCAACGTCAAAATCCTTCCCTGCTCATTAGGTATGCCACATCGTATATCTACACTATGTTATCTCCTGTGTTGAGTATGTACTATGGTCTGTTATGTTATAAAACAAGATAATATTAATGAACTAACTGACTATCTAATGCAGACATTCAAAAATGAGTTACATTGAGCATCATTTATGTTGCGCCACTTTTCTTAACAAGGAGATCTTAACTTAAATGATGACCAATAAATAAATAATATAATAATACACATGCCGGCTTGGTTGGCGCAGTGGTAAAGGCGACAGGACAGTCCACCTACTGTTGCGATAATCGCGGGTTCGAATACTGCTGGGGCACGGCCGTAAATTTATTTTTGTGATTGTTTAACACTTGTAATTGTCCTAGGCAAGGGTGTAAAACCCGACAAGGATAATGATCCCATCTTCTGGGATGATTCCTAAGTTGGTCTCTCGCCAGCCGGTAGGCTTAATGCCGAGGACCGTGGTTCGGGGCCCACATTAAACTGTAGGTCCAGTCCGGATCAATCCTCGTTGGTATAAATAATACACATGCGTTTTATGTTATTTTTCTACCTACTCTCTATTATGTTTTAACTCTCGAATAGATCACGGATTTGTGAAAATTGAGTGGTTCAAATATTGCTTTATTCGAATGATTATTATTTACTATTTGTTTTATTAAGTATTAAGTGTTACTTATAAATCGCTCAATAATCAATAATCCGTAAATTTATCTCACCAATTAAACAGGTTTGGTTAATAGAAGAATCGATTGGATAGGTTTTGGAGTGGCATTAAAAAAAATTAACTTGGCATACTGAAGAGGAACTAGAATTTGAGGAAACTATCATTAACCGAATTATTCATCCTTTCTGGAAACAACATTTCACAATTTATCAGGTATACAGAATCGCCAATATCAAAAAAATCACTAGAAGAAAACAAAATTTGTTCGGCAATATTTTTGAATGTGAAACAAGCTTTCGATAATGTTTGCCATGAATGTTTAAAGCATAATATTAAAACAATATTCTCTAAAAATTGTTTAGTCATATATAATTGACGGATACATCAAAGTCAAACAAGACTAGTCCTTTTTTCTCTATACTCTGGACTTGCCTAGAATTCAATGAAAATGTTGTTGTTATATATTGCAGATGATACTACAATCGTATAAACAAAAGTTACAAAAAGCTATTTCCGAAATATAATGTTGATCAGGAAAATGGCATATCAAAATGAATCAAAATAAATCAGTAGATATTGATTTTTACCAACAAAAGAGTAGCATAAGTAGCGTAAGCATAAGTCTACTCTAAAAACTCTCAAAACAAGTCTAGATATCTTGGCATGACTACTAGTTTCAAACTTGTTAAAGCAAGCCACATGTTACAAAAAAACGTCACATGTGAAAAACTCAAGCTGAAATGTAAAAAAATGTACTTGTTTTTGGGTAGATAACTCAGCCCTGTCAATATATAAAAATGTTTTACTTTACCAATAAGCCTTGAAACCCGTGTAGAATTATTGTGTTCAACACTAGGGCTGTAGCAGCCAAAGCAATATAAATATCACAAAAATATTCCAAAATAAGGTCCTGCGAGGAATTGTTGACGCTCCTTGATATATTCGGAACGATAATCTGCATAAGGATCTGAAGATCGAAATTGTCGATAACATTATCAAGGACTATGCCCAAAGAAAGGAGGCTCCATCAGCACTTCAATGTTGAGGTTCTCCAGCTCCCAGATAATGATGGCTTAGTCAGAATATTAAGGAGAGTAAAACAATGTAACGTGGTTCAGTGGAGTTATAAGTAAAACTCTGTCCATATTAAAACCAGTGACATAAATGTTAAGCCTAAAGTGTCTATCGTAGAATTCTAAAATCGTTGCAAATTAGGGAAAAATAATAGCCTGTTAGAGTTAATATATTAGATTGCTATAAGAAACAACAAAATAATTATTTATTCTCTTTATTATCTGTTGTTTGTTAAAATTATTTATAAGAGTAGTGAAAAACTGGATGGTAAAAATATTGTTTTTTTTTATTTCACCCGACAAAATATCTAAAAAGAATAACTATGGACTAGAATAACCCCTTAATCAAAAAATATCCGTATGAGTGGTGCAATAAAATATGATCGTGTTTATTAAATAAGTTATATTTAATAAAATTGTATAAATACTTACAATACAATAGTAATATAATGTAGATAGTATTTACTAAATTATCATTTGTTCACGGTGTACGATCGGTTCTATTATTTTCTGAACTATTTTGACTCGATTCCAGCTCAGTCCTATGTTCTCCTTTCAATATAAATTGTATCTCCTCCAACGTCTTCCCCTTAGTTTCGGGAATAAACAGTAACGTGAATACGACAGTTCCGAAACACCAACAGGCGAAAATGTAAAAGGGCACGTGGATGCCGAAGGAATTCTTCAGCTGGTGATAAACCTGTAAGGAGATTACCGAAAATCCTACATAACAAGCGTCGGAAATTGTCATGCCGATTGCTTTCATCTTGGCGGGGAACAGCTCGGCGGTGAGAACAATTGGCACTAAACCGATTCCGAACTTGAAAGCGGCCGCGTAACACATAACCGCCAGAGCGACCACCCAACTGACTTGGACGACCTCGTAGCCCCAGTTCTGTAAAGTGAAATAAACCGCTATTACCCCCAGGCTGAGGCCAGCGAAGATACCCGAGGTGATTAGAAGAATTCGTCTTCCGAAGTTATCGATGGCTAACGAAGCCGACATAGCCGCGCAGAACATCAAGGCGGAGAAAATAATAGCCGCCGTGGATGACGCTATGTGCACGGCACCGGCCTCCTCCAGAATCGAATGGAGATTCATCAACATCACCGAAATACTACTCATATGTTGGGAGCCGTTCAACCACACCATTATCATCAAAGCCTTCCTGTTACTCTTCACCAATAACAAGTCCTGGGGACGACCTTTCTCACTTTTCTGTCTCTCTATCGCGACAGCAATGTCCTTTAATTCAGCTTCAGTGTTCCCGTGGGGACGTAGTTGTTGGAGAGCTTTCCGTGCCTCATCCGGTTTATCTTTAAATAGGAGATAATACGGGGAATCGGGCATGAATGGTAATGCTACCAGGGTGATGGAGTTGAAACCGATGCCGATGATACAAGGTACCCAGAGAGGCACGAATGGAGCCACACAGTACACTAACAAAACGCCCGCTAGCATCATCAAATATATGATGCTGGAGAGGAATCCCCGAATTTTTTGATCGGCCATTTCGGCGATGTACATCGGCGCAGCAACGAATGCAGTATCTCCAGCGAGTCCTGCCAGAAATCGGGCAACATAAATGTATTCAATACAGGGCGCAAAAGCTATGACAATCCAGGCGACTAGCGTGGTGCTTGAAGATCCTATAAGAGAACCTTTGCGACCTATTTTATCCACTAGATACATGGTTAAGGGTAGTCCGCAACAAGCGCCCAACATGAGAATGGTTTCCAACCATTCCGCTTGATATTCGGTGACTGGAAATGGGCTGTCATCGGCCAGCAACTTTGGTATTACAGGTGCGGTCCACCCATATTGCATACCATCAGATATACATGATAATGTGCCTGAAAATAACACAAATAATTAGACATCTAATAAATAAATTAATATTCAATATTTTTATAAATCTTCATCTTCTTTATATTATTTTATTACAAAATTGCAAAATTTCTGGATCAAAAAATCGAAGTGTCTTCGAATGCATTCATTTAAGACAGAAATTCTAAAACTCTTTAAGCTACCACAGATATGTCCGCACAAAATTTTAGTGTTAACAACGCTAGAGGATTTAGTACTCTCTGCTAATTCATCTTATCCCTCTACAACTTCTATATAATCTTAAGCTATCTTAACATCCTATCCATCTTCCTGTCAACCACATGTAAACTTTAACAACTTAAATAAAGAAGTTTATATCAATCAGTGTTTTCTGTTCCCGAGCAAATACCTTCCATGAAATAGTTGTGAGTGTTCGAACAAAGTTCATACACACAACAAACAAATATTCCTACAGCTTCTTTACCTATAACTATACTCTTAAACAATTTATATTGTCAGTTGAAATCAGTATCTCATTAAAAGATAAGATTCCTTAATTTTTAGAGAAATTTAATGTTCACGTTAGCAAAAAAATCTACACTTTTGCGAATATATGAATAAATAATTGACAATACTTCTCCCACCTAACCATGTCTTAAATTCGTCTTGTTGTTAAAGTAAAATAGTACTGAACAATATCAAATTATAAATTAAAATCATCATAAGATAACATGTTTTATGAGAAAGTAATTAGATGTAAAGAACTGCTGAAAGTTGTGAAAAGAGAACGCAAATAAAACGTATATTATAACCCATAGCCTATGAACCACTAAAACGTGCAACATAGTCAACGAAAATAGCTCTTGTATGAATACAATAAGAAGCACAGCAGAGTCTCACATCAAGGCTCTAAGTATTGATTTTAAACATCCAGCTCATTTATTAATAATTGTTATGAATAGCATTTTTATAACACTACGAGTGGCATAAATCATTGCAAGAGTATGATACTTCCAGATTTCCTGTACATTTCAAAATTATTCAAGCGAATAAAAGTTGAATAAAAAAATGGAAATATAATATAAATTAAAATGTTATTTAAGAGCGGTGAGGCAAGAAATCTAAAGTTTAGGATGGAAGGCAAATGATACAGATAACTTGAATTAAACTAATTCTTTTTCTTATATTTTGGAGGCTGTTTTCTACCAACTAGAGTTAATCTGAATTGAACATTGCCTTAACGTGGACTCTAGCCATGTTCTTCGGCTTTCCGACTAGCAACTGGCCAACTTTAGTGACAATCCACGAAACGAGTCTTATCCAGGCAGGTTACTGGCATGATTAAGGTAATTTTACACTCTTCCCTTATATATATATTATTAGCTTTACTTTTGTGTTTTTGTGTTTTCTTTAATTTAGCTCTGTACATTTTCCTACGTAGCTTATTCTCCAACGTAATGCATTTTGTTATTCACTATGAAGATAACCTGCCCTATAAAGTTTATAGAGGTTTTCACACATCTTAAAAATGAACTTATAATTTTCTTAAATGATATCCAAGTATCTTTTTCTCTTGATTTTATCACTTCCTCGATATGGGAAAAAACTAAAAACAACAGGTCTATTGAAAAGTTTACGGCCTGACACAAAGATGGATCTACTAGAATTAAATCCATATGTTTTTTAGTTAGCCCTAACCCTCAAAAGATGCGTGTATATGTTAAATTTGACACCTGTCGGATCATTGTGAATTATAGCATTCTGAGTGAAGCAACTTTTGTTATTGTGAAAAAAAATGGATAAAAAGGAATTTCGCGTGTTGATAAAATATTGCTTTTACAGTTGAAGCAAAAACTTCGAAAATTAACCATCAAGGATTGGTATGCTAAGTTTATACGCGGTGAAATGAGCACCGAAGACGGTGACCGCAGTGGACGCCCAAAAGAGGTTCTTACCGACGAAAACATTTTAAAAAAATGAAATGACCGTAAATTGAAATCAAATGAAATAACAGACACTCTGAAGATATCAACTGAACGTGTACATCATATCATTCACAAATATTTGGGTATGAGAAAGCCCCCAGCGACTATTTCCTGTTCTCGGATCTCAAAAGAATGCTCGCTGGGAAGAAATTTTCGTCGAATGAAGAGGTGATCGCTGAAACTGAGGCCTATTTTGAAACAAAGGGCAAATCGTACTACAAAAATGGTATCGAAAAGTTGGACGGTCGCTATAATCAATGTATCAGCCTTGAAGGGAATTGAAGGGAATTATGTCCAATCAAAAAGCAAATTTTGCCAAAAAAATGTGTTTTACTATGGTAGGCTGGGGTCTTTTCAATTGATCTGTTATATATAATAGAATAATGATTATAGAGTGAAAATTAAAATGTGAATTTTTTTTGGTTAGGCTTCCTATTTATTATTTATTGTTTATTATGAGATGTTGTTAGTCTAGGCAATGAAGCATATTTTTATAACAATTGTTAATTTCAAATATTGTTCGATCACTGAATTATACCTAACAACATTTAAGTGTTAAAATTCCAAAACTATTATATTGCAATAAAATATTGAATGTAGTTAAGTTAAATATCTCTGAATGTTAGCATCCATCTAAAGCTATTTAAAACATGATAATATTTAAAATACATTTTGATATGATTATGTATTCCCGACAGAGGCGCTACCTATTCGGCATGTCTTTGAACCGGCTATACGTCCGCCCGAATGTGGATCCTTCCCAATTAGAAGTAGGAACAAAGAATTTAATTGCAAATTTCTAATTAAGTACACGTGGCGTCGAATTGTAAACTGAAAATCAAATTAAAAGGAAAAGACGTGTCTTGAAATTTAGCTTTGGGAAGTTAATGAAAGTTACGGTGTAGCTTGGCCGTTCTTTCTTTGCAGTAGTTTCTTTAGAAACTAAATTATAATTATGGTTATATAGTATACTTGGGTTTTTTAATACCTTTGTGAAAATGAAATGGAAATTTGAAGAAGTGGAAATGGAAGAAGGATTAAAACTTAATGATGAAAATCGTTTGTCATTATAGGATTTTTGAGGTATGACACAAACTAGAAATTAAGAGGAGATAGATCTGGTCAGCAATTTGAATTTTTAAACAGTTCATACCTTAATTCCTCGATTTTACTGGTGGTTTCTTGACACAGGTACTTTATTTTGTATATATATTCACACCTTCGCCATTACGTGCTCAACATTGACTTACAAAAGAAACAAATAGTTACAAAAACATAAAAAATTAAGCGAACAAAACTGTATATCAATTATATGTTTTAACACCATGTTTTAGTAATTAGGTATATAAAGTTAACATGGTCATCAGTAGCTTCTTTTAATTCATAGAACTTGATTGAATTGTTGTAGCAAAATTAAAGGAAAATATGTAATTCCAACAACAACACACACAACATTTACCTTTCCTATATTCGAAATATTTGATAATTATAATTCATAAATGAACTTGGTCAGGCTTTTTACTGTGAAGTTAGATTCTATTTTGGCTGTGATACCCACAATCGTAGGGTTGCCTTTTATATATGAGAATTGTGTTATAAGTTACTTCAAGTTAAGATACTTTTATTGAAGTAAAGGTATATTTCGACTTTGATCAGACTTCAGATCATTTACTGAGTTAAGTATTAGCTGTAGCCAACTTAGAAATGTATTTTAACAAAATTATTGATAATCGGTTTTCAGTAGTTAGTGGTAATACTGACGATGTAGATTTTAAAAAGTATCAACGTCTATTAAATATTGTAAGAACATTCAGTTGTCAAACAAAGTTTACTACGAGCAAGTACTAGTAGTCATTTTTTGTTCTTTATTTTTCCATGGCATGTAAATGAGTGAAAATAGTGAACTCAACTGTTAAGTTGTTTAGTTGTCTGAAAGTGTTCTAAGAGTTTAAGCTATATTATCGTTCAATATGTCTAACCTGTATTGTCTTCGAACTCTTTTAGTCCTTCAGACCGTTCTTATTCATTGAGATCAACATTGTTACTACCAAAAAGACAACAAAACCCACAATTACGTTATGACAGGACAACATAAATGGTTTCTAAAATAGTTTTATAGGCTTTGGCAGCAAATTTCTTCAAACCAAATAACAAAAGTAATGAAAACCGAGAATACAATTTTAATAATTCCATGACTAGCGTATGTTATGTTCAAAAAGGTCAAAATCACTTAATTTTTCACCTATGTTAATATTTTACATTTTCAGTAATAAACGTCGCTTTATCAAAATACTTCGCATCACTTAATAACTTCAAAATTAGTGTCGAATATATCAAGAACCATACAACGTGCAGTAATTTTCGAGTAGCATCAATTTAGTTCAATCAGCATAAGTAAAAATGTCTTATTAACTAAGAAATACGTTGTTATTCTACTACATAACTTATTATTCTACTTATCGTATAGTTCCTACAGTTCATTTCATTATCGAACGACTAGTTGCTGTCAATCTATTTTTATTAAAATCTTTTAAAGATTTTCGTTTCACGGCACACAAGAATTTTTCACGATAATGTATCAAAATAACCGCTTTTACCGTACAACCCCTTATTCTAATAAACAATTTTATTTGATAACAAATCCCGATATATATAAAGCAATTCGTATACTTACAATAGACATATTGATTACGACATAATCCATATATATCACGCTTGCATCAATATATTTAAAATAGATAATCTACATATGGTTTTACACTTAATATCCTAGCCACAAACAAACTTTAAAACTATATGGTACACTCACTTATAATTGTTGCACCAATAACACGTCCATTATTCATTATCAATCACATTATTATTAATCTAAAGACAGTTTTAATAACAAGGCAAACGCGCAACTAAAATAACATATATTGCACCAACAATGCGTTTTGTTTTGTTATTAAATTCAGATAAATAAAGAAGATAGTATAGAATAAATATAAAAGAATCCGTTCATAAACTAATCAGTTTGCTTTAATTGCCTTCTAGAAATTAAAAAAAAATATTCAAAGAGCTAATAGAATAAATATTCTGCTAAAATACTTTTAACTTAATAATATTTTCTTTAGGAATTATAGTTTATTTGATTTTACAAACGCATCATTTTAGGTACACTGTATTACGAAATACTGACGTCTTGTTCAGCTTTTGAGACCAGGTCTTAAACTTAATTTCTGGCCTTTAAATAAAAGGTACTAGTAAAAATTTTATAAAGAACGACAGTGTGTAGAATAGGCAAAAGTAACGTAAGTCGGTTTTAATGATGAATAACTTCTTGACATATATATAAATGTTAAAATATATAACAAGTTAATTGTAAAGTCCCCGGCCTACCATAGTAAAACACATTTTTTTGGCAAAATTAGTTTTTTTTATTCAACATAAATAACCTTCACTGGTGATACCAGATTATAGCGACCCTTCAACTTTTCAATACCATTTTTATAGTACGATTTGTTTTTTACTTCAAAATATGGGAAGAGGGAATAATCACTGGGGGCCAGATCTGGAGTATACGGTGGATGAGGATGCAATTTGAAGCCCAATTCATTGATTTTTGCCATCGTTTTCACTAACTTGTGACACGGTTCATTGTCTTGTTGAAGTAGCACTTTCTTCTTCTCCAAATGCTGCTATTTTTCGGCGCCTTCGTCCTTCGATCGGTCCAATAACGCTATGTAATAGTAGCTGTCGATGATCCTTCCTTTTTCATGGCAGTCAATGAAAATTATTCCATGTACACCGCAAATATAGACGCCATAACCTGTTGCGTTTTTCTACGGGAGCGGGTTCATCGTGTGCAGTCCACTCGGATGACTGTCGATTGGACTTCGGAGTGAATTGATAGAGCCATGTTTCATCCATTGTCATGTATCGACACAAAATCTCGGGTTTATTACGCTTGATCATTTTCAAACACTACTCCGAATTATCAACTCGTCGTTGTTTTTGGTCAAAAGTGAGCTCGCGCGGCACCCACTTTGCACAGAGCTTTCTCATACCCAAATATTCGTGAATGATATGATGTACATGTTCAGTTGATATCTTCAGAGTGTCTGCTATTTCGTTCAATTTCAATTTACGGTCATTCAAAATTATTTTGTGTTTTTTTAAAGGTTTTCGTCAGTAACAACCTCTATTGGGCGTCCACTGCTTTCACCGTCTTTAATGCTCATTTCGCCGTCTAAACTTAGCTAAACTTAAAGCATACCAATCAAGGACAGTTGATTTTCGTGGGGCAGTGTCCGAAAACTCGGCATCAAGTCAAATTTTTGCTTCAACTGTATTTTTCCCTTAAAAAAGAAATATTTTATAAACACGCGGAATTCCTTTTTATCCATTTTTTCACAATAACAAAAGTTGCTTCACTCAAAATGCTATAATTCACAAACTAATGATCGACAGCTGTCAAATTTATACGCGCATCATTTGAGGGCTAGGGCTAACTAAAAGACATATGGATTTAATTCTAGTAGCGCCATCTGTGTGTCACGCCGGTGACTTTTCAAAAATGGAAGGACCTCATAGCCTTTGTTTAATACAATATTATATAATATTAATATAAAATGTGTATAGTCTATACAAAACAATAGTGAACTCATGGCATCAAAATGTGCCTGTCGAAAGTTGCAAATTCGTTTTACAGTCAGAGAATATTTTCCTACGCATTTTATTCTATTTAAAAATAGATTGAATGTTGTTTGAGTTCGAACATGTAACCGAATGAGCCTGCAAATGTTGTCCGTTTGTCGAACGTCTGGAAAGTTCTTCAAAATATTATAATTAGTGGTTATAAACCGGCAATAGGCGTTTTAACGATTTGTTTTAACCAATTTCCAATCGGCGCTGTTTTTATTGAAAATATTTTTG
Source organism: Rhynchophorus ferrugineus (assembly GCF_030347505.1). Lineage (NCBI taxonomy): Eukaryota > Metazoa > Arthropoda > Insecta > Coleoptera > Curculionidae > Rhynchophorus > Rhynchophorus ferrugineus. The sequence continues at coordinate 8,895,284 of NW_027472581.1, read as the reverse complement.
TGCGTTGCAGCTGCAGTGAATATTAGTATGGGTATGGTCCCTAAAATATCTCAAAGAATAAAAAACAATATAACCACAAATTCACCAAAAAGAAACCATCTTTATTCGAAACAGGTGACGGATCAAGATCAGCTTCATATTAGCTGTATCAGAGATCAAATATACGAAATGTATAAAAACTGTAAGTAGTTTTTTAAACGAAACATAATTCAATACAATTATTTTAAAGAAAATTGTCTGGGAAGTATCCATAACAAGCCTAAAGATATACAACTATTTGAGGGATGTAGAACATCCCTTCGTACACAGTTGGGAAATATAACATTTAAGTGGTGTAAAATTTCCCACAAAAATAACCCACAAAAGGTATAATTGATCTTCCAGAGATTGCTTTTAAAAGAATACAATTTTTAAAAACATATAATAAAATCAAGAAAGAATCTTAAGTATCTCAATTTATATATTTAAATGAGACATGAATATTTCAGAATGGTACATTGGGTTGCTCATGGAAAGATAATAATAAATATAGTGTAAAGAGAACAAAAGTTGATGGAAAAACCTAAATATTGGAATGACTATCGATTACCTTTTTTTAGTCATAACATTTATTAATAATTCACTGGAGATATATAGTTCTTCATGCTGGAAAAGGGAATGGTTTAATTTCTGTGCAGAATTCAAATCAGAATTCTCTGGATTTATGGAAAGAGGCATTGTCGAAAATAAGACCGGTTTGGATGGGCTCGATTAGATATATTGAAGAAGAAATTGACAATTGGTAGAATCGTGAGAAAGTTTTTGATAGATTGGAAAGAAAGAGCTTAGTTATTCACTTGATTAGTGTTTCTGAAAGTGACACTGATTGAATAAAACTTTATGAATGCTGACAATTATCAAGAGAGGGTGATGAAAGAAGAGACAACTAAAGGCCAGTATATATTTAATATATTTTAACTGTAGGAAATTGTATTATAGAGTGTGAAAGCTTTATGAGTATGTGTGTTATTGTTCAGAATATAAGTGAACGTTTGGTTGAAATATATGAGGAGAGAAATAATGCTCTTTTGTAGATATGGCAAATGTATTAAGGAGCATCCACTGACTAAATATAGTTTTATCTATAAAGATGTATACAGGTAATAACAGAACAAACTAAAGAGAAATATAGTAATATCAAAATAACAGGACATATTGCATCGAAGGAAACAAGAACTAAGCCTAATAGGTAAATATGCTCTCAAATGAAAGCAATATACAATTGTTAATTAGATGCATTGGGCTACCTATACTAGTGTTGAAAAAAGTTCGATGTAAATATAATAAAACTACTCTAACCTATATATTATTGTGGTTGTACAATTAATTGTAGTTTTAAATTCTTCGATAATATATGAATTAGATGTACTACAGTGTTAAAATAAATTATTACACATTCAGTATTTTAGTAGATTATTTTATTAGATTAGAATTTTGTTATATGTCACAGTGAAATTGTACTTACAATCACGTGGGTTCACCGCTCTTTTGAATTAACTATATCTGCAATATGTTAATGATAAATAATATTTGTAATCACGTATTTTAAGGTTAATTTATATATTTCGGAATTATGCTGATTGTATATTTTTGTTATTATGGGAATAATTTTTGTAAACTTCAACGATAAGTCATAAAGGATTACTTACTGAATATGTAGTCAATCTTGTACTTAATGGGTATTAACAAAAAATAATCTATTCTATGAAGGATATCTCCAATTGATTAATTTCTTACTGGCACGTGTTGCTTGCAAAGAGTAGTTACAAATATTTTGCAACTTGACAAAGTTCGGCAATACATTGCAAAATCCACGAAATCGCTTGAAAGAAAAATACTACCCCACCTTATTCTGCATATTATACATTCAAGTTATACGTTATATATTCCTACTGGTTTTCACCTCGTTAGGTCACTTGAAAACAAATTGTTTCTGGTAATTGACTACAACTGATGAGTTTTAGCCGAGCACTGTGCGACAAAAACGGCAGGAATACGAACAAAGACACAACAGTATTATTCGTCTGGGTAACAACACTCAACTACATGTTGTTAAACCGGTGAAAATATTAAAATGGTCATTGTTACCCCATCCGTACCTTGCTCTTTATGATTACTACTGATTCCGATATATAGTCATGACCTGTCTGAGCAACGCTTCACTTCTTATGAAGATACCAAAAACGGGATGATTCGTAGGTATTAATGAAGAACATTTTGAATAAAATACGTTGTACCGATTTTTTATAATAAAGATTCAAATTTCAAAAAATCTTTTAAAGCTAATTTATAGGCCTTTAATCTATTCGGCTAACGTCATTTGGATTATACTCCAACAATATTATTTATAATATACTTTAAAAAAATTAGACTTTCGTTTTTTTACCTAATATATTAGCTATATGACTTAGTTTGTACCGATTTTTCACCAAATAAAACAATAAAAAATACAAACAGGAGATCCAAGCGCCGATATACCGCTGACTGGGGTCTACCCACGTTTTTTACCTTTGGGATTCTGACAAAAAAAATATATTCTTCATCACCCGTCACAATTTTCCACAAAAAAGTCCTTCCCTGTTTACGGATAATCAATGTTTATGTATGGGACCCGCATTTCAATTTTTTAATGTTCCCTACTTGATTCAAACGCTTTTTCGTTTTAAAGAAAATGGGAAATTTGAATTACCTACGCTAACAATATTTGTGATTGATCTTTTTACCACGTTTATATTGTAAATGATTGGAAAATATCCACCAGGTAGTTCGATCTGCAAAAAATCGATTAATAGCTCATGAAGTCACTGTATTTTAACATAAGTATTAGTTATAATTATTGGCTAGTTGGCAAAATCTAAATCGATGACGTTCCTGTAAATGTTCTGAAACTAACTTGGTGCAATTATTGTTGGTGAAAAGATATATCAAAAGAACATGTGAACTGTAAAATGTATAAATGTAATCAACTCTTAAACAAACAAATTTAGCCAGTTAAATTCGATAATTTTGCTTCCACATAAAATACCAGTTTTTCATTTAGTATTCAATTCTCAGAATTGCATTTCTGACATTCATTAATTTTGTTGTCTGATGTGAATAAATCTACTGGCCAAACTCATAAAACACTTTTAGGAACTTTAGATGATACTGGTCTATCATATCCGATACGATAATCGATTTAAAAGACCAAAATATTGGAGGGAAACCCTTCTAAAAAACTCGAGAAACTTTTAGAAAATTTAGCTGCTGATAAATAAAGCTATTTTCAGATATTTCTATGCTATGAGAATGATTTAGAAGGAAGGAAAATGGCTACCACTTGAATTTACCGACAATACCATTTTGAACCGCAATTTCATAGCTTGCCGGGCAGATCCAAAAGACTTTTCCATGGCATACTGTACCTGAGGATGAAAAGTATATCTATTATAACAATTGTAGGTATGGAAAGTCAAGGATTAGTTCAAGAGAGTCATCCACATTAACGCCGAAGAGGAATATTCAAGGCCATAATGTCTTGCTGTATATTGTGGAATCAGCAAGTTCTAATATGTTACTAGCTGCTAAAACCGAATCATATTGTTATGCCAGATGTAAGCCGATGTTTGCTACTTGTACAGATCGATACAGCATGGCTTGACTGGCACACAGTTTCGATATACCGAAGAGAAAAGACAAATGAACATCGTCATGTTCTTTCAACGAGATATCGCTATGATGTCAGAGAAATAAGAATGCCTCTTCTAAATTAAAATACATAACTCCCTTGAAAATAGCTCACTCTCTCACCATAAATATAGCAGTAATTGTCAAAATTGAAACATTTGCGTAGCATGTCAATGCAACAAACTTTACCCTTTATGTTAACTGATGTGGCGTTATCGAAAAGTGAGTTTCCTGCCAACTAAAAATAGTTGAATATTTAAAATATGAAATACAACTTGTATCTCTCAAACTAGAGCTGTTTATTTGCCTTATCTATTTATGATGATATAAAAATTAGCAAATGAAAATAATAATACGGAATAGACTATTGAACAATTAATTAGGTTGCTTCAGAATCATTTTACATCGTTGTAAATATTGATTCGTATAGAATAAAATGACAAATATACTGCTAAGTTACCATCATCACAAAATCTGCTACTCTAAAAAAATTGTGTAACTCACGTAGATTTGTCGGTTACATATCATAATTGTAATAAAATATCATAATGTGCTTCTGATAACCAGTTTTTAAGAATTCTTATATATGAATCTCTAAAATTTACGTAATAGAAACTCATTCATAAATATAACGATTCTGCTCGAGAGATAATTTATTACAACCTTGATAAAAATACAATATTAATGCCATTCCAAAAATCAGAAAGTTAAATGAGCAATTAAAATAGGTGAATATTTATTTAGGAGACGCCAATACACTTTAAATATTATATTGACTAAATATTTGATAGTTATTAAATTAGCATAATAGAAATTCCAGCAGGATCTTAACAATAACTACTAAAATTTCAATGGGAGTCTGTAAGGCATCGAAATTAAAAATACTTCGAAATTTTTATTCTTGATAGTACCAAAACTTGAAGGAAAATATGTAAATGAATTAAATAAAACGAAAAATTACTATTACATCTTTTTTATGCTTTAATAAATAATAATAATTATTGAGCGAGAAATTAATTATAAGAAATGAAGTTACTAGGGGACTATCACGTAGATTTGTTGGTTACATTTCATGCCTTCAAAACTACAATAAACCAGTAAGAAGTTACTATAAATTGTAATAAAATATCTCAATGTTACTAGAGGACTGTATATTATGCTTATAACGAGACCTTCACATACCGAATCTCACATTCTCATGTCAACATCGCTACAAGTACTACAACTCTTGAATAACAAAAGAATAAGACACAGACCCAAAAGAATCAAACCATTTGATATTACGTAGTAAGTAAAATACAATAGAAATATAATAGAAAAACGCCACTATTAATTATTACAGTTAAAATATTTTCACACTAGAGACCAAGATGGGCCAAGTCCTTTAAATATATACCTAGATTTATGTTATTGTAAAGACAAATTGTAGGTTAGTCAGCAACGACTAGTAACAATGCAATAAATAAATTTAAATCTTTGTTAGTGCTTAATAAATATCCCAATACTCAAAACTATTAGGTCTTAAGAAGCAAGCATTAGCCAAATTATAAATACTATACGTTAACTAACAGGTCAATTGAAAAGTCCCCGACCTAACACATGGATAGTGCTACTAAAATTAAGTCCATATGTTTTTTAGTTAGCCCTAAGCCTCAAAAGATGAGTGTATAAATTTGACAGCTCGGGTTATTACTTTGTGAATTACAGCATTTTTAGTAAAGCCACTTTTGTTATTGTAAAAAAATGGATAAAGGGTCTTTCGCGTGTTGGTGTTGCTTTTTGAAAGGAAAAAATACAGTTGAAGCAAAAACTTGGCTTGATGCCGAGTTTTTGGACACTGCCCCACGAAAATCAACCATCAAGGATTGGTATGCTAAGTTTAAACGTGGTGACGTGAGGAGGTTGTTACAGACGAAAACATTAAAAAAATCCACAAAATGACTTTGAATGACCGTAAATTGAAATTGAATTATTATATATTTGAAATTGATATTATTATTATATTAAATGAACGTGTACATCATATCATTCACGAATATTTGGGTTTGAGAAAGCCCTGTGCAAAGTGGGTGCCACACGAGCTCACTTTTGACCAAAAACAACGAGTTGATGATTCGTGGTAGTGTGTGAAGATGATCAGACGTAATAAACCCGAGTTTTTGCATCGATATGTGACAATGGATGAAACATGGCTCCATCATTTCACTCCCAAGTCCACTCGACAGTCATCCGAGTGGACTGTGCACGATGAACCCGCTCCAAAACGTGGGAAACGCAACAGTCGGCTGGTAAGGCTATGGCATCTGTATTTTGGAATGTGCATGGAATGATTTTCATTGACTACCTTGAAAAAAATGCATGATGAAACGCATAAAAAAAGACAATGCATCATGTCACAAGTTAGTGAAAATGATGGCAAAATCTATGAATTGGACTTCGAATCGCTTCCTCATCCACCATATTCTCCAGATCCGGTCCCCATCGACTATTTCCTGTTCTCGGATCTCAAAAGAATCTCAAAACTGAGGCCTATTTTAAAACAAAGTTTAAATCGTACTACAAAAATGGTATCGAAAAGTTGGAGTGTCGCTGTAATCAGTGTATCACCCTTGAAGGGAATTATGCTGAATAAAAAAAACTAATTTTGCCAAAAATATTTGTTTTACTATGGTAGGCCGAGGACTTTTCAAATTACCTGTTATTAATTTTTATTTGATTCTAAAGCCACAATGCGACTTGCACTTTCCACGTATTATCGTAACTAAATATAGCACTACATAAAAAAAATATATTTTGATAAAAAAATCCAAAACTAACCCTTATATTCCAGAAAATGATTCAATGCTTTTTTATTTTAAACAGTGAAAGATACAAAGAAGACCATGTATAAATAAATCCGGATATATCTAGAATCCTCGAAAAATTACAGGTTCTACATGCAAAACATGTAAACTATAAAATTAGTCAAAGAATATCAATGAGATTGATGATTAAAACATTGTTTTAGTAGACAAAAATTAATTGTATACAACCTTGGTGTGAAATAAGTAGCAATGTCAATGTTACTATAAAAAAAATCCGACATCAAAGTCCAATCATTTAGAACAAATAAATGTGTAAATTATTCGTATTTATCTCCTGTGTATTTTTGGTAGTACAACGCAATCTCAATACAATTTTAAAAGAACAGGAATTAGTTTTAAGTGATTCTTTATTTAAAGTTTCAATATGAAATACTCTCCATTATTATTCTTTCTTGATTAATTTCGTGCCTGGTCAGTATATTAGTAATAATTAGTTCCACTAATTTTTACATGCCTTAGGTTTTAATTCTTTCTTCATTATATTTCATGTCTGGTTAACTCTCAAAATGAAAGACGGTTTATGAAATGTGTGTGTATAAAGTGGTGAATTTTCATTAAGCAATTCCTCATCACTGAACTTTTATTTCTATTGTTTGTTTTATTCATTAACTTGTAAATCCAAACAGCTACTTTTAAAATAAGTAAAACCAATCGCATGATCAGCTTTAAACACATATTTATAAAAGTTTTAGTCTACGCACTTCACTATCACGTCGTATATTTAGCTGATTAGCGAGTACATTGGGATGCACTGACACTCTTTCGAAGTACTTCCCACAAACACATTGAATTACACTCGTTATAGGTTCTAGAGAAATATCGCGTTATATCACTTTATTTGAAATATAGTACGGAGCATCAACAATGGCATGCAACACTTTATTTTGAAACCGTTGAATGATGGATATTAAATTTGCTAGGGGTACCCCATAGTTGGATTCCATATGACTCAATAGGCTTGAGTATAGACTCATACAGCAACACCTTGTTATCTAATGATAACTTGGATTGCGATACATTTGGTATAATTTCAGTCGAAGTTGTTTTCGTTTAGAGAGTATGTGCTTCTTCCAGGTTGGGCGTCGATCTAAGTGCATACCAAGATATTTAAATTGCTCTGCTTGGGGGATTGGACGATCATTGATATTCACTGGTGGACATGTTCTTCTACGCAGGGTAAACGTTACATGGGTGTATTTTGTTTCATTGACTTTAATGCTCCATGACTTCAACCATAATTGTATTTGACCCAGGTGGGTTTGTAGGTTTATTGATGCTGTGACTGGATCTTCATGGGATGACAAGATTGCTGTGTCATCTGAGTATGTTGCCACAGTAGTTGTTTTTGTGGTGGGCAGATCGCCCGTATACAGAACATACAGTAATGGACCCAGTACACTACCTTGCTGAACTCCTGAATATATGGGATTTAATTCGGTATGTTCATCGCCTTGACTTACAATAAAATGTCTATCAGTGAGATACGATTTTATTAACTGAAAGTCCGGATGAGAGAGAAGTTTATTTAGTTTAACCTGAAAGGCCATATGCCATACTTTGTCAAAAGCCTGAGATATATCTAGAAAAGCAGCCAAACAATATCTTTTGGCATTTAGGTCACTGTTTATTTTGTTTACAAGTCTATGCACTTGTTCTATAGTCTCATTCTTATTACGAAACCCAAACTGATGTTCTGGAATAATTTTTCTTTTTTCTATTATATAGTTTAGCTTCTTGATGTATAGTTTCTCGAAAACTTTCGAGATTATCGGTAATAAACTTATAGGAGGTTACATCTTCTGGTGTTTTTCCTGGTTTAAGAATCATTAGTATTTTAGCTACTTTCCTGATGCTAGGGAAGTAATTAATTCGTAGCATAGCATTATATATAAATGTTAATAGTTTTATACCTTTTTCTGATAGTTATTTTAAAATTTTACCAGTAATTAAGTTATAACTAGGAGCTTTTTTAATATAATTAATTATTAAATTTATTTAAATTTTCTTTTATTCTCTTCAGTCCTTTGCTGTTGCCAATTCCGTCGTAACTTTCCTTTTTCTGCTAAGCAATAAAATGATAAAGGACTAGTGTGTAGGACAAAGAAAGAAGAAATATATGGAACAATCACAATTGCTGCAAATAGAGTCTATATGATGTCAAATACCATCAGAACTAGAGTTGGACTAAAACAAAAATCTAAGCTCAACTTCTTTCATAATATTTCTAATTGATGGTGATAAGATATTTATAACAAATAGTCCTTACCATCAAGAGAAAATCTTAATCAGAAACAGCATGGTAATAAGAGAATTTGCAATGAAACTGAATCAAAGGAAAACGATGGAAAATGATGTTCTGGTGATGGGGGAACCAGAAGAAATAAATAGCCACATTTGAAATGAAAAGGTAGAAAAATGAAGACATTTAAATATCTGCGAATAAAAATTGAAGGTATCAGAAGCCACGAGAAGGAACTCATTGGCAAAATTGGAACAACTAACTACTAAAAATCCTTGGAAAAGAAATATCAGAAGGAAAATAGTATACAAAGTATGACAAAGTGCACCTACCCACCAAACACTGGTACGAGTATTATTTTAATTTAAATTATTAAATTCGAGAACATTGTAAATTTATGTATAAACATCGTAAATACCAAACTAAATTGAAATATTACTCGCTTTACTTAAATGCTCATGTATCCAATATTAATCATATACCACATCTTCTTTGCTTTGCTATAGACTTAGAACTAAGATTAATACTGTATGTACCCGTAAATACAACAGTATTTTTTCAACTTCTAAAAATAACATAGAAAAATGATTGAAAAATAATTGAAATTGTAACAGGATAACAAATTTAATTTCTGAAATAGAATACACTGAAAACTAAAACCGTCATACAAAACCCGTAAAATAGTGTAATGTAATTCCAACCACATGATTCTGAATGATTTTAATTATATAAAAATCTAGTCAAAAGGAAAGGTTAATTTGTTGTAACCTTGGTAAAAAGATATCAATGGAATTATGAAAGGCGCCCGAATGAAAATTTGAGCACACACACACACACACACACACACAAAGTTCTCGATACAAATAAAGCGACTTGAGTAAATAATATCATCAGATCTGCTCAAAATATATTTTTTTTAAATTATTCTCCTAGAACGTCAACAATCTGCCCGTGGGCAATAAGTATTGTTATATGATATCAGTTGTATAATATAACTATCCTGACATGTAGTAAATCACTTCAGTAAGCGATCTACTGTATAACTTATAATCTAAATCTTATTCTATATAATACTCTAACTTATTTTAAAGTTTGTCCTAACTTATTCTAAAAACTATTCTAGCTTATTTTAGATATTATTAAATCTCACTCTATGTGTCTATTAATCAGTTCATATGGTAGTTTGCATTTGAGCCTACGCACTTAACTGTCATCGCGCACATTTAACTGTTTGGCGAGTGCAGTGGGATGCACTAATAGTCTTTCGGAGTACTTAGCACTAACACTCCGAATCACGCCCGTTATGGATTCTATGGGGATATCGCGCTGAATCAGTTTGTTAGACACGTAATATCTATGCAAGATTTGCTAGTAGAACCCCACAGTTCAATACCATAGGTCCAAATAGGCCTAAGTATTGACTTATATAGCAAAACCTTGTTATCTACGTTACGCCCTCTCAGCTATTATATTTGGTTTAGCTGCCCAAGCTGTTTGCGTTTTGTAACTATATGTTTTTCCATATCAAACGTCGATTGAAATGCATTCCCAGATATTTAACATTGTGTGCTTGAGGAAGTTCATGATTATTCAATTTTACTGATGGACGTGTTCTTCTACAAAGGGTGAATGTCACATGGGTAGATTTTGTCTCATTTGCTTTAAAACGCCAGCTTCCCAACCTCAATTCAACTTTGTTAAGATGAAGTTGGAGATTTCTTGTGGCTGATATTGGATGCTCTGGATTGGTGTAATGATAAAACCACTGAATTGTAAGCATATGTTGCAACAAAAGTCGACAAATTAAAGTACGCAATGTTACAATATTCATCCTGTTCCCATAATTTAGCTTCAACTCAACTTTCGCTATTCTCCTTTCGCAAAAAACGTATGCGTAGAAAACGAATTTGTCGAATAAGAGGTAATAAACAAGCCGTGAAAGCGTATTTCAACAGACATCCAGATTCCCACTTCGAGGATGCAATCCATAAATTATAAGATCACTGGAACAGATGTATAGAGGTTCGTGGATATTATATTGAATAATAAAGTGCATATTAAGCCATAGAAAATATGATTGTTTAAAAAACAATAAATATCGAACTCGATTGCAGTTTAATTAATGATTTTGGTTTAATGATAAATGATTTTGGTAAATAATATATCCGTAAGTGTATCCATTTTTATTCACACAAAAATTAAAATTGTTAAAGTGAATAAAGAATTTGGAGGATTTAAACAATGAAATAAATTAAAAAATAATCTTGAAATATTTAATCATTTGGACGGGTTTTCCAAACAAGATAATACGAGGTGTATTATTACCACCAGAGAGTTATTACGGTTTTTTTTTAAGAAAAAATCTACATAATTTTCGAGGAAATGGAAATATGTATTTAGTCAAATTATTGGTCATTTGATTCTACACATCTCTCAGGCAAATTATGGATTCCATCCCAAACAACCTGTTTATCCTTGTAGCAAAGCCATTTTCTACCTTCTTCGAAATTGGAGAAGTGCTGCTCTGCAAACGCGTATCCCCTTGATGCGAAAAGCTGTTAATGAATGTTCGAAATCAAGTCTTACATGTCTTTAAAGTTAGAGCATGCTGATGGTAAATTTCTACCAGCAAACCGTAATTTTCGGGCGACTTTTTCCTTTTCATTATATAAGAAAAGTAATGTTTTCAGGCACGAAACTTGACATATTCAAAGAGGTATAAATCTACGATGGTGTTACTTCCGCAAAATATGACATGTATAACTTCGAAGCTTCATGACGGTAGAATAAAATGATATATGGATCAAATAATAAAATTGAATACTTGAGCCTAGCAACATCTGTTAAAAAACCGGTAATGACTTTCCGGTATACCTAGTACTGATTAAATGACGATTAAAAACTATTTATAGAAACGATTGACTGCAATGGAGAAATTTAATGGGAATTACACAAAGTCTTACGACAAAAATTTAATGTATTCAATTAATAACAATATTAATAAACAATGTAATAAACTAGCCAAATACTGTTAAATATTTTCATCTGATTTTTATGTATTTAGGTAAGCTGAGAACAAAAATAAATTGAAAATATTTCCAGGGCATCAATATTTATTTAAAAAAAAATTTTAAAGCTGTTATGCCTCAATCCTACAGGGCATTCTCTACATCTCAAAGTATGGACTTGATTCTTCTGAAGAACATATTTTAATTTGCAGGTAAGAAACATTGCGACCTCCACATAAAGTTCTTTTACCACCGTTGCACATAAAGTTGAAATAGATGAAGCAATTTATAAAATCACTTCCGAAATATGCAGATTGTTTCAAATATATAATTTCAGAGTTTCCAGGCCTCTCAGAAAAAAAGGTGAAGGAAGGTGTTTACAGAATTCATCGCGACCATGACAGATCCTCAAAAAAAAACGGTGAAATGCTTTTAAGGAGGTCATAGAGAAATGTTTAGGGATTAAGAAGATCTTAGCTATAAACAAATTGTCAGAATAATACGAAAGGCATTTCAAGCTCTAGGTTACTAATGAGTTTAAAAATACATTTTCATTTTTTCATAAAGAGGAAGCGAAACGATTTCACCAAGATATTAAAGAGATGAATAAACCATACCTAGATAAATGGAGCCTCCCAATGTTATCAGACCACTATTAGACGCTTCAAATAGACCGAAAATGTACAAAGAGGAGGCTGTTGGGGCGACTAACACGCGATTTCGGTTCACCAAATAATACACTATATTTTGAACTATTTATGGACTTTATTCACTTATTTTAATTTCTACACACTGCACATGTTACCTTAGATGCTAATATTCTTGCTCTATCTTTTAATGCTTACTGTTTTTCCGCTTATATACAAACTTAACCTAACTTTTTACAACAGTCAAACACTACAACTAATTACATCAAGGACATCGGAACTATCTTACCCATCGAAGAAGGAACTATTGCCCATCGACGTGTAAATCATATATAACTAAATGCGTCTTTACATATAAAGACGCAACATATCCCCCACCTTGGAGGAGGTCTTTCAAAATAAAATAATATCCATGTATATATTTATAGATCTCGAATCATTTCCTGACACTACAGTGTCAGGAAAGTATATTTTATCCTATATTATTCTCCAATTTTATCATATCGCATTATTCTTCTCTATGTACCATTTGCCTTTGTTTGTCGAACATTTAAATATTTAACACTCCACCTTTGCCAAAGATGTTGAAATAACATTTACATATGTTGGTACGTAGAAAGTCCTATTACAAATTTATTATAATTTTCTTGTCACAAAGTTACAATACAAAATACTCCCAATTACAACATAATTTGGCGTTAAAAATATCGATTTATTAGTGCTTGACATAGGCTCCAAAGGCTTTGAAATTAAAACTGATTCAATCCGACAATATGGCTTTTAATATAATTATCGATATAATTTCACAATAAAATAAATCCAATTTTCCTGTGTTACAAGAACTCACAAGTTGGATCATTTCCAATTTTCCAACAACCACAGTATGTCAATAACCACTATACTTTTTTTTTCATTTAAACCATAGATCATATCAATTAAATTTAAGCAACATTTCAATTCAAATATGACTAGGCTTCATTCGACCAATTCACATTTTCAACACGTCTCAATACACAAACTGGACAGTAATTTGTGAAGCCATTATTACCAAACAAATAAATATACAAATATAACATGTAAATAACTTGCGTTCCTTAAGTAACAAACATATATTTATAAATTCTTTTAACTATTAGAATCTTGTACCAACTATTTATTATTTTCAACTTCTGCAATTCTGACAAAAACAACACCTGCTGTGGTGATGTGTACCTCACCTTGATTATTCTTTCCTTTTTCCCAACTCTAGGGCCAACTACTCGTCCATACACTTGTAACTTATGAAATAAATAAAATTTACATGCTCCATCAACAAATACGACGCCAACCGCAGCAAAACATGTCTTGCTTGAGTAGTCAGAAGGGACACTTATTCCGAACCCACCAATAACAGTATTCAAGTTGCGACACGCAATCCACAAATAGCATAATAAGTACAACTTGAACCCAATGATTGACAATTTCACCTTAATCTGAACTAGAATATTACCCCATGATAATCTTACAAACCTTGAGAATATTAATGTATGAACAATACCTGTACGAATAATAATTAATTGCAATTCAAAATCTGATGAGGCAAAACTATTAAAACCTTCCAAAAAGCTCAAGCAAACAAAACCAATATTGAAATGACCAAAAATTTGTACAATGAACGAATCTGAAAGAGACAACCAGACTGAACCAACAATTTTTCCTTTTTCAATTTCATGTATTTTAACCAGAAAAAATAAACGATTAATGTAAGTTCTGTTCTGTTTTAATTTAACAGAACTGTTCAAATTTAACAAGATGGATATGACAAAACGCTTCAAACTCGTAAAATTATCTGTCCCAACCAACAGTTTATCGATTAATAGATTATGCCTAATTAATTCTAAGACATTAGAATTTCTTTACCAATAACAACTCTGAATGACAAAGTGACCAAAAATGTAGCGAATCCAACACCATATGCTACTGCTACTGTAATTACTTGATAAAAATTCACAAAATATTTCCAATTGAAATGCCATAATATCTTCTTTGAAACCACCCAATTTATTGGTTTACAATGCAACAGGACCTCTACTATACAAAAATGAAGTTTAAAGAAATCTACGATCCAACAAGGATGATCTTTCGGAGGAGGACATCGGAACTATCTTAACCATCGAAGAAAGAACTATTGCCAATCGACGTGTAAATCATATATTATTAAATGCGTCTTTACATATAAAGGGCCTTACTGGAAGAAAATTAAAGGTTTACGTGTGTGATAGCGAACGTATATCTATTAAACTGTCAGGAATGTGTTTTTTTGCAGACCTGCGATACTGTCGAATGATGAACTCATTGCAAGCACAGGCTACTGTGCCTTAAAAATTGTCAAATTTCATTTAATTAACTAAACATAAATAAGAATACGAATTTAAAATCCACGTTACCCTAACTTAACCAAACTATAAACTATTCCAAAAATAGACCATAATTATTTTAAACGAATTAGGTATATAAAATTTCGATAAATTACACGGAAAGTTCAAGATAATTTACTGAGATAACCCGTGATATACAAGGTACGTTATACTCTGGCCTATGTCTGCGATGTTAATTATTAATTACATATGGCCCCTAGAGACGAGGATGTTCTAAATTAAGCCTAAGCTTCTTAAATCTAATAGTTTCACACTCGATGTAAAATCAGTATTATCTATATAGGATATTTAAATAAGATATAACGGCAATATAATTATAGAAAGATTTCTAAATTAAAACATATTTAAATAAATGATTTTTAGGTGTACTTTTAGGTCTTTTCGCAAGTAGTTCACCCTACCATTATGCAAAACTAACGACAGAATGTCTCAATATGTTCAAAATGTTAAGGTACAGTCGGCCCATTAAATGTTTATTTTACAATATTAATCCGGTTTGTACTCCTCTACAAGGTTTCAAGGTTTCCAAAATAAGGTAATGCGAAAATAATTGTATAAAGTATGAATTATTACTAAAATATTATCACTTTCTATCACTAATTTTGTAGATTTTTATTGAACAAAGGATATATTTTTATGTTCAATGATATGGAATTGAAGATTATAGTAAAAGTAAGAATGAAATATAGTCATGTTTGTATACGTTTTCTGTCTGTTTGTTATTATACTTATATCTTTCTGATTTTACAACATATTTCGAATCAGTATAATTATGACAATAGAATTTTTGAATGTTGTATTAAAACAAATACACTAAGAAGGAATGCTAGGGTGTCAACTGAAAAACTATTAGATTCGTTAGATGATCTGAGAAGAAGAAGTATTTAGCAGGATCGTATAACTATTAATACACACAGTTCAACAAAATTCAGGCAAATTTGAAGTTAAATAATACAACAAAATATACAATGTAAATATGAATCATATAGAGATCATAATCATATGAGAATAGTTGTAAAACTTTGTATTGTAGAGTGTGTAATATTTGTGGGTATAGGTATGTCTGTATCTATCCAGAGTATACGATAAAGAATGCTCTGTGCAAGCATGTGCCTTTGGTATACATGTATGAGAAGACAACAGGCACTAATTCTTTTGCAAGTAATGTAGTTAGTGCTCAGGGAGAGAAGACAAGATACAGACAAGAAGATTAAATTGCAAGACAAGATAGTAGAAAAATCAGGTGCTTAAGAGATTTTAACAAAAAAGCAGTTTGAACGAAAAATGTAAGGTAAGTTATTTTGATTTAAATATTTGTTTTAATATTTTATTTATATATTTTGTGTGTATATCTCCAAATGTATAATGCTTAGATTACAATTTATTTATTTATTTTATTCCATTTATTGCAATAAAATTTTGTTAAATGATGTAATATTTCGACATTATTTATCTGCTCCGAGGAATTATAAAAAATAATAAATTACAAAGCTTCAACTACTATGTTATCAATTTTTTCCAACCACTTTCTATTAAGTACACCTTATGTTTACACTTTACTGAAAATTCATGATACTTCGTTAGCTTCTAGCTTCGTTATAGCTTTTTTCTTCTTTTGAAATATCTGTAAAATCAGAAAGATATAAGTATAATAACAAATAGACAGAAAACGTATACAAATATGATAATATTTCATTCTTACTTTTACTATAATGTTCAAATAAGTTCTGTTTCCACATTATTTAACATAAAAATATATCCTTTGTTCCATAACAATCTACAAAACTAGTCTTATAAATGATAATATTGTACTAATAATTCATACCTTAACACTTATTTTCGCATTATCTGCTGCTAATTTTGCCTATGAAATAATTATATTACCTCAACAAAATGTAAATATAAAATTAACCTAAAAATGATATCTAACCACAACTAAGACTGTGGTACGAAGGGCGTAGTAGAAAAGGACGCGAGTTTTGGAAACTGTCAGATTAGATTAGAAGAAGTGCGCATGTGCAGTCCTAGCCAATAGAAACTTGTATAGTCATGGATGGCGATGTCTTTTACCATCGTCTAGCTGTGACACGGTTTGGGTTCAGCGCATTGGTAAGCCTAGAGGCAGTTCCACAATTTTTTTTTAAACAGACTATATTTGACGCCTCCATCTTAATATAAATATCAATTTTGTTCCTTTAAAAACGGCCAATTCGCTTTAGTTAAAAAATAAAACTAGTACTTCCTTCCTAGCCGATAATGTTCTTCTTACCCGAAAACGAAACCGGGTTTCTAATGTGGAAATTGCCACGTTAACAAAAATCAATATTCCCGAAATTCCAACCGGGAGGGTAATCAATTTTTTGCTTGATCTTACGTTTCCAATTTAGGTTTTGTCCGATTTTACGGATTATTCGGGAACAGCTTACGTAAATTGTTGCCGCCCTTCTTTGTTCGCGTTTGCTTTCCGTTTAAGGATTATCTTGTTTTTTTTTTCGGATTTTGTCAACAACTATGAAAAAGAATACTTTGAAATTGAATCAACCCCCCGAAAACCCAGGCCATTATTTTCCATAAGAAGCGTTACGCACTGCGCGTCTCGCAACTTAAGTCCGTGGCTGGATAACGTCACATACCTAGGTCTTCACTTCGACCGTCGATTCGGTTGGCATTCCCAAATCCAGAAAGCAATCCAGAAAGGTTAGGGGATATCAAACCTGCAATCTTCTCTGATCTGCCCTTTTAGCAGACTTCCCATCTCCATCAAATGCTTATTTTACAAGATGTTAATTCGGTCCGTACTCCTCTACGGATCTAATGTCTACTTCAAGTTTGTTACACCCAACCAGGTCAAACGGCTTCAAGTTTTCAAAATAAGCTCCTCAGGAGAACATAAAACGCTCCATGGTTTGTCAGAAATAATCAAATTCATAGGGAAACTGACCCTCCAGAAATCAAGCACTTCAAGTCTCAATCATTCCACAAACAACAACTTAGCTCAAGTTCTCCTGAAAACATGCTTGTTCGCGAGCTGGTCGACATGCTGGGAGGTTAGCACCGCGTCACCGCCACGCTCCCCCCCTTTTCCAGGCTGAAACGACCTCATCCGTCGCTACAGTCATAACTTTTGCCCCCATACAGCAGTATCCAGTTTTGTGTTAACTCAGGTTCGCGAATCAATAGAATCGCCGGGCCCTCGTGCCCAATAACGGCTGCCCGATCAGCGGGTGCCATATCCTCAAATTTAATGCAGTAGCAGAAGCGATCCACAGGGGTCAACTGTGAGGCGGTTTCGGTTTAGTGTATTGGTAAGCCGAGAGGCAGTCCCACATAACCCGGTCCAACTTGTCACTCCAGGGCAAGTCTCCGCGACCAGGTATGCGTCATGCATTCCACCGCCTGAAACTTTGAAATTGATTTTCGCCATAGCCTAAAGGAAATTACGAATAATTTAATGATAGAATCGTTTTAAGATAAAATGGAAATCTTTTAGATTTCAAATTAACCTTATATTGGTGACATAAAAATGGATATTGCATGTCTTGTTGCATGCTAATCAAACGAAATTAAAGTAGTTAACGATGCAGCTCCATTTTGGTTTCATCGATATAAAAGAGGTACTAGTAATCTAATAATCCATTATTTATTTTAATGATTTAACAAGACATGTCTTTGATCCTCTTTCCTCTTTTCACGTTATCTCAAATTGAGCTCGTAAAAAAAAATTTACAAAATTATATATTAACTATTAGGTGCTTATATGTACTTTAGTCAGAGATATTTATTGGTGAAAATATAAAGTAGCAATGTAAATAAATATCAACCAATTGTTGCAAAATTGGTGAAAAAATCTTGTAAACATTAAAATTGGATGAGCTACCCAACCTGCCGTATTCTCCAGTTCTTGTCTTCTGATTACTACTTTTTTAGGTGTATGAGTCGTGACCTATCTGAGCAGCGCATACTTTCTTATGAAAATACCAAAAATTGATCGACAGGTATATCAAAGATACCTCGTCCTTTCGAGATGAAATACGTAAATCGCCTGAAAGATGGGAAAAAATAGCAGCTATCCATGGACAATACCTTGAATAAAATAGATTGTACCAGTTTCACACAATAAAGCTTCGAATAAAAAAGAATATCCTTTAAATCCTAAAATTTAAAATGGAATTAAAGCTGTTATATTTCAGTCAATTATTATTAAAAACAAACTGTTTTTATAGAAGTAAAAAAAGGAAAAGATGACGAACGGTCTAAAAAGACCAAAAAAACCTCCACGCTTATTTATGCACTCTTTATATTGTCCTTTAAACTAAATAGAATTAACAATTTTCATATTAAATTTCTTATATTATTAGGTGAAAAATATTATTGAGAAAAATTAACGTTAGGCGAGTCAAGGCTATGTCATGTTAACGCCCTGAGTCCAAATAAAGTAAAACTCTTCTACCCGAGAGGAAGAATGTGCGTCAGGTATAATTATTTTTTTATTCTGCAGACGCTCCGTTATATAGAATGCCCTCTTTTGTTATGATAAAGTGCATTGACTTTACATGGTGTACAGCTTAATATATAATAGTATTTTTAAGTATTCTGTTATACTAATTTATAAAGGTAATATCGCTATATAATTTAAACACTATATACAATACACATCGCAAGAGTAAGAAATTATTTTTAATTTGACTATTTTGAACATCATCTGGTTTAAATTACACATATCTGCAATAAAAAAAACTGTTTGAGAATTTTCAACTCATTCTTAACTACTGATATAGTATACTGAAAACGAAAATAATATGGAAAAAACTTCAAACTTCAGAACGATGAAGATATTGTGAAAAAGGATGTAAGTATTACTTAGCCCAAGAGGATGAATTAGCAGACGAAGAGATCTTTTCATAGATTCATGAAAAAGAAGCCGTTCTGTTTTCATAATGTTCTTATACTTCCATTCCATACACCTCAAAGAAAGCTACAAGAGCTTCGAACTGATTCTTCGTAAATTCACAATACAATTCGAAGATCACGCCTGCTCGGACAACAAGCTTTTGGTGTTGAGTACATGTTGCTGAAAAAAGGTCATTAAGAAAATATCGGCATCTCCACATAAAACTTTTTTTAGACATTAGACCAGGACGGATCCTCAAAAAGAAGGAACGATTACTTTTAAGGGAAAAGTGTTCCAATTCAAAAAAGTCCGCGCGTTATTCAATGTCCCATGGTTTATGACGAACGCCAACACTCACATCGAATGAGACATCTCGTTCGTGAAGAGTTTCACGAACATGCTCAGTGTAATGTTCTCCATAGGCCCCTTATAACAAGACACCAACTTGATAAAATCCCTACCCATCCACAAACCTTGATAAAAACCAACTACGACAATTCCAGTCGTAACACAGAGTCTCTGTCGCCCGCAAAACACTTCGCTATCCCGAACCCGAAGCGACATCATCAAAATACCATTTGGTTGTAGCTGGTCATTTTGGAATAAGAAACAAAAACGTCTCGCCTCCTTTCTTTTCTCTACCCCCTTGTAACAGCACCACTTCCACAGCGCTACCGTATTTTCTTTACCTAACCTAATGTCCTGTCCGGTAATTCTCCCGTCGAGCACATGTATCATTCCGCATCGAAATAAACATGTTTTATTCAACCAGTGTTTTCAGTTCCCTTGCAAATTCCTTCCACAAAATAGTAGTGAGTGTTCCGATAAACGACCGCATCGGCAGCCACACATTCCCACCGACAAGACAAACATTCCTACACATTCACCACTTTTTCAGTTAGTACCAACCTTCAAAAGAAAGCTGTTAAAATTTCATGATATTCTACTCATAAGTTTGTGAGTTTTTGTGCTAAGAGTGACACTACTTTTCCTATTTTCAGACCAATGGATCAAAAACAATTTCGTGTTTTAATTTTTCACTGCTCCGTTATGGGAAAGAATACCGTGCAAGCGAAGCAATGGCTTGAAAAGTGTAATAAAGACTCCGCTCCAAGGGACAACAATAAAATGTTGATTTGCTGACTTGTTAAACGTTGTTGTTGAGACATCCATTATGCAGAGAGCAGTGGACGTCCAAATGATGTGGTAACACCAGAAAACATCCAAAAAAATCCATAAAATCGTTTTGAATGATCGAAAAGTGAAGTTGCGTGAGTTAGCTAACACAAAGATATCAAAAGAACGTGTTTGTTTTATATTGCATGAACATTTGACTATCAGAAAGATATGTTCAAAATAGATGCCGTGTTTGCCCACTGTTGACCAAAAGCAAGTTATGTTTATTTTAGACAGACCTGTTTTAAGGAAAAAGACAAATCTTTCTACAAAAGTGTTATTGAAATGTTAAAGCAGAGCTGAAATGATGCTGTAGCGTTATCTTTATAAAAAAAGGCGTTATCTTTGTTACAACCAGGACTTTTCAGCCCATATGTTAAATTAGATTAAAAAAATATGTGTGGTCAATGGTTTGTAAATAAAATAATACTTTTTAAACCCAGCGAGTAGCCGTGCGGGCTAAGAGCTTTAACTTGTCGACAATAACGTATTGGGATCGAATCTGGTTGGGGCAATAGGTCGTTTAAAAAAGATTAAAATTTGTAAAAGATAACTGAGTGTATTGAAAGTCGCTAAACAACACAACAGTGTTGACAGCGCCAATAAATTTAAAAAATCAAGTCTATTCTTCTTTTCTTCTTCTATTATTTCTAAGTCTAAATCTTTTATTTAGTGTAATAGCTCGTTTAACAAAATTAACCAAATTGTTAAGAAACGAATCGTCCTATGTCAAAAACGAAATCATTTTTGGCTAATAGCTGAAGGTCTAAGTGTAAACAGGCCCTAGATATTTGCTTTTGCAGATCTGTGTTATTGTTACAAGTAAGTGATGTAAGTGCAGTCAATTCAAGGCAATGCAAAGAAAGCAATTTATTTTCTACCCAAATATTTGTACTCACTGTGCGCAAAGGTCTAATATCGGTGATAATTTTCACAATTTTAAAAATAACTATTTTAAGTGAATAGTTTTGAATTTGTCGATTTTAAAGATTCCCTTATTTTCACCAGCAAAAAGGGACCAAAAAAACATCGTAATGTCTCCCTCGGTAACCTAATAAATTCTCAACTCGATTCGTACGAATTAGCGTTTTCTCCCGTTATATGTCGATGACTAACGACAAAAATCAAAATAATACCTTAAATGAAAAGCAAACTTCACGAAAGAGCGGAGCGGAAACCATTTTCGTGAGCCGTTCTGGAATAATCCCTTAATATCAGACAAAGCCCGAATCGGAAACGTAACATCGAGTAAAAAATGGATTACCTTCTTCTCGGTCGGATTTTCGGGAACATTGATTTTTGTATAGACGACTATTTTTTATGTCAATCCGGGAGGAGTTGTAATCGCTCGTAGGGGAAAACAAAATGAGGATGATTCGAGGAGAGTGAAGGAATGGCATTTTTTAAAATTCGCTACGATCGGTTATAAACGTCTTTAAAAAAATTATAGTGTTTATATGTGATATGTGATATATGTATGATATGTCGATATGTGACATGGCTCCATCATTTCACTCCGAAGTCCAATCGACAGTCATCCGAGTGAACTGCACACGATGAACCCGCTCCAAAGCATGGAATAATTTTCATTGACTACCTTGAATAAGAAGGACCATCAACAGCGACTATTACATAGCATTATTGGACCGTTGAAATGAACTCGCCGAAAAATGTCCGCATTTGAAGAAAAATAAAGTGTTGCTTAACCAAGACAATGCACCATGTCAAAAATCCATAGATTGGGCTTCGAATTGCTTCCTCAGCCACTATATTCTCCACATCTTAGCCTCAGCGACTATTTCCTGTTCTTAGATCTCAAAAGAATGCTCGCTGGAAAGAAATTTTCGTCGAATGAAAAGGTGATCGACGAAACTGAGGCCTATTTTGAAGTCCTACTACAAAAATGGGATCGAAAAGTTGGAGGGTCGCTATAATCAGTGTATCACCCTTGAAAGGAATAAAAAAACTAATTTTGCCAACAAAGTATGTTTTACTATGGTAAGCCGAGGACTTTTCAAATGACCTGTTATTTGAGTAGCGTTGGGAACTATCAACTGAAAACGACTATCAACTACTAAGTAAGTGACTACATCTTACTATCGTTTATTTCAGTCGCTATTTTCGTTCGACTGATTTTAGAGCTTTTTATTATCGACTGTTTCAGTCAACTATTTTCGGTAGCTCTTTTTCGACGTACTAGTTTCATTCGACTGATTTTTAAAGTTCTGGCTTTGCCATCCTTGCCTTGAACATAATATGCCGAATGTATGCTTACCTTTGATTTATGTCATATAAATGGTTTTATGTTTTGCTTGTAGTATGATTGTAAATAAAATATATTGTACATTAACATAACAACATATTGGAACTCTATTTTTCAAGATTATTTATTAATGTAATCAGGTAAAAAATAACAACATTTTGATTGATCAATAATTAAATAAATAAATAAATAAAAATAAAAACAATTTTTATTGCATTTATGTTATCTGGCTTATTATAGGGCCCTTTTCATTGGCTTTCTCGATTTTCTAAGTCTCTCGATGTTTGTTCATGCCTTTTGAATGTTAAAACTTTTTTCATTCAAATTTTAACGAATAATAATATTGGTAATAATAATACATTTATTATTAAAGATAAAAAATATATTATTGCATTTAAAAATGCGATGGTTAAACAATTGATAAAGATTGATTGAGAACATGCGATGCAAATATTTAGTGGTCAGTCCTCTTTACAATTACGTCAAATATATAAAATATAAAAGTAATTTTACATCATTCCAAATTTAACCGCTATTTTGAAGCTAATATATTACAGCAATTATTTCTTTTCTTTTAATTTTCCAATGCTCGAAAATAAATATGTACATCTTGGCAAATACAAGTGTTTGTTGGGCTCCATCTGACGTCTCCAACTTAAAACTTGAATTTTATAACCATAACCTCCTTTATAACGTTTTGGCATTTTAGCACAGCTTGTGTTTTTTTTTTGCAATGAATTGAAAATGTTGCCTCTGTGAAAAAATGATAAACGCGTATATCAAGGCAAAAATGCAATTATAAAGTTTCTTCATTTTTTCGCGATGAAGATCGCCATTCAATCAGTTGTTGTACCAGAAAATATTGACATTTTTGCGCGCGAAGTAATATTGCCAGATCGTCATGTGACTTACCGTGAGACTAAAGATAATATATTATTAATTTTAATACTAATAATTTTAATTTTGATAAGATATTGCATGAACAATTAGCTATGAAAAAATATTTGTTCACGTTAGTCCCGTATAATTGAGCAAAAATTTAAAAAAATGCTCGTGTCAATTTGTGTAATGGAATGGTGAAATAATACAATGGCAACGCATCAAGGCTCTGTATAATATCCAGACAGGTGATGAATCTTCAAACAACAGTGATGATCGCGATGAACTTTGAAGCAAATAATCGTCTATTTCTTCGAAATTACCCGACCTGTGGCAATTCTGCTGTTAGTACAACGTATAGCGATTAGTTCCGAATGGTAAACAACGATTTGTTTACCATAAGTGTTTCGTGAAATTCGAAAAGAGAAGTGACAACGAAAAATCATTGTTTATCACGAGAATATAAACTCTCAGCCACCAATGTGACTCTACAAAAGGTCGAATTGATAGATCATTCTCTACTCATACTATTCATCATACAGGATCATAGTATTCTAACAGCACTCATTTGGCAACGAGAAACTTTTATCAAGCATGTCCGCGTCTCAAAACCGCCGCGAACAATAACAAGACGTTGATGCATTCAGAGTTGAAAAAGTGTTACGAAAATTGGTTATGCAATAGTTGGTAACAGGTGGGGCAAAAGTCCCTCTACCATTTTGATTGCCTATAACTTTGCCCAAACAAAAGATGAGTATGGTAGGTATGGTTTTTATAAAAAGTTTGTTTGGTACATTTTTTTTTCGTTATGATTGAAAAATGATATCGGCTAAATGGTGACCGCGATTCGCTACGCAACTTTCGGCTCTTTTTAATGACTTCCTGCAACATCTGATGCTGAATTTCTTGTGATCTACGTTGTAGATAGGTTGAGCTACGTATTTATCATCATGAACAATACTTCGAGAAAAAATAAACCCATTATCGTCAACACTATACTGTCTATTCATTATTAGGCTGAAAATATAGATAACATCCCTAATAAAAAATTCATATTTTTATCGTTGACAATATTTTATGTACAAGAAATTATTTTATTTTTCTACAATACAAAAAAATGTATTCGTTACTTGAAAGTAAGTCTAAATTATGGGTACATAATGTATTGCTATTGTAAAAACAAATAGTAAAACCTATATTGATCTATGGAATTTAGTCATAGGGATGTTCCGATAAAATTCTAAGAAGTATTGTGGATGTAGCCAGACACTATAGGATCAATTATTTCGACAGATACCCTTGAATTCCAACTACCATAGACGAAATTCAGAGATTTGCAACAAGACATGAGGAAAGACTCCACTCCCATGTTAACGCCGCAGTGCTTGAACTTTTAAATAACAGTGAACTGGATCACAGAATCAAAAATACTAAACCATGTGATCTTGTGTAGCTCTGAAGTGATGTCTACTAAATGGTAGAAACACTGAAAACTGCTATTACCTCTTATTTTATTTTATTAGAGACTAAGTAACGGCTACTGGGTCTTCCTAGATAAGAATCTAGTTTTAAGTGACTATACAAACAAATTGTACGTCAGACAAAAATGACTAGTAATAATATATTAATCAAATATTATAATTTCTATATAATCTCCATTAACTGTGTGCAAAATATTTCGAACCCATTCTTACGACATCCGGACAGCCTCAGTAATCACAGTCAACTTAAGTAGCATGTCCTTCAACACTTCATTGTACATTTTTCAATGATTTCCGATATGTTTGTGGTATAAAACACCTACTAAAAAAATCGCATAAACAAAATTCTGATCAAATAACATGTGCAACCAGGTAGAAATCATACTTATTTGCTAACTGGAATTTTTCACCTTTATATATTTCATTTACTGCTCATTAGTTACATCGGCTACACTTTGCAATATTTGAGCTCTCCTTTCACAACTGTCGGTAGTTACTAGCATCCAAATGCATTATAATTATATATGCATTTAAAATTCTAACAATACGTAAACATAAAATTATACATCAGCGTAATAAAATATAAATATAAACACTTTCAAACAACTCATAGAATATTTCATTAGAAAAATCAGCTATTGCCAATATAGAGTGCTGAACAGAATAATGACACCTCAAAATGAAGATCTCAAGCTGATGCAAAAATAAATGCTGCAAGCACTAGTTATTGGGTAGATATTGAGCCCTGTCAGTGTAAAATAAACCTTTACTTTTTCCAACAAGTTTTAAAACTAGTGCGGGCTTACGGTATTCAACAATGAGACTGCAGCAGCCAAAGCGATAGAAATATTATACAAACGTCCCAAAACAAGGTATGTATATTCGTAACGAATATCTGTATAAGGACTTGACGGTAGAAACTGTCGATAACGTTACCGATGACATGAACATAAGCTCCATCAACGCATCAATATTGAGGTTCTTCAGCACCTAGATAATGATGGTTTAGTCAGAAGATCAAAGAAAGTAAAATAATTTGATCTAGTTCAATGATATTATAAGTACACAGTGACATAAATGTTAAGTGTCATTAGGCTACTAGTCTTTGGCTGGTAAGAAAATTAGGCTAAATACAAGTAGCTTATTTATGTCAATTTACTATATTGCTATAATAAATAATAAAATTAATTCCGTAATTTCAGCAAGAATTTAATAAAATCTTATCATACATGCCTTAATCCAATGGGATTTCTTTCAAAAAAGTCTTATTTTTTCTTAATCACAATGGTATATTTTTTACACTTCAGCAAAATGATGGATGTAGTTAGAGAAATGTTATATATCATAAAGTACACCATCTATTGTATAACTATCAAAATTAATTCACAATCCTACCACAAGCTTTAAAAAAAACAATTGGGATAAAAAGTAGGCGAATGTAATTCATTATATTAAAAATTAATATTTGCTTTTAACAAAAAGAAACCTGCGCTACCGGAAATGTTCTCTACCCTGATGTATTTTGACTTTTCGAGCTAAAAGCTATTCCTGACTGATCTTGAATCGATACTGACGCTATTGTCCGTCCGATTCGTACGACTCTACTTCCGAGATCCGAAAATACGAAATTCACTCAACAAAAGCATGATTGAAAACGGCTTTATATGGACGAATTCTGATTATATTTTAAACCTTCTCCGATATGTTTTCTATAAACTACGACTATTCAATATTTCCGAGTTCCGGTTGGTAATTTATTTGCAGCGTTTCGTATAACAAACTTTTTAATTACAACATACAATTCATTTTATAGCTGAAAGCCCGATGAAAATATGAGAAAATACGAGGGCAAAGTGTATAGTTCTCTGTTTGACAAAGAAATATAATTTTCAGTTAAATAAACAATTACCTTACTTTGTTACATAATCTCCCTTGACGTCAAACTGCTAGAGCCAACGTTTCTTCAATGTCCGTTTACCTTCCTAGAAGTCTGCAAATATATTCATCTACTACTCTCTCAACTTCCTCATTGAATGTGAAGCGGTTAATAGAAACAATATTTCCAGTACGCTTATTTTGGACTGAACCTACTGTTTAGCATTGACTAACTTAGTAATCATTCCAGAAGACATCCGGTCTTAACCATTTTAGTTACTGACGGGACAGGAATCATTATCTCCATTGGATTTTGCACTCTTGCCTTTTGGACAATCACAAACATAAGTTTACAAACACAACTATCGCAAGAGTAGGAGGACCTTTACTGTGCCAACCAATGTATCACTGTAATTATGATTAGGACTCCAAATACCAGACCCTGTAGTAGTATTTCCAATATAATTTTTTTATAACATCTTTATTAGATACGCTTAGTACGATCTTAATTTACAATTAATTTATTACTACTTTTCCTATGTACTTGGATTAATTAACAAGCAAGACGAGTGCGAGAAAATACATCAGTATGTATTCCTCAATTATAAAGTTATAATTATTTATTAATTATTAACTGATAGCTATAGTTTACACTAAATGTATACACTTTATATAAGTTCGTATGGTTTTGTTCGTTTCAATCTCCAGACATCCTGCGCGCTGTCCAGCACTAGTATTGCTTCCACGTTAGTATGATTTAGTAATCTTCTTTCGTGTTTCAAGGCGAAATCTTGGATAACTTCGCAAATCCATTTGATTTCCAGGTCATCGTGCAGTTCTTCATTAGTTACATAGCGATAGGCATTGGTAATCAATCGAAGAACCTTGTTTTGACAGCGTTGTATGACTAGTTGATTTGAATTTTTACTGCAACCCCATATTTGCACCCCGGTCCAAATTGGCTTTATAATTGTATTATAGATCAACCTCTTTGATTTTAGATCAAGTTGAGAGTATCTTCCGACTAACCAGTATAGTTGTTTTATTTTGGTTCTAATGTGTTTTGCTTTTTGTCTAACGTGATGCTCCAATATGAATGGCATCAAAATACATTCAACGGTCTTATTAGTGAGTGTGCACTATAGAAAATAACATTCAATAGCTTAAGTAACTAAAATGGCGACCGCTAAATATGTAAATCCCTAAAATATCAACATGGCCACTGTGCTGTATACTAACTTTACATAGAAAATACATGGTTATCAGCAAGTATCACAATAGAAAAGAGGCAAATAATTCAAAAACCCTCTTTTCTTTAGCAGGTTTTATTCATTCTCCGGCAACCAATCTTGGAATGATATCCAAAAAGTTTAACCTCAACTAGTTGACTATTTATCTACATTACTTACAGGCCAACATAAATACTTTCATACGTTATTTGTTTAATATAAAAGTAGTTAAACATTTATTAACTCTTCTGGTTTTTCCCAGCAAACGTTGGTCCAGAAACCTTGTCATCATTCTCCAGAAGACTCCATTACTCTATCTTTGACTTCAAAAAATTCTCCTTCTATGCAAATCAATATCTCAACTTAACTGAGTCTATATAGCATTGAAGGCTTGGTGTATTATTTTAAATTTAGAATAGAGTATTTCTAAACTGATAAATACTATTAATTGGATAAATTCCTTCTTTCTATGGCAATGCTTATTTTACATACGTTAAGTTAAGCAAGGAAAGTGAGCATTCATATATTTTGTAAGCCTTTTGATTCTTTTCTCTTTCACTGATTATTATATTACAACAAAACACGAGTTGCAACATATATGTGGAGTATATCACTTGTTCTGGTCAACTAACTTCATACCAAAATTATACTAATTGGTAGATTTTACAAAAGGCACCAAGTTACGCGTGTTTGAGGCTATTTCATAATAAATGTAACAAAAATTATCGTTATATTAAGGCCGCTGTAGTCACTCAATAACATTACCGTTTATTTAAAAAAAATGCCATTATCGAAAAAAGAATTTCCATCAAAACGAAAATGTAAAATATAACAAATACAAAATATTACTTGTCACATGTAAAAAAAATAACTGAGAAAAGACTATCATTAAATGCGAGGCCTTTTTAGTGTTGGGCAACGTAATATTTTGGCCCTTTTCATTTATTTCTGAGCCAACAATATAGAGAATTATTTAGATAGTAGAAAAGTGAACGTTTTATAAGAGCATTTGAAACTAAGGATGGCCAAATTTGACTAATAATATACATCTAACCAATTTTACTGGATAAACACTAACGGGCCGATGTATTATCAATTGACGATGCTAATTAAAACTGAACTAATTATTTTATTAAAATAGGCTAATCAAATAATGTTGAAACTTTGATTCTCTCGATCTTGTGAACTTTATACCTAATGAAATCTCTCAACGAACCATAGAGAGCGAGAGAGAGATTATATAAAAATTCTTAAGTAGCTTAAGATATTTTACAAAAAATATAGCCCAAAGCTAGGAAAATAGCACCAAAATATAATTTCGATAGTTTCGAGTTGTTGAAATTATTTTAATACTAAGGGAACTAAGGGTGTATATTTCAAATAACTCACTATAAGCAACCTTCTATGTCTCTATAATCAAATTCCCACCACGGCTCGACAACATAGAGCAGCTGCATCCTCTTAAAAATTAAAATAATAAAAGGGCTAGTTTTAATAATAGATGCGGTGAATCGGATAAAACCTTTTCTATTTTAATGGATCCCAAAAAAACTTAGCTTACCGTTGGTATTTAGTCGTTAGAGATTATCGAATAATAAGGACCAGGTACCAGAAAAAGTTACCCTAACAATAATGTAGTGCCTTGTTTAAATAAAGTACATCAGATATCAAAAGAATTGTTAAGGCCAATAGGCAACATATATAAATCGATAACAATTACTTCTTAGTCTAATCTTTAAAAAACAATTTTTATTTGTGATGAAGCGGAGTCCTTATAACGCTTTTCAAATAATTGTTTCGCTTGAACGGTATTTTTCTCTTGATGGCAAGCAGTGTAAAAGTAAAACACGAAATTGTTTTTGGTTCATTGTTTTGAAAATAAAAAGTAGTGCCACTTATAGCAAAATAACTCACAAACTTATGAGCAGACATATATAAATGAAATATATCATGAAATGTTTACAGCTTTCTTTTGAAAGTTAGTACTAACTGAAAAAGCGGTGAATGTAATGGGCTATACTACATATTGATTGCCTATTTGCAACACTGTTTCTGTGTAAATAATCCGATACATATATATTGCTCAGTTTACATTCCAAGTCTTACATCTTATATTTTAGTCTATGGTATGGTACGAAAATAAGCGTTCAGGGAAATGTGTGACTTCTAAGATGCTATTTAACGTTGTTAGGGTACCCAAAACATGAAAATAAAGAATAGTGCGCGAAACCGACATTTAAGTGACGGAGACCGACGAGCATTAAGAGGAAATGTGACCCGGCGACATAGGCTTACCAAACCAGCAGCACAAATCATTTGAGTATTACTGTATCAACAAAAAAATTGCGCCTGGTGCTCCACAAAACCATCAATCGTAGAAAAGTATGATTGCAAAACCCTTTATAATAGAAGGCGACACTAATCTGCGAAAGAGGTGGTGCAACAACCATAAAACCGGGACATTTCATGAATGGAAAATTGTAGTATGGTCCGATGAATCATCACCTCAACACAAGAAGCTAATAATATTATATAAAACAAAATATGTCATCCTAAATATTCAACACCAAAGATTCTTAATGAAAGCGACACAATATGAATACCTGTAAAAATACTTACAAATAATATTAAATGACTAATAGGCAATAGAATCTCAACTCAACGATCAACAAGTAGGCAAAAAATATGAGAACAGATTTCTTGATCATGAATGTTTTGTTCTTTAACTTAAGACTCCATAACAGCTTGTGATTCGTACGCTGGAGTACTCATAATATTAACTAAATAATATTCGGTTCTTGAAGCGGATTTTTAAATAATTTGATTAATATAAGATATAGCTATCAAATATTGATAAATATACAAATACAAATATACGTATTTCAATGAAATAAACGGATATCCATATAAAATAAAAGTACAATTTATAATTTTTAAGATATGTAACATTATCTGAAATCTACCATATATTTCAAAAATTCATTAAAGATTGATTATCGATCGATTCACCATAAAATTCCTTATAATTTCCATAAATTTCATTAGTATGCTATATTTTTGATAGAAAATAACTGCAAAAAACATAAAAATAATTTTAAAAAATAGTAAATTTTCTGGCTATACATACATGGCAAAAGTGCCAAAGTCTGTTAGCTCTCCGATAGAGATAAAAAATGTTAGTCTCCTTTTCACCAACTTGGGTATCTAGACTCAACCTACTGTTTTATCCGGTCTACTCAGCCTGGTTATTGCCGTGATTGGGATCATTTCCTGGTCGGCTTTTGCACTACTGCTTAAAGACAAACATAATTGTTAAACAATCATAAACATTGAACACATTAGAAGAAACATTTGAACCCGCAACTGTCGCAACAGTAGGAGGACCATTCTGTCGCCTATACTACAGCGCCAACCAAGCCGGCACAAATAAACATTGTATATAGTGTTCACATTATTTTGTCTATACTCTGTACAATTCAACACGAATATTTTATTAATTATAGCGTCCATTTTTATTCCCTAATTTGTTAAAATTATTTGTTATAATTTGTGTAATCTTTTGGAAGGTTGGACCCACTGACAATTAATTTTAAGCTTATTTTAATAAGTTCTTAATTTTATAATATTGACCATTATAAGTCTCTTAAAATTATAAAAAACAAGTACTCAAATTAAGGAAGATTTATCATCTACCGATTAATTAAAACAAGGAAAATAACAGGCCTTTATTAGGGTAGTCAATCACATTTGACGTTGAGCGTCTTAGGCCGATCAATACTGTTTTTTTTTCGTAATTAGAAATATAAATTGGGTAGAAGCCAAATAACTTAAATATATTTTCTTTGTTTGATACTATTACAGTCGATATTGTACCAAAATTAATATCACAATATAGTCTCACAAAAAATTGTGTAATACTACACTACAGAACAAAAAAGTTCGTCAAACTCTTAATCAGCTTAACCATATTCTTTTAAAATTACTTATAAATATCTAGCTTAAAATCGCAATACTTCTATTATAGTATTTCATATTTATATATAAATAATGTCAAAACTTCAAAGAAATAGGTACACAAATCGAATATGTCGTCGCCTCGTTTATCAGGGACTTGGAGATCAGATAACGGACGAACGTGTGCAATATTGTCAAGAGTTTGAAAGGAATCAAAGAGAGATGAGCAGATCGCATAACAAAGGAAATAAACAAACGGATAAATATAATGTTCTCGTGTATTACATTCGTTATCAAGTAGTTGAAAAAATCCGAATAGCGAGTTAAGAAATATTGTGATATATAAATATACAGAATGTGAATTAATTTTAAACGTCTTTCCAAATTATTTTTATGTGTAATTATATGTTATTTGAAATTTAGTAGACATGATCTGCTCACACGTCTGTATTGTAAACAAGAATATAAATTTGAATAGTATGCAAAACGCAAGAGACGCTGATCCACAATTCTGACTTTCTGAAACTAACAGCTTAACATTAATTCCTGTTGACTCTGTGATCTGTCGTAAGAAATTCATAATGATCAAGACAACTAGTTTTTGACGACAAAAGTAATTCGACGAATTTCTCACAATTTTATTGTACACAATTTTTAAGAAAATAATATATTGCGTATTTTTTAGAATATCTTAACACAATATTATTGGAAACACATTTGTTTATATTTACAAAACTATACAAAATAGGATCAGCTCATACAATCGCCAAGTTTCTTTGATCAGATATTTTACAAACATTAATTGAAAAGGACCAAATCGTAGATGGTATAATTACAAATGGTCGTGCCTGCTTGACTATGATAGTTATATCAATAATATGGACAAAATAGTGACCCCAAAGAAAACATTCATATCACATCCTCGATAATGTATTAAATGAAGAAAAACATAGAAAGAAAGAAGAAAACTAACCTGAAATATTAATTGATCAATGATATTAAATAGTTTCAATAGAAAGTTTCATTTTTCCTTGATGATTGATCATATTACTAATAAATGTAACTATTCAATATAGTTTCCATGAGCTTAAGTGTATTTGTTACAGTGATCTTCTAACCTGTGAATTCTAGCATGGTTACTATTTTTTGGATTTAATGTGATTTGTGAACATATAGAACAACTAGTATATCGGGTGAACAATTTCAATTTAGTTTTTGGGGCTATAAAAGTTTCTGTCAATTCTTCCATCCAACTGGTCCAAAAGGCATAATAATTCTAGTTATTTTACTAAGCTGTTATGCTATATTACTATTATACAGGAAAGCAATGAATGAACTTTTCTTGACTTATAAATATTTTAAAAGTTATAAAACATTTTACCTGCTAAATAAACATTAAACAACACAAATTAAATATTATTACCTTTAAAAATGTTTATTTAAAATTTAACTCAAACTATTTCTAATATTTATAATAATATTTTGCTTAAAACAGTAGACGAAATCAAACAATTAAAATGCCATACAGCTGTTCCTATTTCGATAAATGACCAGTACTTAGGCTAATAAATAGTACCACTTTAATATCATCTAACTGTACATATATTGCCGGAAACTACAAACTAGTTTTTAAAATACCCAGATAACATTTAAAATGACACTGATAAAATATTTAACAATAAGTAAACAAATCAACTTCCCAGGAATGTTTTAACGATAATGTGAAAAATACAATGAATCTGATTATTATCAGCTATAATATTTTAAAACAAAATTGAATATAAGGAATTAATATTATATCACGCAGAAATGGATTAATGTAAATTATATACCGATTAGCAGCTGATATAAGGTTAAGTTCTCAATGCAGTACAGTTCAACTAAATGATATGATACTACAGATATTAATTAAAATCAATTAAATTCTAATTAACGATATACAACAAATTATTACTTATAAAATAATGTACTTTCAATTCGAATAAATAGAGAAATATACCACTGAATAAATGTTTTTTATTTTAATAGTTTTCTTACCATCAAGAATGCTGTTTAAAAAAGCACAAAAAGGTATTATAATGAGAGGAACTTTTTCAATAAGTATAAATAAATAACTTAAAATAAAATACTACTTTTGTTTCTTGTTAAAATTTTAACAAAATATCGACAGAGCACTCAATCTAAGTAAAAATTTACGAAAAAAAAGTTTCTTATTACACACATTAAACTAGAGCGAGCAGAAGCAATTTGACGCCAACTGAGATTGAGCCACCAAAAAGCTTTTTCTACACGCATTGTAATTGTCCAATTGTTGATAGAATAGAATTATATGTTTACTATACAGAAAAATTAAAAATATGTTAAACTTACGACACTAATATAAACTTTTAATTATTCGTAAATATAGTATATAGTATATATAACAAAAAGGAATTATATTATTAAAAAAGTATTATATAATTAAAGTTAGTTGCGTGTTATATCATAGAGTATTAATATATACAATTGATTTTCTTTTGACTTATAATGTTTTCTTGTTATTTTGTTTTTGTTTCTTAACTAATCTTACATATTTTCACGCCAAATTAAAAATATAGGTTACAAACAAACAATGTTAAATATTTTGACCAATATACTGAGTTAACTGAGTTAACTAATTATTACCATCTATTAGGAAAAATCGAATTTACTATTCCCCAACATTATAATATTACCACAAGTCCTAATATTATAGACTAGAACTATTAAACGTCATAATTATACAGTCAAATTAAAAACAATACATTTTAGATTTTTTTTGAAAGCAAAATATATTTGAGACTGACCGCTTTCTGTGAGTTTGACAAAAATTATTTTAATCGGGTCACTAACAACCGCAAATGAATAGTAAAAATGCAGATAAACAAACTTTTATGATAAAAGGTATGCTTTAAATTTCAAATAATTCATAAAGGATGGAACGGCGTAGTATTAGAGTTGAAATAAAAATTCCTTTTTATTTTATAGCTCTAAAAGTAATAAATAATTAATAAAATCTCAAGGGCATATTAACACATCTGATTTGGCGCTAATTTTAACATTGATTTACCAATTTAACATACATATTTGCTTTAATTATTTATAGTAATTAGGCAAAATTTTAAGTTCAATGTGCCTAAGAAGAAGGAATTTGCCGATATACAGCCGTAATTTGATTTAACATTAGAATACATGAATGAATTGATTATTGAATCCACACATTGCAGTCTTTGCTTGTTGATATTCTTCCTTATTTCATCCTCCCTCAGTATATATTCGGTTCCTCTTCAAGCTTTCTTTTACGTCCTCATTATGTGCTTCTGTGCTTGGTTAGAGGTCTATTGATTATCTAAATTGTTCTAAATCGATCAGGAATTCATCGATATGTTAGATAGATTAGATAATCGTATTTCGATAATGATCTCTAATATCTTTTGAAATGATAAAACCAAAGCAATATTTTTTTGTTACACTTTTCCTGAATTATAATATTATAAATTTCTATTCACTTATTGTTTCCCCTCCTTTTCACGGTCTTCCAAAGTAGGACATTATGTTCTTGTCTCGTTCTTATTTCTTCTTTTTATCTCCTTCTTTCACTTACCTTTCTTAATAACTTTTTTATTTTTTTAAACATTCCAATCTGGGTCTGAAATTTTTTGTCATTCTGTTTATTTAAATTTTCTCTTTTTAATTCATTCTTCAGATATTTTATTAATATTAAGAACATTCTAACAATTTCTTCGTAGTCCTTACATTTTACTCCTAGGTTGATTTGTTTTCATCTGTTGAGGGAAAATAGAAATTTTCTGTCTTCTATTCTTCACTTCTTTAATTAATTATCTTTTCTATTTTTTATACTAATCATTTTTGATGCTGTTTCATCAAATACTACTTTCAGTTTGTAACTGTGATGTAAAACTTTTTTATAGAGATATGTTAAACTGTTTAACAACTTACTTAAGTACTTATGCGAAATATATTTATAGATTTAATCGCCACAAAGATTCAATAGTTTGTCGTAAAATTGATACACGTACAATATCTATAACAATACCATTAATATCAATATATCTTAGAATTGAATCTGTTTATTATTAACTTACTGAAAAATTGTTGACCCAATTATAATTTTTTTAACTATTCTTAATAATAGAAACATTAATACTAATGAAAACTTTTAAAATAGAATAGATCCCTTAAAAATTATATAAATAAAGAAGCGAAAGAACAAATCAAACGCAAAAAAAAATATAATTTATACGAATACTACACATATCCACATACAAATAAACAAATAATGGAATTAACTCCGCTTAAATAAATATTTTATCATATTAATCCACTTTGATCTAGTTTTCGTCGGATATTATCAGAAGTCGGAATTAATTAAAGTGGCGTTTAAAAAAACTATATTTTCATTGTTAATTAATTCTTAGGAAAAGTTATAATACTCATGTCTCTTCAGTGCCAAAAGGCCCATAACCCAACTTATTTTGCAAAATTCATAATAAGTGAATTTATTTCATTAACGTGATGAAAAAAATATCTTCACTACATAGTATAAAACAAAGTCGCCTTTTCTGTCCCTATATCCCTATGTGCGCTTAAATCTTTAAAACTACGCAACGGATTTTGATGCGGTTTTTTTCAATAGATAGAGTGATTCAAGAGGAAGGTTTATATGTATAATACATGCATAATATACTAAGGCAACATTGCTAATTTTAGAGGTTTCTAACGTGATGTCGTAAATTAACCTATTTTTTCAGGCTTATTTAGCAATTAGCAAAAACGCTGCCTAACCCTACGAGTTAGATCAAATTAATGTACTACAGTATTGTACACCATAAAAAGGTCTACAAAAAAGTCCGCGATGGTATATGATTATCTTTTAGGGATAACCCACATTAACCATTTTTATTGTTTACTTTTTACGTGAGAAAATGGCTTATTTGCGAAGCTATTTTAAGCAATACGGCATTAATCCTTATCGAATTAAGTACCTTAAATACAGTGTGCAATTAATATAGATCAATATGGTTCCTTACAGCATGTAAATTAAACAAATATTTTCGGAGATATTACAAATTTAAAATTTGCGTTTAAAAATGTGTAATGTAATAAAAATTGTATGAATTTAGATATTCCAAAGATAGCAGGAAATCTTCATAGTAAGTATAGGGGAAGAGGAATTGTTTTACTCCAAATTTAATGCGTGCAGGCCAAGGGCAGTAATGAATGAACCAAAAATACTGGATCGATTTTAATCATGTTTTCATTGAGTGACATAGGCATATATATTTTATGCCCGTGCAAAGTCGGAGCGGGCCGCTATGTTTTTATATACAACGTTCATATTTTTTCTGTAGTGTATTTAATTTAGTATCAGCATTGCACCCGTGCGAAGCCGGGGCGGGTCGCTAGTTTATTATAAAATGTCGACTATTTTTCTTCAATGTATTGAAATACCCTGTGATTATTGTTTAATTTGGTTCTAGAAGTTAGAAGTAGATTTGCAATAAATATTGGTGCGTTCAGTTAGCGGTACTCCGAGTGGGTGGAAAATTTCATTCATCGTCTGAAGTATAAATAATCTGCAAAATATTGATGAATTTTGAACTTTCTTCAAACACTATACACAAAGATGTAATCACAATTTAATAGTTACGAACAAAAACCAAATAATTTATAAATTAACAACGATTGAACAAGAAAAGAAGCAATTTTAATAAAATAATTTTCATAATTTTCTAAATAATTCTAATAAGAAAGACCACCCTTCAAGAATATTAAAAAATCTTTCGAAAAAGAATTGATATTAAATTATAAACAAATTGTTTAAAGAAACAGAACAGAACAGTTGTCAATCTTTTTAAGCTGAATAGTTTAGAACTGCAGTTCACAAATGTTGAACTCAACACTCACAAATCGGAAAGTCTTTCAATTTCCCATGAATAAAATTATTATTTAGGTGTTTTGGTATTATCCAAGCATCTATCAACCTATTTGCCAAATTCTTGATCGAAGTAGAGAAACTCTTAGAAAATCAAAAACCCACGTCTAATATATACAGATATTTTAAATATTATAAAATATTTTACCTGCTATAATAAATAAATATTAAACAATATAAATTAAATTGATTATTTGTAATCCATCTCAAATTATTTAATATATATATATATATATATATATATATATATATATATATATATATATATATATATATATATATATATATATATATATTGCTTAATGTAGTAGATTAATCCAAACTTATATAGTTTAAAATTAGCTATTTTTTAATGAATATTTAATTTTTAAAACCCATTCTTTTACGAAGCACTATCTAAACTCTCACGCTTATTTTTAAAATTCAATTTCTAAAAAATAATAAATCTGAACCACAATAGTTTACCTCAATAAATTTGTATTTAAACACCTGATACATATGTTAGTATTCACAATTACAATTAGTTCTATTATTTTAATATAAACTAAGTACGTTAAATCTATTAAAAATAAAAAGGAAGCATCTTTCTTGAACTGGTAAATTGAACTGGAAAATTTTATTATATTAATGCACATATTTTACTAAAATCTAGACGGCGATGGACATTGTTACAAAACAAATGTTAAAAATTGTAAATGAATGACAACAATAGAATCTAACCTCTAAAATGATTCGCTTAAGACCAGGGTGAAAATGTTTGTATTCATATCAGATTAATTAAAGGACATAAAAACGGTATTAATATTATTAAATAACAAAATTTTATTGTTTATTAATAAGTTGAGTACAATGAATCGAAAACTTACCAGCAATAGCGGCTAATAATTGCGGAAATGTTCCTTTGAATTTGTCCGTAATACTATCTGGAAGTATCATTCTGCTTGGTTTTTTCTTCTCCCTTTTCTGGGTTAAAATAACATAACCCTCACACAGCCCGGTACACTACGGTGCGAGAAAGCAAAAATGGCAATAAGGACCAACGTGACCTTGCCGTTAAGGTAGGAACCTGTCTCCGTGGAATGTTGCCAAAATAAGAACGGAAGGAATCCAATGTCTGGGCACAATTGTTACGGTGGTGTGCCCGACTGAAATGTGCTGCTGCAATTTGCGGACCGTCTGTGCGTGTCCCATACACGGGCTCGATTGAATGATGATCGGGACACCGGGCAGTGGTTAAACGAAAGAAACAGACAGCTGGGTGCAATTGAACGGCGTCAGAATGGTTTCGAACAAAGCGTATTATAATAATAGAGCAGAGTTGTACAAACAATGGCCCGCTGGCCACATGCAGCCCTCCAACTCTTTTTTCTTCTTCATTTAAATAACAAAATTATTTAGAGATAATTTTTTTTGTAATCCCAAATGATTTGATGGATAAATTATTCTATTAGTTACGTTTTTTTACTACGTTATAGTTCAAGTTTCTTTCTCTATTGAGAAGCGGAATTTAAGTGAAGAAAACCGTGCCTTAAATGAGAAGTGGAAATTAGACTATTTTATCTCCAACAGTAACAATAAAATTCAGTGTTTGATTTGTATACAAGTTCTGTCTGTAAGTAAAGAATATGATGTTAAACGACACTTACTTCTTTAAATGAAGAAAATTATAAAAACATGTTTTTGAAACAAGAAAAGTTATGAGAACCGAGTCCAAAAAAAAACTAATACAGCAAACAAGTATGTTTTCTAAAATAAGTACAGAGAATGAACAAGGTTTGGCTGTCTCTTATGAAGTCTCACTACAATTAGCCAGAGCTAAGAAACCCCTTAGTGATGGAATTTTATTAAAAAATGCCAAGTTGAAAAAAGTTGAGCGAAAAGTTGGAATCCGTAGCACTATTTCAACAAACGGTGGTGCGACGAACAGATGACATGGGTGATTATACTTCGAAAAGTAACAGTTCCATTGAAAAGTCCCCGACCTACCATATTAAAACATATTTTTTTTGCAAAATTAGTTTTTTATTCAAAATAATTCCCTTCAAGGATGATGCACTGATTATAACGACTCTCCAGATTTTCGATACCATATTTGTAGTACGATTCGTCCTTTGCTTCAAAATAGGCCTAATTTTCGGCGATCACCTCTTCATTCGACAAAAATTTTTTTCCCAGCGAGCATTCTTTTGAGATCTGAAAACAGGAAATAGTCGCTGGGGCCAGATCTGGAGAATACGGTGGATGAGGAAGCAATTCGAAAACCAATTCAAGGATTTTTGACACGGTGTGTCAAAAATCTTATCTTGGTGAAGCAGCACTTTCTTTTTCTTCAAATGCGGCCGTTTTTCGGTGATTTCGCCCTTCAAACTGTCCAATAACGCTATGTAGTAGTCGCTGTTAATGGTCTTTCCTTTTTCAAGGTAGTCAATGAAAATTATTCCATGCGCATCACAAAATACAGACGCCGTAACCTTACCAGCCGACTGTTCCGTTTTCCCACGCTTTGGAGCGGGTTCATCGTGTGCAGTCCACTCGGATGACTGTCGATGCAGTCCACTCGGACTTCGGAGTGAAATGGTAGAGCCATGTTTCATCCATTGTCACATTTCGACGCAAAAACTCGGGTTTATTACGCTTGATCATCTTCAAGCACCGCTCCGAATCATCAACTCGTCGTTGTTTTTGGTCAAAGGTGAGCTCGCACCACACCTACTTTGCAGAGAGATTTCTCATACCCAAATATTGAGTTGAGTTGATATTTCAGTTTTTATCCATTTTATTCACAATAACAAAAGTTGCTTCACTCAAAATACTATAATTCACAAACTAATGATCCAACAGCTGTAAAATTCATACACGCATTTGAGGGTTAGGGCTAACTAAAAAACATATATATCTAATTCCAGTAGCGCCATCTGCCATGTGTCAGGTCGGGAACTTTCTAAATGATCTGTTACATGTTATTTAAATCGATAACACTAAAGAAATATGTAAGGCTTTGTTGTTTGTTTGTTTATACATTTAACGATTATATATTTATATTTAGTAATATATATATATATATATATATATATATATATATATATATATATATATATATATATATATATATATAAATATATATATATATATATATATATAAATATATATATATATATATATATATATATATATATATAAATATATATATATATATATATATATATATATATATATATATATATTTACAGGTGCGTGTAATGATAATTTACACTAACCAATGAAATGCAGCCAGACGACGTTCTTAGCGCCTTCCTGCTAAGATCACGCAAAACAAATTCTTAATTCTGAAATTAAATGTATTAATTTAAGACCCTATATATTAGTCTTTGGTTATTATTGACATTTCTGTTTGGAGTTTCTGTCGGTTGGTTATTGAACAGCGTATAAAAATATTTTCGCGTTAACTAAAACAAGATGGAGTTAATTGGGTTGAATGGATCGTGATAGATAAATGTTTTGTTTTAGTCTGATTGCTTCATTGATAGGCTTAATAGAGTCACGATTAAATTCATTTATTTTATTAAATTTTGTGGTAAAACAGACCAGCGTTACTGATTAAATGAAATACAATATACGTTTTTTTTAAATAAGACACCAATCAGTCAATCAGTCCCCATATAGTAATTAGCCCGTAACAAATTTTAAATAAGATATACTCTTTTAAATAAGATGAACTCTCAAAACTTTACTTTTGACGTTCATTAACAAATCAATTGTAAAGTCCCCGGCCTGACACATAGATGGCGCTATTAGAATTAAATCCATATGTTTTTTAGGTAGTCCTAACCCTCAAAAGATGCGTGTACAAATTTGACAGCTGTTGGATCATTAGTTTGTGAATTATAGCACTTTGAGTGAAGCAACTTTAATTATCGTGAAAAAGTGGATAAAAAGGAATTTCTCGTGTTGATAAAATGTTGCTTTTTAAAGGGAAAAAATATAGTTGAAGCAAAAACTTGGCCTGATGAGTTTCCCGACACTGTCCCATGAAAACCATCAAGGATTAGTATGCTAAGTTCAGACGGGGTGAAATGAGCACCAAAGACGGCAAATGCTGTGGACGCCCAAATGAGGTTGTTACCGACGAAAACACTTTAAAAATTTACAAAATTATTTTGAATGACCGTAAATTGAAATTGAATGAAATAGCAGACACTCTAAAGATATCAACTGAACGTGTACATCATATCATTCACGAATATTAGCATATGAGAAAGCTCTGTGTAAAGTGGGTGCCGCGCGAGCTTACTTTTGACCAAAAATAACGACGAGTTGATGATTCGAAGCAGTGTTTGAAGATGATCAAGCGTAATATACCCGAGATTTTGTATCGATATGTAACAATGGATAAAACATGGCTCCATCATTTCACTCTGAAGTCCAATCGACAGTCATCCGAGTGGACTGCACACGATCAACCTGCTCCAAAGCGTGGGAAAACGCAACACTCGGCTGGCAAGGTTATGGCGTCTGTATTTTGGGATGCGCATGGAATAATTTTCATTGACTACCTTGAAAAAGGAACGACCATTAACAGCGACTATTACATAGCGTTATTGGAGCGTTTGAAGGGCGAAATCACCGAAAAACGGCAGCATTTGAATAAAAATAAAGTGCTTCTTCACCAAGATAATGCATCGTGTCAAAATTCCGAATGGGGCTTCGAATTAGTTAAATTATATCAAAAGTATTGGCTTATTAGACACAATTTCAAGTTATCATTAGATAGCAAGGTATTGCCATTCGAATGAATACTTCTTTCACATGCGAAGCATATAGTATATACAGTCTATAGTTTTGTACATACGTCATCTAAATTTGTGACGTCAAAACGTCGCAATGTTGCCGTATCAACTCTGAGTTTCAGTTCAGTGTTGGCTTTGGCGTACAACAAAATTTTAATCTAAATAAAATAAATAAACAAAAATACTTTTATGAAATATAGTTTATTTGAACATTATAGAAAAGGTAATGCATATATTATCGAAGGAATTAAAACTACAATTAAATACAGAGTTATAACAGTTTGTAGGTTAGGTTAGTGATTAGTATTTACGATGAATTATTTTCCATAGCACCTATGCGTTAAAGTTCTAGGCGAGTTTGTAGTTGTTTGAACTGAACAATTACACACATATCTGGGTTCCATTCTCATCACCCTTCCTTAGAAATTGGCAGCATTGAATCATATCATATTCAGAAAGTTTAATTCAAGTGAATAACTAAGCTGTTAATTTCCAACCTATCTAACATTTGTTCACGATTTCAACTTATGGAAATACATTAAATATTTCGATGACGTATGTACAGTAGTACTTTGGATAGACTGCATTTGATAAACTATAATCATAAGAAATGCTTATTGAATAGCAATAATAAAAAAAAACTCAAGACCAAAATCAAAAACTCAAGCAATATCTTCAACGGATATAATATAGTGTCAGAAATTAAATTTATGAACTATAATCATTCCCGACATATGATGTGTGCCGGTTCTAAAGAGTAATTACTCAAGAAAAAAACTTGCTGTAATAAATAAGCACTTGATAGAAACTTTCGTGATTATTTTCTAGATACATCGACATTTTAAGGATACTGATGTAAAAAATCTATTTTTCTTCTCGAAATGTATTAACTATTGCGCAGTAGTTTTATTGCAACCTCAGTAAACTTTATTGGCCAGATACAGCTCCCTCTGACTTCTGGCTCTTCCAGCGTCTCAGAAAAATGTCACGTCATCAACAAGCAAACAATATTATAACACATGTGCTGAAAAGTCCCGGCCTAACACACAGATGGTGTTAGTTTTATTCTATTAACCGCTTTTACAGTTATTTCTATCCTCCAAAAGAAAGCTGTTATAATTTCATGCTATTCTACTCATGAGCTTATGAGTTATTGTGTTAAGAGTGGCACTAATTTTGTTACTTTCAAAACAATGGATCAAAAACAATTCCGTGATTTAATTTTATACAGTTTTTTATGGGCAAAAATAACATTCATGAGAAGCAATGGCTTGAAAAGTGTTATAAGGACTGCGCTCCATCAGAAACAACAATTAAATGTTGGTCTGTTGACTTGTACCAAATGAGGTGATAACCCTTATATGAGATTTAATATTCATGAGATTTAACTCTTGATACACAAATTAATGTATTTATTCCTGCAATATTCCTTTAAAATTAATTTACATTCCAATATTAAATTAAAACATTCCAATATTAAAAAACAAAAAAACTTGAACAAAGTAATTAACAGAGTAATTCAAGAAAGTAAGAGTAATTCACCTCAAGAAACATTAAAATATAACTATATTAA
Source organism: Rhynchophorus ferrugineus (assembly GCF_030347505.1). Lineage (NCBI taxonomy): Eukaryota > Metazoa > Arthropoda > Insecta > Coleoptera > Curculionidae > Rhynchophorus > Rhynchophorus ferrugineus. Next base: position 8,850,322 of record NW_027472581.1, on the reverse strand, counting down.
TAGAGGAAGGAAGAAATATGGTCATAATGAGAAAAATGTAATTAAAGAGAGTAAGATATAATAATACAACAAACATAATAATAATGAAGGAACTCGTTGTAAATAAAAACCAAAAAGAATTTTAAAGCATTGCAAATTTTTTGGTTTAATTTGTTCCTAAAACACTTTTAAATTCATCTCAGTCAACTCATTACCTGAGAAACATGTCATACTTTCAATAGATGACATAAACGGTATCGAGATGCAACCCTAAAAGTTCATAAACAGAATATCATTAATAACCTACACCCCTTTATGGCTTCAGCAGCCTCGCAAAGATTAAATTGCGAACAAATTCGAAGATAATCCCTATAAATTTGAAGCCGTTAAACGAATTTTATTTCCAAGTACAAGTGAGGGAAAATAAAGTTGTCAGGACGTCTTGTCAGTTTCGAAATCCACTTAGTTCAAGAAGTAAAACAGACTCTCCAAACGAGATGGGTCATATAACAAACAATTAAGGGCATTTGCAAGGGAAATTAAGGGCCACGGGCCTATTTTGGCGATTTATTTTGATAAGTTTCATCTGGTATGCGGGCTTGACGTTCTAATCCTATTAACTTCCGACGTTTCTGTTTTTTTTTAGCCAGAAAACGGTACCGATAAAAACACATTTACATTAAACAAATCATAAGTCCATGTACGAAAACATAATTGCATTTTTTAAAAATAAATATCAAATTAGAATACAGTTTTTGTGAATCAATAATATAACTATTTGAAAAATTTATTTTATAAGTTTTCCAAAGTTTTAAAAAAGTTATTTAAAAATATTTTATATAAAATAATACTTGCCACTTATTTATATAAGCGGAATACTACCGCACATAATTGCAAATTCCCTCCCTTAAAAATCTTTTGCTAACCATAGACATCCAATGAATCTTATCCAATTCAACTGACGTGTTTTTGTCATAGCCATAGTTACGTTGTTAAACGCTGCAATAATGGCCGTTACTACTATGGTAACGATTTCAAATACTGTCATTATCAGTTTTATTTTTAGTGTTTTATATTTCTTAGTTTTAGTCCGATATTTATTTTTTTTAGAGTGAACGTAGAGTACACTCTTATTAACGGTAGTTTATCCCTTTTCCAACAAGTGAATGCGCTTTTAGGATTAATGTGTTTCTGCTAAAGAAACTGACATGTGAAATTAAAGATTTTGTTCATATTTTAAACCTAAATTCCACTATCAACTTGTCCTTAGCGAAGCTAGTGGTTAAGAGATAATTTATTATAATAGCTGTTCCCATAATTTAAAAGCTGTTTTTGACGAAATATTAATAAAAAAATTCACAATAAACAATAAAAAATATAAGGGATACTTCTTTATATTTTCGTTCTTTAACTATTGCCCAGGCAACTAATAATACACAACTGTAACTTTATCTCCAATATTATTTTATTGAAATTCATAGAAATTTCATAGATTATAGTTACTTTTTTAATAATTATTTAAAAAAACATAGAATTTAAAAATGAACAATTATATAAAAGCTGAGATATTTATAATTACATGTTTTTAAATTTATTATACATAAAATAAATTACTTGTTGTTTAAACTTATTCATATCAACCATTATTAGTAAATAACTATTGTAATATGAACATTATTTATGAACAAAAAAAGAAATAAAAAAATAATATGGTAATAATTCAAACAAAAATAATTTTTCAGTTTATCTAATTTATTATCAGGCAACCAAAAATACAATGTGTAATGAATTTATAAAATATGTTTTAATTATTTTCAGACAATTTAGTTATTAATTTAAAATTAAAATGTTGGTATATATATTGTAGTACCATCTTTGTTTGTAAATCAAATTAACCCTGAAAAATAATTGGTAACAAATCTTCTTGACATAATGGAGAACTTATATTTAATAAATAAAACTGAGCTAATATGATTTAACGTCTTTATTTATGATAAAATCGTTTGATTTGTTTGTATAACAAGGCTTCATTCCATTTCGATATATACAGTAATATTAGATGTAATTATACATCTTCGATGTGAATTATTGTTATAAAACTAACAAGTTTCAATCACATTATACATTTGTATTGCTATGACTCACATATAGTTTGTTTTATTTAATACTAATATTATACTATTTTTTTCATATTACCCTGGATACTGATAATTATGTAGAAACATGATTTAGATTGCTAGTTTTGTCGACTCTTCTCTTAACAATAAGTCTTTATTTAAGAGATGTGTTATACATTGTACGAACATACAATTTAATTAGAATTAGGGTAGTTATAACACATCTTTTATATGTTTTAGCAGATCTGAGAGGGTTTTGAATCGTGGTATAAATCAAACGGCGTTATTTATCTCTGTCATTTTGATATCCTTTTCGTCCGCGTCATTTTCGATCTGATGGCTCTGCTTCCTTTCCGGGATAGGTTCCCCTTTGAGGATGAACTGGATCTCGTCCAGGGTTTTGCCTTTTGTTTCCGGTATGTACAACCAGGAGAATACCGCTGTAATTAAGGTAGTGGAGGCGAATATATAGAAGGGTAAGTCGAGATAATACACATCTATTAATCTCTGGTACATTTCAACGGATAACAAGCCGAAGAAGAGGTATGAGAAGTCAGCGAGGGTCATGCCCATTGCCTTCACCTTGGCCGGGAATAACTCCGCCGTCATGACTATAGGAATGATACCGAGACCGAATTTGAAAACGGCAGCGTAAACCATGACAGCCGCGATGGGTATCCATGATATCCCTCCAACTTCGTAACCAGTATTTTTGAGGGTGAAATAGATAGCTAGGACTAACAAAGACAGACCACTTAGTAAACTGGAGGAGATCAAGAGGCCTTTCCGACCGAATTTATCAACGATAACATCGGCTATGGTCGCAGCTATCAACATAAAAGCGGAAAACATGATACCAGCGACCTCGTAGGAAACGTATTCCGATTCGGCTTCTTTCAAAATGGAATGTAAGTTCATCAACATCACGCTGATGCTGCTGAAATGTTGGGCGGCGTTCAAAACCACCATGATAATGAGCGCCTTTCGGTTGCCTTTCGATATCACCAGGTCCTGGGGACGACCTCTCTCGCTTCTCTGACGTTTGACGGCGGCGTTGATCTCCTCGTATTCTTTGTCGACGTCATCGTGGGTCCGTAGCCTCATCAAGTGCCTCCTGGCCTTTTCGTCCTTGCTCTTGGATAGTAGGTAGTAAGGAGAGTCGGGCATGAACGGGAAACTGATTAACTGGATGACCACGAACGCCGAGCCGATGATGGAAGACGTGTAGAATGGAGTGTATGGGGCCACAGCGTAGACAACCAAGATCCCGACCAGCATCATCACGTAAATGACTCCTGCCAGGAAGCCTCGAATTTTCTTGTCAGCTATTTCGGCTATGTACATTGGGGCAGCAACGAATGCGACATCTCCGGATAAACCCGTCATGAACCTAAAAACAAATGAAAAATATAGTGTATGTCTAAAATAATGCGTGAAAAATACACAGCGCACATTAAACACGGAAAAATATAGGGATTTAACTTTATAGACAAACTAACTTAAACCTCTAAAGATGCGTGTATAAATTTGACAGCTGACGGGTTATTAGTCTGTCTAAGCAAGTCTTGTTATCGTGAAAAAAATGGATAAAAAGGAATTTCGCGTGTTGATAAAATATTGCTTTTTGAAGGGAAAAATACAGTTGAAGCAAAAACTTGGCTTAATGCCGAGTTTTCGGACACTGCCCCAGGAAAATCAACCATCGAGGATTGATATGCTAAGTTTAGACGTAGTTAAATGTGCACCGAAGACGGTGAACGCAGTGGACGCCCAAATGAGGTTGTTGCCGACGAAAATCCACAAAATGATTTTGAATGACCGTAAATTGAAATTTAATGAAATAGAAGACACTAAAGATATCAACTCAACGTGTACATAATATCATTCACGAATATTTGGGTATGAGAAAACTCTTTGCAATGTAGGTGCCGCGCGAGCTCACTTTTAACCGAAAACAACGATGAGTTGATGATTCGGAGCAGTGTTTGAAGATGATAAAGCCTAGTCTTTGCGTCGATGTGTGACAATGGATGAAACATCATTCACTGAACATCATTTCATTCCGAAGTCCAATGGACAGTCATCTGAGTGGACTGCACACGATGAATCCGCTCCAAAGCGTGCTGGCAAGGTTATGGCGTCTGTATTTTGGGATGCGCATGACATAATTTTCATTGACTACCTTGAAAAAGGAAGGACCATCGACAACGACTATTACATAGCGTTATTGGGCTGTTTGAAGGGGGAAATCGCCAAAAACGGCCGCATTTGAAGAAAAAGGAAGTGCTGCTTCACGAAGACAATGCACCGTGTTACAGTCATCGTGAAAACGATGGCAAAAATCCATGAATTGAACTTCGAATTGCTTCCTCATCCACCGTATTTTCCAGATCTGGCCACAGCGATTATTTCCTGTTCTCAGATCTCAAAAGAATGCTGGCAAAAATTGTATCGAAAAGTTGGAGGGTCACTATAATCAGTGTATCACCCTTGAAGGGAATTATGTTGAAGAAAAAAAAACTACTTTTGCAAAAAAGAAATGTTTTACTATGGTAGGCCGGGTACTTTTCAAATGACCTGTTAAGAAGTGTAATCCTGAGGAGATCAACATCAACGTGATTTATCTCTCTCTCAGTCCAGTCACAGCCGTATCCAGTAAATGGTTAGGTTATATTCAATTAGATCAAGAGGGCTGTATTAAGATTATGTATATTGTCGAAATGTATTTGAAATGCTAAGATATGTTATTGTAAATAACAGGCTACTTGTTTCTACTCGTAAAGCGAGTAAGGCTTCTATCTTCCGATTCATTACAATACGTTGATTATCGTTTAAAATGTCTTGATCAGTGCGGTTTTATCTTCTTTGACGTTCTGTTGTTTACGCGTCGAATGCGGATGTTTAACCGTGGGTGAGACATAAGCTGACTGCGTTTCTGTTAGAACTGTGATACAGAGAATATATAGAAACACTCTTTTTTTTTAATGGAATATCCTGTAAGAACTAAGAAGCTAATTTTTACGCATTATATTGTATATTACATATAATACAGATTTTTATCTTATTATACATCTCTACATATTTCTGTTTTAGGAGATTTTATATATATTTTTGTTACTTTGGTGATCCTACAACAATCTTTACTCTATATATAGATAACACCCGGCGAAAATGTTATTTTGTTAGGATGTAACTGAACATAAACATATTTTTGCTTCTTTTCAAAGTAACTAATCGCAAATATAAGTTATCACAGATATAACTCTTTATAGTTTATTTTACAATTATCAATTGTTGTACGTTATATACTAAATATGTAGGATAAAGTACTCACCTAGCTATATACAAATAAATAACATTATCAGCTACACCGATAAGAATCCAGGCCACTAAGGAAATGAAGGCAGCAAGAAGAATTGAGGCTTTACGGCCCAATTTGTCTACGGAATAGATTGTAACCGGAAGACCTGCCAGGCCTCCTATCAGATAAATGGACTCTAGCCAGGTGACGTCGCTGTGTGATATCTTGATGTGACTGTCCTCCTTCTCAAGAATTGGTATGAAGGGTGCTGACCAGCCATAGTGCATGCCATCTGAAATTGCTCCAATAGTACCTGAAAAAAATAATTCACATTAGATATGTTTTTGTTACAACAAAAATATTATAGATTCTTTGTTTTGTAATGAATTGACTTGTTTGACATTCGTAATGAAAATAATAAGGCTACCAAAAAAGTTAACAAGTTTTTATATTTTGGCGCAGAACTTATTGGTGATTAGAGTTGTTAGTTAATTCTTCTAGTACACATATTCTACGGTATATTCTTAGATCAGAACCATTATAGCTCTTATCATAGAATTACTTAACTAATATGTTTCTAATTAAACCGATTTTGTATAATTATAGACCATTGTCTTTGGATACTGGATACTTCTATTTTCGATAAAAAATAACTTGGGCTAATTTGTTCCACTAGTTTGTTTACGAGGCTATGTTCGTCACCTAGAATGTGTCAGATAGGAAGGAAAGCCAATTTATCACAAGTACAAAAACAAAACAAGATAATCCTTTGAAAAAAGACCACAGATTAAAGTAAGAAAAAGAAATAAATTAGATGAACAATATTTTCAATGACCAAGAGAATATTAATAGTGTCTAGAATTGACATAAATAAAATGCTATAGGAAAATTACGATTGATAGCTGATGACATATTCGCATGAAAAGATAAAATATTACAGAAGAATATAACTACAAGAAATAGACAAGCAACAAGACAAACAGGTGTTGAGTAGACAATATCAATAAGTAAAACAAGCCAGTCAGGGACTAAAACACTCTAAAGAGATCTATGACATTATGTACGACTTTCCAACGAAGTGAAACAAATTTTCCCTTAATTATCCTCACTTTTTTCTTTTTGTCCAGCATTTTACAGAGAGGAACATCTTTCAACAATTTCGCATTAGTCAAATTATGAACTTAGAAACATAGTAGATTTTATTTTGAATTAGAGCTATAAGAAAATATACCGACAAATGAATGACAAAAGAGGCATTATCAGACTTTATATCTTTAAGAATGCAGCTATTTAAATATGGTTCCTCAAAGGTACCAAAATTTTTATTTTTTTACTACTTTTATCAACTAGGGTTTTTTTTTTTGACTAGACCTACAGTTTAACGTGGGCTCCGAACCACGGTCCTCGGCATTAACCCTACCAACTGACAAGTGATCAACTTTAGAAATCTCAGAAGACATCCGGTCTTACCCAACCTATTATACCAACGGTTACTAGCATGACTGGGATTATTTTCCTAGTCAGATTTTGCTTTTTTGCGTAGGACAATCACAAACATAAATTTACGACCATGCCCAGTAGGATTCGAACCCGCGGCTACCGCAACAGTAGGAGGACCGTCCTGTCGCCTTTACCACTGCGCCACCAAGCCGACAAAACATTTTTAAATTCCATTTAATGTGACTTAATACTTGTGGTAAATATTACTAGTTTTAATAAAATAATTAAATATTACATTAGGACTAAGTGAACATAAAAAAAGTCAAGTCTAAGAAAAACTATTGCCGTTAATAGAAACTGATTTAAAAAAAGGCAATTAGATCTATTTCGCGCAAGTAATTACACCTCATTTTGATTGATGACCTTTGGTCATTTTTGGGTAAAGTTATTATTCCATCAATGAGCACGTAACCGAGCATTTATTTGTCACATTCAAGGTTTTTTCATTCGTTTTTGCTTCGGTACTCAATCTAATGCGATTGATATTGTTTCTATATAATCGTCTACAATCCCTTGACCAGATTTAAAATGATTTTCATATTAACAGTAGTAAATTAAAGAACGAATAGACCCATTGTTCATCACAAGTCACAATTCGATGTAGAAATGATTTGTTTTTCCCTCGGATATGATTACATAGTTCAACATTATATAGTTATATAATTAATTTCTTGATGCGTTCGAAACTTGTTTGTTTTGGTCCTTTTCAATCACGAAAACTGATCAAAATTTATAAGTTATGATATGAATCGAATGTATCACATCAAAATGTGGTAGTTATTTATAAAATATTAATATTTGGATCAAGTCTGTTCTATTATCTGATATAATCAATGTGCCTGATTCAATTCAAATCAAGCTCATAAGAAAAATCATATGTATCATATGTATAAATCATATGTAAAAAAGTTTTTTGGTTGATTTTGACATTTTTCAATAAGGAACACGAAAGAAGCAAGAAACTTGTAGTGTCTTAATTGCTGAGTTATTGATGTATTAATGCATATGTCACGTATATTATGTCGTAACTATTATATATGCCACAAAATATCTATTAGATTATATCTACCATATCATATATATCATTTCATATCTATCATATCATATATTACATCATACGTATAATATTATATCATACAATGAGGTTTTAGGGTTTAATTTAGGCCTTATTAATCAATGGATAAAATAAACTTTTTTGTAACTGGTAAATAATTTCTTGGAGAATAATTGTTAATTTTTGGATTCCAAAAATTGAATTTATATGATTCACTGACACTTCGTCAATATTTCAGGATCACGAGATCTTTAAAAGTAGAAGTAGAACACTGACCAACTCGTAAATATACGAGTGATTTGATGAAGTAAATATATGAATTAATCAAAAACCAGCCAAAAAATTTATTAGGATCTATAGGAATGGGATTGAACATGCCCAACGCATCAATTTTTCACATTGTACACGAACCTTTAAGCCTCTAAAAGCCTATTTATATGGGTGCATTTTTGTCAAAAGTTGCATTTTTCCCATGAACTCGCCTGATCTAGCACCGTGCAATTTCTTCCACATATTGTTCAGAAAACTGTAGTTCAATATACTTCTCCCTCTATTTACATAGTTTTAAATGTACAGTAAGTACTTATTCTCCAATTTAAAAAATCGTGTTAACTATAAAAACCATCTTTCAAAACAAATCTCCCGACAATTCAGTCAAAATTTTATTAGTTTTAATTAATAACATCGTTTAAATTAATTGTTTAGCTCCATAAAATAAGTCCTTATTAATAAATTCGAATTAAAATCGAATAAAATAAATAGGCATGGATATTTTACGGTTCTATTGTGTAATATGATCCTCCACTGACCTGACAACAAAACAAAATGGGTGTACGCGCAGTGATTGCAGTTTATTTGTGTTTATGCCGCCGATTCATTTAGAAAAAATTAATAAATTATGTGAGAGACTATGTGCTTGTTTATTTGATTCTACGCCTACTGGGTTTATTATCGTATTTAATTTAAGATAGAGTCAATTAAACGGTTATATTATGCTAATTATGAAGAACAATTTAAAGCTTAAATTTGAGTGAATGAGTGAGTGAGTGTAAAGTATTATAGACTCATCATCCTCATGACTTTTTAGAGTTAAACTTACTTATATCTTCCTAGACCAACCGAGAGTCATATTGCACATATAACTTATAGAAATGTATAAATAAAAATTTATTATAACAGCATAAATAAATATAAAATTTGAGTGGAGGTAATATCGTGTAAAATATAGCAAAAATTAGTATAAAAGTAAAAGAAAACATACTTGTCTTTTTCCTGTTAATACATGGGTTGAAAAGTCCCAGTCGTAACATAGAAAACGTGTTTTTTTGTTCAAAATTGGCTTTATTCATGAACGTAATCTCAGTGTAAAATTAAAACACGAATTTGTTTTTGACTCATTGTTCTGAAAATAGCTAAAGTAGTGTCACTCTTAGAACAATGACTCACAAAACTTAAGAGTAGGATATCATGAAATTTTAACAGTTTTCTTTTAAAGGTTAGTAATAATTGTAAAAGCGGTTAATGCAATAAAATTAACGCCATCTATGTGTTAGGCCCGGGACTTTTCAGCATCTATGTTATAATATTGTCGGCTTGTTGATCACATGGAATATTTCTGAGACGCTAGAAGAGTCAGAAGATATAGGGAGCTGTATCTGACCAATTGTGGCAATCGTAACGACCCTTTAGGCCACCACTCATTCACCAACAACAACAACTTTGTTTTCTTTCTTTACCCCCTCGTAACAGTACCACTTCCACAGCGCTACCGTACCTCCTTTACCTAACCTAATATCCTGTCAATTCTCCCGTCGACCACATCTATCAATCATAAGTTAAAATAAACAAGTTTGATTCAACCGGTGTTTTTAGTTATCGTGCAAATTCCTTCCAAAAATAGTAGTGAGTGTTCGGAAAAACAATCGCAGTTGCCACACATTTCGACCGACTGACCGACCCGACGAACATACCTACACAATAAAGTTTACTGACATTATAATAAAGATACTGTGTTAAGCAGGTAATTTTTGAGGAGGTCCTATTGTGCTTCTCTAATTTAATGACATTTTAAGATAAAACATATCAATTGTTTGTAAAACACTGATTCGTCCAAGTGCACTTGACTCTTGACGAAAAAGCAAAAAAAATTAAGTAGGTTTTTGTCCTGAAGCGGGGTAAGGTCAGCCCCAGTAAAAATCACACTAGACACACAGTAAAAAAACAATAAACCAAAAAAGGGAAGTACACTTACATTCAATGGACTAAAAGGGCTTCGAAATCGTTAAAGAAAATGTTACAGAAGTTTCAGAAGAAGTGCACTACGTGGCATTACATTTTACAAGTTAAGATGCATTTTCTGAAAAAGAAGACAATTCTCATTATCCTCGTAGAGGGATATCATCAGGTTAACATCAGGGATTAAATACCGCAACAAAGTATATAAAAAATACAAGTATTTTTACAATATATAGTAAAAATATATGAATATAATTAACATTAATTTACCAGTTTACATTTATATTTAACATAATTCGCGGTAAACATATGAATAACGAAAACGAGGAATTTTATAATTGCAATTAAAACTAATTAAAAACAAACAAAGCATGCCACAGTGTAGAACAATTGAATTAGCCCGAGCATGACTTGGGACTTCTCGCATACAGTACCAATCATACATGGAGCAACTTTTAACATATAGGAAATATTGCTGTTAAAACAAAAAGTAATCTTACTTTAATTAATTAATTTAATTGATTCAAATATTGTTTAAAAAAAAATTAAAACATATCAACTTCAATGGCTGCTAAATGTGTGAGGAGAAATTATATACTAGACCACCAGCTAAGAAACTATTCATTTCAATGAAGAACAAATAAAATATAAATTGATACCGACGACTGAGAATTATTGAGAACAAGTACTGTAGTTAGACTACGAGAACTTTAATCTGTGTAAATGGAAGGTTCAATCTTCAGAGTCAAAATCCGCTTTCAAACTGTAAAAACTGGTAGTTATATTATGTTTCATGGATTAAAATTGACAGTTAAGGGTCATTTTAAGTGCCATGATATCTTAAGAATTAAGAGTACCTAAAGAATGGTACCATATGCTAAAAACAACTTTTTTTCGTTGAGAAATTTGAACATGATCCATAAATATTCTCAAATTTTTGGCATGAATTGGAATATTTTGTTACACAAAGTAAATATCACTGAACTATATCAAATTGTTTTAGTCTCTTTCATCTGCTGACTAAGCCATCATTATCTAGGAGCTGGAGAACCTCAATTTAATGTTCTGATGACATCTGTTCACGTTTTTGGCCATAGTCCTTGGTAACATTAACGACAGTTTCTTATCTGTTCTATTTTCTTATCTATCTGTTCATTATCTTCAGGTCCTCATGCGGATTGTCGTTACGAATATATCATGAATAATACCTCGTAATACCTTGTTTTGGCTGGATCAACCCCACAGTTGAACACCGTAAGTCTACACTGGTTTCCAGATTTGTTCATAAAGCTTATTATATACTGACGGTGCTGAATATCTACCCAATAACCAGTACATTTTTTATCCTTGAGCTTGAGTTCTTCACATGTTTCCTTAACAGGTGGCTTCAACCTAAGTTTAACATAATGCCAAGATATTTGGCTATATTTCCATACAAGACTACTTGTTGGTTTATATATACCATGTGCTTGATTATTTTAATGGAGTATTGGTACAATATACTATGATTTATTTTGATTAATTTTGATAATACAAGTTGTCTCTCGAAGACGTACCTTTACCACACCTGTGCTCTGTAGAGGCAGACTGGACGGACTACCATTTTATACAGAGTCGCTTTCTGGGGAATTGAGAGTTTGATTTTTCTGCAGAGTAGTGGAAATAGTAGGCTGTACACGCCATTGCATTTGCAAATAGCGTGCTGGATTTGGGCTGACCATTGGAACCTACGATCCAGAGGATAGGGCCTTTTTCAATTTGGAGGCGGTATGCGTAACTCCTTGCGGTGGAACAGAATAGCCTGAGTTTAGCCTCGGGTTAATCTACAGCTTTAGAGTTAATCTATATCTGCATAAAATTCCGTGTGTGATTCGTGACCTCTGCAGAGATTTGTTTGCGGAGAAAATGCATCGTCGATCTTTACTTGAAAGGATATATCTTCCAAGTATGAGTGTATCAAGGAAATTAGACCATTCGGTAGACCTAGTTGATTCGCTTTAAAGATTAGACCCAGAGAGATGGTTCCAGCTTTGCCTGTATAAGTGCCTGATGGTTGCTGCGATGTGAGCAGCTTGATGGAAGCTCGAGTATTTGGCACGGAAACCCAATTGTTCGTCAGGAATTACGTGGTGCGCGTCAGTGAAACTATTTAGAGCGTGTAATATCGCTTTTTCGGCAAGTTTATAGAGTGAACTAATCAGACTGATTTGACTTGGTTGTTTTCTTGGGGATAACAGCGACAAACGCTTGGTTCCCATTTTTTGGGAAATGATTTAGCCTCACGATGGAGTTAATAATATTGACGAGCTCTGAAAGTTGTTTGCTGGTGAGGTTTTTCAGATGGTTTGCTGTGATTCCATCTGAACCTGGAGTTTATTTCGAGGATAGACGTTTTATCGAGAACTGGAGGTCTCTAGTAATGTATAACATAATTATTTTGATGTATAAACCAATCCAGACAATACTGTTCATACAGTTTTATATTCTTTGAGTTTCTCCTTTTATGACTGGTACAGTACGTATGTGGAATGATTGACGATGAAATATTTAGCGGAATTCTGACTTGTTTGAAATGAAAATCTTGTTTATTTACGATATCTTACTTATTCATCAAATTGAGATACGTATTGCCTATATGGCCGTGAGAAAGGGAGAGCCGGAAAATTTCGGGAATCTGAAATGTTTGGCGCCAACGAGGTATGCAAGGGAAATATCGATCGTGCATCCGCAGTCTAGCTGTCTGGACATTGTTCCGCTGTATTAGTTTTGATATTTCACTAGAAAAATGTCTTTGTTGTTTCGTGGTTTGCATAAGACTTAAAATTTTTCCGCACTGTTTATTTTTTTGAATTTTAAATTTTGTTTTATGATTCAACAATATAGTAAACTAATTGCCAATTATTAATAATTCATTGAACAATATTAATTGAATAAAACATGCCCGAAAGCACGTACATTTAATTTATTTTTTTTTAAATTAATCTCCTATAACGTCAAAAATCTGCCGGTGGGCAATAAGTATTATTATATGATTTCAATTATATAATATAACTATCCTGACATGTAGAAAATCACTTCAGTAAGTGATCTACTGTACAACTTCTAATCTAAATTTTATTCTAGATACTATACTAACTTATTTTAAAGTCTGTAGTAACTTATTCTAAAAACTATTCAAGCTTATTCTAGAGATTATTAAATCACACTCTATGGGTCCATTAATCAGTTCGTAGGGTGGTATGTGTTTGTGCCTACGCATTTCACTGTCATCGCACACATTTAACTGTTTGGCGAGTGCATTGGGACCCACTAATAGTCTTTCAGAGTACTCACACTCGTTATGGGTCGTACATTTAATGAAAGAACTATTGAACATCACAAAAGAGAAATTATTTCTCGAAATAGAGGATAAAAAATAACACTTATAAAGGGGTGTCTAATTTGTAATCATGTCCCGAGTTCGCTGCGGAACCACCACAGGGCCAGAGTTATAAAAGAAAAAATAACTGGCAGATTTATTGCCTTTGGCTCTATACATTGCTTTGAAATTTTCTAGGGTATCTTTGACTATATTTGTTTATTCTTTATTTGTGTGTATAATTTTTGTAGCATTTACAGTAAAAATAGTTCGTTTAAATGAAAAACGAAACAAAAGCATTATGTTTCAGGATGTGAAGGAATCAATGACATGCATTCTGTTCTAAAAGGTCCTGCTGTAGCCCAGAAATGATTTTTAAAAATAAACATTAATATGAAACTTAATCAGAATCTCTTTTATGAGATCCTTCATAAACACATAAGGATTTGTCATTTTCATCAAATTGGATTATTGTTGCAAATGTAGAAAAGCATTTCTTAACCAAAATACCATTCCTAGTTGAAATTGAAATAATAAAGCATTCTATTATGCTTGATATAGACAATTAAATTGAAATATATAACACACATCCTGTCCTTCATTTGTCCCTCCACGTTAATCTATGGAAAATATCAACAGAGTTTGTCCTCCTTGGGTTGTATTAGAGTGTCCAGAAAAAATTACAAATATTTGTTTTCAAACGGCGTAAATTGAAATATTTGAAAACTAATAATTATAACGTGTCTTTCATTCAGTTAAATGATAAATACACCAAGAACAAAACATTATTAACGGTTCTAGATATGAACCATATTTGATCAATGTAGAATGAAAGGGATATGATTTAGATATGTTATATTTAGTTTAATTTCAAATTATATTATAGGCCTATTTTTAATCAAACAAAAATTTTACATTTTTTATAACACCACATTTTTCAGATTAGATAGAATTTTTCAATATTTTTTGAACATGAACAATTTATGCCTCTTTACGTTAATAGGTAACTTAAAAAAACAAATAAACGTAAAGGACTTACCAAAAAAGGCATTTGTGCATATTATAATAAAAAATCTATCATCGATATTTAGCTACAAAAATTATTTCTTATTTGAATACATAATAATGAATCTTCAGGTTATTTTAATAGTAAAGGTATATAAATATAATAATAAATAACAACAATCTTAATGCTATTAACATAGCTTCAGTTTGAAAAGATAATAAATGGGATAATTATAAATAATAAGCATTAAATAAAGTGTTTTTAAAGTAGATTAACAATCAGCCAACAAAAATCCACAAATATTAAATCGAGTGAATATTGGATAAAATTAATACCGAGACAAGCTGACGTAAAACAAACAACTTTAAAGTGCTTATAAATTCACTGAAACATCTCACTCGAATTCATCTAAATATTTTGACATGACTATGAACCTTAGTGACATAAGAAATGACAAACCGCAGATGCCTATTAAAAATAAATGATTTACAAACGAACATGTAAACGTTAGAATCAAGGCTGTCAGAATAGATATTTAAAATACATATTAAAATTGTGTGGTGCACTTTTGTTTTCTGTTAGTTCTGGTTATATTAGGACCCAGGTGATTTATATTATAAATTAATAATAATATAACATAATCCTTGAGATAACTCAAGTCAGAAAACCATGGGTTCATCACCCTCAACCTTATACTAAAGAACCACAGTATACTGAAATGGGCAAAGATATGGCATATCAAATTAATGGAAGATTCTATAGTCCGTATTGACCTGAATTTGGTGCTGTTTAAATATCAGATATATATACATAAATACGTCATACACATCCATCGCATCATATATACAAACGCTAAAATTCCATTGAGGTACATAATTGAAAAAGGTGTGTTCAATGTACAGAGATACTCAATACCCTGAAGGATCATTGTTACTACTAGTAATACTGTTAATGATCACATATTTCTGCAGATTTATTTCCTTGGTAATTCTGATACTGATATAAATCAACGCTGTGTAGCTAATTGAGAGATAATTATGCGACTAATGCGACTAATTATGCGCGAGATAACTGCGCGACCTTTCTTACATCAACACCACGAGTTGATCTAATCGTTCCAAACTGCCTTAGAAATAATGGGGTTCGATGACCATCAAATAGTGATCAAAACAGATAAAAGATACAGTACTTTCAATAGATCAATAATAAAAGAAGTTGTCATTGTGGTTCTTGAGATTGATGGTGATAGATATCGTTTTTTATTACAATTATTAACGTTATGGCCACTTCTTTCCTTGTGTCTGGAGATGAAAAGTGAATTTACTACGATAACAACAAGTGCAAGACGTCAGGACAACCATCAACATGGACGTTCCAGAGGAATATACATAGCCGTAAGGTGTATGGCAAATATAACAAAATTACATATTGAACAATTTTTTTATCAGTTAATATCACATAAAGAATGTTTAAAAGATTTTATAACCAATAC
Organism: Rhynchophorus ferrugineus; assembly: GCF_030347505.1. Classification (NCBI taxonomy): domain Eukaryota; kingdom Metazoa; phylum Arthropoda; class Insecta; order Coleoptera; family Curculionidae; genus Rhynchophorus; species Rhynchophorus ferrugineus. Next base: position 8,834,280 of record NW_027472581.1, on the reverse strand, counting down.
ATTTTTGTGACTTTTACCTAGTTTCTCATCAAATACTGATATATCAAATATCACATATAGCAACGGTCTGAAATAAAGCATAACTGTCTCATTTTCTGTGCACAAAAATATAGTATATTAATACATTTACGACACCAATATAAAATTATAGCTTAATTGGTATGATATGTCAAGTCATTCTATGGCTATATACCAACGCAAAAATAAAAACGGTTTATTAATATATCCGAAATATTATCCTTTGTATCGGTTAAATATTGACAATTTAACGAATCGGTTGTGTAACTAGATAAAGCTAATACCGTGTTAAATAAACTTGTCAAACAGAAACTATTTCAGTGCTTGTGTTACCGTGTTAATTCCTATTTCAAACTGAACCTGTAGTTAATAGATGTGTACACTGTGATACTTGAAACAAAACGTCTAATGTGGCATAATAAGGCAATTTTAGTGTATGTGATAATATGTCATTCACATGGAAACACAATATTTAATAGCTTTTATGTGTATTTCAGAAGTGTTATCTGGTTTTTTTTCAGAAATCGAATAAAGCAAAAAAATATATAAAGCAATAGATTTTTAAACAAAAATCTATTGCTAATGTATAAGAGACCATCACCTCAGAACAAATGCACCTATTTGACTGATTCTTTACTAATTGTATTTGTAAATGCCATAACAAGGTTTCTACGAAAGAAAATTTACCGAAAATTGAAAAATGCAGGTTAAAATTCTCGAATATTATGGAAAAAAACCTTTATCAAAGCATTCTTTGTTTAGAGTAAATATATCTGGAAGAATTTATAGATATACTAGTTTACTCATGAATAGGGGCACAGGAGTGGATTTTTAGGGCATCAAGTAGACTTAGTTCGGCACTGCATATATCATATACAAACCATTGAGGTTCATAATTGAAAAAGGTATGTTCAATGTACAAATTCAAGAGATATTCAACACCCTGAAGGATCATTGTTACTACTAGTAATACTGTTAATGATGATCGCATATTTCTGCAGATTTATTTTCTTCGCAATTGTGATACTGATATAAATCAACGATGTGTAGCTAACTGACAGATAATTGTGCAAATATGCCAATTCTTACGTCAACACAATGAGTTGATCTAATCGTTAACTGCCTCAGAAATAATGGGGTTAGATGAGCATCAAATAGTGATCAAAACAGATAAAAGATATAGTACTTTCAATAGATCAATATTGAAAGAAGATGTCATTGTGGTTCTTGAGATTGGTGATATTGATGGATATCGTTTTTTGATCAGGATTAAACAATTATTAACATTATGGCCACCTCATTATTTTTTTCTATCGTGAGGTTGTTATAACTGACATAATTGGGGAGTAGACCGCACAATAAATTTTAAATCAGATAGAAAATTGGCTATCAATTGTCGATTCAAAATAAATATAAGAAAGGAAGAATCGTTGGAACATTCCTTTACTTGGCTGGAGTAGATAGAACTAAAATTTGAATATTTATAGAATTCTATTCGAGAAGAATATTTTCATTCTAGTCTAGTCTAGTGTCTAGAAAATCTAAGAAAACAAATTCCAGGAAAAGGAGAAATAAATATAGGAAAGGAAGAGTCGTTGGAACATTCCCTTACCTGGCTATATTGTGATTATCATTTGAAGCAAAATATAATGATAGAAAACTTCAAAGGCGAAGACATGCTAATTCCCAGAATATTAATTTCGATTAACATTCCCTTTAAATTTAAGCGTATCCAGTTTCCAGCCCGTCTAGCATTAGATGTATGGATGATGTAGCCCGATGTATAGAGCATTCAAAAGCTCAAAACTGATAGTCCTTGTATCAAATCATTGAGAATTCAATTTTGGAATTCTGTAACTAAACTTTTTCTTGTTACTTTTTCTTGATATTTATACCTGTTTTTCATTATTAAAAGATATATTTTATTGTTAAATAAGTAATTTAAAATTTGAAAACTACGAAGAATAAAGTTTAGTTCAAATATTTCAGTTTTTGATACTGGAAAGTTTTAGATTAACTTGGTATTTATATTGTTTTCTTTTAATTAACAGTTAAAATACCATGATGATTAGGTGTTATACAAAAGCTTTAAAATGAATGACGATATACTTGATAACATTTTGTAATGGATGTGTTAAACAATATTATAAATATGAAAAAGTGTTAAATAGATTTGACAAATAATAATAACTATTTTAGCACTTGTTTTACTAATTAAACCAATTATTACCTATTAATAACACTTATAGTGTGTTAATTCCTATTTCTTTTATGTTATCCTTTCGAATTATGCGGGAAAAAGTCTGAAGTCTATGAAGTTAGCTCCAAAGACAATGTTATTATAGATAATCGTTGCGGCATTGTAAGAAACAACATTTTTTATCAACAACTGCTTTTTCAACAAGACAGTGTTTGAAGAGATGTTATGCAAAATCTACGAAAAAAACCAACTAAACATGGTGGAATCTCTGTAATTTCCAATAGATTCATTATCAACATGATATGATAGGTGACTACACAAGACATATTTTGAGATAAAATTCGAAGATTGTTAGAGAGGTCGAAGTTAGCGGTTTATTAAGAAAAAATCTAAATGCATGTATCTTTAACGACAAATGAAGCAAACTAATTTGTGCTAATTCACAAAAAAATTTTATAATTAGTAGTTAATACATTCAGTTAAAATGCTCAAAATCCAATGTGTGTTCGCAAAATTCGATTCGTGTACGATAATAAACTTTTACACGACGTTGCATTTTAACAGAAAAATGTTTCTATATACTTTTTGTTTCGAAGTTTCAACGGAAACGGAAAATTCTAAGAGTTGTTTGTCGACTTATAATGTGATAGTCACGTTGCCATGGTAACCGTTATCATGTTAACCTATATTATGGAAAAAATTTAACTGCCATTCCAATTTAATCTTAGTAAAATATTTAGATTGAGTAAATTTAATCTTAGTGTATATATATATATATATATATATATATATATATATATATATATATATATATATATATATACTTGCATAAATGTGTATCCTGAAAACTTGAAAAGTATTCCATGAAAGAAAATTTTAATGAGATATTTGTAAGAAATCCTTATTCCTTGGTAAATAAAATACGAATATTCAGCATAACATTATAATGGTCGCTATCTTAATAATATACAAGGTATTATAACGGTGATTACAACAACATTCGGCTATCAACTATGCAACAAGTACTCTTCGAGAGACTAAGAAACTATATGATTCCCGGTCAAGACGCCGGCCTTTGTATCCAAAAAGTGTACAATGTCAAATCAGAAGTGGGATTATACTCAAAATGCGCTCAGAGTGGTTTTGCGATTATATATATATATATATATATATATATATATATATATATATATATATATATATATATATATACATATAGATACCTCGAGCCCTGAAAGAAAAAGCTGTTCAAGGAAGATGACGCTGTATAAGAAAATATAGAACGAAGAAAGATATAAGAAATTATTTTCTGTACTAAACACCCATTGAGAGTAAATATTTAACTTTTTAAAAATTAACAAGCTATATGGGATTAAACAAAAAATTATATCTGACGAGTTACATATATATATATATATACATATATATATATATATATATATATATATATATATATATATATATATATATATACATATAATTATCGTTAACTAATTATAAACCAATGATAGCCATTATTAGAATTGAAATTCATTTAAACATCCGTTACTACTGTTGTTACGTACGTTGATATCATAGTTAAATGTTGTTTCTTAGTGTGAAAACCGACTAAAATTTAGCAAAAACTATTAAAAAATATTATATATCAATAGAAAAGTTCACTTTTTTATTATTTACCATTGAGGTTTCATTAAAAAATACAAAGTTTATTTGTAATAAGAGAAACCCAAAGTGAAATCATCTCTTGAACACCAATTGATGTTCGACAACATATAATAGTACTTAACGTTAACTATATCAATATTCTGAGGATTTGCATTGTTTTAAATTTATTAGATGTCCACTTTCAAGTTAGTGGCTATTAAAATCACTGATCCATATTCTATAGAAGTATCAAGCGGCAAAAGGTTAATTCATATCGATATAGAAAATAAAATTTTAAATATTGATTGAAATGTTAAGGAAAGAACTTTATATAGCTTTGGTTTTATTGGTCTTATAGTACTCTAGAGACGATTATAAATAATTTATGAATAGTATTTATAAATATTACATTATATAATATAAATTAAATTTTCTTGAATTTCTAAAATCCCTAAAATTTATTATATAACAGTTTTGTAAAATGATTTACATATTATAATAATGTTATATTGGTCGTACAATTATAAGTAACAATTTTTTTATTATATATTTAAAATATATAAACATCAAAATATAATGTGACTGTATTACCCTTTCCTGAAAAAATAGTGAATTCATTCCATGCTGAATGCTACGTATATTTAATTTAATTTTGTGCAGAAATAAGTTAGTTGTAGCTATCTCTATCATCATCTCTATATCTATTATTTTAATTAATAATTACCATCAGACGGAACCATATGAAAATGCCGGGTTTATCTAGTTTTATAATAAACAATATTTAACTACAAATTTGAAGAAAAACGCAATATATATATATATATATATATATATATATATATAAGGATATGACTTGCTTTGTGCGAATTCTTAAAATTACTTCTCAAACATTTAATTTCATAACCACCTGCAGAGAAAGACTTATTATCATTAACTAATTATAAACCAATGACTGTCATTATTACAATTAAATTCATTTAAACATCTTACTAGTTGCTATGATAGTTAAATGTTGTTTCTTGGTGTGAAACCGACTAAAATATAACAAAAACTATTAAAAAATATTATATATTAATAGAAAAGTTTACTTTTTTATTATTTACCATTGAGGTTTCATTAAAAATAGAAAGTTTATTTGTATTCAAAAAACCCGAAGTGAAAACATCTCTTGAACATCAATTGATGTTCGACAACATATAATAATACCTAACGTTAACTAAATAAATATTCTGAGGACTTGGATTGCTTTAAATTTAGTAGATGACCTCTTTCAAGTAACAGGCCATCAAAATCACTGATCCATATTCTATAGAATTATCAAGCAGAAAAGGTTAATTTATATAGATATAGAAAATAAAATTTTAAATATTGATTCAAATGTTAAAGAAAAAACTTTATACAGTAATAATGCTGAGTACCTTGTGATGATGATTCTTGATGCAAAAACTTCATAGGAAGAATGGTATCAAAAAGAAAACATAAAATCTCGAATTTACAAAAAATTAAAGAAATTAATAGGATTTAATAGGAATTACAAAATACAAGAAAATGTAGTGGTTATTTTGAAAAATATCTAAATAATCCTATTACTAACACGAAACTAAGACAAAGACTCAGGAAAAAAAGGAAGGCCTAGAGAAATACTAAATGGTAAAAATATTATTAATTAAGTTCTACTAACTTATTTTTTTAGGGACTATGTAAAAGACATCGGATCATAAATAAGTATCTAGTTTTATGTCATTATAGAGACAAAATGTAACTTAGCCAGCAAAAAGTAGTAATAATATGTTAATAAACAAATATTCATTGTTCACATCACTGAAATATACCAAAAATAGTTTTATATTATCACTTTTCATTATTTTGAACTCGTTATTATTTCTTCGAATTTCTCTTAAAATATTTCGTAAAATTTTATGTTTATTTAAGAATTATTTAATATGAATAATATTTGAAAATCTTTGAATGATTTCTAATATATTTTTTTTCTTTTTAAGTTGCCATCTTTTTGAATTATATATCAGTTCATTAATATTTTATTAATAAAACCATATTAATTTCATTTTTCATCATCATGATTTGATAAAAAATCTAATTTTCAAAATTCCCATCAAGTATTAAAAAAATATTTTAATTCAAAATCAAAAATGTATTCCAGATTAGATTATATTTTGCAAAAAAAAAACTTAAACTTTGAATATGTTATAACAATGCTATATCGATAGTCTCAAACCACACTGATATTATGATGTTATTAATGTTTAACTAATAAAATTTGTACTTACTTAGCAGCTGACTACAATACTGTACCACTGTATTTAATTTTTTGAATGTAATAAAAAACCAATTCGAAACACATGTTAAACATAACCAAACAGAAATAACAGCTAATATTTATACCGTAGAAAGTAAAAACAAAGGACCGTTGCATAAACATACATTAACCTTTAAAATTTCATTATTTCCCAATACAGTTTACAAACAAACAAAAAAAGACTATCGGATCAAGGTTATGAATCGGCACACTGCGATAAATATAACGTTTTACTTCGATATCGACACACTGTTTGTCTAGACTAATATTTTTATAGGTTATCAGGGCCTGCCGAGACAATCGTATCAATGCCCTGTGGTACTTACTAGAAAGTACGGTAATGAGCTGGCGTTTATCCACTAACATAAATAAAACTGAAAATAATCAAAATAAACGCGAACTAATCAAAAATACCGAACACTGCATCGGTTTCGTCGCGTGAAGTCGCAATCTGGAAACTTGGGTTCGCGACAGTAACACTGGCCCGTAGTGTGCGAAGACAGACAACTCTACGGAAGTTTTATTTTTGTAACGAGTGTAGAAACAGACGTCACTGGTGTGACGCTTCTGAAACCGAATGGCGACGCCGATAAAAATGCTGCCAAGGCTCGGACGCAGAGAAAATGTTTCGAGTTTATATAATCAGCTGTTCGTTGACCAGCATTTACAGAGTGGTCAGTGTCAATAGTGGATTTCTTCAAAATGGGCCTTTGCATGGTCGGTTTTCATCGACTTGGTTATTGGCTTTTTTTCTTGCAACTCAAAATATTGAAGAGTTATGACAAATTTTAAAACCTTTTTTTGTTTTATATTCTAGCATTTTTTTCTATTAATATTCTAGAGGAATATTTTGATTCTTACTCTAGGTTCTGGACAACTCAAGAAAAAATATCTGGGAAAGGAGAAAGAAATATAGGAAAAGAAGAGTTGTTGGAACATTCCGTTTCTTAGCTACAATAGATAAAATTATAATTTTAATTTTCCTTTAATTTTTAATATTCTACCAATATTTTAGAAGAATATTTTCATTCTTAGTCTAGTTCCTGGACAATCTAAGAAAAATAATTGTGGGAAAAAGACAAAGAAATATAGGAAAGAAAGAATCGTTGGAACATTCCATTACTTGACTACAATAGATAAAAATTAAAATTTTAATTTCTATATTATTCTATTAATATTATAAAATAATATTTTCATTTCTCTTCAATTATCTGGACACTCCAAAAGAAACAACTTTATATTTACACACTATTGTTATTCTATATCTCTTCAGTTTGTATATTATTTCTTTCATTATTACTGCTTAGAACATTTTGGTTAGATTCCATGTGCTTATTATGTTTTTTTGAAGTTTTCTCCTTCCATATTGATTTATCATCGTTTATTTCGCGTTTATCACCGTCATTTCTCAACAGTTCTCTAATTAGTTCGTTTCTTGAGTACATTCTTATTTACATTATAAAATATTTATACGTAGTTACACATTTTATACATGTAGCAAAGATTATTTTTAACATTTAACTATATCAAAATGTCCGAAATATGTTAGTCTATATATTGTTAGTGATATATCAATATACTTTTTAGAGAAAGTGCATTTCTTAGGACTGAAAATAGAGAAAAACACACTCGAGTTTTCCAAAAACCATCTATTTGGCTCCGAAATAAATAAATGCTAAGAACAATATGAAAGTAATTAAGTAAAAACATAGAGAAAAACATATTTTATTATCTTCAAAAACAGTATTTGAAGAAATAAATAAGGAGAACGATATTAAATTAACGATTGTTAAATCAGAAAATAAAGAGAAAATTATTTAAGTTATATAAATATTTTGTAAAAATTCAAATGATTTCAAATGTATTTAATTGTATGTAATATCTATAAATATAATACACGCCCCGAGTATTTAGTGGTAGTATTTGACAGATTATTCGAGTGAATTAAATAAAAAAGTAAAATGAAAAGGAAATGTGAGATCAACGCGTAACAATTTTCAACAAGTAAAGGTATATTTTCATTGTTCCATTGTTTGAACAGTAAGGTCAAAGTGAACGTGCTAGAGCATTACTTAGAACAAATTAAAGGAAACAATTAGATCGGTAATTCATAAGTTCCATCGAATTGTATTAAATTAAAAATTGTTTTGTAAATTCCAACAATTTTGCCGTCTTTAATATGCTCGTAATATACAACAGGCAGTAAGGGGTGAGGATAGAAGTATATCCAGTATAGTATATAGGTACAAGAGCAGGTAACAGCTAGTGACTAGGTTATTTTGTATAGAATATTATTGTGATAGTCACATATTCTTGTCAATGCATTATTACAGACACCTTTGTTTTTTAACATCATCTGCAAAAGGTACAATCCAGATAAACCCTAGTTGATAAAATAGATTACACTCGTTATCTTTTTATCTGACTGTTCTTTTGAAGAGACTACAGTCTATTAATGACTATTTTATGAAATACTCTATATATTATATGTATTTTGCAAAAAAAAACTAGAGAAAATATACTTTTTGCAACCTTTGAAATTCATGTAACTCCTTAAATCACGGCTGGACGTGTTAGTTTGGGAACTTTGCCATTTTATAAATAACCGTTCATCACTGATATTTGGTCTGCTTTACTTCAAACTTCAAAGATATCCAAATATGATCGGTTTATACTTAATTAACTGAGACTAAAAGAATGTGCCAAAGTATTCTAAACATTTTATTTTATAGCATTTAAAATATGCAAAGAAGGAATATAATGTTGAAAACGTGGTGCTAGTGCTAAAATGTTTCAGCACTAACTATATATAGTTATTTTTCTACAATACAAATTAATTTGAGATTATATTCATAAAATAATGTTAATACATTTGTTTCCTTCAGCCAGTTTGTCCAAGGAATTTTAATTGAACCTTCAGAAGTCATAATATTAACTGAAAAATCCCCAAGAAATTTAGCTCTTTATTTACTACCTTGATCAAAAATTTTATGGATCTTTAATATATTAATTTGATGGGATCTGCTATATCAAATTTTATGACCTTGACATAGTAGTTTCTAAAATTAAATTAAATTCTTTCAGAAATGCAATATACTAATAAAGCCATAATATGTAAATAAAATAATATAATATAATGTTTCATGATTAGAAATAGTGTTATGCCAAGAGAAAAACATTCTGAAGATAAGCCGTTATGAACAAACAATATCCCAAGGCCTCTGACCGTAAGATAACATGAAATGAGATTTGATTCAGTTGTGGTTTAACCTGCTTTAAAATATTAACTAAATACTCGGCAAAACAAATGCGTAAACATTTTACGAAAAAAATCAAAAACAAGAACAAGGCATTTTACACTTTATCACACATTTTAAATTATGTGAAAAACTTCGGAATGTATGGTTGGGTTGTTTGGGTTCCAAGAATGTATTTCACCTTTTTTACCTGCAAACCTTTTGGAAATTTTCAATAAATCATTCGTTTCAAAAGGACTTTCGAAACCGAAACAAAGCCATTTGGAGTTTCGAATAATATACGGCTTTTGAAATAACTATAATACAGGTTATTAGTTGTGGAAATATGTTCGAACCAAAACTAAAACTTAGGGTAAGGTTTTTATCTCTAACTGGTTGAGTTTGGTGCAAGTTTTGTAGGTATTAGAAAATGTCATTTGTAGACTTAGAGAAAAAATATCGATGAACTATTATAATATAGTGGTAAAAACAATTTTACAATCTAATTTACAACACCGGATTCCTTAAAAAATTGTTTCACATTCTAATTTGTTTTCTTTAGATGAAAGTAGTAATATATAGTCCTGTAGCGGGCTAGGATACAGTTATAAAATCTCAGTGCATAGTAAAAACAACGACATAGATGTTAAGCTCAAAGGATCTATAGTAGATAGAATGAGTGCTTTGTAACATTAAAATCGTAACAAATTAGTATAAAAGCAAATAACTTATTTTTATTCTAGTGTTACTAGACTGCTATAATAAATAATTTCAAAAAAAATCTCAAAAGATTTGCAATAACAAAATATCATCGATGAAATCATAGTCATATATATCATTTATTAGGACTTCTAGTGTATTTGAACAAATTCACTTTACACACACAGAAATATGAGAAAACCGACATTAGAAAGAACTGAAATAAATATAAAGATTTAATAATCGCGAAGATATAAATCCAATCATGATCGTACAACACTAGTGATTACTTTCTTTGTGATAGTATATGGATATTGGTTTGGAAAAATCCTTCATTTTTAGATTACTGTATTATTTATTTTCAAAAATTTGACGTCAATAATACCTATTTTAAACTTTTAAGGCCACTCACGACAACTAATTTCATATAAATCAGCCTTAACATATAAATCTACAACTAATCCATGTGCCCCAGTTACAGTTTGCAGATGACGCTTATTCGTATCAAAAAGCAATAAGGACAAAAATACTGGTAGGGAATAAAGAATATTTGATACTCTCTCAACATTTATGTTATGATAGAAAGAAAAGTTATAGTGTATTTACTTGAAAATTAATCTAAGACTAAACTGATTTAAAATAATATGTATTAGAATTACATATATATAATACAATTACAAATTTATGAAGGTATGCTAAACATTTAATCACATTAAATATTAACGATATCCGCTTACATGTTAACAATGCAAATATATTCGCTAATAAAGCTAAAAGCGCCATTTATATCAATCAGCTATTTTTGTTCTGCTGACATTACTGACCCAACATAATTAATAATTGCAAGTGGAAAATAGTAAAACTAAGCTTCATTTAGTGATATTTTTATACCGAATAGTATCAAGGTTATGTCTTCTGTGTATTTTTATATATGAAATTAGATTAATGTCTTGACATCCATAAGATGCAGTATTTTAGGTGAGTATATTTCACCCTGTATATATAGCATTTTGTTAATTTATGTTGATGAATATGTCAAGAAAATCAATGAATTATTTAATATGGTGCCGCAAATATAATAATTATACATACTTTTAATATATTCTGGTACTATCTTCCTTATTATTGATAAAAAGTCGCATGATGTTATGAAATACGTAATAAATCACACAATGTTTTAGTTGCATAATTTCAATGATCTGCTGTTCATTTCTTAATTCATTGAGACAATAAAGAATGTTTTATAGAATGTCCATATTTATAACTATATTTTGAAATTAGGTTTTATGATTTAATTATCTTAAATCTGTTACTAATATTTGAGCAATTTCTACAACTTGTCTTAAGTTATATATATTTAACAAAAAAATACAATGATCAAAAATAAAAGTATTTCGAGATAAAAATTAATAATCTCATATATTTTCACATGCTAAATTCAAAAATATTTTAGATTTTCTATACTTTTTCAGTTTTTGTTCAGTTTATTTTGAATCAATTCCATATTTAGATAGTTTCCCAGTCTAACTCTACCCCAGATTTATGAGTTGGAAGGACAATGATGACAGTGTAAAAGAAGAATAATTCAGAAGCCTTTAATACCCCATGACCATGACTGAAAAATCTATTATAATTAAAAAATACAACACCAAAATGTTTTTCCTAGAATTTCTAGGGATAATGTTCTTATTTCCTTAACATCCGACTAATAACAAAAATCTCCAAAATCCTAGAATCCCTTTCATCATATTTAGGACTACCTGATCGGCCTAGACCAAATAAAAATAGTTTCAATCTTATACAGATCTTTTTGTGATTTTTGTTCAGTGTACAGGTTTGTTATAATGACCATTTATACATAACAAGTCAAGGCCCGGGCTTACCATAGTAAAATACCTTTTTTGGCAAAATTAGTTTTTTTTTTATTCAACATAATACCCTTCAAGGGTGATATACTGATTATAGTGACCCTCCAACTTTTTGATACCATTTTTGTAGTACTATTTGGCCTTTGTTTCAAAATAGCCCTCAGTTCACCCGGAGATTACCTCTTCATTCGACAATTCGATTCGAAAAATTTTCCCATCGAGCATTCTTTTGAGATCTGAGAACAGGAAATAGTCGCTGGGGCCAGATCTGGAGAATACGGTGGATGAGGAAGCAATTCGAAGCCCAATTCAAGGATTTTTATCATCGTTCTCACTCACTTGTGACACGGTGTCTTGGTGAACCAGCACTTTCTTTTTCTTCAAATGCGGCCGTTTTTCGGCGATTTCGTCCTTCAAACGGTCCAATAACGCTATGTAATAGTCGCTGTTACAAAATACAGGCGCCAGAAACTTGCCAGTCGACTGTTGCGTTTTCCCATGCTTTGGAGCTCTTTCTCGGATGAATGTCGATTGGACTTCGGAGTGAAATGATGGAGCCATGTTTCATCCATTGTGAGCTCGCGCGACGCCCACTTTGCACATAGCTTTCTCATACCCAAATATTCGTGAATGATGTAATGTACACGTTTAGTTGATATCTTTAGAGTGTCTACTATTTCATTCAATTTCAATTTACGGTCATTCAAAATCATCCACTTCGTTCACCGTCTTTGGTGCTCGTTTCACCACGTCTAAACTTAGCATACCAATCCTTGATGGTTGATTTTCCGGGGGCAGTGTCCGCAAACTCGGCATCAAGCCAAGTTTTTGCTTGAACTGTATATTTTCCCTTCAAAATGCAATATTTTATCAACACGCGAAATTTCTTTTTATCCATTTTTATCGCCGTAACAAAAGTTGCTTCGCTCAAAATGTTATAACTCACAAACCAATGATCCGACAGCTGACAAATTTATACACGCATCGTTTGAGGGTTAGGGCTAACTAAAAGACATGTGGATTTAATTCTAGTAGCGCCATCTATGTGTCAGACCGGGGACTTTCCAATTGACTTGTTATATTTCGATTGGAATGTAATATTGCCGGAAGAGTATCATTATTTGCTTTGCGAATGTGAAGAATAATTGACGGTAATGAAATCGATAGAAGCCATTATAAGATATTTTGTAGTAAACGCGATAAAATCATTAAAACATGAGTAGATTGAATCACTAATGATGTGGCTAGTAAAGAGAAGAGGTATGATTTTGTCATAACCATGTGATTTCAAGAATATGTTAACATTGAGGTTAATTTTTTTTTGCTTCTAAGATCGAAAATGTTTACCATTTTTAACGAAGGCTTTTCAATAATTTTGAAAATTACACTTTTGCTGTAAGACACAAAGAAGCTCGAAATGGCTACTCTGAACTACGATCTTTTGCTACTTGAAAAGAAATTAGAACCACTCGTTTAGTTGAAAAATCTTTAAGAAATATTAGTTCGAAGAAGAACAAGAAGAAGTATCAATCAGTAATCGACGACTAACCAATTCTTTTTTCAAATTAATTTATTACTACGGTTCTGTTATATTTGCATTAATATACAAAGAAGGTAAGTACGGTATTAATATATCAATACGTATTTTCCACATTAGAATAAAACTGAACTACTTAAGCTAAACAAGTTCTTGTGGTTTGGTTCGCTTCAATCTTCTGATGTCCTGCGTCTTGGCCATTAGCTGTGATTCAGCAAACTTATTTCATATTTTAAGGTGAAATTTTGGATAATTTCGTGTATCCATTTGATTTCGAGGTCATCGTGCAGCTGTTCGTTGGTTAAGTAGGTTAAGTAGCGATACGCATTGGTAATTAATCGTAGTTCTTTGTCTTGGATACGTTGGATTACTAGTTGGTTTGATGTTTTAGTGCAATCCCATAGGTCAAAATTTACTTTCTGATTGACTGATAAACAAATCTTTTTGATTTTACGCCAGGTTGACAGAATCTTCCAACTAACCAGTACAGTTGCTCGACTTTATATTCTGCTCTGCTTTTTGTCTAACATGATTCCATGTTCCCATTGTAACCTACCATCGAGATGTATGCTGAGGTATTTAGCTGATTCTGTTTGAAGAATTGGGAATCCGTCAAGTGATATAATAAGGTATTTGTCGTTTCGCTGCAACGCAAAATTAAAACCGACAGTTTTGGAGCTATTTTCCAATCTCTAGTCTACTTTGAGATCTTTTTGACTACTACTTGTACATTTTCTACAGTCTTAAGCAGTCATATCCTTGATGGGATAAGACTACCCAAATGAGTATCCAATCCAATCCAATTGCCCGAAACATTCTTAAAAAGTTTAAAGGTTTTTCCACGAAACTCATTTTTCTCTCATCTACATCAACTTAGAATACGATATCTCAAGTTCTACTTAAACGATCTATTTAAAATTTAATGGACATCTTCTTTGACTAGTTAAGGAGCCTCCATTGGTTCTTATATGAGCTTTAGTTTTCATATTTAGTTGGAGGTATTCATATTGCTACTTGTATCTTGTGTTTTTCTGGTTGCTTCTTCATTGTTATTTCCAATGACAAGTGTCAATGTCAACAGCTTCAGTATTAGTATATTTTATTGTTAAGTATACATACTCTCGCTCTCTCTAAATGTAATGAGAAAGCTAACTAATATTATATAATTTCAGAATATCTTGGGTCAAATAAGACCCACAGAAAGACCTAAATAGGTTTTTCATAAAATGTATAACATGTTCTCTACACACTGAATTGTTGCGATTCTAGGCCAAGGTTGAACATTTCTAGGTTATATCAAACACCGTTCTTTGCGATTTATAACATAGGCAGGTATTTAACCTAATATAACCCGCTTATTAATGAACCGTTTTCTTCGAAAGTGAAATATTTGCAAAAATGTTATTAATATATTATGAGAATATATCGTCCTGTATAATATTTTCCGTTTTGTTAACGTATGTTTATGAACATGTTAGGTGAACCAATCACTGAAATTATTTAATATGGTAGTGCTAGTTTTATCCGGTGTTGCAAACATAATAATTATACACACGTTTAATCATATCTGGTAGCATTTTCCTTATTACACTCAATAACTCGGATGTTGTTCCGAATTACGTAACGTGTCATATTAAAATATAACCGTTAAATAATTGAGAGGACATTACCTTTTTAAATATTAATTTAACTGTAAGATATATATTAAGATATCTAGTAGATTGAATATGAGTTATTAAAACATTAATATTAATAATATTTTGTATTACCAAATTTAGATGCCTTATTGCACTTTTGTAGAAAAAGTAATTTCGGGTTTTTCAAGTTCTTCGAAACGAATTTATCTATACAGATCTTAAAAACTAACAACACAGATCTGCAACAAAATAACTGCATGAGTATTTTCAACTGATTTCTTTGTCCTTTGGCATGCTGCAATGCGATACCGAATAGTGGCGTATATTCATACATTCATCAGAAAGAAACATTAAAGCTGTTCTGTTCGATAATGATGGTGTTTATACTTTTATTCTTGTAGGGCATACCGTACCTCAAGAAAACCTCCAAGAACTTCCAATTTGTTCTTCGCAAATTAAAATACGAATACCATGGTTAGCGGTGAGCTTATATGCATGATGCTGGGGCAACAAGCTGGGTTTAACATGTGGCGACTGCCACGACCCTTTAGGCCACCACCAATTCACCATCAACAACTACAAAGGTTGGCAACGCCGGTGGATTGGTACCATGCAGTTCTGGAGTATAAAAGGCCATCACGACGACGTCTCGCTCTCTTTTCTTATCACCGTCCTCCTGTAACAGTACCTCTTCCACAGCGCTACCGTACTTCCTCTACTTATCCTAATATCCTGTCAATTCTCCCATCGACCACATGTATCAATCGTAAGTTAAAAAAAACAACTTTGATTCAACCAGTGATTTTAGTTCCCGTGCAAATTCCTTCCAAAAATAGTAGTGAGTGTTCTGATAAATAATCGCCGCGGCAGCCACACATTTCGACCGACTAACCGACCCGACGAACATTCCTACAATTGGTGACCCCGACGTGACCAAAGTGCCTAACAGGTAAATCAACTCAACATAAGCCACTCGACAGGTGCTTGACACGTGCATGGAAGGATAGCACGAGGAACGGAACCCAATAACATCACATGGTCGACGACATCCCACGAGACTAGCCTGATGGACGAAAACCACAGAAGCCCATCATGTATACCAGCAACACATGAGCACCCTCGCATCACGAAACGGGACACGTAACACATTTACAGGTACCCTCAAACAAAGCTAAACGCCTCAACAAGACGAACGACGTCCTGCTACAGCTCCGATGGCAGCTGATCCCGTAAAACTCCTCGCTCAGGTTGGGATCCCCATCTCATCAGCAGTCCCCGGGCATTTGTTTGCGTGATTGCGGGTGCATTCCGGAACTTGCACCACATATAGGTACGTTCCACGGCTGTTCCACTAGGAGGGGAGTTATGTGGCGACCGCCACAACCCTTTAGGCCACCACCAATTCACCATCAACAACTACAAAGGTTGGCAACGCCGGTGGATTGGTACCATGCAGTTCTGGAGTATAAAAGGCCATCACGACGACGTCTCGCTCTCTTTTCTTATCACCGTCCTCCTGTAACAGTACCTCTTCCACAGCGCTACCGTACTTCCTCTACTTATCCTAATATCCTGTCAATTCTCCCATCGACCACATGTATCAATCGTAAGTTAAAAAAAACAACTTTGATTCAACCAGTGATTTTAGTTCCCGTGCAAATTCCTTCCAAAAATAGTAGTGAGTGTTCTGATAAATAATCGCCGCGGCAGCCACACATTTCGACCGACTAACCGACCCGACGAACCTTCCTACAAACACATCTGGCCTTTTAAGTTTATGGAATAGTAGAGCCGAGAAAATTACCTAAATCATAGGCTAGTCATGACCTAAGTCATAAAGAAACTTTTAGGCAATCATAAAGGCCCTAACTATGAGCAAATCGTCAAAAGAATGCTCAAATTATTTCAAGATTTAGGTTGCCTAATAAGTCTTAAAGTATATTTTCTTCATTTCTCACCTAAAGTACTTTCCAGAGAATGCGAGAGATATGGGTGAAAAGCACGATGAACGATTTTATCAGGATATCAAAGAGATTGAGAAGATATATCAGAGAAAATAAAGTATCTCGATGAAGTCAGACTGCTGTTGGGCGTTTTAGAAAGATATTCTTTGGAATAGAAATATTTTTACAGGTCTGTTTAATCAATATGTATGTTTGCATTTACCAAACACCTACTACTACTATTCTGCTAAAACCATAATTGCGTGATTGTAGAATTCCTGAGATTTTTAGTAGGAAAAATTGAATCGAGTAATTCTCGCGAGTCATTTAAAGATGATTTTATATATTTAAAAGAGTTTTGCAGAAACAATTGATAGTGAAACAACGGAAGCTTAGAGATAAAATGTGGATGCATCTAATCCCAATTTCTCCCAATATTTACTGACTCATTTCAGATCTGTATGTGTTTTCAATGAGCAACTAATATATTTACAGCGTAAGTTCATGTGGAACTACAATATCGGGCTCTTTTTGCTGTTTTTGTCTTACGCATATGGTTTATAGTCGATGAATTCTTGAGAGAATTGTGATGTACTCGATTTTTAATATTGACAATATGGAAAACGATAATTGCAAATAATTTTGGACACAGATGTTCATTTATAAACTCATCACCATAAACATCACAAAATTTTCATGAGCCTTCATATAGCGTACGTTGCATATTCGTTTCCTAAATAAAAAGCAAAATATGAAAAAAATTATCTTCTTTTGGAACGTCAATTTTCAAGGCACAATAATATTTGATTGAGTATGTAATCAGCCTACCTTTATATGTAGCATGTCACCTTTTACTGCTGTCTTTCAAGAGTATTAATAGAGATAGGTAACTTTAAAGTAATCTAGTAAGAAAAACATCAAAAACAGAATTTACATTTTCGTCATCCTTATATTCTCGTTAATGAACAAAGAAAACAAAAAATAACATACATTCAATAAATAAAATTTGTAAATTAAATAACATATCTTAAAAAATAAATCAGGTTTTAACTGTATATTACTGTATATTTATCTAACAAAGAAAAGTGATTGACAGCACTTAAAACAAGATTATTATAGAAAATTTAGCCTTTACATGATCATACACAATTTAATAATAACGAATTTTAAACTGACAGCAGTTTTTTAAAAGACACCCCGAAATTAATCCAGATTTTCGTAGTTTTAGGGTCAAGGTAAGATGATTTCTGGGTTAAATCGATAACCTTTTTCTTAAATTTATGGCAAATGGCAATGTTTGACGCAATATTATATCTGTATTTAGACAACCAGGCATACACGGTATTTTCTTTAATATAATGTAGTAAAATAAATAAAAAAGCGATACGAGAAAATTAATTCATTTTGTCGCTTTGTAGGGCTTGTATATTTATCACAAATCGCGTTGTTTTTCCCAGGAATCTAATTTACTAGGAAAATATTATCCGTCTTTTACCGGCTCGTAATAGTTATTTATGACGTTAAGAGATTTCTCATTATTTGCGCTGTAGTTAACGATTCCCCCTGTGTTTGAATAAAAACTTATGGCCATCGGGTAGGATATTTGTTCGGATATACAAGCTCCTAACTATTCTCGTTTGTCCGATAACGATGTTTGTAATATGGTGTGGAGTGGAATTTTGTTACTTCATGGGCTGGATGACCATCGTTATGGAAGCGATGTTAATTGATCATTTATCACGTTCAGTTAGATATTCTTGGGGATAAAAATACTAATGATACAGATAAGTACTTATGCTAAATGATTAAATAATCATCATCCACATCATTAATCCATAGTTATCGGTTGAATATTCTTCTCTAAATCTTACACCCGTTGAAGATCGACCGCAGTTCTTCTGGATTTCCACAATTTAGTTAAATTAGTTCTTGCAAATACATCTCACACAATCGACAATAAATAAAAAAGGTATAGCTTTCGTACTTTCGAGTATTAATAATCACCTACTTTGTAAAACGCCACACTGTATATAGAATATATTGGTCTCTATTAAAAAATGACATGACGACTACCAGCAATTGTCTTACATCACAAACATCAAAAAGTATACAGATATTTGGCGCAATGTTGAAAAAGTGTTGCACCAACCTTCCTTGAACTCGATACAAATAAATAAACAAACGAAGACACTAGGTTTTTCAATACGTTTTGTAAAGTTTAATAAGATATGGCTTAACTAGCTAGATAGGGTGAGTCATACTTTGGCTGAAGTTTTGAGTTTTATAAAGCTATCAAAAGATGTATCTCTGACTAAGACCGCAGAAAAAGTATAAGTGAAAGTCTTTATCTAATAAGATCTAGCACAGCTTAATAGATCCAAATCGGCATCCATATCGATGATGGTTTAAATTTGAAACATCATGTTAGATAAAAGCAGAAATTATTAGAGTCAAAATCAAGCAACTGTACTGTTTAGTGGAAAGATACTCTCAACTTGTCCTAAAATCAAAGAGAGTGGCTTATCAGTCAATCATAGAGCCAATTTGGAGCTATGGGAGGTAAATGTGGAGTTTCACTAAAACATCAAACCAACTAGTAATCCAATGTTCCAAAACAAAATTCCTCGATTAATTACCAATTCTTATCACTACTTGACCAACAAAAACTGCACGATGGCCTATAAATCAAATGGTTTTTTAAACTTGTCATATCATATCACATATCAGCTCATGGAACTACTGGACAACACGCAGGAAATCAGAAGATTGAAGTGAACCACTTCACAAGAACTTGTATAGTGTATAAATGTTACTCTTAAAAAAACTCTTACAAAAAAGTATAAGTTTATAGTATAATCCATAAAATGGATCATAGCTACAAACTTAAATTGTTTATTCCCATATCTAGAAATATTCGTTTCGTTGCCTCGAACTTATTGAACATCCTAATATATATCTAATACGTCTATTGTACATTTAAATAAATTAATATCCTGTTCGTACCATGTACGTAATATAAACAAAATTATACATGACCGCTTTAGCATCTATTTTACATATCAAATAATTGAACAACTTTATCAGACGCGAGATCGGTACAAAATCAAGTTTGCGAATTTAATTTTCGTCGTTTCGTGAATAGTATTATACCAGTTCATATTAATGAAATAACTAATGAAACGTCAAATAACAAGATGTCAATGAATGTACTCAGCTAATTCATAAATCTAACAATATATTTCTGGGTTTAGATATCATATGATATTAATTATTACCTTCATTCTGTACCACCCTAAAAATATTCCTTTTCTGCTATATCAATATAGAAACGTCTATATAATATACACAATGTATACGATTTTCTCATTTTTTTAAAGAACTTCAATACCTTAACTGTTAACTTCGACGATTTTCGCATTTATATAGACAAAATAACAGTTTCTCATTTAGTATAATTGAGTTATTCGATATTCACAGACATTATTTATTTATTGTTTCATTTGAAGAAATCTGCTACTGAAACCCATTAAATAGTTTTAAAAACTTATAGTAATGCACATGTTTCAACGATTTGAAGGTGGTGATTTTAATGTTAATCAGAGAAAACAGCCAAACACATTTATAAAGACTTATTGGCCAAAAACCCAACTCAAACCCTTGAAGCATTTTTAGATAGTTTAGAATTTGATTAGTAGAAGATTTAAAAGGAAAGGGAAAAAGACCATTTCGAACTGTTTGAAAATTCCAATGTCATTACTTGTCATGTAAAAAGAAGAAATTTCTGTAGTGTATTGTAACTAGCCATGAAAGTAGATCTACTGGGGCAGTTTCAAGAGCAAAATATGAATATCGACAAGGACTGAATGTAACAAGTTCCATATACTATAAACAACAAAGAAATTTGAAAAAAGTTCGAAATTAGCATTGACTTCACTCAAGAACCACCAGTATCTAATGGTGGCTCGAAAAATAACTAATTGAAATAAATGATGATGTTTGCAATGGATAATAGGTTCACCTTTTCTTTATAATTCGAATTTTCTTCTGAGTAAAAAAAAATTAAAAAAAAACGAAGGGTCTTAAATAAAATATCACTGTTTTAGCATATGTTTGTTTTTTTTACCAAAATTAGTATTGTTGAACTTATGACTAACATTCACACAGAATATTGAGCACTCATATTGACTTTAAAGCTTCGAGGTTAATGATTTTAATATTATTTAAGACAGATAATCTCGCTTCCCAAAAATACTGAAAGTTACATAGACAAATTGTCAAAAAGGTAAAAAAAACGAGTTGAGCCGATGAACTGAAGCTAATTTAACAGAAAAAGAAACAGTTTCTCGAATCGTATCATAACTTTGATAACTACAAGCTACTAGGATGTATAAGCTATTTAAAACTAATATTTATATACTATTTTGAGAAAATAAATCCAATAAACATAAACCGCCATAATAGGTAGACACGTAAGTAGCAGTTTCACGTCCTACTACAAGTTGCGTGCTCATTTGTTTTGATTTAGTGTTTTTTGCATTAAAATGTACGAGAAAGCCTGCAATTTAAAAAAAGAAACTAAACTGTTAATACGTGCTTGTCCAAGCGGTATTTCTTATTTATATTTTATAATCCAAGTCCGGAGCGGACATATTAATAAGACTCAGAACATATAGAGCAAGTAAATTATCAAGAAAAGATCTCTTATATTCCTCGTAAAATACAATATATTCAAACACTTATCGATCAATAATTAAGATGCCATTTTGATCGATGAGCTTTTACTACTTTACTAGTAAACCTAAAATTGAAGAAGGGAATACAACTCGTTTGATCAATCCTGATAGTTTTTTTTTCTAATCACAGTTCAGTTACATTAACTATTGTTTCAAATTAACGGTTTGGCCAGGTTCGAGCATTTCAGGTTGATTCATTCCTTTCCTATACTACCAAACATTTAGTCTCATCTTCCTGGGCATCAGTGGGAGTTTTGCAACCATTTGTGAAGCTTATTCGACCTTTCACCAAGCATCCTTTTGGTATATTATTACTGTACGTGGTCCACTTTTCATCGCCTATACTATATTCATACTAATTGATTTAAAAAATAGCTGGAATTTTCTCATTTTTTCAATTCAATTAATAGTCGATAAATCTGCGCTACATTTTTCCATTCTTGGAAAATAACAAGCAAATTATTTGATGAAAATGACCTTCGGAAATCTCTATTTAAAAAACATCAATAACTTTTTACTGAGTAAATTTATAATACTGCCTTTAAAAGTAACATGTAATATTCTCTGAAATGTTATCCGTATAATATAATATATATCGTACGCTATAGTATGACTAAATTGAAGAAGTAAAATTTTAAAAAATAGATAATGGTATTATTCAAACCATTATAAAATTTTCCTTATATTACTTGCACCTCTTGTATTGCTTGGAAAACCAGTTGTATTTTATTGAGATTATAGAGGAAATATTTATAAAATATGGTTTATATTTTGAAATTTTCAAAAATACTTTTCAGGGTTTTATTAGGGTTTTAAGCTTCATATATAGTTACACTTGTAATAAATAAAGTAAATTAAATTTTTTGGATCGAAAAAGTCATGAAAATATAAACAAAATTCATATTTTCGGAAAAAATATGTATAACAAATTCAGGTATGTTTCAGAACAAAATAATAATTTACTGAGTTATTAGACTGAAAATTACAATTAAATATACGTTTCACAAGCGACAATATCCAAGCTAATGAAAGCATACAGAGGAATAGTGGGCGGGTCACAAAGTTAACTGACATAAACCAACAGTAATAAGTATTGTAGTCAGACAACAGCAAAACTACTGCGGCAAAAGTGACAGCAGAGCTCACTTAAATAATACTGTTTCGACAAAAACGATTTCACAAAGCTAACATTCATAGTATGGTCACTATTGCGAAACCCTTTATAATGGAAGTCAACGCCAAGCTGCAAAAGAAATGATAGAACGATCATAAAACCTGGAAACTTGACGATTGGAAGACTGTAGCCCAATAAATGGTTCCTGCAATAATATGATAGTATTCAGCTACTCATCTTATTTACATGACTAGCCAAATTAATGTTCAATGATGAAGTTTAGTAAATTTCCATCTCCAACATCATTGAAGCAATTGACTGATGTTTCGGTACAAGAATAGGACAACATTCTGCAAGAAATTCCACGAATGTATTCTGTGAGGGACTGTAGCTGTTTTAAAAGAAATTGGTGTTCATATTCTTTTAACCATTCCCTGTATCTTTAACTCATATTTAATTGAACGTATAAAATAGTATTGCATACTTAATAGACACCTAAGTAATTGGCATTTAACATTTCGCATTGCCACATATATTTAGAAATATTTAATATTTTAAACAGTAAATATTTAACTTATATTAATAGCCTTACAACCAATGTTTACTACATTATAATTGAAAACATGAACGCAGTTATAAACACAAAACAATTTAATTAGATTAAAAGCCTGTTTGGATACGGTCATCGTGTAATATTAATTAATACTCAAAAATTGAAACAGTTACGTCAGCATCTTAAACGGAATATTCTGTTATCCATCAATTAACGATGATATGTGACTCACGAAGCAATACCAATACCGTTTAATTAAGCTCGTAAGCGGGAGCATTGTTTGACTTACAGCCCTGATCTTAACTAAATAGACTGTATGGTCGCACTTAAATTATCCTAATAACGAAGCCAACTAGATCATTACAGCCACTTTAGTTGCACTTTGAATAGAATTCCGAGATAATAAAATGCATATTATGTATTTCTTAAATTATAATTGCTTAGAACAACAATTAAACTTAATAATTTCTTAACGATATGGCGGATACAAACTCCAACAACTTTACTACTAATAAACGGTGGGAAACAATCTTTTAAAAATATTTAGGGGTGTAGTTTAAAAAACAGTAATAAATAAAATACCTGCCTTATATAATGCAATTAAATGTGTTTTATATTAAGTCCAAATTGATGTAAAAGGATATTGGCTAAGTTTCAAAGAGATTTTAGAGGGACTAGGGACTCTGGATTATAATCGGGAAATCATAACGTACGCTTCTTATATGGATTTATGACTTCTGACCAATTCTGGAACGGAACAAACAAATTAATATACGAGATGTTAATAAAATAGAGTAAACCAGGAAAAACAACTATAAAAAAAAGAATAAATTGGAATGGAAAAACATCTAGAATAGTAAGGAAATGAAAAAGAAGAAGTATACTATTATTAAAAATATAATGGATAATAATTAAACACCCTAATTTACTAAATGGGGTAAGAAGTAACAAAATTGATAATATATAATACTTCTACTGTTATGACAAAACTATAGAATAGATGATACGAAGTATGTAATACAAGAACTGGAAGAAATGATACAAAAAGTACAGAGGAACAAGAAGGAAATATATGGTAATCTGAAGGGATCACTGGTAAGAAACAAGATCATAGAAATTATGAAACAATTTACGATGAGTATAACAACGGCCAATAAAATATAAATATAACAAAAATGATGGGAAATCCCATAATCCCATAAAAGAAAACAGTACAGAAGTATTAAAGAACAAGAAGAAATTAAATAGTTCACTAAAAAAAAGACCTGGAGAGAATAAAAAGATACTAAAGCAAGAGATGGAAGCAACATTTATTCCTTTTTCCCTGTTATTTGACGCTAATCATGGAACGCACAAAAATTTAAATACATTTTCGACATTTATTACTTTTATTTGATTTGAAACCTATGGTGATGCTGCACCATCATATCCCAATAGTTGGTCTCAAGGATTTAAAGGTTAGTTTAACGTTATTGACAAAGAACATAAAACAATCATTTACAAAATTTATTGGATCAAAACCCGCTTAAACGCTAAACAATAGCTTAGCAGCTAATTAATCAACTGTTTTCGTGTGTCTACATATGATGAGGATGATCTAAAAGGAGGGAAATAGCTTGCAATATCGCTGCTGCATTGCCTGTCAAGTGAAAAAGAAGAGTTTACTGTGGCGTATTGTGATTGACGATAACTATGGATCTACTACGACTAGTCACTGTTCCCGTTCATATCGATAACGAAACAGAATATGCATGACTTAAAGTCTTGCTGTTCATATGGTGGGATCAGCAAGATGTGGTGTATACCAGCTATTAAAACCGAATGAAACTGTCACTATAGCTCTCTGCTATCAATTGAACAGATTAAGTGACATATTGTTACAAAAAAGACCAGACACCAAGTAACAAACGTAAATTCATGCTCTTGTGCTGCGTACAGCCCGGCAACGAAAGACAACGAATAGATTTGTTGGTATATTTTAAATTCTGTTTGGACAGTTTGACCACGGCCAATGAAGGTTTGTTGGCATTCGCTTGCAATCTGTAGAGCGTCGGTAACATCAAAAGAAATGAATGGAATCGACGAATGCTGTCTGTATGGTAGGTATACACACTATAATCGCCGTAGAAAAATACGGATTCACGCCCAACGAACGTTCGCACCTCACAACAAATGCAATAGGTACGTTTCATCGAAGGCCAACGAATGTTCGGTATCCAACGCCGAATCTCATTCGTTATCCTTCGTTGGCCCTGTCTGTGTGCAGCATTACATCACAATGCTCTCGAACAAGAAGTTCTGCCTCACCCAGAGTATTAACCAGACCAGCACCTTCTAATTATCCCTTGTTGAAGTAGATGCAACATGACTTGACTGCCATATTGTTGTGAAATGTTGAAGAAGTATGAAAATGGATTTGTCTACGATCAGATAGTTACCAAACCAACATCGTTTCTCGTTATCGCTATGTTGCCAGAAATATGAGAAATGTTTCGCAATGAAAAACTGTCAGAGCACTGGTAATAAAAGGAATAAATGAAAATAAAAGAAACAATTCGTCTAATTGTCGAGAAAATGTGGCAAAAAATAACATAAAAATGAAACACAGACTGATACAGGGAAATCAAACAGAAAGGAAGCTCTATGAACCTTAATTACTTATTTTATTCATATAATTTTTAAAATCCCGAAAAAAAACTTTATACACCTTAAATTACAGTTATTGAAAGTCCATTTGGACCTACGGTATTGAATTGTGGAGTACAACTAGCATATCTAACATAGCTATCCTCTAAAGGTTCCAGAATAAAGTATTGTGCGTCATCATTGATGCCCCACATTACGTCTCCAACAGACTTATTCAGCGCGATATTCCGTTAGAACGCAGAACGAGTGTGATTCGAAGTGTGAAATGCTCTGAAAGACTGAAAGACATCCCAAGCAGATAAACGTGCACAATGACAGTATAGTGCATAGGCTCAAACGCAAAATACCATACGATGTGATATAGAAACATAGAGTGAGATATAATTAATATAGAATATATAATAATTTCTAGAATAAGTTAGAATAGTCTTTAGAATAAGTTAGGATAGACTTAACTAGATAGAATAGACTACAATAAAACTTAGATTATAAGTTATACAACACATCACTTACTGAAGCGATCTTCTACATGTCAGGATGGTTATATTATATAACGGAAATCATATAATAATACTTATTGCCCACGGGCAGGTTATTGAAGTCCTAAGAGATTAATAAAAAATATATATTTAAAAAGTTTTCGAAGATAGGGAGAATGTTTTTATTGCTTGACGACTGGAACCAAACTTTCTACTTAGAAATATAAGTTTTTACTACTATTTGACATGATATCGAATCACCACCATGCAGTCAGCTGTTTAACTAGAAAGCTATTTGACGTCATATGATATAAAATATATGCATAAACTATTTACTGCACACCTTAATTTTAGTTAATTTAGCTTTAGTCGAAAACCGCAATGGTTACAAAGAAACTATTTCATGAAAGTCCGAATTTAATTTTCCTGGCTGAAAACACGCAATTTATCTTGAAGCGAAAGGTCTAAAATTATCCGGAAAGTGGAAAACTAGTTTTGTGGTAATTATAATTTTCAGGAAAACCGAAAGGATTTTGACCTTGACAACAAAAACGCATTTACTTGTGATGAATATTAAATATAATAAAATGCTGTGAGAATTTCGCATTCAAACATACGTGTATATAATATATATATATATATATATATATATATATATATACACTACGTATAGACAAAAATAACGCATAAATAGAGGAAGCCAAATAGATTCACGTCAACTTTATTAAGAGATAAACGAGTGCACTTTTAGGTAAAAAATATCGGATTTATATTGATAAAGGAGCCCATTCCTTATATATAAAAAAAAGCAGAAGAATAAATAGTAGAAGGCTTGTTAAAAAGATATAAAAGAGTAGCAATGAAAATAAAGTATCTAGGTCAACCAAAAGAAAATTCGTAATTGAACAAATTATCTTTCGGTCTTCAGATGCCTGTAAAAGAAGGTCAATGGTAGCTTTTATGTAGATGGGTTCATTTGTTTTTGATAAGGTTCCCTAGCAATAGTTTCTTTAGTCTTTAATGTGATTCTTGCAATATAAGATTTTATTGGCACAAAGGTTGATATAGCTAGAGTATTAAGAAATCACTTTGGTTATAAACCAAGATTCCTGACTTGTGTTATTCTATTAAATATATTTTTTTTCATGGTAGTAAACTGCTGTATGTAAGATCAATTAGCTATTATCAAAAGTCCCCCTAGATACTTTAACAAACTACCAACAGATAAAGTTATCAGACCTTTATAAATACAGAATTTTACATTAATATTAGGTAGATATTTAAAATGTAACTTTCTTTATTTCTAATAAAATGCGTGAGTGTTTTTCTATCGCTAGTTCCTACATTTCATAAAGTTTACCAATGAAAATAAAAGGCAATTTTATATAAAGTCGAATTGAATTTCGAATTACATCAAAAGATTCAAAGTTAGGGATATGTCAAAGACATGTTAAAATAACATACAGTTTAAAATTGTATATAAACACAAGAAATTACTAGGTTAGAAATATAGAAGTTGTATTAGTAAATAAGAGGACAAGAATATCCGGAAATGGTTATCCAACGATCACTAAATAAAATTAGTAAAACTGAATTAGACATAGATCATTTCTACAAGCAAATATACTTCTCGTTCTTAATATTGTGTAATATTAAAACTAATTCAAATGAGTGAATATTTTCAAATCCAATGAAATGAATTTCATTGAACAAACTAATGCTATTTTTGACAGCAAGTTGTTAAAAATAAACACATTTTTGAACTATATCTTTAAAATGATATACCGAAAATATTATATTTTAATGAATTAATCTATTTAAAAATTTTATTAAAAATTTCGAAATTGTTTGAAATATCGATATATAGACCCAAAATTTTTTCTCCATCTCTAGCTGGTATAATGATAACCCTCAAGTTGATAAAATATTGAGAAAAGATAGACATTTATAAAAGTTATATTGGAAAATTCTAAAAAGGGAAGTTGAACAGGTTTACTGCGTTTCCTTAAAATCCCATTTCAAAAATAATTATGAAATATAAGTTTATATGGTTCCTTTAGAGGTTCCTTAAGTTCCAAGTATTCTAAATCATTCTTAATAAAATTGACAACAAGGCCGTTGAAAACAAACTAAGTATACTGTATCTCTACTAAATACTGACTAGGAAGTCTTAGGAAAATTTGACTATAGAGAAATTAAAAATAACGATTTATTAATTAACTTAATTCAGCTGCTTGCAAAATATACTGATATTCAAAGAACACTTAAATTAATAGACGAAATCAAACTTTTGTATGGAAGACTGAAAAAAGATAGACGACAGAAACTGATTTGGGCCAAAATCTTAGACGAAAGTTGATGAACGATCTTTTTTGCTGTGGTACCAAGAGAATTCAAAAGAAACTAAGTCTGGTAAATGAAGGTGAGATAACATATCCTGGTAAACCAACGTGGCAGTGTTTATCGTGTTTTCTGGAATATACTCAATGAAGATCTGACTGATTTGCTTTTTCTTTTTGTATACCTGAAGGTAACCTTAAATTATAAGATATTTTTATCATTGATTCACTAAACTTACGTTTCTTTTTGCCACATCATGTATTTTTTACTTTCTCTCTGAGTTGTTCTTATTTCCTAGCATATCCATAGATTTTTTAAACATATTTTAAAATATCCTTTTTACCAATGAGGGTTTATCTGAACTGTATCAAACGTCTAATGTGGGCCCCAAACCACGGTCCTCGGTATTAAACCGACTGGTCAGTGACCAACTTAGAGACTATGCCAGAAGACATCCGGTCTTACCCAGCCTGGTTACTAGCGTGACTGAGATTGTTTTCCTTGTCCACTGTTGGTCATAAAGACATTTACAATTACAATCACAAACAAAAAGTACATCCATGCCCCTGCAGGATTTGAACCCGCGACTCTCGCATAACAAGACCGTCATGTCGACTTGACCACTGAGCCAATCAAGCTGGCTTCCATAGATTTTGATTGCCATATATCCCGATATTGACCTGAAGTGTTACGATAACATAGAAACCCCAAAAATAATAGCTCATCATCTAACATACCTCCTATTATTTTTCCTAATAATTAAACATCCAATATAATTACATTAAATTTCTTAATCTAATATATCAGAAAATAGAACAAACATAAATGACTATAATATAATTTAAATTATAATAAAATTAACAGGTTACTCATCATGTATTTAAGTTAATTGCTGTTGAAAAACAAAAAAAAAACAAAACATTATCAATCAAGTTGTGCACTAATTTATAATTAATTTAATTCGAGTAAATAAAAATAATATCAAGACACGTTGCTAGAGATTTATAAAATTGATTAAGAAAATATTGATGATAAATCGATTGACTACCAAATATTACCAGTCTGTTCTTGTTATATATATAGACGCCGGGATAAATAATTATCTCGTTAAATTACTGCTATTCAAATAATGACTACTTTAATGATTATTAGTTCATAATGTTCGTCATCCATTATCAAAATTAACTAATGATGACAAATCACAGTAAATAGATTAGTGAAAAATATTTAAATAACGTAAGTATGGATGTAAATAGTTATCGTCATTTTGATTTATAAAATGTTAATACTATATTAATATGGTAATGTTAGTTTATTATTTAAAGAAATACATAAAATTATTCTTGTCGGTATCATCTATAAGCTGTGTAATTAGTTATTACAGTTAAGAGTGTAGTGGTAGTCTCGAAATTATTAAAACTAACACTTATCGCATTCCCTACGTGTTGTGGTTTACTTAGCTTATTTTAAACTTCAAGAGAAAATCTTGGACAACTCGTAAATCCATTTGATTTCGAAGTTATCGTGCAGTTCTTCGTTGATTACGTAGCGATAAGAGTTGGTAATTAATCGCAGGACTTGGTATATATAGAGGTATATTAATAGCCGATTTAATATTTTTGTACAACCCCAAATGTACATCCTATAAGTATAAATTGGCTTTATTATTTACCGATAAACCAATCTCTTTAATTTTAGGTCAAATTTAGTTCCGACTAACCTGTACAGTTGTTTAATTTTGAGTTTGATCTACTCTGCTTTGTATCTAACGGAATATGTCCAGCTTAACCTGCTATCGAGATTTTGTTCAAGGAATTAGCAGTGTAGAGTAGATACAAGAGGGGTCCCGCTAACACAGATACTAACTTGGATAACTCCAGTAAAATTAGGTTTAAAAGAGTTTTGATGAAACCGATTTAAGACAACTAAGACTACTCAAATACATCGAATGGGAAGCATTACTGTAGATGTCGTGTCGAATAGTTCATTTTTATGTAAAGAAAATGAATGGTTACACGTGCAGAACCATAGACAATTCAGGTATATGGTGGAAGCAAGAAAGAGCAATAGGCTACGAACCATCATTGTAGAGTTTGTCAGGAATTCTTACTGGAAAGATATGGATTATCGAGTAATAATATATTAGTCATCCTCTTTCCAGTAACATCCAACAAAGTTAACAAAAGAAAGGGGGAAGTGCAATTCTCGTCACTGTTGCGTTCAAACACACTCAGAGTACCAGACAGACTGATGAACATTTGATTATCATTTAGTCAGATCAACGTCAGAGCAACATAATATTTTCAAACATAATATTTTAAATTATGGAGATATCTGTTTTATACAGCTGACCTACCGACCTCCAGAAACACTACTGTTGCAGCATATGCTGACGATACAGTGGTTTTCTCATTACACGAGTATCCAATATCAATAGCAGCCACAAGAAACCTGCAACTTCATCTTAACAAAGGCGAATTGTGGTAGAAAACGTGGCATATCAAAGCCAATGAGACAAAATCTACCCATGCAACATTCACCCTTTGTAGAAGAGCATGCCCGTCAGTAAAATTGAATAATCACGAACTTCCGCAAGCAGACAACGTTAAATATTTGGCATTTCGATCAACGTTTAACATGGAAAAAATATATAGTGACAAAACGCAAACAGCTTGGGGTTAAAGTAAACCAAATGTACTGGCTGATAGGGCGTAAATCTAAATTATTACTACATAACCAGGTTTTGCTGTATAAATAAAAACTTAGGCCCATTTGGATCTATGGTATTGAACTGTGGGGTGCTACTAGAAAATCTAACATAGATATCCTCCAGGGGTACTACAACTCCAATAAAGTGTTGCGAGTCATCGTCGATGCCCCATATTATGTGTCCAACAAACTGATTCAGCGCGATATCCCTATAGAACACATAACGGGTGTGGAATGTGCGCGATGACTGTGAAGTGCGTAGGCTCAAACGCAAGCTACCATACGAACTGATAAATAGACACACAGAGTGAGATTTAACAATCTCTAAAATAAGCTAGAATAGTTTTTAGAATATGTTAGGATAGACTTTTGTTGTGGACTAAGTTGTTGGACTAAGTTGGAATAGTATCTAGAATAATATTTAGATTATAAGTTGTACAGTAGATCACTTACTGAAGTGATCATCTACATGCTAGGATAGTTATATTATATAACTGAAATCATATAATAATACTTATTGGTCACGGACAGATTGTTAGCGTTCTAGGAGATTAATTAAAAAAAATTTTTTTGGAGATGTGAGGAGTATGCGGAACAAGTAAAATACTTTCGCTACCGACGAACATTATCGATCATTAATACACATATTTAACATTTTAATTAAATTATGATTAAATAAGTTTTACAAAATGTAAATAATTTTATAAGAATATGAATACACAAGTTATTTCAAATTCAGGTTTCAATTCTTTCTCAAGTATTTTTCATTAAATCCTCAGGTTAAGGACTAAATGCTGAATATTCCTTCATAGGTCCTATATTGATAAAACATCGGAGGAAAATTTAAGAAATAAACCTTTTGGTAGAACATGACCAATGAAAAAATTAGCTTAATAATTCTTTTAAGTATGCTCCAATCTTCAAAGTATGTGCGGCGTTGGTTTGAGAATTCATAAATTGAGATTTTGATGTACAGGAATGAAGAACGAACAAGAAGAACGTTCTGGTAGACCTAAAGAGATGGAAGATGCTAAACTACAAGAATTATTAGATGAAGACCCAACCGAAACTCAAAAACAATTGGCAGCAGCATTAAATAGGACCCAAGAAACAATTAGCGACCGATTACGCGCAATGGGGAAATACCAAAAAATCACCTAAACAGGCTGGCCGATCGACTCCAAAAGGCCAAATCATTTTAGTAGCAAGATAATTATCTATGTTTGGTGGAACCAGAGTGGCGTCGTGTACTACGAACTGTTGAAACCTGATGAAACAATTAATAGTGATCGCTACCGAGAACAAATAATCAATTTGAACCCATATATTGACGGAAAAACGTCCAGAATGGACCAGAAAATACGGTAAAGTGTTTTTACAGCACTGTAACGCGTCTCATCATGCGAAACCGGCCAAGAAAGCATTTGAAACACTTGAATGGGGCATATTATCGCACCCACCATACTCTCTAGATCTTGCCCCCTCTGACTATCAATTTTTCGCATCAATGGGACACGTGCTTGCCCAGCAGCACTTCGCCAATTTGGAATAAGTTAGAAATTGGCTCGATGAATGATTTTGCTCAAAGGACAAACAGTTTTTTTTCGGATGGCATTCACAAAATTGCCTTAAAAAATGGCGAAGATGTATAGAATCAAATGGCCAATATTAGAATAAATAAATGTTTCTATTTTCTTGTAAATTATATAAATTTTTTTAACGATAATGACTTTCCGATACCTTTTTTACCGTAAGATAAAAAGTAAATAATTATAATTTATATTTTACAAAATATTGCCCAAATTTTTGTCAATAAAGTACAATATAAAATCTTGCTCTACATGAATTAGACAAAAAAACAAAGAAGATTAAAGTGAAACTCAAATAACTGTACATGTTAGTTGAAAGTTACTCCCAACTTTACCTAAGTTCAAAGAGATTGGTATATCAGTCAGTTATATAGCTTATTTGGACACATGCGGTGCAAATATGGAGCTGCACCATAATATCAAACCGACTAGCAATGCAACGCTATCAAAATAAAGTTCTTCGATTAATTACCAATGATTGTCGCTACGTAACTGACGAGTTACTAAGATTTCGCTTTAGAACATGAAATAAGGTAACTAAATTACAGTCACGTGGAAGCCAAATCACACGAATTTTTACAGTATTTAAGTGTTACTCTTAACCTGGGTAGTAGCTTAATTTTAATATTTGAAACAAATAGTACACCAGAGTAATAATAGTAAAATTCTTCGTATAAGATTGAACCAAGCATATATAATGTGCGATTTATTTAATATTTTTGTTAATAACTGTTTTAAATTACGAAATATAATGAATCTATAAAATATAATTTTAATTAAGTTATTAAGATAATATCTAAAATTAAAGTTGTAGGAAAAACTTTTCCTTTACATTATAAATTTATTATATATTTAATTTATCTAATAATATATGTACATTTGAAATAAAATATTTTATAATAGTTATTAGATGATAACTAGTTAATAGCTGGAACAATATAACACAAGAAGAATGTGTTAAATTTTCCGAAGTCTATCTACTTTAAAAATATAGTTTAAAACCTTTTAAAATGATTCTTTATTATACAAACAATTTCCTAACTCACCAATTAAAACTGGAACAAATTGCGGTCCTGCGATTCGCAGCATATCAAAAATCCACACCTTCATCTCGAAAAAATATTTGTCGCACTAACACAATAAATAAATAAATAAAAATAAAATATACGAAACGGTCTTTCGGGAAAATCGACTATATCCACATGAAACTTCGCCTTGCTATGTTTCCCCAACAGCCGGGAGCTGTGGTTTCTCGCGGGTTGGTAAGGAAAAACTAAACGTCAGCCACGCAAACCCACAGTTAAAGTCCCATTTTCTGGTTGTTTACCAATGGAAAGAACGAACTACTGAGAAAGAATAAATTAACCGTCGCTGATATTACAATCAAGATCTGCAAACCTACGGCTCGACAAAAGCACTTGTTATTTACTCGAAAGCGTGCGTTTTTCTTTGAATTTTCTATCGCGATGCGGTAGTCGAATGTCGTGATGAATAACATATAGAATTCTGTAATGCGTCTCACAAGGAAATTCCAAAACCGAAGAGAGAAACAGTTGAAATTAATATCGTATTATTGGCGAAGGTTAGATCCACCTTTTCCTATAAACGACTAGCGCATTATCGATCCACTAACTTAATGTTTTTGTAATGAGCTTACGTCGTTGATAAAATGGGAAACTTGCAGGTGATGAACCTGTCTATTTTCAAAACCAGTTTGATATTAAAGGAAAAGTCACTTAATTATGTATGCTTCTTTGTAACTGGCCAGTGTTTAAGGAACGCCGTGTTTGTTTATTGAAATAAGTTGGGAAAAAGAGCTTTCTCAATATAATAAGGAAGTACATTCTAACAAAAATTCTGGGAATTGGTCAACAAAATGTTATATACATGACCGTTCAAGACTATGTTACAATAAGGCAATAAAAAAAAAATTAATCAAAAAAATCATTGTCTAAACGTTTAGTTAAAGTTCAACTAAAAAGAATTAAATACACCTTTCGTTAAATTTTGGCCACCGTTATTTTAAAATACTTATTCACAAATTTTGCTGATTCTTCCTCGGAGTTCATTGTCTTCCAATCAGTTTGTAAATATTACCACAACTACTGAACTCGATAAGTACCGACTTATCGACTTGCTTTTCTATCAAGTTAATTCCATACTAATTCAAAAGGAGACAAGTCCGACAGTTTCGATGATACTATTTTGACAAATGTTTAGGGATATTGGCTTGTTGAAACACAAAATTTCGATGGATTAGATTCAATCCAGAAGAAATCTCTTTTTTCTTATATATTTTCAGATAATCTTCTTTATTCAACGCCCCGTCAAATTAAATCATATGGCTGAGACTTGTTACTACAAAGGCGCCCCCAGGCCTTCAAGCTACCACCGCCATGATTAACAATCTGCACGGTGCTGAAGTGTACTCTTCAATTCCTACATAGAAACATGTCTATTAAATCCAAAAATATGACATTTACACTCATCTATTCGTTATATATTTATCCAATTTTTTTTAGCCCATTATTACCCTACCATTTGTTCTATCTTGTGTATGTGTATCTTCTGAGTACAGCTAGTTTCTTCGGGCAGTTTCTTCTAGCATTTCCTCACATCAACAAACAATAGACATAACTCCACAGTTGTAGTTGAAACTGAAGGTAACGATAAAATTAAAATAATTAAATGTCAACAAAACTCCTGCTTTGATGTAAATTTCCCTATTGTCTTATTTTCTATCTGACAGTTGGTATTACTTCATCGATAAATATTATGAACAAAGCCTGTACTAGAGCATTTGTGTTTACCTCATATCTTTCTTGAATTACTTTTATCATTTTTTGTAGTGTTTCTACTCTTTGTCTTCGGCTGAATATTAAGACATTCTCTCTTTGCGACTCCCGTAGTGTTTTATCGGCTGCTGTCTTCAAACGATTGTCTTTCATTTTAATTTTATTTAATAGACATAATGTCAGTCGGTGCCATAGCAGGTGAATACGGTAGTCCCTCGATTGCATGTGTTGAATTTTTGGTAAGAATTTTATTTGGGAAAACAAAACTATTACCGTAAGATATTCTGACTAGAATACTCACAACGCCACGATAACCAAGTCAAATCTTTTTTCAAATCTCAAGTCACTTTTGAATGCCTCAGCCTTCTGAAATTTAATGTAGAAGAACACTATTGTGTCAGCTTAGACAAATAATTTTGACAATCCTCTTAAGTGGACTTTTCAAATCATGTATATTTAGTTAAGAAGACAAATCAATATCCTACTTTTGCGAAGTTTTAGCAAGTATTATTATTAGAAATAAAATTGTTTATTAAATTACCTTGAAAATAGTTTCACTATTTGTTTACTGTTTTGCAACTAACATTCAAGATTAAAAAACTAATTAATATTAAAGACATTTTCGTCTGAAACTATATTGCCTTAACATTATTTATATTTTCAACTCTGTTTAATGTCTAATACTATCAGACTAAGAAAAGATACGCAAGTCTACCATATACATGATATATTGTAAACATAAATGTTATATACTGTACCTTTCATAAATAATTCATCTTCAATGTTTTCTAGTTTTTTCAAGGAAGAATAATTTTTTTTCCCCGCTTTTGTTATTGTCTATCTAATAATTCTAGATATATTTTATAGCGTTTTCCAATATATACAAGTTAAGTAGTAGTAGTAAAAGGAATTCTGAATTAAAAATAATTCAACGATATTAACAAATAAATCACTTATTAATTGAATAAATACCTTTATTATTTGTTTGGCTTTTTATTATTTTTGCTTTTTAGTTAAATTCAGCTCAAGCGCATTTTAGGTCTCATAGTCCAGCTTCTGCTTTTTTAATATAATTGATATATTGATATATAATTGATATTGTACATCATGATCTAATTAATATACGACAGAATACGTCTACACCATTTAATAAAAGGTTGATATAGTAGGACTTCTAATATTATGATAGATAGTGTTACTACAGAGTGATTTTAGAACTTAAGAGATTAGGCTGTTGTTTAAATCTCTAAATATCGGTAATTTAGTTAAATATTCAGATTTGAATTCCAAAAACACTGAAAGATGCCACAACTTTCATTTCATTAAAAGCTAAGTAAGGGCTAATGGATCTTCGCAAATAAGTATCTAGTTTTAAGTCACTGTAGATAGAAATTTTAAGTTAATCAGCAACGACTGTAATTATATATGAATGAATAATAAACAATTAACAAAACATAATACTACAAAATAACATAACAACAATAATAATAATAATAAATCACCTGATACCTTTATAGCCATAAAGTATAAATTTTATATATTATGTATTTATTAATTATCATAAGAAATACTTATTGCTCGTTAGCTAATTGTTAAAAAAGTAATAAAAAACTTCATGAGAACGTTATGTATAATATACCACAATAAAAACTATTAATACAAAACATATTTTTATAATGAAATAGAATCAACACTAATCAAAAATTAATATTACCATAAATCATGACCTAAAACATATTACTTACTTCCTAACACTGCCAAAATCTGTGGTCCTGTACCCTTAAACAACTTAATAAATCCCTTTTCGTGCATTTTGTTTTTAACTTGTCGAATTTGAACCTGAAAACACAAGAAAATTAATTAAACATCACCTGTATACAATTCTAAATATCGTATACATTGCAGCTTGAACAAAGATGCATCTCGCTTACCTTTTATGTTTTATTTATGAGCAATATCTGAGCTTAGACCGTCGATGTTACCTAACACATCCCTCAGTGAATAATCTGCAACAGATATTGACATTTGAAAATAAAAACAAGTTATTTAATATACAAGAAAATACTATTAACGTATTCCGGTGCCTTGTTATTGTGTGCAACAAATTTATTGTTTTATTTGCATTGAATAAAAATGCTGATTGATGCATTTGTCTTAGTAATTGCAACATAGAGATTTGTTAGACATTTTATATAAATATTTTAATTAAATATATAAATAAGTTGATATCTGTATATTTCTTAAAAATAAATAGACCGAAAAAATTTGATTTTGAAAATTTTTTAAAATTTGTTATATAACTAAAAGAATTGTTTTTGTTAAATATTAATTTATACATAGTTCATATATTTGTTGTACTAGTCTACCATAATTGGTAGACGTTGTTGGCATTTGTTCGTTTCAATGATATAGTTAAAAATTAGCTATTAATTGCCCTTCTTTGTACCTAAAGCTGTAGAAAATGTACAAGTCGCAGTCAACAAGATATACAATGAATGTACTAGAGACTGGAAAATACTGCTTAATTGCTCTAAATCTGTCCTCCAAATCTTGCGTTGCGTGTAAACGATATAAACCTAATAATTTCACATGACGGATGTCCGATTCCACAAGCAGAACCAGCTAAATACTATACGGTATCTATCTTATGGTAAGCAAAAAGCAGAGCACATAAGACTCAAAATCAAGTAACTTTATTGGTTAATTGGAAGAAACTATCAATTATCCATTCATATTAAATTGATCTTGTACAAACTAATTCTAAAGCTTATGTGTTCCACGAAAAATAATACAAATAATTACAGAATAATCTTAATATTAAAATCAATTAATTACATTTAAGATAGGCATGCTCAAAAACTATCTATATATT
This sequence comes from Rhynchophorus ferrugineus, assembly GCF_030347505.1. Classification (NCBI taxonomy): domain Eukaryota; kingdom Metazoa; phylum Arthropoda; class Insecta; order Coleoptera; family Curculionidae; genus Rhynchophorus; species Rhynchophorus ferrugineus. The sequence goes on along the minus strand of NW_027472581.1, from coordinate 8,795,351 downwards.
GATATATTTTGGCCGATATTTTTCAATATTAAAAAAAATTAAAGATATTCCTTAAACATAAATAAAAATACTTTTAATTATATTCTATAAACTTTTTAAATTGGAACTTCATTATAAGGTCTACTAAATATCAGTACTTTTTAAAATGTTTAAAATATATTAATATTTTTTTGGGTCAATATATCAATATTTTTATATTTTCTAAAATATACCGACCTATCTTTTGCAAAATATCGATATTTTTCCTAATTGTTGTAAAAAAATTCTATTCCAATCTAAGATATGTCGTAGATGTGTCAAGATACTACAAAAATTATTACTTACACCGAGACCTTCAGGTCACTGAAGAAATCAAGGTAATAACAAAGAAACACATACTTAAAAGGATAAATTGATCTTATAGTATAGTAAGAGAAAAAAAGCAGTGTTTGTTAACACATGAAAATTATTACCATAGAGACTAAGTAAGAACCGCTAACAACTAACAAGTCTTAGGACATTTTTTGCTTGTATAATATAATAACTAACAAAGAAACAAGCAAAGCTTATCTAAAAAAAATAACTCTATTGAACTAGAGAATATATAGAATTAATATTCAATCTGAATTGTCACGCCATTCTTGAAGCAGAGCTAGCAACATTTGGTAGCCTATTACGGTACAAATAGTCGGAAGATTTATTGTTTTGATAAATTGATACAATAACAAACTTATTAAATATTATATATTATTTCAATTTGATTTTTGTTGTTTAGACAACGTTAGCACTACAACATATTCCTACATAACGATTACCAAGAATTTAATATAATTCTCATAATAAAATTATACGACTTCATTAATGAATACTTGATTAATACTACCTCTTGGAAATATAGAAAGAAAACTATAAGTTGTATTGACGCAACTATATTTCTAAAGAACGTCTGGGAAATACCAAACCGATATAATTAATTCCAGATTATGCGAACTGTAACAAAAATCTTGAGAATAAAAAAATATATGGATTTTTGAGAAATGTTTTTAAAAATATATTCCCTTATAGAAACAACTCCCTCGATCGCTGATTTTCTTTGTTTGCGTGGTAGGGAAACTATTTATACTCTGCCCAACCCAGCTGACCTTTAACCTACTTCATGGTAATATTAGCTTCGGCAGAACATGATGTTTGTAGGTTGTTTTAATTTTTCTAATATTGTTTTGGTGTATATACATTTCTTATTATTTTTACATAGTTTTTAAAACTAAAAATGTCCATATTTTCATTATTAATAAATATAACCTTCTGATCTAACTTCTAAATCCTAATCACCATTAGTCATCATGAGTATGATCAGAACGGTAGCGAGAATGAGTAAAATAAATGAGCCATCATAAGTTGTTCAGTAAGTTTTGTTGTTCGACAGAAAGTTGAAGTGAGAGTTGTTTTTTTACGAATTTGTATGACTTACAGCTGATCAAATCTACCAAATGGGAACGAATGGTAGAATCAGTTGCAGAACTAAAATAGTTGTCTTTGTTAATACCATACCTAAATGTGCTAAAAAAAAATGATGAATGATTCTTATAACTGTGTAATTACTTCCCATTTTCAACCAGAACAACCACTACATCTGGCTTTAAACCACGAGTATAGATCAAAGACCACAAGAGATTCCATTTCTCAAATAGTCCACTATTTTTAGTGCGGCAGGACTTTACATTCCTATTCTAACGTCATTTTTCACACCGAGTGATATGTAATTAATGCTGAAGTAATTAAAGTTGATCGGTGATTTTAATTTTTGTTTGAACACACGTGCGCGGTGCATCTCATATCATATTATGGTGATGCATTGATGTTTAAACCGGAAACAACAAAATTTTACTTTAATCCGAGTTTGGATTGCACCTAAATGAAATAAAGAGATCTGGTCGACCATATGTACACACAAAATTCATGGCGTCTTGAATATATTTTTGCATATGGCGCAGGCTACTCATTGTCAGTTGTTCCATCTACCTTGCTGACGATAGCATCAGACAAATACATGTATCCTCAGAATGAAGCTACGCTTCATTAAACTTAATGTGACGTAGTAGCTCACTTTCAATTTTGGTGCAAAGATAAACACTGTACTGATGAAATAGCTAGCGACATCGGAGAATGTTAATATTTTGAAAACACAATAAAATAAAATAATGTATAAGTTGTATCTGCCAATTTATTTATATTTTTAATGATTGAAAGATATACATCTTCTCCTTTTCATAATTATAAAGCTATAATTTATATATGTTTGATTTCAATATATCTGCTGAGGAAGCCTATCAAACACTTACAAAAACTTGCTTCGTTAGTGATGCTGCTTCGTTATATCTCAATTGTCACTTTTTATTTTATATTAACCATATAAAAGTGGGGATTTCGATGCCACTGACACAGAACAAGAGACAACCAAAGTTCAAAGTCAATAACATCGGCAATGGCATGACTTATTGGACGAAAACCCAAACCAAACTATGAAATAACTTTTGAAACTGGTTGGCTGAGCAATTCATCAACGAGTTGTTTTCAGACGTTTACTAATCTGTAAGATGAGTAAATTGTTACCGCGTAACTACTGTCAACTGCTGGAGTCATATCTATTCAAAAGGAAATTGAGAGTCTCGCACGAAATAGCGTTCTCGACATTTAAAACTATTTCGGCTGGAATTCCACGTAACGTAACAAGAACGTCTTAAGACCTCTCCTGTATCTGCTCCACACTGCTGATATCCCAACAACAAAAGAAACACTACTTGGAACCTTTACTGACGATACAATTATTATGGCAAATAATAGCTCCAAATCTGTTCATGTTAATTTTGCATTGCGGCGAAATAATAAAAACCTAATTATATCACTCACTGGATGCCCAATTCCTCAAGTAGGATCAGCTAAATACCTCGGCATCCATCTTGACGGTAGATCAAATTGGAAACATCATATTAGACAAAAAGCAAAACACATTAAAACCAAAATAAAACAACTATACTGGTTAGTCGGAAGATACTCTCAACTTGATCTAAAATGAAATAGATTGATTTATCAGTCAATCCTAAAGCCAATTTGGACATATGGGGTGCAAATAGGGGGTTGCACAAAAATTCAAATGAACTAGTCATCTAACGCTGCCAAAACAAAATTCTTCAATATTCTTTCGAAGTTATCCAAGATTTCGCATTAAAACATGAAAGGAAATTACTAAATCATATTGAAGTTGAAACAATACTACTACTGGACAACGCGCAGGATGTCAGGAGATTGAAACGAAACAAACTATACGGACTTATAATAAACGAATATAAAGTGTATATCCTTAGTATAAACTATAGCTTAAATTATTATAATTTTATAATTGAGGAATACATATTGATGTATTTATCTCGCAGTCGTCTTGCTTGTGAATTAATCCAATTACAAATGAAATGTAGTAATAAATTAATTTGTAATTAAGATTTTACTACGCATATCTAATAAAGATGTTATCAAAAATATATATATATAGCAAATATACGTTTGATCTCATATAGAAAATACTGTGAAAACAAGTTTTAGTAACATATAATTACAAAATAGAACAATTTGAATTAGATTAATTTAAAAAATTGCGGTCGAATTTCGACCACAGGGCGATCAATAGTTTGTAATTATTTCAGCATCCATTTTATTTACCCGATTTAGCTTCCTTTGGTTTCTAACTCTAGAAATAGTTTCGAGGCAAACGATTTTCATCAAACAAAGAGGAATCGGTCCATTGAAGTTTAGGGAAATTATGCTTAAGCCATTTTTAGAATTCAAATTCAGTATTAATCAAAGTATCCTAAAAATATATCTGTAGACCATAATATCCCCTTAAAACAAACGCCCATCGAATTATTAGTTTTGCTTATATTTCAAGGATCGTCGGATTAGTTGGGGTTAAATCTTCCCGTTGCGACCTCAAATAAATCTCAGGTCCAATTAAAAATATTTAGTCTATAAATAATGGTGACGGCGCCAATATAAACAACCTTTAAGCTCAATCAGTTGTATGAATTTGTTCTTGACCAACATGTTCTACAACGACAACAGTTACAAAACATAGGAAAGTAGACGCAGGTAAACACGAGTGCACACTGATTACTTTTTGAGTTATTTTAGGACGGACAGTTGGTTATTAAGTTAATTATAACGTCAAAAATATATCTACGGAGTTAATAATTATGTATTAATTGTTTTATTAACAGACATCTAACAGGAAATGATACGATTTAAAACGTTTTTTGGATGCTTTTTGCTGACTGCAATTTTATTCGTAAAGTTGCAACATTAAGTGTTAATAATATTTTTAAAATCGTTAAAAATCACTTCACACTTAGTATAATCTCCTTAGAACCATTGAAAAACGGTTTTCCATACTAAAATAATATATTTCCCAAATGCAAAAATATTCAGGAGTCCAAAGAAAACTAAATCTAGCAAATATAATAGTTTTTTTTGTAAAACAAAAACTTCTCTCAAGTTGTTAAAAGAAGTAAATTCACTAAAGTTCGGTCAAACCGTTGGGTTTCCTTCAAGTGACAACAGAAATATTCAAAATCGATAGGGAAACCTTATTTCAATGACTTCACATTCTCTTTATCACAATTGGGCTTTGCAAGCCTTAACCCAAGGTTCAGTTATGATTGCTGATGATCAAAAGGTTTCTCATATATTTCCTGGGATAATATGAGAGGACACTTCATCAATAAAAACACGAGAATACTGATATCGAATTGCATAATTTCAGTGCACTTTATAAAGAACGCTCTAGTTGATATAAAGAATATAATTATAATAATTTGAAAGTGCCAGTCAAAACGAAATCATATGGGATACTGCTAGATATTAATAAATTTGAGAACAACCGATTTGAATAACACTTTAAGCGAAAAAAGCCACATAATGTAAATTTTAAAAAAGAAGAAGGTCCACGGTAAGAATCAGGGATTGTCGATTCACCAAACCGGATTTTTTGGTACCATTTTCTGAGTTACGCTCAAAAATAGAAGCAATTGTTCTTGGTGGATGCACCTTACTTTAGTTATAAGTTCTTATTTGTTAAACTTATAGTTGTATTCTTAAAATTTGAATAAACATTTTATAAAAACCAGTAGTAGCGTGAATGTGATTAAAAATGTTTATCGTATTAGGAAATTGGCCTAATATTTAGATCAGAAGACAGATCAACCATTTTAAAATACCATTGATTATTGATACTGATGTCCATTAAATTGAATCAAACCAAACACATACAGGCTGCACCTTTACTTGGCCTACCCGTTGTAATATTAAATAAAATAACTGCATAATTTATTGAGTAAATATCTAACACTAAATAAAGAAAAATAAAATATTTTTAACAAAAAAATTGAACCGACTTTAGAAAATAAATAAGGAACTAACTAAAAATTAAAAAATAATGAAACTATGATTTTTAACACAAAAAACATTTGAAAATAAAATATGTACATAATAATCGTTGTAATAAGTAAACAAAAATAAAGGAAAACTTTTTTAACCTATCTACTACACGTATTTTATATTCTACTATATACACACAATTTAGCTTAACACCTACTTAAACTTATTTATCTATTCACAATATTATTTTAACTACTACCAACTGACTATTTTGAAGTCGGTACAGAATCCAAACAGAAATATTAATTTAAATTTGTTTTGTTGGTAGTTTAATTTTTTGTATATCTCACAAAATTGTATTATTATTTTTGTATTGTATAGTTCCTTATTTATCTTTTGAAGTCGGTTCAGTTTTTTTGTTAAAAATATTTCATATTGTTCATGGAGCCTATTTGCAGCTTTCATAATTTTTTGTTAACATTTCGCAATTAAACTTAATTTAATTTAAGATTTTGTGTTCGGATAATGAAAAAGAAATTGTTTGCGTTACAGAAACAACTTTATTCGTGGATTATCCCCAAACTCGCAAAACAATGGACTAAGATTTATTATTTCCACATTCTATACCAATTGGATCTAAAATTCATGAAAAACGTTTTATGGAAGAAAGTAAAGGAAAAATATTTTCCGTGAAGATAGCACATCGCTAAAATCGCTAAAACCAGTACGTTAATGTACAAAATTTTCAACACACAACATCAAATCAGTGCTGAACAAATAAAAAAAAAACAAATTCAAGAAATCTTATTTAATAACATCCACAACAACATATAAAATAAAAGTATAGAAACAATGCTCGTTCTGAGACGTAATTACGAATAAAAAACTATCAATAAAAAACTAGGTAATAAATTTTCTTATACGACCACTAATAGAAATAATTATTGAATGACAATGATGTACAATAAAAAAGTTATATTCTATATATGAAATACTTCACGTCACGTTACCTTTTTTATGCTAATTATAATTTACACGTTGACTAGAAGTGTTGGTTTTAATTGAACAAATATTTGCTGTTAGTAATCAAGCTATATCGGTAGTATGTGTTTTCCCGAAATCTCATCGATGTTCCTAGTAACGAAATATATATTTTCCTAGTGTGGTTAACCACTTGACTTATCACAATTTTGCATACCGTTGAAAATAACTCAGATTTTTAAATTCGAATTTCTGACGCATGATGCACTTTGAATGATTACATAAGAGAATATTAAGTTATTAGGCGCTTTTTCAGCAATATATATTTGTAAAAAAACAAAGTATCAAATGTAAACAACTCTGAAATAACCTAATCTATATTTATTTAATAAAATTACATTGTTATCATTGTCATTGCTGACCTAACTACAATTTGTCTTTACATTAACTCAAATCTTGGTATCTATCTTAAACTGTAGTGTAACAATATTTATGTGTTAACACTAATCTTGCTATATAATAGCTAATGGTTTGGTTATTTTGAATGTGTCTTGTTCTGGTGTTATCCAAGAGTCGTATTACTTTGCTATTGAGATGGTAATGGAGTGCGTCCTCATATCTCCTTACAATTTTCTTCATCTCCTGAGTGACAATTAGTATTTGAAGGTCTAAATGTACTGGTCTAATTACCTAATGGTCTAATTAGCTCTCACGATGCACTACAATATTTTTCAGGATATTATTCTGAAAAACTTGCATTGTATTTATAACGTTTCGCAGAATATCCCCATAATTGAATTCCGTATGACCATATAGGTTTCAATATTCGCTTAAATATATAATAGGAATTTACTATATATTGAAAATTGTGATTTTCTTTCAATTGACCAATACAGTTTCCTCTGATTTAACTCCAGTTCTTTGCTTTTCTTATTTGTGTTAAGTGTTCCTTCCAGAGATGTCTTGCCCATACCAATTCCGAGACACTTAGCTTTGTTGGTATATGGAATTATGTTATTATTTATTGTTATTGGTGCTTGTATCATCATTTCACTACGAAATCCAATCGACAGTCATCAAAGTGGACTGCACTTCGAGTGGAAGCGGTTGAAACCATTTCGATTTGGTTTGAAAGTTTTTTCTAGTGGTCAATAAAAGTAAATGCTTGAGATTTTCCTTATTTGCCGCGTGCCCAATTCCAACGTGAAAATTCCAACTACAGAAGTTATTTTATATCATAATCTCGAAGAATATTCAAACACCTTATCAACTGATGAATCAATTGTTTCCAGGCATTTACAAGCGATAAAAATGATCCAGAAGGAAGGAATGTAGTTACAACACGAATTAACTCAAAGTTTCACTGATTATCAGTCGAGAGAGAAGTGCTTTCGGATTTGGACATACAATGGAAAGTTATCTACTGCGAGACTCTTACGGGCAAAAAGTCATGGATTAGCATGAGAGAATCATCCTTGGTATCGATATGGAGCAGTTTAGTCAAGACCTTTTGGAAGATACGGAGGGTCCTGAAAGAAGTAATGCAATACGAGTTCCTAAAACTCAGTAAAACTGTTACTGCAGATCTCCACTAATGTCGAACGAGCAAATTGAACGGCAATAGCAAGCAACAGGTGCAAATTCAGTAACAGTCATCGTTTTGTGTGAAGCTGAAGATGATGACAAAACCAAGATCTTCTCTTACAAGAATTTTAATCACCTGTTATCGACTGATAAAATCTATTAAAGATTCAAGCGAATATTTAGTTATTGATACACTAGCAAATTTTATCTTATTCTATCATCCCAGCTTAAATAGCTTAAAAGGCTATATAAACATAATACATTATAATATATTAAAATTAAAATATTAAATTGTCTATAGATATATATAATCATCACAAAGCTTACTGGAAACTAATTAATCATTTGTGAAGGGTACACATTATGATTAAATGAAAACCAATATCTTAACATCGTTGCTTATATCTATTATTTAATATCAAATCTGCATATATATGATGAAATCATGAATAATTTAAGATGTTTAAAGATTAATGCAATAATATATGCACAATATGACATTTTATTTCTTGAAACTTTTATTAATAATTTTAGGCTTGTAGTTAAATACATTACATAATTTTGTCAGTCATTGTTCTAACATGCACGCTAAAGTCAAGCAATAATTTCAAAATTGTTTTATTCATGTTTCCTAAAAATAATCAGTAATATACGATGCTCTGAGTCACAGAATTTTAGTAATTATATTAATTGATACAATAAAATATACTTTTAATTTATTCATGCCATTTTACTCTTTTACCCTTTTGTTAACTGTTCATTATTCAATAAGTTAATAGATCATTTAATGGTATAAATTCCCTTCTTTTGTTTCATTATTTTAATATATTTTAACATAAAAAATATACATTACTCTAATTTATACTGTATTTCACATATATTTCCTAATTATATTGAAAATATTATCAAAACAAGTTTAATTGACATAAAATATAATTGTTAAATTATTAAACTTTATTCTATTATTAGGGAAATTAATTAATAATGAATTTAAAAAATTGTGATAAAACTTCGACCACTGGACGATCACTATTACGAATAAATCTTTTTTGAACAACATAACAATCTACAATCAACTATATATCTAATCCATTATAATAAACCAGTAAATTAATTTTAAAGGACTTGCAACAGATTGTGTTACTGTATATTAATCGCTTAGTGTACAACATCACTGTAGTACTCACTGAGATGTTTCACTTTTCAATATCTATTATTTCATCGAAGTGTGAACAAACCTTTTTCGGTATATTGGAAATGTCTGAATTTGTATAGATTAAATCGCATTTGCCGGAAGTTTTACTTTTTACTTCTATTTAAAAAAAACACTAACTGAAGGTTATCGAACAGTGTGTAAAGCTTATAGAAAATATGCACCATCGATTTTAACATGTTAATACTGGTTTTCACCTTTTAAAAGTGGATAATTCTGAATAGCAAAAAAATTGAAGACGAGGATTTGAAGACAGTACTCGATACAATCACTAATGGGAATCGAGTAAAATTGATGTGTTTGACCCAGCACTGCACCAAAAATGGACAGAACACGAGCAAAAACAATACAAAATGTAAATCTGATGAAAACCTACTTGGAAACATTGAAGTGGGAGGTACTACCCCACCGGCCGTATTCTCCAGACCTTACGACATATGAGTTGTGACCTCTCTCAAAGCAGCGCTTCACTCCTTATGAAGATACAAAAAAATAAAAGGATGTATTCATAGATAGCCAATAGGTACAAGTTTTTTATACTTTAATTTCTAGGCTAACAGTTTCCTCTGAAATGATTGTATTAAATAATGTTTAAATTAAAAAACTGCTCCCTATTTTCATATATTTCATAAATGATATCTCTGACAGAGCTAACATCAAAGTGATTCGTCACCCGCTTCGGATGAGGACGATTTCATTTCGGTGAATCCAAGATTATATTCTTTTTAACTTTTTCGAGATATTTTAGTCACAGTGCCCATACTAAATTGCAATGCAGCTGTAGACATTTGACAACCGGACGATATTTTTTTGCTGATTCGGTTACATATTCGAAAGTATTAGATAGTAATGTATAGGCATAGTATGTAATGTATAGTACCAGGCAGCACTTTTCCAGCCACAATACTGCACAGAAAACATTTCTTATTTTTGTCTGGCATACTATAATTTATAGAAAACCAGTCTTCAGTAAAAATGTTGTTTAAAAATCTTCAATAAGTATATAACTTGAAAGTTAATATATGGAATATCTACATAAATATTATTTTATCTAATTCGATTAATGCTCCACAATATGTTTTAAAACAAGGAACATAATTTTATACAGAGTGCTGACATTGATCAAACAAAATCAATCAACTAATAGAAATTAATTATTTTAAAGTTAATTTCAGATTACACACATATATCATTAGATTATCAACAGATGCAAAGTTATTAGTACCGAAGCACATCTCATATAAGATGTTGTTCAACCGGCCGTATTCTCCAGATCTTACGACATATGAGTTGTGACCTCTTTCAGAGCAGCGCTTCACTCCTTATGAAGATAAAAAAAATGGGTGTATTCATAGATAGCCTCAAAATATACATCGTTCTTTCGATATGAAATCCGGAAATGGCCTAACATTTGGGAAGAAGTAGCAGATACGATGGGACAATACTTTTATTAAAATACATTGTACCGATTTTACACAACAAAGCTTCAACCGTTCTTTCGTTTTCTAACTATTGCTAGTAGTGGGGGTCAGTTAATGAAACTTACTTGACTAAAGTATGAACTACAACTATAATAAAATAAAATAAAATAAAACCTGCAAAAGGAAACTGCGGAGAAACCACCTATCACATTCACAAACACCGATCACTTCGAAATCACGACTTCTGACAGGGACCTACGGCTAGAAGGAAGGCTGCACCAAATTAAGAGCTCCGCAAAAGCCACCAATTACATTTATATAGTAAGCTAATATAAATCTACGAAAAATCTCCTGGATTAATGTGGCCCGGCCTTATCTTTCGGGAGATTAAGTTTGTACCTCACATCATCATTATGATGTACAATCAGCGAGAAATATTTTTGGATTTTCGACGTTTTATTACCGAGAGATATATATGGTTTTCTCTGATTTTTTTAGTTAAACTAGTCGTAAACATATGAGCTCGAATTAGGAAATGTACATGTCTTAAAATGTAATTATAATGCACACTTATTTAATTAACAATATTTACTTTACCAAATCCTTGTCACTTTTTATTTTGATTGAAGGCACGCTCTCGTGTTGTTTTCCTTACACCGTGACGTACTGTGGTGAAAATTAAGTTCATTTTGGTCACATAACCCAAACTTATGATGTATAAAAAGATGCCTGATGAAGATGAAAAACTATTATATTCTTGCATATATTATGATCATTTCTTCAGTCTAAAAAGACATTTATTGAAAAAAATTGGTACAATATAAAATAGCCAAAATATTTGCGATTAGGTTCAACAATTTTTTCCCATTTTCTTGGAGTTCCCATCAAAATGGCGATACCGTGTCGATGAGATGATATTAATCTCGCGGCTTTTCAATTGTCCTTCCATTATGTACTGTATAATATACTCAAAATTCTTGCGACTGAGTGTTGTTACTCAAGAAGTTGACTATTATTTTAATCTAAAACAGGTTGTTTGACTAGTTCAAGTTTAAAACATACAGAGCCAACTATGGCGAGTATATCCAACAGTGTCTTATTGGTTGAGAAATAGACACCTCCTCTAGCTCCGGAACAAATGATGATCAGAAGGCATTATGTGGACTGTGTGATACAGGAGGAGTATTATGGGTCTATCATTTCGTATTGCTGAACCTTTTATAATAATACGGTGTTCAATTTGTTCAATTTACAACGAACTCACATAATAATAATGAAAATGAAAAATAAAAATAATGAAACACGAATAATGTTATGGAATATAATTTATTTTAACATCATATTTCGTCTAATGCATATATTTTTATACATTGTATGGTATATTATATTATATAATATTATATTATATTATATATGCATACAGTTATCCTATATTAATTACTAGCGACCCGCCCCGGCTTCGCACGGGTGCAATGCTGATACTAAATTAAATACACTACAGAAAAAATATGAACGTTGTATATAAAAACATAGCGGCCCGCTCCGACTTTGCACGGGCATAAAATATATATGCCTATGTCACTCAATGAAAACATGATTAAAATCGATCCAGTATTTTTGGTTCATTCATTACTGCCCTTGGCCTGCACGCATTAAATTTGGAGTAAAACAATTCCTCTTCCCCTATACTTACTATGAAGATTTCCTGCTATCTTTGGAATATCTAAATTCATACAATTTTTATTACATTACACATTTTTAAACGAAAATTTTAAATTTGTAATATCTCCGAAAATATTTGTTTAATTTACATGCTGTAAGGAACCATATTGATCTATATTAATTGCACACTGTATTTAAGGTACTTAATTCGATAAGGATTAATGCCGTATTGCTTAAAATAACTTCGTAAATAAGCCATTTTCTCACGTAAAAAGTAAACAATAAAAATGGTTAATGTGGGTTATCCCTAAAAGATAAACATATACCATCGCGGACTTTTTTGTAGACCTTTTTATGGTGTACAATACTGTAGTACATTAATTTGAACTAACTCGTAGGGTTAGGCAGCGTTTTTGCTAATTGCTAAATAAGCCTAAAAAAATAGGTTAATTTACGACATCACGTTAGAAACCTCTAAAATTAGCAATGTTGCCTTAATATATTATGCATGTATTATACATATAAACCTTCCTCTTGAATCACTCTATCTATTGAAAAAAACCGCATCAAAATCCGTTGCGTAGTTTTAAAGATTTAAGCGCACATAGGGATATATGGACAGAAAAGGCGACTTTGTTTTATACTATGTAGTGATATAGTTACATTTATTTGTTTCCACTCCCATCAATGTATCTCAAGTCTTGGTAACTGTCACCATTAGATCATAATCTCACATCCGGAAAATTTCATTATATCACTCTTACTTTCTGAGTTACAATTCAAGTTAATAACTAAACTTAAAAATGGAATTTCCAGTATAACACTTATTATCCAATCTATGTAAAATAATTCCAGAGTTTATCAATTTCTTCTTCAGTCTGTCTGATGAAGTTCATCCAAATAAATGGTGTTTGTGACAATGCTTCTTTCCACATATCCAGACAGTTTCAGAAAACATAATACTCCATGACCATATTGTTCAGCCATCTGATCTGGCATGTATCTTTTATCGAACCTATTTCTAAAAAAGTAAATTATATAAAATGCAATTAAACATTTCAATTGTATTTACCGAGTAACGATTTGATATGGTTAACTCTCCATATCAGCATGGTTTCTCCAAAACTTAATTTACTTGTATGTTAGGCATTAATTACATTAAATAATTTAATTCAATTCCTTAATTACAACCTTTGTCGATCCACTTATTGGGATATTTTCCAAGATTGCACTATGGTATGGTACATGCTTCATAACAAAAACTGATTGTTCCTCCAGGTTCTTTAACATTTGATTTTCAATCCATAACGAAAACATTTTACGGTTCATTTGTCCATGGTAGTCGCCCTTGGACTTACGCTTACGTTCTTCCCTCTCCTCTTATTACCTTTACACTATTTTGATTATCATTGTGCATCGAGTGACACAATGTTCCCTTTTGAAATATTCATGTCTTATCTAAATACACAAATTGAAACAATAAGTCTTCCTTAATTTTATTATATACTTTTACAAGTTGTAATTGGTGGGTTATCTTTACACCATTTAAATCCAATGTTTCTCAACAATGTGGGTATACTCTACGTTCTTGCAGGGAACTCTACATCATTTAAAAAGCTGCATAGGTACAAGTTTTTTATACTTTAATTTCTAGGCTGACAGGCAGACCTCTGAAATGATTGTATTAAATTATGTTTAAATTAAAAAACAGCTCCCTATTTTCATATATTTCATAAATGATATCTCTGATAGAGCTAACATCAAAGTGATTCGTCACCCGCTTCGGATGAGGACGATTTCATTTCGGTGAATCCAAGATTATTGTTTTTAACTTTTTTGAGATATTTTAGTCACGGTGCCCATACTAAATTGCAAGGCAGCTGTAGACATTTGACAAGCGAACGACATTTTTTGCTGATTCGGTTACATGTTCGAAAGTATTAGACAGTAATGTATAGGCATAGGATGTAGTGTATAGTACTAGGCAGCACTTTTCCAGCCACAATACTCCACAAAAAACTTTTCTTATTTTTGTCTGGCATACTATAATTTATAGAAAACCAGTCTTTAATAGAAATGTCCTTTAAAAATCTTCAATAAATATATAACTTCAAATTTAATATATAAAATATCTAAATAAATATTATTTTGTCTAATTCGATTAATGCTCCACAATATCTTTTAAAACAAGGTACATAATTTTATACAGAGTGCTGACATTGATCAAACATAATCAATCAACTAATAGTAATTAATTATTTTAAAGTTAATTTCAGAATACAGACATATATCATTAGATTTTCAACACATGCAAAGTTATTAGTACCGAAGCACATCCCATATACGATGTTGTTCAATAAGTTTTGTCGTTCTTTAAGAAAACACGATCTTACCGTCTCATATATTTTTAAGTATTTATTATAATATAATATATACTATTTCGTCAACCCTCTTACTAATTTGAATTCAAAAGTGTGAAATTTTGAGCCCCCAGTTTCTAAGTCAGCTTATAAATTAGGCATATTAGCAGCTACTACTGCTTTTTTCTCAAATGAATGCTGGAAACTAGCGATTTTGTAGCTGTATTTCTAACTGTAACTTTAATTAACCAAAACAAAACGAAATAATTACGTATATAAGGTTCTTTTTCAATAAGGACTTCTTCTTTTTACCGACGATGGTTTATCTGGATTGAACCTAAAATTGAACCTAAAAATCATCCCAGAAGACATCAGGTCTTACAAAACCTGGTTAGTGGCGTGATTGAAATAATTAATCCTTGTTGGATTTTCCACTGTTGCCTATCGCAAAGACATTTACAATTACAATCACAAACATAAAGTGTATCCATGCCCTAGCTGGAGTCGAACCCACGACTATCGCAACAGTAGGAAGACCACCCTGTCGTCTTGACCATTGCGCCAACGGAGCCGACAATCAGAATTGTTTGCCTTGAAACATTTATATAAAGTAGTACGTTGCCTATTGAGTGGATACAATGAGTACATAATAAGCAAAATATACATATTGGATATGCGCTGTATTCCTATTCCAATTTGGATACCAACACTGATCAATTTATTTTATGTAATACAGCACTGACTATCCGGCCATTTGTTTTAACCGCCCTGAAAAGCATTTGATTCAGTGAAGCAAGATAAGTTTATTGAAGTAATGTAGAATATTTAGAATATGTACTAAAATACATAATAATGAATGCCATTTGTACGAGTCATCAAGAATTGGGAAGGGTTTCTTTATTAACTGAGATGATTTCAGAACTTTTTTCTATTTGTTGATCAAAATTAAATAATATTTGTATTGAATCCCATCGATTATCTTCGATAAAAACTACTATCTGGGGATAAAATAATTTATAAAACAATACAATTTAAGTTTACCGAAAAAAAAACGCCTTCTACACTTTTAAAATTAATTTAAAGTGAACTGCGTATTAAGACATTATATCAACAAATCGTGGGATTAAAAGGCGCTTAGCGCCGAAAGCGTATCTGTGACGTAACCCCTCCTAAACTTACACATACACACACACACATGAGGAACAATGAAATATTAAGATTTACGACTATTTGGTTAACGAGCAAATCAATTCGATTCGAATTAACAGCTTATCGGATATTTCCGGTTCACAAAATCAAACCCGTTATTCAATCAATCCAGTCGTTAAGCATTTCTGCATATTTTGTGGTAGTTTTGGCCTTTCCTGCATAGACGATTTCGGTATACACGAAAAAAGTAAATCAAAATACGTCGGTTATTTTACGAATTAGTTTTTCTGTCATTCCGGATTATTTTTAAAAATTTAGGATTAGATGTTTAACGGCAAGATTAATGTTTTATTTGTAGATTAAAAATACACACGATTTTATTAAATCATATCGAATCAATCAAATAGAGCTTCTTTGTAGTAAAATTGTTATTCTATTGTTTATCGTTTTTATACTAAATCCTAAATATTTTTAATTAGAAGTAGGAATTAAAATGGTAGGTTTTTTGGTGCGAATAAGTATCTAGTGACAAAAATTGACATGAAAGATTTCTTCTCCTTCATCTCTTTCCATAATTGTCCCACAGGTTTCTGACAATATAGCAACATTTTATGTTCAAGAATGTCAGTTTTAGAAGATCCATTTAGCAACCCATTCCCACACTTCTTCAACATTTCAAAAGAGAATTTCAGCCAGACTACATCAGTTTGAACAAATAACTGAGTTCAAAAGACAAGGCTTGGTTCTAAAACTGGAAAGAACATTACACAGGAAACACAACACAGAGAACAGCAACTTGGAAGCTACTAATCAATAAATCGGGTGTTTGAGGTACAATGGAACAATAGTACGGAATTAATGTACAATTAAGATTGTACTAGAAAATATCATCATTAGATCAATATGACGAACATATGACACTTTCCAAAAGGCTCCAAAAGGTCCCAGATATACATAACCTTTACTCAATATATTATTTCTCCAACAATTTTCTCCTGATTATTCTCCGTAATTTAATATTTTTTTTAAATTAATCTCCTAGAACGTCAACAATCTGCCCGTGGGCAATAAGTATTATTATATGATTTCAGTTATATAATATAACTATCTTGACATGTAGTAGATCATTCCAGCAAGTGATCTACTGTAAAACGTATAATCTAAATCTTATTCTAGGTACTATTTTAACTTATTTTAAAGTATATCTTAAGTTATTTTAAAAACTATTCTAGCTTGTTCTAGAGATTATAAAATCTCACTCTACGTGTCTATTAATCAGTTCGTAT
This sequence comes from Rhynchophorus ferrugineus, assembly GCF_030347505.1. Taxonomy (NCBI): domain Eukaryota; kingdom Metazoa; phylum Arthropoda; class Insecta; order Coleoptera; family Curculionidae; genus Rhynchophorus; species Rhynchophorus ferrugineus. Next base: position 8,778,289 of record NW_027472581.1, on the reverse strand, counting down.
GGTAGTTTACGTTTGAGCCTACGCACTTCAGTCTCATCACACACATTTAACTGTTTGGCGAGTGCATTGGGATGCACTAATAATCTTTCAGAGTACTTAGTACTTCACACTCCCAATCGCACTCGTTATGGGTTCTATGGGGATATCGCGCTGAATCAGTTTGTTAGATACATAATATGGGGCATCGACGATAACTCGCAACACTTTATTCTGGAAACTCTGGAGGATTTTAGATTTATTAGTAGTACCCTACAGTTCAATACTATAGGTCCAAATTGGCCTAAGTATTAACTTATACAGAAAAACCTTGTTATGTAATGATAATTTAGATTTACGCCCTATTAGCCAGTACATTTGGTTTAGTTTAAGCCCAAGCTGTTTTGTAACTATATTTTTTTCCATGTTAAACGTCGATCGAAATGCATTCCTAGATATTTAACATTCTCTCCTTGCGGAACTTCATGATTATTCAATTTTATTGAGGTACATGTTCTTCTAGAAAGGGTGAATGTCAGATGGGCAGATTTTATCTCATTTGCTTTAATACGCCACGTTTTCAACCACAATTCGACTTTGTTAAGATGAAGTTGAAGGTTTCTTGTGAATGATATTGGATCCTCGTGAGATGATAAAACCGCTGTATCGTAAGCATATGTTGCAACAGTAGTGTTTCTTGAGATCGGTAGGTCAGCTGTATACAATAGATATAACAATGGGCTAAAAACACTGCCCTGCGGAACACCCGAATATGTAGTTCAGTGTATTTGTCACTCTGTTTAACAATAAAATGTCTGTCTGTGAGGTACGATTTCAGCAGTTGAAAGTATGTATGGGGCAAAAGCTTTTTCAATTTAACATGCTGTCCAGTGTGTCACACCTTGTCGAAGGTCTGAGAAATATCGAGGAATGCGGCGGAGCAATATTTTTAATCGTTTAAGTTTTGTTAATTTGGTTGACTAATCTATGTATTTGTGCTATTGATCCGTGATTTTTACGGAAGCAAAATTGATGGTCTGGAATAATAATTCTTTCCTCTGTGATTATTTTGAGTCTCTTAATGTATAGAATTTTCGAATAGAATAGATCACAGGTAATAGGACATAGGACAATAAGAGGAGAAATTTAATAAACAACTATGTGTTTTATTTATTGTTAACCGATATAAACTCGTAGATGGTTGACTAGATTTTTCTATTATCAACAATAGGCTAGATGATAAAAAAAAATTACAAATATATCGATTTATAATAATAATATACTATACAGAGATTATTAAAAATATATTTATTTTAAAATTAAAAGCAGGATTATTGAGATTTTACCACAAATAAAGGGGCAAATTTTCATAATTCGCCATATTAAGACTATGGCAAGAATACATAAAGTAAAAAACTTCAACTGGAATGTATCAAGACAAATAAGCTAAATTTGCCCTGAATCGGTCCGTTGATAATAACTGTAACTGAAATAATACTTTTTAAAAAATACTAGAACTTTCGTAGGATTAGGTACAAGTGAGTCAACATTTCAGACATGCTAACCATGAAATTTTTTATTACTATATAGTTATTACATTGTTACTAGTCATTTCCGACTAACCTACAATTTGTCTTTATAAGAGGACCCATGGGCCCTACTCAGTCTCACTTCAGATGAAATAATGTTTATACATATAACTGCTATATTTTTTATTATATACACCCCACTACACAAGATGTGTCCAGTTCTAGTGGTATCCAAAAGCTGCAGTACTTCAATATTCTCATGAGAATGGACTCTTTCCTCATGCCCCTTTGCAATTCTCTTGATTTCTTTACTAACTGTGGGTATTTGAAAGTCTCGATGTAGGTAGTCAGTCCAATAGTATTTGAGTGCGCCCACAATACCTCTCAATTTCTCAATCAATTAATCTCTCATCAATCATCTCAATCTCTACTTTGTTCTGAAAAATTTGTTTATATTACTGTTTGCAGAACATCCCCATAATTGAACTCCGTATCTCCATATAGATTTCGGTATTTGCTTATATCATAGCAATTTATCATGTACTGATAATTGTGATTTCCTTCCAATTGTCCAGTACATTTTCCTATATTTCAATTCCATTTCTTTTCTTTTCTTCTTTATATGTTCCTTCGAGCGAAGTTTTACATCAAAGTTCATTCCGAGATATTTAGCGTTGTTACTATATGGAATTATAGTATTATTTAATGTTATTGGTGTTTGTATGATCTGATTGTAGATGAACTGCACATGCACAAATTTACTTTCGTTAATTTTTATTGTCCAAGCTTGTGTCCAATTATTTATGTTGTCACTTGCTGTTGTAATTTTCGTGAGGCTTCTTCACTATTGTCTCCGACAGCTATAATCGCAATATCATCAGCAAATGTAACCATCATAATATTCTCCATTGTTATATCACAAGTGTAGAATAAATAAAGCATTGGCCCCAGTACGCTTCCTTGTTTTACACCTGCTTTAGCTTCTTTTATTGTAGAGTAAGCTTCTTCTTGTTTGACTCTAATCATTCTGGCTGTAATGTACGATTTTAATAGTTCGGTGTGTTGTTTTGGTAACATTTTCTGTAGTTTATGGCCTTCATGCCAAACCTTATCGAAGGATTGTGCTATATCTAAGAATATAGCTGAGCCTACTTTTTTACTTTCGTAGGCTTTTTCAATAACATCTATTATTCTGTGGACCTGTTCAATTATTCAATGCTTGTTAATAAACCCAAACTGGTGTGTTGGTATTAGGTTTTTTCTCTCTATGATTGGGTGACTTCCCAGGTTTTTGGATAATCATAATTTCCGCCAAACCATCAAATATGGTAGAATATTAGTAAAATTACCGTCAATAAATCACTCAGGTAGTAACCATACATCATAAAATGTATATCAGGTAATAATTCTAAAGTGTAGCCAAAAACAGTACAGTAATCGCCATTTGAGAACTGTGAGAAGAATATTATTGAAATCAAATATATATTTTTACTAAGATATATCAAAATTATATCGAAGAAAAACCTCCTGGAAAATTTTATGATAATAATTTGAAGGTAAAGATGCAAATGTATTTGACAGAGCTACCAAAATATTAATAAAAAATTATACAAAAAAAAGGCTTAAATAATATGCATTTGGTGATGAATGTTCTTCGAATGAATGAATTGAATTTTCTTAAACTTTTAGCAGCTCTGTGGAATGAAAAAGTATATCTGATATCGTATCTAATTACCTTGTTGAAATATTTGAGTAAATAAAATACACAAATTGTATTTTTGAAGTTCATTTCAATAATAGCCTTACAAACTTACGATATAAGAGCATATGGCAATAACATTGCAAACTAGATCTCTGCTTAGTGTCTTTTACTTGAGTTCAGTAGAAACAGTGTTCAAAATTCGTAAGCATTTTTCAAAATGTTTGAAGTTTCCGTTTACCATAACACACACATAACAGGCTGTAAAAATTTGTTAAAATCATATTGTTCAATAACATATGTATCAGTTACCCTTACGCAGGTAAGGTGTAGCCCAATGAACTTTTTAACATAATGTACAAGAAATCTGTTGAGATGCGGGAGAGAAAACAAGGTTGTAAATTAAATACAATTTATTTTCTCAATTTATTTTTTTTATTTTAAAAGATATTAATTAATACGTCATGGGAAAAGGATTATGATTCAAATCGCGTGTACTTACTATTACCGAAAAGTGTATATTGACTAATGTAGACAGGAATTCTATGCTTTCAATAATATTTCAATTAATACAACAATTTCTACAATTAATGCTCATTCAATTCAATAGTTTCTTCTCCGAACAATTCAATACTTTCTCTCAGCATTACTGTATTCTTCTCATTTTCAATAACACTCCTTTCCTCGGTGTTCATGCAAATTACTGTCAGATTGTTTTCTCATGTGGATGCATAGTGTTTTATCGCTGAAGCGGGTTCTTGGTAGTGGTGGACAAGGCTGGTCCAAGAAACCCTTTTCTGTTCCCCGATTCGCTGAAAATACCTGGGTAGCAAACACCCTTCCAGCTAGGAACTTCTCAGGCTGATAAACCATGTGCGTTTCGGACTCTTAAGAAATTCCCAAAAATTCCACGACTTCGGGTCTTCTTGATATTTATGTTTACGTTATGGGTATACAGGGCGCCATAAAGAGTCCTCTACCAGGTCCAAACATCTGACGCGTTTCGTCTAGCCTCGGTATCTGAACCCTCGTTATCCGAAAAACTCGAAAACCAGTTGATGGGAAAGTCATGTTGTTGAACACGTCTGTTCTGTTTACTCGGTATCTTTTTGCCTGCTTATATTTACCAGGCGTTCAATATACTGCGAACGTTATGTTTTTATCAGGTCATAATTACTTTCCATGTCATATATATTAAAACTTCAGTTAAAAGGTCTAATAAATTAGACACTCTAACAATAGAACCGAAAGAATTCTACAATTAGCGTAACTTACTTTTTACAGGGCTGTCCCAACCATTTCATAATACATATGCGTCCCAATAAAACCAGATATTTGATATTGACTTTTTGTAATTTAATGGTGATGGGATGTGATTAATACTTGTTGAAGACTTGTATTTAATCAATATTTCCTTTGTATATTTTGTTTTCAATAGTAAAAAACAGGCGTGTTCAATTTGAAGTCCATTTTCTTCTGTGTGTTTCTTAAGTGTTAATTACCTCGATATTACGTTAATTACACTTTAGACATAATTAAAGGTACTTAAAATAGTAAATATTTACATTAAAATGATATTATTGCTGTGAATAAATTAACGATCTTCACACTAAACCGGCCGATTCGCCACCATACAAGATTTAACCACATATATCTAACATTTTCCACCTTAGGAAGAAAACACACAACTTGTTTGAACTTACCGATGTATAATTATATCAGGGGTTCTCACATCATCGGCATATATTGTAATGTCTGAATATAACACAATATTATTAAAATAATGTATATATAATGTATGTAGCACAAACAAAACAACTACGTCACGCGCAGATTTCGAACGTTTTAGCGCGCATTTAAAATTGCACTATTTTAAACATCTTTTTTTTTCAATTCCTTTTTTTTATATATAAGTACTTTTAATTTGGGGTAAAACGGAAACGTAGAATTGTGATCTAGTTTAGCTCTCGTACATTCCTACAAAATACAATTTTGTTGAATAACAAAAAACGTAGATTATATTACCAAGCAGCTAATATAATATTTTAACACGTTTAGAATATTTTTATATAATTTAAAACTATTTTCCTAACTTTAATGACACCCTGTATACCCATAACGTAACCATAAATGTTTATTTAACACATTTGATGCCAAACCCATTAAATTTACAAGTTATTCGGATTGTTTCATCATAGATGAATAAAATACTTTTGCAGATTAGTTATAATTACGACGGACACAATAAAGCAAGTGTTAAAGTTTGGTTGGGTTTTCGTTACAAAATTTAAAATTTCGTTACAATATTTGTCACTAAGAAAACCACTGATACCATTTTAAACCAAAGTGCAAGTTTCCCATCAATAAATTAACAAAGATATGACTATATTTAAACAACGCTTCTATTCATTCGCAAATAATTTAATTCAAATTGTATTCAGATTATTCCTTTCTGGTTTATGAAAATTATTCTGAAATTGCGACTATGACTATCTATGACTCATTATTTTCGCACGTGGACAATTAAAAACTGGTTTTCATTACCTTTATGGAAACCGCAGAGGTTAAGCAACGATCTGCATAAAAGAATTAACAAAACCATTCTGTATTGCAAGTAATTCGCATGGTTTTATAAAAGGTGTTCCAACAAACTAGTGGTTTTACGGATAATAGTAATTTCCTATTATTAAATTTATTAATAAAAACGCTTTAACGTAGTAAGTTACAATATAACTTATAAGGTGGTTTTTGCGTTTTAAATGTGATGATTTCAGACGAAATTCTTTGAAAGACAAGAACGACTCAGACAGCGGACAAAATCGAATGCTGAAGAATTAAATTGCCTCAGTTTGACAGGGGTCTACCCTGTCAAATACTTCATAATTATACTAAATCATTGGAACTAACTTATCAACAGTGCCTACAAACAATGAAAATATTTTCCTTACGAACTGAATCGCAAAAAGACAGAGACTGTTTTTTGAATTTTGACTTGCTACTCTAATTTTCGCTACGGATAGCCATAACCGTGTGTTGAAGAATAATCTACTACAATATTTTGAGGAGCGATAAAATGTTCAATGTTCGTCATATTATCCACATGTTGGCTCCGACGAATTACCACGTATTGAGATCATTGCGACCTGTCGGTGTTTGTGATTAAGAGCTTTTCATTTTTTTGTGAGAAAAAGTAAATTAAAAGAAATATAAAAAGGAATTTATTCAAGTATACGTCTCTTTTGAGGTGATCCATTACCAAACCATTTATAGTGTTTGAGCATTTCTGATTCGTGAATAGATCCAAGATTTTGATTTGGAAGGGAACATTTGGCTCTAACATCAAGTTTAATTTAATTTGTCACGAGAACACCCAGATATATTTGAGAGAGAGGGTTGAGCACTTCTAGCTCACCCTAAATCTGCTATTGTGTATAAGGAATCGATGAGAATAAGAAATAATAAGCTAGAACTAAATTTTGTATACCGACATCTATTTTTAGATATCTCACTCATAACACCATTCAAAACAGATGGAAATCCCTCAGATCGCAATGCTGTTCCGTAGCTGGTCCAATTTTAGTGGTATAATAAAACATATATTGTTTTTTAGCTCAAGTGTATCAAAGAAATGAATGTGTTTGGACAGGTTTTTTAGGTTAAATGTGTCAGGTAAATCATGAGGGAAATGAAATTTCGCACTCAATGTGGCCAAAAATTAACATTCCATGAGAATGTGTGTAAGAAGCGCCACAATGACGACATTGTAGAGGATGATGTCTCGTGTAGTATCCCAGAATAGGCTGATTAAACATTATTTGACGCAGGGTAAGTTTAGTTTCAATAAAAGAGAATAGGTCTTTTAATAGTATCATGTGTTGATGTGTGCAGAGACCATTTGTGATAGCGTCTCTCGACTTAAGATTTTTTTAATCTCATGGATTCATGACATCAGATAGATCATCATAAACCTGTACTTATTCAATAAATAAAATGGTATGGTGTCATTGAATAAAAAAATTGATTAAAATTGATTTCAATGATGATTTTTAAAAAATTCCACCAATAATTTTGCTTTTTTCTTCTGAAGATTAACTTATTTAATATCGCTATATTGCTACGGAACTAAGTATGGACCATAACACTTCTTCTGTCATGTATTCCAGCCGCTGCAAGATTCCTAATAATATAAATTTAACTTCAGAAAAGCATCGTAATAATTGTTCCAGTTTTTCGCACAGAAATCACCGAGATTATTACAAAGCCTTTTACCGGAAAACTGGCATATCGCTTTTGTAGAGCCCAAAAGATTTAGGTAGAAATTTTCAATTACTGATTCCAAATAACCATATACGACTGTAACTATGAGGTCGATAGATGAGATGGCGTCCTTGGCCTTGAAATCAATCATAAATGGATCATCATATGTCTGGGGATGCAGGTAATGGAAATATACCTGTTCATATCTTATAGATCATTTGTCCATTTTGGTCTCCTTCCAAGCAGTTTAAGATTCAAAGTGATTATTGAAACCAACGATATTGATTGTTTCACCTGATTTTAGAACAGCATGGTGTATGACATCCTCAATATTGCAAAGATCAAATGTCCATTTTTAAACTAACTGACCAAGTATATAAAGACTTTCAATAATTTTTTGAGCAAACAAATAAAACACATTTATCAAATAGCTTCACCGTTATTTAGCTCGAGATTCGACATGTTTACAAAATGTTTTGACTAGTATCAGATCACTTAATAAGCAGCGTCATTTCGAGAAACACCTGGTAGAGAGAAACCCTAACGAAAATCGAACATTTTCTACAAATCATCACGCCACTGCTGACGTATACTCGCAGCCACTCTCTTCTTGAATATTATTAACCTTCCATTGTTCACATAAGAAATTTCTGAACCCAGCGCAGGTTACTCTTAACGTATTTTAAACGAATAACGTCATTTTTAATAATTAGGAAATATATACTGTATTTATCCCATACTAGTTTTTTGTGTATTGGAGCAAATATAACAGAATAGTGTTAATAAATTATAATGATTGTAAGTATATGTAATGTTAGATGTAATGAAAAAAAATTGATATGATGTTAGAGATAAATATACAGGATTTTCGTTAAGCATCGCATTTCAAATACACGTCTCAATAAACCTAAAAATTACAAATTGTTATTGCTAGTATTGTACTATATCCATTTAGGCCTCCCAGAAGACCTAACCGCTCTCATCAAGTCCTATCGGACCTATCGGACAGATCTTTCCAGGTGAAGATCAGGAAAATATTTTGGGGTTGAAAACAAATTGACGTTGACATACCTCAAGGTTCCGCGCTGGCCCCAGCCTTATTTAACCTCTTTATATCAGACCGGCCGAGAAAAGAGCACGTTGACGTCGCGTTTTACGCTGACGACACTGCTTTCTTTACGGCCTCCATGTTCGAGGCTACAATTCAAGAACGTTTATAGAAGCAGCTCGATCATGCGGTCAAGTGATTCAAATTCTGAAGCTCAAGTTCTTCTGAAAAAACGGTTGTTAGCGAATTGGTCGACATGCTGGCAGCTTAGCACCGCGTCACCGCTAACCTCCGCCGTTTTCCAGGCTGAATCCAGTCATGTGTTAACTCAAGTTCGCGAATCAATAGTTAGTTTCATTATTTGTTATTTCGCCGGATCCTCGTGCCCAATAACGGCTGCAATATCCCCAAATATAATAAGGTTGCAGTAGCAGTAAGCAGTCTCACATAACCTCGTCCAACTTGTTACTCCAGGGCAAGTCTCCACGACCAGGTTAGCCTCATGCATTCCACCGCCTGGTTTTAACCCAATGCAGAAAAAAACTATTTCCATGACAAAGATAAAATCATATTTAAATCTAAAAAAACATTTTCGTAAGTATGGCATAATAAAATCTACATAATCTGCATCATAAATAATGGAATAATCCTATTACAAATAACATAGAAATTGTATTGTTCTTACTTAGATTTATCATCTTTATATAAATTAATCAAAAGTTTTCTTTTGTCACACGAAACTAAACAAATATTTATGAACGTGTTTTAAATTTAAGATGCTGTTGAATATGGAAAATAGCATCATAGGCTTCGTACTTTTAACAATAGTTTTATGTACCGTAGATTGACGATTGTTTTAGCTAATCCACATGAGCCGCCAGTTCACGTGCGTGATGAGATGACTATATGAACGAAACTATATGACTATATGAACGAAAGACAGCTTTGGGTTCACGAATAATAAATCCTGAAAAAGGAAATTAATTACTCACAGTAATTATTATTAAAAATTGACTTTCCGGGCAAAAACCCACTTATTGGCTTACTGACAATAATAAAAGACCAAACCTACTAGATTTTTACTAGTGTTGGGCACTATCGACTGAAATCGACTATCGACTGTTTAGTAATTGACTACTTTTTACTATCGACTACTTCAGTCGCTATTTTTGGTTTGACTGGTTTTACAACTTTTTACCAGTGCCTATTTCAATCGATTGTCCCACAATTTATACAGAAAAGGGTTCGTACATCATCGCCTGACATCACGAATTGAGCAAAACAGTCGAACCGTGCATTTGACTCAAAATGGTAATTACTATTTTCAATCGCTAGTTTCTTGACTATCGACTGTTTCGACTGTTTTGCGTCTATCGACTGTTTTCAATCGATAGTTCCCAAAGCTAATTTTTACCTTTCCAAAGGCAACTGATCAAATTAAATACAAATCGAGAGCTTTTGAGAACTATGATCGGATCATACTCCAGTATTCTCAACACAAGGCGCGACAATCTTAAAGAACAAAAAGCCCAATCTTACTAACAAATTTACTAATTGGGACAAGTTTAGACTTATAACGCAGGAATAAATTAGTTTAAACGTAAGACTCAAGAGTATAGACGCTCTTGTGCAGCAAACCTGAAATATAACTCAAACAAATTCGGTCAGCTACAAAAGAAGCTACCCCAACATCAAGAGAGAAATCAGAACATGGGGTAAATTACCCCCTTAGAACAGTATGACATAGAACAAGGAATGGTGTAGACAAAATAATATTAAATAAAATTGATAATCAGACAAATCAAAAGACTAAAGAAAATAAACAGAGTTTCTTCTAAAAATATGTGAGTAAATTAAGCCCGGAAGCAGACACAGATTACTCGGTATGGAAAGCAACTCGGAGATATAAAAGACCAAAAATCAGAGTATCGCCATTAAAAATAATCGAAATGAATGGGTTCGACGGAACAAAGAAAAAGCTAAATTATTTGCATTTAACTACCGAATTCCAACCGAACAATAAATAATATACAATGGATACAAATCCTGTTTATCAGTCCGATGTAGGTAAAAATCTGATTTATCCAATGAAAATTGCCACGGAAATTGATAACGACCTCCATCCTAAAAAGATTCCTGGAATTAATGATATTTTACCTGAGTTATTGAAAGAGCTATCACGAACCATAATAATCACGATGACATACATATTCGATGCCTCTTTGAGACTGAAATATATTCCGGAATGTTTTAACGTTGCTCGAATAATGCTCAAAAAGCAAGATCTTACGCACCTATTTCACTACTCCCTACGATATCAAAGTTAATAGAGAAATTGTTGCTAAAACGTATTAAGCTATTTATAAAAATACCAGATTTCTAGTTTGAATTTCAAAATCAGTAAGTAGAAAACCAGACATCGAGTAACAGCGGTTATTTTGAAGAAAAGAAATATTGGTCTGCAATATTTCCGGGCGTCTGACAAGCTTTTGACCTAGTATATTTGAGATTACTGGACTCATATATTTTCGAAAAAAAATTTAGCGTCTCACATGAAGAGGCATTTTCAACACTTACCTATTTTGGTTATATTTCCCCAGGTTAGAGTCTTCAGACCACTCTTGTATCTGATCTTCATTACTGATATCCCAACAATTAATAAATCAGTACTTGGAACATTTGCCGACGACACAGTTATCATGGCAAAAGATATATCTCTGCCTAAGACTGTAGAAAAAATACGAGTAGCAGTCAACAAGTTCTACAAATAAACTAGAGACTGAAAAAAAAGAACTTAATAGCTCCAAATCTGTTCATGTTAATTTTGCGTTGCGGCAAAATAATAAAAACCTAATTATATCACTTGACGGATGACCGATTCCTCAAGCAGGATTAGCTAAATATCTCGGAATGCATACCAATGGTCGGTCAAATTGTAAACAACATGTTAAACAAAAAGCAGAGCAGATTAAATTCAAAGTGAAGCAACCGTACTGGTTAATCGGAAGATACTCTCAACTTGACCTAAAATCAAACAGATTGGTTTATCAGTCAATCATAAAACCAATTTGGACCTGAGGGTGCAAATATGGTGTTTTAGTACAACCTTAAACAAACTAGTAACCCGATTCAGTTCAAATAAAGTTCTACCAATGATTATCGTAGGTAACCAATAAACCGCAGTATACAAGTATTATTCTTAATTTTAGCTTAAGTCTATTTTATTTTAATTTGGGAATCTCATACTATTGTAATAATGTCGTACTCGCCTGGCTTGTCTATTATTACAAGTACAACAGAACAGTAGTTAAAAATTAATTTGTATTTTAATTAATATTATACTAGGCATATCTAATTGCCATAGTACTAAACATCGGCTATGTAGCAGTTTGAACCATTAGCATAAGATTCGATACCAAAAGGAGCTCGATACTGTGTATACCGGGTATGATTTACTCCGATGGAAGCTATATAATATAAATGAGTAGATCTTTTATGAATCCAAGAAAAAGTAGTTTGAGAAATAACAGTATACAATATATTCCACAGTAAAACCAGATTTTATAAAAAGTATCCTTTAGTTAATCAATAATTCTCATAAATAAAATTTGAACACTGTATTTAACAATTGCTATGGTATGAGTATCACTCAATAAATCATGTTGCATTTATTTTACTAAGACTAGATTTTATTAGAAAGTAATTGCAAATATATAATGAATAAGGTTTAATGAGACAAATATTTATCAACCTTGGGTACGTTAACGATTCAGCTATAAGTCAAAATGACTCGATTTTATGGCTACTTTCCAAACCAAACTATTTATAACATTGTAAGATTTAAGTAAATAAAGTTAGAAATCTTCTGATACATACGACTATAGTAACTTCGACTACATAAATTATCTCAACGTAAAAATTTTAGAGTTTTTTAACAATTATTCAGAATTCGTAAATCTATATTCATTCCAATATAGAGCAATGATCTATGCTGAGTAGAACTATTTGTCTTTGTGCTCAAAAGAAGCCTCAGTTTCACTAACTGCTTTTTCTTCCAACCAAGTTTCTTTCCCTAAAACAATTGTTAAAATTTACAAGAGGCCAGCCATCAATTAAGTAAATTAAGTAAATTAATCACAAGATATAGAGAACATGTTAGAATATATTCTACAAAATTGTGATCGGTTTTATATCAGATAGTGTTACCGTATATTAAATCGCATCGGGTACATTTGTAACCAACTTCAAGTTGAATCCCCACTTACAGTATTTATTTTTCAGCATCTGTCAGTTCATCTAAATGCGAACAAACCATTTTTGTGCGTTGAAAATATCTGAATTTGTACCGAGTCAATAGCATTTGCGGGAATTTTTACTTTTTACATCAGTTTGAAGGAAAATGCGGCTAAAGATCATCAAATACTGTGCGAAGCTTATAATAACCATGATTCATCGATTTCAACATATTTATACTGGTCTCGGCATTTTAAAAGCCCTTATTTTGAAATCAAGGATTTGAATGTATTAGTCGATGAAACGATCAATGGGGACCACAACCGACTATAGTTTAGGTCGAACACTGCACGAAACTCGACCAGAATGCGAGCAAAGACACAACAATGATATTCTTCAGTATGACAATGATCGACCACCTATTACAAAACTGATGAAAACATATTTTTAAACAGTAAAAAGGGAAAATCTACCCCATCCGCCATATTACCCAGACCTTGTTCCTTCTGATCACTACCTGTCGTGACTTGTCTGAGCATGGCTTCAATTCTTATGAAGCTACCAAAAAATGGGCCCCTTCATGGATAGCCTCAAAAGATATATCGTTTTTTCGAGGTGGAATCCGTAAATTGCCTGAAAAAGGAGAACAACTAGCATCTCAAATCTTTGAGTAAAATAGAATATAGTCTATTCAAAATTTTTTTTAGTAATAAGTCATGGATATTTGTGACGTCGAAACATTGCAATGTTGCCTCATGAAATCTGAGTTTTAAACAACTATATCAAAAAATATTGCCTGGCAACTTTATTTTTAACATATATGAAAACTTTTCACACTCATCACACTCGTTATGGGTTCTATGGCGAAATCGCACTGAATCGGTTTGTTGAGCACGTAATATGGAACATCGACGATGACTCGCAACACTTTATTCTGGAACCTCTGTAGGATATCTATGTTAAATTTGCTAGTAGTAGCTCACCATTCAATACCGTAGTTCCAAATGGGCCTAAATATTGACTTATACAGCAAAACCTTGTTATCTAATGATAATAATTTAGGTTTACGCCCTATCATTTTTGGTTTAGTTTAAGCCCAAGCTGTTTGCGTTTTGTCACTATATTTTTTTCTATGTCAAACGTCGATCGAAATGCATTTCCAGCTATTTAACGTTGTCTGCTTGCGGAAGTTCATGATTAATCAATTTTACTAGGGAACATGTTCTTCTACAAAGAGTGAATGCCATATGGGTAAATTTTGTGTTTTGTGTTGCAGAAATATATATATATATATATTTCTGCAATAAAGGTACTTATATTTAAAATATATTTAAAATATTAAATTTAGCTTATTTCTTGTCTTACATACATACACATTCATATATACAGCAATAAAATATCTCTTTTATTATTATATATACTGTTGAGGGTACTCCAAAGAATTAACTGCATCAATAATATCAACATTTGCTGTTCTAAAATATGATTTAGAATTTTAGTTAAATTACGTTTTGTATATATTTTATTAAGTAATAAATTTAAAAATTGAGATAAAGCATCATTTTCTAATTTAATTCAATAAATATTTTGGTTTTATTTATAAAATATGTTCTTGGATCCAGGATCGACATTTTTATTGTGAGATTATATCAGACTTATAAGATGCTTCTGCTTTCGATGCTACGGAGGCCATCTCTTGGATTTTCGAAAGACCAATTGAACATGGGTCATATTTACCTCGTTTCTGATGGTTTTCGGTATTTAGGAATATCGAAAAGCAGCATTACGAAATTGTTTGATTAAAAATTTAAATAATATAGTATGTACTTACTCTATGTATTGATATTATTGACATTACTGAGATACTATTCATTACGCAAATATATAGAATATAAATCATGTAAGAACAATGTCTACAAATAAATATATGGTTTATTTACTTTATATTTTCCCCGTAAGTCGCAATATGATTTGCGATATGAGATTAGTACCTTAAATTAAATTTATTACTACAATTAAAAATCACCATTGATAAGTTTCATTAAATAGAATATAATTAGAATGAAAGTAAAATGCACTTTTAAAATTACAATTCATACTGAACTGATAAAGAAGCATGAGGAGGTTAGTTATTAGTGCTTCCCAATGCACTCGCCAAACAGTTAAATGTGAGCAATGACAGTGAACTGTGTAGGCTCAAACGCAAACTAACATACGAACTGATTAATAGACACATAGAGTGAGATGTAATAATCTCCAGAATAAGTTAGAAAAGTCTTTAAAATAAGTTAGGTTAGACTTTAGAATAAGTTAGAATACTCTCTAGAATAAGATTTAGATTATAAGTTGTACAGCAGATCATTTACTGAAGGGATCTTCTACATGTCTGTATAGTTAAATCGTATAACGAAAATGATAAAAAAATTCTTATTGCTTGCACAGAGATTGGTGAATTTCTAAGAGATTAATAAATTTATTCAGTCACTTCTAAAAGTTCACGATAAAGCACTTATGGTGAATTGACAGTTTTGGTTTTAAAAATGTAAAAATGGAGATTTGGATGTCACTTAGAGAATCGACCTGGGGAATCAAAAAAATTCAAAGACAATGAATGGATGAAATCCCAGCTGAAACAACTGTTTCCAGACCTGTCAATGCCATGGAAAATCAAAATTTAAAATTTTGATCAAGTTAACGTCGAGTTTCCATTTCCAAGTTCTACAATAATAAAATCATCTTTTGCCAAAAGTGACTTATATAAATGGTGATCAGTGTATGTGCAGTTTCCTCACTCGCCGATGGGCTTATCAACAAGGTTACAAATTCGGGTTAACTTTTGGACCCGAGTAAATTTATTATTATTATTATTACTATTTACCTACATTAACCTACAATTTGTCTTTATGATAACTTAAATCTAGGTATATAACTAGGAGGACCCATCGGCCCTATCTCAGTCTCTGGTGAAATAATGTTTATACATGTCACTGCGGTATTTTTTATTATATGCACCTCACTACACAACACTACACAAGATTCGATGGTTTGATTCTTTTGAGCCTGTGTCCTGTTCTGGTAGTATCCAAAAGCTGCAATACTTCAAAATTATCATGAGAATGGAGCAATTCTTGCAATTCTTCTAATTTCTTGACTGACTGTGGGTATCGGAAGATCTCGATGTAGGTAATCAATCCTTTAGTATTTGAGTGCGCTCACAATATCTCTCAGGACTTTGTTCTGAAAAATTTATATTTTGTTTATGTTACTCTTTGCAGAACATCCCTATAATAGAACTTCGTATGTCCATATAGGTTTCAGTAATTGCTTAAATAATAGCAATTTATTATATACTGATAATTGTGATTTTCTTCCAATTAGCCAATACATTTTCCTATATTTCAATTCCAGTTCTTTTCTATTCTTCTTTATATGTTCCTTCCAGCAAAGTTTTGCATAAAAATTCATTCCGAGATATTTAGCGTTGGTACTATACGGAATGATAGTATTACTTAAAGTTATTGGTGTTTGTACGGTCTGATTGTAGGTGAACTGCACATGCATAGATTTATTTTCGTTAATACCCGAGTCAATGAGAAGGATTCTTAACAATATTTGATGCCCAGATCTGCAATTAATCTATCAAGATTGGTTTGCTTTTCGAATTTGCGCGCGATGGCAGGCCTGTACTCTTATAGCGGTTGTCATCTGACGACGTTGCATTAAATGTCATTTGAAAATTGTTTTGTGCTGTGATTGTGATTTGGAATGTATGAAAATACAAAGACAACGATGCAATGTCGATTCAAAGGGATTTTGTTACGTTTATGGATGTAATATGCTCAGTAAACATGGAATAATCGTGACAAATGCACTCAAGAATACTTATTTGCTGTAGTAAACACAAATAAGCCATGGATACCGAAATTGTTTTGTAACGCGCGCAGAATAACGCTATAACGTGTTAATTGAAAAGTTCTGACCTGACACATAGATGGCGCTACTAGAATTAAACCCATATGTTTTTTATTTAGCCCTAACCCTCAAAAGATGCGTGTATAAATTTGACATTTGTCGGATCATTAGTTGGTATCAAGAATTGGTATGCTAAGATTAGACGTGATGAAATGAGCACCAAGGACGGTGCACGCAGTGAACATCGAAAAGAGATTGTTACCGACGAAAACATTTAAAAAATCCACAAAATGATTTTGAATGACGGTAAATTGAAATGAATGAATGAAATAGCACACATTTTAAAGATATTAATTGAACGCGTACATCATATCATTCACGAACATTCGTGTATGAGAAAGCTCTATGTAAAATGGAGGATGATCAAGCGTAATAAACTCGAGTTTCTGCATCGATATGTGACAATAGATGAAACATGGCATTTCACTTCGAAGTCCAATCGACAGTCTTCCGAGTGGACTGCACACGATGAACCCGTTCCAAAGCGTGGGAAAACGCAAGAGTCGGCTGGCAATATGTATGGCATCTATATTTCAGGATGCGCATGGAATAATTTTCATTGACTACCTTGAATAAGGAAGGACCACGAAATCGCCGAAAAAAAGGGCCTCATTTGAAGAAAAAGAAAGTGCTGCTTCACCAAGATAATGTCACAACGTCGTGTCACAAGTCAGTGAAAACGATGGCAAAAGTCCATGAATTGGTCTTCGAATTGCTTCCTCGTCCACCGTCTTCTCCAGATCTGACCGCCAGCGACTATTTCATGTTCTCAGATCTCAATAGAGTGCTCACTGTGAAGAAATTTTCATCGAATGAAGAGCTGATCGCCGAAACTGAGGCCTATTTTGAGGCAAAGGACAAATCGTACTATAAAAAGTAGTAAGGCGTAGTAATAAATTTAAATCCATAAATAAATATTCCAACTTATATTTTATTAAAATAAAACACCATATAAAATATCTCATAAAATGTAAAGTTATACTCGGTACGTAAACAATTTATTAATATATAAATAAAAGTATTAAAACATAATCCAAAATTACTTGTAGTTTAAATCTCCTAATATTAGTTGTATGATAACATTTTTCAAATGATATACGAATACGTGCCGTTGATCACTTAATGAAATATATAATTTATTATTTTAGTATCAATCACATCAATCGTCACTACGTCTTTTTTTGGCTGATTAAAATAGAATTAACAACAAAGTCGGTACTTCTTTAGATAGCATATTTAATAAGAAATAATTTTTATTGTTTTCTAGGATAATCTATTCCTAGTAAGATGTAGAAATTATAATAATATATATATATATATATAATATAGCAGCAGATATGTAAAAAAAAAGTTTTTTAAAAAAGTTATGGCGTTCATTACGAGAGAACAATTTTTTTACTAATCTGTCGATTGCTGGATTGCTGATGATAGCGCTATATTATCAAAAAACGACTTCAAAAAAGAAGTAGATTATATGTTCGGCTATATATATTTTTATACGTATGTTCACCGATTTCTCTGTCAATTATGGACCGATTTTCAAAATTCTTTTTTATTCGAATGAGTGCCCTTCCGAGGTGGTTGGAACCATTGGAACTAGGTCAGGATCACTTTGGTGAATGGGGGGGGGGGGTGAATCGAGAGAAATCTTCAAACAGGCTGTACACGCCATTGTCTTTACAAATATCGCGCAGCATTTGAACTGACCATTGGAACCTACGATCGAACTGGAGACCAAGGTATACCTACCGATAACGTCTGGTGCCAGAGGATAGGACCTTTTTCGATTTGGAGGCGATAAGCGAGAAATTATTTTACAAGTAAGCATACCATCGAAGGAAACAAGAATTAAACGTAAAAAGAGTGCTCTTCTATGAATGAAAATAAAATACATTAGTTTGATAAAAAAAAAACGCGCCTAGAACTCTACTTCATGGGTGATACGGAAAAGAGTTCAATGTAAATATAATCAAACACAACACTAACCTACAAACTATTATACCCGTGTTCTTAATTGTAGTTTTAAGTCATTCGATAATATATGCATTAGATTTACGATAATGTTAAAATAAATTATATTGCATAACAGTATTTTTGTTTAATTATTTTATTTAGATTAGAATTTTGTTGTATGTCAAAGCCAAACTGAACTAAAACTCAGAGTTGATACGGCAACATTGACGTTTTGACGTCACAAATTTCGAAGACGCATATACAAATAAACTATGAATAAACTATATATTGTTCTTGTTCCTCTTAGAATTGTTGAATTGGAATGGTTAATAGCACCTTTGGTTTGGATGAACTCGGTCAGACACACTGAAGAAGAAATTGACAAAAGATGAAATCATGAACAAATGTTACCCAGTTTCTGAATGTGGGATTACGACTCAATGCATTACAACAATTTCCAAGACAAAGTGGAAACAACTAAATGTGAGTATATCGTTTACATACGATAACTGTGGAAAGTTGTATTGTAGATTTGTGCAGGATTTATGTGCATAAATATTGTTTGTTTTTCTACAATTAAATAGGTTTAGGTAGGTATTAAGTTGTATTGGGATCTATCGACTGAACATGACTATCGACTGTTTAGTAATTGACTACTTTTTACTATCGACTGTTTTAGTGGCTATTTTCAGTCCGACTGATTTTGTTTCTATTTACTATCGACTGTTTCAGTCATACTTTTAGTTACTATTTTTGGTTCTACTTGTTTCATTCGACTGATTTTTAACGTTCTGGCTCTGTCGTCATAGCCGAGACCTTGACAAAAACGTACCCAATTTATGCTTGCATAGATTTATATGTAATATATGTAGTTTTATGATTTTTTGGTAGTGCAAGTAATAATATATTGTATATTAATATTATAGCATTTTGATAGGATATTTTTCAAGATCGTCAATGTTATAGGTTAAAAAATAAATATTGGGAATGATAAACAATAACATTTTTTGACTGTTTTTAAAGCAATAATAGGTTTTAGGATAATAGGTATTTCGATTGCTCTCTTGATTTTTGTTAAAAAATATTTCCGTTCAATAATAAATAAACCATTTTTATAATTTCATTCAGATAATTTTTAATTATGTCATGGATTAGTTTTCTTCTATGTTTAATTTTTATATAGTATTTATGGTTATTGTATATCTTTAGTTTTTAGGTTTTCTTTAAGTTCTATTGTATTGTCCATATTTATTATAGTATATTATTTGAAAATAGCAATTAAGATATTAAAATACCATAAAACACTTGTGTGATATTATTCCATTCCATAGAAAATTTCCATTCCTTTTTACAGATCCAACATTCAAATATAAAAGTAATTCTACTTCGTTTAAAATTAAATTATAAATTTTTTCCTCTTTTTTTTAAATTAGTTCGTGAAGGAATTTATATCTCCGTCTCGCTTATACTACTGTTGGAAAATATAACCACATATAAAATCAACTGCCCCAAGCAATTATCTCCGTCCTTTCCTCTCTCACTATTTATACAGGAAAGGATTCGTACACCATCGTCTGACATCACGACCTTTTTGACTACCGACTGGTTTGACTATTTTGCGACTATCGACAGTTTGGACTGTTTTCAGTCGATAGTTGCCTACGCTAGTATTAAGCTAAATTGTATGAATATAAAATACGCGTAGTAGATAGGTTATATCAGGTTTTTGTTTATTTTTATTTAGTTATTACAGCGATTATTATGTACACATTCCAGTTAAAAACATGTTAAATGTTTTTTATTAATAAAAATCTTATATTTTATTTTTCTCTTTTTAGTGTTAGATATGTTCTCAGTAAATTACACAGTATTTTATTTAAGATTACAATCGGTAGACCCAGTAAAGGTACAGCCCGTTTGAGGACAAAGAGGAATAAAAAAACAATGATTGAAAATATGGAGCGCTTCAGGCCCGGGGTCCTCCACCGGGGCTGATTTGACAAATGTTCTAACTAAATAACAACAAAAAGTTATTGTCCCCGCCGGGAACCGAATCCGCGATCTTCGTTTGCGAGCTAAACGCTTATATATTACATCATAGAAATAGATACAATATTTCCACGAGGTCTTATATGATATAAGAAGTAAACTGAATGGCTTTTGCACTGAACGACTTCCGATTTTCCGTCACATCAGCTCAGCAATAACATTATACAAAAATATCTCATTGTTTTAGATAAAGAATATGTGAAAACTTTATACATACCTTTGAAATTTGAGCGTTTTCCTCGATTCCCCCCTTCCCCTCAACAGATCCAGAATTGGTTGCAATGGGACCATCACGGAAGTGAACTATTTCGAATAAAAAAGAATTTTGAAAATTGGTCCTAAATTTACGGAGAAATCGGCGAACATACAGTAATATATATATATATATATATATATATATATATATATATATATATATATATATATATATATATATATATATATATAAATATATGTATAACCAAACGATACATGACCGAAATAGTTATAAAACTGGTTTCTTCAAAGAAATTTGCCAGGAAAATAAACGACAACATCAATCTTAAAAACGTCTTCTAAAATAAATAGAACCTGGACTATTGAAAATACTTAAATTTTTGTTATATTTATATGTTAATGTTAATTTATATTATATTTATATTTATTTACTTTTACATATATTTATATTTAATTGAATTTTACTTAATAAATTTATTTCAGGAGAAAAATGTTTTTTATTTAAATTTCATTGGTCAATTAAATATCACGTCAAGGCTCTCCTCACCTGCCAAGCATTACTAATGAGCCAATCAAATGTCTTCACAGTAAAATATTTTTCTTACAGGTGCCTATAATGGAGATTTAAATTAACCAATCAAATTATTTGAATAGCCAATTATGCGACCTCTGGATGTTGGCCAAAGCAAAACTTTGCGCTAGAGTTCCCTGTTGAGTTGCATCTGTATTATTTTATGACAAATATTTAACGCTTTGGCCAACGCTCAGCCAGTTCCCACAAAATAAAAAATGCAATTAAAAAAATTACTAGTTGATAACTTCCATTCAAACTCAACAAGTTTCCAAAAAACTAGATACCATATGCGCTAAAACCTAAAAACAACAACCACAAGAGGCATATGACTTTCTACTTTAAAAATTTTAAACCTTGAACAGGCAGAATGACTATGAAATAGCTTGATGATATAAGAAAATTATGTCTCAATACTCGTTACAAAACTGTAAAAAAACATCATATATATTCGGAAAATAGTCTTAGAACCGTCATCTTTTTCGGTCCCAATGTTAGGAAAAAGTAAACAAAAATTGTAGAGATTCTATGGAAATCAACTAATTCTAATTTTCATATCACATTAATTTCTGATCTTAATAGAAACATATTAAAATAACTATTGGACAAAGTGTCAAATGATATTACGTAATGGAAATACTTCTAAAAGAAAAAAGGAAATGGTGAAAATCTACACCTGTTTGATCACGGCTGATAAAAATCAACAGCGAACAATACAAGTGCCTAATCTCTATTTAAACGCGATTATTTCATAATTTTATTCGGTCTATCACAACGGATTACCTGTCAATTTAACGTAAACATTAAAATTTCGAGTTTCCAGTAATAAAATTTTAATTCAAGGTCAGGATTTAAAGCACTGGTAAATAACGAAAAAGGATTAATATGTTTGTGATGCCATGCAAATATAAATCGGTGAGATAAAAATAGATGAAAAATGGAGAACATCATACTAATCAAGACGCGTAGTAACGAACGCATTGCAGCGAAGTAAAATGGCTTTTATTTTTGTAAATAAACCTTGCAGAACGAGCAAACTCTAGGGCACTCCCTTAACCAGAAAGCTAATTTAATTTTGTAGCAGCGGCATTGTTCCCGTTGGAATATTATTACTCTGAAAATACTAAATAAATACTAAGCTTACGTTATACGTTAAAACCCAATAATTAAGATTTTTTATTGTACTAACAATATTTTATTCATATAGTTTATCAGTTTCAAAATAACCTAACAAAATATATTACATTAATAAATAAGTAAAAATAGAAATATCAAATAAACAAATTCTTATAACATAGGAAAGCTATTTTGATTAACTTTGATTTCCTATTTATTTAAATAATTAGTCTGCAACTATTAATATATATTATCAATCATTACAAAAGACGATAATTATATATAATTTATCTAACCTTGACAAAATTTGTCACTGTAGTTGCAGATGTCTTTATCTACATAATTAATGATAACTATATTTAAAGAAAAATGCAAACTTGCATCTGTTAACAGAGTGACAACTATAGAACAAAAGTTAGTCCTACAATTATATCTTCATAAAATACGTCATTAAATACTACAGGTACAATTTAAAAAAATATATATTTTCAGCTTTTAACCATGGATAATACTGACTGATATGACTGACATATTTTTCCAGAATCACAAAAAAAAATTATCTCTATGTTATATTTAGAATTTATATTTTATTTGACTCAATTGTGGCACCACCTCTCCAGCGATAGCTATAACTACATGTAAATAGTAATGTTTAAAATACGGCATTGAATTCAAAGATACATTTTAATACATAAAAACGTCAATAGATGGTGACATCAAATTTTAGAGAACACGCTATACAATACTGTCAGTTTTTTGTAGAAATGTGGGAATTATTTTATCGATGTGTTTTGAAATTTAAAATGTGAAGATCTAAAATATAACATTAGAATTATGTTTTGTCTTCTAAATATATGCTGGATCAAGCAAGAGAAAATTACTATAAATCACTAATATTAAATAAAACAAAATAATTACTGATGGAAAGTTTTATAGAAAAATGTAATTAATAAATATATTATGAAAGTACTTGATTGTAGAAATATGTCTTAATTATATAAAGGTATGAAATAAATATATTTATTAAAATTAATTACAATTCTTTCTCTTTTTCAGGTCGCTTGTGAATTAACAATGTAAAGGCTTTTTTAATTAACTTAAAAAGTATATAAATTAATGCAATGATTGGCAGGTAAATATCTAATAAATAATATTGATACCAAGACAATTCTAAGGATGCTACTCTTAAATGTGCAGCACCATTATGCTTTAAAACATAATCAATCCAGTAGCGGGCAGTGTCTATTGGCTGGGTCTCTCTGTCTCTTAACAACTGTGATTTTCTTTTGGCGTTTTCTTTATACCTACAACAAACTATTAATATCTCCTAGTATTCTGTTTATAATTCATACTTTGGACTGTCAATAACTTCACGAATTGTTGAGGATAGTTTTTCTTCTGTAATTGTATGCCAAGGTAACAGAATACCGAATCCTTTTGTTTCTGCATATACAGCATTCATAGTTTGGTCACCGAATATTGGTATGGCTATTATTGGTACTGCATGATGAACAGATTCAATAGTACTGGCATAACCGGCATGAGTTATGAAAAGTTTTATATTTGGATGAGCTGTTAATAGACATATTGTTTTATTAAATTCAATTTATATATTTGTATTGAACCTAAGATGTCCTGTTGAGGAAGCCATTTTTCAATTTTAACATTCTTTGGTAAATCTGTGAGTGTATCATCCTCGTACTTCCATAACACATTTTCTTTAAGCTTGGAGAAAGACTTTATAATTTCTTGCTTCAGTTCTTTTGGCATATCTTTACTATTAACATTAGATCCCATGCTGAAATATATTACTCCCTGAGGAGAATTGTCTAGGAAGTCTTGTAAATCTTGTGGGAGTTTATTTGGTTGCTTAACATGAAAACCACCTAAAATTTATGTTAAAAAATAAATACTTCATTATAATACCCCTACCAGTATTACCTATTAATTTCATACAAGGCACACTTGATGAAGGAAATGCAATACTTTCGTGAGTATTTAGCAGGACTAATGATACATTAAATAAAGCATCTTCAAGATCAATATCATTAGAAATGTATTTTTTCAGTAGTTGGTTTTGTTTTGGATAAACCAGAAACAGCTGGTTCATGTTATATATGACATTGAACAGGGTGTTTTTAAATCTTTGAATATAACTCATTTTTGCTGGGAAGCTCATTAACATCTCTGGAGTATAGGATGGTAAAGATGGATTTCCAACTAAATGATTAACCTACAGAAAAATATATATACTAGTAATTTAATATATAATATACAAGGTGTCTTGAAGAAAGTTTATATTTTTGCGATGTTGTATTAGTTTCCTCATATTTTTGAAACCTAGTTTTGAATATGTACCGCGTCACAAAAACCTCACAAGGCAGTCGGCGAATCACTAAGAGCCAGGCTAAGGTTTAGTCAATGTAATGCAATCAGATTCGATTAAATCTTAAATATGGAGTTAATTTTATATATTATGTATATTATTGTTCTTACCCAAGTACTGGTACCAACAGAACTAAATAGGATTAAATGTCCACCAAAATGGTATGCCAAACCCTTCAAGGCGTCATTCATGAATTGTCCAACAATAACAGCATCAAATTTTTCACCGGATTTCATCAATTTCTGCATGTTTTCGTGTTTTAAAGTATTCTCCGTTAACTTCAAACCAATTTTACTCATGATGTATATAGCTGTGAGTGGATTAATGGATTTTTTCTCAAATAGATTCACAGCTTTCCGTCGTTCTAAAAAAATTAAGGATTTTAGCATATTAGGAATATGGAAGTACTATTTTAAACTAACACTGGATAATAAAAAAGTATTTTTACAGTGGTTCCGAACTGTTTTTCGTACATTGGCATGGGACTAGTCTAGTGAACCTACATTTGTACACTTATACTTACAATATTTTAATACTTAGTTCTAACATTCAATTCTATACAAAAAATAATTCAATATAAATTGATTATATATAGATGTAAAATGCAGGTTCATATAAATAAACGCATAGTTTAACTTTGATAAACCTAATATAAAATATTACTGTTATGCAACTCATTATACTGTAAATTTAAAATCGATTATTTCGGTAATCAATTGATTCATTCGGCCCGGGATCATGGAACGCAATTTTTTAAATAAAAATGTAATGATAAAAGTTATTGGTATTAGCGAAAGTTGGTTGCAGTTACCGTTAGTACATAAAAGATAACAAATGTCAACAAAAAATTGTTATTATAAATCGTTAATGTTTTATATTGTATATAAAATAGTAAGGTAGATAGTATTTGCTCCTTTGTATATTTTTCCCTGTAAAAAATTTTATTAATATATTTTAATAAAATAATATAATAATATTTAAATAATATACCTTTTAAAACTAATAAATATATTAAAATATTATAGAATATTTTTTCAAAATTTCTCATTTTTTCATTGCAATTTAACATACTTTCAAGGCATCGGGGGTTTACAGTTATACATTTCTGACTGTTGAGTATAAGAATTATCGTAGTAATTTGTAAACACTGTCCGAACTTTACTGTAGTACTTCCATCGAAATATTTTCAGCTTTTATAAGATAAAGTCTGATGTTCAGGAGATTTCGGATTATAAAATAATACAGATGCGCTAGGATTGGCACATGTGTTTGATACAAGAAATTAACTTTTTCTATGAAATTAACAATCTTTATTGTTATTATTTTGAGGTTATGAGTTAACATCCGTGATTAAAATTTATTCTTGTTTTTTTTTGTGTAAAACCCTATAACATTTTAAAAATATTTATAAATAACGTAGTTTGTTTTTCTATTCTAGCATTAATGGAATACAATTCTATAATAGTGGTTTTAAATGAAGAACTCTAACTTCTAATATAATATGTTCTCCTTATTCAAAGCAGTTTTGTAATACTAAATCAACCTTTGTTCATAGAGGTCAAAAGCAGAATGATTCAAACAATAGACTTCAAAACGTTTACCTATTATACGAGAAGGGGATTCAAGAAACATAGCAATCTGTGAATATAGTATCAGATTAGATGTTGCAATTTTTCACCATCGTTATGAGACAGAAAGAATAACATATAATATAAATGCTTAGCCAAAAAATAGTGTAGCAAATATAATTCAGTGTGATAGGCTCGGTATAGCAAAACTTATTATCACAAGTATTAAATTTTTAGGATACCTACCAAATAAAAAAAAGTCAGGTAGAGAACAATCAAGATAAAGGCAAGTGTTCTTCACGATTTTTTGTTTTTATAAGAATGTGTATCTGTAAGTTTTTGACACCACATATAAGAAAAAATTGAATTTTGGGAGTAGCAAATATAGTGAACATAGTTTCATGTGAACAAACCTCTAAAGAATAAAAATTCCAATGAAACGGATACTAAATATGGATTATTAATGCATGTAATTTTGAAAGGACAAAGATCTATTAATTTAATGCAAAAACTGATCATAAATATTAACCATATATGTATCAGATGATACATCCATTTCATTAAAGAAGTTTAGAAAATTTACCTCAGTTCTCAAAGAAAAATTAATTTTGGTAATAGCTGAAGAAATAAAAAATAAGTAATGCAAGTAACATGCAAAATGAGATAGAATATTGGATTAAGTGTTTTACTTACTAAGTTCAATCAAATGGATAAGATAATTATGAAATTAGAGCAAAATTAAAAGATTAATCATAATTTAAATGTATTAGGAATGGTGTTATATCTGACAATTTTTTATATATACATATTATTTACTTTGTTATTTTCACATATTAGAATTTGCATTCATTTGTTTACAAATGCTATAATTTGTTAATTAATATTATTTTGGAAATAATTTAATTGTGTGTTTTCTTGGTATATTTATGTTTGCTAGAATAATTTTATTTCCTGCCCTAATAAGTAATATAAGATTGAGCCATAACGAAGGGCAATGAGGTTTTGTTAGTATATATATATATAGCTTTATTTCAGGTTTCTTTTAATTTGTAGAAATAAATTAAGGGATTGTAGGGAGATCCACATAAAAAAGAAGCACCTGTATATTTTTCTCTCATAGGTCTTTGAAGAAATCAAATTAAATATAACCGATAATATGAATAGATGTGTGAAAATAAAGTATGTTTGGTATTCAGTTTTGTTTCTGTTCAAATCTGGTGACCTTTTGGGGGAAAAAGTATTTTAAGCATTTTTATACTAAATCCTACAGTGCTATATGTCCTAGTGTTTTGCGGGTTATCAACAGTCCAGTTGTCCAGTTTCATTACTCATTTTTTATTTCTTCAGCTATTACCAAAATTATTTTTTCTTAGAGAGCTGAGGTAAATTTTATAAATTCCCTTAATGAACTGGCTCTATCATCTGATACATATATAGTTAATATTTATGATCAGTTTTTGCATTAAATTAATAGATCTTTCTTCTTCCAAAATTATATGTGTTAATAATCCATATTTAATATCTGTTTCATTGGAATTTTTATCCACATAAAAAGAAGCGCCTGTATATTTTTGCCTTGTATATATTTGCTCTCATAGGTCTTTGAAGAAATCAACGTAAATATAACCAATAATATGAAAAGGTGTGTAAAAATAAAGTATGTTTGGTATTCAGTTTTGTTTCTGTTCAAATTTGGTAACCTTTTGGGGGCAAAAGCATTATTATAGTAAATCCTACAGCGCTGTATGTTCTAGTGTTCTGCGGGTTATCAACAGTCTCTCGCCTTATATGAGTCCACTATTTATTTGATTTCAATATTCAGGTTTTCTTAGATTTAGTTGTAGTTCTACAAGGGGGGTAGTTTCTTGGGTATTCTCGAGGAGAGTATTTCAATATTCATACATTTATCTTTCGACTTGTTTGTCTTGCATAGACTTTGTTGCAGTATTTGCAGGAGATTCGTAATTACTTGGCTTCGAACTGTATTCTTGCTTTTGGGGCTGACAAGTTTGTACTGATTTTGCCATCTGTATAAAAGTTTGTTTCTATTCCGTCTTTCTTCAAGATTCTGCTTATATTATAAGTTGTCTTCTTTCTTTAATTAAGCAAATTCTTCCTAATAGGTTTATTCCCCCTTTTCTTTTTTCTCTGGCAGTTGATTTTACATTCATGATGATTCATGACATTCATTTCGTGATGATGCTACTGAGTACTTTGCGGTGTATTGAATATCCGAGGTTATTGTTTAGATGTTTATCCATTATTATTTTGTATATCCAAAAAATAAGAATATCATGTTCTGAAGAGTTCATGCAGTGAAAATGTTAACAAGGCTGCAAGTAGGAATTTTATTATCCCTTTCAATTTTAATTGCTGTCTCAGTTTTCGACTGTATTTCGCTATGTACCTGATATATTTTTTAATCCTTTATTATTCTACTCTTTCATAAATAGAAAGTTTATAGTCTTCAACGTTCTTAGTATTTTAGTATCATTTATAATTTTGTTTATAATTGAAAATAAATGTAAAATAAAATTAAATAACACAATTTAAAATTTCTACCTATTAAAATTACTATTTGTAAGTATTTTTTATCTTGATAATTAATAATTGACACTGAACAAAGCTTTAGAAACAAAATAAGATTATGTCCATTATAATTATAGATTTTTACAAATGACTGGTTTATTATAGGGAGATTATTAAAGATAAATTAAATTTGTTTATCTTAATATATAAAGATTTTTTATATTTATGTTAGTTACATGTTTTTAAATATTCTAGTCTTTTTTCGAAAATGGTTGGCTATTATTTTTTATTATATAGGATATTACAAAGTTTACTCATGAACCGCTATTGTTTGTGCGAAGTTTTGACAACCTAAAAAAGTTTTCGAAAAAAATATTTCCAGGTACTATTTCTAGGATCTCTTTTTTAGTGATTATAGTTGGCTTTCCCGATAAAGTCATTTGTATGTTATTCGAAGGTTATGCAAACCAAAGCTAGTAAATACAATTGCATTTGCATTTACAAACTCGGGGGTTTAATCGATATAATCTTAACCTATTTTTATGTGAAACTATAAATACTTTCCCACCCTTGCAGGAAATATGAACATCCTCCGCAAAATAGTTTTACATAATAAATGAAGGAATATAAAACTTAAATGAAGGAATATAAAAAATAAGCTTAATTAATTTCCTAACAATAGAGACAAAAAATAAAGTATGACTGACAACCATTGTGATGCAATAAAAAATAGTTACTGTCTGTACGAAGTTCAAATTAAGTATCAATTACGATGATTATCTTTTATCTTATCAGTACCGAAGCTATCTGTCCGACCACATATATTTATTTTGTTTACACGCCAAAACCTACCTGCATGTGCTTCTAAAAATCCAGTTAGGACAATTTCGTTGTAAGATCCATTTTTTGATTTGTAATCCTCTTTGAATGGGGATACTATGGTAACATGATGACCGCTATCGGCTAATGCTTTCATTAAGGTGCTCTCTAATATATAGTGGCTCCTTCCTGGAACCGGAAAAATTCCGAGAATTTTCGCGGCTTGACCGCCACATAGCGTCCAACTTAAACTGAAACAAGCAAACTGTATATATACAGAATTTCTAAAAAACAAATGACGACATCACTCAACATGTAATATAAACAAATCGCTAAATACTCGATACCTTAACAATACTATACAACACTGTATCGTCTTTCCATTTGATAACATTTTAAACACGACTAATCTTCGACTAACACTTTGAACGGTATTTACTTAACTACTTATTATTATTATCATGATTTAGCAACTACATGTCAAGAATTTAAAAATTTTAAAAACAATGAGTATGCGCTGCGTAGAGAATATTAATTACTTTTCGTTTTTTTGTTGTCGGCAATAAAACTGAGATTATGCTTACATCACTTAATATCGAACAGGTTTCAAACGTCATAAAAGTAAACAAATTTTTTATAAATAGAATCATATTAATTGTCATCTAATTAAATGAACTGTGTCATTTTGAGATGATTCTATTATTTTAATCCAAGTTGGCGTTCTTTGAAGTGGTGGCATTTTAATTTATTGTTGCAACATATTATTTTTAGAAATTAATACTTGTGAGATGATTCATTAGTTTTAAATATTCCTCTTTGTTTTATTAAAGACTATATCAAATAAAAATGTTTTAAATTACTTTAAAAATGATATGCTGGCTTTTTAGATATTTGTTTATAATAAGAACAATTATTTTACTATTGTTTGTTAAAAAATGTGATATGTATGTCAATTATATCTCTTGGGTACTTCATATTAAAAAGATAATAATAATTATACAAAAACATAACCTGACACCTTCGCCAAAATATTATAAACTATTTTGGGGTAAGCAATAATGGTATTTTACTTGAACTTCAGGTTTTATTCTCTAATTACTTCAATCTCTTACTCTTCAACTTCAGTACTGCTATCTAAAAAACTTATGTAAACCTATCACGTCACCAGACACCATATTGATTTCTTAGAATATGTGCCATTAGCTTAGTGTATGTCTTTCTTTTTTTTTCTTTACTTCCTTTGCTGCTAAGGACGTCTTTTGAAAACCTACATTATACTTATGCATAGTGAAAAGAAAATATTGTGAAAACTAATGTGTTTATTTTGAAATCTTTTTTCTCCCTTTGATTGCAGTGGTATTACATCATCAATATGTCCATTATTGATTGATAAAGCTGATTGATCAGAGAATGAGAAAATTAAAAAAAAGTTGAATACAGCAAGCATTCTATATTAATTAACATTATTATATTAATTCATCTTTGTTCTTTCCAGAAACAGCTAATATAATGATATGTTTGACTCTATAAGTTTATATTTTAATACTTAATTTATATTTTGATTGAACCCGTTTCTTAACCATCTATAGTATTGCTTTTGTTATGAAATGGTATTGTTACGCTCTGGTCTGAAATTTTATAGGACAGCTTTGGTTATATTTGTTTTTTTTTTCAATTTTTCTGTGTAATTTTAAGCGTTTTTAAATTGTTTTTTGTAGCCTTTAAAATGGTAACGTCTTAGGACTTCTCGTGTATCTGCTTTACACTGTTGACATACCAACAACAAATGAAACACTACTTGGAACATTTGCTGATGATAAAATTATTATGGAAAACGACATATCTCTGCCTAGTAGAAAAAGTGCACGGTGGCAGTCAACAAAATTTGCAAATAGACGAAAGATCGGAAAACTCAATTTAATACCTCCAAATCTGTTCATGTTAATTTGGCATTACGGTGAAATAATAAAAAATTAATTATATCACTCAATGGACGCCCGATTCCTCAAGCATAGTCAGCTAAATAGCTCGGCATCCATTTTGACGGTAGATTAAATTGGAAACATCATGTTATGCAAAAAGTAGAGAAGATTAGACTCAAAGTCAAGCAACTACACTGGTTAGTCGGAAGAAGCTCTCAACTTGACTTAAACCCAAAGAGATTGTTTTATCAGTCAATAATACGGCTAATTTGGACTTATGGGCTGCAAATATGGGGTTGCAGTAAAACATCAAACCAACTAGTAATCCAGTGAATCCAAAACAAAGGTCTACGATTATTTACCAATGCTTATTGTTACGTAACAAACAAAAAGCAGCATAATGACCTCAGATTGAAATAGATACACAAAGTTATCCAAGTTATCGCCTTAAAATATGAAATAGGGTTGCTAAATCACAGTAATGTGGAAGCAATACAGTTACTGGACAACAAGCAACAAGCGAATTCTAGATAATTTATTGCAATTATTTCATATTCTTTAAATGGGCGTATAAATTAAAAGAACTGGCAACGTCTTGTGCTAGAGTTTTAAAAATAACTGTTGTAGTTATTTAATTGTCGAATGAAGTTATTATAAAGTCATAGAATAAAGAAACTTAGAAGCGCATCTCCTATGTTAAAATTGGTTCTAAGTTACGCTCGGAATCCCCGTGTGAGGGCGCTTACGCATGCGCCGTATGACAGTTAGTTACGTCGGGAAATTTAAATCAATAGAATCACAGAGATATCTTCACTACCCAAAACACGTAATCCGCTGATATTTCTTCTCTCTAATATTTAAAACAAACATTAAAATAAGATAATATAACTATAATGGTTCTGTTGTATTATTTTTTAGAATCAGATAAATTAACAACCTACCTAAATTGAGGTACATTTTATCAAATATGACAACTGCAGTTCGGTCTATACAGTCAAGTGTCTGAACTAACGATCAAAATTAGAGGTTACTACTCCAGCAGAAAAAAGGAACCCTCTTCTAGAAGAAAAGCAGAATATCTTCTATAACAGTTTATATCCTCTGCCACTGCATTTCAATAAGGATAAAGCCATTAGTTTTTCATCCAACCTGAAATGAAAGTGATGGGACAGGTTGAGTAAATGAACATATAAATTTCAAGTTAAAAGCTCCATTCTCTAATAATAAACATACGTTTCTTATTATTTACTTACTTCTAGGTCTTATTGGGGTACAAGAATCTCCTATATCTCTATCAGCTTCAAAAAACTTATGTGATTTAATATTGCCATTGAAGGCATATGTTCTTTGTCTTGTAGTAAAGGTAAATAATCTCAATAAATATTGCTTAATTATTTCAATGCAATAAATCATTATTATTTAACAAAATATTTACTATTTAAATTACTAGTAGGAATTACATCTTATTTTAGCCATGGCTTTCCACATTTTGGTCTATAGTCTTCATCTTTAAAATGATTACAAGCTTTCCTGGACTTACATAAAAACACATACCGAAAAACTTGACGTAAAGGGGATTCCGAAAAGCTTAAACGTGTTCAAGCAGAAACAAGTTCTTTGTTTTGTTTATAGTACATACGATTAGTTTAATAGTTCAAAAGTGTACAAAACTAAAAATAATAGTTTACTAAACTACATGTCTATCATTGACATAATCTATAAGCTCGTCATTTCCTTAATATTCTTAGATTCGTTCTTGTTGATGGTCTATACTGAGAAATAAATAATTATAGTCCGTCGAATAAAACAGCCAATGTACATTTTAAAAATTACTTTTGACTTTTGATTTACAACGACTACTGGTTAACAACTTCTAATTATTATCACTAATATTTTGAAGGATTTTGAAGACATTTGACAACATGTCCCACCAATACCAACTCCAATAATTGATTTTTTTAGGTTGACTCGTTTATATATTTCGATTCATCAGACAGCATTCTATCTCTTTTTAACTGAAATAATTTTTTTTTAAAGTTTAAAAAACGAATTTCAAATGTTTACATACTGCAATTGTATATATTTATATATTTATATAGCAATAGAGAGAAAACTTAATAAGGGCTTTTTGGAGAAAGTAATTTAATTGTTCAAATTAAATCTTACTGTATTTCATATTTCATTAGTGTCTTTAATTTAATATGATCTATAAGGGTTCTGTCTTTTGGTTTAATTTTTTTGAAAACAATTTCCTCACTACTAATGACTTCTTTAACCTTCTTGAAAATATGTCATACATTATCATTCATATTCTTAACAATAATTCTAAAATAATTTAAAAATTTATAATTAATAAAAAGTTGATTTCGCTTACGATTGTCTGAAGTCTAAGGTATAGTTATAAAAATAAGACTACAGTTTTTGGTGATTTTATTTAAAAAAGATTATATCGTTTATTGTTATATCACTGCAGCTTCTTTTGCCGATTAGCTTTTGAATTTTTTCTACTTCTCCTGATTTTAATTAACAAATATATCAAAATCACAAATCCTCCGCCGTATACGAAAATGACATCCAACATCCAATATTGATAGAACGATAACTTGGCTCCAGCTACTCTTAAATGGGGAGCTCCCTTGTATTTCACCACGTATTTGATCCAATAGTCCGCCAATTTGCTGGGTTCCATTGGTCGGTCGTGAATTAGCTGCGAACGCAATTTTGCATTTTTCAAATACCTGAAGAAAGTTAATAATAAATATTTCAACGCTTCGGCATTTTTAGGATTCTAGATACTTACTTAGGATTAGAAAGTAATTCTTCCAGGGCGGAAGACAATTTTTCTTCTGTTATGCTACCGAATGGTAAGCTTTTACCGAAACCTAAAGCCTCAGCCCGACCGGCGTTTAATTTTTGATCGGCGAATATTGGAAAGGCTAGTACTGGTACTCCCATGGATACCGTTTCTGTTGTACTCAGAAGTCCGCCGTGAGTGATAAATAGTTTACAGTTGGGGTGCGCTAAAATATTTTGAGGTTATTTTGAGGAGTTGTCCATTATGATAACACTGTATGATACATTTCTTCTTGTTGTATAATATTAAATAAAAGTATTTTTTTTGTCAAACTGTACCTGCTGAAACCAAAAGCTTAAACGGATTTTTTGTAACACATATGATAAATTATGGTACTATAAATAAATAATAAGTATATTTATTAAGTTTATAAAAGAATAATAATATATATTTATAAATAGACAGTGAATCAAATTCAAAAAATCAAGTTTTAGGTGGTTAATACCAAAAATGAAAATATATTCCAAAAGAAAATGACAAAATATTAACTTTTCCTCTGGTGAACAGTAGAATCCTTTTTCATTACAAACCGGCAGTAAACTGCTAATATTTTAGCATTCTATTTTATTTGATAAAGCTCTTCCATCTGTTAAATATTTTGGTGAAAGCGTTCACTTTATTTGTCACTCACCATTCCAAGATTAGGAGGGAAAATCGAAATGAGAAGGCAAGAAATTACAAGAACCCCATTATTTTAAATTTTTGTAACAAGTCATTCACTAAGTACTCGATATCTTCGGCTTAAAGATTGCCTACAAATCCATTCCTTAGGCCTAAACAAAATTTTTCATTAAACCAAGTTTTATATGTAAAGGTGACAGAATCACATATTCCTATGGAATAAGTGGTTCATATTTAACGTATGATTTACCACAAACATTGTCATTTCTTATTTAGCCAATCTTAACTTCATTGTGATATTTCGCGTCTCTACTGACCAATAAGGAGAAAAAACAACAATATTTCGTGAAACCTTCCTGTAGTACAGCCAATATAACAACTTTTAAATTAGCACAAACTTTCCATTTGTATTATTTGTATTTGATTAAGTCCAAAATTACTTTCGTGTTTTCATATGTCTCTTTTAAAATCACTAAATATTCAATAGGTTTGGAAGGATATAGGCTACCATTGTGGAATAATACAGCCTTAAGCGTACATAGTAGTGTTGGGAACTATCGACTGAAATCGACAATCGACTGTTTCAGTCGCTATTTTCCGACCGACTGATTTTGTTACTATTTGCTATCGATTATAGAGCTTGTCGTATGCTTTGGTTAGATCCAGGAGGACTGCTCCAAGCTTTTTACGTTGGTCAAGAGCGTAATGGATGTGTGCGAGGAGACGGGTGGCCTGATGGAATTTAAACTGAGTCTTATGGTACCGAAATAAAGACCGAAAACATCTGCATGTTATTTTAATTTAAAATTTTAACCGCGTTTATTTCAAAACTTTATATATGAAATTGGTGATAAGATTATACAGTAGCTGAACAAAAGATTTCTTATTACTACTTATTTTATGAGGAAAATAAAGTCCTCTTGGTCGAATTTTCAGAAAAAGTAAATTAAATAAAAATCAAATTAATAATCAAGGAAAGAAGACAGGTTGACGTTGAATTAGCAATCTTTCCACAGTTACTCGAACCATTTCTTGGTGTAGTTGAGTGGATGTTTGGGCAAGTATCGCAGCTGAAACTGTAAGGCTACAAAAGGTGGATTGAAGGTGCTCAATGAGCACTAGTCACAAACTGTTCCAAATAAAAAATATTCAAGCCAAAGTCGAACTAAAGTTACTGTGAATTAACATAGTCTACTGGAATTTGGGCAGAAGCTTGCAATTCAAGGTGAACGCCCACCAAAAGCGGATTGTAGTATCTCAGTTTTTTAGCTGTAGATTACTGGAATATGGAGTCATCAAAATTTCGAAAACCATTCCGTAGAGGGGTACCACAGAACTTTGGGTAGAAACAGTCCCATTTGAACATGTTCAAGGCAAACTGGCGGATGAAGGTACAATTGATACTCAAAAACAATTTTTATAACAACTGTAAACTATCCAGACGGACTAACGACAATGTAACATACATCTCTACTCTTGAGGAGGAAGGCGTTATGTGAGGATCTGGCCATGTCTTTCAAAACTACCTACTAAATGGTGAGCGTGTAAGACGGTTTGGTCGGCTTTCTAATATACCCTTAGTATCGCTTTGTATCATCGTTCAAACAGTCGCCTCTTCTTTCCGTAAAATAAAAATACCCTTTCACAAAATATTCTTAAAATAAAAATTTAATGTTTGAAAAGTTTTTGATCATGTCAGACATATGATATTGTGATATTTTGAGAGATTCTGTACAAAGTTCACTATATGAACAAAATTGTTATCAATTATTATCAACCACGTTTGTGCTTACATTTTTATTCCATGTTTATCTATATGTTAGAATTTTAAAAGAAATACTTATAAATTGTTTACACAATACTAGACGGTGTTGTCTGATACAAACAGAATAACGCTGGTGATAAATAATGTAAATAAAAGGTAGCCAAAACAATATATAGAATTTAATAAATTTTTTAGAATGATATTTGCAGATAAGATTAAAATCAACACGTGTGTTAATATATTGTATTTTACCAAATGTTGGTTGAAAAAAAATCTTATAGATTGAATATCAAAGAACTTATCAAAGAACAAAAATATTTATCAAACCATGAATTAATATAGTAATTTTTTTAGAATGGTTTCATTTAACGTTGGGAACTATCGACTGTTTAGTAATTGGCTACTTTTTACTATCACCTGTTTCAGTCGCTATTTTTGGTTCGCCTGATTTTACTACTTTTTACCAGTGACTGATTCAGTGGCTATATTCGGTCCGACTGATTTTGATTGATTTTGATTGATCGATTGTTTTTACTTTTAGTTACTATTTTTGGTTCTACTAGTTTCGTTGGACTGATTTTTAACGTTATGGCACTGTCGTCCTAGCGAACCTTGACAAAAATATACCCAATTTATGCTTACATAGATTTATATGTAATATATGATATGTCAGACATATGATAATGTGATATTTCGAGAGACTCTGTACAAAGTTCACTATATAAACAAAATTATTATCAACTATTATCAACCACGTTTGTGCTTATATTTTCATTCCATGTTTATCCGTATGTTACAATCTTAAACGAAATACTTATAAATTATTTACACAATACTAGACGGTGTGGTCTGATACAAAGAAAATAACGCTGGTGATAAACAATGTAGGTAAAAGGTTGCCAAAACAATACATAGAATTTAATTAATTTTTTAAAATGATATTTTGGAGTTTCCTTTTTGGCTATAAATAAACTAATGTTTAGCTACTAACCAGCGATCAGCTTGGTCTCTATCCTTACATTGTAAATATGAGAAATGCTCAGAACCAATTAATGTTAACGAAATGGGAATTTTAATAAAAGGGGTTTGTAAAAATAAGTAGGTATAGTTACGAAGAGGGACCGAAGTAGAAAGGATTTTCCATGCATTAATGGTTTAAATTAAATTTACTTTCATGGTTTTTTATCGTTTTCGTCGAAAATTCCGAGCTTAGGTTAAAAAATATACCTCGAACGTTTAAAGCTTAAATAATCGTAAATTTAGGTAAATTTAAATTAGTCGAAGCTGTAGTAATTACAAAGCCATTTTTGTATATGGTAATATCGAAAAACTATCCAATAATTATTATGAAGTACTTCGAATTTCTGATCTTCAAGTACAATTGCAGATAAGATTAAAATAAACCCGTGTGTTTTTAAAATATATTGTATATTACCAAATATTGGCTGAAAAAAAATCTTATAGATTGTATATCAAAGAACGTATCAAATATTTATCAAAGCATGAATTAATATAGTAATATTTTAGAATGGTTTCATTTAACCTTGGGAACTATCGACTGTTTAGTAATTGACTACTTTTTACTAACATCTGTTTCAGTCGCTATTTTTGGTTCGACTGATTTTACTATTTTTTACTAGTGACTGATTCAGTGGCTATTTTCGGTACGACTGATTTTGATTGATTTTGTTTGATCGACTGTTTCACTCGTGTACTTTTAGTTACTATTTTTGGTTCTACTAGTTTCGTTCGACTGATTTTTAACGTTCTGGCTCTGTCGTCCTAGCAGATCTTGACAAAAATACATCCAATTTATGCTTACATAGATTTATATGTAATATACATAGTTTTATAATTTTTTGGTAGTTTGCTTGTAAATATCAATATGTTGTATATTAATATAGCAGCATTTTGGAACGATATCTTTCAAGATTGTCAATAATAAATACTAAAATACTTTTGACGGTTTTCATGGTAATGATAGGTCAATTGAAAAGTCCCCGGCCTACCATAGTAAAACAAATTTTTTTGGCAAAATTAGTTTTTTTTTATTCAACATAATTCCCCTCAAAGGTGATATACTGGTTATTGCGCCTTCCCAACTTTTCGATACCATTTTTGTAGTACGATTTGTCCTTTGCTTCAAAATAGGTTTCAGTTTCGACGATCAACTCTTCATTCGACGAAAATTTCTTCCCAGCGAGCATTTTTTTGAGATCTGTGAAAAGGAGATCACTGGGGCCAGATCTGGAGATATACGGTGGATGAGGAAGCAATTCGAAGCCCAATTTATGGATTTTTGCCATCGTTTTCACTGACTTGTGACACGGTGCATTGTCTTGGTGAAGCGGTACATTCTTTTTCAATAAATGCGGCCGTTTTTCGGTGATTTCGTCCTTCAAATTGTCCAATAACACTATGTATTAGTCGCTGTTGATGGTCCTTACTTTTTCAAGGTAGTCAATGAAAATTATTCCATGCGCATCCCAAAATACAGACACCATAACCTTGCCAGCCGATTGTTTCCCCAGGCTTTGGAGAGGGTTCATTGTGTGCAGTCCACTCGGATGACTGTTTATTGGACTTCGGAGTGGAATAATGGAGCCATGTTTCATCCGTTATCATATATCGACGCAAAATCTCGGATTTATTACGCTTGATCATCTTCAAATATTGCTTCGAATCATCAACTCGTTGTTATTTTTGGTCAAAAGTGAGCTCGCGCGGCACCTACTTAGCACAGAGCTTTCTCATAATCAAATATTCGTGAATGATATGATATACACGTTGATATCTTTAGAGTGTCTGCTATTTCATTCAATTTTAATTTATAATCATTCAGAATCATTTTGTCGATTTTTAAAATATTTTCGTCGGTAACAACCTTTTTTGGGCGTCCACTGAGTCTTTGGTGCTCATTTCACCACGTCTAAACTTAGTATACCAATCTTTGATAGTTGATTTTCCTGGGGCAGTGTCCGGATATTCGGCACCAAGTTTTTGCTTCAACTGTATTTTTTCCCTTCAAAAAGCAATATTTTATCAACACGCGAAATTCCTTTTTATCAATTTTTTTTCACAATAACAAAAGTTGCTTCACTCAAAATGTTATAATTCACAAGCTAATGACTCGACAGCTCTCAAATTTATACACGCATCTTTTGAGGGTTACTTTTCAATTGACCTGTTATATGATATATCACAAATATAATTATGGCTACATTTGGTGATGATACTGATGTAAAACAAAATGTAAATTAATCAGTAACAAAGTAGAAACACTGTATTCATTTTAAAAAAGCTGTGGAATAACGAAATTACGCTTTCAAATATTGGGCTCAATAGAGAAATAATCGATTTAACTTACCCAAAATATCCTGTTGAGGGAACCATTTAGATATTTTCACATTTTCCGGCTGGTTTTCTAAAATGTCTTCATCCCATTTCCACAAAACCTTCTCCTTTCTCGAACCAAGTACCTTTAGAATGATCTCTTTCGTCTCTTTAGGCATTGCCGATGGTTTTAAATTAGATCCCATACTAAAATATATAACGCCATCTCGTGCATCATCCATAAAGTCCTGCAAGCTTCCTGATAGGTTCTTCGGTGGTTTGACGTGGAAACCTCCGATGTCTACGATATTGGGTACATGCGGTACCGCGTGATTGATGCTCTCATGAGAATTTAACAAGACCAACGATACGTTATATAGTATTTCGTCGAAATTTTGGATATTCGGAAAATATTTCGCGATGTAACTTCGGTATTTCGGATAAACTATGAAGTGTAAATTCAACTGAGCTACTATAGAGTACAAGAAATTGTAGGCTCTTTCGTTAAATGTCATTTCGCCTGTTCCTCCTAGTAACATATCGGGAATATAGCTGGATGGTTCTGGGTTCCCCACTAGAGTGTTAATCCATCGGTTAGATCCAATTGTGTTGAAAAGAATCAATGGTGCTTTAAAATGATAAGCCAGTACACCGAGGGGGTCCGTTAGATATTGCTCCACTATAACAGCATCAAATTCGTCTTGCGACTGTAGGAACGTTTGGATTTCGGTCGAGTTGAAGAACGTGTCTACTACCATAT
Organism: Rhynchophorus ferrugineus; assembly: GCF_030347505.1. Taxonomy (NCBI): domain Eukaryota; kingdom Metazoa; phylum Arthropoda; class Insecta; order Coleoptera; family Curculionidae; genus Rhynchophorus; species Rhynchophorus ferrugineus. The sequence goes on along the minus strand of NW_027472581.1, from coordinate 8,737,113 downwards.
CGATTACGTTGTTGATGATGAGCATTTGTAATATTGGAGACATGTTTTCGAACTTGTACATAAAGTGAGGTCTTTCACGTGCTGCAAATAAATAAAATGTAATATAGAGGGTGTTTTTCTAACTTTGTTTTGTTTTCAACCATATAAATAGTCAGGAACGATATGCTCATTTCTTTTAAAATAATGCTGTGTTTTGAATTTTGTAATAAGTAATCCCTGCAATATTCTATACGTATTTAGTTTGCCCGAAATAAAAGTTATTTCTGCAAAAAAATCTATTTGAAAGAAAAATTGACGTTTGAAATAATGAAGTTATGAATAATGAAAAAATGAATAAATGCGCGCTAACAAGCTTCAAATCTGCGGGTGACGTAGTTATTTTGGTTGCAATGGAGGATAATATATGTATCGATGGTATCAGGGTCCCTAATGTAATTAGACATCGCTGAAAACCCCAAAGAAGTTTGGTATTTTGGGCTCAAGGCAGAAACATATTGGAAGGTGGGAACCAGCCAGTATACTTTGAACATTGGTAATTTATTCCCACCAATAATGTCATTCTAATGTAAATATTTACTATTTTAAGTATCTTTAATTATGTTAAAAGTGTAATTAATGTAATATAGAGGTAAATAACACTGTTGATTACATTTGAGGTTAGGCCTCATCTATTTTCTTTTTTGTGAATATGAGCCAATAATAATTTTGCACTTTTTTTCAATTACCAATTAATATAAAAAAATTATATTCAATATAACGTGATTGGTTTAGTCGTACAAGTGTGCATGAAGTTGATATATTTTTCTGCAAGATTCGAATGCCAACTAGATAGAAGAAAATAGGATTCTAACTGAACACTTACTGTTATTCACTGTTGATTACATATTCTCAAAATACAAAGAAAAATATTAACTAAATTCAAGCCTTCAACAAGGATCAATCAAATATCGTCGTGGTTAGGTTACGAAAGTCAAATATCAAATATCTGGTTTCTTGTAAATCAAATAGTTCGAAGGGATATACTTCACTATTTTAAGGGTATGTTACACATATCTGATTGAACAATTTGAATTTATTAAGGATTTAGTTCGGTACGTATGTTATGGCAAACACAAGTTTCAAACATTTCGAACAATACTTACATACTGCCAATGTATGAACCAAGTGTTGTCACTGTAAGACGAAGTCAAGTAAAGTAAAAGAAACTTATCTAGTTGAAGAATTCAAAAATAGATGTTAAAACAAGTCCAAACACATATTTTGTAAAGTACTTGATGATGTATTGGGCACACATGTATGGCTGCACATGTTTATAACACTGTTAGACTATTAAAGTTCAACTTCAATATTACAATTTGTGTATTTTATTTACCGAAATATTGCAAGATAATTTGATATAGTACAAAGTTGTATGATCAAATTCATGTAATTTCAACCTTTTTGTGTTGGAGTAAATATTACTGTTATGACATTTTACGTTGTTCCTCATTTGTTTTGTTTTTGAAAGGAAAATATAAAACTTGCTAACTTGATTAATGTAGTATAAAATATTCTAATCTCAAAACCCTGAAAATCGTCAAGTCAACAAAAATCTTACAGAACTATTTCACTCGTATCGGTAATAGCCAAGGTATTTGAATAAGAATAATTAGAAATAACTGGACTAATTCAGAACCCAAATAGTACTAGAAAGAATAATAAAAATTATTAACAAAAAAAATGAACCGACTTCAAAAAATAAATAGCCGACTTGGTGGTGCAGTGGTAAAGGCGAAGGAACGGTCCTCCTACTATTGCGATAGCCGCGGGTTCGAATCCTCCTGGGGCATGGTCGTAAATTTATGTTTGTGATTGTTTAAAATTTGTGAATGTTCTAGGCAAGAGTGTAAAATCCGACAAGGAAAATGATCCCAGTCACGACAGTAACCAGGCTGGCTAAGACCGGATGTATTCTGGGATGATTTCTAAAGTTGGCCACTCGCCAGTCGGTAGGCTTAATGCTGAGGACCGTGGTTCGGAGCCCACGTTAAACTTTAGGCCCAGTCCAGATAAACCCATAGTTGGTAAAAGCAGATTTTAAAATATATAAAAAGAATAAATAAGGAACTCACTAAACAGTAAAAATTAATCAAACTCAGAATTTTACGCAATTATTTTATTAAGTATTATAATGGATTGCCCAAGTAAAAGTGCAGCCCGTATGAGGAAAAGTAGTAAAAGAGAAACAATGATTGAAAATTAGAAATGCTTCAGGCCCCGGGGTCCATTACCTAATCTAGGTGATTTGACAAATGTTTCAACCAAACTAGAACAAACAAGTTGCTACCCACGTTGGCAATTGAACCTGCGACCTCCACGTGTAGCTTCACGTTCTAATCGCTACACCACAGAAATAATTGCATGCTATATTTCTACTTCTCGTATGATTTACTTAGTCCTTAAAAAACAAACTCAATGGCTTTTAAATTGAATTACCTCTGAGTTTTCATCACATTAGTTTAGCAATAACATTATACACAAATATTTGATTATTTGAGATAAAAAAATATGTGAAAGTTTTCTGTGCGCGTTGAAAATTTGAGTCTTTCCCTCCATTTCAACACTCCGCCTTCCCCCAAGAGTTCCTGATTTGGTTCCAATAAAAATATAAAAAATAATTTTCAAAATCGATCCATAATTGACGGAGAAATCGGCGAACGTACCTTAGAAAACATACAGTCGAACATAGAACCTCTTCATTTTTGAATGTTAGAAATTGTTACTAGCGGTATACAACACTTTCATTAAAGCGGTTTTATAGTATAGATATTTGAAAAAAATCGAGAAATATATTCTTGATATAAGAATATATAGAGAAGGCTCACATCAAATTTCTTGAGATATCTTGTTAACTGTCTCGGAAAAAGTAGTTTCCACAAAACGCGTTTCCTTAGAAGCCGAATATATATCTCCGATAATAATTTAGATTTTGAAAAATCATTTTGAGGGCATATCTTCAAAGATTAAGCTTTGAAAATATGAAGAAAAAAAATCGATTTTCCACATTCAGCCTCTATACGACATTTTCAAGGACGATAGTCGTTATTCTAAAATAGCTAGTGTTCGCTCAAGGTCCTAATATTTTAACAAATAATTACCTTCTCGTTTTTTAACCAGATCTGTAACAACTATTTGTTTATAATTTTTCGGTGGATTTGATTCGGAATAAGCACCAATCACTGTCACCTCATGTCCAAATTTGGCCAGATCTTTTCCTAATGCGTTACCCAAAATATAATGGCTCTTCGATGGTGTTGCGAACACCAACAACAACTTCAAACCGTACACGCTATTGAGCAGCAGTGTTAAAGGGATCAGAGAAATTAATAACATCCTCATGATGGTGACCAATTACTCCACTCTTTATTGGTAACTTCGAGTATAACTAAAATTTGTTGTAAATATTCATGTATTTATATTAGCGTGGAAACTGGTTAGAATTGATAAATTATGAAAATTGACTTAATACATACTTATCTCATTAAGGAGCGAAACACGATAAAAGATAATAATATATCTTTAGGTTTATGCGATAATTATAAATATAATAGTCATGGGAAACAAGCGCCTTCGCCTTTAAAATGGTGTATTTGTATCAGCGATATCTATTTTTGGATATTTAAATAATTGGGTGGATGCGCCTACATCTGACGTCCTCTGACGATGTATATATGGTTGCATAAGCAGATGTTAAGCAGTTTCCTGTAAATTATAATAAACGCTACGGCGCATGCTCGTACTAATGCCATCCCGGACAGGATGAAGATCCCGCCATCTTGATTCATTCTGTGTTAGGGCTTTGACCGAGATGTTATCGAAATAAATAGAGAGTGACTCAGTTGAATCCATTGTTTTAATTGCCCAAACACCTTCACCAAATCGATTCTACACAATCGGTTCTAACACTATATATAAAATTGTATTAAGTCCTACGGTTTTGACATTTCCTTACAAAAAATAATAAACTAAAAACAAACAGTTTTCATCTTAGTTTTTTATTTAGTAAAAATGCTCTTTCGACATTCATTGTTTATATTATTTGATTTGAATACATTTGCTACCAAAGCCCATCAAATCACTTTTTTTTCGGTCAGACGTTGCAAGAATTGTAAAGAATACACTGTTTCAGCTGAATCTGAATCAGAATGGGTAACCTTGCCGTAACCAGCATATTCTCCAGACATAGCGCCTTCTTATTACCACAGACTCATATCTCCGCAGTATGGCTTGGCGGGCACACTATTTTGATTATTCATTATTTGATAGTTATGATTGAATCTTTGTCAAACCAACGTCGTTTTTTTAAGACGATATCACTATATTACCAGAAATATGGGAAAAGTTGTAGAAAATAATGGAAAATATGCTCGTTATTATATATTGTACCAATTTTTGTCACTAATCGCCTTTTTAAAGTAAAAAAAATGATTAGAGTACATGCAATCACTTAATGTTTTCGCAAAAAGAAAGATTTTAGCCGAAAGAAAGGAACCACAACTTAAATAAAACAAGAATAAAAAATTCTATATGAATTTGTCAGTTTATTGTCACGTGTAAAACATTCTAAACAATATTAAAATGTTATAAAATCAACTTATACTCAGCTAAAGTTAACAAACGGCTTATTGTTTCTTCTTCTTTATATTTGTTCTTTGGTAGTTCTTTGATCGTCTGGATTTGTAGATTTTTACTAATATATAAACAGCCAATAGAAATCCGCCACCAAATACAGCTACGACGTCAAGCATCCAATATTTGTAGAAAGGTAACTTTATTCCTGCTACTCTCAGGTGTGACGCTCCGTTATATTTCACCACGTATCTAATCCAATAGTCGGCCAATTCGATTGGTTTTATGGGACGGTCCTGAATCAATTTTGATCGCAAACGAGCATTTTCTCTGTACCTAAAATATATACATACTTATTAGAAATTACACTATAAAATTATATATATGTACATTTATCAAAAATGTTGTTTATTTAGACTAAACACTACTAATAATATTTCATATGTGGTTGAGTAAATGAAGAAAAAATATATAATTAAAATATTCCACTATACGCGATGTTGCCAGATTGCTTATATATTTCACTTTTTATAAAGATGTACAATAATAGTAGAAAATATTAATATTATCGAAAATCCATGTCACAAATCACAAATACACGAATTTTTCAGAATAATGAGGGCTATATCAGACACGCTATATAAATCATATTCTTTTTTACCCGAAATACAAATAAAATTCATATAATCTGGCAACATTGAAAACTAAAATATCTACTTTTTAAATATTTTGATGGTCAAGCCACATCGTCCAATGCTTAGAGATTATTATAAAATATTATAGCATGGTTGCTATATATATTTCAGGACTTGCATTACTAGGTGTTGTAAGGCTTCATCTAATGCTTCCAATTGAAAGTTTGACCTATATAATTGCTATTTTATATTCCCAATTAAGTAAACTATTTCACTGTACGCGATGTTGCCAATTTGCTTAGATATTTCAATATTGTTGTCATGTTAAAATAAATGATACCTGTTATAATATTTCTTTCGTTTTATCTTTATTTAGAAATATGTAAAATAATGCTAGAAAATAGTAATATTTTCGAAAATCTATAAAATACAAACTTTTGATTCATATTAAGACCACTTTATTTTAACAAAAAATAGTAGCTTTCATAGTAAATAACGCTTAAAATTTGTTATATTACAAAACTAATCACACACACACACACACACCAATTTTTCAAAATAATCAGGGCTGTATCAATTATGCTATATAACCCGTATTCTATATTCCCGGCACATAAATACTATTCATATAAACTGGCAACATTGAAATCTAAAATATAAATAACATTTTGCGATTATTATAATAATATAGAATGGTTGCTATTTATATTTCAAGACTTGGCAATATAAAGTGTTGTTAGGCTTCATCTGATGACTGCACTTGGATGTTTGACTTTTATATCCCTAACATTCTTTGTTGAATTTTTATTGTTAGAGCACGAGCATTGTTTAGAGTGACTTTCGACGTCATCTATTAAGGAGTACATCTATCAACTTACTTCGGCTTTTAGCAATCTAGCCTCATTCGATTTCCACAAATTTCATTCTCCTTGTACAATCGCGGTCAACCAAAAGCTGTATATCACATCTACACAGGTGGCAAATCCTGGTTTTATGCGTATGAGCCCGAAATAAAACAGCAATCCACTGTGTGGGTCTTCTAAGACGAGCCAAATCCGACAAGTTATTCGTGCGCCAAGCACCTCGAAGTCAATGGTCGCTTGTTTCTTCGGAATAACTGAAAATGTGACAACCGGGCCATTACGGTCACGTAGAATGATTCTGAGTGGTACACCTGCCAATAGTTCGAATTGATGGGTCATCCTGCATATAGCCCTGATTTGCCACTAAATATTTTGTTTATTTCCGAATATCAAGGATAAATTGCGTGTTCAACATTTTTCGCGGCCTGAAGAAGCCTCTATATTTGAAAACCAGGTTTTTGAGGTTGTAGAGGTATTCGTTTAGGCGTCTAATGTATTTATGTGTTTGGCTTTTATTTATGTCAAGTTTATTTATGACAAAAAAATACTCGAAAGACATATGCATTAGTACGGAACATTTAAAAAAGTTAATTTCAAAGTTATTGACCATGTTAAGAGTGCCTAAATAATTGCGTGTGCAACAAGGACTATTTGGGATTGTACAAGGCCAGCCAAGAGCCATGAGGAATACGTTAACATTTCAACCACTTGAAAGAAACCCGATGAGGTAAATAAGCAGATATATAAGGTGGAGAAAAAGTCCCGCTACCATTTTGATTGCGCGCAATCTTGGTTATGTGACGTTTAGTTCAGTTTCGCTTTAACCATTGTATTGTGTAGGCGTCCAAATTTTATTATGGATTAATATACGCCACAAGAACGAGCAGACATAGTGTAAATATTTATGGAAAATAATCGTTCCGTTATTGCTACTCAGTGGAAATTGTGTCAATGGTGGCGGGTCTCTTGCCTCACGGTGTATATCGAGAAGCGTATTGAAAATCCTTGAAAATCCATGGGAAAGATGAATCTCACAGTATTTACTAGCGTTGGGAACTACCGACTGACTGTTGGGAAAACGACTGTATATTAATTGACTACTTTTTACTATCGACTGTTTTAGTTGCCATGTTTGGTTCGACTTATTTTACTGGTTTTTACGACTGACTGTTTCAGTCGAGTGTTTTCAATCACTATTTTCGGTCCGACTGATTTTGTCACTATTTACTATCGACTGTTTCAGTCCCTTCAATAATAAAGCAATTGTTTTATTTAAAAAAGCTCTAGCAGTTATTGTGCGAACATTTTTCATTATGTCATGGATTAGTTTTTTTCTATGATTAGGTATATGTTTAATTTTTATTTAGTATTTATGGTTATTGTACATCTTTAGTTTTTAGGTTTTGTTAAAGTTCTATTGTATTGTCTATATTTATTATAGCATATTATTTAAATTAACAATTAACATATTAAAATACCATAAAACATTTGTAGGCTATTATTCCATTTCATAGAAAAATTCCATTCCTTTTTACAGATCCACAGAACATTCAAATATAAAAGTAATTTCACTTCGTTTAAAATGAAATTATTAATTACATGTTAGTATTAATAGTATTCAGTAAGTATTTTTTTCTTTATCTTTTTTAAAGTTAGTACGTGAAGGAATTTGTATATCTCCGTCTCACTTTTACTACCGTTGGAAAATATAAGCACATATAAAATTAACTGCTCCAAGCAATTATCTCCGTCCTTCCCTCTCTCACAATTTATACAGGAAAGGGTTCGTACATCTTCGCCTGACATTACGAATTGAAAAAAACACATTGGAACCTTGCATTTGACTGAAAACAGTAATTACTATTTTCAGTCGCTAGTTTTTTGACTATCGACTGTTTCGGCTGTTTTCAGTCCATAGTTCCCAACTCTAGTATTTACTGACGATAGCTTTATGGGGACAAAGAAATCTCCATTGGATAAGTCTTTCCTTTCCTAGAAATAATTACTAATCAAGTTGTAAGAAGAAGAATTAAGCCTGCCTACTTTCTCAATATAACATACCCACAAGGGTCCTCCCGCAATCCTCTTTCGAGAAGAAAAAGACGCACAACAGCAAAGCTCATGTAAAAGTCTACTGATCGTCATGGAGAAGAGTTTTGCCTTTTCATTATTAGTTTCAAAATATAAATAGCAATTTGAATGTGACCATCCATCCTGTATCAGAACAAATGGCGATAACAGTAATCTGAATTGTTTTTTCCAAAAACGTATTACGACATTCCCTAGGAAACAAAATGTTTTTACATAATTATGGAATCCCCAGGAAGAGTAACCCTTGACTTATAATTACCATAATAAACATTACCACTATTTATTAATACCGTTTTGTATGATATATGTCAATATTTACTTTGGGTTTGAGAGCAGCTCATCTAAAGTTGACGCAAGTTCCTCCTTCGAGATGCTGTAAAATGGTAAGCTTTTTCCAAATCCTAAGGTGACAGCTCTTCCGGCGTTCAATTTTTGGTCCCCAAAAACGGGGAAGGCAAGGATGGGTACTCCCATTGACACTGTCTCGGTTGTACTTAATAAACCTCCATGAGTTATGAACAGTTTACAATTAGGATGTGCTGAAATGAAGAGAAAAAAATATATAGAAAGATTCGTGGAGAATCATCTGGTATGACACTAACATATAACAGTGAAACTAAAAATCTGATGCCATTGTGATATAAAATAGTTCATTAATATTTTGATTTTTCTCTTAGAATTTTAATAATTTATATCAAGGTGTTTGAAACTCATATTATTCAGAGTCTTATTACAGTAATTCTCTCATATTATATAGAGTATTTTACCTTACTTCTACATATTCAATCAAGATCACCTTGATGTTAGCCCTATTCGAGATTTATGATTGTATACAAACAGTGAGTATTTTTTTCCATATAAATATTATTTAGCACAATTATTTCAAAGCAAATGGTTACTTTCTTTCTTGGAGGTCTCCTCAGAAAACTTAGAGATCTGCAACTCTTTGAGGAGTTAAATGTAAATATAATAAAGCAACTCTAACCTATATGCTATTATGACTATATAATTAACTGTAGTTAAAGTCCTTTGGAAATCTATACATAAGATGTACTACAATGTTAAAATATATTATATCTGATATCGTTATTTTCATTTCATTTACATTGGTATTTTGTTATGTCAGAATCAAAATAAAACAAAAACTTAAATTTGTTTCATTTAATTTAATTTCATTAAATTAGTTTCATTATAAGTTGTGATGACGTGCATCGGCTGTTTTATTGGAAGGACTACAGGTGATCTTTGGATTACATTTTTGTTATTTTCTTAGAATTTTAATAATCTGCCCAGCAGACCAGTATTCCAGTAGACTGTTATTTATATAAGTTATGAATCGGGTAAGTATTGACTCGTAATATAGTTTTTCTATGAAAAACCGGTTATTTTAATTTAAAGTCTCATTGTAAAAGATCGCTACAATGTATTTTTTAAAGATATTGTTCTCTCTCGACATAATTAAGTATCTTTTGAAGTCATCCTCAAATCGGCCCATTTTTGGCATCTCTGTACGAAGTGAGGGGCGACTCAGGCAGGTCGCGCTTCATATGTTGGAACATGTAGTAATCAGAAAGAGCAAGGTTTGAAAAATATGACTGTTGGAGCAGCAGTTCCAATTATAATATTTTTAGGTATATTTTCACCGGTTTTTCAAGATGTGGCCGAGCGTTGTCATACTGAAGAATAAACTTGTTGTGCCTTTACTCGTCCTCCGATTATTTTACGCATAGTGCTCGGCACAAAAAGCTCAAATCAATTATAGTCGATAGCGACCACCATTGATAGTCGTAATGGATTCACTTTTCATCGCCAGTAACAACAGGATCCAAAATGATAATGAATTTTGCCGTTGAGACAGCATTTCATACATGAACAAACGCCTTCTAATGACACGAGGCAAAATATCCAAGCTTTCAGATCATTATCATGTTCCCCTAGTGATTCGTGATCATTGTCGAGCAACCACTTCGAATATTCGTCTTCAAATGTTCCCTCTGTCTGTCCAGAACGCTCTTCGTCGTCAGTGTCAAAATCACCCCTTTTAAAAGGCCGAAACGAATCTTAAGCTTCACACAGCATTCACCGAACTGCACTCTTGCTCTAATTGAAGTAAAAAAACCTTGACATGAAGTTGGTTACGAATACATACGATGTGATTTAATACACAATAACACCATGTGTCGATAAATTCTTATGACGGATATAGAGTCCGTTTTTTTACGTGTGGTTTTGGATGGTGTCACTCGTGTCGATTATGTTAGAACAAGGTAAAACGATCACCGGCAAGTATAATTCAGATCTTTTGGACAGACTTGTTATTGATCTGAAGTAAAAACGACTGAATTTGGCGAAGAAGAAAGTTTTATTTATTTATATATTTTAGACCCATCAGCCTCCGGAACTATTTAGGGTCTATTTACAGATATACAATATACAACACATTTACAGTAGCAGTTATCAGTTAAAATTTACATTGTTATTGTAAGTATGTTGCAAGATGACAAGTAAAATATGTAAAAGCATACAGATGCTTGAATAACTGAATAACTCATGACAGTGAAAAGGATATAAGATACAAAAAATTAAACGAACATTCATGATATTACATAGATGCACACTATTATATAAGTAGTAGTCCTGTCGGTTAGAAGATTAATTAGCTTTTCCAGGTTCTCCAACCTATAACACCGGTCCATCGTCTCTCCCAGGTTGACCAACCATCTTTGCGAATTATATCTTCGGCATTCACAATTGTGGACTTCTTCCCTTAATGAGAAACTCAGGTTTGCAGTGACCAATTCTGAGACGCAAGAATAAACTTAAGTTGCGCCTGCTGATGTTGGTGGTACTAAGGCCCTGATAATACTCTTTTTTCACCTCCCAAAATTTGTTGTTTTCTATTAGATCCTATCTGAATTGGTCTAGATGTCTAGAGATATGAAGCACCAGAAGAGGAAATGTTCAGTAAGTGATACCTACCTCTTCTTGTCTAAGTAATCTGCTCTATCATTTTCAATGATCCCAGAGTGGGAAGGGAGCCACATAAAGATGATAGTTTTGCCGCTTCTTTCCAATTTAGAGGTTAGTTCGCGGATAAGCACTCCTGGCGGGTGTAGAGGTAGATATGGTTGGAGGCACTTTAAAGAGCTCATTGAATCGGAGGTGATAACTAATCGTTTGTCTTGTACAGAGATCAGGGCCCTATACATGGCAAACAGTTCAGCCGTCAATACACCCGATGAAACGGGAAGCCTGAAGTGGCATTGCTCTTGGAACCGTCCGACAATATGAAAAGGTGTTCAGGATATTTCTCAGCTTCATATTGATTGAATATACATAGAATATATGACAAAGTTCTTGTTGCTCTTATGAGCGGTAAAGGTGTGAAACGCTTCACGATTTTGCATGTCATCCTTGCGCAGGGGGCATGCTAATATTCTCTGTATCGTTCCAATTTTAGTATATGTACTACCGAATACAGAAGAAAGATTAGTTATATCAAGTATGGCAAAAATCTCGTATAATATCGCCTCGAACAGGTATTACAGCATATTCTGCAGGTTTTGCTTTGAATTGGCCGAGTGGGTCGAAGAAATTTGGGATGAATGAAGAACTCATCACTGAAGGCATTAAAAATCAATTATTTGGATTTTGCTGAGAAATAAAACGCTTCTTATTTTGTTGAAAAACTTATCTTTCGTTCCTAGTGCTCTAGTAATAAGAAGAAAATAAAAATATATTTACCTAAAATACCCTGTTGTGGAAACCATTTCGATATCTTCACATTCGCTGGTTGGTTCTCCAAAACGTCCTCGTCCCATTTCCACAAAACTTTCTCTTTTCTCGCAGCAAGCACCTCCAAGATAACTTCCTTCATCTTGGTAGGCATGTCGGAAGGTTTCAAATTAGAACCCATACTGAAATAAATCACTCCATCTTTGGCACTGTCCATAAAGTCTTGTAAATCTTTGGGTAATTCTTTGGGCGGGTTTACGTGATATCCGCCGATGTCAATCATGTTGGGTACATGGGGAACAGGTTGATTGATACTTTCGTGTGCGTTTAATAGGACAAGAGACACGTTAAAGTGGATATCTTCGAAATCAGGAGCTTTTGGAAAATATTTCTTTACATATCTCGCATGTTTCGGGTAAACGATATAATATAAATTCAGTTGAGCTATGGCCGAAAACAAGAAATTATACGCTCGCTCGTTGAATGTCATATCACCCGTCGAACTCAAGAATAAATCGGGAATATAACTGGCAGGTTCTGGATTGGCGACCAGGTTGTTCACCCACCGGTTGGAACCAATGGTACTGAATATGATGACGGGTGCATTGAAATGGTGTCCCAAAGCTTGCAAGCCGTCGCATAAGAATTGTTCTAATATAACGGCATCGAAAGTTTCGTTTGATTTCAGTAATGCTTGAACGTCGGTGGAGTTGAAGAAGAAGTTCATTATCATGTCTGAGACGGAATTGAGGAAGAATATTTGGAAAAAAGGAGATACGCTGGCCATGTCGAACATGTTGCGTTTGGTGTGTTTTTCTGAAACAAAAATTTGTGGTATTATATAAAGCTGCAAAACAATTATATATCAATATTTTTTCCGAACAATGTTGCTCTTGGCTGTATCTAAATAAATCTAAAAAACTGTTACATGTGATGGTTTTAACATTTCTTTACATAAAATATTTTTAATAAAAAAATTAAACCGATTTCAAAACTCACTAAAAATTATAAAATAATTAAACTTAGGTTTTTAAAACAAAACAAAAACATTTTAAAATAAAATATGTACATAATAATCCTTGTAATAACTAAATAAAAATCAACAAAAACCCTATTTAAATTATCTACTACACGTATTTTGTATACTATATACACTCAATTTAGTTTAATACCTACCTAATAAGATGCATTATAAATATAGTATAATCATATCAGAATTGTCGATTTAGGTTTCACGATTTAAAAGTGGTAATTTGGATGTCAATGGCAAAGAATGCTTCCGGAGCCAAAAAGGTTCGAAGACAATGTACCGCAAGACTTATTGAGCGAAAACCCAGTTCAAACTTTCAGAGAACTTTCAAGCCGTTTAGCAGTTGAAGAATCAACTGCACATCGGTTTGGTTTGTGTGCAAATATGCAACAATCGACCAGGCATATAGCATAACGGACACTATTGAAAAGGCCGACTAAAAGAATCTATTTCGACGAAAAAAAGTTTTCTAAGCTATATTCTTAGAGATAGTGCAAGCCAGCGTGAATATTTAAACTCCATAAAATATTATCGATGTTTATAGTTAAATAAGAAGAAGCTTACTCAACAATGAAAGAAACAAAAGAAGGTGAGCCACAAGCCAATGTTTTGAGCCCTGTTTTTTACCTACTTGCAATTACACTAAACAGTAGCAAACAAGTAACCAGAAAACTGCAAGACCAGACTTGGAAAAAAGAGTAAATCACTTACAACCAAACTGTTCTCTCAACAGTTTCTTTGATGAATTTTGATGTAAAACTTCGTTGGTTAATAAAAAATAATTCATTAGTTAATAAAAAGGTTAATAACAAATTAGAAAGAAGTGAAGTCGAATTAGAATACAAAAAAACGTATTTTTGAAGTTATTTAGTATATTCTTATTTAGAATAAAGTGTGAATTATCTATATATAATAAGTTATTGCTATACAACCAAATATTAAAAATAATTAATTATTTAATTCAGTTATGAGGATGTTTTGTCAGAAGTAATAACAATATAACACAAATATTTCAGAATAAAGTCTTGAGAAGTATTGTGGATACATCCAGATACTACAGGCTCCTCTCCATACATTTCCACTCCCATATTAACATCGAAGTGCTGCAATTGTTGGACAACACTGAACAATGGCGCAGACTCCAGGCCAAACTGTGTGATTTTGTGTAGTGCAGTGCAGAATATTCATGACCATAAAGTTTTGCTGTACATAGTGAAATTAGTAACATGTTAGGCCAATAGAAAAGTCCCCGGCCTAACATAGTAAAACAATTTTTTTGGCAAAATTAGTTTTTTTTATTCAACATAATTTCCTTCAAGGGGATACACTGATTATAGCGACACTCCAACTTTTCGATACCATTTTTGTAGTACGATTTGTCCTTTGCTTCAAAATAGGCCTCAGTTTCGGTGATCACTTGTTCATTCGACGAAAATTTCTTCCCAGCGAGCATTCTTCTGAGATCTGAGAAGAAGAAATAGTGGCTGGGGCCAGATCTGAAGAATGCGGTAGATGAAGAAACAATTCGAAGCCCAATTCATGGATTATTGCCATCGTTTTCACTGACTTGTGACACGGTGTATTGTCTTGGTGAAACAGCTCTTTCTTTTCCTCCAAATGCTGCCGTTTTCCGGCGATTTCGTCCTTCAAACGGTCCAGTAACGCTATGTAATAGTCGCTGTTGATGGTTTTTCATTTTTTCAAGGCAGTCAATGAAAATTATTCCATGCGCATCCCAAAATACAGACCCCATAACCTTTGCTTTGGAGCGGGCTCATCGTGTGCAGTCCACTCGGATAACTGTCGATTGAACTTCGGAGTGAAAAGATGGAGCAATGTTTCATCCATTGTCACATATCGACTTAAAAACTCGGGTTTATTACCCTTGATCATCTTCAAACACTGTTCCGAATCATCAACTCGTCGTTGTTTTTGGCCAAAAGTGAGCTCGCGCGGCAACCACTTTGCACAGAGCTTTCTCATACCCAAATATTTCTGAATAATATGATGTATACATTCAGTTGATATCTTTAGAGTGTCTGTTATTTCATTCAATTTCAATTTACGGCCATTCGAAATCATTTTGTGGATTTTTTAAATGTTTTCGTCGGTAACAATCTCTTTTGGGCGTCCACTGCGTTCACCGTCTTCGGTGCTCATTTCACCAGGTCTAAACTTAGCATACTAATCCTTAATGGTTGATTTTACTAGGGCAGTGTCTAGAAACTCGGCATCAAGCCAAGTTTTTGCTTCAACTGTATTTTTTCTCTTCAAAAATCAATATTTTATCAGCACGCAAAATTCCTTTTTATCCATTTTTTTTCACAATAACAAAAGTTTAGTTAAGCAAAAATGCTATAAATCACAAATTAATGATCCGATAGCTGTCAAATTTATACACACATCTTTTGAGAGTTAGGCCTAACTAAAATACACATGGATTTAATTCTAGTAGCGCCATCTATGTGTCAGGCCGGGGACTTTTCAATTGACCTGTTATACCGACGTAAATTGAACAAGCCATTATTGCAAAAAGATGACCAATAACGAGTAACTGCTCGAATGGTAAGTTCTACCGCACCCAGCGTACTCACCAGACATAGCACCTTCTGATTATCGATCTAAATAGCATAGCCTGGACGGTTTCCAAACGCTCAAGAAATAATAAAATAAAACCAATATGTTTTTTTAAATATGCTAAATATGCTGCTATGCTGTTCTATTTTGTCATGTTGCCAGAAAGATGGGAAAATGATGGACAATATTTTCGTTAATACATATTGTACCATTTTTTTTTTCAATAAATGTCTTTTTACGGCGAAAAAATGATCAGAGTATTAATATATAGATTATAATCGCTGTACCGTCAATCTTACTATTTATCAGAAATATAGTAAATGAATGGGATTAACTGATTAAATCAAGACAGCCTTGAGATATATTTAAAATATTTTTCGTAAATAAAGATAAATAGTTTGTAATAGTATGTGATGCGATATGAAGGTCAAAATTGTAGGTTCAAATTAAAAAACTTCAAGTGGCTAATTAGTAATTTATCCATCGACTATTATTAAAGAAAAATTAGTTAACACTGACCTTTCTCAATGGCAACACGATTAATAATTGTAAATAAATTTGTACACTATGCGAATGATAATGTAGAGATGAAAATAATTTTATTCAAGGCAAATATAAATCGTAAATGAAAACTCAGGGAATTTTGATCCACGGTATTTACTAGTGTTGGGAACAATCGACTGAAATCGACTATCGACTGTTTAGTAATTGACTACTTTTTACTATCGACTTTACTATCGGTTTCATATATATATATATATATATATATATATATATATATATATATATATATATATATATATATATATATATATATATATATATTTAGTTTGCTTGTGAATAACTATATATTGTAAATTAATATAGCAGCATTTTGAAACGCTAGTTTTCGACGGCAAAAAAATAAAATTGTAAATGATAAATAGTAAGACACTTTTGATTGGCTTAATAGGTAATACTTTGGGCTGGTATAATAGGTAATAATTTGATAAACTTTCACGACTTTTGTCCAAGCCTTTTGCTTGTCAAATCTTTTTTCCTAAAATCTTGAAAACTAAAATTAGATTCCAAAGGTTTCAGAAATTGCATAGGTCCTAAAAGATTTGAAGAATTTTTTTGCAGTAGCAGTTGTTAAATTTCTTTTAAAAATATTAACGGTAAAGAGGTGAATAAAGTATATTAAATATTTGTAATAAATACATTTTCTGATAGGAAAACTCTACTTTATTATTCAACAATTTATTTTAATGACTATTAAGAAGAGCACCACAGTTTTTATTTGTTGACGAATGGACTATCTTAACAGAATGTGTTCAACTTTTAAAGCCCATTGAAATAATGACCACCGAGTTATCTGGTGAAAGATATCCCATGATCTCTTTAATTATACCATTAAGAAGAGGACAACAACATTCCATCAGATCCAGGATTTTAACAAGTGAATGGGGAAAAAATTACAAAATTGTCTATTAGATGTCATCAATAAAAGATTGGTAATTTTAGAAATGAACACGATATGCGGGAAATCCAAATTTTTGGATCCTAGATTTAAAAAATCAGGATTTGGTATTGCAAATAATCTTGCATTCTAACTTCAAAAAATATGAATATAGTTCCATGACTCGAAATTCAAGACACAACTACTGACCAAGACTTTACAGTATTTGGAAATGCAATTTATTGGGCGTTTAGAAAACCCATCGACTGTTTCGACTGTTTTCAGTCGATAGTTCCCAACACTAGTATCAACCCTTTTTATTTACAGTAGGCATAGGTGTAGTTGTTTTTTTTTTAAATAGTTGAGAATACAATGACGCCTTGAATTATTAATACGTCAGCGTATAGTTCATATATTATGCCTAAAATATCACAATTGAAAATATCTATTGTGGTAAGTTCACATCGTTATCAAACCCCTAGTAAGTAACAAGAAATATATTAACTGCGCTTGAAATATTTATGAACTATAGTTGATAAGAAAATTGACTAGACCTTTTATTGACTTATTGATAAAATATGAGTTATACCGATACATATTAGTTATCTTAAATGTTCTCAATAATTATAAATCAATACTAAAATGTATAAATATAGTTCTTTTGGCTATTTTGGCTTTTATCAATATTAACTTAAGATAATGCATTCAAAATTATTATGTTTAGAGAAAAATGTCCAAAATTATAAAGACTTTTGAAAGAGTAAGAAAATTTAATCCGCTATATCGAACTTAAGATATAATAAAACTTTTAAATTTCAATTTAGATTGTTTTATTACTTTCGTCTATCATTATAAATTAAAAATGTTGAAAAATCCAAACATTATTGAACGGAAAAATATGCCTTTTGATGCTATCTAACAATCGCTCTGAATATTATACGTTTTACGTTACATTAAAATTGCTTCTTGCTATAGTCCAGATGAATCTAAACCAATACATCAATGTTTATGGAATAAGATGACGTAAAATATTTCATTTATTTGCCTGTTTATTAATACATTCACTTCAACACGGGCTCAAATATTATCAAGCTGCATTATTGCTTTATCAACATAAATTTAAAATTATGGTAACGTCCATTGTCAATACCAAGTGCAGTTCAATATCAGCAAGGTCATTTGAATTTGGGCTTTGATCATATTCATGATAATAGCGCTCTGATATACATATTTAAACAAATAAGAATTATTAATTCCTAGTTATATTCACAAGATATTATTTTTATAATTTATGGAGCAGTTGTATATGCAGAAACGCTATATTTCACAAAATAATCAAGAGCAAATATTGGTTCTTGTATATCAGTCCTCCCTCTATGGTTAAGACAAATACACGGTGCCCTAAAATATCGTTGTTGTTTTATACTGTCATAAACTGTCTGAAAACATGTCTGACAATAGATGAAACACGGATTCATAATTTCACTCCGAAGTCGACAGTCATCCGAGTGACTGCACACGATGAACCCACTCCAAAGCGTGGGAAAACGCAATAGTCGGCTGGCAAGGTTATGGCGTCTATATTTTGGGATGCGCATGGAATAATTTTCTAATAAATAAATGGTTTCTTTAAATAAATGGCCGAGAAACAGCCGAATATGAAGAAAAAGAAAGTGCTGCTTCATCACGACAAAGCACTGTATCAAAAATCCATGATTTGGGCTTCGAATTATTTCCATATCCACCGTATTCTCCATATCTGGCCCGCAGCGACTATTTCCTGTTCTCAGATCTCAAAATAATGCTCTAGACAAGAAATTTTCGTCGAATGAAGAGGTGATCGCCGAAATTGAGGCCTATTTTGAAGCAAAGGACAATGGTATCGAAAAGTTGGAGAGTCGCTATAATCAGTTTATCCCTTGAAGGGAATTATGTTGAATAAAAAAACGAATTTTGTCAAAATAATGTGTTTTACGACGGTAGGCCGGAGACTTTTCAATTGATCTGTTATAATGTATTTGAGATTGATTTATGTACCTCATGGTACTATATACTGAAGACAATTTGAAAAAAATCAGGACATGATTTACAATAGATGGTATATTAAATAGCATCGGGTACATTTGTTGTTTGTAGCTTTATGTTGATGCCTCACCTTACAGGCTTCACTTTTCAGTATGTATCATTTTACTGAAATGTAAACAAAATATGTCTTCAGTGCGTTGAAAATTTCTAAATATGTACCGAGAAAGTCGAAAAAGGCGACTGAATATCACTGAATGCTATGTGAAGCTTATAACAACCATGCTCTATGGATTTCAACAGATGAATATTGTTTTGGACGTTTTGAATGTGGTGATTTTGACCGAAGACCGAAGAGTTCTGAATAACCAACAAATTTAAAGACCAGAGTTTGAAGAGATTACTTCCTGAAATCATCAATGGGGAACGCTATCGACTACAATTAGAGCATTGCCCGAAGACAGCCAAAATACGTGCAAAGATTCAACAATATTATTCTTCAGCATGACAACAATCGACTACATATTGTAAAACTGATGGAAATATATTTGGAAATATTAAAATGGGAAGTACTACCGTGCCCGCCGTATTCTCCAGGCATTGCTACTTCTGATTACTAATTGTTCCGATAATGAATCGTGGCCTATCTCAGCAACGATACACTTCTTATAAAGATACCAAAAAAAATGGTCGATTCGTGTATAGCCTCAAAATATACATCGTTCTTTCGAGATGAAATCCGTAAATTGATTGCAAGATGGGAAAACGTTGTGTATCGGTGGACAATCTTATATATAAAAATGAATCGCAAAATATGTTCCTAAGCGCATAACTCAACAACGCCTGGACCAATTTGGCCAAATCTTTTTTTAAAATGTTCGTTGAAGTTCAGGGATGGTTTTTACGGCGAGAAAAATTAGAATTATTGCTGGAAAAACCCTAAAAATAGCCCTTTTTGTTTGAATTTGTTTCGTGTATCAGTTGACAATTCATCTGTCATCTGTCAAAAGTCATCTGTAACAGACAACTTTTTTTTTTTTAATTTGATATGAATTGAACTCAAATCCTTTTAATCCGTACGAATTGTTTTATTTATTTAAAATTTTTTATTTGTTTAAAATTTAATTCAAATTTTAAATAAATAAAACAATTCGTACGGCTTAAAAGGATTTGAGTTCAAGTCATATCAAATTTAAAAAAAAAAGTTGTCTGTTACAGATGACTTTTGACAGATGACAGATGAATTGTCAAGTGATACACGAAACAAATTCGTATATCGTGTTTTGTGCAGAGTGTTTAGTTAGTTAGTGTTTGTTTAGTTCGTGATTAGTGAAAAAATAATTTATATTTGATATGCCTCCTATAAGACGAAGCAATTTAGGTAGAAGAACCAGAAATGCTATAAACCAAGCTAATTACCGATCTAATCGTACTGCACAAGAACGTGACGACGGAAATGAACGTGAAAGAATTCGGATATCACAAACGCGTGAAGCGCGAGCGCGACATTCAACTAATAATCGCGCAAGTTTGAATCCAGCTGCTTTCAGTTACGATGTGTCAATTGACTACAGTAACTACCAATGTGTTGTTATTGGTTCTATGAACTTGGTTTGCTCACACTGTAAGGCATTAAAATACAAAAACGAAGCCAATGGATTGTGTTGCGCAAATGGTAAAGTGAAATTGATACAATTGGATCCACCACCAGAACCATTGTACTCATTGGTTTCAGGAATAGGAACAGATTCTATACACTTTTTGACACATATTCAACAATATAACAATTGATTTCAAATGACTTCATTTGGGGCAACAAATGCAGTTCGGGAAAATTTTATGCCAACTTTCAAGGTATGTATTATAGCAGTTACTCATAATTATTTTAACGAACAAAATTTTCTGTCACCAAAGTTAAGATGTGTTACTAATCTTCAATTTCTTAATCATTACGAAATATATCACTTAGTCATCATATTATATGGTGATTCAGTTTCAGTGACACTTTTATTATATTTTATATTTGATAGATATTAGTTAAAACTAAATATATACTTTTTAAGATCAAATATTATTTAAGTTTGATCATTGACAATCCATTAATTTATACCACACCATAATATTTTTTTTATTTACAGATACAAGGGCAAATATATCACAGAGCAGGTTCACTGTTACCAGTGTCAGATAGCGACAACAAATTCCTGCAAATTTATTTTATGGGCAATTCACCACAAGAAATTGATCTGCGTTGTGCACATAACAATTTAGTAAAAAGGTCTATTGTAGAACAATTACAAACTTTATTTCATCAACACAATCAATTGATTATATTGTTTAAAACTGCCCTGGATCTGATGCCATCCGATAATCACAAAATTGTAATCAGAGCTGATAAAACACCTGCAGGTCAACATACAAGACGTTTTAATGCACCAACTATTGATGAAGTTGCTATCGTTGTAGTTGGAGAAAACTTGGAATCCCGTGATATTGTTTTACATCGTCGGAATTTTCAATTACAACCTATAAAGGAAACACACCGCTCATATGATGCACTGCAATATCCCATTATATTTTGGCAAGGTGAAGATGGCTACGATTTATCAATAAAAATGATAAATCCCATTACAGGTAACTAAAATATTAGTTTAGCTATGGCGATAATATCTCAGTCACTATATTATGTATTTTAATTTTATATTTGAATGTTATTAAAACAAAATCTGTTTACAGGTTCTGAAACCAACAAAAAAGTCAGTTCAATGAACTATTATTCATACCGCCTAATGATTCGGGAAAATGCAGATAATCACATATTGAAATGTCGGCGATTATATCACAAATATGTTGATGACATGTATGTTAAAATTGAAACGGAGAGATTAACATTCATCAGGTTGAATCAAACCAAACTCCGATCTGAAGAGTATATTCACCTTCGAGATGCGATTAATACTGATGGAAATGCACAGAATGTCGGTCGGATGACTATTCTTCCAGCAACATACATCGGAAGCCCTCGGCATATGCACGAATATGCTCAAGATGCCATGTCGTATGTTCGTCATTATGGTACAGCAGATTTGTTCATCACATTTACATGCAATCCGCAATGGATAGAAATTAAGCAGGAGTTATTACCTGGGAAATCATCCATTGATCGTCATGATATTACAGCCAGAGTCTTTAGACAAAAGTTGAAATCTTTAATGAATTTCATCGTAAAACATAATGTGTTTGGTGAGACACGCTGCTGGATGTATTCTGTGGAGTGGCAGAAACGAGGATTGCCACATGCACACATTTTGATTTGGTTGGTTGAAAAGATAAGGCCAAATGAAGTTGATGCAGTGATATCAGCTGAAATCCCTAATGTACAAGTAGATCCTGGATTGCATGAGGTAGTTATCAAAAACATGATACATGGTCCCTGTGGAACTCTTAATCAAAATTCACCGTGTATGATGGATGGTAAATGTTCAAAACGATATCCACGGACATTAATATCGGAAACAATTACTGGTAATGACGGTTATCCATTGTATCGTCGCAGATCGACAGCAGACAATGGAAAATCAACAATTGTCAAATTAAATTAACAAGATATTGAAATAGATAATCGTTGGATTGTTCCATATTCACCCATTTTATCAAAGACATTCAAAGCACACATCAACGTTGAATCTTGCCATTCAGTGAAATCGATTAAATACATTTGCAAATATGTAACCAAAGGGAGTGATATGGCTGTGATTGGAATTGGTGCAGAGAATTCTAATGATGAAGTTACCCTATACCAAATGGGCCGCTATGTCAGTAGTAATGAAGCAGTTTGGCGAATATTTTCTTTTCCTATTCATGAGAGACACCCTTCTGTTGTTCACTTAGCTGTGCATTTAGAATATGGACAAAGAGTGTATTTTACAGCACAGAACGCAGTACAAAGAGCTGCTCAGCCACCATCTACTACATTAACCAGTTTTTTTGAGACATGCCAAAACGATGATTTCGCACAAACATTGCTATATTCTGAAATGCCAAAATATTATACCTGGAATCAATCCTCAAGGAGATTTATACGACGGAAACAAGGAAAACCAGTTCCAGGATATACAGATGTATATTCCACCGATGCGATTGGCCGGATTTATTCAGTACATCCAAGCAATGATGAATGTTTTTATTTACGACTGCTATTAGTCAATGTACGTGGCCCAACATCATTCCAACAGTTACGAACTGTTGATGGTGAATTGTGTGGATCCTACAGAGAAGCCTGTCAACGTTTGCAATTGCTTGAAAATGACGCTCATTGGGATCAAACTCTCAATGATGCTGTAATATCATCACACACTCATCAAATACGAACATTGTTTTCTATAATCATATCTACATGCTTCCCATCAAACCCAATTGATTTGTGGATGAAGTACAAAGATTATATGTGTGATGATATTTTGTATCAAATACGGAATAGAATGGGAAATCCAAATATACAAATCAGTGAAGAAATTTACAATGAAGCATTGATTTCAATTGAGGACATGTGCTTGATAATGTCAAACAAACTATTAATTCAATTAGGCCTGACCGCGCCCAATCGTCCAATGCATGACGCTTTTAACCAAGAGTTGCATCGAGAAAGACTGTATGATCTCAACGCTTTGAAAGAATAAATTCAAACAAATCTTCCACTGTTAAATGAACAACAGAAGTATGTATTTGAAACTCTTATGAAAGTAACAAATGATGAAACTGGAGGGATTTATTTCTTAGATGCACCTGGTGGTACAGGAAAAACTTTTTTTATTTCATTAATATTAGCAACAATTCGCTCACAAAATAAAATTGCACTTGCACTCGCTTCGTCGGGAATCGCAGCAACTTTGCTTGAAGGTGGTCGAACAGCCCATTCAGCACTAAAATTGCCATTAAATATGCAAAGCAATGAAACTCCAACCTGCAACGTTTCGAAGAACTCTGCAATGGCAAAGGTTTTGCAGCAATGTAAATTGATTGTTTGGGATGAATGCACGATGGCACATAAAAAATCTTTGGAGGCTTTAGACAGAACCTTAAAAGATCTACGTAGCAATAATAACCGATTTGGTGGTGCAATGATTTTATTAGCAGGAGATTTTCGTCAAACATTGCCAGTGATTCCACGATCAACGCCAGCTGATGAACTCAATGCATGTCTAAAGTCCTCCAATTTGTGGAAACATGTTAAAGTACTTCATTTAAGCAAGAATATGCGTGTCGAGTTGCAAAATGACCAATCTGGAAACATATTCTCTAAACAACTCATTGACATTGGTAATGGCAAATTTCCTATAGACATGTTGACGGCTTGCTTTTGCTATGACTATAAACAAGTCCCAGGGGCAATCATTAAGTGTTTGTGGTATTAATCTAGAAAACCCATGTTTCTCACATGGTCAATTGTATGTTGCCTGTTCCCGTGTTGGAAAACCATCAGATTTGTTTATCTATGCGCCAGGTAATCAAACAAAAAACATCGTATACCACAAAGCAATATAATGATAATAATAATAATAATTATGATTCACATGATTAACAATAAAGCGATTACTTACTTTTCAATCCTTATATATGTTTTATTTAATTATTTTTTATTCACAACGCCCTATCACCAGGGTGATGGTTCTGTTCAGGAGAATTTTTTAAAATACGTAGGCACAAAAACTGCCACATTACAAATCTTTTTGACAGGACGAAGTCTGTCGGGTCAGCTAGTCTTATATATAAAAATGAATCGCAAAATATGTTCCTAAGCGCATAACTCAACAACGCCTGGACCAATTTGGCCAAATCTTTTTTTAAAATGTTCGTTGAAGTTCAGGGATGGTTTTTACGGCGAGAAAAATTAGAATTATTGCTGGAAAAACCCTAAAAATAGCCCTTTTTGTTTGAATTTGTTTCGTGTATCAGTTGACAATTCATCTGTCATCTGTCAAAAGTCATCTGTAACAGACAACTTTTTTTTTTTAAATTTGATATGACTTGAACTCAAATCCTTTTAATCCGTACGAATTGTTTTATTTATTTAAAATTTTTTATTTGTTTAAAATTTAATTCAAATTTTAAATAAATAAAACAATTCGTACGGCTTAAAAGGATTTGAGTTCAAGTCATATCAAATTTAAAAAAAAGAGTTGTCTGTTACAGATGACTTTTGACAGATGACAGATGAATTGTCAAGTGATACACGAAACAAATTCGTATATCGTGTTTTGTGCAGAGTGTTTAGTTAGTTAGTGTTTGTTTAGTTCGTGATTAGTGAAAAAATAATTTATATTTGATATGCCTCCTATAAGACGAAGCAATTTAGGTAGAAGAACCAGAAATGCTATAAACCAAGCTAATTACCGATCTAATCGTACTGCACAAGAACGTGACGACGGAAATGAACGTGAAAGAATTCGGATATCACAAACGCGTGAAGCGCGAGCGCGACATTCAACTAATAATCGCGCAAGTTTGAATCCAGCTGCTTTCAGTTACGATGTGTCAATTGACTACAGTAACTACCAATGTGTTGTTATTGGTTCTATGAACTTGGTTTGCTCACACTGTAAGGCATTAAAATACAAAAACGAAGCCAATGGATTGTGTTGCGCAAATGGTAAAGTGAAATTGATACCATTGGATCCACCACCAGAACCATTGTACTCATTGGTTTCAGGAATAGGAACAGATTCTATACACTTTTTGACACATATTCAACAATATAACAATTGCTTTCAAATGACTTCATTTGGGGCAACAAATGCAGTTCGGGAAAATTTTATGCCAACTTTCAAGGTATGTATTATAGCAGTTACTCATAATTATTTTAACGAACAAAATTTTCTGTCACCAAAGTTAAGATGTGTTACTAATCTTCAATTTCTTAATCATTACGAAATATATCACTTAGTCATCATATTATATGGTGATTCAGTTTCAGTGACACTTTTATTATATTTTATATTTGATAGATATTAGTTAAAACTAAATATATACTTTTTAAGATCAAATATTATTTAAGTTTGATCATTGACAATCCATTAATTTATACCACACCATAATATTTTTTTTATTTACAGATACAAGGGCAAATATATCACAGAGCAGGTTCACTGTTACCAGTGTCAGATAGCGACAACAAATTCCTGCAAATTTATTTTATGGGCAATTCACCACAAGAAATTGATCTGCGTTGTGCACATAACAATTTAGTAAAAAGGTCTATTGTAGAACAATTACAAACTTTATTTCATCAACACAATCAATTGATTATATTGTTTAAAACTGCCCTGGATCTGATGCCATCCGATAATCACAAAATTGTAATCAGAGCTGATAAAACACCTGCAGGTCAACATACAAGACGTTTTAATGCACCAACTATTGATGAAGTTGCTATCGTTGTAGTTGGAGAAAACTTGGAATCCCGTGATATTGTTTTACATCGTCGGAATTTTCAATTACAACCTATAAAGGAAACACACCGCTCATATGATGCACTGCAATATCCCATTATATTTTGGCAAGGTGAAGATGGCTACGATTTATCAATAAAAATGATAAATCCCATTACAGGTAACTAAAATATTAGTTTAGCTATGGCGATAATATCTCAGTCACTATATTATGTATTTTAATTTTATATTTGAATGTTATTAAATTTTTTATTTGTTTAAAATTTAATTCAAATTTTAAATAAATAAAACAATTCGTACGGCTTAAAAGGATTTGAGTTCAAGTCATATCAAATTTAAAAAAAAGAGTTGTCTGTTACAGATGACTTTTGACAGATGACAGATGAATTGTCAAGTGATACACGAAACAAATTCGTATATCGTGTTTTGTGCAGAGTGTTTAGTTAGTTAGTGTTTGTTTAGTTCGTGATTAGTGAAAAAATAATTTATATTTGATATGCCTCCTATAAGACGAAGCAATTTAGGTAGAAGAACCAGAAATGCTATAAACCAAGCTAATTACCGATCTAATCGTACTGCACAAGAACGTGACGACGGAAATGAACGTGAAAGAATTCGGATATCACAAACGCGTGAAGCGCGAGCGCGACATTCAACTAATAATCGCGCAAGTTTGAATCCAGCTGCTTTCAGTTACGATGTGTCAATTGACTACAGTAACTACCAATGTGTTGTTATTGGTTCTATGAACTTGGTTTGCTCACACTGTAAGGCATTAAAATACAAAAACGAAGCCAATGGATTGTGTTGCGCAAATGGTAAAGTGAAATTGATACCATTGGATCCACCACCAGAACCATTGTACTCATTGGTTTCAGGAATAGGAACAGATTCTATACACTTTTTGACACATATTCAACAATATAACAATTGCTTTCAAATGACTTCATTTGGGGCAACAAATGCAGTTCGGGAAAATTTTATGCCAACTTTCAAGGTATGTATTATAGCAGTTACTCATAATTATTTTAACGAACAAAATTTTCTGTCACCAAAGTTAAGATGTGTTACTAATCTTCAATTTCTTAATCATTACGAAATATATCACTTAGTCATCATATTATATGGTGATTCAGTTTCAGTGACACTTTTATTATATTTTATATTTGATAGATATTAGTTAAAACTAAATATATACTTTTTAAGATCAAATATTATTTAAGTTTGATCATTGACAATCCATTAATTTATACCACACCATAATATTTTTTTTATTTACAGATACAAGGGCAAATATATCACAGAGCAGGTTCACTGTTACCAGTGTCAGATAGCGACAACAAATTCCTGCAAATTTATTTTATGGGCAATTCACCACAAGAAATTGATCTACGTTGTGCACATAACAATTTAGTAAAAAGGTCTATTGTAGAACAATTACAAACTTTATTTCATCAACACAATCAATTGATTATATTGTTTAAAACTGCCCTGGATCTGATGCCATCCGATAATCACAAAATTGTAATCAGAGCTGATAAAACACCTGCAGGTCAACATACAAGACGTTTTAATGCACCAACTATTGATGAAGTTGCTATCGTTGTAGTTGGAGAAAACTTGGAATCCCGTGATATTGTTTTACATCGTCGGAATTTTCAATTACAACCTATAAAGGAAACACACCGCTCATATGATGCACTGCAATATCCCATTATATTTTGGCAAGGTGAAGATGGCTACGATTTATCAATAAAAATGATAAATCCCATTACAGGTAACTAAAATATTAGTTTAGCTATGGCGATAATATCTCAGTCACTATATTATGTATTTTAATTTTATATTTGAATGTTATTAAAACAAAATCTGTTTACAGGTTCTGAAACCAACAAAAAAGTCAGTTCAATGAACTATTATTCATACCGCCTAATGATTCGGGAAAATGCAGATAATCACATATTGAAATGTCGGCGATTATATCACAAATATGTTGATGACATGTATGTTAAAATTGAAACGGAGAGATTAACATTCATCAGGTTGAATCAAACCAAACTCCGATCTGAAGAGTATATTCACCTTCGAGATGCGATTAATACTGATGGAAATGCACAGAATGTCGGTCGGATGACTATTCTTCCAGCAACATACATCGGAAGCCCTCGGCATATGCACGAATATGCTCAAGATGCCATGTCGTATGTTCGTCATTATGGTACAGCAGATTTGTTCATCACATTTACATGCAATCCGCAATGGATAGAAATTAAGCAGGAGTTATTACCTGGGAAATCATCCATTGATCGTCATGATATTACAGCCAGAGTCTTTAGACAAAAGTTGAAATCTTTAATGAATTTCATCGTAAAACATAATGTGTTTGGTGAGACACGCTGCTGGATGTATTCTGTGGAGTGGCAGAAACGAGGATTGCCACATGCACACATTTTGATTTGGTTGGTTGAAAAGATAAGGCCAAATGAAGTTGATGCAGTGATATCAGCTGAAATCCCTAATGTACAAGTAGATCCTGGATTGCATGAGGTAGTTATCAAAAACATGATACATGGTCCCTGTGGAACTCTTAATCAAAATTCACCGTGTATGATGGATGGTAAATGTTCAAAACGATATCCACGGACATTAATATCGGAAACAATTACTGGTAATGACGGTTATCCATTGTATCGTCGCAGATCGACAGCAGACAATGGAAAATCAACAATTGTCAAATTAAATTAACAAGATATTGAAATAGATAATCGTTGGATTGTTCCATATTCACCCATTTTATCAAAGACATTCAAAGCACACATCAACGTTGAATCTTGCCATTCAGTGAAATCGATTAAATACATTTGCAAATATGTAACCAAAGGGAGTGATATGGCTGTGATTGGAATTGGTGCAGAGAATTCTAATGATGAAGTTACCCAATACCAAATGGGCCGCTATGTCAGTAGTAATGAAGCAGTTTGGCGAATATTTTCTTTTCCTATTCATGAGAGACACCCTTCTGTTGTTCACTTAGCTGTGCATTTAGAAAATGGACAAAGAGTGTATTTTACAGCACAGAACGCAGTACAAAGAGCTGCTCAGCCACCATCTACTACATTAACCAGTTTTTTTGAGACATGCCAAAACGATGATTTCGCACAAACATTGCTATATTCTGAAATGCCAAAATATTATACCTGGAATCAATCCTCAAGGAGATTTATACGACGGAAACAAGGAAAACCAGTTCCAGGATATACAGATGTATATTCCACCGATGCGATTGGCCGGATTTATTCAGTACATCCAAGCAATGATGAATGTTTTTATTTACGACTGCTATTAGTCAATGTACGTGGCCCAACATCATTCCAACAGTTACGAACTGTTGATGGTGAATTGTGTGGATCCTACAGAGAAGCCTGTCAACGTTTGCAATTGCTTGAAAATGACGCTCATTGGGATCAAACTCTCAATGATGCTGTAATATCATCACACACTCATCAAATACGAACATTGTTTTCTATAATCATATCTACATGCTTCCCATCAAACCCAATTGATTTGTGGATGAAGTACAAAGATTATATGTGTGATGATATTTTGTATCAAATACGGAATAGAATGGGAAATCCAAATATACAAATCAGTGAAGAAATTTACAATGAAGCATTGATTTCAATTGAGGACATGTGCTTGATAATGTCAAACAAACTATTAATTCAATTAGGCCTGACCGCGCCCAATCGTCCAATGCATGACGCTTTTAACCAAGAGTTGCATCGAGAAAGACTGTATGATCTCAACGCTTTGAAAGAATAAATTCAAACAAATCTTCCACTGTTAAATGAACAACAGAAGTATGTATTTGAAACTCTTATGAAAGTAACAAATGATGAAACTGGAGGGATTTATTTCTTAGATGCACCTGGTGGTACAGGAAAAACTTTTTTTATTTCATTAATATTAGCAACAATTCGCTCACAAAATAAAATTGCACTTGCACTCGCTTCGTCGGGAATCGCAGCAACTTTGCTTGAAGGTGGTCGAACAGCCCATTCAGCACTAAAATTGCCATTAAATATGCAAAGCAATGAAACTCCAACCTGCAACGTTTCGAAGAACTCTGCAATGGCAAAGGTTTTGCAGCAATGTAAATTGATTGTTTGGGATGAATGCACGATGGCACATAAAAAATCTTTGGAGGCTTTAGACAGAACCTTAAAAGATCTACGTAGCAATAATAACCGATTTGGTGGTGCAATGATTTTATTAGCAGGAGATTTTCGTCAAACATTGCCAGTGATTCCACGATCAACGCCAGCTGATGAACTCAATGCATGTCTAAAGTCCTCCAATTTGTGGAAACATGTCAAAGTACTTCATTTAAGCAAGAATATGCGTGTCGAGTTGCAAAATGACCAATCTGGAAACATATTCTCTAAACAACTCATTGACATTGGTAATGGCAAATTTCCTATAGACATGTTGACGGCTTGCTTTTGCTATGACTATAAACAAGTCCCAGGGGCAATCATTAAGTGTTTGTGGTATTAATCTAGAAAACCCATGTTTCTCACATGGTCAATTGTATGTTGCCTGTTCCCGTGTTGGAAAACCATCAGATTTGTTTATCTATGCGCCAGGTAATCAAACAAAAAACATCGTATACCACAAAGCAATATAATGATAAT
The DNA here is from genome assembly GCF_030347505.1 of Rhynchophorus ferrugineus. Taxonomy (NCBI): domain Eukaryota; kingdom Metazoa; phylum Arthropoda; class Insecta; order Coleoptera; family Curculionidae; genus Rhynchophorus; species Rhynchophorus ferrugineus. Next base: position 8,705,972 of record NW_027472581.1, on the reverse strand, counting down.
AATAATAATAATTATGATTCACATGATTAACAATAAAGCGATTACTTACTTTTCAATCCTTATATATGTTTTATTTAATTATTTTTTATTCACAACGCCCTATCACCAGGGTGATGGTTCTGTTCAGGAGAATTTTTTAAAATACGTAGGCACAAAAACTGCCACATTACAAATCTTTTTGACAGGACGAAGTCTGTCGGGTCAGCTAGTACTTGAATAAAATCTAATATTTTGTACCAGTTTTCCACATAAATTCTGAAATTACAAAAAAAAACTCGTACAGCTGATTTATGGGCCTAATACAAGAAAACATTTCCAGGTTTGAACACCGCTGAAAATACATTGTTGGGTACAGCTCCTTCCACGCTGGGTAGGCACGTGGCACGTAGCACTCTAACCTCATAGTCGCATTTCCTCTATAAGATCACTATTGGTTCCATTGGTCCCCCGGTTCTATCCTGATTGAAATTTAATAACATTGTAGATACATGTAAAATCGATCAGGTGGAATGACTTTCAGACAATATAAAATCACGACGATGTAAAACATTAAGTAATGTTAAAATGTCTCGAAGATAAAAAATTCTCATTCTCAAACAGAATTTAAGATGCTACGAGTATTTTAATTATAATTATTTAAATACTTGATGAACTTAATATTCAGATTTTAGATGAACTAACAGACACATTTTTGAAAAAGATCTTCGTAGATTCCTGGAGAAGGTGATTCTAAGTGCTTGGTGGTAATAGAAAGGAGTCGTTCATCAGAACCTACTAGAAACTGCCCAAAATAGTACTAAGACTCTACTATCAATAACTAATGCAGGAAAAAGCTGGGAATAGATTGATAGGAAAGGCGTTGTCATTCAACACGGAAATGCTTGGCCTCAAACATTTATAGTTATGGTTTATCCATCGTATAAGCCGGATCTTGACTCGTTCGAGAAACATTCGTTCCGATCTCGGGTAAACTTTCTTAACTATGTAAGACCAAGTGAAATCGTTTGGTTTAGCTTTTTGCTCAGAAATCTCAGTAGTCCTACAGCGACAGGTTTTTTTTTAGAAAAGTGGTAAAAGGTCATCGATCAAAATAGCATATACACTACTACTGCATAACGTTTAAAATTTTGATGGATAAATAATCTTTAAAATACACGGAAAAGTCAAAATTACTTTTCATCAATTCATTATTTAAAAGTCCTACTCATATTTGCTAACTAAATACAATAAAGTGTTAAAGAAATGAAAATAATTATTTTATGTTATAAAACTGGCTTCAAAAGAGGTCAAATGAGATCTTTTGATTCAGTTTTTGCTCAGAAATCTCAGAATTACTACAGGGAAAGAATTTTCTTCCAAGAAAAATGGCAAAAGGTCAAAAGATCAAAATAGCTTAATCCATTATTTAGAAGCAGTATTCATATTTTCTAATTAAATACAATAAAGTGTTAAAGAAATGGAAATAATTATTTTGTGTTATAAAACTGGCTTCAAAAGAGGTCAAATGAAATCGTTTGATTCAGTTTTTGCTCAGAAATGTCAGAATTACTACAGGGAAAGAAATTTCTTCCAAGAAAAATGGCAAAAGGTCAAAAGATCAAAATAGCTCAATCCATGATTTAGAAGCAGTATTCATATTTTCTAATTAAATACAATAAAGTGTTAAAGAAATGGAAATAATTATTTTGTGTTATTAAACTGGCTTCAAAAGAGGTCAAATGAAATCATTTGATTCAGTTTTTGCTCAGAAATGTCAGAATTACTACAGGGAAAGAAATTTCTTCCAAGAAAAATGGCAAAAGGTCAAAAGATCAAAATAGCTCAATCCATGATTTAGAAGCAGTATTCATATTTTCTAATTAAATACAATAAAGTGTTAAAGAAATGGAAATAATTATTTTGTGTTATAAAACTGGCTTCAAAAGAGGTCAAATGAGATCGTTTGATTCAGTTTTTGCTCAGAAATGTCAGAATTACTACAGGGAAAGAAATTTCTTCCAAGAAAAATGGCAAAAGATCAAAAGATCAAAATAGCTCAATCCATTATTTAGAAGCAGTATTCATATTTTCTAATTAAATACAATAAACTGTTAAAGAAATGGAAATAATTATTTTGTGTTATAAAACTGGCTTCAAAAGAGGTCAAATGAGATCGTTTAATTCAGTTTTTGCTCAGAAATCTCAGAATTACTACAGGGAAAGAATTTTCTTCCAAGAAAAATGGCAAAAGATCAAAAGATCAAAATAGCTCAATCCATTATTTAGAAGCAGTACTCATATTTTCTAATTAAATACAATAAAATGTTAAATAAATGCAAATAATCCTTTTAATGCTGTAAAGTTGGTTTCAAAGAAGCCAGATGAAATCGTTTGGTTAACTTCAGTTGCTCAGAAATCTCAGAAGTGCTACAGGGACAGAATTTGTTTCCAAGAAAAGTGGCAAAAGGCCAGCGATCAAAACAGTACATATACTAATATATAATGTTTGAAATGTATATGGATAAATTATATTTGCGCAAAAAAACGATAAAAATTTTACTTTCCTCAACCTATTATTTAGAGTTACTACTCTAATTATTCACTAATAACAAACAAACGTTCAAACATTACCTTGTTCTCTTAAAGTATCTGCATCAAGAACGATCTCCTTGTAATTCTTCGGTGGATTTGGCTCGGAGAAACCACCGATCAGGGTGACCTCATGTCCCTGATTTGCCAGACCTTTACCCAACGCATTACCCAAAATGTAATGACTTCTTGCGGGAACTGGAAACACAACTAACAACTTTAAACCGGAAACAATTTCGCAGTAAAATACCGACAAGAGAACGAACACCGAGTTTAACCTCATGATTTTTCTAAAATTTTACATTAAATTAAAAAAAAACATCGGTTTACTTTGTTTTACTGTAATTATGCCACACGAGCCACTCAATAACGATGTCGCTTGTAAACTAATTTTGAAGAACGCGTATATAATTCTCTCCAAGTAGCATCATCGACAATATTGCGATGTTGCCAAATCGGTTGGAAATTGCACAAGTTTAATGATTTTTTAAGATACACAGACGAAAACTTATATATTTAATATTACATTTAATTGGTGAAATATATTTAAAAAAACTATGGATATCCGTTATTATTAAGCAGAATACAATACTAGATAAACGTATTCATATTAATAAAGCTAGATTTTATGTATTTCCTATTAATAAGTTAGTTTTCTGGCGCGTTTTACACTAGTGTTCTTGATATTGGGCTAAACATTAAGATTTTATTTTCAAACTCGGTAGTTTACAGTCAATAACACACTCAGTGCAAAGGTAATTTATATTTTCCGTTAGTGAATCATGTTTCAAGCAATTAATTTTGTAATGGTATAACATATATTTATTCAGTTATTTTATATTAATGTCAACTCCAACTCTGTTTTTCTATACGTGATTGTAGGTAATTAACTGGTTCAAATTGGTGAATTTATTTTTAATAGGTTAATTTATAATTATTACAATTATATCCATAAATATTACACATTGTTTCATCTAGTGGCGTAATATTGCTAAAATGTTATGCCAACCAAATCTATATATTGCAATCTCTTGGTGTTATAAATAATATTAGGAAAGATGGAAAAAATTAAGTTTTTGAATTTTAATGCACCACTTAAGATCCGAGGCTTTACTTAATCCTGATTATTTCAATAAAAAAGGATCCCAATATTTTATTTTATGTTAAATGACTTTTTCAATATTATATATGTTGAACAATGATTTCAGTAATTATTATATTGTTATGTGTGCCAGTATTCATAAATTTTATCGTAGAATTTTTTGTTTTTTATTCATGTTGTTTTGTCCTAATTCAAATTTTGTTAATCCTAGTGTTCTAATTATAGTTATACATTCATCGTACTATTAAATTTTTCATAATATTTAAGTATGTCCTAATATTTATAGGTTGTCAAATGAAATTTTATTGTATCATTTTAATGTTAACCAAAAAGTCAACGAGGGTCACTAGTCATATTTCGGCAATAGGAAAAAAACAAATAGTTAAGCTACGAATATATTTTAATTGTTTTTCAAAGTATTCGCCACGATGATACACTTTTGCATATCCAATTTTCAAAGAATTTATTGTATTCCGAATGAGGTATCTTCAAAACATGATTTTTGAACGCTTCGATAGCTTCTTAGGGCGATGAAAATCATTGACCACGTAGTTTATTCTTCAATGACTTCTAAAAAGAAGTCATTGGGTGCCAAATCAGGGCTGTACGGCGGATGACCCATCAATTCCATGTTTTGAGTGCTCAAATAGTCTCTTGTTTATTTCCTTATTTCACCGAAGACTTCTGACAAAAAAAATAGTTGTGTACCAATCAGAATTTACTGTTCTACGATCCTCTAGAGGCAATATGATCAGTTTTCCCGAAGAAAGAGGCCACCATTTTCTTTGATGTGCTTCGTGGGCGAACAACTTTTTTTTGGAGTTGATTCATCTTGGAACACCCATAGAGTCGACTGCTGGTTACTTTCGGACTCATACGAATATATCCATGATTCGTCACCTGTCACGATTTTATAAACGTCTTTCGAAGTAACACGATTGAATTTCTTAAGCATTTATTTGCACCTATCGTCACGAACCTTTTTTTGAGCCGATTTTGGATGACCTTCTCGAAACTCGTCAGACAGCGAACTACTTCATCGCTAAAAGTCAAATTAAGTTGATTAATGCACTCTTGTTGTGATAATCCACTTCGAAAATCGTAAAAAATCATCTCACGAAAATGTTCATGATTCAGTTCCGTTTTTTGCCGAGACGAAACTATTAACTAAATATAAAATAAACAAATAGCGTGTCCGTGCGGCAAAATGTTCTGAGTACGTATATCGTCAAAAATGTGAAAGTTTATGATGGAACTGTCAGATGGACTTACATGACAACAGTGTTGCCAATTCCCGAAATATAAATAGTGACCCTCGTATAATACTGTTGTTTTAATATTAATAATATAAAATACACCATAGTACCACCGTTTATGATCTTTAAATCACTAGATGATTTTTATTTCAACTTTTAACGAGTTATGGCGATAGCAAAAAAAAACCATCTTCCACAAACTGAAGACCGAAAGAGATGACTTTTCAATATGTGTTAATTTCCATTCGCTGAGTTGCGTTGTGTTGAGAAGAGTTTAATAACTCAGCTGTGAATAATTTACAAGGATCAGTGAACCGGAAGATAAAACAAATTGACGTTCCCACAGCATTTTGAAAAGGTACAATTAACAAGGATATCTACATTAAGAAACCAGAGGGTCTACTACACACTGAAACAAAATATTATATCAATTGAGAAATGCACCTAAATGAATAAGCTGAATTTTAAAAGATCTGAGTGTGACTATTGTCTGTACTCAAAAGATAATGTTCGTTGATGACGCGTAAATAACAGGACCCGAAGAACACACAGCAAACTTGATGCAACATTTGTATGAAGTATTCAAGGTTAGGAAGAACATTGAAGTTTACTGATTTGGATGGACTGAACATACACCAAAAGGGTATCATTCAACGATTATTAAATGAATTCATCATGCAAGAAGGTAAAACAATAGCTACACCAATGGAAGTCAATTTTAATATTGACGAAAGTGAAGAATTAATTAAAAATGTACTGTTTAAAAGATTAGCAGGACGCCTTGTGTATTTATATTTGGTTAAGGGACCTGATATTGTGTACAGTGCAACATATTTAAGTGGATATTTAGATAGAGCAACAAAAAGTGCATGAAAAAATGGTACTATGATACCTCAGGAGTACGAAGGACCATGGATTAATATATAGTAAAGGCAACAGTGGATTAGAAGGCATAAGTGATTCAGATTGGGAAGGTGGAAGGAATAGTGTTAGTGGTTTCATAGCATTACATAATGGTAACCAGTGACGTGGCATTCTCGGAAATATGTTGCGTTGAGTTCAATGAAAGCGGAATATATATCTGAAGGTCTAGAAAGCCAAGAATTATTGAATTTAAAACAACTTCTAAGACTATTCTTCAGTGAAAGTAAAGATGTGATGTTAGTTGTCAAGAACCAGGATGCTATTTCTATGATTTATATGATAAAATTTTGAGAACTTCAAAAGGAGCAAACACTTTGATTTTAAGTAGCATTTTATCAAGGAACTCTGTTTAAAGAAAGAGCTAACTATTCAATAGTTCTTAGTTCAAACAAATTTGTACGTAGAATGCAATAGTTTTGTTCTGAAAATACAGATACACTTAAATTGAGATAATTGAAATGTGGCGTTAAATATATTATTTATGTCGATACAAGAGTCAATGTAGAAAAGAAGAAGAACAACTAGTAGAGGGCGCTATCATTTGAATTGACGCTGTTCAAAAATGTATAAAAGACCAGCAATGTAAATGAAGTTTCCTCTTTGTTACAAAGCCATAAGTGGTGTTATTAAGTACGTCCCATCCCAAATATTAAGTGATTCGTAACAGGCGACTCTTCTCACCATTCTCAGATATTTTTTTTTCATATTACCAATTAGTATTCAAAATAATCAAAACCAGTTATGTTTTTTTAATGATTGCCAAATAAAAAATAAATGTATTATTTAAAAAATTGTTATATTTTATATCTGTTGTACACAATGTATTAAAAATAGTTTTATATAGTTATTTATATAGAGATTAAAAAATCAACGTCTTTATAACTGAAGATTGATTGTATTTGCGTTTATATAAAAACTGTAAACATGATAACGATAAATAGTTATTGTTTCTTTTTCTTTGATAATTTTCCTTGTTTGTTTGACTTTGACATATATCGATATAATGTTTTCAATAAATACATCATCAATATGAATCCTCCTAGATATACTGCGATGACGTCTAACAACCAATATTGGTAAAAGGGTAGATTGATGCCCGCCACACGTAGATGTGGTGCTCCATTATATTTCACCACGTACCTAATCCAGTAATCTGCTAATTCGATAGGCTTCATTGGACGGTCCCGGATTAACTCAGACCTCAACTTAACGTTTTCGCGATACCTGTAACAAAAAGTTAAATATATTTTTTTTTCGCCAAATCACTGATGTTTGGCAGTATGGAATATTTTACAAATATTAAAAATCAAAATTTTGTTATAGTTTATTGTATAGAGAAGGCTTACACCAATTTTTATGTAAATTGATTCAGTAGAATTTGAGATATCATGTTAATCGTCTCGACAAACGACCAAAACGAAAAAAAAAACAGTTTCGAGAAAAACGCGTTTAAAGTTTTGTTTTCAGATATCACCGAAAATGTTTTAAATTTTGAAAAAAATCCTTAAACGTATAAAGAAGGATTTGAAGAAGCATCTACTGTTATACACAAGCGTTATAACAGAAAAGAACTGGAATACACCATGTATAGTATAATAAATATTCATGATTCTTTTTGACATATTTTTGAACATCCACTGTGGAAGTGGTTTTGTGATGTCTTTTGGATCATAGTAATTATTCGCTTTGGAAGCCGGTTAAGAAATTAAATAATACAAACTTTGTCTTTGTAAAAATAAAAAGAACGAGAGGATGAGCAGCATGGATAGCGATAAAATAGCTGCCAAGAAATAGTATAACAAAATTTAGACACCCACTGGATGCCAAGCAAGTGGAGAACTCCCAGTATCGTCAACTCTTTATTAGTGTGAAGTTATATGACCGATCAAGGGCACTATTCTTAAAATGCTTTAATCATTTTCGACCGTATGCTGTAAAACTTCAATTAGTTTACATTAAAGGACATTGGAAGGATGAAATTTCGTACTAAAAACATTAATCAACGATCTGGATTCAAAGGAAAAGAAATAAACCGAAAACATTTTTAAATAAGCATTTTTCTCAGTATGCTATTCCTTTTTTGTGTGTTCTGTACACAATATGTCAGCTTAATACTATTGCTCTGAAAGATTATACTTATCAGTACCCTATATGAATCAGTTACATTTTAAATAATAAAATGTAAAATAAAATCTTGGTAGACAATCTTATCGCTAGACAAGAAAATAAGATAAATAAATGACATGTTGCGCAACTTTTGTCACCATTATGAACACTAATTACAGTACATTACAATATCAGATAACATAATACAGCGAAACTTTTTAATTACTTTCTATATTTTCAGGTCTAATTAAGTTATCATGACAAACTGTAAATAATATCTCAATAACACATGGACTAAAAAGTCCCCAGGCGTAAAAAAGAAAACTCGTTTTTTGTACAATATTGACTTTATTCATCAACGTAATATTCATCAAGAGCTACATAATCATTCCAATGTCGCACTAAAATTTCATTACCACTTTTGTAGAACGATTTATGTTTTGCCTCAAAATAAGCCTCTCACCAGTTGCTGCCCACTCACATGACGATCGTTTTGATTCCGGAGTGAATGGATCCATGTTTCATACATTATAACTGCGTAGAATCATCAACACGTTCTTGTTTTTGAGCAACGGTGAGCTAAAGCGGCACCCACTTTGAGCTTTCTCATAGGCAAATGCTCATGCAATATAAAACCAACAGGTTTTTTTGATATCTTTGATGTTAACTAACACACGCACCTTCACTTTTCGATAATTCAAAACGATTTTGTGGATATTTTTTGGTGTTACCATCTCAGTTGGACGTCCACTGCGTTTTATTGTTGCTTCTGATGGAGTGGAATCCTTATAAAACCTTTCAAGCCATTGCTTCGCTTGAACGGTACTTTTTCCCATCAAGAAGTAATGTAAAATTAAAACACGAAATTGTTTTTGATCCATTGTTTTGAAAATAATAGTAATGTTACTCGTAACACAATTACTCACAAACTTATGAGTAGAATATCATGAAATTTTAACAGCTTTCTTATGAAACTTACTAATAATAAAACTAGCGCCATCTTTGTGTTAGGCTCGGGACTTTTCAGGACATGTGTTATTTTCACGAAACAGAACATAAAATAACTAATAAAACTGTTTACTTTGGATTCGATATCAGTTCCTCCAATTTTGACGAAAACTCTTCTTCCGATAGGGTGACGAAAGACAGACTGTTTCCGAACCCTAGAGCTACTGCTCTTGCGGCGTTTAACCTCTGATCTCCAAACACCGGAAGAGCCAGTATTGGAACGCCCATCGTTACTGTCTCGATGGTACTTAGAAAGCCTCCATGACTTATAAACAGTTTGCAGTTAGGATGTGCTAGTAGAAAGAAAAGTTAAATTTATAGGGATAAAACAAATTTATACAAAAATTAATAATGATATTTTTAGTTGTATTTTTGAGTTGTGACGTCCAAACCGCAGTAGTCAGCATTAAACCTGGCCAGGCATCACTTTAAAGACATCCGAGATGGCACTACGGATTTCTTTTTAAATATACCTACTTTTGCAACAACTACGAAAATATTGATATGAAAAAAAAAACAGAAAACAAAAAAATGTATATGACGTTTAAAAAAGTAGTAATATTAATACAATAAACCTTTTTGAAAAAATATAGAAAAATATCGATCCAAAAAAGTATTGTTATTATTTAGAATTTATTAGAATTAAAATCCCTAAATGATATCTGCTCTTACCCGGGCGACAGTAAAAGAACATTGGCGCGCGTGCTCATTGGCTAGAATTACTCATGCGCATTTAGTTTAAACTAGTTGACAGATTTCACAACCACGTATTATTGTTAACGAAAGTTGTGGTTAGGAAGTAATATTTAGGTTTATTTTATGTTTACAAAAGTTTGTTGAGGTAATATAATTATTAATTATTTAATAGAAAAAAAGTGTATAACAGATTAATAAATGTTAAGTTTTGGTTGAATTGTAGACTGAGCTAAATAAAAGTTATGTGAAGCCATCTACAAAGGCTCTCATATTCTAAAGCACATTAAAGGCAAAAAGAAAATAAAAAATCTGGAACTACGAGTACAAATGAAAGAAGTGAGACAAATTATTAATTAAAGAGACGAAACCAAATTTATGCAGCAGGTCAATGTTTGAAAATTACAAGAGTTGACGAAGCTGCATTTTTAAATGATTTGTATGTATGTGCAACTACTGCTATATGATCAATTTCTTTATGGTTATATTAATTTTGCAGCTATTATTTATAAGATGAGAACAGGATAAGAATGTGGGCCATTGATTCCGAAATAATGCTGGAACCGACACAAATATGGTAATAGAGTCCTTAAACAATCAAATCATACAAATAAAGAAACAAATACTCTTAATACTCTATACTATACTAAATATAATACTACTCGTGTTAGGGTAACAGTTGGAAAACTATTATATTAATTAAATGATCTGGTTGATTTGAAAGTGTGGAAAGGAATTTTGGATATTGAACGACCACATGCTAATAACTATCAAGATATAATTATTATCAGAGCCCATAAGAAAGCAAAACTCAAAAAAGACCACAAATCTTCTGTTATCAATTTATTTCACACTTTCTATTAATTACACATTATATTATATTATCTATATATACATATTATATTTACACTATCCTAAAAATCGCATCACATTTCTTTTGAGGAATTACTATTTGTTAATCTTTTTGAAATAGCTGCAAAATCAGAAAAGTATGTGAGTATAACCATTCTTCATTTTTATCTTTACCATAGTCTTCAAACAAATTATGTTTCTATATTATTTAACTTAAATATCCCTAGCTCCATAGCGATGTACGAAATTAATGTTACAAAATTATAATATTTTACTAACCATTCATAGCTTTTACCGTGCTGCTAATTTTCTCATTTAAATAATAATATTACCTCAACAAACTTTTGTAAAAATATAATTAACCTAGAAATTACTTCCTAATATAACTCTTGTAGCGACCTTGACGCATGTCGAATTTTACATCGTGGAATAACAATCAACAAAATACCCAGAAATATAATCCCACATGTTGAACACGGGCGAGGTGCCAGCAGCGCCAACTAGAACACGATAACGAATAGTTGGCAACCCCGAGACGCTTATCTGGGATGTTATTGAAGGGTACTTTGGATCACTCAATATCTGGCCATCGTTTGGTTTAGACTTAGCACCATCGACTGGCCACGCCTCATCACCAGGTAACACCACTGCCAGCCACCACTTGTATTTTCACATTTTTATATTACTTCAATAAATAACGGTCACAATGTAAACACCACTGTTTCATTTCGTATTACCTCCATTCACCGAGCCATATATCATTTACCCTAAACTTCCATAAATAAGCTAGATAGAACAAATGCGCATGAGCAGATCTGGCCAATCCACACTTATGCAATATCCTTTTATTGTCGTCTAACTTAGAGACATCCCAATGATAATAGGGATGTCGGCTGCTAAGAAAAATATTGATATTAAAAAAAATGTCCATGTGTTTGCAACAACCTGGAAAATATTGATGTTTATAACCATATTTTTAACAATCCTTCGAAATTAAGTTTATGATATAATATGTTTATATATATTTTACTATTTATATCATATTCTTGAAAAAATATCGATATTTTTATCGCTAGTATATAGTATCGCTAGATGACATTCGGTCTTGCCCAAGTTGGTTATTGGCGTGGCTATGATTGTTTCTGGTTAGATTTTATATTGAAGCCAATCACAATTTTAAAAAGGCATAAACATAAGGTGTCCCATACCCTGGCGAGGTTCGAACCTGCGACTACCGCAACTACAGGTCTCTCCTGTTGTCTTGACCTCTAAAGTAGTAAGGTTACTTATTTACAATTTTGTGTTAATATTTTCAATTTATATGTCTTCGATCGTTTTCAATCGTACGCCTATGTGGTAATTCCGACGGATTCCTGTGGTCGATCGTCTTAAACATTATCGCAAGAACCATCGGCGTTGCCAAGTGTATTTTATTTTTAGTAAAATCACTGTTTTGAAATATTTGCCCTTAAAATTTACTCGCAATTGAAACAATCTTGTAAATATTAGCTACTTTTCAATATCTTTTAAGAAAACATGCCTCGTGTTTAACATGCCAAACTCAGACATCGGTATAAACAAGCACTGAATGAAGGGAACAAGTTTGGTGAATATGACGATTGGAGTAGGTCTTAATGTTATAAAATGCAGTCAGGTGTTGCAACATTTCTTTCACACTAGTTTCAAAGGCATGAATTACACTCTATAGCAATATCTCCGATAATCACAGGTCTCCGAAAAAAAGAAATTGCTTCATCAATTCCAACTTTGTGTGCGGTATTGCTAAAAGAACTTTATGTGGAGCTACCACGGCTTCTTGGAGGATGTTATTTTCACCAACTTTAAGTTCCCTTGGCGATTAACTCTTTTTGGTTCACTGATTTGCTTAACCGCTTTAACCACGTAGAACTTTAAAGAACATTTGAAATAATATCATTACCACCATAAATTTCCGTAATCTACTAAAAGAAATAATAAATTGTTAACAAAAACTCTCAGTACTATATATCAATAAAAATTCAGGAGAATGACAATAACAAGTATTATATAATTTGGTGGGATATATAATTATTGTAATAAATAACAATGCCGATTAAAAATCGATTAGCCTTAATTTTAAGACTTTAACCTTGATGCTAGACATAGACTACTAAGAACAAAAATTAAATTAGAACTGAAATATGAGAAACTATTGACTTATAGATAGATTATTGACATTGACTAATATATTATAGTTTGTTTTGCTCTGACGTATCTTGTTTTTATTGTTTATGAACTCATTTTCTGTATGGAACTAACGTCAATAGAATCCTTCTAAATATTAAGTAACTGACCAAGTAATCAATGAGTTTTTGAACTGCTTTCTATTAAAGCACATATTTACCAACAATAAATTTTTATATGCCCTTTTATAAGTATATAAATAGTTATTTATATAAAATATATTTAGACAAAATTGACCTGTGAACTACTCTATCGAATATTTTGAATTGTAGAAAGATAACATTAAAATAACTACCAGGTTTTGGGTAATTAATAACAGCAGATCTATATATGCTTGGCATTAATCAAAGATTTATAATATATATATATATATATATATATATATATATATATATATATATATATATAGGATGTAAAGGATGAGAGTCTTTTGAAATTCATTAATATATGCATAGATACACACAAATAAGTATTTATGTAAAAAGTAACTTTGGTCTGTTATTGTAACGTTTATATATAGATAAATTAATTATAATTGTTATCGAACATATTGTTTCTTTGCTATTATATTACATTTAGTATATTACAGATGATGACATTTATGCCAATAAACTTATCAAAATGTTAACTCGAATTTAAAAGGATAATTTAGATTAATAAATTTTTAAGCCAAGAAAATACATCCTGTATATACATATCATCGTGATATGGGCAATACTTGAATTATTTATAATTAAGATACTTAATTGAAATACAAATACTTCTTAAAATGTAATATGTAATTAGTGTTTCAAATACACGATATTGAGGTATTTTTAAATTAGTATTTGCAATACTCATGAAAATATCGATAGTTTTCGTAAGCAAAATGGCGACCATTAAATATGTCAATTTTTAATGTTGGCAATTCTGCATCTGTACTATCCATTTTTTTCTTAAACAACTAGTTTCACGAAATTTCTACGAATTAATCAGGTTTATTAGTACGAATACAATGAACCTATTGAATCTATTTTTTTTTACTATTACATCACAGGATGGCTTAATAAGAAGATTTGACAAGTTTTTTAGACCATTCATCAATATCCCAAAACCTGTAAACTGCTACCAGTAATATTTAAGATATTTGAAAAACTCTTGTTGAAAATAATAAAATCTCTTACAGAGAAAAAATTCTAATACATACACGTCGTTGTGGGTTTGTTAATAAACAATGGATGATTGACCAGGTATATACAATAATAAATATAATTAAAAAAGCCAATAAAGGTAAAAAGGTACATTTAGCTATATTTGCAGATGTGGCAAAGCCTTCGGTTGGTATAGCATGACGACCTTGTTCATAAGGTACAGAAAATGTTACCAAAATAATACACTGAACTATTGAAATCTTACAGTACAGTCAGAATGTTTAGAGTTAAACAAGAGGAAACCTACTCTACAATAAAAGAAGCTAAAACAGGTGTTACACAAGGAAGTGTATTAGAGCCAATTCTTTACCTACTCTGCACTTGTGAAATACCACAATTGGAGAATATTACGCTGGCTAGATTTGGTGATAACGCTGCGAATCTAGATATCGGAAACAATAGCGAAGAAGCCTCACAAAAATTACAACAGACAAGTGACAATATAAATAATTGAAGCCAAACTCGGAAAATAAAAATTAACGAAAGTAAATTTGTAGATATGCATTTCACGTATCGTATTAACAGTCATTTAACATTAGTTAGACAGCACAGGCACCAACAACGCGAGAGGTAATATAAATGCAATAGAAGTTTTATAAGACAAAGTCGTGAGACGTATGCAGATGCATCCAGATACTATAGGACCGATTACTTACACAGAGCCCTTCAGATACCAACTATCACTCAGAAAATCAAGAAAATTGCAAGGAGTTATCAGGACGAACTCCATTCTCATGTATATATATAATAGAAGTCATACAGCTCTTGGAAAACACCAGAACACGACAAAGACTCAAAAGAATCAAACCTTTTGATCTTGTGTTCTATAGTATAGTGATATCGCATAAAGATTATCATACTAGAGACTAAGACAGGGTCGATTTTTTTCATACATGCGATATATTATAGTGAAAGCAAAACATGTATTTCGCCCAGCTCTGTATAATATACTTTTTCGCGTGCATGCCATGAATTCCTATGAGTAGACTCTCGTCCTATTATTAAAACGTACCTAGGATGCCCTGTTGCGGGAACCACTTGGATATCTTCACATTACGAGGCTGATCCTTCAACTGATCTTCGTCCCACTTCCATAGCACCCTCTCCTTTCTCGAACCCAAAACTTTAAGAATAATTTCTTTGGTCCTGTTAGGTAACTGCGACGGTTTCAAATTGGATCCCATACTGAAATAGATAACACCCTCTTTGGATTCATCCATAAATTCCTGCAAGTCCTTCGGTAATTGTTTTGGGGGATTGACGTGGTACCCACCGATGCTGATCATATTAGGGACGTAAGGCACCGGCTGACTTATGCTTTCGTGAGAATTTAATAGTATTAGTGACACGTTATAATGTATTTTGGTAAAATCCGGAGCATTGGGGATATATTTCCTAACTAAATCCGCCTGTTTCGGATAAGCGATGAAATGTAAATTGAGCTGGGCAACGATCGAAAAAAGCAAATTGTAAGCTCTTTGGAGTAACGTCATATCGCTGGAAAATCCCAGAAATATATCCGGAACATACGAGAGAGGTGATGGATTAGCCACCAAGTTGTTGGTCCAAGTGTTGGAACCCACTGTGCTGAAGACAACTAACTTGGCGTTAAAATGCTCGGCAAGAGCATGTAGGCTGTCGCTCAAGAACTGCTCGACTATGACCACATCATACGTCTCATTAGAGCGTAATAGATCTTGAGTATCGTTTGCTTTAAAGAATCCCTCCATCATTAAGGAGGAAAAATAATTTAGAATGAATAAATAAAGAAATGGAGAAACATGACTTGCATCGAACAGGTTCAGTGATTTGTCTGCATCTGTAACAAGAGTGATAGTATTAATTAATAGGAGTGATAAATTGAATTTATAAGGACTGTGAATTATTTTAAAGGATTCAGAATTTATCGTTTAATTCTTCCTCAAGCTTTAAATGGCACTGTTTTGTAATTTATATGTTTATATTATATATAATCATATAAACCAAGGAGCCTGTCAAAGTCATCCAATTGTCAGACGTAGGCAACATTGCGACGATTTGTCGTCACAAATTTCGATGACCATATAGTCCATTCGATATATATATATAGTCCATTCAAAGTTTAATGTATATGGGTCATCGAAATTTGTGACGTCAAAACGTCGCAATGTTGCATACGTCTGACAATTGGATGACTTTGACAGGCTCCTTGGTTTACGTGTTCGAACTAATCAAACAGCATTGTGTCTCTTTTTCAGCAGAATAAAATGTGAAAGAAAATATTGTCTGATTCTGAATAATGTATAAGAAAGAAAAATAGTACCCAAACGACAATTCAGATGCATAACATATTATTCAGTTAAACCGTTTCAAACATTTTTTATTGTGGAAAATGTACATTATTTCATATTTCTTAGGAATGGAAATAACATATATATGAAGTAGCTTGTATTCCTCAATATATATTGTAGATCTCGCATTTAAGTGTTAGTACTTTAGGAAATGAAAATTATTGTATTAAATTAAAGGCTATAACAAAAGGACAATTAGTTCTTGTATTATTATTGTTCTTTTATTAGGCAGCATGATATATTTTAATGAAATAACTCACCAATAGGCAAAATAAAAAACTGCGTTAATTATCATGGATTTGTATAAGATGTATTAAAAAATTTTGTACTAAATAATTATTTAATAGTAATTTATAGTAATAATATGTATAATAATAATTTATAGTAATAATTATAGCAAAGGTAGCATTTTGAAATCGTTATACTTATGCATGTTTAATGGAATTTTTTTATTTGCTATAATTATTAAATACTACTTACTATGAGGCTTAAAAATGGAACAGCTGAAAATAATGTTATTATGAAAATAAATATCTATAAAATCACAATTAATTTGGTTTAATTTATTCAACTAGATAATACTTAAATGATTATTACCTTTAATACTACTTCTTACTACTCCTATTGTAATCTTATATATTTTTTATTGTTTTTTCTTAAAACACCTAATACATGTTTATTATTTTTTCTCAAATTCAAATATTATAATCGAGAACACTATATTTTATTATAATTTAGTAATCAATCAAAACAAATTGTTTCATTGTATAAACAAAATGTATTACAAACATAACAAATATCAACGAATGTTAGGCTAAATTAATAAATTAATTTATAAATTATGATAATATATATAACTTAATTTCCTTTAGTTCATGGTGCTATTCACACTGGTATTATCCTTTCTGAGCATATTTTTTTCCAATATACACATGATCTGATAGGACAGCATTTTCATTTAATCAGAAATGATTAATATAAATATAAACACCAAAATGATTCGATCTTTGATAGCATCAAAACATATGAATTTCTCATATGAATGTAAATGCCAGTAAAAAATTAGAAAAAAACAATAGCCATGTTACGAACAACATACAAAATAATTCTGTTAAAACTAATTGAAAGTCCTTTGCACTTTTAAATAACATTAGTAATAATCTTAATGCAACTAATCAAATACATCAATCATACAGGTGGAATTTATGCAACTTCTAATACAGCATTGAGGTGCATATAATAAAATGTTCAAATATTCGTTATTGCCTACAAACGGAAGTAAACATTTTAAATTTAATTGTAATAATTATCCCGTTGGTCTTGAAATATTCATGTTCTCATTATTACTGCATATTAATTGAAATGAAATTATAACCTACGATTTTACTTAAAAGCATTTATTTACAGGTGGTTTCTAATATGTTTGTATAAAATGTCATAATGAGCAAAACAAGTAGAAGTGTTAAATATATTTTTGATGTCATTCGGTTCTTACCAATATATTTCTTTAAAACGTCTTCAAAAACAATCTCTTTGAAGTTCTTCGGTGGATTTGGCTCGGAAAACGGAGCGACTAACGTTACTTCATGTCCCAGATTTGCCAAACCTTTTCCCAGAGCATTGCCTAGATTATAATGACTTCTTGCTCCAGCAGGAAACACTATTAGTAGTTTTAAACTCACGACACATTTGATAATAAACGCAATTAAAACAAGTTGAATAACATGCTCGTTCATTTTGAATATTTATTACAAAATCATTCCTTTAGAAGCAATATTATTATTATTTGAAAAAATAACTGAGAAAATATCACGTAAGGCAGGAAATTGAGATTATACTGATAAATAAACAAGTTACAAGTAGTCAGTGATGCAGGTTATAACCGATGTTCAGTAGCGGGTAAATATTTAATTGAAACTTGTTTATCGACGTTCACGTTTTAAAATAACACCGAAAACCAAAGTATTGTTATTTGTCTTAGAGAAAGATCAAGTTATAACTTTTTTTTTATTAATTATTCTTCTTATTCTAGCAAAATGTTATTATATTATATGTTCTCTATATATTTTATGTCGTTTCTATCTACCTACTCAGATTTTTGTTGATTTTTTATCGTCCTGTTGAAACTACATCTGTGAATATTTTTAAATAACACTTTTAAATAATATTACTGATTATATTTTTTAATTTGTCTCAAAAGCAAAGTAGAGATATGTAAGATTCCACCCTTTTTGAATTAATATAATTCATATCACAAAACATAATTTCTCACACTTTTATTTATATAAATATCTCATATATCAAAACAGGAAACATAGAAGGATCAGAAATTACATATTCCAATTGACAGTTTGGGACCAAAAATTTTCTATATAAAATATCAGATGAAAAACGCCTAAAATATTAATATTTATGTTATTTTATAAACTATATTTAGAAGTTATTAGAAATTAAAGCAAATTATATAGTTCCAATTTTACTTTCCAAAATAGATAAAGGATATGTATATGTACATGTTTTTGTAGTATCTAACACCTAGAGAGAGACATAGAAAAAATAGAAATTTCACGGTATAGGCGACCCTGGGGAAATGTTTTGTTTAGTTCAATCAACGGTAGCGCTGCGATCGCAAATTGTGATTGGCTAGTTTAAATTTCTGGTGCCGCCACTAACATGGAACGTGATTGGTCGATCAAATTGTGTGAAATCAGCATTTTCTATGGGCGTCCATTTTTAATTTTGTCGTTTGAAGGTTTTGGTTTTTGTCTAGATCAAGAAATCTTCGTTTTACGTTGTGCATATTTTGTGTCTTACATTAATTATTATGGAGTGATAATATAAAAATTCATGACAATGCGTCAGTGTAGTAAAAGATGTAGTGTACCGGGGTAAAAATCTACTACGGAAATTAGACATCGTTTCCCAAAGAATGATCTCGCTCCTTTCCAAAAATGGGTTAATCAAGTAAATAGTAGTAAGTTACCTGGATAAACCACAATGCAAATATATCAACGTCATGGTGTCTGTCACGGACATTTTAGTGAAAAATTTAGAATTACCCTTCCTTCACGAACAGGTATTAGGGTAAATGCATATCCAACATTGTTTTTATCAGGTACATATAAAATTACCTATCTACTACATGTCTGTTTATATATTGTTAGTTTACAGAAAATCAAAACCTACTTATGAAGATATTAATGGTTATAAAATTAATTAACCTATCGAGTTGTTCGTATGCTGTCAGTGTGATTTCTTTACATAAAGAAGTCTTACAAGAAGGTAATAAGTAAGATAACTGGATAATTAATAGGAATAAATACTACTTTTAATTGTAAAATATCCTTAAAATATTTGTAATACTTAACTTTTTAGAACAATCAGCGTTCAATAATTTTATATTAGAGCTATTGTATATTTAAATTTGATTGCCTTGTTAAGAAAATATTTATTATATTTAAGATTTATTACCTTAAAGAAATCTATTGTGTCTAAATTTACAAATAACTACATTTATTTAACAAATCTTAACCAAGATTGCTTAAAAAATTTTGTTGGATCTATTAGAGGTCATGAAGGTAGAAACAGCATCTTTCACCTAGTATGTTTGAGTAATCTTTAAAAGGGCTCATCATCACTTCAATTTTTTTACATCATTCTCCCAGAGAAAATTGTGAAGAAGATGAACATATTAGATAACTTATATTCTTTTTTAACGGGAGATCTAGTACCACTTGAGGTTGTTAAATCACCAGTTGAGTCTGTATTTTCAGTTCCAGAGAACTTTACTCTGACGAAAACAAGAGTCTAATATTGTGTTTTAGTCTTATTTCAGACGATTTAACAAAACTTCTGAAAAAGAGACAACATGCAATATTTGTCTGCATTCTATATTAAGTAGTTCCACAGATTAAATACTCTAAAACCCAAATATCTTTAAAAAAGGGATACATTTTTAGTGTTTCAACTGTCCAATCCATAGTGATTTCCAAGACCAAATTTTAAAAGTTATTATGAGGTGTGATTGTATTTTTGGTTTAATGAAGTTAATGCAATATCAAGAGGGAAGGATTTAAAGTTTACCTTCAATATATCAAGATAAGTTAGAACTCTAATAGATCCCATAAAATTGATGGCACTAAACAAATATGGGAAGGAATTATAGAACAATTATAGATATTTTAATTTTGTCTAGAATAGAGTTCATAATTGTTTTTTTGTTGCTTTTTGTTTATATATATTTGTATTATTTACACTTATGTATATTTGTGTAGGACTTTATTTTAATAAATTAATTTTAAAAATTAAATTTGGATTTTTATTCAAATACTATTATCGAATAAATGTGACGTCACAAAATAATCAGGCGAAATGGCAGACCAATCAAAGCAAAGTATTTTCCTTACAGGTTTCTACATAACTATTATAAACTAACCAATCAAGTTCACGTTGTCAGAGCTGCCAATGATTGAACTAAGCAACATTTTGTCCCACTACTTACCATTGGAGTTGCACACCCCTGGAGAAAGAACAGAATTCTGTCATCTTTACATTTTAATATTGCTCTGTCAATGTCAATGTGGCGTCATCTAAAACCCGTTTTTGAAACAGTATAATTAAAAGTTTTGTACTTTAGTGTATCGGAGAATATTCAATTTTTTTGTCTCCCATGTTTTATTAACATTGTAGCAGTAAACTTAAATATATTTTGATAAAGCTGTGACATAATCTATTTTTACAACAAATACTCTATTATGCCCTTCTGTTATTCATATATATTTCTGGGTGAAAGATCTATTCACTATCTTATCACTGTTGTTCAAGTAATATTGCCATTGAAGATATGATTTAATATATAGATTAAACTTTATTTTGTATCCGAAGATTGATCTGTATGTAATTAGATGTATCTGTATGTGATTTTATCTGTATTTGTTATAAAACCATATAAAAAATAATAGAGTATTCAGAAATTACAATTTATTTTCAACAAAAATCATGACAAAATATCATTGTATGAAGACAGAATGCAACATTGTATGAATTTAGTTATCTATATCTAATAAAAGGAAACTCAGACTTGTTTTAGAGGTATTAAAATAGCTATTGTTTATAAACTATACAGGAACTAACAGATATTTTGCAGCTGCAGTTATATTTTCTAGTTGCATTAAAATTTTTCTATTTTGTTCTTCGTACCAATAAACGCAGACTTACGTACAACAAATATGGAACCAATAAGATGGCTAGTATGATATCACCCAGATATAGTTGGAACCAAGACAAATTATGAGCAGATGACTTCAAATGATGGGCGCCATCGTGCCTTATAACATACTCGACCCAGTAAATTGCTTCGTCTAGTGGTTTTACTAATCTATCGTTCATTATTTTTGACCTTTTCTTCGCATTTTCTAGATATCTGGAAATTAATATATTGGTAAATAATGTTTTTTAACAAAACTCTTATACACTCACGTTTCGTTATTAATGACTTCATCAATGGCTCTTTTCAATGTCGATTCAGACAGTGTTCTAAACGGAAGTTCTATTGCCATACCATATTTTTTCAATCTATTCATATTCATAGGTTGATCTCCATACATAGGAATACCAATAACGGGAACACCATAATTTATTGTTTCTGTGGTACCCCCCATACCGCAGTGTGAAATAAATAGTTTTACATTAGGATGAGCTAGGAAATTAAATGTTACATTAGGAACTTAAATGATTATAAACGAGGCAACTCATAATTCTTAGATTTAGAATTTAGATTTAGATTTTTATTATAACATTATATTTACCTAATATATCTGTTTGGGGTAGCCAATTTGATATTAGTACATTTTCTGATGGTACAAATTCGTTAACATCTAGCTTCCATATAACCTTTTGTTTTAAATTACTGAATACGTTGAACATCGCATTTAGAAGTTCTTTGGGAATACCAGTTGTTGGAATATTCGTTCCCATGCTTACGTATATGGCGCCATCTGTGGCTGCATCCAAGAACTTCTGGATATTTTGTGGCAGTTTATTATTTTTTATGTGTAGTCCTGCTACTTCTATAATAGATGGTACAATTGCAGTAGACTCAGTTGTACCGACATGAGAGCACGTGAACATTATACTTGCGTTATACATTATTTCTGTTAAGTCATATTTTTTAGGAAAGTATTTATCAACCAACAATTGATGGCTTGCTGTTTGGTAGAAATATCTATAGTAACGATCATACCATAGTGCCATGGTATTCCTAAATCGTTCATAGAAGTTCATTGATGTAGTGTAACCGGAAAACATTATCGGTACATATGATGGCAACAAGGGATTTCCCATTAGGTGAGAATTCCATTCTGATACCGCTAGCGAACTGAACAGCACCAAATGTGCATTGAAATGCTTGGCAAATGCTAAATGTGCTTCATTTAAAAATGTTTCAACGATGACTAGATCAAACTCTTCTTTAGAGTTTATTAGTTCTTGAACATTAGAATCACTCAAGATTCTTCTGGTTAAGAACAATCCTACATCATGCAGTGCTGCAATGTTCTCAAAAATTGTTAGATCTTGCAGTGTGAAAAGACTATCTGAAAAAATAATATGATCCCATAAGGCATTATTTATTATAGACCAGTTTATAATAATGAGTTTTATTTTAAAATAGAACAAAACAAGAAAGAATAATACTAATATATTTATTTTATTTAAAGAATAATTTTGATTGATTGCAAATATCTATACATTGCAAATATTAATTCACTAAATTTGCTTTACAAGATTAAGAATCAGTTGAAAGTAGCAGCAACCACAACTCAAAAGAGAAATATATTTGAGAGTTATTTTTGGGAATATGCAGTTCAATGACCAGAATATTTTTATGGTGAAATGTATTACATTACTCTTAAAAGGTAGTAACAAATTTACACTATTTAATGGCAGTCATTTTTTTGTATAAAAGTTACTATGAATCAAGCAAAATGGTTTAATGTGGATTTCTTTTTCAGATAACATGTGACCTAAATATTAAATTAGAATATAAATTAGAGGTTAATTTATTTCTAATGATTAAATAAAACTTCATTATAAATAAATTAAATAATAACAATAGATAAACCAAACGTTAGGCAACCCATATTTCAATAATAATTTTAAGAAGTTTTAAGTTATTTATCCCATATAGTTCATTTATTATTTCATTTAACGGTAATCTCTGTATTAAATTTTATGTTGGTCATAAAATAATTAGATATATTTATATTTTGTAATATAATAAGATAATCTTGCAATATATATTATTACATTATAAAAAAGTTTGTTGACATTTCAATTCAAATATTTCTCGTTTGTTTTAATGTATTTTGTCAACAATTTTGTCTCGATCAATAAAATTACTATTAGTTTAGTATTATAAATACGCAACGTAATTTTATAATACAAACAGATTTCATGTAATGTCAAAAAAATCATACCAATCAATTTTACTTTCTATAATAACGATTAAAGGGAATTCAAATTTAAATATTAAGTAATAAAAGCATGTGCAGCAGGCAACCTATGTATAAATAATTTTTTTGAATAAACTTTTTAAATTTTATATCAGATATAAATTTATAATGCACGTTTTATTGTTTTTAGTTCTAATATAGATATTAACATAATTAGTGATATTTGATTGATTTTGAACCATTTTAAATTCATTATAAATGATTTCTTATGTACAAAAATATTTTCTTAATATTTTAAATAGTTCTAATCTTATCTCTTAATTGTAAAATTATATTTAAAAGTAGTATTATATAAAAGTGGTATTTTATTAATACACTGTCTAGACCCTAATACATCGGTTAGTTATTGGGACATTTAAATATAATTGATGTGATTTCTTTTCCAGCATAAGAATTTAGTTGTATAAAATGTGTAATTAGACTGTTTATGTTGATGTATACAACAACACGTGCTCATGATTGTTTTGTTTTTCTATCTATAATAACAATAACAACTTACCGGCTTCATTACCCTCGTATGTCAAGTTCACTTCAATGCTTCTCAGATTGCGAACACCTTTGGTTTCGAAACCGCTAATTACTGTCACGTTATGTCCACGTTCTGCTAAAGCAATCAGCAATGGTTCAGCTAAAATATATTGACTGCGACCAGGACCAACAAAAACGGCCAGTATATTCGAACATTCTGCTGTTTTAACAAGAAACAAAAGAATATTTGCTAATAGACCCAGCCACTTGCTTCGCGCCATGATTAATATAATAGGAATGGACCACGTGATGTTCGCTTGTTATACAAGCGAACTAGCGGTTAAAATTTTACAATCAGGTCGTCCTTCCATCGTACTTGAGATAGAGTAGTGTATATTTCTACCGACTGAATCAATTATTAAGTCTACTAGATTTCAATATATTATGTCAAATTATTCTATTTACGTTGAAATTAACTGTGATGTTGTTTATAATATTTTGTTGTTAATTCTAATGTTGAAAAGCATTTATATTCAATTTTACTGAAATAATCTATTACTAAACAACCTTAGTATAATTATAATTATTTTGAATATAATAGAACAAATTCATTACTTGTAGTAAGGAGGGTTGCATAATAATTTTACTCAACATTAAAATACTGGTGGAAAATAATTGTAAGGTGGTTCAAGATTGTCTAGGGTCCCCCATCAAAATTCTTCCAAAACACCCTTGAATGACTTGAATAAAAATTAAAAATAAAAAGTTGCTGTTGGGCATAATCAAAATAATCTGTCATTTACAGTGTGAAAGATTATATAGCAATAATATATGACACGACCAGATTATATATCACAATCAGATAACACTTTTGTCGTAAAAATAAAATGAGAATATTTTAAAAATAGCCCGGCGCCGGCGCCGAAATGTTATGAAAATTAATTTGGTTTGCATGAAATTCAATTTAAATGATTAAGATTGTATTTATTGTATTTATTTTAATATACACCTATTGTACTTTGAGATTCTTATTTCGAAACATTCAATACTTTTGGCATCATGTATTATGAGCGTTCAGCTGTACCTAAACATTGTCAAAATTTAATTACGTTTAAAAGTTTAGTTTGTGCATTAGGGAGTGATTCACAAGATAAGTTAATTTTAAAGTTGCACTCGTATATCTAATCTGCGTTTGCGATATCCGAATAATAAAAGAAATAGTACTACAGATATTTGTTAAAGAGTTTTTATGGGAAAAGATACATCTCTGTTTAGAGATACCTGTCTGTTTAGCCAGATCCACAATGAAATTATACAAGAATGACCTTTCATTTCCTGAATTCATTACCTTTGCTTGCAATGATTTTTAATGTTTTTTTAGACGACTGAATTTTACATGATACAAAGGTTGTAGTTTTAAATATATTTCGAAAAAGTAATACATTTATTTTAGAAGAAAGCAAAAAACTTCAGAAAAAGGGAGAACCATAGTTTGTACCGTTTATTATACTTCACTGGATTTTGTTTTTTGTACATTTAGTTTTAAAATAGAGCGAATATAATTATAAAAGAGTTTTAAAAGCGTTACAACAATTAACAGGTCAATTGAAAAGTCCCCGACCTGGCACCTAGATGGCGCTACTAGAATTAAATACATATGCTTTTTAGTTAGCCCTAACCCTAAAAAAAAATGCGTGTATAAATTAGTTTGTGAATTATAGCATATTGAGTGAAGCAACTTTTCTTATTGTGAAAAAAATTAATAAAAAGGAATTTCGTCTATTGATAAAATATTGGTTTTTGAAGGAAAAATATACAGTTGAAGCAAAAACTAGGCTTGATGCTGAGTTTCCGGACACTGCCCCAGGAAAATCAACCATCAAGTATTGGTATGCTAAATGTGAAATGAGCACCGAAAACTGTGAACGCAGTGGACGCCCAATATAGGTTGTTACCGACGAAAACATTCAAAAAATCCATAAAATGATTTTGAATAACCGTAAATTGAAATTGAATGAAATATCAGACACTCTAAAGATATCAACTGAACGTGTACGTCATATCTTTCACGAATATTTGGATGTGACAAAGCTCTGAGCAAAGTGGGTGCCGCGCGAGCTTACTTTTGACCAAAACAACGACGAGTTGATGATTCGGAGCGGTGTTTGAATATGATCAAGCGTAATAAACCCGAGTTTTTGCGTCGATATATGACAATGGATGAAACATGGCTCAATCATTTCACTCCGAAGTCTAATCGACAGTCATTCGAATGGACTTCAGAGAATGAACCCGCTCCAAAGCGTGAGAAAGCGCAAACAGTCGGCTATCAAGGTTATGGCGCCTGTGTTTTGGAATGCGCATGGAATAATTTTCATTGACTACCTTGAAAAAGGAAGGACCATCAACAGCGACTACTCAGCTCAACATAGACGACGACTATCAACTACGACATAGCATTATAGGACCGTTTGAAGGACGAAATCATCGAAAAACGGCCGCATCTGAAGAAAAATTAAGTGCTGCTTAACAAAGACAATTCACCGTGTCACAAGTCAGTGAAAACGATGGCAATACACGAATTGGGCTTCGAATGCTTCGTCATCCACCGTATTCTCTAGATCTGCCCCCCAGCGACTATTTCCTGTTCTCAGATTTCAAAAGAATGCTCGCTGGGAAGAAATCTTCGTCGAATAAAGAGGTGATCGCCGAAACTGAGGCTTATTTTGAAGTAAAGTACAAATCGTATTACAAAAATGGTATCGAAAAGTTGGGGGGTCGCTCTACTCAGTGTATCATCCTTGAAGGAAATTATGTTGAATAAAAAGAACTAATTTTGCCAAAAAAATGCATTTTACTATGGTAGGTGGACTTTTCAATTGACCTGTTATCTTATTATAATACACAAGATGGAGCTATGGCTATGTTTCAGTTCATTTGTTACAAAACATATTGTCTAATAACATTGTACTTATTTTGAGTTAAACATGTTTAACTTCTTATAAATATTCGTAAAATTAAGTACAATAATTATGGTATGAATAAAATTACTAAAATTATATCGATCATGAAAATTTGAAACCAATATAAATCATGAGCAGATGATTTTAGATGGTGTGAATACATTCTCACTTTTCATATAATTTTGCTTACATATATCAGAATATATTAAGTAAAGTCCATGCGCAAGAAATTTTAATTTTTTTGTAGACCGGTGTTATTTGAATGTCCCTTGCCCTTTTTTATGAACATTTAGTTTGTGCATTAAGTAATCCAGAAGATAGAGAAATTATAAGTTGCACTCATATATCTCGTCTATATTTACGATATCCCAACAGTAAAAGAAACAGTACTTGGGATACTTGCTAACAAGTCATTATGGCAAAAGAATACATCTCTGTCTGTAATCAGATCCACAATGAAGTTATACGAGATTTTATCGTAAAAAATGACAAAAGCTGAAATTATTTTATTTCCTTTGCTTGCATTGATTTTTAATATTTTTTAACGATTTAATTTTACAGGATACAAAGGTTGTAGTTTTAAATATACTTCGAAAAAGAATACATTTATTTTCGAAGAAAGCAAAAAACTTTAGAAAAAAAGGGGGATCATATTTGTACCATTTATTATACTTCACTGTATTCAATTTTTTTGTACATTTTATTTTAAAATGGAGCAAATATAAACATAACTGAGTTTTAAAAGCGTTAAAACTGTTATTCTATTATAATATGCAGGATGGAGCTCTGGGTATGTTCCAGTTCTTTTACTACAAAATAATTTTCTAATAACATTGTACCTATTTCGAGTTAAACATTTTTAGTTTAACTTCGTATGAATGATCGTAAAATTAAGTACGATAAATACGGCGTGAGTATCATTACTAAAATTATATCGACCATGAAGAGTTGAAACCAATATAGATCATGAGCAGGTGATTTTAAATGTTGAGCACCATTATGCCTTATAACATACTCGATCCAATAGATTGCTTCGTCCAGGGGGTGTACCAATCTGTCTTGCATTATTTTTGATCTTTTCCTTGCATTTTCTAGATATCTGAAATAAGTTATATAATAAGTATGATATAGTTTAATGAATAATTGAGTTGTAATTGATGATGCTAGCGAATCAGATACTTTCGATGATCACTAATGGATGATATTTGGACAAAAAAATCCCCAATTAATGAAAAAATCCCCAATTAATGATAAATTAAAACGGAACAAGAAAAGTTCCCTTAATGTTTACTT
Organism: Rhynchophorus ferrugineus; assembly: GCF_030347505.1. Classification (NCBI taxonomy): domain Eukaryota; kingdom Metazoa; phylum Arthropoda; class Insecta; order Coleoptera; family Curculionidae; genus Rhynchophorus; species Rhynchophorus ferrugineus. Next base: position 8,677,485 of record NW_027472581.1, on the reverse strand, counting down.
ACGATTTGTTATTAACCATTTCCTCGACAGTTGTCTTGAGTGTTGTTTCAGATATTGTTTTGAAGGGAAGCTCTAATGCCATGCCATATTTCTTCAATCTATTGAGGTTCATCATTTGATCTCCGTACATTGGAATACCAAGGACGGGGATACCGTAATGTATTGTTTCTGTTGTGCTGCCCATACCGCAATGTGAAATAAATAATATTACGTTGGGATGAGCTAAAATAGGAATCTTTTATACACTGGGTAACCTGAATATCAATAAATAAATACGCCGGTTTGGTTGGCGCAGTGGTAAAGACCACATGACCGTCCACCTACTGTTGCGACAGTTGCGGGTTCGAATCCTGCTGGGCATGGTCGTAAATTCGCGTTTGTGATTGTCCTAGACAAGAGTGCAAAATAAGGATAATGATCCAAGTCACGCCAGTGGACAAGACCGGATGTCTTCTGGGATGATTTCTAAGTTGATCACTCGCCAGTCGGTAGGCTTAATGCCCAGGACTGTGAATCGGAACCCTCATTAAGCTGTAGGTCCAGTCCATATAAACTCTCGTTGGTAAAAGGCATTCTTATAGGGTTAAAATATAAATAAATGTGCAAGAGACAAATTTGAAACTTTGAAACTAATATTTCATAGATTTGTAGTAATTTGTACAATATTTTTATTATATTTTAAAGTCTCCTTTTTACCAACTAGGTTTTATCTGGATTGGACTTACTACTTAACGTCCGATCCGAATCACTGTCTCGGATTAAGCTTAAAGACTGGTGAACGACAAACTTATTGACCATCCTAGAAGACATTCGGTCTTACCCAGCCTGGTTATCGGCTATATTAGGATGCTTTTTCGTGTTGGATTTTACACTCTTGGCTTTTGGATAATCATAATTATAAATAGTTACAAATATATATTTACAACGACGTCTAAGTAGGCTTCGAAGACTTTCCCAGCTTTAGCCAAATTGGGTGTAGTCTTCAGTTTTAGAAAATACGATTTTTTGTTTTTTCTAAGTTTCTTTAAAGAATATATTCCCTTAAAATATTTGTACAAAAAACAGTGTTAAAACTTCAGCAATTTACAGGTTTCTGTCAAAGTATACCATTTTTTTTGAAAACATTTTCTTGTACTCGTAAGCCCGTTTTATTTTTTATTACTTCCTGCAACTTACATTTGTAAACTGAATTATTTTGTGTGTAAAATGGGCAAAAATTCACTAAAGGAGGTCTAAAAAAATTTTAAAAGATTTATTTTTCATATAAACGCAATTTTGCCCAATCCATCTACTATTAAAGCCTAATTAAATAACAGTATTTTTTTTAACCGTATGTTTCGAATGGACAATAATGGCATCACGAATGTTTCAGCCATCATATCTCTATTTTTAAATTTTATTCCACCAAAGTATACATGTTCATAAAATTTATTTTTTTTAGAAAATCCATGATAATAACATTTTAAATTAAAAAATATCATCTCATCAAAAATAAGTAAAAAAGGTTGATAAAATATTCTCCACTTTATTCTTTTGTTTGAAAGAAGTATGCAACATAATTATAACTATAATCTATTCAAAGTTTTTTTAGTAATGCGTCATGGATATTTGTGACGTCGAAACATTGCAATGTTGCCACATCAACTCTGAGTTTTAGTTCAGTTTGGGTTTGACATACAAGAAAATTCTATTCTAAATAAAATTATTGAACAAAAATGTTATCAAATATAAATTATTTTAATAATAAGATAACTATCTGAGAAATTTAACAGATAATAAAGAAATTGATTACTCACTCTGGAAAGCCACAACATATCTATAGCGCTCATATCTACACAGTCCACCTATAAGAGACCTATGTGGGAATTGGGCATGTAACAATCACCAAAAAGCAGGAGCATTTGTTCAATATCTTGAAAAAACTTTCAAACCAAACGAAGCTAATATTGAACATAATTTTCCGGACATAGAAGCTGAAAATCCAAAGAGCTGACCAAAGTTATTAAAACTGACATTAACCCTAGGAAATCACCAGGCTACGATTTAATAACAGAAGAATTACTGCAAAAACTACCAGGAAAGGAAATTATAAAACTAATCAACTTGATCAATACAGCATTTAGATTAAAACATGCCCCAGGCATTTGGAAGATGGCCGAAATAATAATGATCCCAAAACCTGGGAAGACACCAAACGAAATAAAAGCCTATAGACCTATATGACAGCTGCCAGTAATATCTAAGATTATTGAAAAACTCCTTAAAAAGAATAAAACCGATCATAGAGAGAAGAAAACCTAATACCAACACCCAACCTACAAAAGTAAAAAAGTATGCTGAGCTATATTCTTAAATGTAGGACAAGCCTTCGATAAGGTTTGGCATGAAGGCCTTGTTCATAAACTACAGAAAATGCTACCAAAACAACACACCGAACTATTAAAATCATACATTACAACCAGAATGTTTAGAGTCAAACAAGAAGAAGCTTACTCTACAATAAAAGAAGCTAAAGCAGGTGTACCACAAGGAAGTGTACTGGGAACAATGCTCTTTCTACTCGACATTTGTGGTATACCACAAATAGAGAATATTACGATGACTACATTTGCTGATGATACTGCGATTATAGCTGTCGGAGACATTAGTGAAGAAGCCTCACTAAAATTACAACAGGCAAATGACAATATAAATAATTGGACACAAGCTTGGAAAATAAGAATTAATGAAAGTAAATCTATACATGTGCAGTTCATCTATAAACAGACCGTACAAACACCAATAACATTAAATAATACTATCATTCCATATAGCAACAACGCTGAATATCTCGGAATTAATCTTGATGCAAAACTTCGCTGGAAGGAACATATTAAGAAGAAAAAAAAAACTGGAATTGAAATATCCGCTAATTGGACTGTACTGGCTAATTGGAAGATAATCACAATTATTAGTTCATAATAAATTGCTATTATATAAGCAAATACTGAAACCTATATGGACATACGGAATTCAATTATGGCGATGTTCTGCAAAGAGTAACATAAATAAAATACACATTTTTCAGAACAAAGTACTGAGAGGTATTGTGGGCGTACCCAAATACTATAGGTCTGATTACCTACATCGAGACATTCAGATATTAAGTCAGTCAAGAAATCATGATAATTGCAAGGGGGCATCAGGAAATAATATTGAAATATTGCAGCTTTTGGATACCACCAGACCAGGACATAGACTCAAAAGAATCAAACCATCTGATCTTGTGTAGTGTTGTGTAGTGAGGTGCATATAATAAAAAATACAGCAGTGACATATATAAACATTGTTTCACCAGAGAATGAGATAGGGCCGATGGGTCCTCCTAGTTACATACCTAGATTTAAGTTATCATAAAAACATCTTGTAGGTTAGATGGAAACGAGTAGAACAATGTAATAATTAAATAATAAAAAAATCAAATATTTTAACGATTTGTTATAATAAATTAACATATCAAATGTAATTTAATTTTATAAAACATTTTTTAAACTGATTTAATTTATAAATCTTAACCGCTTGCTTGTTCAAGGATAATTTATTCAACCATATCATAGGTTTAATTATTTTTATCAAGGAAACTAATTATAAATTTTTCTCTTACCTAGTATATCTCTTTGGGGTAACCATTTCGATATCATTAAGTTCTGTGATGTCACCAAGTCGTCATTATCTAACTTCCATATAACTTTTTGTTTCAAATTGTTGAAAACCTTCAACATTGCATTGAGGAGTTCTTTGGGGATTCCAGTTGTTTTTATGTTCGATCCCATGCTAATGTATATGGCGCCATCTGTGGCCGAATCCAGGAATCGTTGTATGTTTTCAGGAAGTTTATATGTTTTTATGTGTAATCCGGCTATTTCTATAATTGACGGTACCACTGCGGTGGCTTCAGTTGTGCTTACATGAGAACATGTCAACATTATGCTGGCATTATACATAATTTCGTTTAAATCGTATTTTTTAGGAAAATACTGATCAACTAACGACTGATGCCATGCTGTTTGGTAAAAATATCTGTAGTAACGGTCGTACCATAGTGATATTGTATTTCTGAATCGCTCGTAGAAACTCATCGATGTGGTATATCCCGAATTTGTTGTTGGTAAGTAAGATGACAAAAAAGGGTTTCCAATTAGGTGAGAATTCCATTCCGAAACCCCCATCGAATTGAACAAGACCAAATGAGCGTTAAAATGTTTGGCAAAAGCTAAATGCGCTTCGTTTAAGAACGTCTCGACGATGACTAGGTCAAATTCCTGTTTCGAATTGATGAGTGCTTGGACATTGGGATCGCTGAGAATCCTTTTCGCACAAAAGAATCCTATATCATGAAGTGAGGCAAGATTTTCAAAGATACTCATATCCTGAAGCGTGAAAAGACTATCTGTAACATAAAATAATTTTCGACTATAATGTATTAAATTAATCATGTTGTTCTCAAAATAGAGTAAAAAATTAATTAAAAAAATTATATATTATTAAAATTTGTTTTTACAGCATTTTCAATATAAAATCAGAAATGTATTTTATATATAACATTAATTAAAATAGTAATTGTCCGTGTATTAAAATATATGCAAACTATCTCAAAAACTAATACACACTTACATTTTTTAAATTGCATTTATTAAAATCTAATTTCGATTCACTTACTTACTCAATAATCAACAAAATATTAATACGTGTACATCACTACGCCATTGAATTAAAATTCTATGAAACTATTTTATAACTGTTAATATTTAATGCAGAATATATTGAATATATGAATTATATCGATACAAGAGTCAGTCTAGAAAAGAAGAAAATGTATAAAAGAGCATAGAGGTAAATAAAGCTTCTCTTTTGTCTCAAAGCCATAAGTGGTGTTATTAATTCCTTCCCGTCCCTAATCCGTGTATAAGTTTTAGCCAAGCAATAAAAATTAGAAACATGGAAAGCAACAGAATTATCGGTAGGATAAAAAAGGCATTGAAATCAAGAATTATTCGGGTAAACTATATGTAAGAAATTCATCAAAATATTGGCACATAAGATTCAATGAAATGACGAAGAAGTCGCAATAGGAGAGATAAGAATATGACTATTGTTTATTTACAAAATGTAGTAATTATTCAGTAGTACTCAATGCTGATCCCTTAATAAAAGGACACGAAGAGCAAACAGTGGGTTTAATGGAAAGTTTAAAATTAAATAACTTAATTTAATAATGTTTTAATCACTCAATCTCCATTCTAATATCGTTGCGAATATAAAAAACAAACACTCACTTAAATTTAAGGAATACTATCCTTTATTCCCGCTGGGTTTGTTTATATATTGGGCGTCACTGATCTGACGGAAGCTAGATTGGGGCGTTTTTCATTTTATTACAATATATTTATTTGAAACGCATAATACACAAATATATTAGGCCTAAAAATTTTTTCTCACCAAATTTTACGTTTCCAGGGGCCCTTTCCAGGCAACATTTTGGCTAAGCACTTTCGCGCACTATATATATATATATATATATATATATATATATATATATATTAATTGTGCATTGAGTCACTCATGGTAATATGAAAATAAATATAGTGTAAAGGCAACACACATTGATGGAAAAAGGTAAACGTGGGAATAACTATTGATTAGGTTTTGTTAGAGATAACATCACTACATAGTATAAAACGAAGTCGCATTTTCTGTCCCTATATCCCTATGTGCGCTTAAATCTTTAAAACTACGCAACGGATTTTGATGCGGTTTCTTTCAATAGATAGAGTGATTCAAGAGGAAGGTTTATATGTATAATACATGCATAATATACTAAGGTAACATTGCTAGTTTTAGAGGTTTCTAACGTGATGTCGTAAATTAACCTATTTTTTTAGGCTTATTTAGCAATTAGCAAAAACGCTGCCTAACCCTACGAGTTAGATCAAATTAATATACTACAGTATTGTACACCATAAAAAGGTCTACAAAAAAGTCCGCGATGGTATATGTTTATCTTTTAGGGATAACCCACATTAACCATTTTTATTGTTTACTCTTTACGTGAGAAAATGGCTTATTTACGAAGCTATTTTAAGCAATACGGCATTAATCCTTATCGAATTAAGTACCTTAAATACAGTGTGCAATTAATATAGATAAATATGGTTCCTTACAGCATGTAAATTAAACAAATATTTTCGGAGATATTACAAATTTAAAATTTGCGTTTAAAAATGTGTAATGTAATAAAAATTGTATGAATTTAGATATTCCAAAGATAGCAGGAAATCTTCATAGTAAGTATACGGGAAGAGGAATTGTTTTACTCCAAATTTAATGCGTGCAGCCTTGGCCTGGGCAGTAATGAATGAACCAAAAATACTGGATCGATTTTAATCATGTTTTCATTGAGTGACATAGGCATATATATTTTATGCCCGTGCAAAGTCGGAGCGGGCCGCTATGTTTTTATATACAACGTTCATATTTTTTCTGTAGTGTATTTAATTTAGTATCAGCATTGCACCCGTGCGAAGCCGGGGCGGGTCGCTAGTTTATCAATAATTCATTGCAGACATAACTGTATGTCATGAAGAACTACTTCATGTTGAAAACAGGAGTATAAATGAAAAGTCCAAGGGTGACTACCATGGAGAAATGAACCATATGAGTGAGGGTCACTATTTATCCCGAAAGATAAATCGTGACCCTCGTGTAATAACGCTAGACCGAATGTTGCAAAACCGGTGCAAACATATTTGGAAATATTAAAAAAAAGAAATTCTACCTTCTAATTACTACTTCTTCCGATATATAGGTCGCGACCTGTCAGAGGAGCTCTTCACTTCTTGTTCGTATTAGTCTTATCTCTCGAGTTGGAATCCATAAATTGTCCCAAAGATAATAAACAGTATAACAACAGCCATAACTTACCCGATTGGTCCCCATCAAAACTTAAGTCCACTTTAATATTTCGCAAATTTTTAACACCCCTAGTTTCGAAACCGCTTATTACAGTCACATCATGTCCGCGTTCCGCCAAACGAATCATCATAGGTTCCGACAAAATGTACTGGCTCCGTCCAGGCCCCGGAAAAACACCCAGTATTCTCGAACATTCTATTATTTCACTATAAAATAGTAAAATATTTACGAATAAGTACAGCAACTTGCTTCCCATCATGATGAATGTAACAACTTTCAATCACTCTAGAAGGAATGGCCTTACTTGACCTTCATTTATATGAATTGGCTAATAGAAAATTCCCAATGAAATATCAACGGTTTTGATGCAACTACCTTATTGTTGGCGGTATTTATTACTCAGTTTAATAGATTTTGAAAATCATTTGAATTTGCATAAAAAAAACAGGTTTAGTTGTTTTACACAACACATTTTAATTATTATTGTATTATTTGTGATGCTGAACAAGTATAATATATGACCTTATATTTAAAAAATTAAATATATGTTTGTAATTAAACAACAGTATTTAAAATGTTTCAAATTAATTAGTTAAAAAATAGATTGAACAAAAAAATTAATTGATTTTTAGTGGTTTTTTTCAGGACAGCAGTATATATAAAAAAACTATTAATTAATTAAAAAACTGTTTTATTTTATGGAAAGAAGAGTATACAAAGCGACACTAAGGGTTCTTCTTTTTTAGAAAACAGACCAACCCCTTTTACTTGTTCAGCTTTTAAAGTTTTTACAGTAAATTAATTGTTACTGTTTTCTCATTTTGTAACTGTCTTTTCATCTTATATTGAACTTTATTATGAATTATCTGCATTTTGTCAAGAAAGGCATTATTTTTGGAAAAAAATAAGTCTAGTTTGAAAGTTTTGGCACAGCATGTGTGAACCTTTCTTGAGTTTTCTATACTTCTAAATCTTTACATTATCTCGAATGACAAGGTTTTTGTTCTTCTAGAAATGACTTTCATTGACTATATGCTGTAATCAGAGCTTACGAATCATCATGATCATTATAATGTTAACAACTTCTAGTTGATCGACTGTAGCTTTATCCCCTTTCCGTCCTAATTTTTAGTAGCTCATATCCAGTTATGCTGTCATAGGACGTGACATTTATCTAAAGTTCTCTATACTTCTCAATCTTTACGCTCTCATAGGACGTGAAATTTATAATTTTTTACATAATTTTGTAATATCCCTTTAAACAATAAAGGAAGACGAGAAAGAGTTAAGTAAAGGCTAGATAGCGGCATTCAGTGGAAATATTATCATTAAGATTTTCATTGCAAGAAAAATTAGTTTACAATTTAAAAAGTTGCTAAAGGTGTTGTGCTTAATGGACTATCCCATATTTTTAAATAAGTCAAAAGTTACCTGAATTATCTATGAAATAATACTATTCGCCAACAAATGGTTATAGATAAAACGAATTAAAACATGTTTCATTAAATAATCAAATTTACAGCGTTATTAATTTCCTTAAGGTCCTAAAAGTCCGAAGTTGGGTTTCCCAGGTATTTTACAGTAATTTGAAATATTATCGGCCTTGCGCAGCCGCCAATTTGCCATAAAAAATTATATAATAATACAAGACCAAGTAAATGGCTATTGATTATTATTGAAAACAATCTAATAAAAATGACGTGAGAGCTGTATCAAAAGCAATTAATATACTTTATAATTTTATATAGAACACCATACAATATAAATTGAACCAATAATTGTCCATGATAAAAAAATGTTCGATTCTGAGAACTAAACATGACCAATATACAAAATTTATTACTGTTTTCTCAAAAGTATACAACGGTAAAGATATGGATAAATACCTAGGCTATGTTTTTCACGAGGTTTCAGGTCAACTGTTTATAGTTTAATTATATAACGCTAACAATGATGTTAAATAATTTCAACAAGACGGTAAAGTCGTTGAAACAATTCGGACAGTACAGAACTTGACATATTTCCTTGCGCATCGTTGATCCTTAATAGTGACACTCACTGTGGTCCTTCAAATCCTTCATCTAGCATTATCACTTGTTTTATTATTATGCATTTAAATGTTGTAATGCAAAAGATGCATTTGTTCTCTGTTGTTTTGCAAATTTAATCACCATCAGAACCAAGAGCAGTTAAATTAATGAAATTCGCTTTGGTGGAAATTCGCTCACACCCTGAATTCGGATAATTATGTAAAGAATCCACGGACTAGAGGTATTTTCCAACATAGATGTTTTCTAATTTCGCTTTCACACAGCTAGGGCCTTTAAGTTTGAGTTTCAGTTTGAGCAGCAGTATTACAGCAGCACAGATAATACTAACGAACCAAGCTTATTTTGATATACATTCGTCTGTTCATATTACTTTTTGCTTAAGTTATGAAACGGGTAAAGTATAAAACTATTTTATTTTAACAAAAAAAAATCGTAACTTGTTGGGTTGGCAATACTGCTGAAACAACCCTAATTTAACATAAATAAAACTTTTATAACGTAAACACCGTAAAACATATAGTACTATTACACTGATTAATTTCAATAAAACCGTTATCATTTATATTGGCGTTGAGTTGCTTCGAGTATTCCTTGAAAGAAGCCGAAATAATACACAAGCTAGATTACATCAGTTCATTTTTGAAACTCTTAATTATGAAAAAATATGTCTGTACCCAGTTATTCTTTTTACCGGTTCCCATTTTATTAACTTAGACAGACTGACTTCTGTTGAGGCTAAACTTGTATCCATATTTTTATTCCCAAACGGCACTGCAAAAAGATCTGTAAATAGGGATAAGTTAGGTATTTTACATCTATTATACATAGTAAGCATATTGAAGGACTGATTATTTAAATTACAAGTAGGAACTGCATATTTCTTAAACAATGGTGTTCAGCATTTGGTTTTAGTCAGCCTCTCTAACTACGAACCTATTAGTATTAATTTATATACTTAGTTTTTTGTCACAGGTTAGTATACCTCGGAAATTAATGAATTCCATTCGACACAACATATAGGTATATAAGCGAAATTCTAAGACAATACCACCTAAACGTTAATCTAAAGAAATGCTACCTCTACAGAAAGTATTTAAACATTTTAGGAAATACTACAGGATATATCTAATTGCCAAAATCCTATAAAAATTAGTATTTTTTTCAATCGAATAAAGAGAAATTTGGCTACTGCAGCAATATATTTGAAAATTAATTACGACAACTTTGTCATTTATTTTGTTTGTACTTATAACAGTCTAGGGACAAAACAAAACAAATTAAACTCTGTTTCACATGCGCCCTTTTAAGATCTTCTGTATGGTCTATATTTTGTGGTAAAGATATCACTTATCATATCGCATCACTAGACAATACTCTCATTTGTTTGTCGTGCTATTTAATACTTCCTTTATTCTGAATTCGTCCCTGGTATTCTTATTTAGTTAAATCTAAATATTTTTCCTTCCACCACATCTTGCATTGGTTCACCTTTATTCGGAGGAAAACAAAAACATCGAAAAACTTTTATATAATATTTATTTTGTTTTAAATTTGATATTATAACACACCAAACTGTATTACAACTTATCATGCCTCAGATTATTGTTGGCTTCATTTATACATATGTATTGTTAGATTATATCTTATATACATTAACATTCAAATAATCAACAAAACATACGAACATTTAACGTAACATTTATCACAAAATTGAGTTCTCTAGAATTATCATTATTTTAATATTAAAGCATTAGATCCTTTACACATTTCCAATTATTATTTACATTCATGGGCTATTATACATGTTAAATGCGAACTGACCTTGTTATTAAATAGATCTAATATCTATGGGCTAAACTGTTTCTTAGGATTATTAATATCGAGGCCAGTCCCTGTCTAAAGGGTATATATTCCAGACAAGCTAATATATTTATTATAGAAGGAAGATCATTAATATAGTTTATATATTCGACAACAACGTAGATTGTATATTTACATGGACTTAACGTGCTATATTCAACGTGCAGAGTTTCTTTTTTATTAAAGATCTAGAGTTCTTACCGCACCTTGCGATTCGCTTAGAATATCTAAAGAAATAGAATTTGGCTTCACTTGCTATATACGGATATATTAGGCTCAATGATATATCGTATACGCTGAAGTCTGTGGAGATTTGCCATCATTAAAAATGTCGCATGATGCTCAAGTAGCTCAGTATCAGCGACCATGCGACATTCCTGATAGTAAGAAATCTGTATATAAATGTAATGTGTCGAGTTATGTCAAACAAAAACGTACTTTATTACACTTAATAGTACCAACAGTTTATGCATTATTCTATTGTGTCCTATGGACTGATATAATTTGTACAGGCTCTATATACAGTAAATATCGCAATATTAATCCTCATAAATTATATTGAGGTAGTTAAATAACCCAAGCATTGGAACAAAATAATTAATCTTCTTCGTATAGCCTGGGTATATGATTATTGACTAATTAACTAAAGATAAAATATCAAATATTACCGCTTAATATTTTTTCAACAATTTAATTCCTTATATATTTTTACATATTGTGATGGGTTCATGTATAAGATTGTGTCTTGCACCTAGGTTAACCAACTTAGTGTTATCAATACTATTTACGGTATATTGTTTTTTATATAGTATACACTAACATAAATAAATAAATTGTTATCCTTCATGATATAATTATTTTTCATGTTATTTGATTTGGGCAAAAGGCTTTCTCATTCTCTCGTAGAGGAACATTGAACTATCCCAAATATTAATAATATAAAGAAGACTAAGCTCAAAGTGTTTTTGCAGACTTTCGAAAACTTATCTCTGTTGATTCTGATATAGATAAGAACTATACATACAATCTATCGCTAAGAAAACTGATTTCTGATATACAAGGCCTTGTTTTTTTCTTAACAAAATTGTTACAATAATCCGGACACCCTTTACTTGTCACTGCTTTTTTGAATGCTTTTCTACATCACGGCATTTAGATTTTCATCGTCTTTTGTGAGAAGTTGTTATTTGAAATTGCAATATCAGCAGTATTATCTTTTTTCTTTTTTGTTAACTACCATAACATTAGGTCTGTTATGGGCGACACGCTCATCTGTAAGCACTGTAAGTTTCCTGTACAATTTTTTTTCTGGGGTAGTTTTTTTAGTAATGAGAATAAAACTTTATTAAAAAATTTTATTATATTAAATTATAATTTAATATTTATATTAAATATTATATTAAATTTATAATGGAAATATTAAAGCCATAACAATTGCCAAGAAAAGTGCAACTATCATGCATCACTTCATACAAAAATAATGTGATGATTTACATTGTTTTAGAATCATTTTATTTAAAATATAAAGCTAATTTCATTTCACCAGAAATTTTGATGGTGAAAAGTATTTTTGAAACGTAAATGTCATAATATTATATTTCAGACAAAATACTACATGATAATAGTGACCTTAACAGTGAAGCAAAGTTAGTGGATTGGTTATGATAATCAATGGCCTGGAAATAAGTTAGAGTCTTTATGATGGATATATTAATAAAACATACAAATGAGCATCTATTTCTATTCAATCGATTTAGAATAAAGTGTGGGGAAAGATAGTTGGCATTTGGAGACCAAGAATCTTGGAAAAAATGATGTGGGAGCTGAGTTAAAGTAATTAAACTTCAACGTTGATCTACTTTATTAGTGCAGCAAGACCAAAAGATTATATATTTGAAAAAGACGTATTTTTGAGTTAAAAGAGTCAGCCAAATAGAATGAGACACAAAATAACATACAAGTTGGTTAGTTGGTCGTGTTATTTACATATATGGACAAAGTGGTTTTAATTGAACATCTTTGGGTGTTCTCAAAATAATGGATGAATTAAGATGTTAAGATTGTTTTTTGAATTGCATTGCCACTCAACGTATGAGCTAGATTAGGTCCTCAGGGGCTGCTGGTTGTTTCCTACGTCTAGTAAAGCACAAAATAATGTTTCAGGGAAAGAAGTTTTGCTTAAATGAAGAAGTGATTGTCGAAATTGAAGCATATTTTGATAACTAAGACAAAATGGTTCTCTAAAAAGGTACAAAATACATTAGAATAGTGTTCAGGCGCTGAATGTGTTGCTCTTGATAGATGGTAATTTAATCTTGATGAATTTTGAAAGAATGTTGTTTAAAGTTGTTATTTTATTGGCATATTAAGTTCTAGTATACACTAATATGGGAAATGCAAAATGGAAAATATATAAAATAGATGTCTTAAATGTTTACGTTAATAGATGATCTGAAGTAGTCAATGAAGGTAAGAGGGTCGTTAGAAGATGAGGCTGGATATAAATTAGCCGAACTGGATTAAAAGTTGATGTTCTTATTCAAGCTGATGGAGAGCTTAATGAAGATATACTCGGTTAAGACATATTTAAAGGGATTTGTAAAGAAGAAAAAATAAATTAAAAATTGTTGGATGGGGGGTTGCAAGCGGTGTTGGATGGAAAAATGTAGTTACTGCAGATGAAAGTTCATTTACCGATGGAACCTTATGAATCCAATTTTGCCAAAAAGTGTTTCTTCTGAGTAAGTTAATTTCTTGAAGTATGTATTTAATTTACATCAGCTGGTTTATCTCCAAGAAGAAATGCTATATGCTCCACTGATTGATACAAATTTGATTAATATGATACTTGTGATATCTGCAGAGCGTGAAATATCAGGGCCCATTGCATTGTGATCTCTTATTCTTTAAATAAAATTGTTTGGTAAAATAATCAAGTCTTTGTTTGCAAATAGTGGTAAGTGTCCTTTTCGTCTTTCTTTTCTTTTATTGTTAGGGCCTATTGCCAGTATCGTTGACCTTGTGACCTCTTAATCTTGAAACAAAATTGTTTTTGTAAAAACTAAAATGCGAGTCTTCTTGATGGTAAATTTTAAGAAAGAGATTAGTAAAATTATTTTAAGCGTTTGAGGACTGGAGAGAAAATATTTGTCGACTGGTGGGTTAGACAAGCAAGGAATTTTGTGTAATATTCATTGGATAACACTCAATCATACATAAATCCATCACTTCATTTTAATTAATTTTTTTGATATTCTATAAGTAAACTTTGGGGGCCTCTTGTAGAATTTTCATTTTGCTGTTAACCTATTTTTGGGTCTTTTTTCAAAATATTACTTGAGTTGAATCAATGATAATAAACCGAAATATCAACAAATATTTGGCGATACAGTGAACATATTTTTATTATTTATTAACAGTGTCATCACTATGTTATGGAAAGACGATGTAGCGACCGCGCTATTGTAGAGCTAGCGGTGTTCTAACTAATTTATTATAGCTATTTATAAAATATTATAAAGGATTTTTATAAAAAGCATCTTGTTCGTTATCACTAAAACTATACAACATTATAAACATTCACAATTAGTTTTTTTTCTTACCTATATATGTTTGTTCGATAAAGACCCCGAATTATATTTAGAGCTTCTATTATTGACGATACAATAATGATATGATTTAAATACCCACAGATCAGAGTTCAGCTGATATTAAAGAGATTTAGGTTCGCTTATCTTAAATAGATCGTCCAAATATAACTCGACGTTGTTCTGGATTATTCTTCGAATAAGTTCATGGAGGGGGTCGCCCTCGACAATTTCAAAATACCTCATCTTCGTCTAAATTACATCGATGTTTGGGTGAAATGTGGGTGTGTTGAGGGTTATTTTTGATATTCTCGAGGGTTTACTATTAAAATCTAAAAAATTTTCCTTAAATGTAAGACATTTTTTCGACAAAGTTGTCGTTAATAGTAGATATGTTCCTAGTTCTAACTTATATATCAAGTATGTTTGGAGACAATTATTTATGGGGACAATTTCCGGTTTTATTTTTTAGAATGTTGTTGCGTTGCTAAGTTATAAATATAAATGTTGAAATATCTAGTGAAAGCCAGGTTTACAATATTTTATAAAAGCTGAAAATATGTCTATAGAAATACACTATTACGGACAATCGGATATAGTGCCTTGTCAATCTCGTAATATATATTAAAGAAGTACAAACATTTTACTCAAAATTATCGTGCTATAACGCGTATTTGATATTAATTATGAAGGGGAAATTTGATTTACGCCTTCAACTGATAGATATTTTCTATGATGGAAATCTCTTAGACACCCTCAAAAAATAAATTAAATTTTGACTATATCTATGCATATTTAATAAAATATGAATCCAAAGAGGACTGATATAGTTGGTATGACCACAGAGATAAGACAAATGTAGTTATACTTCGACTATTTTCCAACATTTTCATTTTACAACACGTCTTGTTAAAATGCAGATGTAAAAAGATAAGATATTCAGCTGTATTATACATTAATAATATCTGAATTTTCAGTAAATAACAATTTATTTTATAGTCATTATCCTAGTGAACAGTTTTTCGTCTCCATACATCTGCATACAAATGTAAAAATTGACGAATTTTAATTAATTTACATTTTAGCAAAGATCCTCAAACTTGTAATTTATGGTTTTTTTAAATTCATTTTATGGTGCATAAATAAAATCGTTTTATATATTGATGTGAGTAAAATTTTAACTTATCTTTTGTTATTTTTTTATTTACTATTTATTATACAATTTCTGGCTAGGAGATGGAGATTTTAATCTACTAGAAACATTTTTCATTTTACTTTACCAACACTATCTCTGAAATACCATCTACTGGTTTATCTTTATTACATCTTTTAATAAATCATCAGTGCCTTGAATTAAGCAGTTGGACTCTTCAGAATCATACCTAACCAACACTTTTCTTTTCTAGCGTGTCCAACTGCATTATCGGTTTACGTGTTTGTCTATTTTTGTTGTCTACCTACTTGATTAGAGGTAGACAAATAACTTGTAATGGACAAGAATTTCATAAATAGTTGCAAGGTAACCAATATGAGTGCCTAGGGCACATAATTAGCTAGCGGTCGTAGGTACAGTATGGCAACAGTTTACTTAAAACGATTTTATAAATACACTTAAAATTTATTTTAATTTAAAATATCTATAATATATATTATCGAAAATTAATTTATTATATCAGAGTGCTGAAAATGGCCCGAGACTGAAAAGTCCCCGGCCATACATAGTTGGCGCTTGTTTTATTCCATTCCACTAACCTTCAAAAGAAAGCTGTTAAAATTTAATGATATTATACTCATAAGTTTGTGAGTTATTTTACTAACATTGACACTAGTTTTATTATCTTCAAAACGATGGATCAAAAACAATTTCGTGTTTTACGCTTGTTGATCGGAAAAATATCGCTCAAACGAATCAAAAGTGTTATAAGTGCTCCGCTCCATAAGAGAGAACAATAAAACGTTGGTTTTATGACTTCAATTATGATCGTAGAAACAACGATTATGCAGAACGCAGTGGACGTCCAAATGAGGTGGTAACACCAGAAATCAAAAAATCCACAAATTCGTTTTGATTAACCAAAAGTTACGTGAGTTAGCTAACATTGTAAAGATATCAAAAGAACGTGTTGGTTTTATATTGATGAGCATTTGACTATGAGAAAGCATTGTTCAAGTGGGTGCTGCGTTGGCTCACTGTTAATCAGAAACAATTGAATTGCTCCCACATCCACCGTATTCGCCAGATGTAGCTCCTAGCGACTACTGGCTATTCACAGACCTCAAAAAATAGTTACCTGTAAGAAATTTCGCTCGAGGTTATCGCTGAAACTAAGGTATATTTTGAGGTAAAAGATAAATCGTTCTAGGAAAGTGATATTAAAATGCTAGAGCGGCGCTGGAATTATTGTGTGGTTCTTGATGGAGATTACCTTGATGAATAAAGCCAATTTTGACAGATGATCATTTGGTTTGGTTTAGTAAAATAACTGCTATTCAATTATCCTGCTTTAATTTGATAAATGGTGACGGTTTCTTATAGGTTATCGCTGAAACTAAGGTATATTTTGAGGTAAAAGATAAATCGTTCCAGGAAAGTGATATTAAAATGTTAGAGTGGCGCTGGAATTATTGTGTGGCTCTTGATGGAGATTACCTTGATGAATAAAGCCAATTTTGACAGATGATCATTTGGTTTGGTTTGGTAAAATAACTGCTATTCAATTATCCTTCTTTAATTTGATAAATGGGGACGGTTTCTTGAGAAGTTTGTTTTAGTACAATTTTCTGACTGGTACTAATTCTGGTCTTCTAGCTTCCGAATCAGACTATTCGATGATCAGATGGGATATAACTGATGTGTTTGGAGATAATTTTTTAGTGATAGTATTATTTTGTTGATTTTCGTTACGGTTATGATTGTTTCAGAATTGTAAATGATTTGTAGCATTCTCTGTTAAAACCACTTTCCGCGTATTCCTTTTTAAAACTTAAGTTAGTACCATTTCTTTTTTAAATTTGGACTAAATTTATTTCATATTTTTATGAAATTAACAAAAGGAATACTTGGATGATTAATAGCTAAACTTATTCTGAGACTGTCATCTAATATCTGTCACATTAGAATGTGAAAGGTACATAACAAAACAAGTTTACACTAATTAAAAATTAAAAATATTACAATGTCTCTTTGCTTATATTTGTAATTTGCTTATTATGGTTGTATTTTGGTACTTGTTCTTCAGTTGTTTATAATTCTGGAAATTTGGGGAAGAATTAACAGAGCACTAGTTTTAAATCATAATGAGTATGACAAAATAAGAACGACACTAATAACTACAAGAAAGCCAGTAATTTAGCATCTATATCACAGTTATTATAATTACAGACAACTTAGAATTAAATAGATTTTTGTTTCTATATATATTAAAATTTAGATTACTTAAGTTCAAAACAAAGTATCTAGTATAGAATAAGGAATATTGGTATAAATATGAGTTATTCCAATAAATTAACGATGTTTGACTGTTTTTTTCAATCACTATCTTAAAATTTTCCTCTTAACAAAGTTGCTATCAAAACGGTAAATTAAATTAAAGGAATCAGAGGTGACACACATAGATTTCACAAACAAGAGAATCACGCCACAATGTCTCTTCATTAATGGTATGTAACTTCCATATAACAACCCTACAAAACGCCTTAACATAACCATGGATGTCAAACTCAGATGGAAAGGGGATATACAAAAGAAAAACGATGAATTCAACATTAAGTCCAGGAAAATTTATTGGTTGTTTGGTATAAATTTTGAGTTATCAATTTACAAGCTTATTTTATATACAAAATACTAAGACCAATATGGCGCTGAGGAATTCTCCAAGTGACTAAAAAGTTCCAAAAGAAAGTGCTAAAGTGCATTGTGAATGCGCTCTAGTATATGCGCGTTTGTAACCTTTATTGTGACCTTAAATTTGAGATAGTCATGGACACTGTCAAAATAATTGCCGATTCCCATCAAGGAAGATTCCAGACTTCTAAAGATGGATAACGTAAGACATCTTGCTATGACTGAATACTAAGTAATTTAGTGGAAAATATCTTAGTTGTAGCTATTTGTTAATATGTTAATATAGAGAAAAATTTGTCATTCGTTCTATACTAGATTTAATAAATAAATAAAAAATGTTATAAAATACTAATACTTGAGTAATTGTCTTGCCTCTGTTTCAGTTCAGGTAGTGAAATAATGTTTGATTCAATTTATTTATATTCGAAATTAACTAAATAATTTTATGTAAATAATGAAAAGTCAATTAATTTTTCATTAAAAGGTTGTATTAATCACACCACTCTACGAAAAAATTTTCGTTTTTCGTTCTAAAGTTTATTTTATGATTTTCCGCTTAGTTATGAACAAAAACGAAAGAAAATACCTTTTTTCGCTATTAAGTTTGCCTTTGTAATAGTGTATAGTAATAATACTCATATTTGATTTTTTTTTATAAATTTTAATTATTTTTAATACATATAAAAATACCGCGCGACCAGAGTGGGGTTTAAACGTGATAAACTACGATCACAAATCTAGAATATCTTAAAATGTCGTCGCGAAAATGTAAAGATGATGCTGATGCATTTTGTTATATATGTGGGCAATTTATTAAATTTCGAGACCTAAAATACGAATTAAATACATCTCATGTTCCCTGTGAAGCCTACGAAGCATATTTTAATGTTCTGAATCAAGACAAGACATGGGCTCCACATGTTGTTTGTAATAATTGTCAAAGATGTTTGGAAGGTAATCAGCAAATTTTAATTAAATGTTGAATTAAATGCAATAGACATATTAAATTATATTTCTATATTTTAGGTTGGTATCGAGGGTCAATACTTGATACAATACATTGTGAATACGAGTAAAAGACGTAGAGGTAAAAATGCGAAACCTATCGAATATCCTGATCTGGAATCCTCTTCACCTTCAGTCGCACATGATCTGACACGACCAGTACCTGAGCCATCGAAAAAATTATCGCGGAAATGTAGCCGATCTCTTAGTTCTCATAAAAGTAATTCCGATAAGGAGTTTTTACCCACACCAAAACAACCAAAACACCATCTTATTACTACAGAAGATTTAATGATTTAATTAAGGTTTTAAATTTACCAAAAAGTAAAGCAGAACTTTTAGGCTCTCGCTTAAAACAGTGGAATTTGCTTGATGATGTTATACATATATGAATACAAAAAAAACATGATGGGAGACTATATTTGCGGTTTATTAAGATATAGTACTCATGAACATAAAATAAAAAGTAAAAACGTGCACTTTTAAATTATTTTTTACTTTTTTGTAAGTTATATTGATAGTAAAACTTAATAAAAATAATTAAAATGTTCAAATTTCTATCGATTATTAATGATCTTTTTCTCACATACATTTCTATAATTATTTTGATGCAGCCTGATAAAATATCGAAGTAAACATCATTATACCTCTGGTTCTTAAATTCGCTTTTATATATATTACTGTCTTATCTTTGCGTTGACATCTATAGCTAACATTTAACTATGTATGATACCGTCTATGTCATTTGAATCTACAGCTATTTGGATGCTTGGAAACAGCTTCAAATGCTCGTAACATCGGGTGCAGAATCTTTATATTATTTCCTAAATAATAAAAGAAAAGCAGGCTATATAGAATGACAATTTCCACTAGAAACATTGTGAATCTTCGAATTTGGTAATAACCTATTTTTATCTATAATAGTGTACATTAGTAGAACAATTTTTAATTTTTATAAAAACGGTAAATCTTTGGATTCCAAAGGATCTTCAGTTATAAGGTATTTTATCGATAGATCTTAGTAAATTATGTAATTTAAAACGTGCGGCAACATTCTAAAACAAACGAAACCGCACCAACATCGATACAAATAGAATATCCTTAATTTTATCTAACCTTCCCCGACCGAAAGTTCCTGGTGTGTTGCCGATGGCCACCGCACAATATCCTTTTGAAGGCCTGCCTGAATTCGGGATTGAATATCGTGTAAATTACCGGGTTCAATGTCGAGTTAAAATAGCCGAGCCACAGGGCGAAGCTCATGATGAACTCGCTAATTGTGCAGGCGTCGCCGCAGAGGGGCATCAGCAGTGCCAGGATGAAAAACGGCAGCCAGCACATGACGAAGGCCCCGGTGATTATGGCGAGCGTTTTTGCCGCCTTGCGTTCCCGCTTCGCCTCCAGGCTCTCCTTCTTGTCCCGCCTGGACGGCATGTGCTTCTCCCTCGACCCGGTGGCCGGCGAGGGGTGCTGCTGGTGGTGGTAGCTTTGGCTTTCTTTGTGCACGATCTCCTTCTGAAATTTATTCGACGTGTTATTTTTTATCTCTATTAAAAAAAAAGGTTACTTTAATTATCTTTAAGGGTCAATGTACTGTATAAATGTCGTGGATTTAGTTAAATTGAGAATATAAATTAAGCTGTTGATTATTATATAAATTAAATATTACCTTATAAAAATTATTAATATATCTTAAATATTTTTAAGCATAGACTATTTAAAATAACAGTGAATACAAGTCATCAAGATTTTTAATATAATGCCTGTCGTAATTTTTAAATTCGTTTTGGAGTCAGACAATATTTCTCTATAGTCTCATTTGGTAATAGTAAAAAAGAGATAGAATGCTAATTTTATGTCCGAATATGTAACCGAATAAGTCTAGATAGTCGTCCGATTGTCAAACGTCTGTAATATTCTACAAAATATTTATTACTAGCGACCCGCCCCGGCTTCACACGGGTGCAATGCTGATACTAAATTAAATACACTACAGAAAAAATATGAACGTTGTATATAAAAACATAGCGGCCCGCTCCGACTTTGCACGGGCATAAAATATATATGCCTATGTCACTCAATGAAAACATGATTAAAATCGATCCAGTATTTTTGGTTCATTCATTACTGCCCTTGGCCTGCACGCATTAAATTTGGAGTAAAACAATTCCTCTTCCCCTATACTTACTATGAAGATTTCCTATCTTTGGAATATCTAAATTCATACAATTTTTATTACATTACACATTTTTAAACGCAAATTTTAAATTTGTAATATCTCCGAAAATATTTGTTTAATTTACATGCTGTAAGGAACCATATTGATCTATATTAATTGCACACAGTATTTAAGGTACTTAATTCGATAAGGATTAATGCCGTATTGCTTAAAATAGCTTCGTAATTAAGCCATTTTCTCACGTAAAAAGTAAACAATAAAAATGGTTAATGTGGGTTATCCCTAAAAGATAAACATATACCATCGCGGACTTTTTTGTAGACCTTTTTATGGTGTACAATACTGTAGTACATTAATTTGATCTAACTCGTAGGGTTAGGCAGCGTTTTTGCTAATTGCTAAATAAGCTTAAAAAAATAGGTTAATTTACGACATCACGTTAGAAACCTCTAAAATTAGCAATGTTGCCTTAGTATATTATGCATGTATTATACATATAAACCTTCCTCTTGAATCCCTCTATCTGTTGAAAAAAACCGCATCAAAATCCGTTGCGTAGTTTTAAAGATTTAAGCGCACATAGGGATATAGGGACAGAAAAGCGACTTTGTTTTATACTATGTAGTGATAATAGTATTCGGTAAGCTATAGACCCTGTGCGTTCGTTTAAAATCGTTAAGAAAAGAACTATTACATTTATAGAGAAGATTTAGTGTGCCAATTCTACAAGAAAATATTCCTGAGTATAAGCCATTGCTTCAACTAACATTATGATAACAAATCTACAGTACGTCAGCCACCAGCTAGAGGTAGTCAATCCATTAATGGAGTTAGTCCGTCAATGTCCTTCCGTCCCTTGAATATACTGAGACACATGCGGAGCACAAATATGAGATTTGTTACAAAAATAGAGATCGAAGAAAATAAACACAAAGATGCAGGTTTAACTGTTGATAGGATTTTGCAGGATGCTAGAGTGGTAGAGAATAAATACTCTAAGGATAGATATGCTGACAAGAGTGGACAAATCGTTTTATAAAAACTCATAATATTAATTGTTAACGACACCCTAATGATCTAACAGCTACTACTCTAAAGGTAGAAAAGTGGAACAAAGAGCCTTTCTATTTCAAATAAAATAGGCAATCAGTATCAATAAGTTATTTTTACAACTAAATTTGTTCATTACTGGTATTAACACACGGTTAACCTCAATATAACAAATATAACAAAATTGTTCATCAACATTCTTCAATAAAATTATCACACTTTTTAATTAAAAATCAACTAACCAAGTAGTTAATTTAAAAATTTCCTTCTCTCCTTCTTCAAACACGATTAATATTCAATCACCAATCTAATACCCACTAGTAAACACGCAACACCCAATAATGAACATAGAAAAAAATTATGAAACAGCTGAAAACTTTTATTACCAGAACTCTAACCTCAACGATCTACTTCTCTTGGATGCTGCATCGTAAATGCCGACCATATGGTAAAAAAATTGATCGGCCATGAGTACACGATCATACCCGAAGGGCAATTACAATTATTCCCGAACGAACAAGGTCTGCAGACTAACGATTGCTAATTATAATAGCTACAGGTTATAAACAGGCAAACGTTGTTTTAACTCTTTGCTTGTTTTGATGCTTGATTATTACTTTGGCTGAAAATGGCCATTAGATAGTCAGAGTCCGAAATACAATACGTCTCTAATCAGTCGCTTAAAACAAGAACGAGATAATAGAGGCGACGCCTTGCAAGAAAAATGCGTTAGATACGTAAGCATTTTTACTTTTAAATACTAAGTTGAAGGAGTTTCTACTGAAAATATATTTTAGCCTGTTGCAGCTGCACGGAATACTAGTATGGGCATAATCAGTAAATTATCTCAAAAAATGAAAAACAATGTAATCTTGGATTCGCCGAAAAGAAACCGTCCAAGTGGATGGCCAATCAAGTTCAGTTTAATGTTAGCTCTATCGGAAATCAAATGTATGAAATATATAAAAACACTGAGAACAATGCATATTTTAAAAGCATGGAATAAAATCATGCATTGAAAAGAATGTGACAGTGGATTATGATTCAATGCTGACAATTAACAAGACGGGGTGAGTGGAAAAAACTAAAGGTTAGTATATAATTAATACAGAATAATTGTAGGAAGTTTATTGTAGGGTTTAAAAGATTTATGTGCATAGATATGTCTGTAATTGTTCAAAGTATATATGAGCATTTGCTTTAAATGTACGAGGGGAGAATAAATAATAACTATTTTGCATTTATGGTAAATGTGTTAGGGTGAATGCAGTGATTAAATATAATTCTGTCAAGAAAAATGTATACAGATAGTAACAAAAGAAACTAGGAAAAAATGCAGCGATGTCAGAATGATTTGACAAGAAAACAAAGCAGCGAAGTAATTAATAAATAAATGTATAATTATCAATTAGGTGTATTAAACCTTCAGGGGATACCTTAGGTAGTTTAGAAAACAGTTCAATGTAAATATAATAAAATTACGCTATCCTACAAATTATTGTGGTTCTTTAATATAATTGTATCAAAGCTAAAATAAACTAAATGTTAAAGTTAATGCGACAACATTGCGACGTTTTGGCGTCATAGACTGAGATAATATGAGTTTACTGCTACTTGATATGGACTCTATATTTATTTATGTTAAATTTGGTACTCTTAAACCAAGTATAATATTATGGTGCATGAAAATAACGAGGAAAAAAATAGCGAACCAGTGTTATTATCAAAATTAATTTAGCTTCAAAGTTTCATCCTTTTTCAAACACCCAGTAAATATTCATTATTATATGGCACGTTTAAACAATGGACGGTTAAAACTCCAGTAACATTATCTAAGCCCACGATGCAAATTCCGACGGCCGTGTCATTCGTATGGAAGTTTGACTTCCTTGTTTGTGTTGTTCTCACATATAAAGAAGCCATAATTAAATTTAATAATACGTTTTAGTGACGGTAATTGAAGTTGGACGAAAGTTGGGCGTTTCCATAGAATGATTTAGTTATCAGCGCATATTTGTTCATTGTGGAGGAATTAAATTATACAATTAAATATGCAAATACACTATTTGTCTAATAAAAATCAGAGAAATTAACGGAAATATTTTAAAAACATAGTGATGTGTGCGGTAGGACTTGAACGACACATGTACTGAAAGAAAAATATAAAGTCCCTATGAGTTAAAAGTTGATGTAGGGATCTCGAGGCATGTCGAATTTTTTTATCTCACAATAGCGGCTTACAGAATACCCAGCAATATTATCTCAGATATATAGCAATGTTATCCTAGATGGTGAACACGTGCGGGGTGCCAGCAGTGCCGACATTGATTCACTGACCATCGTTCAGTTCAGACGTGCCATCATCGACCGCCCAAGTGTCCTCTTCAGTAAACCTGCGCTGCTCCCTTTTCTTCTATTTGTATTTTATCTCATTTTATATTACATCACTAAATAACGGTCACATCATGTAACCATAACTGTTTCACTACTTCTCCATCTCCATTCACCGAGTCATAATAGGTCAATTGAAAAGTCCCCGGCTTGACACATAGATGGCACTACTAGAATTAAATCCATATGTTTTTTATTCGCGATATTTCGCTACAAGAATTGAACCACCATTGTGTTGGAAATTATTTAGACACTATGAATCTATTCTGCGAAGCAGTACAACTGTTTCGAAGGCTAATTTAAATGCTGATGTTTCATATTATTTTGTCCAACCGCTGTATATAATATTGAGAACAAATAATTTTTAAAATTAAAGCAGATTAGTAATGCAATTAGATAAAAAACTATATAATTAAATACTTTTCAATTAGATTCAAATAAATGTTTATTATAATATGGTTTCTGCTGAATATTTAACTGTGACTAGCATATTACTGCCAAACATTGCTATTTTTCACTATAATAAATCATCCATACACATAGCCAAAAAGGTCAGTCTTGGCTTGAGAGACATAAAAATCTTGAAAATATCAACAAAATCTTCCACGGCCAACACAATTGTCAGATTTCAACATAAAATAAACTTATGAGGAGTCTTAGAGTACAGAGTGAAGAGTAGATTTCCATCTCCAACATCACTGAACCAATTGGTGGATATTTCGCTACAAGAATAGGACCACCATTGTGTTGGAAATTATTCAGACACGACAAATCTTTTCTTCAAAGTAATACAGCTGTTTTAAGGGCTAATTTAAAAGCTGATGCTTTATATTATTTGGTCCATATGCTGTATATAATATTAAGAACAATTAATTTTTAAATTTAAAAACAGACTAGTAAATAGATAAAAAAGCTTTACAATTAAATACTACACTTGATAAATATATTGCCTTATTCGCAGAAAAAAATGATTCTTTTATGTTTCCTTTTTTTAAACTTGGAAAAAATCCGTACATTTTCTCAAACAAATAAATTATAAAAGCCTATTTATGAAAAAAGATTGGAATTGCCTCTACAAAACAAATTGTAATTTATTTACACGCCAAGGAACTCGAGACCTTAGTCCTGAGAGAAAAAAATATATTAAAGCCTGAAATCGACATATTTAGGGAAAAAATATATTGGGTCGGAAATAACAAAAAAAAAAGAATTAAAATCATGACGGTTTTGTTCTCATTAGGATTTAATTCGGCGTAAAACTATAAAATCCGAATATAAAAAGACCGAATCATATTTTAGAATTCATTTTCGAGAAAAATGTGTTGTTAAATTAATTCAATTTCTAAAAAAGTCTCGTTTTTTTATTGACATTGCGTGGAAATACTCACCGTGGCTATAATGACGATTGAAATATCATAATGGATTCATTACAAACCAACAAATTACTATAATTGAAAACCATCAACCTGCAAATTGTTTACAACATAATTTTGAAAATTGAATAATGTATGTCTAGAATATAATTTGTATAAACTAGGTAATAATTCAAATAATTCATGACACATGATTATCGAGTAATAGATAGAACTAAAATTATGATAGTTAATTAGGATAGAATAGTTGTGTACCTATAGTCTATACGAAATATTAATGTATTGCCTGATGCAATTTGCAAAGTCGTTCTAGATTCAGACAATATTTACATTCTCATTTTATTATAGTTAAAAAGAGAAACAATGATGTCTGATTAGTTCGAATACGTAAACGAATGAGCCTGTCAAAGTCGCCCGGTTGTCAGATGTTATAACCTTAACCTATAAACTATTGTGGCTGTATAATTAACTGTAGTTTTTAGATGTACTATAATGTTGCATTTTTGTTCAATTATTTTACTAAGATTGGAATTTTGTTGTACGTCAAAGCCAAACTGAACTAAAACTAAGAGTTGATGCGGCAACATTACGATGTTTTGACATTACAAATTTAGAAGACGTATGTGCAAATAACATTATATAGACTATATTAGGGTGAGGGATCTGTACGATCTCATAAGCAACCACATATTCACCACCAATTACAATAATGTTTTTACAAAGACATCAACAAATTAATACTTAATAGTGCCTTTAGGTGACGCTACTTTTAATCAGTAGTCTTGGGGATGGTCAAATTTAATAGTTTTAACATTTGTCTGTAATAAATAATATCAACATAAGACAAGTATTTCAGGATAAAATCCTGAGCAGTATTATAGGTGCACCCAGATATTACAGGAACAATTACTTACTCCGAGACCTTCGGATTCCCACTGTCTTATTCTGCTTCTTAGCAACCTGTTTCCTCAAAACAATAATCTATATTGTCAGATCTTCAATGGTAGATATATCTTTAGCTGAGTTGTATTGGCATTGATGCCATCCCCATTTTCTGTCTGTGAATCCTGATGCTAGATTTGCATACTATCTCTCTTGAGAAGACAGTATCTGCCCACTCCTTGTAGTTCAGCAGCTGGTTAATGTGTTATATATAGCTGAATTTGTTCTTTCACTCTTTGAAAATTCAAATCCAGGTACACATATTTATTGTTTATGTACGGTGTAATATTAAACATAGTTCTTATCGTTTTGTTTTGGAACCTTTTTGTTGTGTTACTATTGCTGGTTGTGCCCCATAGCTTCATGTTACACGTCCATAAAGACTTCAGTTAGCTTTATAGATGGCTAGTTTATTGTGACTTGCATACGATACGCCAGTACATGCTCCGGAAACTGCAGTAAATTCTTTTGGACCATATATGTTTGCATTAAATGAGGTGACCGTCAAGATGCATACTCAAGTATTTAACGGAATCTGATTGTAGAATCCCTATTTTAACAAGTTTCACAGGTGGGAAGGTTTTACTTCTCAGTGTGAAGTCAAGTATAGAAGAATCAGAAGTCAGTAGTTGGAGCCTTTCGGATGCAAAATCGTGATTTTTACGTGTTCACTGCTGTGAGAATTAGATAGAGAACTGAACCCAGTATGCTGCCTTGTGATACTATTGAGGTAATTTGTGCATTTGAGATGCGTTCTTAACTAGCAACGAATATTAATAATAACATAATTAGTCCCTATTTTTTCAAAAATTACCAAAGTCTTGCAGTTACTGGTATTCCTGAATGGTACCAAGTTATGGTTTGAAATTTTCTGGTTCCTGAAATAGAAGAGCAAGAACTAGGGGACATGTGGTTTCAGCAACATGGGACCATAACACACATAGCTCAATAATTGAATGACGCTTTCTCACAAGATAATCTCGCAAAGTGGCGATTTAACTTGGCCAGTCAGATCTCCGGATTTAGCAGTACTAGAATTTTTCTTATGGAGTTTGTGTTTAATTAAAAGTTTATGTGCATAAGCCCCAAACGATTCAACATCTTAAAGACAGTATTCGTCACGAAATTCAGCATCAGATGTTGCAGGATGTCATGAAAAATGTCTTAAAAGAGCCGAAAGTCCCATAGTGAGTCGCCCTCACTATTTAGCCTGTATAATTTTTTAATCATAAAGAAAAAAGTTGTAATGACCAAGTAAACTTTTTACGAAAACCAAACTGGTAGCGGGACTTTTGCCGCACGTTGTATATTTGTAGATTCGAAAAATGACAATTAAAATCTTTTTTAGTAATGATACCTCTGAAAATTGGAAAGAACAATTTTTATAAATGTTTTTATTTTTTATGCTGTTTAGTAAGTATATTAGTTGCGACGTGTTATAGCATCTTAGACAAAACAGTCATTCGGTGACATTGTACGCTGCCAAAAGCAGTAATAGTAATTTGCTGAATTGGATCGAGAGCGGCATGGATCGCCGGTTACGAGGATGTCAATAATCGCTATCAACTGTTTCGTGTTAACTGCGAATGACAAATTGGGTGCTTTGCAACTAATTATATCAGTTCGCACCAAGAATGCGATTTACATGACACATTAATAAATGTTTAATTGCACTTGTATCTATTAAGTAATTGATTTGAAGTTAGAGGGGTTCTTTACATGATTTGACATCACAAGAGTTTATTAGCAAATACGTATTTTTTATATAACGATTTATATTAACACTCATGTATATCATTCGTTAGTAGATGAAGCATGACTATCAAAAAATTTACTGATAAAACTGAAATTAGGTATTCACTGATCCGTTAAAATAAGTCACTGGAAAAGTCCTCGGCCTGAAATATAGATTGCGCTACTAGAATTAAATCCATATGTTTTTTAGTTAGCCCTATCCCTCAAAAGATGCGTGTATAAATTTGACAGCTTTCGGATCATTAGTTTGTGAATTATAGCATTTTGAGTGAAACAACTTTTGTTATTGTGAAAAAAAAAATGGATAAAAAGGAATTTCGCGTGTTAATGCCGAGTTTCCGGACACTGCCCCAAGAAAATCAACTATCAAAGATTGGTATTAGAAATTTAGATATGGTGAAATAAACACTAAAGACGGAGGACGTAGTGGACACCCTAAAGAGTTCTTACCGATGAAAACATTTCAAAAGATCCACAAAATTATTTTGAATGACCGTAAATTGAAACTGATTGAAATAGCAGACAATCTAAAGATTTCAACCAATTCAATTCATTCAATTTTTTTCAAGGTGTACACCATACCATTCTTTTGTTAGAATATTTGGATATGAGAAAGCTCTGTGCCGTGCGAGCTCATTTTTGACCAAAAACAACGACGAGTTGATGATTCGGAGCAGTGTTTGATGATGATCAAGCGTAATAAACCCGAGTTTTTGCGTCGATATGTGACAATGGATGAAATGTGGCGCCATCATTTCACTCTGAAGTCCAATCGACAGTCATCCGAGTATACTGCGCACGATCAACCCGCTCCAAAGCGTGCGAAAACGCAACAGTCGGCTAGCAAGGTTATGGCATCTGTAGTTTGGGATGCGCATGGAATAATTTTCACTGTCTACCTTGAAAAGGGAAAGACCATCAACAGCGACTATTACATAGAGTTATTGGACCGTTTGAAAGACGAAATCGCAGAAAAACAGCCGCATTTGAAGAAAAAGAAAGTGGTACTTCACCAAGACAATGCACCATGTCATAAGTCAGTGAAAACGATGGAAAAATTCCATGAATTGGGCTTTGAATTGCTTCCTTATCCACCATATTCTCCAGATCTGGATCTCAGTGACTATTTCCTGTTCTCAGATCTCCAAAGAATGCTCGCTGGGGATAAATTTTCGTCGAATGAAGAGATGATCCCGAAACTGAGGCCTATTTTGAAGCAATGGACAGATCCTACGACAAAAATGGTATCGAAAAGTTGGAGGATCGCTATAATCAGTGTATCACGCTTGAAGGGAATTATGTTGAATTAAAAAACTAATTTTGCCAAAAAGTATGTTTTACTATGGTATCTTTATTGTTCAGTTTTACTTTAGTAGTACAGAATACAGTAGTTTATTTTTCGTTTGACCTGTTACAATACATAGTTTAAGTGTTATTGGTAATGTTACAGTTATCTTAGTTATGACCAGAAATTTATTGTTAAGGTAATGAATTAATTGAAAAAAAAATGCTAAAAATATAAGAATGGATCAAAAATTCTTATTAAATCTTTAGGGACAGAAAAACAAAAGGAATTATATAGGTTAATCTTAGAGAGTTTAAGATACTAGAAACTGAAATATAAAAAAACCCTGATAAGTTTTAGTTCAATTCGTGTGTTAGTGAATCAGTATTTGTGTATTGGTATGAGGAAGACGATATATAATAGGCGGAAGTTGAGGAATGAGGATAGAAAGCTCTGTTATCGGAAATATTGGGGTCTTTAATGCTGCCTACAGACCGGGCCAACGAAGGACAACGAATGAGATTCGGCGTTGGATACCATATACATTCGTTGGCCTTCGTACTTGAAACGTACATATTATATATGTTGTTATGAGAAAACGTTATTTGGGCGTATTTTTCAACGACGGCGGCAATTATAGTGTAAAGATCATCGTGGTCGGCTACTTTCGGAACTATTCGTATATTGGTCGGCGATATTCTAACCGCAAGTCAAAATATAGTTTATATATAATATAAACATAATAGGATATAGTTTATTTTAGAAAAATCATTTATTTAACAAGATTTTCTTAAATTAACTTTTATATTTTATTTTGAAACAAAAAATAATAATAGAGTAGATACGTTTTTTACTATTTAGTACAATATATAGTTCTTGCCTTCAAATTTGGCAACACTGTCGGATACTGCAAGCTTAGCGTTCAAAAGAAATGGCGATAAATGCTATTACTCTGATTTAAAGTTAGACATTTATCTTTTTCACTATTAAAGCGTTTGATATGGCTTTTTATAAAGTTATATTTTGACGTTCCTTTCTACTTAAAAAGAAAGCCTTTTAGTTTAACATTTCAGCGTGTTAATAGGACTACAAATATGGAGAGTCAACGGTAGGTTTATTTTAGTTGTTACGAATAGTATAAATTAATTAAATTACTTAAATTTTGCAGTGGAAGGATCCTCTGCCTTCTCAGTGTCCTTAACTTAATGTAGTACCTCAGCTTAGTATCCATACACACTGAATTTCGGCAACATCTTTGTCGGATCCATAATATAGATGTAATCTAGATGTTACACAATCTAATCTATATTTTAAGAGTTGAAGTAAGTCTTTGAAAGTTGGAAGCCACAGGACGATAAAGAACAAATATTTTAATATACTAATTAACCTTGACTTTATTTCGAAAAATGTTCTATTGCAACTTTTGTTGTATTGTAATTAATTAGTAAATAATGTGAGAGGTATAAATGAATGTACCTACAAGTTGTTATAAAATTTTATTTATATATAATATATTTGTATTATCCAAATATATGTGGTAGATTAGTAAATGGTAAAGGCATAGTTAAGATTCATTGTTATATATGTTTTAATTTATAATTAAAAATTTAATGTTATGCTGTATTCTTTTTATCGACTTGTTTGAAATTGTTTTGTAAATTAATATGTCATATTTTTACCTTTTTTTTTTAAAGGTCAGTTTTCCTATATATGTACATGTATGGTATATATATCGGTTAATATAAAACGACTAGTACTATACCGATATCAGAAGTTAGGTTATAATTAAGACACAGAGTACTCCACGACGTCCTAAACAATAGTGAGAATATTCAAGTATTTCTAACAGTGGGGACACAAGCACCGGCGCAGTATATTCAATTTACCGGGCGAAGATAATTTTTAATGTATCCTCGCATTTGTCGATTCCATTCATTCCTTTTAATGTTACCGACACTCTATGGATTGCCAGGGAATGCCAATAAACTTTCGTTGGTTGGTGTCAAACCCAAGCAAAACTAGAAATATCCCAACAAACCCATTCGTGGCCGTCGTTTGCCCGGTCTGTACGCAGCATTATGCTAGAGGAACATACTAGACATGTGTATGTGTATATGAATACGCCTTACCTGACTTGAATCACTTGTATGACTCTGATGACTAACATGGCTAGTGGATCCATTATTGGCCGCTGGAGATTTTTCTGGTGAAACGTTGTTGGACACCGTTAAACTTTGTTGGGCATCACCATCTCCAGTCGGTGGCCTCGATATTGTGAAAGCTGTAGTCTCTTCCTATAAAAAAGACGTTTTAAATTGAATTAATGCTAAATCGGCATTAAAAAAGTTACTAACTTCTTGATCATTACTACTGGTTTGTTCGTCATGCTCTTCCAAGATTTCCATTGTCGTTGTTGATTGACCTTCCATCATAACCAACGAATTCACCAATGCTTCGGCCGCTTGATTCTTTCCCGTCGATTTTTTTACCCTGAGAAATCTACGTTTCGCTAGGAAAGTGTTCGTTAACCTTAAATATACAATTCTACAGTTAAATATTGGAAATGCTTCTAAGTTATATTGAAAGTGATAGAAATCTTAGAGGATATTTAACAAAAACTGCATGTTAGCTAAAAATTACTAACTACAGTGGAGCATCAAAACAATATAAATACCATGACATGACACATGTATGTAAATTCTTGTACCAAAACATCTACCAATTGCTTTAATGTTGTTGGAGATGGAAGTTCCCTCTAGTTTTTTGCTCTAAAACTTCCTATAGCGGTTCAGTTATATTGAGGTTTGATGATTCTGCTGGTCAGCGAAGATTTTTGATCATTGTTAGATATAGATGCTCTTTAAACCAAGACTTTTTTTGGTTGTGGATATAAGTATATTGTTTCCTTTGGACTATGGCAATGTTAATTATAGTATGAACAAAATTTTCATACCCAGTTAACCAGGCAGTGATGTGAATAAGAATATCTTTAGAGATGAGAAAGATATCTGCATGGTAATATGAAGAGATGAACTATGATATTTTTGCTATGGTCTGAAAGTCAACCGTTAAAAAGCTAAGAGAAATCATCACTCATTGTTATGGACAATGAACATATCTTAGTGGAAATGATCCCAAAAAGTAGGTCGACAAACACTATTTTAAGGAGTGAAGTATTTCAAATTGTTATTCGGCAAATATAGAGGAAATGTTAATTATGCTTTATGTAATTTCTTTTTATGTATAAACTTTTTTCGCCTCCCAATCACCACTATATATTCAATCATAATTGTTATGGGGCAGTGCAAAGATTTACTACAACATATATAAGGTCGAGAAAAATATACAAGCAAGAGCTGTTTGGATATGTGGAAAGGATTGTCTACAATAACACGCTTCGGTTTGGATGAACTTTATGAGACATATAGAAGAAGAAATTGAAAATTGATATGAACAAATATTGAAAATTAACAATGGACATGAATAGTAACTCAGAAAGTGACACTGACTAAATAAAACACTCTGGATGTTGAACTATGTTTCAATTCCGATAATTATTAAGACAGTGTGATGGGAGTGGAAATAACTAAGGGTGAGTATACAATTAATATAGGATAACTGTAGAAAATGGAATTGTAATGCGTGAAAGATTTATGCCCATATATATTACATAAATGTAATGACCATTTGGTTAGAATATATGAGGAAACAATCAATACTAACAGTTTTGCAGATATGGAAAAGGTAGAATGCAGTGATTAAAGATAATTTTATCAAGAAAAATGTAGAGAGGTAGTAATAGAAGAAACTAAGGTGAAAATCAGTGATACTAAAATAAGTTGACAGGGAAACAGCAACAAATGAAGCAAGAACTAAACCTAAGTAGGTAAATGTGTTCTCTAGTGAAAGCAAAATACGAGGGTGGTTCAAATATGATCGAGACAAATACTTTGACACGTTTATTTACTATTGAAAAATTTACAAAAATTTTACTCTAGTTACACATTTTATCCATATTTCCGGAAGTTTTTTGATGCCGGTATCGAAGAAGGCAACTCGGACAGCCATGTGCGCACGAACTCCTTTACCTCGTCGTTGGTGTTGAATTTTTAACCTCCAAGGGCTTTTTTCAGTGGTTCAAACATGTGGTAGTCGCAGGATGATAAATCCAGACAGTAGCGGGGGGGGGGTTCCAGTACGTCCCACTCTAACTTCAATATTGTATCGAGCGTGAGACGCGCGCGTGGGGAGAAGAATTGCACTTCGTGCTGGAATGATCTTCCGTTTCGAGCGATAAGCGGGTTTCACTTGTGTTTTCAGAGGGTTAGAGTAGTATGCAGCATTAATGGTATGTTGTGTACGCAGGAAATCGACGTACACTACGCCCCACCGGTCCCAGAATACCGTACACAGAACCTTACCCGCGTATCTGGTTGTATTCATTTGACTTGCGCCACTTCCTCCTTCCTCTACTCTTTAGATGATATCTTGCTTTCGAGAGTGCAATAGTGAACCCTTGTTTCGTCTGTAGTGAAGATTCGCGTTAAAGAATCGTCCCCCTCTGCCTCGTATCGCGTCAGCAAGCGATGACAAACTTTCAACAGTTCAGGAACCCAACGCGCCGTTATTTTGTAATACTGAAGATGTTTGTGGATAATAGACTCTATAATACCAATTGCGATGTTAAATTCAGCCGAAGTGTATCGAACATTCATCCTACGGTCTTCCAAAATGAACTGTTTTTCGCAGAAAATATTGTCTGGTGTGATGCTGGTTCGCGGTTGACGATCATGCGGCTCATGCTCACGGCAGCCCAACTCGGGCACTCACTACCGAACTGGTTTCGCAAACGCAGAAAAATTTCAGACTTTTTAACGCCTTCCCGCACTAAAAAACCAATGGCAATACGTTGCGCAAGGGCGGTCGGCACTTGACGCTCACTCATGGTCGCAGCATGCGCGTGAAACACGCGCTACCGACGGAGGTCATGCCACACTGTTCGTAATAGGACCCAGCTATCACATACTCAAGCCACGACCTTAAAAACATACAGGCGCGCCATCTACAGCGTTTGTCTCCTTCATATTTTAACTACCCTCGTATATTGTCCCAGACCGAAGAAATATTATTATTCGAATCTTGCGGCATCAATAGCAGCGTATTGGTTGAGAAGTAGACACTGTCATCGAGATATGGATTGATGATGATGAAGATGATGCAGAGAATACAATTTTATGAAATCGAAATCAATTTAACATAAACATTTAATATCTAACATAACAGTAAATTACATTTATTTCCAACTAATAGTCGAAAATCAAAATTCTATGTAAACAATTTTTGTTATGTATCCTTTAGAAAACGACATTTTCGATACCATTGAGGGAATATCAACTCACCTACTGTTATTATTAGTCCTTTCGACTTTCTCGAAATTCTGGTTCTTCAGTTCGCGGCGCCTTCGTATTCGGTTCCTCGCCGCTTGGAAGATCTTCCAGTAGAGGGCGAATATGACTAGGAGGGGTACGTAAAACGTGGAACTAGTGGCGAAAATCTGATACTTAACGTCCTGACTAACTAAACACTGCCGCTTCACTTGTATCCTGTATAGATACTCGGGATCCTTAAACTGGGGTATCTGTGGAGCTAACGAGACCACCAGGGCTATAATCCAGATGACCAGGATCATCAGTCCTATGCGGTTGCCGTTTCTGGTGTGGATGTAATCAAGATTGGTGACGGCCCAATATCTAAAACACATATTTTATTAATTATTATGTCTTGGTTTTGTTACCACTATAGTTTCCTCTTTATCTTTGGCGTGTTTAATATAATTAGTATCATTTTAACTAATATTTTGCATATATTTTATTGTTGTATATATTAGGACATTGTACGTATTATGATCATTATTGCGCATTAAAAGGGCCTTTATGTGGTCACAGTATGTCTGGTAAACGTTGTCTGGTCAACTGTTGAAGCACATGTCTGAGTGTTGTTATGCGATTTTACAACAATAGATCATTTAATTTGTTTAACTGACGTTGGTAAACATATGTAGAATAATGACATTCGATTTTAGGTCGAAATCATAGAGTATATATAGAGGTTTTACTTCAATAGGCGGAACCGAGGAAACGTTTTTCGTGGTCCAACTAATGATGGCTCTGAGAACATTTTTTTGATTGGTTTATTTGAATATCCCTACAGAGGCATTTGATTGGCTAATTTTTATAACCCGATTGTTTGTTTCTATAATTTGTTTATGATGCCATTTTTGTGTCTGATATTGAGTGCGATTAGCATTTCTGTGCCTTAATTAATCACTAGTATTTGATTATAATGCATTTTCATTCTCAGAAGTGTTATGTATCTAGTGTATGTGCTGAAATAAATAAAACAGAGATCGTTTTCCTTGGAAGAAACAACCTAAGTTAGCTAGATTAAGGATGCGTGGTGGCCTAGCATTGCTTTTGTACGTATACAATTATTTATATAGAGCTTTTGTATTCATATATATTGTTATTTATAGCAATTCAACAGAATAAATCATGAAAATATTACCCATACATTAGAACCAAAATGTGTCCAAATGGGGCGATGGCAAACTTACATTGAAGAATTTAAAAAGTTGTTTGTATAGTTCCATTAATTAAAAACTTAATTATTTTGAAGGGGTTCGTTTACTTGACACAAATAATGTTGGTTAAGATACTTACAATTAATATTTTGGCTTAAGACGGCTTAACCAAGATGACCATTTAAACAAGGATGTTAAAAAAATACATTAGTTATACAAAAAATACAAGAGATTATGTCATGATTTTCTAATTATATTGTGAATACATCTTTAAGCTGACTTTTTAACTAATTGATTTTACCATAATAAGAGCATATATATATATATATATATATATATATATATATATATATATATATACATTTTATTTTTTTGTTGATTTTCTTTAAAGTATTAATTTTTACTATGTTTTCTTCATTCTAACGTAAAAATATATAAAAAACATTAAAGGAACTTTAATACATCTTAGGTAAATTGATAGTTACTTATATAAAATTTTATTTTAATAAATTGTTTTGAAACATTACATTTGGAAAAATTATATAACATTATAATATAGCTCTTTTTGGATTTAACTCAGCACACAAAAATAATTCACAATACAAACAGTTCATCCGTCAACGTCTAAGCTCTATCATAATAATCACAAGATGTTGAAATCAGAAGTGACAATTGTGAGATGTGGGTCGTAAGTTTCCGTAAATGTTTCAAAGAGTCGCATCAGCAGATTGCTTCAAATTAAACTATAAAAGTAACTAGTGTCGAAAATACAATTCCCATAGTTCGATGATCTGACATGATGTTAAAGCTATTTGTACAGATATTTCGGATTTTTACCAATATATATATATATCGCTGATCATATTACATACAAGCGTATAATATATGTATATTTTATGTATTTAAATATTTATGTTTTTTTTTATTGGTAAAATCTTAATAATCCCAATTTTATTTTTAACATAAGCTTATTATAAATATCATTATAAATCAATATTTGTGTTATTCTTTATTAGTCATCTAGCCTATGATATAATCATACTATATCAGATAAATGATCCAAATAGAACCAATGCGGAATTAATGGTAAAAGAACCAACAGTTTCATGACTGGATAACCTCACGTACCTAGGTTTCCACTTCGACCGACGGCATTCCCAAATCCAGAAAGCAATCCAGAAAAGTTCGCGGATAGAAAACGCGTTCCCTTCCTTTTAGCAGACTTACCGTCTCCGTCAAATTATTTTAGCTTATTTTACAAGATGTCAATTCGGTCCGTACTCGTCTACGGATCTAATGTCTACTTCAAGTTTGTTACACCCAACCAGGTGAAACGGTTAGTTTGAAAAGTTTTCTAAACGGCTGCCCGGTTGGCGGGTGTCATATCCTCAAATTTAATGCAGTAGCAGTAGCGACCCACAGATGTCAACTATGAGGCGGTTTCGGTTTAGTGTATTGGTAATTCCAGAGGTAGACCCACATAACCCGGTCCAACTTGTCGCTCCATAAGGGAACGTTCAAGTGACGTCATTGTTTCGTAATGCCTTTAATTGGCGTTTGACTAATTTTTGTTATATCAACACTTGCAATCTTGCAAAATAAATCTTTTTTTGGAATATGTCTACTATATATTGTTATAAATCAGTATTTTTGCGTTTATTTGTTATTATCATTATGTATATTATATAAATATTGGAAGTATTTCAATATTTATGAAAGGATAATGTAACAAATATTTACCTGTCTAATGCGATGGCGACTAGATGTAAGATGGAAGCTGTACAACACAGAACGTCAATGGAGGTCCACATATCGCACAGCTCTGGTCCCATTATCCAATTATTGCTTATCTGAAAAAGGCGGGAACAGAATCGGGTTAAGAACTGAAGCAACTTCGAATGAGAACGAACGAACGAACGAACGAGACCGACCGACCGGCTCGAATCTCGGATCGTTCGTACTCTAATTAGCGGAGAGTGCTTTGGTTTCGGGGCTTCCACCAAAAATGTGACGCTTCGGACGGGGCGTCGTTGCGTTACGTGCTTATATTTATTCGGGGACCTTGATATATCGCCTCTTTATTCGCAGCGTTACAGTAATTTGTTTTCTAATTAGAAGTTTCGGCGCCGTCTTAGATGAAAAGTTTCGTAATCGGATTTGGAAAAGAGTTGCTTTCATGTGTACAAGCCTGATTATACATTCGCGTTAACTTGGAAAGTGGCTGTGTGAATGTCGTGGAGAAAACACGTTTACTTAGTATAATGCTGAATTCAAACTTTTTAATGAAGATTTTGTACAATTTTTTGCTAGTTGTTATTGTTTTCAAGAAAACTAAAACTAAATAATTGAAATTAATATTGGTTTCAGTTTTTAATCCACGAATATAATGTTACCATTATAATGTTTCAATATAATGTTATAATTATAATGTACAGGTGAAAAAATAATTTAGTTTTTTATGTGTTTGTAAAGCCATATTTTATAATTTACTCCTAGTGCTAAGGAGTCAAAATTCAACCACAATTTATTAAGTTAATCATGTTAATTAGCATTGGGAACTATCGACTAAAGTCGACTATCGACTGTTTAGTTATTAACTACTTTTTACTATCGATTGTTCCAGTCGCCATTTTTGGTTCGACTGATTTTATTACTTTTTGCCAGTGACTGTTTCAGTCGCTATTTTAGGGCCTACTGATTTTGTTATTCTTTACTATCGACTGTTTCATTCATATACTTTTAGTTACCATTTTTGGTTCTACTAGTCTCATTCGAGTGATGTCATCTTAGCCGCGACCT
Source organism: Rhynchophorus ferrugineus (assembly GCF_030347505.1). Classification (NCBI taxonomy): domain Eukaryota; kingdom Metazoa; phylum Arthropoda; class Insecta; order Coleoptera; family Curculionidae; genus Rhynchophorus; species Rhynchophorus ferrugineus. Next base: position 8,637,833 of record NW_027472581.1, on the reverse strand, counting down.
TGACAAAAATGTACCGAATTTATGCTTACATAGATTTATATGTAATATATATAGTTTTATGATTTTTTTGGTAGTTTGCTTGTAAAGAACAATATATTGAATATTAATATAGCAGTATTTTGGAATTATATTTTTCAAGATTGTTAAGGTAATAGGGTAAATAGATTAAAATTGTGAATGATAAAAAATGTAAAATAATTTTGACTGTTTTTATGGCAATAATACGTAATATTTCGATTACCCTCATATTTCGAATAACATATTAAAATACGATTAAACATTTGGGGGGTATTATTCCATTCCATCCAAAAATTCCATTACTTTTTACAAATCCACAGAACATTCAAATGCCGGCTTGATGGCTCAGTGATAAAGGCGATAGGACGGTCCTCCTACTGTTGCAATAGCCGCGGGTTCGAATCCTGCTGGGGCATGGTCGTAAATTTATATTTGGGATTGTTTAAAATTTGTGATTATCCTAGGCAAGAGTGTAAAATCCGACAAGGAAAATGATCCCAGTCATGCCAGTAACCAGGCTGGGTAAGACGGGATGTCTTCTGGGATGATTTCTAAAGTTGGTCACTCGCCAATTAAATCTCAAATTTGAGGAAATAAGTTCAGTTCTGAAAATAATCTTACTTAAGGGACTCTGTTATAATGTTCAGTAACATAATTCAGTAGTAATATACACTTATTAATACTTTGTTGATCAAGAAACTTAACGGAAATTAGATGTATTTAAATGTAATTTAAAAAATATTAGTAAGTATTAGTTCTTGAGGTAGTTATGTGAATATATAGTAATATATTTAAATATAGAGATATAAACATGATTAATTTAAAACATTCTTTGCGACCTTTTCCAAAATTATTATTGTATCTGTTGTGGTATTAGCTTTGTCGTATAATAAAGCTCTATGTTTGATATCCTCTAAATGTAATGACAGAATCCTTTGTTAGGTTGGTATGACATATTACACAAACATCTATTTTTTGTATTTCGAAGAATGCCGAAGAATGCACTGCTGTTGAAACTTTTTTGCAATCCATTTAGCCCTATTGCTCTTTTCTAATTTGTAAAATTTTTGGAAGAATGGCGCGATAATTTATTGTTGTGCTGATGCTTATGAATCTATTAATGTATTTATTGTAATATTCGGTTACTGCTTTGTGCAGCAGGAAATTCATTTACTAATGAAACCTAAAATTAATTAATGATGCGCATGAATCAGAAAACCACTTGAGCGTCTTCCTCTAGAGGTGATCTTTCAAGACTCCGGTCTTACCCAGCTTACTGTTGTCTCTTGGACAACTCTTGTCTCTTGGACAATTTACAACCATGCCTCAGCAGGATTCGAATTCGCGACTATCGCATCAGTAGGAGGCCTTGATCGTTGCACCGACCAAGCCGGCAATTTACTTTTTTGTCCGAATTTTACTTGGGCATGATCAAATTACTGTAAAAAGTACAAATCGTGCTCAAATATTCCGAAGAAAGTTATGTGGCTATGTGTTGCCGAGGTTAAAAATATAAATTCCACATTAGTGTTACTAATTGTTACTGATAATTAAAACTGTATGTGATATGAAATGTTCCATAAAGCACAAAAGTAGTACGTCAAAAATAACACACCAAGAAATTCGATAGTGAAGAGCAATATCCAGGCTGCAATATGTAAATATTTTATATGTTGAACCCTTCTAATTATAATTACTTCCGAGATTGATGCCGACTGATGTTGTAAGGATAGCTTGTTGTGCTTGTAATATCAAATATAAAGGTTTCTTTAATTATTAAAATCAGAATTAAAAATTTATATACATTTTTTCAATATGGTTTTGGTTTCCCCAAAAAATAACTGAAACCTAATTCACATTCACAGTAAGTTTAAATTATGTACAAGAATAAACGACCTACAAAAATAATTAGTTAGTTTGTGATTTATTCACTTTTACTTTTGGATATGTTCTCATTTATTTCTAAACTCCCAGTAAGACTTTCCCGTCTTGAAAGTTAAACTTCTTAATGGAATTTAGCTGTATTTTCTCCAATCGGTAGCTAATATTTTCGACGAACTGAATGAAAGAAATTTCTCGATTGTTACGAGAACCTTTACCAGTTGTGTCAATCTTATTTATTGGATTCATTAAGATATTTTATTTATAGTACTGATGAGTTGCAGTTGAACCTATTTTATAGCAAAATATTCGAGAGAACTTGGAAAATATTTTTTTTTATTCGGCGCTTAGTTTTATTTGCATTATTGTTGTTTTAAATATTATTTTATTACCATACCTAATTTACCAATATATTCGTTACATGTTAGGATCCTTTTTAATCTTTTTAAGTGATGTAGGATTAAGTGAGAATAGATGTATTTTTCAGCTAAATAATCATGCAATATTTTATATAATTTAATTGAATTATTGAATGAAGACTGTCTCATTATCAGCATAGGTTTTTTATATGTTATGGGTGTCATACTTGTACAAGTCTTTTAAAATTACGAATTTTTACAGATAATCATTTTTGCCAACCAGAACTGTCTGGATTTATGGAAAGAAGCATTGCCGATAATAACAGTTTCGGTTTGAATTGGCTCGATCAGACACATTGATGAAGAAATTGAGAAAGGGTGAGCAAGTTTTTGATGGATTGGAAATATCAAGCTTTATTATTCACTTGAGTAGTGATTCTGAATGTGACAGTGATTTAATAGAACTGTATAAGTGTTGGTTTATAATTCAATGCTGATAAGTACCAAGACAGGATGATGAAAGAAGAAACAAATAAAATCAGTATATAATTGATATACTTCAACTGTAGGTAATTGTATTATAGAGTATGAAAGCTTTATGTGCGTGTATGTTGAATATCGGAATATACATGAACTTCTGTTTAAAATATAAGAGGAGATAAATAATATTAACTTTTTTACAGATATGGCAAATGCATTAAGGAGAATGCAGTGATTAAATCTAGTTTTATCAAGAAAGATGTATACAGGTAGTAACAGAGCAAGCTGAGGAGAAATACAGTAAAATCAAAATGACTTTACAAGGAAACATTGTATCGAAGGAAACAAGAACTAAGCTTAAAGGGTAAATATGCTCTCTAATAAAAGTAAAATACATTAGTCAGATATACAATTGATAATTAGATGCATTAGGCCTTCGGGGGATACCACTACATAAAAAACGCGCCTAGAACTCTTCTTATACTAGTGTGGAAAAAAGTTAACATTAATAACATTAACATATAAATTATTGTGGCTCTAAAATTAATTATAGTTCTTCGATCATGTATACATTAGATATATTATAATGTTAAAAGAAATTATATTAGATAACATTTTTGAATTTTGTTATATTAAATTCAAAATGTACTACAATTTAGAGTTGATGCGACAACATTGCGACGACAATTCAGATCAAGTGGGTTCACTGCTGTTTTGAACAGAATATATTTTTATTCCGTATACCTAAAACTCGTTAAAATCAGATTATTAGGAATGAATATCTCCGTATACTCAATGATACAATAACTAGCCTATTTCTACCAAATACTACCATATTCAAAAATGATAATACGCTCATACACACAACCCAAAATGTTTAGTCTAGGTTTGAACAACATTAGCAACATCTCCCATGGTTGGCACATTCGCCAGATCTCAATCAATTGCTAGTATTCAATAATTTAACCAATATGGCAAGTTTTAGATCAGAGGGTGATTTCCATCTCCAACATCATTGAAGATTGCTTGAATTGGTATGTGTTGGTATAAGAACGGGACAATATTCCGTTGGAAACTACTTAGATATTCTATGAATTTCACTCACGAATAACTGCAGCTCTTGTAAAAGTAAATGTGGCTCAACACCTTATTAATATATAAAAATTGTGGGTATATCAAGTGTTTATATTATTTTGTCCATCCCCTGTAGATCATATAGTTGTGAAAAATTTAAATTTTAAATAAAATCTTAATTTTCATCAATAAAACCAAAAATTCTAACGATATTCAATATTAACTAATTTCATTAATATTAACCAATGTCAGGCGTTCATTAACGCTAATTGAAGAATACATTTTTCATAAAAAAAGACCGAAACGACAAAGAATAAATTAAAAAGTTATCTTTTCCGTTTTCGGTTAAGAGCGCTAAAAATCCATTATGCATGCCTTATTTTACCGTAGACGATTTCGTGGCGAATCCGGAGTCTAAAGATCGTCATTAGGCGTACGGACATTTATTCACCTTATTTCTGAAGCCCGTTACGGATTCGCTTGTTTTAAAAGTCCATCTCCTAAATGGAATTTAACTTTCTTTGCTTTGGTCTATAGTTAATTTTCTCAAAGTGTTGAATTAAAGAAGACCGTGGGGCTTGTTCGACGAAACTTTTATCAGTTTTATCGACTATACTTATCTCAGAGAATGTGGAAAGGGATAACTCTATTTTATATATTTATATAAGTCTAATGTATATGGCGAATCAATTTTTATTAGGATCGTTTAGAAAATAGGGGAAATAGTACATTTTAAGGTAACTTCTTGTATAATTTTATAAAAGTATTCAGTCATGTTGCTTGTCTTTTCCCTCCCGATTATACTAAAATATATAATACATATATAAAATGAATTTACATTGTGGAATAACGGTCTACAAAATACCCGAAAATATAATTCCAGATGTTGAACACGGGCGGGGTGCCAGTAGCGTCAATTAGTACACGATAACGAATATCTGTCAACCCCGAGAAGTTTATCTGGGAGGTTATTGAAGGGTACTTTCGATCATTTAGTCCGGTCACCATAGTTCAGTTCAGACGTGCCACTATCGACTGCCCAAACCTCGTCTACATGTAAATCCAGTGCCAATTCCCATTATCTATTTGTAGTTTCACATTTCATGTTACATCAATAAGTAATGGTCATACCATGTAACCATAACTGTTTCATTTCGTTTTACCTCCATTTACCGAGCTATATAACATACTCTAAAACACTATTGCACGGATATCTCCCAAAAACTTATCCAACTTTGGTGATGAATATTACACATTTTTATTCCTAAAATATAGTTTCTTGCTATAACTGAATCATAAAATTATGAATTTAAATGAGTGCTCATATGGGCAAAAAAGAATATGTAATTCTGTTTTTCTAGAAGTGGCGCGGAGTTTTTATGCGATAAGATATGGTCAGAGCTACCCAGACAATTTGCAGAATTGTTAAAATCTTCTATTTAGGATAGAAACATGAATATGCCTATGCGGAATTGAAAGAAGTAAGTAAGAGTGCCACAGAATAATTTGTTAGGACTGGCACCTTGGCTGATATATATCGGTGATGTTTCTAAGCAATGGCACAATAGCTGCTTCTGCAGAAGATATTGCTATAATAGCTGTAGGTTAAGACAACCAGGAGGCAGCAATGCCATTCGGCAGCAAAGAAAATTAATAATTAGATATTATATTCGTGTGTTTCTTTTATTGTTCATGGCCCATACAAATGGGGCGCTAAAATTGTTTTTTTTATTACTTATTTTAAAGTCTTCTTTTACCAACAAGTAGTTTGGGGAATGGACCTACTGTTTAACGTAGTCTTCACCTCCTCGGCATTAATTCTACCGACTGGCGAGTGACGAACTTTAGAAATCATCCCAGAAGACATTCGGTCTTATCCAACCTGGTTACTGGCATTACTGGAATCATCTTCTTCGTTGGACTTTACACTCTTACCCAGGACAATCACAAATATTAAACAATTACAAACATAAATTTACGACCATGTCCCAGCAGGATTCGAAAGTGCGGCTATCGCAACAGTAGGAAGACCATCCTGTCGCTTTTACCACTGTGCCACCAAGTCAGCAAAATTGTGTTTTGATTATTCATTTGCATAAATACTTTATCGAGGTCCATTAAAAACTTTTGAAGCGTACGCTATTACCGCTGGATCATGTTAAAATTATCTAGATTAGTTTCAAAGTTCTCAAAATGACAGAAAAGAATCTGAAGCACTACTGGACATACATTCTCAGTTTATAATGTGAAATAAAAGTTGAGCAATATGCAATGGTTATTCCTCTCGACGACAATGGCAGGCTCATAACGGCTATTAAAGGTTTGAAGGTAAATGTAGAAGAGTTTGATCAGGTTGTTGAATTAACAAATATATATAAATAAAAATTAATCACCGAAATATATATTTACGCACATTACTTCAGAACCACTGTACTTCAGAATATCAAGAGAGTGTCACAGAAGAGAGTTGTTGAAACATTGACAGACTGATATTGTTTTTTATTTATCTAAATCAAAATAGAGACGAACATGTGCAACTAAACTAATATATTGAATCAAGAGCAAAAAAATGACGCCAGAGATTTACAAATTCTGAACTATATAACTATTGTGACTATCGAAATAATAAAATTATGATGAATGAAAACTTTTGTGACAAATATTATACATTTTTATTACTAAAATACTATTTCATGCTTAACTGAATCATAAAATTATGAATTTAATTGAGTGATCATTTGGGCAAAGGAGAATTTGTTCTTCGGTTTTTCTAGAAGTGGAGCAGACTTTTTATGCGATAAGATATGGTCAGAGCTACCCAGACAATTTGCAGAATTATAAAAATCTTATATTTAGGATAGAAGTATGAGTATGCCCATGCGGAAATGAAGATAATAAGAAGGAGTGCCACAGAGTAATATGTTGGGACCGGTATTTTACCTGATATACATCGGTGATGTTTCTATGTAATGGCACAATCACTGCACAAATAATGTCCAGCATCAATCTACATAACAGATAGCAAAATATATAGCGATCTTGACGCCAAACTGCTCTGAAATTTTCATGTAAAGAAGGAGTATATTAAATTTAGAAAAATATATTGACTATTTGGAAGATATTCTATAATATAATATATAATATAATACTACTGTGTCCTTCATCTTCAAGCTAATGTGGACATATGGTATCCCGTTATGGGGTTGTGCAAAGATGAGCATTCTGGATATAATTGTTATTATGAACAAAGTGATTTTAGAACAAAGTATTGAAGAGTGCTACGATATTGATGCTCTTAATACTCTAAAGAGGTTTGAAAGTGGATTTAAATCATAAGGCTATTAAAAACTAGCCCAGTGTCATGAACTCCGTTTCTGGCTCGAATTAAACCAAATCACTCAAGCAGATTACAGTGTTTGTGTACTGGACCAATTTCAGTATCATTTGCTTTCGTTTTCTTGAAAATCTCTTGTAATATGGCCAGTAATGGAATTCTTATAAATTCGTCTATTATTATTATTTTGGCAGTAATGTTAATATTATGAGGCTTCTACGTGCGATATTAGATTCGTGTGTTTCTTTTATTGTTCATGGCCCATACAAATGGGGCGCTAAAATTGTTTTTTTATATATATTTACTTTAAAGTCTTCTTTTACCAACAAGGGGTTTGGGGACTGGACATACTGTTTAAAGTGGTCTGCGAACCATGGTCCTCGGCATTAATCCTACCGACTGGCGAGCGACCAACTTTAGAAATCATCCCAGAAGACACGGTAAAGTCTTACCCAGCCTGGTTACTGGCATTACTGGAATCATTTTCTTTGTTGGAATTTACACTCTTACCCAGGACAATCACAAATATTAAACAATCACAAAAATAAATTTACGACCATGTCCCAGCAGGATTCGAACGTGCTGCTATCGCAACAGTAGGAGGACCGTCCTGTCTCCTTTACCACTGTGCCACCAAGTCAGTCACTTGCATAAATACTTTATCGAGGTCCATTAAAACTTGTGAAGCTTACACTGTTACCGCTGGGTCATCTTAAAATTGTCTAGATTAGTTTCAATATTCTCAGAATGACAGAAAAGCATCTGAAGCGCTACTGAGCATACATTCTCAGTTTATAATGCGAGATAAAAGTTGAACAATATGAAATGGTTATTCCTCTCGACGACAATGACAGGCTCATAACGGCCATTAAAGGTTTGAAGGTAAATGCAGAAGAGTTTGACTAGGTTGTTGAATTAACAAATATATATAAATAAAAATTAATCGCCGAAATATATATTTACGCACATTACTTCAGAACCACTGTACTTCAGAATATCAAGAGAGTGTCACACAAGAGAGTTGATGAAACATTGACAGACTGATATTGTTTTTTAGAGAATTACAAATTCTGAACTATATAACTATTGTGACTATTGAAATAATAAAATCGTAAGTACAAGAAATCGGTTACTCTGTATTTGACATCGTGATTTAAAATAACAGAATGAAAATTTAGAAATGTACTGTAGTAGCTACCAAGGTCCTATGAACCCTAAACCTTTCAATTATCTCCTTATCCATATGCTCTCAGAACATTTTGTAGGTACGGTTCGTAAACATAATGCATATTTTCAAATGACGTTTCATTTAGCAGAAGAATTAAATACTTTAAATTCCAAATATCGAATCCAGGAATAATACTGTTCTTATGTTAGGTGCAGACAAACAGGCATCAGCTTTTTAAGTCTACATTTCCTAAACGTCTAAAATAAAAAAGAATAATCAAAAACACATAACATACGGTGGTAATATTTCATCGAATGGAACCTTCAGAATATATGGCGGGCAATTTAACGAATCCCAAGATTCTCCACCTGGTCTGTCAGACATTTATTCGTCTCACTTTTACATGTCAGAGTTTCCCTGTTTAAAAGTCCATCTCCTTAATGGAATAAAGCCTTCCCTTTTTCGATCGATAGCTAATATCCCGACCTGTTGAATTAAAGAATGTTCTAGCCGTGGTCCAAGGAACCTTTATCAGTTTCAGTGACTATTCTCTTATAGTGTTGAGTGTTTTGTGTTGAGACGAATAACCTTTTTATGCTTTTTATTTGTCAATGATCGTTTTAGATAAGTTTTTAGCACATTTTCTATATTGTTAGGGGTATATTTATTTTTAACCGACTTTAAAAAAGGAGAAGGTTCTATATATATATATATATATATATATATATATATATATATATATATATATATATATATATATATATATATATATGTTCATTGATACCTCCGTCGATAATGGATCGATTTTCAAAATTCCTTTTTTATTCGAAATAGTGTACTTTCGATGTAGTCCCATTCAAATCAAGTCAGGATCTGATGGGGGAAGGGGGAAAATTGAGGGAATACCTCAAATTTCAAAGGCATATACAAAGTTTTCACACGTTTTTATTCAAAATAATCAGATATTTGTGTATAATGTTACTGCTGAACTGATACAACGGAAGTTGTTCAGCGCAAAAGCTCTACAGTTTGCTTTTTAAACATTAACCATATCATATGTTATAACTGGTTAGAACATTTGTCAATTCACATAGGTTTGGTAACGGACTCCGGACGCTGAAGCGTTCCTTATTTTCAATCATCGTTTCTTTATTCCTATTTTCCTCACATGGGCTGCAACTTTTACTAAGATTTTTTTTGAAAGCACATTTATGGAAACCTACACAAAATGCAAGTGCTTTTTAAACTTTTTAATACGCATAGTCTATTCAAAATAACGGTGAACTAACGTCAACAAGTTGTCTAATGTACAGCCTATCGTAATTTGTGAATTCTTAAAACGTGAATTATTAATTCTTATTTTATGTTACTAAAACAAAAATTGAAATCAATTGAATCTTGGATTCATCGAAATTAAACCGTCCTCAAACGAAGCTGGTGTGAAGAATCAAGATCACCTTTTTGTTAACTTTATTAGAGATCAAATATATAAATACAGAGTAGTGAGTAGTTTTGTCAATATAAACACAATTTAATACATTATATCAGAGCAAATTGTTGTCTGGAAAATATCCATAGAAAACTTAGAGATATGCAGCTCTTTGATGGCTCCACCACTACATAAAAAACGTGCCTAGAACTCTCATAATATAAAAATTAAATCCATATGTTGTTTTAGTTAGCCCCAACCTTCAAAGGATGCGTGTAAAAAGACAACTGTCGTATAATTAGTTTGTGAATTATAAAATTTTTAGTGAAGCACCTTTTGTTATTGTGAAATAAAAAATGATAAAAAATGGAATTTCGAGTGTTGATAAAATATTGCTTTTAGTTTTTTATTGATTTTATTTATGTTATTATATTATTATTATATTATTATTTTTGTTCTTAATTATACAGTTGAAGCAAAAACTTGGCTTGATGTCTAGTTTCCGGACACTCTCCAAGGAATATCAACCATCAAAGGTTGGTATGCTAAGTTTAGACGTGCTGAAATGAGCACCGAAGACGGTGAACGCAGTGGACGCCCAAAAGAGGTTGTTACCGACGAAAACATTTAAAAAATCCACAAAATGATTTTGAATGACAATAAATTGAAATTGAATGAAATAGAAGACACTCAACAAGGCTACATTATTTCTTTCCGAAGTCCAATCGTCAGTCATACGAGTGGACTGCACACGATGAACCCGCTCAAAAGCGTGGAAAAAGGTAACAGTCGGCAGGCAAGGTTAGAGCATCTGTATTTTGGGATGCGCATTGAATAAGTTTCACTGACTACCTTAAAAAAGGAAGGGCCATCAACAGCGACTATTACATAGCGTTATTGGACTGTTTGAAGGACGAAATCGCCGACAAACGGCTGCATTTGAAAAAATAGAAAGTGCTTCACCAAGACAATGCACCATGTCACAGGTCACTGAAAACTTTGTTAAAAATCCATCCATCCATCCAGTGTATTCTCCAGATCTGGCCCTTAGCGATTATTTCCTGTTCTCAGATCTCAAAGGAATACTCGCTGGGAAGAAATTTTTGTCGAGTGATGAGGTGATCGTCGAAAATGATGCCTATTTTGAAGCAAAGGACAAATCGTACTACAAAAATGGTATCGAAAAGTTAGAGGGTCGCTATAATCGTGTATCACCCTTGAAGGGAATTATGTTGAATAAAAAAAATTAATTTTGCCAAAAAAATGTGTTTTACTATGGTAGGCAGTGAACTTTTTAATTGGCCTATTATATGAATTAGATATACTGTTAACATATAATTACAATATTTTAATTGGTTATATGCCAAAACCAAAATGAATTAAAATTTAAAGTTGATGCGGATATGAATTCAGTTTTTTATCTAATGTGCTATATATAGTAAGTAAGTTATTTACAATTATTATTGCAATTTTTACATATCCAAAACTTCGTTTTCATAAATCATCATCTAAGTTCTTAAGAATTTATTCGATACTGGAACCATAATTACAGAATTATTAAATGACAATCATGCTCCTATTTCCATACTCGTTGGTAATGCATTAGTTGGATATGTTCTAACCCATTGTTCCAAGCCAGCTTTTGTCTCGTCTGATTGACAAAAGCTACATTTTTGTCATCATTGTCCTCGAGACAATATTTGTTTTTTCCTTTCCAGCAACAAAAGATCCCGCCGTTCGTTCCTCTCCCTTTGTATTTAATCAAATCGTTAGGCAAAAACAAAAAGCCGGTCTTTATTAGGGCCATTCTTTTAACCATTTCGTTCACCCTCGCCGCCGGCAAAGAAATAGATCCGTTTCCGGAATCATATAATACGATAACATTAAATTTGGTAGATAGCGTCATCCTTCTTCACATTACACGGGATAAGTACGGTCGATAAAACTGATAAAGGTTCCTCGGACAATCGCGTGGATGTTCTTTAATTCAACACGGCGAGAATATTAGCTATCGACTGGCGAAAGGAAAGCCATATTCCATTAAGGAGATGGACTTTTAAACAGAAAGAACTAGGACATGTGGAAGTAAGGTGAATAAATGTCGGTCTGGCCGGTCGAAGATCTTCAATTTACGCTAACAGGAGTGCGCGTTTATGGTAAACGGAATTAGTTTACAAATCAGTTTCTTGAAATTTATTTGCGAGTATCTTGCGGTACTTGTATGTCAGTTAAAGGAGTTTCATTAAAAGGTTAAATAAATAGTGCTAGATTAGGCAATATTTTAGGGATAAATTATTTTTACATATTATTATCATTCATATATTCAGGTGTGCCGGAAAGTCATTACCGGTTTTTCTAATAGATACCGCTGGGCTTAAACATGCAATTTTGAGATTTACTGACATCAAACTTTAAAGCTATACGTCCCAGAATTTTCAAATATAGAGTGGTAACTTAAATGGGCACACCCATGACTATAATCTAAACGTGTTGGAGAAATCCGTGAATATTCGCAATTCACCAGGTCCTTCTTTCAAAATTGTGATATATTAGGAAAATCTGAAAGCTAAGAAAGTACATGTTCTTAGAATAGCTGAATCAATATTCTCGCACCTGATCGCTCTCTAATCCATCGTTGTAAAGTATTTAAGGTGATCGGAGGTCGTTGAATTGATTTACCAGAAAGTTGGCACAAAATGTTTACTGACACAGGAACGTAGGAACTAAGAACTAAACTGAAAAGTTAAATATGCTCTTCACTTCACACTTCTTCGCACTTAGCTATCGACTGGCGAAAGAAAAGCCATATTCCATTAAGGAGATGGACTTTTAAACAGAAAGAACTAGGACATGTGAAAGTAAGGTGAATATATGTCGGTCTGGCCGGTCGAAGATCTTCAATTGCCGCTAACAGGAGTGCGCGGTTATGGCAAACGGAATTAGTTTACAAATCAGTTTCTTGAAATTTATTTGTCAGTATCTTGCGGTACTTGTAATGTGAGTTAAAGGAGTTTCATTAAAAGGTTAAATAAATAATGCTAGATTAGGCAATATTTTAGTGATAAATTATTTTTACATATTATTATCATTCATATGTTCAGGTGTGCCGGAAAATCATTACTGGTTTTTCTAACAGATGCCGCTGGGCTTAAACATGGAATGTTGTGATTTACTGACATCAAACTTTAAAGCTATACGTCACAGAACTTTCAAATATAGAGTGGTAACTTAAATGGGCACACCCATGACTATAATCTCAGTGTACCTCCAAGCCACTAGAGGGCCGCCGATAAAACTAGTACAGATTCCTTTCTTTGGATTTGGATTTTAGATTCTATAAAATATTGCGTGTTCAAATAATTATTTGAAATTTGATTTTGTAGCTTTTAGCAAGACACTATTACATCTTAGAACGTGTATATTCACTACTTAAGTTTTTATATTGTGTGCTTTTTTAGTAATCAGTAATTTTTTATAATATAATTTTATTCAGGAGTCACCGTCATAGATTTATACCTTCTGAAAATATCAAGTTACGTTACTTTTCTTATTTAACTAAAAGAAAAAACTTACTGAAAATCATCGTTTGGTGGTAGAAACTTACGGTGATTATGCTCTAACCTTAAAAACCTGCACGGCCTGATTTCAAAAATTTAAAAGTGACTTCGGTACGCAAGGCATGGCACGTTCTGGTAGATCGAGATGAATTGAAAATTTGAAGATGCGAAACTGCAAGAGTAAAATGTGGCTAAAGAAGATGGGTGCCATATCAAAAATCGAAAAATTGTCTGTGAAATTCTGCTTCAAAGGTATTTTCGGAAGTCATTTCTGCATTGATTAGTGACGGGTAATGAAAGGTGAATTTATTTTGATCGACTCCAAGGCCAAATCGTTTTGATCGCAAGACAAAGTTTTGTGTTTGGTGGGACCAGGGTGGCGTGGTATATTACGAACTGTTGAAACAGTTAAGTGACCGCTACATATGACAGATGATCAATTTGAACCATGCATTGTTTTAAGAACGTTGGGAATGGGGCCGAAGACCCAGTAAAGTGATTTTACAGCACGATAAAGCGCCGTCTCATAAATAAGAATCGGTCAAGGAAGCGTTGAAAGCACTTGGATGGGACATATCATCGTACCCTCCGTACTATCCAGGTTTTATCCTGTCCGAATATGAATTTTTCTCATCAATGATACACGCGCTTGCAGAGCATCATTTCTCCAATTTCGAAGAAGTTATAAAATAGGTCATGGATGGTTTTGTTCAAACGACAAACAGTTTTTTTGCAATGGCATCCACAAATTGCCTGAGAGATGGATAAGATATATATGATCAAATGGACAATATTTTATATAAATACATTGTTCCATTTTCTTGAAAAGTATGTGGTTCCTTTGTCGAAAAAACTAGAAATGACTTTCCGGTACACTGGGTACATTATATAGGCTTAATACTGTCTTAACTTGTTACTGTTATTCTGCAAGCAAGATTACTACGGGATAAATACATCAGTTGTTTTTTCCAAATTCAAATTAAATGAGATTACTCAATACGTTCGTCTGGTTTGGTTTGCTTCAATATTCTAATTTCCTGCACGTTGTTCAGTAGCTCTATCGCTTCCACGTTGCGATGGTTTAGCAATTGCGTTTCGTCTAAAGGAGAAATTTTGGATATATGGATATAATCCTGGAAATATCATAGATTTATTTGATTTCGAGGTTATCGTACAGTTCTTCTTTGGTTACGTAGCGGAAACCGTAGCAAAATTAATCTAAGAATTTTGTTCTAGATCTTGTTTGTCTACGACTACTAATCCACTGATCAAAATTAGTTTTAAATTCATCTTATTTCAAGTTTTATGTTTATTATAACTAACCAGTGCAGTTCTATGATTCTGTAATTTTTAAAATATAAAAAATATGGGTTAGTATTCTAACATCTAACCAATCTTACTCATTATGCAGTTTTACCAGTTTGGCTATTTCAAATTTATTATTTTGTAAAAGAAGCCTGTATATATGCCTAGAAGTGTTAGGAACAGAGCCATACAATGTATGCTTTATCTGGTAGTTTTTTTGTAGAGTTATCAGAGGTGTTATCTTTAACTTTGTCAGCCTGAAATCAGGTTTAGTAAGAAAAGATTATTCGTAATGTTAGAAATAAACTTAATGTTACGCCTACTGCTTGAAAAAAATCTACAAGATTTAGTTGACGATTTTTGTGTTTCCATGTTTTGCTTTTGATTGATTAAATCATTGCGAAATTTAAAGGTTTTTCAGAATAGTTACAACTATATTCGAGCTTCTGTTTTCGGAAATGTGATACCAACACAGATTAACAAGGCTCGAGAATAACAAGAATAGTATACTGACCTCTTTGTTTACAAGATATTTAGCATCCAGAAATCAGATTTTGATTTAATTTGATGTCTGATGAATAGAGAACAGTTAAAAAAATGTTCTTGCTTAAGGACAGTTAATAATGGTTATGGTTCTGGAAACATAGGCTCTTTGTACTGGAGGTAATTCTAAAGCTTATTAAGATTTTTCTGTAGATGTTAGTAGTATTAAGTCCTGATTAATTTTAGGTTTCATGGGTAAATGCATTTATTAACAACGTTCTAACTGAATATCGCTGGTAATAAAAGCGACGAATCGAGAGTGGGATAAATAAGCAAAGAACGATGAAATTGTATTTAGAAATTTAGGTAAAGATATTATTATTTCAATCATCGTGGTATATTTAGTATTTTTGCGTAATATGTTTTTTAAATTAAGAAATATGAATAAAATATAAAGACTACATGAATAGATACATAAACTACTAACACATATTCTTGAGTCAGTTATTTTAATATATTCTAATATACAAATATTTATTATTTCAATCAATGTTATATATAAAACACATTTCTGATCTTATATTGAAAATACGGCGAAAACAAGTTTTAGTAGCATATTATTTTAAAATTATTCCATTTACTCTGTTATGGAACAAATACGATTAACTTAATAAATTGTGGTCAAATTTAAATAATCAAAAGCCCTGTATACTCAAATAAAAATTAATTTTAATTTAGGTATCTTAAAAAAACTAATTTGGATCAACTTAATATTCATGCCGCATACGACGTCTACATAAAAACAGGATCAGCAGGAGAAAAAAAACTGAACGGATCTCAAAATGACTTTCTTGGCAAATCTGCTAGGTCGAAGATTTTCCAGCAGATAAGGCCCATGTTATTTCTAAATTTCGTATCGCTTCCATTATTTTAAAAATCAATTTAATCTTAACGAAATTTCGATTTTCGCTGTTCGAGCTGTAGTCAGTAGCATCAACCTGTCGACTTAAATTGTATTTTCGGAAAAATAGCTTTTCTCAAAGAGTTGTTATCATCGAACAGAGTAAGTTTTTATGCTATTGAGAGTAGTTATAAGCCAAGAAATAAGTGACGGTTAAATGTATCAACATTTCTTGTGCAAACTTTTGGTTAATTTCTTGTATATTAAACATTTGTATGTTGATTGCTTGTGTGAGCTGCTTGCATGTATTCTACATATAACTTTGAACTTTAAAAAGGTATTTATTGAGAAAAATTGGTAGTATAGATATTAATAAAAATATTTCCACCATTTTCTACTCGAATGTTCCATGTTTTTGGTAATATGCTTGGCTTCCGCCCTGAAGATGTAGTTATGGAACCACACTATAAGTTTCTAAAAGTGCTTGATGGATGTCGTTAACAAATTTCTTCAAATCAAGCAACAAAACTAATCAATGTTTAATATGAAAATTTGAGAGTACCATAATTAGTGACTGTATGCAATGAATAACTCAATTATTAGTTAGATTGGGTTGTGGATATGTTACTTCACATCTTTACCAATTGATGTCATGTTCAAAATAGAGGCAAACACTGAAAATATTAAAGATTTACATTATTATTTACCATATCTTATGGGAGAATATTTTAACATACTTGGAATATTTTAACATACTAACATAACATACTAATTAAAATATCTTGTCTAATATGAATAATAATTAATATTATATTACGATTTAAATAGATGGTAAAGAAGAAAGAATGATGATATCCAGTTTCTGATAAGGTCAGCTAGAACGAATATTCTTGGAAAATCATTGGTTTATTTGGTCGGTTACGTTATTATGGTGCTGTACACAAATCTCGACAAAATAAGTACTTTGTTTTAATTAAGAAGCTATTCTCAAAATACTGTCTTGTATGTACTGTCGAATCGAAACAGTTATATTAATTTAGATTTGTTTTGTTGGTAATTCAATTTTTTGTGTCTACTATTTTGTACAAAATTATATTATTATTTTTGTATTGTTTGGGCTCGGCACCGACTTCAAAGTTATTAGTTCATAGTAGTTAAATAATATTATAAATAGATAAATAGGTTTAGGTAGGTATTAAGCTAAATTGTGTGTATATAGTAAAATATAAAATAAGTGTAGTAGATAAGTTAAATAAGGTTTTTGTTTATTTTTACTTAGTTATTACAACTATTATTATGTACATATTTTATTTTAAAATGTTATTTTTTGTGTTAAATATCTAAGTTTGATTATTTTTTAATTTTTAGTGATTTCCTTACGGCGTTTTGACGGCGTTCAATTTATTTGTTAAAAATATTTTATTTTTCTCTTTTTAGTTTTAGATATTTACTCAATAAATTACGCATTATTTAATATTACAACGGGTGGGCCAAGTAAAGGTGAAGCCAGTATGAGGGAAAACAGGAATAAAGCCACCTGATCGGCTATCTAGCCTAGGTGATTTGACAAATGTTTTAACTAAACAACAACAAAAAGTTATTGTCTCCGCCGGGAATCGAACCCGCGATCTCCGTTTGGGAGGTAAACGCGTGTAAACTATATCTACGACGTTATGTATGCTATGGTTTGTGCTTAAAATGCAAACGGAGCGGTATTTGCACTGAACGACTTCCGATTTTCCGTCACATCAGCCCAATAATACACAAGTATCTGATTGTTGAGATTGTTTATAAAAGAGGAATTTTCTTTCACGAATACTAGAATATTATATATAGTATCAGATGAAGAGTCTCTTGATGGGGAATGAATAAAATCTGCTACAGAAAACAATATTCCTACAGGTTTTAATAGGCACAAACTGGTGTTATATTGTAGGTACACATTTTTTATATTTGAATAGTGTTCAAAGATGGTAAGCTTTTTACTTTAATTATTTAGGAAGCTGACTAATTTTAGTGATTTTTGATGATTTTTATTGACTGATTTTTGTTCATCTTGACTTGATTGACTGATCATCTTGTTTACTAGTATTGCGACTCCTGTCACTCACGGATATCAAGAGTTATCGAGTACTATTTTGCGCAGAATTCGCCCACTAATAAAATCGCTAAATATATTTTTGTTTAAAAGTATTTTGAAGCCATACGTATTTGAAATAGTAACTACAAAATGCTTATTAGGATTCACTACTGAGCACTGAAGCAGCAATTTCTTTTTCTTCAAATGCGGCCGTTTTTCAGCGATTCCGTCCTTTAAATGGCCCAATTACGCTATGTGATAGTCGCTGTTGATGGTCCTTCCTTTTTCAAGGTAGTCAATGAAAATTTTTCCATGCGCATCCAAAAATACAGATGCTATAACCTTGCCAACTGTCGCGTTTTCCCACGCTTTAGAGCGGGTTCATCGTGTGCAGTCCACTCGGATGATTGTCGATTGGACTTTGGAGTGAAATGATGGAGTAATGTTTCATCCATTGTCACATGTCGATGCAAAAACTCGGGTTTATTACGCTTGATCATCTTCAAACAGTGCTTCCAATCATCAACTCGTTGTTTTTGGTCAAAAGTGAGCTTGCGCGGCACCCGTCTTGCACAGAGCTTTCTCATACCCAAATATTCGTAAATGATATGATGTACACGCTCAGTTAATATTTTTAGAGTGTCTGCTATTTCACTCAATTTAAATTTACGGTCATTCAAATTCATTTTGTGGAGTTTTAAAATGTTTTTGTCGGTAACACTCTCTTT
Organism: Rhynchophorus ferrugineus; assembly: GCF_030347505.1. Lineage (NCBI taxonomy): Eukaryota > Metazoa > Arthropoda > Insecta > Coleoptera > Curculionidae > Rhynchophorus > Rhynchophorus ferrugineus. The sequence goes on along the minus strand of NW_027472581.1, from coordinate 8,619,036 downwards.
TTGGGCGTCCACTGCGTTCACCGTCTTCGGTGCTCATTTCACCACGTCTAAACTCAGCATACCAATACTTGATGGTTGATTTTCCTGAAGTAGTATCTGGAAACTCGACATCAAGCCAAATTTTTGCTTCAACTGTATTTTTCCCTTCAAAAAGCAATATACGCGAACTTCCTTTTTATCCATTTTTTTACAATAACACAAGTTGCTTCACTCAAAATGTTATTATTCAGAAAATAATGATCCGACAGCTGTCAAACTTATACACGCATTTTTTGAGGGTTAGGGCTAACTGAAAAATATATCGGTTTAATTCTAGTAGCGCCATCTATGTGTCAGGTCCTGGGACTTTTCAATTGACCTGCTATGTCGCAGTATATCGGTCAAAACCTACTGAAAAATCGTAATTAGGAAGCTTTCCTCTACCTATTGTGTTCAATAGACATAGTGCATTAAAGTGCTGCTTCTGTTTTCACATATAATGTCAGTTTAGAAGCTCTTATCAGATGAATGTTGTAAAAGTTGAACCATTCTTCCGGTTTGTTCACAGAAAGTTAGAAAAGACGAATATTAGCTAACTATGAATAATAATTTTAAGAACGAAAAGCAACTGTTTCACAATTAACTTTATTTTTTTTATAAAAATGCATTGTATAAAACTAGATATATAAAATGAATTTAATTGCATGTTTGCAATTTCTCTTCTTTATAATTTAGGTGAAAATAACTACAGAGGAAAATTGTGCATGCCTTTGTTACAATAACAAAAAGAAAGAGGCATAAAGTAAATGATAATGGCAGCGTGTGGTGTTGTGTTTGTTTCATTTTTGTTCTTGTGTAGATAATGCAATACAATAGGATACAGAGATTGCGGAAAATTAATTATAAATAGAAAATTGTATTATTTTTAATTAAACTAAACCCTTTTAATTATATATGAGAAATGTTTACATTATTCAATTGTTTATTGGCATATGTGATATAATGGGGAAAAATTTCGTATCTTTTATAAAGCGAATTTATTAAAACAAATTAACAGAAACTAAATAAAGTTATGTTTACAAAATCCTTTTGTGAATCCATCTTTACACTACTACGAGAGTTTTACAGAGTTGCAGAACTCGAAACATACCACAATTTTCATTACTGTATACTGTGTTTGATATTTCAAAATCACTTGAATGCATATTGGAAGAAATACCTGGTAAATGTGAATTCCTCTGGCACTAGGGTTTTTGGTGGTGGATTTTGGAAGATGTTTAATTTCATGATCTCTGCAATGACGACATTGATATTTACCCGGTATATATCTGGAATTACTCTACAATTTTATTAGTTACATCTCCTTGTTCTATTATAACCCATAATGTTTAATTAAATAAGTCATTCATTACTGTTTTATTATTTGGACATTTATTACTTTTGATTTTCTCATTACCATTGCTTTTGTTTTATTTTTATTCATTATTATGACGTATTATCTTAATGATACTGCAAATGAGTCAGATCATCTGTAGATATTTCTAATTTGATATTATTCAATCATTCGCAAAAGAAGATGGAAAAGCGGCAATAGCTTTTTAGATTTTTTCCAAATTTTTTTATCTTATATGTAGTCCTGTTTGGTCTATTCAATATTTCTTGTTATTTTTCATCGACTAATATTATAAACAAGCTTGGGTTTAAACTTCAGCCTTTTCTATTGTCGCTTGGGGTTTGAAGGTGTTTGATTGCATGTTGTCTGTAAGGAGGACAATGTTATTTATCAGGTATATTTCTAGAATTACTCTACAATTTTATTAGTTACACCTCCTTGTTCTATTATAACCCATAATGTTTAATTAAATAAGTCATTCATTACTGTTTAATTATTTGGACATTTATTACTTTTGATTTTCTCATCACCATTGCTTTTGTTTTATTTTTATTCATAATTATGACGTATTATCTTAGTGATACTGCAAATGAGTCAGATCTTCTGTGGATACTTCTAATTTGATATTATTCAATCATTCGCAAAAGAAGATGCAAAAGCTGCAATAGCTTTTTAGATTTTTTCCATATTTTTTTATCCTATATGTAGTCCTGTTTGGTCTATTCAATATTTCTTGTTATTTTTCATCGACTAATATTATAAACAAGCTTGGGTTTAAACTTCATCTTTTTCTATTGTCGCTTGGGGTTTGAAAGTGTTTGATTGCATGTTGTCTGTAAGGAGGACAATGCTATTTATCAGGTATATTTCTAGAATTACTCTACAATTTTATTAGTTACACCTCCTTGTTCTATTATAACCCATAATGTTTAATTAAATAAGTCATTCATTATTGGTTTATTATTTGGACATTTATTACTTTTGATTTTCTCATTACCATTGCTTTTGTTTTATTTTTATTCATTATTATGACGTATTACCTTAATGATACTGCAAATGAGTCAGATCATCTGTAGATATTTCTAATTTGATATTATTCAATCATTCGCAAAAGAAGATGCAAAAGCGGCAATAGCTTTTTAGATTTTTTCCAAATTTTTTTATCCTATATGTAGTCCTGTTTGGTCTATTCAATATTTCTTGTTATTTTTCATCGATTAATATTATAAACAGGCTTGGGTTTAAACTTCAGCCTTTTCTGTTGTCGCTCGAGGTTTGAAGGTGTTTGATTGCATGTTGTCCGTAAGGAGGACAATGTTTTTTACCAGGTATATTTCTAGAATAACTCTACAATTTTATTAGTTAAACCTCCTTGTTCTATTATAACCCATAACGTTTAATTAAATAAGTCATTCATTATTGGTTTATTATTTGGACATTTATTACTTTTGATTTTCTCATCACCATTGCTTTTGTTTTATTTTTATTCATTGTTATGACGTATTATCTTAGTGATACTGCAAATGAGTCAGATCTTCTGTAGATATTTCTAATTTGATATTATTCAAACATTCGCAAAAGAAGATGCAAAAGTTGCGATAGCTTATTAAATTTTTTCCATATTTTTTATCCTATATGTAGTCCTGTTTGGTCTATTCAATATTTCTTGTTATTTTTCATCGATTAATATTATAAACAGGCTTGGGTTTAAACTTCAGCCTTTTCTGTTGTCGCTCGAGGTTTGAAGGTGTTTGATTGCATGTTGTCTGTAAGGAGGACAATGTTATTTATCAGGTATATTTCTAGAATTACTCTACAATTTTATTAGTTACGCCTCTTTGTTATAATTAAAACCATAATATTTCTCTTATTACTCTGTCAAATACTTCATGTAAATCAATGAATGAATCATTGTCTTATATTAATTATATAGACTGTTCACAACGCATTAATCGCTTTATAATATTTATAGCCCTATCCTGTGTGGGATTTATTTCTATTTTCAACTAGTAATATAGTAATCATAATCAAATTCCGTAAAATAAACTAGCAACATATTTTTTTGCATTATATAGCTATATAATTTACAGCTGGCTTCTTATATTTTTTCTAAATATAATCATTTTCCTTTAACAAAATATACATAAAAAAACTAGATATATGGCGTAATTATCATGGGTAACGTTTGCTTTCTTTTTTCTTAGGACGAAAGGTCCGTTCGTTCTTTTCCGCCTTTACGTTTAATCGGATCGTTAAGCACATAGAAAAGAAACAGGCTCTTTATTAAAGCTATTCTTTTCCCTTTTTTCCATTGACCATTTTATGTTTCGCCTCTGTAGCGTTCCCTCCACTTGGATCATATAATACGACAACGTAACATTCGATGTCCATTATACCAGATTGTATAAATTGGTCTGCGTTAAAAGATTCGCAAGAAGGATTAAATCTATTTTAATAATGTACTTGTTACTGTTGTTGTTTCTGTTCAATAAGTTTTTTTTAACTTTTTCAGAATAATTAATATGAATTATTTTCTTTCCCTGTTCTGCACCATGGCAATCTCTTTTATAATAATAAGTCAATGTATTTTCCATCTTCTAAACTGTTTGTTTATTATAACTGTTAACCAATGCAATCTACGTACTTTGTTGTCGAATTGTTTATGTTTGGTCTACTTTTATCTATGGTCCAAGTAAAGGTCCAAGTATTTTGCATGTTTTGTGAGATGTTTTCGTTATATAATTTTAGCGACGCATAGGTTTCTCTTCTCAGACTTGGTTTAGTGTGTCTGTATTCACTATTGGTTAAACCATTGAATGAACTGGTATGACGAGAATGGCATCAGCATGGGTTGCAGTCATCGTATCGTCAGGAGTTTTTTAGTTTGCCTGCCATGTCCATTAAACTTTGTCAAATGATTGACCTATGTCCGACAAGGCTGCAGAGTAGTACAGTTCATTTTATATGCATTTACTGATGACACCTACAGTGCGATGTGCATATTTGATTGTTCCACGATAGTCTTGTATATCCGACTGGGAATTATTCTGCTCCTTCTTTCTGTTGGCTTATGCACGAGGTTCTATCCTGTTGCCTGGTTTGTACATCAGTACGACTTGAGTGGTTTTTTATTAATAGGTATATTTGCAAAAGGTAATTCTGTTACAATGTTATTTCCAATAGGCGTTATTTAGGATTATTTATGGTTATTTGCATTTCACTGTAAAAAATGTATCCACTATGGGTGTAGATATAATAGATATTCTTAACCTTAACACATCTTTCTATAAATCTGGTGATGGCGCGCTGAAAGGCTTATATTGGTTTGGAAGTGATCCAAATAATAATTAATTTTAACACTTCTTTAAAATTTCGAAACTGTGTATGAAGAGTGTATCCTTTACAACTACTGCAACGTGTGGCTGAATATGTCGTAAAAGAATGACCTTGCGTCTGTTGCTCGTTAGTTTTAATATATTTTTGCAACGACATCAGTAGACATTTACAGTAATAGTTTCATTCTGTCTTGGTAGCTCGCAAGACCCTATACCTTGCTGGTCTTAGCATATACACTACAATACATTATGATTATGAACATTCCGCTCAGGTGTCGTTGTGGACAGCTTTGCCAGGCATACCCATGAGCTTGATATTGTTATGGTACATCCACCATTCATAGTCAGCTAAAATAGTCTGTAGAAAACTCCTGATTAGCAATAAAATTGCGATGTTTAAGTGATTTAAAATGGCAGTCACTAAGTTGAAAGTAAATTGAGATTTTGAGTTGGGCTTTTTGACCCCCCGTTCGTTATTTGTTATTGATATCAAGATCACCATTTTTGGTTCGGTTAGTTGGTTTTTATGTAAACCGTTAAAAGTAATGGGCTTTGGGCTTCAGATGCAGGTCTCGAATCAAATCATCAATCAATCGGTGTCAGTTTTGTATGTTTCATATGTATACACTGAATAACTCAAGACTAAATGGATAAAAAGTTATTATTCAACAGATGGTTTAGACCAGGTGTTTGCACATATTGCAGTATTTTGACCAATTGCTTATAAGAATAGATGCAAACGTCTAACTTTACATACAAATATTTATTGAGATATTCAGTATACTTTATTTAGATATATTTTCCTCTTTTTATTTCTGTTTCATATTCTTATATTTTAATTTACTACTGATTAAATTTAAATAGATTTATAGAAATTTCATTATAATTATTACACAACGGGGAAAATATAAAACAACTTACACTTGTGGATAATTAAATATAAGTACTAACATTCATAGAGGAATATCTGAAATGGCCATACCCGAAATTTCAGGTAGACCTTCTTTTTTAAGTTTTGGTGTGATTTGACTAAATGGGTTGATCATTTTCAGAAATAATTCAGAATTTTAAGATACTTACTTGGTTTTTTTTGTTTAATTAATGTGGTATAAATTTTTATTTTTTTATATTAAAACTCATTGTTTTGTTTTGACAAATGTTTTACTAAAGCTCATGGATAAATTTACTTATAATCAAATACAGTTTAGAAATAGCAGACTATCTTATCACTCACACATTGTTTAGTAGAATTTTGTGTTTTAATAATAAACAAAATTATAAATTATACATTTTATAATAATAATAATAATCATTAACAATGAACGAAATATTTTAAGAGATAATATTTGATTTTTAAGAATATTCAACTGCATAAAACATAACTAATCATCTTCTTCTTCTTCTTCCTCTTCCTCTTCACCTTCGCCTTCATCAGTCTCGCCTTTTTCTTCATCCTCTTTGGGCTTGGGTTTGGGCAAATGATCGATTCGCCATTTCTCTTCCTCTGCACCAGTCGGATCCAGCACCTCCATTATTTCTGGACCCACCGCGTATTCTTGTTGTACTGGCGGGAGGGGCATCGGAGAGAAATTATATTGCATATATTTCAGCCCAAATCCAAAATAGATATTGTGAAATATTTTTCCCTGAGTGGAGAATGTATATGCCCCAGGCCAGAGATTAGATCTCACCACCGCCAAGGCGTAAGTGTCGAGAACATTAGAAGAACTTCTAACGCTCCAAGGACTAACAGTTTCTAGAGAAGCATCTTCGGAGAGAGGTGTAAGCAATGGAGGACCCGTCTCTGGTTCGGCTTTCGAACCTTTTTCCTTATCATCTTCCTCTTCTTCCTCACCTAGTTCCTCGCCGAGTTCTTCGTCTTCGACATCCGCAGCTGGTGTTGGATTCCACCTTAATTGGTTTTATTGAAATTCTATGGTTAAGAAGAAGATGAAACGTTATATTACCAAGTTAATCGACCTTGGGGTAAGATATATGGTGCTGAATGAACCCAGAATGTCATCGAACGATCGGTGAGGTCTTTTAATGATGGAGGGTCGTATTTTGGGTTGGTTTTGTATTCGGTTTTACCTCCTGTTTCGGCCTCCTCTTCTCCCACTTCATCTTCCTCGTCACCTTCACCGGCTTCTTCCCCACCGAATGTGTAATAACCCAGTGGAGCAATCTGAGTCCCGGCCGATATTCTTGATATCTGCGCTCTTAAATAGTTTTTCTCTTTTCCCGGGAATTCTGGGTAGGTTAAAATATCAGTTTCCAGGTTACCGGTAAAGGATTTGTATATTTTTCTTGCCACTTGTATCTATTAAAAATAGTTAATTACTATTTAAGATAAATGCGTATAAAAATGTTGTTATTAATCATTAAACATAAATATATATATATATATATATATATATATATATATATATATATATATATATATATATATATATATACACAAAGTATTTCCAAAGCAAAGCAACAAGGAACTACGATAGCTACAATTGTGAATAACAGACCACTGATAGAAGTAGATGAATACCAAAAAGCATCCTTAGAAATACTATAGCCATTGAGCGATTATCTAACACAATGGACCAAACAATGGAGAATAAATGAAATGAGCTAAAATGTGTCCCTATTAATTTTTCCAACAAGAAACCCACCATATGTAAATACTGCTAAAGATTTAGGCATGACACTAGATGTTATACAAAAATGGAAGGAGCATGTCAGTCTTATAGTTATAGTTAGCCGAATTCGAAATGAAATATAATACTTTGGTAAGTACGCAAAATATCTAAGCATACAACTGTTAAACAACTTAACCTAACTATTATATTAGATGATTTTGATATTTTACTATATAAAATAACAGTTTTTTACGAATAATTATTGAGTTATTCAGTGTATACAGACGTTAGATACAAGCATTCAATATTTTATTTTCGAAATTCTACAATGTTATTTTTTTCCAAGAAATCTACTGCCGCTCTAAGCCCATCATATAGTTACTTAGAAATTTACTTACTAAAGATGGGACAACGTTGTAGAAAATTAATGAAAATATTATTGTTAATATATAATGTACTAAGTAAAGTATTAATAAGATTATTCCTTTTTATAATAAGCATGGAGTAGTACCAATAGCTGTTTCAATATATTGAAATATACAATATATTTTGCAAGCAATCTTGGTACACTACTAGATATGCAAGCTAGTATTCTAAATATCTGAAGTAACTAAACTTTTTAAGGTTAAAATCATAAAAACTGAAATTTACTGAAAATTTTTCCAGAATCATTACTCTCATAATTATTGAAGATTGCTGCTTGTTATAGCTTCCATTCGAAAGGTCGATTTCGCGACAAAAGTCTGTGAGAAAATAATTAATTTTTCATTCTACATTTCATTTCATTCTACTATTTCATTAATTTTCATTTCATTTTCATGAATGAATGATTTCACTTTTTGTATAATCTGGGAGGGAAAAAAATGGCGTCGCATTTCAGAGAGAAAGATCTTAAACTTACAAATGTCAGACTGTAACAGTGATCTGACAGTGATTGTATCGCTTGATCTAATTATAAGAGCCGGCTTGGTGGCGCAGTGGTAAAGGCGATGGGACGGCCCTTCTACTGCTGCGATAGCCGCGGGTTCGCATCCTGCTGGGGCATGGTCGTAAATTTATGTTTGTGATTGTTTAATATTTGTGAATGTTCTAGGCAAGAGTATAAAATCCGACAAGGAAAATGATCCTAGTCACGCCAGTAACCAGGCAGGGTAAGACCGGATGTCTTCTGGGGTGATTTCTAAAGTTGGTTACTCGCCAATAGGTAGGCTTAATGTTGACTACCGTGGTTTGGAGCCCACGTTAAACTTAAGACCCAGTCCAGATAAACCCATAGTTGGTAAAAGGAGACTTTAAAATGTATCAAAAAAAAATTATATGGGAAGAAACATTTGTTTGAATTATTTTTCTTTATATAATGTTGTTGAATATAAAAAGTTTAATTTTTGGCGAACAATAATTACGGATATCTTAAATTGTACATTCTTAAATAATTTCTCCTTTTTCTAACGCTGAAATTTTATTATTTTTGTGGTTGTAGCCTTACCGTACTTTACTGTCTAAACCGAATTACTAAAGAAAAAGTCTTTGATTCCTTCATTTTAGAAAATGCGATAGGGGATGTACCATTTGGTAAATATAAAGTTGATTGACATATTCCTTTCAAGATGTGATCGTAAGTTATCCTCAGATCAATTTTCGATAGATTGACTTTTTTCCATAGAAAATGAAGAGGTTTAACTGACACCGGAATGCTTTGAGATATGATTGAGATGAAATGGTAGAGAATGATTTCAGAACAGGATATTTTTATGTTCAAACATATTTAAATTGTAAATGTCGTTTTATATCGCCGTCCAACTAGTCGCCTCTTCTTAAAATTAAATGGTTTTTGTGATTAAAAGGACATGGTAGTTGGTGATGGACTGGCAGTTACTCTAAGCGTTGGTGCAGTTAAGTGGAGTTGTTACAAAAGTATCACAGGTGAAGCTGTAAGATAAAAAAAGGTGATGGACCCCTAGGTAAGTGTTCCAACTCGTGGATTCCCGGCACATGCATCACAGCTCAAGGTGTTAGGCCACCAAAGGTGGACTCAAGTTGCTGTGAATGAATACAGTCTACTGAAATCTGTTAGAAGCCTGTAGTTCAACTTGTAGGAACTTAGAGGAAAACTATTCCATAGAGGGATGCCAAAATTGGTAGAAACAGTGCCATTTCGAGGATCTTCAAACGCAAACTGGCAGACGAAGGTACAGATGATACTCAAAAATAATTTTATTAGAACTAAAAGCATGACAACGACTATGTCGATCTCTGTGGTCGTTTCTCTAGGAGGGAGGCGTTATATGATGTGACTGTCAACAGGCCTGACTGATTGGTGCGGGGCTTATGCTTATGCTTATACTGGAATTGATTTAAATCCCCAGTGTCGTTTGTACAACTCACCTCTTCATTCCATAAATAAAGTTTTCAATTATTTTCCTTTTCACCCTTTCTTACTTATATATTTTGAAAAAATTATACGAAAATTATATATACCTCTTTGGGTGTTACATCTGGTAACTGTATCCACGGTTCTCCAATTTTTGTACATACGTAATAAACCTTTTTATTCAAACCAACTCCAGACGGTTCCTTCGGTGGCTCCGGAGGTTCTTCATACTGTATTTTAGGTTCTGGCGGTAAAGCACGCGGTATCTTTGACTTTGGCGCATCACCCTCAGTTTCAACTTGATTTTTCGATATATCTTTCAGAGCCTTTTCCAGTTCCTCGTTGGCTTTCACAGCAACCTTCTCGATATCCCCCTTTTTAATTTCCTCTTCATATTTTTCATTTTTCCTCATATATTCGTCTTCCTTAAGCTCCGTTTCCAATACCAGATAATTGTTTAGGGTTCCGAATATTTTACCCCAGAATCTTACTGACGATATAGGTTCCGTATGAATTAATTTTCGCATCGAGAGCATGATGAACACCATGTCTTGACGTGGTAAACCTAAACCAATCTGTTCCAGATAGTAGAGGAGCTCCAGCATGTTGTTTTTAGACATATCCGCTAGTTCCAGATCGTCAGGGTCTACGGTGGATGGTCCTTGGGGTGCGAGGGGTTTCAGAACTGTCATGATTTTGGTAGAAAGATTCAGACGGTCGGGTTCAACAAAAATATCTTCTAGATGATCGGTGAGTGGTCGGTAACGTTGTTCCTTAACTTTCCTGCTGTATTCTTCGAAAAAATCCACAATATTTTCGGGTCTTTCCGCTAATATTTTATTTAACACTTCAGTTAAATGATCGTAAAGATTATCTCCGGTGTTAGCACTCGCCTTCTGCAGAAAGGATTTGGCATTGAAGAATTCGCATTCGGTGCTAGGTTCTGGGACATTTTCGTCAACATTCGGGTCGATATTATAATCGTATATCATTTTGAATAATATTATGACGTAAATGTCAGGTAATGTCAATAGTATACAAGTATATGTGTATAATCGACAGGTATGTTAACTACTTAAAAAGTGTGTATCTAAAATATTAATTTTATAATTATATGGAATAAATATATCACACTTAAATCCCTGTCGGTAGAAATTTTTAATGTACATATAGGACTTAGTCGGAACCTAAGGCATAACAGGTTAAACTGAAAAGTCCCCGGCCTGACACATAGATGGCGCTACTAGAATTAACTCCATAGGTTTTTAGTTAGCTTTAACCCTCAAAAGATGTGTATATAAATTTAACAGCTGTTCATCAGCGGATCATTAGTTTGTGAATTATAGCATTTTGAGTGAAGCAACTTTTCTTATTGTGAAAAAATGGATAAACAGGAATTTCGCGTGTTGATAAAATATGGCTCTTTGAAGGGAAAAAATACAGTTGAAGCAAGAACTTGACCTGATGTCGAGTTTCCGGACACTGCTCTAGGAAAATGGTGGTGAAACGAGCACCGAAGACGGTGAACGCAGTGGATGCCCAAGAGAAGTTGTTACCGACGAAACCATTAAAAAAATCCGCAAAATGATTTTGAATGATCGTAAATTGAAATCGAATAACATAGCAGACACTCTTAAGATATCAACTGAATGTGTACATCATATCATTCAAGAATATTCGGATATGAGAAAGCTCTGTGCAAAGTGAGTGTCACCATCTCATAAGGAGTTCCTAGGCAATTCAATCTGTAATTGCGAGTTTACTCCGGAACCTGTACCATATAGAGGTAAGTTTTACGGCAGCTCCATTAAGAGGGGAGTGATGTAGCGACCGCTACAACCCTTTAGGCAACCACTCATTCTCCTACAGCTTGTTGAAAGGTTGGCAATGTCGGTGGATTGTTACTATGCGGTTACCGGCTATAATATTCCACCACGAGAACGTCTCGCTCTCTTTTCTTTTCTCTACCCCCTTATAACTGTACCAGTTCCGCACGCTACCGTACTTCCTTTACCTTAACCTAATATCCTGTCCATTCTCCCGTCGACCACATAATAAAAATAAGCAAGTTTTATTCAGCCAGTGGTCTCCATTCTCGTGTAAATTCCTTCCACAAAATAGTAGTGAGTGTTCGGACAAACAATTTGCATCGACAGCCACACATTCCGACCGACCAGACGAACATTCCTACAAAAGTTAATTGTTTTATAATAGTTTTTGTAAAAAAAATTAAAGAACGCAACGTCCATTAAATTAAATTATATCATGGATTTATTGAATTATATTCAGCATTATTAATAACATTTTTATCTCGTTTCAACGCGCTATTTTATAGCGTGTTTAGTTCCTTTAGGATTATATTACGTGGCCTGTTATTAGCAAATCTACATGAAGCACTAATTAGGATTTAAAAACGGTGTGTAGCTGGAAGGGAAATAAATTCCTTTTAAATGGTAAATCTTTGTTTTAGAGCTCCTATTATTTCAGGTTACTGTTAACAAAATTCCGTTAGGGCATTTTAGTGAATATATATTTCGATAACAATGAAATATTCTTTCGTGGGAAATTTGAGATTGTATTAATTTTTTTTAAGAAAAGTATGTTTTTGGGTCAAAAGAGCTGGTACATTTTGAAAAGTATTTTTAATATAACATAAGGGGCTTATTATAATTAAACAGTTGTTTGACTTACCGTTGTTTAATTAGGAAAACCTTAAAACAACGGAACTAATTAAAACAATAATAGTAGGAAATGAATAATAAGTTGACAAAGTGCAAATAACTTTTAGAGGCCAAGCAAAGGACAAATTAACAGCAATATTTAAATAAAAGCCAAGAAAAGTTATTTAAGAAATCGAACAAATTAGAGAGAAAAGATAAAGGAAAATAAAATAAGCAAGAAAGTCGAATTAAAGCCCACAAAGATTCACTCGAAATCGATTAGAAAGTTTTAGAAACGCAAAAATATTTTACTCTTATACATTAACTAATAAATAATACTTAATGATAATGGTAGAATAATTCCCTATCCTAGTAAAAAGCGTAAAAAGAGTTTCTGTTGTTCTTTCGTTCTAGTAATACACATATATAGAATACAATTTAAAAAAGCAAAAACGGAATTCTAGTGTAAATTCATTTTAAATTTATTTTTGTTTCCTGATTAGCCTCTGCATTTTTCCATTTTAAAAATATGGATTTATGAATTATGCAATGAGCTTATAAGAATTTATTCTTATCCTGGCAATTTAAATATTTTAAAATTTTAAAACACGGGTACATGTTTCTGATTAAGGGAGACTATTGATTATGTAGAATATTATCTGATTGATGAGGATTGAACAAAAAATATATGGTAAAGATATTACATAAATAAAACAAAGTGCAAGTACTAACTATATATGTCGGGTAATATATTATTTTGTACAACCATATATCTGTGTTTTTCCATATTTGATATGGAATTTAATTCTTTTCTTAATATGAATTAGTTAGCTTACTCAAGTTCATGCATCTTACAATACGTTTGCAACATTACACTAGGTACTTGATTATCAATGTTCTTTATATGAGTTTTGATAAACTTAAAACAATATAGGATTGATGAAAAAGTAATTTCGCTTATCCCTGATAGATTTCTTAAAAGTTTCTTGGTATATGCAATACGATAATGTAATAATGACATGGTAATAATGTTTCAATGAAAGCATACTCTAGCATGTTTCAAAAATAATAATGCATATAAAACCAGCGTTATGCCTTTTTTTAGTCAGAAGCTAATTTTCAACATAGCTTCCTTTTTTATTTGTTTAAGTGCTGTTTATGAAGGTAGGTGATTAAGTAAACTCTATTATCACTATTCACCAATCGATAATGTGCGGGGTTCCATCATGATAATACTATTTAAGTTTTGATGCATGAACAATCTAGTCCGGGCCTTGCTCTGTCTGAGTACCATCACAAAGCGATTTAAATGGTGTAAAGAGTTTTGATTTTTGTCTTCAAAAGTGACAGGTGATAAAGTAGTGAATACTATTTATTTAAATGAATAAATTAGCGTTGGAAAACATGGAAACTGTTTATTTAAAACTTATATATGAACCGGGATTAACTCTCTTAAAGCAGAAACATATATGTTATAAAAATTAAGTTAAGATAGTCTAACGAAATAATTTGAAAAAAATTATGGGGATAGTTATAGAAAATAGCGATTTCTACGTTTTAAATAGACATAGTTTGTGAATAAAATATAGAACGGGAATTCAATATAAATATAAGAATAATATTTAACATAAATAAGTGGGTTTGATGGGCAAAAGTTATAGAGCAATAAAAACGATTGTTACATGGAAAGAACTATTGAAATATGTTAAATAAATAGAGAAATTATAATTAAATTTAGATAAAAAACAAAATATAGAAGTGTGGTTACTGTATGAAGAAAATGGAACTACTACTATCGACTTCACATATTATGTCATAATTCCGTGGAAACTTGTGGATACTCTTTTAGGTTGCTTGAAATATTTGGACAATACCTTAATAATTATAGTACAATAATAATATAATATCTCTTATGTTAAGTGTAATGCATGTAGTGGATGGTGGATGTAGTGGATATGAATAAATATTACTTCATTCAGAGTGCGTATGGTGTTCGGCCATTACTTAATATAATAGTTAACTAATCTGGCAACATGGCGATGCTGTGTCCAAAGAACATGTTGGTTCGGCTCTTTTTTTTGTAAAAATATATCGGGTGATCATAATCAGCTCGATGTGAGCTCTATCAGAAATCAAATATATGCAATTTATAAAAACCGTGAGCAGTTGCTATATAAATATAATTTAATAGAACTATTTCAGAGGAAACTATTAGCTAAGAAAGTATTTATGGAAAGCTTAGAGATATGCATTTTTTTGAGGGATTTTTAACATACCTTGACAGACTGTAATATAGAATAGAATTTCAATGTTGTAAAGATAATCTATGAAGAAGTCTAATGGAACTTCCAGGCATTGCTTTTAAAATAATAAAATTTTAAAAGCATATAGTAAAATCAAGGAGGACTTATTATTTTTATTTGTGAGACATGGCTACTTCAGAATGGGACATTAGGTCACTAATGGCAAGATGATAATAAAAATAGCGTTCAGACAAAAAAAGTGCCGAATATTACAGTGATTGAATGAAACTTTCTAAATACGAGTGGTCTAACAGCTAAAAGTATATAATTAATATAATAATAAATGTATATAATGTTAATTTTACAGTTTAGCTTATCGAGTAGATTATAGTATTATGTGTTAAGTAACTAATACATTATGTTGTTATTTAGTATACAATAGTATAGCTGTACAATTATCAATAAGGTTCATTTAAAACCCAAAACCCACGTAGAGATTTAAATGGATTAAGTAAGATTTGATTAAACTGTCAAGCTCGACATAGCAGTTAACGTGTATGTAAATGTATTCGGTTTTATTCTCTTTGCTTCAACTAGTTGTACTGGTTATAATACGTAAGGCGCTACAGATTATAGAACATTAAGGAATGCAGGCTGTCGCAATTTCATGCAAATTTTCAAAATTGTTATGTTCTAAGTCAAGGTCAGCGTATTTGATCACGGTCGGCGATACAGAGCGTTGCGAAATATATCGATTTTAAGATTGTAAGTCACGAAGGGGGTACAATTAAAATGCCTACAATTGCAACGGCTTAATGTGACACAAATCATTCAAATGCTAATTTTGCTATTTTTCATTATATAACAAGTTACAATGTTTAATATCTAGAATATTAGTTGGACTATTATCTCTTGTTCGAGCTACAGTATGATTTCATTGAAGAAGCGTGACTAGAAAAGACATGCCTTTATAGCAATGTGTTAGGAAAATTCTTCGTTCATAGATAATCTCAATCGGGTCAGTCTCCTATCGCTATATCCTGGTCAAAAATATTGTTTTTGTCTTATATTTTTTCTAATCAGTATTTTTAACTGAAGCTGTTCTCTATTAAATATTTTTAATCTAAAATAAGTCTGTATGCGAAGAAGAGAGAAACTACACGTATACTCTAACTCAATGAGAATCCTTTTCTACATTCTTCAACATGTACAGTTATACATTGTATCAGTGGATTTAATGTGTTACGTATTGGTAGATATAGGGTGTTTTTTTGGTTAGTTTGCTGTATTCTTAATAAATTGTATATTAAAATTAATAATTTAATTAAAATGGAGATATTTTTATGTGTTTTTAAATTTTAATCAAAAACAGACAAAAAAATCTGTAGAATGACATAGGTTTGCAACAAAAAGCTCTGAGAAATTTCAACTGACTTTTATGTATTTTGAGATGCTGAAAAGTAAAAGAATTTCAGAACATAATTTTTCAGAAAAGACGGAAACTTTTAGGAAATAAGCCTTAAATTAGAGTCCTGCTTCTTAACGGTGATTTTTACCCCAATTCCAAAGGAACTTACAGGGACCTTATGTTGGTTCTTCGCAAATTAAAATATAAAGACCAAATTCCTCTATCCCTTTTGACTGAGGGATAGCAGAGACCGAGAAAGTCACTGAACTAAAAAGTGTTAGCTGCCGAGAGAGCTTAAAGTTGGTGAAAACAAAAAAAATGTCACCTAAGGAACATATACACACCCATCAAGTTCTTTTTCATTCGCTGCACGTAGAATCTGAATTGATGAAGCAATTTGTAAAATCACTTCCAAAGATGGCGATTGTTTTATACATGAAGTTTCTAGGCATCTCAGAAGCAAAGATGGAGGAAGGTGTAAAAAACAACTAATGAAAATAGTAAACTTAATTAATAACAGCAAATTGCTTGTTTCATATCAAGAAACGTGTAGATCTATGACAAAAAAGAAGTAATTTTTGGATTCGGCACACTCAAAAACATAAAAATTACATCAGAAACCCCGAAACAGAATTGTTTTTGCAGACATTGGTTTTACATTTAATACTAAATATGAAACATAAATAATGGAAATTTGACGTTAATTAAGATATTAGTAAAGACAATATGTGGTTAAAAAGATACTGAGTTTAAAATGTTGACTTAGTTTCAACATAAAAGTGGAGTACCCCGAGGAAAATTAACCTAACAGTTATGAACTCTTTAAATAATTAGAATTAGAATAAAAATTAGGTAACTTCCAAACCATTAATTTGAATAACTGTATAGGTAAGTTCGGGTGGGTGTTTAAATGGAATGAAATAAGTTGTCAATATACACAAAATTTATCTGTGTACATTCCTACACATCATAAAATACTTTTTACTTTTAAAATGTAAACCACAGTATATATTTTCTCGTCAAAGCAGAGAGCTTTACAATAATATTCGTATATTAGCGTTTATATCCACATATTTTAGTAGCGCGTATAAAAACAATTTGCATTCTAATGACTTCTCACGAGCCCTCTTGTGTCTGCGTAGTCATTAGCAGCCACTATAACCTCTAATTAGAGCCTAAATGAGCAGCAGTCCGAGAATATGGAAATGAGTTTGCCTTAAATTGTAAAATTCTATTGTGCGCTCTTTATTGTTCTATGTCTAATCTGAGGGAAAAATCATATTTAGTTTGTGTCATTTTGATATCATATTTAATGTTAATCCTTCGCTATACCCACTTTATCTGGACTCACAGAAATTTATAATATTATTCAATATGCAACATAAGGGTATTTGCAAGTTTTTTCTCATCATGTGCGCCAATTTTCATATAACAACTTTACAAACTTTTTTTATTAATTACATCTGACATTCATTCACAAATTAATTTATTACTACTGTTCTGTTTTACTTGCATTAATTTACAAGTAATGCGTGTACGGGATTAATACATCAGTATGTATTTCCCAAATTAGAACAACATTAATCTACTTAAGCTACAGTTAAAAATACACATACACCAAAATAGTTCGTGCGGTTTCGTTCTTCTGATTTATTGCGTTTTGTACAGTAGCTATATCGCTTTCACATTGCTGTGATTTAGCAACCTTGTTTAATTATTTAGGGCGAAATTTTGAATCACTTCGTGTATGGTGATTACTAGTTGGTTTGAAGTTTTAGTGCAACCCCATATATTCATCCCATAGGTCCTAATAAGGTTTATGATTAACTGATTAACCAATCTCTTTGACTTTACATCAATTTGAGCGTTTTTTCCGACTAATCAGTACATTTGCTTGACCTGGAGTGTAATTTGCCCTGCTTTTTTTTTAACATTGTTTCCAGTTTAACCTACCATTAAGATATATTTCGAAGTAATTTATTTCGATTCTGATTGAGGAATCGTGCATCCGTCAACCTATATAATTAAGTTTCCGCAAGTCAAAATTAAGATGGGCAGATTTGGAGCTACTAAGCTGTATTTTCCAGTCCCTAATCTTGTTGACCGCTACTTGTACTTGTTCTATAGCCTTAGATACAGATACATTTTTTGCCATTATTACTCTGTCGTCAGCAAATGTTCCAAGTACTGTTTCTGTTGTTGTTGGGGTATCAGCAGTATAGAGCAGATACAAAAATGGTCTCAAAAGACTACCTTGTGGAACTCCAGCAGAAATAGTTTTAAGTATTGAGAATGCCCCTT
Organism: Rhynchophorus ferrugineus; assembly: GCF_030347505.1. Lineage (NCBI taxonomy): Eukaryota > Metazoa > Arthropoda > Insecta > Coleoptera > Curculionidae > Rhynchophorus > Rhynchophorus ferrugineus. The sequence continues at coordinate 8,600,713 of NW_027472581.1, read as the reverse complement.
CATGTGAGATTCTAAATTTTCGAGTGTAACGAGTGAGCCTAGGTTTGGCCTGTCTTCCAATAGATAAAAAACGTCAGTATCATTTTATATCGTAATTCAACAAGTCTCATCTTTAATCCAAATAAAATAGTATTTTATTCATTTGATCTAAATTTGAATAGTATATTTGATTTCATAACTTACATAGGTTTTAATAAAGATAATTTGCTTGTAAAGTAGAACTTCTTTATCTATGTGTTGCTGAGTCAGTGCTACGTTACAGCGCTGACGGATAAATTTATATATAGACGAGATCATTTTTATTATAATTATTCTAATTCGTTTGATATTCTTTATATATAGATTTTAGAATATTGAATTCGGTATCCGAAGTATAGTCCTGAAGGTAAAACGCGATTGTAATATCAAATAAGGCGAACTAATCAGAATGAAAAACTATGAATGTTGGTTAACGTTATTTAAGAATATTGAGCTTCATAGAAATTATTTTTAAAACCAATTAAAAGGTTTTTATTGATTAATAGTTATTTTTAGCCTCAAATCTCGATATTGACCCAAACGCATCTCTAGTATAGACATATACAACATAAGTTTACATACAGTCTGCCAATAAAAACGTCGAAAGAAAAAAATCTGTAAAATCTATTTTTGTTCGTGGATCCGATTCGTGAGGCTGTATAATAAAATAAGATCAGCGTCGGTAGTCCTAAAACCCTTTATATCCGCGTCACGTTTGCAACATTTTTAGGCACGTATCAGAATCAATTGTAACCTTAAATATGATTATGGCTGCTCTGATGCTTTTTTTTAAATGAAGATATAGGGTATGCTATATATAGTCAATGAGAATCATTAGATTGAAAAATATGAGTTAATTTGAAATTTTTCATATTATTAACTAACTTATTGGAAGTGTGTAAGGATGTGGTATATGAGTGAAAAAGGCATGGAGCGCTGTGAACGCTGTGAATGATGAATATAAAAGTAACAAAACATCAAACATTAATAATTAACATTACTTGGATGTATAATAAACAATGCATATAACAAAGCCAAAAGAAACTAAACTCAGTTGATGCTGGAACATTGCGACATTTTAACGTCATGAATTTAGATGATATGTGTTCTCTGGTTTATTGGCTGGATTATACGCCATATGTCTTTTAAATTGAAAGATAAAACGAGCTTAACATCAACTCTATAGTTGATGTCGGATAAATCAGTGTAACTCTGCAGTATATAGAGAAAAAATCAGTTTTCTAAAAAAATGTTAAATTTAATTATTAAAATAATCTATAAAAACTTTGACTAGGAAAGTGCTTTTAAGTAAAAGGATCCGAGACAATTTGATTATCATAATAAGGTTCATGGGCATTTTGCATCGCAAATGCGTTCATTTTTTATTCATTTATCAGATATTGTTATTCCGTTTTCATATTCACGGCAAAAAAATAAGCGCCCGTGTCCCTATTCAAAATAATATTTCCAAAGCTTGAATACGAAATTGCCTTTGAGTACTTTCTTTCGTAACTTTTTATCTTGCCGTCGATATTTTATGAAACGGTTTCTATCATTAGACCGAATCAAAAATGCTGACCCAGACTTCAGACGCAATAATTTTGGGAAATTTACATAATATCGATGCGTACTTTATATTATTCGGTAACGTATCATCCCTCGAAGAAGTTTATTCATATTCTTTTCTTATCGTGTAGAGTCATCTATGTTTTTGAGGTTCTGTTTATTTAGATAACCAAATCAGAGCAAATAAAATTACTCAATAAAATAAATTTATTTTATTATGTATGCAATAAAATAGCTACTAGCAATAAAATAAAGGCTAATGTATTGTTGACGCAACAGAACCATAACAGATTTTGACGAAAATACATGCTTAGCGTTTAAATTCAACGATTACAGACGGTTGGTCAAGATATTTAATAAAAAGTTCCGCTTAACGCGGAATATTGGTGAACAAGAAATGTCGATAGCAGACCACGCAAAATTTACTTGATGTCCGGGGGAGAAATGTCAACACAAAAATTCGATACACTCCTTCAAAAACCCTATGATTTCGTATCGAACTTTTTCCGCTGCAGTCATACTTTTCCTTGCAGAATTCGTTTGATGGCCCAGGGAGGAGAAATTCCAAAGCTAAAGTTCGATACTCACATTTAAAACTAAGGATAATTCTTAAAACCAAAAATATCAGGCCACAAAATATCGGCGAATAATATAGATTTTTTTCTAAAATATATCGATATATATATATATATATATATATATATATATATATATATATATATATATATGGTATTAGTTTTATTGCATTCACCATTTTTTCAATTAGTACTAACGTTCAAAAGAAAGCTTAGAATTCCAAAGTTCAAAAGAAAGAAAGTTAAAATTTCATGATATTTTACCATAAATTTGTGAGTTATTGTTTGTAAAAACAATTTCGTGTTTTAATTATACACTGTTGCTTGATGGAAAAAGTAGCGTTCAAACGAAGCATTAGCTTGGAAAGTATTATATGGACTCTGATTCATCATAAACAACAATAAAACATTGGATTGCTAACTTTAAACGCTGTGGTAGAGACACCGATGATGCAGAACGCACCGGACGTCCAAATGAGACAGTAATACCAAAAAACTTAAAAAAAACACAAAATCATTTTGAATGATCGAAAAGTGATGTTGTTTGTGTTAGTTCATGTTGTAAATGTATCAAAAGAACGCGTTGGTTATATAATGCATGAGCATTCGACTACGAGAAAGCCCTGTTCAAAATGGTTGCCGGGTTTGCTCACAGTTGACCAAAAACAAAAAGGTGTTGATGATTCTCAATAGTGTTTAGCCAGGCTGCTTCACTCCGAAGACAAAACGATCGTCATATAAGTGGAGAGCAACTGGTGAACCTCGTCCAAAGCACCCGAAAATATAACAATTGACTGGAGAGGTATAGACTTCAGTATTTTGGAATGTGCGCAGTGTAATATTCATCGACTTTCTGAGACGGGAAGTACCATCAACAGGGAATATTTTATAGCGTTATTGGAGCGTTTGAAAGCAGAAATATCAGAGAAACCACCACATCTGGCAATTGATTGATATCAGAAAGTTGTAAAATGTGATGATCTTTTCAGGCCATAGTGGATGCCTAGCTAGTGCAGTACTACTCGTATAATATCGCCCTCTTTAAAATACCACAAGGATAGACTAGGTCGTTGTTCTGCTATGGTTTGTACAGCTTATAATTCTAATACAAATATGTTTGAGTATCGCCTGTACCTTCGCCTGTGTCTTCGAAGGTTTTTGAAATGTCGCTGTTTCTAGCCAAATTTCTATGGTGTCCCTATATGGAATAGTTTTCCAAGATTTGAAGATTCCAGATGCCGATAGTCTATGATTAAGGAACTAAAGAACAACAATCCGTCTTTGGTGGACGTCCACACTGAACTGCAGGTTTCTGTTCAAATGCCAGTATACTACGTTAATTCACAGCAGCTTCAGTCCGCCTTTGGTAGCCTTGCTGCTTGAACTGTGGTGCATGTGCGGGGAATAAACGGACTATGGCTATTTTTCAAAGCTTAAATGCTTCTAACTTGGAATATTTTACGGCTAGGAATCGTTGAGTAACTTCAATTCACTTCATTTTCTTGATAATTAATTTGATTTCGGTTAACTGGATGATGACAAACAGTCTCACTTGTTGCATATAATCGTTTCCGAGATACTTAGCTTTGTTACTATATGGAATGATATTATTACTTATTGTTATTGGTTCTTGTGCTATTGGTATGATGATACGTGAACTGCACATGCAAATATTTAATTTCGTTAATTTGTATTTCTCAGGTTTAGGTCCAATTATTTATATGGTCACTTGCGTGTTTTAATTTTTATGGGGAATTCTAATTTATTAGAGTTAAATCTTAGAATAACCTTTAGTTAAGGCTGGTTAAATAAATTTATAACAAATTAGAAAACTTAATATATTTTTTTAAAATTTTGGCCTCGTGAAAATTATCTTCGTTAAGTTTTTTCAAGCCCAATATCTTTCATTCACCTTGTAAGTAATCCCACAATTGTGCTGAGTTTGATGGGCATCGATTCTTCACTTTTCTATCAGGGTCTAGTTCGAAAGGAGATTCATCTGGTGAAAGTCTAGGGTTATCCTCTTGTTGAAAATTTGTTTTCCTGAAGTATATTCAGGCAGCTTTCTTTAGTTTTCCATCAATTTTAATTATATGACCGAGTTTAATGCCTCACCAACAGTCTAAGCAGTGCACGCTTCCGAATCTCTCTTTTTGATGTCTTCTTGATAGTCAGTACCGTAGCCATAATATGGCCATTTAAATATAGTATATTAAAGTCCATCTGGAGATAGTGCAGAGTTTTCGCTGTTTCATCTTATCCATCATTTTTTCTATTATTGTTGCTAAACGAAGCGAATTGAAATTCTATTTCTGTTTGGACTATCACAATTTAAATTGTCGAAATCCATTAATAAAACTGAATTTTATAATAAAATTTGATCATATTACCGGGTATAATGCACTCCGACTCCAATTTATTTTAGAGCAATCTGAATTAGGAGCGGGAATAATCGAGACGAATCGTTCGCAATTCGAGCCAAAGTTAAACAAACCCGGGGACGCAACTCGAAACGAACCGGCTAACTTTTATAATTTCCGCTAAAATTTAATTCCACGTTAACGGCGAAGTTGCAAATATAAGAAAATTTTAAAGTTCCCAATTAAGTTTTGCGAGATAAAGAGCGAGCGGGAAAAGAAAAGGCTCATCGTTTCTTCTCGTTAAACCTTATTTTGTTTAAGGATTCGTTCGGAAGGTTTTATTTCGTTTCCGTTTCGGCCGTTATTAATTTCTAGATTAATTGCTTTCAATTTTGTGAAGTGTATGCTACTTGAAAATACGTACAACTTCGTTTCAGGGGTTTTTAAATTTAACGGTTGGGAACTTTCGACTAAAATTGACTATCGACTGTTTCTTTTTTTTTTAATATTATTTAATTATTAGATTATTACTAGTCGTTTCCGACTACCCTACAATTTGTCTTATGATAACTTCAATCTAGGTATATAACTAGGAAGACCTATCGGCCCTCTCTGTCTCTGATGAAATAAGGTTTATACATGTCATTGCAGTATTTTTTATTATATGCACCTCATTACACAACACTACACGAGATCAGATGATCTGACTCTGTGTCCTGCTCTGGTGGTATCCAAAAGTATATATATTCTCAATACTTCAATATTCTCATGAGAATGGAGACTTTTCTCATGACCCCTTGCAATTCTCTTGATTTCTTGGCCGACTGTGGGTATATGAAGGTCTCGATGGTAGGTAGTCAGTCCTGTACTATTTGGGTGCGCCCACAAAACTTCTCGGGACTTTGTCCTGAATAATTTGTATTTTGTTTATGTTACTCTTTGCAGAACATTCCCATAATTGAACTCCCTATGTCCATAAGGGTTTCTGCATTTGCTTATATAATAGCAATTTATTATGTACTGATAATTGTGATTTTCTTCCAATTAGCCAATTTCCTATATTTCAATTCCAGTTCTCGAGAGATATTTAGCGTGGTTGCTATATGTAATGATAGCATTATTTAATGTTATTGGTGCTTGTACGGTCTGATTGTAGGTGAACTGTACATGCACAGATTTACTTTCGTTAATTTTTATTTTCCAAGCTTCTGTTTATATCGTCACTTGCCTGTTGTATTTTTCGTGTAGCTTTTTTATTATTGTCTCAGACATCTATAATCGCAGTATCATCAGCAAATGTAGCCATCGCAATATTCTCCATTTGTGGTATATTACAAGTGTAGAGTAGATAAAGCATTGGCCCCAATGCACTTCCGTGTGGTACACTTGTTTTAGTTTCTATTATTGTAGAGTAAGCTTCTTCTTATTTAACTTAAACATTCTGACTGTAACCTATGATTTTAGTAGTTTGGTATGCTGTTTTAGTAACATTTTCTGTAGTTTATTAATAAGACCCTTATGTCAAACCTTATCGAAGTCTTGTGCTGCATCTAACAATATGGCTGAGCATACTTTTTTACTTTCGTATACTATTTCAATAACATCTGTTATTCTATGGACCTGGTCAATTATTAAAAGCTTGTTAACAAACCCAAACTGGTGTGTTGGTATTAGGTTTTGCCTCTCTATGATCAGTGTTTAGTAATTGACTACATTTTACTATCCAAGCAACAAGTTTCAAACCATGCAGCGTTTAAGATTCTTCTGAGGAGATTATTTTGGAAAACTTGAAGCCATTTCACCTGGTTGGGTGTAACAAATCTGAAGTAGACATTAGATCCATAAAGGATTACGAACCGAAATAACATCTTGGGAAATCGGGCGGATCAAAGGAAATAGAAGATTTGCTATTCCCGAACTTTTCTGGATTGCTTTCTTGATTTGGATTATCTAGCCATGGAATTCTTGCGGAGTCCATCTTAAGTTGCAAGACGCGCAGGGCGTAACGCTTCTTATGGAAAATGATGGCTTGGGTTTTCAGGGAGCTGATTTACAACCTCCAGAATTTGAACAACTTGATCGCAAGATAGAGCTGATTTTGTAAACATTCTTGAATGATAATCTCGAGCCTATAAGTCATGAAGAAAGCAGTATCGTCAGCGTGAAACGCGACGTCAATGTCGGCAATGTCTTTTCTCGGCAGATTATATCAGATCTGCGATTAAGAGGTTAAATAACGCTGAGGCGAGCGGGGAACCTTGAGTTACGCCAGCGTCTATTTGTGTCTATTTTTTTGACTGGGAAGTGTTTTTCTAATCTTGACCTGGAAAGATCAATCTGATAGATAGGACTTGATGAGGGCGGTTAGGTCTTCTGGGAGGCCTATTCGTAGGCATTTTGCAATCAAACCGTAGTGCCAGACCTTGTCGAAAGCTTTGGTTAGGTCTAGGAGGACTGTTCCAAGCTTTTTATATTGGTGAAGAGCGTGATAGATGTGTGCGGTCAGACAGGTGGCCTGTTGGACAGATGAATGGTGAGCACGATAGCCGAACTGTTGATCAGAAACTTGAGAGCGTAGAGTATTGTCCTCTCGGTAAGCTTCAAAATCGCACTGAGAAGGCTGATAGGCCTATAGTAACATGCAGATAATTTTGCACCTTTGTTGGGAATGTGGCGGTCTCATGATGGGGTTAATAATGTTTGGCAGTAATGTTTTCACCGAAGACAAAGAGTGTTTTGGACAGCCAAAAAAAAAGAGGACTCGAATGCATTACTCGATAAAATTATCAGTGGGCTCGCTATTGACTCAAATCGATACGTTTTAGCCGAATATTGTGTGAAATACGTGTGAATTGTGAGCAACCAATGTTAGTCCCCCATATTTTAACGAAATGCAAAAACTTATGTTGATAGTCCCTAAAAACTGTTAAATCGTTGAGAACATTATAATCTAATAATTTTAATTAGTCTTTATATCCTTCAACAAAATATCAGAACCTAAGTTTATAAGTAAATAATAATATTATTATTTACTTTTCAACCATAATTTAAGAAAATAATTTGTTATTTTTGAGGTATTTCAAATTTTGTAGTGTCTTGCTTTAGTATTTTAATTTAAAATACCCTAGCTAAGCTATTCTGACATGAAGGGCAAGGACTAACTCTAACGGCTGATAATGTTTAACGATATCTTAACAAGAGAATAGATTTATATCTTGAATGCTTAAATTTAATAATATTTTCTTTAGAGCACACGTCAAGCATTAGGTCCAGTGTATAAAAGCTGTAGTTTAGGTAAAATACTTTAAAAATTTAGCAAATATCTAAAAGGTCTGAGAAATAATAAAATTAATAAATAATAAATAAAAAATATCGAAATTCAAGCACACTGTAGAGTGTTTTACTTCAATGACAAAAAATATGTATATTTGCATCGGATAATAATTGGTCATAAGGAGTGGATTTTTCCAAGAGTTTTAATCATATATGGTTGTGTGAAAGATTGGTTAAAATCAATTGTATACCCAATATATGCTATATTAGATATTATTTGAACTTATTTTTAAACTAAATCAAACTTGCCCGAACAATAATATCACACACACTTGATTTATTCATTTTAAATAAATTTAATATTCAATTGGAAGTGTAATTATAATCATTCATTTTGATGAATAATTCATACGAATAGCCGGCTTGGTTGCGCAGTGGTAAAAGCGATAGGACGGTCGAATTCTGCTGGGGCATGATCGTAAATTTATGTTCGTGATTGTGTAACATTTGTGATTGTCCTAGGCAAAAGTATAAAATTCGATAAAAAAATGATCCCAGTCGCGCCAGTAACCAGGCTGGGTAAGACCGGATGTCTTTTGGGATGGACTGGGATAAACCCATAGTTGGTAAAAGGAGACTTTAAAATATATTAAAAAATTCATTAGATTAATTATTACAATTAGACTTAATTAAAAAATAAAAAAGTAGAAGAATTGAATGATTAATTGAATCTAATATTACTCCACCATTTATTTCTTCCATTTTTTCTCCATATTGATATTTTATCACTTATTTGTTTCAGTTCTCATCAGTTTTTCTTTTTCTCCTTGTCTGTTCATTGTTGTTCATTGCTACTTTCACCATCCCTATTCCAATTACCCTCATTCACATTCTGACTTCCATTTCTGGACTTTTATGATCAATTCCTGATTAATTATTTTTCGATCTCTTTCTTCTCTGATCATTATTTGAAAAATTTAGAAAAATTGATAAAATACATATTAATCAACATATTTCTTTTAATTTTTAATTACATTTTTCCATCTTCAGTTCTCACTCTTCGTCAGTTTTTTTAAGTCCTGTCGAAACCAAGCCAAGCCATGCTACATCTATCTGAACAAGCAGTAATCAGTAGGTGTTATGTCTGATGAGTACGCTGGGTTGACAGAACTTTTCATATTAGCTCAAACAATGTGCCCTTTCATAAGTTAACAATGTTGTTTTGGTGGACGACTCATAATATATTTTATCATAAAGTTAGCCTTTTATTCATGAGTGGTTTAACAGCGAAGTAATGAAACTGTAAGGAAGAAGTATTGCTTTTGCAAGAAAATGCCTCTGTAGCATTGCCAATTTTGTTATTTTATAGCCGCACCCTGTAATACCTGTAGATTAGTACAATTATAAACACATATAAGATACTCCAATTATGAGTTAATTAACTGAAAAAAAACAACACTCAATTAATTTCCAGACTATACGTTTCCCGTGCCCGTTAAAACTCCGACAAATATATTGCGAAACGATAACAAGACGGTGTTTAATATACAATTTAATTATAAGCCTAATTCGGTTATTTGAATATCTTTCTCGTCCCTCACGGATAAAAGTTTTAAACGTTTTTTTTACTCGCCTTATTTGGCAGCAGAAAAAGGAATCCTTCCAAACAACAAAAGTTAATTTAAGCTTTTTTGAGCAAGGTGTTTTACCGTGTCGTACGGAACGTCAGGAACCGACTTGAAATTAACTGAAGTTTAATATGAACGACGCCATTTTATTACTAATTTAGTCAGTAAAAGCTTCCGTGTACATTTTAGCTAATTACTAAATAATTTAACGGGAAAAAAGTCACGGTCGCGTTTTAACGGTAGCCAAGAAGGAATGTTTCAAAATTTTAATCAGACGAAATTAAATAGGAACATTAATTTAAGGACTAGACCAGATAATTTATTGCCTTTTTAGGGGCCTTTGATATATATATATATATATATATATATATATATATATATATATATATATATATATATATTGGGCAGCAGAAAAAGAATCCTTCCAAACAACAAAAGTTAATTTAAGCTTGTTTGAGCAAGGTGTTTTACCGTGTCGTACGGAACGTCAGGAACCGACTTGAAATTAACTGAAGTTTAATCTGAACGACGCCATTTTATTACTAATTTAGTCAGTAAAAGCTTCCGTGTACATTTTAGCTAATTACTAAATAATTTAACGGGAAAAAAGTCACGGTCGCGTTTTAACGGTAGCCAAGAAGGAATGTTTCAAAATTTTAATCAGACGAAATTAAATAGGAACATTAATTTAAGGACTAGACCAGGCCTTTGATATATATATATATATATATATATATATATATATATATATATATATATATATATTGGGCAGCAGAAAAAGAATCCTTCCAAACAACAAAAGTTAATTTAAGCTTGTTTGAGCAAGGTGTTTTACCGTGTCGTACGGAACGTCAGGAACCGACTTGAAATTAACTGAAGTTTAATCTGAACGACGCCATTTTATTACTAATTTAGTCAGTAAAAGCTTCCGTGTACATTTTAGCTAATTACTAAATAATTTAACGGGAAAAAAGTCACAGTCGCGTTTTAACGGGAGCCAAGAAGGAATGTTTTAAAATTTTAATCAGACGAAATTAAATAGGAACGTTAATTTAAGGACTAGACCAGATAATTTATTGCCTTTTTAAGGGCCTTTGATATATATATAGGGGCAACTAAGTTGGGGTTGAAAATATTAAACCCTGTGCTCAATGTCAAAAAAAATTCTATTTAAAAAGTGGGAAGCCATTAAGAATTAGGAAACAAGAAAATCCTTCCAATAAAACAGTCATGGATGCTTTGTCATCAATATCGTCGAATATATTATGATCTTTTTTCTCATTTTACTAAATAGTATTACTTTAGTTAAAAAGAGACACACAATGAAGTCTGATGCGACTGAACATGTCACCCAATCGGTATATAAAATTAGATTTGTGTTATTGCTGGTCGACACAGTTACTACAAAATTATTCAAAATGTTAATTATAATAATCAGACTTAATAAAACGGCAAATATACTTTTAGCGCTTGATCTGATAAATTTCTTACTGTTGCTTAAAATGTGTGCTAATTGTGATTAAAAATACTAAAGCAATTAAACGGTCAGAATCAGGAATAGTTACTTCGACCAGGAATGATATAATAGTGGCCCTTCTTGCCAGTTAAATTGCATTACAGAGGCAACATAAATAAATATTATATAATACTATATAATATATATTTAGTTAATTTCGAGTATTTTCATATTTATTCACCTTTTAAACCTATATATATATATATATATATATATATATATATATATATATATATATATATATAATAAAAATTAATAGAAATTAATATATTTATATTGAGGATCGAATACGACAATCTACGTGCGCGAGAACTTTTCTCACTTTGATTAATCACAATTTGCAATGCCGAGGACAAGGCGACCTGACTTAGGTCGTCGCAGTCACTCAAATGTGCGAAGAGCTACCTCACGTGCTAACCGCACTGATGACCAGAGGGAGACAGATCAAGAGAATAGTCGTATTGATATGTCATAATTACATTTTTAGAGAGTGACAATGAAGTAGATAGGCTTAGAATGCAACGAGTTCATGCACATCAAACACAGCGATAGCGAGCACGGCATAATGAAATTGAGCAATTCCGCAGACACAGTGCTCCTATGATCCTGGAACGAGCTGCATACCACTATGATGCGGCAATAGATTATTGTGCCGAAAAATCGGTAACAGTTGGGGAAATAACAATAATTTGTAGATATTGCGATTATTTTATTGGATTATGTTGTGCTGGAGGCAAAGTAAAATTGCCACAATTGGTCCCACCACCAGATCCTTTAGCTCTTTAGTTTCTGGGATTGGAAATGATTCTAAGCACTTCTTAGCCAACATTCAGAAATATCACAGCTGTTGCCAGATGACATCATTTGGCGCTACACATATTATACAGGACAATTTCATGCTCACTTTCCCACAGTTGATCCAAAATTGCATGCGGTGGTTACCAAACACATGATACGTGGACTTTGCGGAGTTTTCAACTGCAATTCACCCTGTATGGTTGACGGCAAGTGTTCCAAGTGATACCCAAGAGTCCTGATTACTGAAACCATAACGAGAAATGATGGATACCCATTGTATCGTCGGCGATTAGGGGGCGATCGGTAGTTGTGAAGATAAGAGGGCAAAATGTTGATGTAGACAATCGTTTGATCGTGCTATACTCCATTACTATTCGATTTTAAACGTTTACAATTTCCAAAACGTCTGGCTTTTGCGATGACCATAAATAAATCTCAGGGCCAGTCGTTGGCAGTGCGCGGAATCAACTTGGAGTTACTCTGTTTCGCGCATGGACAATTATATGTCGCGTGTTCGTGCGTCGGAAGAACGTCATATTTTTAATAAACGTCATATTATTAACGCACTACAAAACAAAATTAAAAATATAGTTTATTAGGAAGCTTTAAATTGATTAGCATATATTTTCTATAGGCTGGTGTTCAACAAGATAGTGTCTTAGGACCGCTCCTATTTTTGCTCTATCTCTATCTATATAGTTTTTGTGCTATATATCTCTCTATATAGTCGTTGGGATATCAGCAGTATCTCAACAAATTATCTCGTTAAAAAGTGTTTGATATATTAGAAACTAATAATTAAGTAGAGAAATCAATAGTTGAACTATTAAATATCCAGTTGGATATGATGAAACAGCTGGTCAAAATGTTAGGCAAGGACAGCGTTTGTGAAACATTTTCTAAGTTGATTTTAGAAAAATAAAAAGCTAAAATATTTGATAAACTTCAAATTCGAATTTTGATAAAAGATTTGAACTTTATAGAAGTTTTGGCTAAAATATTATGGTGAAGTGAAGGCTGAATTGTCTTACTTTAGTTGTAGAAAATCTGGCAAACTTCAAGACTTCAAATCTACGTAAATATAGTGAGAAATAGAGAGAGAGTCCTTCCCCCAGCAGATGGAAGATATATATCATGGTAGGTGGGCCCATCACAGTAAGCTAGATTCACTGGTTTTTAAAAAGAGTTTTTTGTCAAAAAGACTTTTTTTTTGAGGTCTACCTTTCAGTTTTTACGTTTATTATCTAAAACACTAAAGCAAAACAATTAATAGTGATTTCTTCCGGCTTGGTGGCGCAGTGGTAAAGGCAATAAGACGGTTCTCCTACTGTTGCGATAGCCACGGGTTCGAATCCTGCTGGGGCATGTTCGTAAATTTATGTTTGTGATTGTTTAACATTTGTGATTGTCCTAGGCAAGAGTGTACAATCCGACAAGGAAAATGATGCCAGTCACACCAGTAACCAGGCTGAGTAAGACCGTATGTCTTTTGGGATGATTTCTAAAGTTGGTCACTCGCCGGTCGGTATGCTTAATGCCAAGGTTCGGAGCCCACGTTAAACTATAGCTCCCAGATAACCCCCTAGTTGGTAAAAAGAGACATTAAAATATATAGAAATTAAAAAAAAATATCATGATTTACTTGTTATTTCTTTCTAATATCTATTTTATTCCTAGCCTAATATGAAATTAGATAGGGCCAATATTCCAAATCATTCCAAAATATAAAATTGTTCGAAACCAATGTTGGCCAGTGTTATAAATTCTACAAAACTAATCCACAGTCCTAGTATATATTAAAAACTCTATTTAAATTGATTAATATTCAACCAGTTTGTAAATATTCCCTAGGAACAAACTTTAAATGAGTTTAATAAAAGTTTTCTAATCTTTGGACGTTGCGTCGAACCGTATCGATCATCTCAATAGGCCGTAGTTTATGGAATATATTAATTCTCCAATTCAAATGTTCTAAATTTAATAAATGTCAGTTCGCGCCACGCCCTCGGTTTCTCGTTGTATAACCCTATTTAGAATAATAGGAGAGTACTAGCTTTCACGCGGTATGTAAATGTCACATAAATAGTCCCCGCAAAGCGACGCGAAACTTTTCGAATAGAATTTACTAAACTGCTTCTATTATATTCGATATTTTGAAATACGCTCGCCGAAATGTGCATAGATTAAGCGGTAAAAGTTCTCTCTTTTAACAGCGTCGAATTATTTGGACCGATACTGGGAAACGGTTCTGTAAAATATTGTGGTTACAGAGTACTAGTTAATAAAACAATCTATATAACAGGTTAATTGAAAAGTCCCCGGTCTACCATAGTAAAACAATTTTTTTTGGCAAAATTAGTTTTTTTTATTCAACATAATTCCCTTCAAGTGTGATACACTGATTATAGCGACCCTCCAACTTTTCGATACCATTTTTGTAGTACGATTTGTCCTTTGCTTCAAAATAGGCCTCAGTTTCGGTGATCACTTCTTCATTCGACAAAAATTTCTTCCCAGCGAAGATTCTTTTGAGATCTGGGAAGAGGAAATATTCGCAATTAATGGATTTTTGCCATCGTTTTCACTGACTTGTGACACAGTGCACTGTCTTGGTGAAGTAGCACTTTTTCTTCAAATACGGCCGTTTTTCGGCGATTTCGTCTTTCAAACGGTCCACTAACGCTATGTAATAGTCGCTGTTGATAGTCCGTCCTTTTTCAAGGTAGTCATAATCTTTCCAGCCGAATGTTGCGTTTTCCAACGCTTTGGAGCGGGTTCATCGTGTGCAGTCTACACGAATGTCTGTCGATTGGACTTGCGAGTGAAATGATGGAGCCACGTTTCATCTATTGCCACATAACGACGCAAGAACTTGGGTTTATTACGCTTGATTATCTTCAAACAAATACTGCTCTGAATCATCAACTCGTCGTTGTTTTTGGTCAAAAGTGAGATCGCGCGGCACCAACTTTGCACAAAGCTTTCTCATACCTAAATATTCGTGAATGATATGATGTACACGTTCAGTTCAATTTCAAAAGTTTATATATACATATATATATATATATATATATATATATATATATGTATGTCGAGTGCTCCTGATAATGGTGCAGGTAACAGGAATAAACGAAGAAGTTAAACTTGGCAGAAGAAACCTTATTGTAGTTATAACTGTTAAATTCAAGAAGGCACACAACCGCTCGAATATTCGAGCATTTATAAGAATCCAAAATGCACATCTTCCATAGTGGTGAGAAAGTTCTAAGTACAAGGGTTTTTGCGTTCCCGAAAATCCACTACCAACAACCAGAGGGAGGGAGAGAGCGTGGAGCAATAAAACATGATGCATCTATAATGTTCACCGTGTGTGAGCCAAGCACTGAGATTCACAAAAGAACAGATCGGAACAGCGAGAATAATAATTAACCAACAACAGAAATAGAACAGATAAGTATTAAGAATAGAAACATCACAGACAAACACTCAGAATAAATAAACAGCTAGAGTCAAGAATCAGTCAAAAAGAAATCAAGTAGACGGATAGTTTTCGTCAGAGATCAATTCGCAAAAGCTGAATATCCGTTCAAAGCAAACATTCATAGAACTAGGTCACATCAAACTGATCGATAGCGGTCTTATCATTCGCTTTGTGTAATCAACAGTTGGGTCTAAGGACGGAATCATAATTAATTTCACCATACGTATCGATTTTATACAATTTCTTTTTCACTTTTTTACTTTATAATATTTGTTATTCTATTCATTTTTAATAAATAAACTAGTCTCTGTGTATTCATTTACGTAAAGTATATGGTTTTGTTTCTTTAATGACAGTCCTCATAAAATGAGAAAAATAAAATATCAATAATCAACAACTAGTAATAATGTTAGGCGACCATAGAAATTATTTTTATTTCATTTATATACACGAGGGAGGGGTACACAGGGATTCACTAAAAGAATAGAGAGAAACAGCCAGAATAATAATTAACCAAGAACAGAACCAGAATGGAATTAAGAACAGAAATGAACAGCCAGAACAATAATTAATGAAGAACAGAAACAGAACAGACAAGTGTCAAGAATTAACAACAAAAAAATTACAGTCAAACAGTCGGAATAAGTAAATAGCCAGGGGGTCAAGAATCAGTCAAAAACAAATAAAGAAGACGAACAGTTTTCGACAGAAACCAAATCGCAAAAGCAGAATCTCCGTTCAAAAAAACATTCACAGAACTAACTCACACCAAACAGATCGATATTTTGTCACAATTATAATATGTAATTTATATATTACATATTAGTTAATTTATTGGAATATTACAATTTCTTTTTCACTTTTTTACTTTATAATATTTGTTATACTATTCATTTCTAATAAATAAACCAGTCTGTGCTCTATTCATTTACAGAAGCTACAGAGAATTTTTTTTTACAATATGGTTTTCTTTCCTTAATAACAGTCCTCTTAAAATGAGAAAAATAAAATATTAATAATCAGCAACTAATAATAATGTTAGGCGGTCATAAAAATTGTTTTATTTCGTTTATATTACACCAAAATAGATAAAAAAGAAGCATATACCGCTTCCATTTATTTTTACTTTCCCTTTTTGAAAATCCACTACTATTGACCCGAGGAAGGTGTACACTGGGATTCACTGAAAGAACAGAGAGAAACAGCCAGAATTAGAATTAACCAAGAACAGAAACAGAATGGAATTAAGAACAGAAATGAACAGACAAGTGTCAAGAATTAACAACAAAAAAATTACAGTCAAACAGTCAGAATAAATAGGTAGCCAGGGTCAAGAATCAGTCAAAAACAAATTAAGAAGACGGACAGTTTTCGACAGAGACCAAATCGCAAAAGCAGAATCTCCGTTCAAAGAAAACATTCACAGAACTAACTCACACCAAACTGATCGATATTTTGTTACAATTATAATATATAATTTATATATTACATATTAGTTAATTTATTGAAATATTACAATTTCTATTTCACTTTTTACTTTTTAATATTTGTTATACTATTAGATTTTAATAAATAAACCAGTCTCTGCTCTATTCATTTACTGAAGCTACACAGAAATTTTTTTTTACAATATGGTTTTCTTTCCTTAATAACAGTCCTCGTAAAATGAGAAAAATAAAATATTAATAATCAACAACTAATAATAATGTTAGGCGGTCATAAAAATTATTTTATTTCGTTTATATTACACCGAAATAGATAAAAAAGGAACATATACCACTTCCATTTATTTCGATTCTAATAAAAAGTATCGACACGTCTCTGAAATAAAGTCGGTATTAGCACATAACATAGCACTCTGCTTCTAATATCCAGCCGGTCAATAATTTAACATCAATTCTCACCATCGGCGTCGTGCTGTTATGGTGCGAAACCCCCAACCGATTGTTTGTAAGAAATCGTATTTCGACGGCAACGTATGGCGATAACATAAAACTAAGCCACTTACCACATAGACGGCTCCCAAGGGCATAACTAAACACGCAACCATCAGGTCTGCTACAGCAAGAGATACGATCAAGTAGTTGGCTACGTTTTGGAGATTTCTTTCCATTAGGATGGCGGCTATGACAAACACATTACCTGTAAGTAAAAAAATTGATATATTTTTATTCCGAACACATAGCTCAGTTTTCTGCTGATATATACACAAATATATATTACTCCTATAAATTCGACCATAGTCCCCGGCTTACCATAGTAAAATACATTTTTTTGGCAAAAGCAGTTTTTCTTATTCAACATGAGTCCCTTCAAGGGTGATAACTCATTATATCCACCCTCCTACTATTCGATACCATTTTTGTAGTACAATTTGTCCTTTCCTTCAAAATAGGCCTCAGTTTCGGCGATCACCTCTTCATTCGACAAAAATTTCTTCCCAGCGAGCATTCTTTTGAGATCTAAGAACAGGAAATAGTCGCTGGGGGCCAGATCTGGAGAATACGGTGGATGAGGAAGCAACTCGAATTGCAGTGCATTGCCTTGGTGAAGCAGCACTTTATTTTTCGTCCTTTTTTGAGGTAGTCAATCAAAATTAATCTATGCGCATCAAAAAATACAGACGCCATAACCTTGCCAGCTGACTTTTGCGTTTTCCACGCTTTATGTGCCGTTCACTCGGGTGATTGTCGATTGGACTCGGAGTGAAATGATGCAGCCATGTTTCATCCATGGTCATATATCAACAAAAAAACTCAGGTCTATTACGCCTGATCACCTTCAAACACTGCTCCGAATCACCAACTCGTCGTTGTTTTTGGTCAAAAGTGAGCTCGCGCGGCACCCACTTTGCACAAAGCTTTCTCATACCCAAATATTCGTGATAGATATGATGTACACGTTCAGTTGACATCTTTAGGGTGTCTGCTATTTCAATCAGTTTCAATTTACGGTTATTCAAAACAATTTTTTCGATTTTTCAAATGCTTTCTTGGATAACAACCTCTTTTGGGCGTCCACTGCGTTCACCGTTTTCGGTGCTCATTTCACGACGTCTAAACTTAGCATACTAATCCTTGATGGTCGATTTTGTTAGGGCAGTCTCCGAAAACTCGGCATCAAGCCAAGTTTTTGCTTCAACTGTATTTATTCCTTTCAAAAAGCAATATTTGATCAACATTGTATCCATTTTTTTCACAATAACAAAAATTGCACAAATTTATACACGCATCTTTTAGGGGTTAGGGCTAACTAAAACATATATGGATTTAATTCTAGTAGCGCCATCTATGTGTCAGGCTGGGGACTATTGACCTGTTAAGAAGTTAAGCACTGCTCAGAGAGGCCACAACTCGTATCGAAACAAATAATAATCCGAAGAAGCAAGGTCTGAAAAATATCGCGGGTGGAGATGCACTTCCCCTTTTTAATGTTTCCATTGTGTTTTTACCTTTTTCGCGGCATCTGGTCCAGCGTTGTCATGTTGAAGAATAACATTGTTGTGTCTTTGCTCATTTTGTTGACAGCAATCCCCATAAGTAGTTTTATTAGATTTTAGCAGCCTATGACATACCACGTCAATTTGATATCATTAAATATAGAGCATTAGCTTGGAACCATGGATATTTGGCTTTGCCGTTGTTATTTGATGCACGATCAAGAAAGGGTGTTTCGGATGATGGGGTTTCAAGTATCGAGGCTGCTAGACAAAGCCTGTCAGAAATTATACCTTATGACCTCTATAACCTTTTTATTTTTTCTTATTCCGGATTGGCCAGCTAGAACCAAATCCTCTTTTGATGATGTCGCTTCGGGTTCAGGATAGAGAAGTGTTTTCGGGGCGACAAAGAACCAGGGTTACGACTGGGATCGTTATAGTTAGTTTAGCTGCCGAGCTTGGTGGATAGGTATGGATTTTATCAGATTTTTATCATGATCTAAGGCGCTCTAGAGAGAACCTTACACTGAGCATGTCTAGTGAGTGGGTGAGATCAGTGTTCACGTTCCTCATGTGGCAATGAGAAACGCGCGGATTTTTTTGTATTGGAACACTTGGAGTAGTGCAAGTTGTCTGTCAGAGGTGTACCTGTACTACACCTGTACTTCGTTGAGGCACACTGGACGGACTAGCGTCTTATACAAAGTGACTTTCTGGGGGATTGGGAGTTCGGTTTTTCTGCAGAAGAGTAGAAATAGTAGCTTGTACCCGCCATTGCCTTCGCATATAGTGTTCTGGATTTGGGCTGACCGTTGGAACCTGCGGTCGAATTTGAGATCGAGGTACGATACCTTTTGGAGCCAGGGGAAGGAACATTTTCGATTTGGAGGCAATAAGCGCGGAACTCCTTCGTACCGTGGAAGAGAATCGCTAGTTTTGCTCGGGTTAGTCTACAGCTGCCAGAATTTGTACCACCCCATCGCCTGATTCAGTCGGACTTGATGTCTGTCGCATTTGCATAGAATGCGGTGTGGGAATGTTTGTGGACTGGAAAATCAGCCATATAAGGGTTGACTAGTGCAGGGGCTAGTGGAGAACCTTGCGAGACTGTTACGGAGATCTGTTTACGAGAGGAGACTGCGGCATCGACACTTAAATGAAAGGATCTACCGTCCCAGTATGAATTAATCAGGGCGATTAGATCTTTCGGTAGACCTAGTTGGTTCGCTTTGTAGACTAGACCGTTTTGCCATACTTGATCGAAATTATTAGGAACATCTAGAAAGATATCTTCAGCTTTGCGACCTTTTCTTAGTGCATGATGAAAGCTTGAGTGTTTGGCACGCAAACCGAATTGTTTGTTCGGGATTATATGATGTCCGACCGTGAAGCTGTTTAAAGCATGTATATATCGTTTTTTTCGGAAGTTTGGAAAGTGAACTAATCAGGCTGATGGAGCTATAGTTTCATTAATTGGACTAGGCTTTTGGAATAACAGCTACAAGCGCATTGTAATTATTTGGGAAACCCTTTAACCTCAGGATGGAGTTAATGATGTTGGCAAGCTCTGAAAGTTGCTTGCTGGTAGAGGTATTTCAGATAGTTTACTGTGATACCATCTAGGCCTGGAGCTTTTTTCTAAGACAGATGTTTTATTGAGAGCTGAAGGTTTCTGGGAGAGACTATGCTCTTTAGAAGATGCACTGACTGAAAGTTTTTCCTCCTTAGTGAGGGGATAGTGCCGTTCATGATGGGTAACGTCTGTTGAGGTGGGCTAAAGGACTGATTGAATTTCATTGGATTCTCGAACAATTCAGCGAGAAGCTCAGCTTTTGTCGAATTTGTAAGGGCAAAGTTCGTGGATGAAACGGTCTTTAGACGGGGGACTACGTTCGAAGATTTCCCTATTACACCTTTGGCAGTGGTATTGCCTAGATTTTGAAGAATTAATTACCATTTCCTCTCGTTCCACTCTTTACCCTGTCCCTCACTTCTCCGATTGCGCACTAGGCCACGGGTTCATTCCCAAGATCCAGTGTTGCACGAATTCTTCTCGCTAATCGGTTCTTGTACCTGATTAGTACTTTTAATTCTCTTGAGAGGTTAAATAGAAAAAAATCAAAGCTTTATGTTTTTGTAGCTCAGTTTGCGGCTGTTTGGATATCTAGACTGAGCTTTGAGACTGCTCCTTCTAGATAGCTTGGAGAATTTATACTTGGGATAGGTCTTGTTTGCAGTAGATTGTGTTGAAAGAGTTTCCTGTTGGTAGTTTTCTTGGGTTTGGGAAAGGCGGAGCTTAGAAGAAAGTCGATGTCCGTGAGGAGGATTTGCCTCCATTATCCTGGCGAAGAAGGCCTGAAATCGTGCAATTTTTGAGAATTCCTTAAGAGTAAGAAACGCACGTGCTCTATCGGCGTTAGAAGTTCCTAGCTGGAAGAGCATTGCCTATCCCGATGCTCTGAACGTATCGAGATACATTTTGGACCAACCTAGTCGACCACCACCATAAAATCGAGGATCTTTAGTGATAAAACACGGTTCATCAGTAAGGAGAATAAATGTTGTTAACTCTATTGAAGGAGCATAGATAAAAGAATTGTTAAGAGACCTTTGATAAGAAAATGTAGTGATGAAGAATTGATTAAAGATGACTGAGAAGAACATAATAATTAGACAGAATTAAGAGAAAATATTTGTTAAGAAAATGTATCAGAATTACTGAATAATTATAGGAATTAACAAGAAAGAATTACTAAAGAATTGAACAAGAAGATCAGAAGCTACCGAATGTCGAAAAAGGAAACATTTTATCAGACAATTTATCAGTAATCAGAAACAACAGAATTCCTATATGTCAGTATTATCCAAAATCAGGCATACAATATAGTATTTTTTAATATTAACTTAAGTTTTTAATATTAACTGAATTAAACAACTTGTCTTTGGGTATTAATTTACACAAAGGGGGTGACAATCAATTTTCCTAAATTAGAACCTTGTTTTCTCTTCTTGTTACATATCAATAGGCAAATTATGAAAAAAATGGACTTAAGATATTTCAATTTTTAATGTACAATAACTTATTACTGAGTGAAAAACTAACAGCTTTACTGAAATAGCTTTACATCTAAATTGTTCTATGAACTGATATTTTCCAAATATGTTATATTAGGGTTGCATTGTATAAGTTATATAAGCTTTTAAAGCCAAGGAAATACCGATATTATTTTTGTACCGTTTTAACAGCATTTTTTAAATAAATTTCCGAAAACAATTCTGAATGAATAAATTATTATTGATATAATATGGAAATTGAAAAAGTTAACTTCTAATTAGCTCTTTAACGTTACTAAGTGGTCTAATTTTCTTCAATCTTGCCGTCCGACATATCAGGATTATATGCGCATACTCTCGTTATTTCCACCCTCGCCGCGTAATACCTTTAATTAGGATCTTCCACGCAAACCATACAGGGGTGGCAAAAATTAATTGGGACCCCGTCAGGTGGTAACTTTTATCGCGGAATGAGAGGCGTGGATTATGAGCAACGGCAATTGGACATTCAAATTTTATTACTTAATTAATTTTTGTTACATATAACCTCCTCCCTTTCATATATATTAATTCGGTTTTAATAAGCGTTTTACGTGGGCAATAATACGAAACTAATTACGATATATATTTAGCGGTTAAATTAGTCTTTATTTATTTTCGATTCGGCGGGAATTAAGGCAATTAATTCGAAATAAATTGTTAAATGACTGGCTGTTCCGGGTGGAGTAAAAGGAAAGCTGTCACAATTTATAAATGTCTATTAATATAACCTCGAAAGGGAATAATTAATGCCTAATTAAGTCTTTGGTATTCTTAATTGGTATTATGTTCCTTAGACTCTTTACCTTAGAGTTTTTTTACCTAATGGTTTTTAAAATTGTGACATATAAAAAGTTAGCCCTGTAATATTTTTTGTGTATAATTAAAATAAAATTGTTGAAAGTTGATGGGGTAGAAAAGCAATAAAGAAGTTGTTTCAGTATTTTAAACTGATTTTTACGATACTGATTTAAGAGGTATGTACTTCGGTATGTTGAAAACGAAGATAATATGGAAAAAATTGCAAGACGTTAGGATTTTTCGCTACCATCCAATAAAGTCTCTCAAGCTACCTCAAGCTACCGTCCATTTCCCTCACCGAACTTATGTGTAAGGTATTCGAGCGTATGATACTCAACCGCTTATCTTGGTGTCTTTCTGGAAACCAATTCATTACTCTCCAAATTTCAGTATGAGTTTCGCTCTGGTTGGTCCACCTTAATTCATTTGGTAGGCTTAGATAATATAAGAAATGCTTACTCCGACAGAAAATATCTACTGGATTATTACTGGATTTACAATATGCATCTGATAGAGTCAATAGGTCTTTGATATTCAATAAACTACATTGCTTCGGACTTATGGGTAATATCCTGCACTTCGTAAAGAAATTTCTCAGCAACAGATCTTTCCGAGTCTGTTCGAGAGGTTTTCTTTCCTCCACCTGCCCGGTCCCGACTGGAGTCCCCCAGGGCTAAGTTCTAAGTCCTACCTTATTCGTAATAGTTCCTGATTCGATAACTAAATTCCTCGACTCAAGACTCACCTTTTGCGGATGATATACTTATTTATTGCTCGGTCAAGTCTCTAAACTTTGGAGAGAGGCTCCTTCAAGAAGTATTAAACCGTCTTTCTTCCTGGTCCTTCTCCACCGGATTCCTTATATCTTCTTCAAAGTCCTCTGTGATCCACTTCTGTCGGAGGCGTAACTGTAACCGCGTCGATTCCTTCTCTCTTGATGAAAC
The DNA here is from genome assembly GCF_030347505.1 of Rhynchophorus ferrugineus. NCBI lineage: Eukaryota > Metazoa > Arthropoda > Insecta > Coleoptera > Curculionidae > Rhynchophorus > Rhynchophorus ferrugineus. The sequence goes on along the minus strand of NW_027472581.1, from coordinate 8,577,221 downwards.
TCCAATCAAAACTGTTGATCGTATAAGGTTCCCGGGACTCATTTTCGAGTGCCGGCTGTCCTGGAAGCATCACATCAACGACTTTAAAACTCGCTGTTCCACAGACATGCATATGCTGCGTTGGCTACCTAACCGTCACACAGGTGCAGACCAGGAAATTATACTCAAAATATATTCGTCAATAATTCTTCATAAGCTAAACTAAGGCTCCCTACTCTTCGCCGCTGCTTCGCCAACTTACCTCAAATCTCTAGAAGCCGTTCAAAATACTGCACTCAGAATATTCAGCTGGGTGCTTTTCGATTGTCCCCTTAATTAACTTGGGCTGTCTTGCATCCACCCCACCACCTTCTTCTCGTAGGGATTTACTTTTACTGAAGTTCCCTGTGACATCGCTTGCTTTACCATCTTAAGTGAACCTGGCCTCCACTTGGAGTCATTCACCCATCCTGGACGGTCTTATCCCTAGCTACTCCACTCGTACCTCTCACATAATTACAGATCTTCTGTCCAGTGATAGAACTGGCTTGTTGCATCCCCTCCTTGTCCACTACCCCAATTTTCCCCCTTGGACCTTCACTACCCCCTTCATAAATATATCATTATATCAATTTTATTAAAAAAACATCCGTACATTATTCGGTCCAAGTTCTGTGAACTTCTCCACTCTTACCCTGGCCGCAAGCACACATATATCGATGGCTCCAAATCTCGCAGCAGGCTTGGCAATGCATTTGTAGTGGACAACCGTGCATTCCGTTTCAAGCTCCCTGAACAGGTTTCAGTATTGACAGCTGAACGCGATATTCAATGCATTATCGTACATCTCAACACAAACCTTCAAAGAATGGCTAATCCTGAGGGACTCCCGAAATGCTCTCGATTGTTTTCTGGACTGGGACAAGTTTACTGTGGATCCCCGCTCACGTAGATACGCTGTTTAAAGTTAAAGTTGATTTTTTCTCTTCGCGTTCCTTCCCTTCGTCATCATGCCATAGCTTTGAATCGACTGAGATTGGGTCACTGTTCTTTCTCGCACGGTCACTTGATGACTTCGAGCCCGCCTGCTCACTGTGAGTTTTGTCACCGTGCCCTTATTTCAGTCTACCACATATTGAACGACTGTCTACGGCTCACCCTGATTAGAACTAAGTATGGGCTGCAAACTTTTAAAAATGCCTTAATAGGAGAAAATACCGACACACTCCTCGGATTTCTACGAGAGATTGATTTTCTCCATAGACTCTAGCCTATGTTAAGTTATGAGCTACTGATCAAATAACCAATACCACTTCGGTGTGGATGTTGATGTGTGCTGCTTGAAAGGAGCCTCTACTTCGTTATAGTTGTGTTTGTAGTCCTGTGTTTGTGTTTATTTTAAAATTGTATATGCACTATTTATTCTTTTAACCCCCCTGCTTGTGTTATTAATTTTATTTGTATGTTAATTTATTATTTTATATATATATACTTTATGTATGTCCCCGTCCCCTTTAGATCATAACCGTACTATTGTACAGTCGCGAAATGACGACACTCGTTAAAGCGAAATAAAAAAGGGCACAATGTTGGTCTTTTACAGAGTTATTAGTCATTCTGTGCACCTCAACGAAACCTAAAAGAAGTAAAGTAAAAACTGCTAATTCTCTATTATACCATTACGAGTTAAAACAATTATTCAAACGAAAATTTAGAGTATACAAAATGTTAGAATGACAAAATAATTCCGCTGAAAGAGGTTAAAATAAGTAAAAGAAAGATATTCTAAGAAACATTAGTGTCTCAACATAAAATTCTTTACCACAGCTATATATAAATTGGGGATTGGTAAAACACCTTTCAAAGATGGAGATTACTCCAAGTACATAGCTTTAAAGATTACAGGACTCTCAGAAGTAGAGGCGGAGGCATTTTCATCGGACCAAACATTAGATGGCTTATGATTGCCATAATTCATGGCTCACAATACATCGGGACTATGAGAGATCCTTAAAAGGAAGACCTTTTAAGGGTGTAAGACATACATTTTTTGATAATTATAAATATCCTAACAGCAAACCAATAGTCAAAAGAATTCTGAAGGTATTTCAAGCTTTAGGTTGCCTAATGATACCAAAAGTACATCTTCAATCTTACCTCCACAACATTTCAGAAAATATGCGAGATGAGAGTGACGAACTGGGCTCAAGGTTTTACTAAGATATTAAAGAAATGTAGGAAAGATACAAAGGAAAATGGAGCTTTTCAATTATATCATTGACTGCTGTTGCACTCTTTAGACAGATTTTCCAGATTATTTCAAGCGAACATGTACAAAAAGGAGCCTCAGTGACAGGAAGGAAAAGTTCTAGCTAAGATATTAAAGATATGTAGAAAAGATACAAAGGAAAATGGATACCATACCAAGATTCTTAGACAGTGCTCAATGTGCTTTCCACGGCGTGTTTAATAGCTCCATCTCTTCTGGCAGTCGATCCAAAAACTTCTTATTAAAAGGGTAAATACCATAGGCACAGAATCCATTCATTAAATTAGGTTTTTCTCTGACACTGACTTTATAGGTCAAGAGAATGCCACAGGATAAATCCGTATTAAACGTAGGTGAGTGAAATTCCGCCTCGGTTAATTATATACATTTCAAGTTTTTCTGAAACACACATTTGTCGCTTAAAAGTTACTCAAGCTATTTAAATATCACAAAATTGGTACCTATATATTTTTAATATGTTTTTGATTAGTTAACAAGTATCCATTTACTGTGACTGATAACTGCATAAAATAATTGCATTTATAATTGCATAAAATATAGGAAGAATCATTTATTATTTGGACAAATTGAGTTTAAAATTATATGAATCCTGTATCAAACTCATTCTGAGAATCCTATTCTCTACTGTCCAATACTGTCCACAACTTTGTACTATTCTATGGGTAACATGCAGATCTTGCCTGTACAAAATATGACCCCTTGGAAGAATCGGACCATGAAATTTCAGCTAAAATTTTGGTATATTCGAAAGAATGAACCTATTGTTCAGGCCATGTGATATTGGCTGAAGCAGATCATAAATCCAAGCAACTTTAGCATTTCCAAACGTTCTTAATTAACAAGATTGTAATCCTTTCATGTGTATCTGTTTCACCAGCTCTTCGTACGTGATACTACCAAATTTACTAAAGCAAATATCTTCTCAGAATTGTTAATGTCCTATGCTACATTAGAAATTAAGATATAGGGTCTAAGGGTACCAACGATCAGTGCATAAATTAAAAGGTCTGCGAAAAAACACCAAGAAAAAGATATATAACATACTACAACTGTTCGACAACGGTGAACTTACGGGCATGTTGAAGAGACAAAAGCCTTTTGAACTGCGGCTGAAACTGAACTGAAATTGTGCAGTGTTTTGAAACTATGTCGAGTCAATCAACCAACCAACTATGTAAAGTACATCCATCAAATGCTAATTAAGTTTAGGTCTGAAATATTATATCTGGTCTTAAAATATAAATAAAAAATTACTATATTATTTAAAATAAAAATTTTTAAACATTGGCTTACACGTGGATATTTTTGACCAATTATAATCGCAAAACAAATTTAGGGTAAATTAAAATTATTACACATTTTGTCGTTTTATATAGTTAAAATATGATATTGCCCAAATATTAATATTTATTTCGATTAACGATTGCGGAGGTATAAATACACCTGCTTGCTATTTCCAATGTTAAGTTTAATTATATACATAAACCAGCATATTAACTTTTGAAATAAATTTGATAATTATAGAGTTTATTTATAATATAGTTATTATGGTAGTACATTGACTAAACATTACAATACAAAATTAACTATACATATGATGAGAATAAATTAAAAAATTAAGTGAGTTTTATAATAAAAAGCGAAGCAGGTTAGAAAATGGTTTTAAACATTTGTGGATAATGCAACATTTAGGCCTATAAATTAGTTTTATGGGTTTTTTAAGTTTTTTCGAGAAAAGTTGGTCAAATTGTCAATCGATAGTCGCTATTTTTTCCATATTTTAGGCAATTTCCGTATTCCATCTCCAAAGAACGATATATTGGGGCTAATAACGAATCCAAACAATTTTTCTTCATAAGATGTGAAGCGTTGTTCAGAAAAAAAGGAAGATATTTGGCCAATGACACATAAAATATCTGCTCATGCTACAAGCTCAAGTAGAAATATAACATATTATTTTGCGAAGGTACGAGCAGAACGTTGATTCACAGCGTCCAACTACAGGGTTGTACAAAGAAATGTGAGAAATATGGCTCCAACAAGGCTCCATGGTATATTAAAAATAAATTCATCCACAACAATCTAAGGGTTTCTTAACTAAAACCGAAGTTTGAAAACGCTTAAACATTTCGAACTTTCATAGTTTAACGCTGAGTAAGAACTGGGCAGTCTTTCAAACTTATATGAAGGGAGGAAAGAGGGAAATGAGGATAGCTATCAAAGTTTAGTTAAGTTTCTTGGGACCAGAATATATTGAATCTACGGTTGCTATATACACATTACTTCGAGAATAATCCTATGAGGAAAAGTCTACTGGAAATATTTCTGGGCAGCAAAGTGGCAAATTTCTTGCAAACTCTTTTAGGTAGCCGCTTCAGGCTCTAGAGATGTAAACAGTTAGTTTATATGTATTGACGAATGTGAGTTCTACTTTTTAAATAGGGATGAAGCTGATAACACAATTTAGTTACATATATATATATATATATATATATATATATATATATATAAATTGTGTATATAGCAGTAATCATTTTTATGCTATCTTATCTATCGATTATGGACAGTATAGAAGATTAAGAAGCAAATTCGTTTGACATAGCAGTATCATTTTTATGCAATCTTATCTATCGATTATGGACAGTATAGAAGATTAAGAAGCAAATTCGTTTGACATAGATGTGTTAGATATTTTGTTTGAAGCTTAAGATTTTCTCTAATATTTGGTCTAAAACAGTAACGAGACTGTTGAGTGAGTTTTATACAGTGAGCCCTCAGTGGATATCTCAACTTTCAAGTGGCTTTAAATAAATGAAAAAATAATTACATACTACCCTAAAACAGTTACTAATATACAAATTTCTTCGAATAACCACCCGTATTCAAGTGGCTTAATATAATATATTTACATATTTATTTATATAGATTAAATATTCTCAATACTATATGTTTCCAAACAAGCGTTTTCAGATTTGTGTCATGACTGATTAAAATTGTATTATTTTGTACTAATTTATATATATAGAATATGATAATGGTGTTCAATCAATATAAATTTTAGTTAATGGTTTCACTCCTATAAATATAACGACATATTAATACTAATTGTTACTTTAATTATATACTGGTACGCGATAACTTATAATGAAATAAATTTAATAATTTTATAAAATATAAATGGTTGCAGTACATATTATTCGAATATACAATATGCATGGAATAAATCAGTATAAATATAGCAAGAGTTAATTAACGTTTTAGATTATATTTATTGCTGAAAATAGGAGGGGGGGCTTATGGAAAATAATGGGTAATAATAAAAAGTTGCTATGGAATATTTAAATTTGATTACGTAATAATAACAGGTCAATTAAAATGTCCCGGCCTACCATAGTAAATCACATTTTTGGCAAAATTTGTTTTTTTTTCAACATAATTCCTTTCAAGGGTGATACACTGGTTATAGCGACCCTCCAACTTTCGATACCATTTTTGTAGTACGATTTGTCATTTGCTTCAAAATAGGCCTCAGTTTTCGCCATCACCTCTTCATTCGACGAAAATTTCTTTCTAGCATTAGAGCATTCTTTTGAGATCTGAGGACAGGAAATAGTCGCTGGGAGCCAGATCTAGAGAATACGGTGGATGGAAAAGTAATTCGAAGCCTAATTCATGGACTTTTGCCATCGTGTTGACTGACTTGTGTCACGGTGCATTATCTTGGCGAAGCAGCACTTTCTTTTTCTTCAAAAGCGGCCGTTTTTAGCGATTCCGACCTTCAAACGGTCCAATAACGCTATGTAATAGTCGCTGTTGATGGTCCTTTCTTTTCAAGGTAGTCAATGAAAATTATTCCATGTGCATCCCAATATACAGACGCCATAACCTTGCCAACTGTTGAGTTTTTCCATGCTTTGGAGCGGGTTAATCGTATGAAGTGCACTCGGAGAAATAATGGAGCCATATTTTATCCATTGTCACATATCGACGCAAAAACTGAAGATTGATCATCTTCAAACACTGCTCCGAATCATCAACTCGTCGTTGTTTTCGGTCAAAAGTGAGCTCGGGCGGCACTCATTTTGCACAGAGCTTTCCAAATATTCGTGAATGATTTGATGTACAGGTTCAGTTGATATTTTTAAACTGTTTGCTATTTCATTCAATTTTAATTTAGGATCATTCGAAATCATTTTGTGGATTTTTTTAATGTTTTCGTTGGTAATAATCTATTTTGAGCCTCTACTGCGCTCACCGTTTTCGGTGCTCACTTTACCAAGTCAAAATATAGCACACCAATCCTTGATGGTTGATTTTCCTGGGTCAGTGTGCGGAAATTCTACATCAAGCCAACACGCAACGTTTAATAATAGTTACTTCACTCAAAATGATATAATTCACAATCTAATGATGCGACAGCTGTCAAATTTATACACGCATCTTTTGAGGGTTAGGGCTAACTAAAAAACATATGGATTTGATTCTAGTAGCGCCATCTATGTGTTAGACCGGAAACTTTTCAATTGATCTGTTTGATTTGTATTATGATCTGCAGGTATATTATATATTACTAATATAAACTTCATAATATGATGTGAAAGCATGCGCATTTGATAACAATAAGTAAAATATGTATGGATGCTGTCAATGTTGGGCATAAATGTGTACATCTTTGGTATATACAAAAATGCAAAGTAGATACAAGATGTATTTAGAGCACATGGGTAGTGTGGACACCACAGCTGGAACCTTAATGGGCCACAAGAAGCTCTCCAGAGTTGTTCAAAAAATGAGTATTTTTTATTATTTACATCTTACATTCGATATGCTTAGTACAATCCTAATTTACTACATCATGTGGTTTGGTTAGCTCCAATCTTCTGAATTATTGTTGATTTATTGTGTTGTCTAGTAGCTGTATTGCTTCCACGTTGCTGTGATTTAGCAAACTTGTTTTATGTTTGTGGCGAAATTTTGGATCATTACAGTTCCATTTGATTCAGAGGTCACGATGTTGCTCTACGTTGGTTTCGTAGCGATAAGCATTCGTAGTTAATCGTATAACTTAGTTTTGGGAGCGTTGGATTAGTATTTGGTCTTATTTTTTAGTACAACCCCATATATTCACCCTATAGGTCCAAATAGGCTTTATAATTTGGCTGACAATAATTATTCATTCTCCAATCAATATTCATTAAACCAATCTCTTTGAGTTTAGATCAAGTTGAGAGTATCTTCCGACTAATCAGTACAGTTGCTTGACTTTGAATCTAATTTGCTCTGCTTTTTGTCTCACATGATTTTTCCAGTTTTAACCTTCCATCGAGATATACTCCGAGGTATTTAGCTGATTTTGTTTGAGGAATCGGACATCCAGCAAGTAATATAATAAAGTTTTTGTCATTTCGCTGTTACGCAAAATTAACATGGACAGATTTGGAGCTACTAAGCTGTATTTTCCAGTCTCAGGTCCATTTGTAGATCGTGTTGGCTGCTATTTGTACTTGCTCTATAGCCCTAGACAGAGATACATCTTTTGCTATTATAACAGTGTCGTCAGCAAACGTTCCAAGTACTCTTGCTTTTGTTGTTGGGATATCAGCAGTATAGAGCAGATATAGAAATAGTCCCAAGACACTGTGGTACTCCAGCTGGAATAGGTTTAATTATTGAGAATATTTTTTGAAGTTGGTACAACACTAAATTTAGAAAGCCTACTGCAGAAAATGCAGATGCTAGTTATGATAGCAGTGTTTAGCATACGTGCACCTTCATCACATCACTTATGGTGAGACCTTTTTCGGTCCGTTTAAGGCAACTTACAAGAAGCAATATGACGTATATATTAAATCCAGAAATGTTGCAACTCCATATGAAATAGCTGGAATGATTTTTGCCCCTCCCCCTCACAACATAACAGTAACCAGCGCTACAGCATGATGCACAAAGAAGAGATTTTTCTCAATCTTCAACAGTTATTAACAAGTTATCAACCAAAAATATTAACAACATTTACAAAGAGGAGTAGAAACAAACAACATTCAGAAATTTTAACATCATTTTGAAACATTTTCATTATTTTGTTTAGATTAGAATTTTGTTATGTTAGTCAAAATGTACTAAAACTCAGTTGTTGCACCAACATTGCAACCAACATTGCGACGTTTTGACAGATCACATGGGTTTACTGCTGTTTTGAATTGACTATATATATTGTTTATTTTGTCATGGTTTTCACTATACATATGGAGGTTTTTAGATCCCATTAGCTGGTGCGAATAACTATGGGTTTATTTTTGTTAGTTTATTAGTAATTTCCGAAAGACGTATGATTAAAGAGTGATTAATGTCTAAAAAATTAGGATTTTTTCACTTTTCCTTAAGTAGTTTTAGTTCCTACACTATCCCTTACTCTTTGCTCTATTAAGTTTGTCAAACGTATTAATATTTTAATAATTTATTAAAAATTAACGAGACGTTGCTTAAAATTAAACTAAAAATAAGCTTATATTGGGCTTTTTAAAACTTACCTAGTAGCGAGTGTTATTTAAAAGATTGCGGTAGATAATTCATTAGTATCCATTAGGAAACGTATCATATAACCTTATTTAATAATGCAGCTATAGTAAATCCCTCTCATAAACATGGGATAATTAAAAAGCACTCCGGGGTAAATTAAAAGCTGGCGAAAAAACGACGAGGCAAAGGAAGTGCCATTTTCTATGAAGAAAAAAAAACATGACGTTGTACATTTCCTCGTATTTTCTCGCCTAGCCTCTAAGGACCCCGAAACCTAAGTAGTGCATCAGTGACCGTCCGTCCTAAGAGAATTGTAACCTCAACCTTCTGAGTGCCTTTGTATGTAAAAAAATGAACAAAAGGGAAAAACCGACACGGGAACGCCTTTTAAAGGTTAGTTTCTCCAATTGAAAAGACGTCCTAGGGAAAAAAACTAAATAAACATATATGGAAAATGTCTTGTAGGCATTGTAAAATGATAAAAAATACAACATTATATTGATTTATGTACATGCAAAAGTTCAGGGATTCTTGTTGAAAATGTCGCTTTATTTGAATAACTGGTTCAAGTAATTCGTATAGTTATTTATTAATTATATTTACTACAATAATAAAATAAATGCATTAACACAACTAAGATATTCATTTAAACAATTAAAAAATCTACCACTAAAAAAACGACGAGTGAGTTACAATTATTGATACATATATATTAAATTAGCGACCCGCCCCGGCTTCGCACGGGTGCAATGCTGATACTAAATTAAATACACTACAGAAAAAATATTAACGTTGTATATAAAAACATAGCGGCCCGCTCCGACTTTGCACGGGCATAAAATATATATGCCTATGTCACTCAATGAAAACATGATTAAAATCGATCCAGTATTTTTGGTTCATTCATTACTGCCCTTGGCCTGCACGCATTAAATTTGGAGTAAAACAATTCCTCTTCCCCTATACTTACTATGAAGATTTCCTGCTATCTTTGGAATATCTAAATTCATACAATTTTTATTACATTACACATTTTTAAACGCAAATTTTAAATTTGTAATATCTCCGAAAATATTTGTTTAATTTAGATGCTGTAAGGAACCATATTGATCTATATTAATTGCACACTGTACTTAAGGTACCTAATTCGATAAGGATTAATGCCGTATTGCTTAAAATAGCTTCGTAAATAAGCCATTTTCTCACGTAAAAAGTAAACAATAAAAATGGTTAATGTGGGTTATCCCTAAAAGATAAACATATACCATCCCGGACTTTTTTGTAGACCTTTTTATGGTGTACAATACTGTAGTACATTAATTTGATCTAACTCGTAGGGTTAGGCAGCGTTTTTGCTAATTGCTAAATAAGCCTAAAAAAATAGGTTAATTTACGACATCACGTTAGAAACCTCTAAAATTAGCAATGTTGCCTTAGTATATTATGCATGTATTATACATATAAACCTTCCTCTTGAATCACTCTATCTATTGAAAAGAACCGCATCAAAATCCGTTGCGTAGTTTTAAAGATTTAAGCGCACATAGGGATATAGGGACAGAAAAGGCGACTTTGTTTTATACTATGTAGTGATACCTCCAATAAAAATGGGGATGGGAGCTGGGCCAGAGATAAAAGAGTAAAAATTTCTTGTGCATGTGTTTTGTTTAACAGGTTCGTTGCCAGAATACGTACCATCTCCGGCTTTGGCGCATGTGAAGTATCCTGCATAGAATAAACTATAGAAAAGAATAAACCATATTGTCTTCGTTTTCTAATAGCCGTAATTTCTTTTCGAGTCGATCGGTACAGTCGATCAATTCAAAACAACAAAAAAATTTAGGATATTTAAGTTCTGTGTTACATTAATAATTCTATAGTAATAATAATTAAATTGTGTTAATCTTGATGGTTTAACATACATTGGTTTTAAAATATGAAAGAACGACGGTGAGTGCAGAATGTAAGGTTATATATTATATTATGTTATAAGATCCAAACAGCATCAATTTTATTTATGGTGGGAATGTTGGTTGCCAAATTCATAACACATCATTTTCAACAACATCGAATAGGTATCAACATATGCTAAAATTTAATGACAATAAGAGACAACAGAGAAGAAAATGATTCTTGTTGTGTTGGAAGTAGTCAGATCATTAATGAGATTTCTCGATCAAGAATAGTAGCAAAAATTGTATTAACTAGTAATAATTAGATATTTATTTTAAATACTAATTTAAATTTTATTTTATAGGAAAGATGTAGCTAGAATTTGTTGGCATTGAAAGTCGAAGAATGTGAAATTCAGAGAAGAAATTAGACAACATTTTGCTAAGATGTAAGAACAGTGTACAGCGATATAATGAAATAATTAAATTTGCTAACAAAAGTATATCTGGATCAAATAAACAAAATATAAAACTATCAACAACACCCTAATGATCTCATGACAAAGAAAATACAGTGCATTATTATATAAGACTGTAAGTAAATAAATTGTGGTTTTGTAAAAATAATGATGTATTGACTGACATTTCTTTCGGCTTAAAAGTATAATACTATTCATTTTGGACTATGAAATGACAATACGTTCATCGAAAACTCGAAGTAGTCATTTCATTAATGATGTTTGTGGATCAGGAGTAGTAGGGATAATAGTCCTATTTCCATCACCTTTTGTTGCCTTTACATTATGTTTATTATCATTTTGCCATAAATGACGCAATGTACCATACTGATATATCCATGTGTCATCTAAATATACAAAATGGTATAACAATTTTTCATTGATTTTGTTATATGTTACCGTTGAGATGCGGGAGAGAAAACAAGGTTGTAATTAAAATACTATAAATAATTTAAATAATTTATTTTCTCTCTTCTCTGATTAAATTAATACCAAAAGACGAGTTATTTAATTAATAATAAAGAAAAATATATACACATTTAAAGATGTTAATTAATACGTCATGGGAGAAGGATTATGATTCAGATCGAGTGTACTTACTAATAACGAAACTCTAGTTTGGCTAATGTAGACAGGATTTCTACTGGTTGCCCTTTAACAATTCTTATTTCAATGTTTTTCATCAATGGTTTCAATATAATACTTCTTCAAATGATTCTATACTTTCTTCAGTCAGTTTATACTTTATTAAAATAAAGCGTTAGAAACACGTTGGCCGGTTTATAACCCGTACTTATAATATTTTGAAGAATTTTGCAGACGTTTGACAAAGGGACAACTTTTGCAGGCTCATTCGGTTACATGTTCGAATTTCTCTAACAGCATTCTATCTCTTTTTAAATAGAATAAAATGAGAAGGAAAATATTGTCTGACTGTAAAAGGAATTTACAACCTTCGACAGGCACGTATTGATGACGTGCGTCACTGCTCTTTTGAATAGACTATAGTTTCCAAAACAATGTACTACGAGGTATTGTTGATGCCTTATGATACATTCGTACCGACTATCGGAATAAGGACATGAATTTGCCAGCTGTTGATAATGATTTCAAGAACTTTGCTGATGCTGATGTTTTCCAGTTCTTAGATAATGATGGCGTATGAGTAAAACCACTTGATCTAGTTCACTGAAGTTATGAGCAAGAATTAGGCACATTAAAAACAGTAACATACATATTAATCCCAAAATATCTATAGTAGAATCACTACATAGTATAAAACAAAGTCGCCTTTTCTGTCCCTATATCCCTATATGCGCTTAAATCTTTAAAACTACGCAAGGGATTTTGATGCGGTTTTTTTCAATAGATAGAGTGATTCAAGAGGAAGGTTAATATCTATAATACATGCATAATATACTAAGGCAACATTGCTAATTTTAGAGGTTTCTAACGTGATGTCGTAAATTAACCTATTTTTTAGGCTTATTTAGCAATTAGCAAAAACGCTGCCTAACCCTACGAGTTAGATCAAATTAATGTACTACAGTATTGTACACCATAAAAAGGTCTACAAAAAAGTCCGCGATGGTATATGTTTATCTTTTAGGGATAACCCACCTTAACCATTTTTATTGTTTACTTTTTACGTGAGAAAATGGCTTATTTACGAAACTATTTTAAGCAATACGGCATTAATCCTTATCGAATTAAGTACCTTAAATACAGTGTGCAATTAATATAGATCAATATGGTTCCTTACAGCATGTAAATTAAACAAATATTTTCGGAGATATTACAAATTTAAAATTTGCGTTTAAAAATGTGTAATGTAATAAAAATTGTATGAATTTAGATATTCCAAAGATAGCAGGAAATCTTCATAGTAAGTATAGGTTAAGAGGAATTGTTTTACTCCAAATTTAATGCGTGCAGGCCAAGGGCAGTAATGAATGAACCAAAAATACTGGATCGATTTTAATCATGTTTTCATTGAGTGACATAGGCATATATATTTTATGCCCGTGCAAAGTCGGAGCGGGCCGCTATGTTTTTATATACAACGTTCATATTTTTTCTGTAGTGTATTTAATTTAGTATCAGCATTGCACCCGTGCGAAGCCGGGGCGGGTCGCTAGTTTATAATATTTTGAAGAATTTTGCAGACGTTTGACAAACAGACAACTTTTGCAGGCTCATTCGGTTACATGTTCGAATTTCCCTAACATCATTCTATCTCTTTTTAAATAGAATAAAATGAGAAGGAAAATATTGTCTGACTGTAAAAGGAATTTACAACCTTCGACAGGCACGTATTGATGACGTGCGTCACTGCTCTTTTGAATAGACTATAGTTTCCAAAACAATGTACTGCGAGGTATTGTTGATGCCTTATGATACATTCGTACCGACTATCGGAATAAGGACATGAATTTGCCAGCTGTTGATAATGATTTCAAGAACTTTGCTGATGCTGATGTTTTCCAGTTCTTAGATAATGATGGCGTATGAATAAAACCACTTGATCTAGTTCACTGAAGTTATGAACAAGAATTAGGCACATTAAAAACAGTAACATACATATTAATCCCAAAATATCTATAGTAGAATCACTACATAGTATAAAACAAAGTCGCCTTTTCTGTCCCTATATCCCTATGTGCGCTTAAATCTTTAAAACTACGTAACTGGATTTTGATGCGGCTTTTTTCAATAGATAGAGTGATTCAAGAGGAAGGCTTATATGTATAATACATGCATAATATACTAAGGCAACATTGCTAATTTTAGAGGTTTCTAACGTGATGTTGTAAATGAACCTATTTTTTTAGGCTTATTTAGCAATTAGCAAAAACGCTGCCTAACCCTACGAGTTAGATCAAATTAATGTACTACAGTATTGTACACCATAAAAAGGTCTACAAAAAAGTCCGCGATGGTATATGTTTATCTTTTAGGGATAACCCACATTAACCATTTTTATTGCTTACTTTTTACGTGAGAAAATGGCTTATTTACGAAACTATTTTAAGCAATACGGCATTAATCCTTATCGAATTAAGTACCTTAAATACAGTGTGCAATTAATATAGATCAATATGGTTCCTTACAGCACGTAAATTAAACAAATATTTTCGGAGATATTACAAATTTCAAATTTGCGTTTAAAAATGTGTAATGTAATAAAAATTGTATGAATTTAGATATTCCAAAGATAGCAGGAAATCTTCATAGTAAGTATAGGTTAAGAGGAATTGTTTTACTCCAAATTTAATGCGTGCAGGCCAAGGGCAGTAATGAATGAACCAAAAATACTGGATCGATTTTAATCATGTTTTCATTGAGTGACATAGGCATATATATTTTATGCCCGTGCAAAGTCGGAGCGGGCCGCTATGTTTTTATATACAACGTTCATATTTTTTCTGTAGTGTATTTAATTTAGTATCAGCATTGCACCCGTGCGAAGCCGGGGCGGGTCGCTAGTTTATAATATTTTGAAGAATTTTGCAGACGTTTGACAAACAGACAACTTTTGCAGGCTCATTCGGTTACATGTTCGAATTTCCCTAACATCATTCTATCTCTTTTTAAATAGAATAAAATGAGAAGGAAAATATTGTCTGACTGTAAAAGGAATTTACAACCTTCGACAGGCACGTATTGATGACGTGCGTCACTGCTCTTTTGAATAGACTATAGTTTCCAAAACAATGTACTGCGAGGTATTGTTGATGCCTTATGATACATTCGTACCGACTATCGGAATAAGGACATGAATTTGCCAGCTGTTGATAATGATTTCAAGAACTTTGCTGATGCTGATGTTTTCCAGTTCTTAGATAATGATGGCGTATGAATAAAACCACTTGATCTAGTTCACTGAAGTTATGAACAAGAATTAGGCACATTAAAAACAGTAACATACATATTAATCCCAAAATATCTATAGTAGAATCACTACATAGTATAAAACAAAGTCGCCTTTTCTGTCCCTATATCCCTATGTGCGCTTAAATCTTTAAAACTACGTAACTGGATTTTGATGCGGCTTTTTTCAATAGATAGAGTGATTCAAGAGGAAGGCTTATATGTATAATACATGCATAATATACTAAGGCAACATTGCTAATTTTAGAGGTTTCTAACGTGATGTTGTAAATGAACCTATTTTTTTAGGCTTATTTAGCAATTAGCAAAAACGCTGCCTAACCCTACGAGTTAGATCAAATTAATGTACTACAGTATTGTACACCATAAAAAGGTCTACAAAAAAGTTCGCGATGGTATATGTTTATCTTTTAGGGATAACCCACATTAACCATTTTTATTGTTTACTTTTTACGTGAGAAAATGGCTTATTTACGATGCTATTTTAAGCAATACGGCATTAATCCTTATCGAATTAAGTACCTTAAATACAGTGTGCAATTAATATAGATCAATATGGTTCCTTACAGCATGTAAATTAAACAACTATTTTCGGAGATATTAGAAATTTAAAATTTGCGTTTAAAAATGTGTAATGTATTAAAAATTGTATGAATTTAGATATTCCAAAGATTGCAGGAAATCTTCATAGTAAGTATAGGGGAAGAGGAATTGTTTTACTCCAAATTTAATGCGTGCAGGCCAAGGGCAGTAATGAATGAACCAAAAATACTGGATCGATTTTAATTATGTTTTCATTGAGTGACGTAGGCATATATATTTTATGCCCGTGCAAAGTCGGAGCGGGCCGCTATGTTTTTATATACAACGTTCATATTTTTTCAGTAGTTTATTTAATTTAGTATCAGCATTGCACCCGTGCGAAGCCGGGGCGGGTCGCTAGTAAGTAGTATAAGTAGACATTCCGACAGACACAAAATTTTATATAAAAATAAAATCATCTTAAAATATTAGCGCCAAATAAAATTTTCAATAGGTTTAAGTCCGATTATACCAGCACAATGCAACAAAAACAGTTTTGGGCCATTTTATTGGTACCCATGCAGCTGAATTGTGACGACCATCTCAATGTTCCGCTCGATATTCATCTCAATTACTATCTCACTTAATTTGAGAGCTCAGCAAATAGAAAAAATGGCCGCCGTTCCAACAACATGAAACAACGTTTGCGTTCGTTTTCATTTTCTACTCTCTCTCCGTGTTTTTTTGCGGGCATTGTGCCACTTTTAATTAGAGTCGATTAATTAAAAAGTGAGGATTGCGTTACGCCGAATAAACACTTCTCGTTCTGTTTTGTTCGGTGAATTAATGAGGTTATTTCGAATTATCAAAACGTACTCTAAAATAGTGTCGAACAAATTTCAAACAAATATTAGGTATATGTTAAATATTAGAGCTACAAAATAGTTTTAGGGTAAATGATGTGGCTCGGTGAATGGAGGTAAAACGAAATGAAACAGTGGTGTTTACATTATGTGACCGTTATTTATTGGCTATATATAAAACATGTGAAAAATACAATTAGAGAAGATGCATGGCAGCGGTGTTACCTGGTGACGAGCCTTGGGCAGTCTATGGTGGCACGTCTAAACCAAACGATGGTCGAGCACTGAATTAATCGAAATACCCTTCAATAACATCCCAGATAAACGTCTCGGGGTTACCGCCAGCTATTCGTTATCGGGTTCTAGTTGGCGCTGCTGGCACCCCACCCGTGTTCAACATCTGGGATTATATTTCTGAGTATTTTGTAGACCGTTAATGCACGATGTAAAATTCGACATGCCTCAAGGTCGCTACAATACTCCCCTGCCAGAATTTTACATACAATTACTCCAAGCAACAAAAATACAAAAATGTATGAAAAACTATCAAATACAAAAAAATGTATATATATATATATACCAAATAAAATGTGCTGCATGAAAAAAGCTTTGAAAAATATGATAAATCGAAACGGTTGTGGTTGGTACGGTTGCGATCTGGTACGGCTGTTGATATCTTCTGGTCCTACAGATACCGTTGCTTCATCGTCGCTTTGGCACTTGAATGTGGTCCATCGACGACGTTGAGAACAAGCTATTTTTTGGACAGGGCTCCCGTAATCGACGCTGTGGGAGGATCGGTTGTTCGACGATGTGGTAGCTTATTTTCTTCGACGACGAGACGCTGGCAATTCTTGTACCTCGGCGAAGACGTGACGAGTCTACGGTGACTGCAATCTGTATCTAGCTTCTGGAGTTACTCTGTGACTAATACGTAGTCACATACGTTATGGTAATCAAGGAAAAACAAATAATGACGGTATCCGACCGAATCTGCCCAAAGCCTTTTAAATCAATTTGTCTGCCATTATGACGGAGACGGCGAGCGAAGGAAGACATTATGATTTAAACATAGCGCCTAAAGAAATGTTTAACCGAGACGCTGAGACTTAAGCAGTAATGTAAAAATATCTATGAGTTCAAAAGTTTGCGAAAGAAAATTTTGACAAAAAGATTAAAAAAAAAATGAATTGGAAATAATGAAATGAAATTCATTGTTCATTCATTGTTCCAGCACTAAAATAAAATTTAATGAGGAACACATATTTGAATGAAAAAATATAATGGCCACATAAAATACACCATGTTGCATGTACCCTCCATTCACGAGTCCAAACCCAATTTTGCGAAAGATCACGTCGGGATCACCACATTAGGGTAAATGATGTGGCTTGGTGAGTGGTGGTAAAATGAAATGAAACAGTGGTGTTTACATTATGTGACCGTTATTTATTGGCTATATCAAAAATATGAAAAATACAATTAGTAAAGACGGATGGCAGCGGTGTAGCAGGATTTTTCACAATAAAGCTTAATTTGTAGTTATGTACCATTCGAATCTATTCACGAATCGAACGACATTTTTGATCATTTGGATTTCATGGGATACGATGGGTATAGCAGGACTTCCTATTTCATCGTTTCCAAGTATGATATCGCCAGTTTTGTAATATGTGATTGAGCATTTTCATGCTGAAGAATAACACTGTTACGTCTTTGTTTGTATACCAACCGTCTTTCGCGCAGTACTCAACTGACATGGACCTATTTTAGTAGATAGCCCAATGATGGTTTCATCGAGCCCTAACATTTTTTTGCCTATCCAGAAAACTTTTTATCTACGGTGCCAAAATCACCATTCGAAAGCGCCAAAACAGTATTCACATGCTGAAATCGATGAGGCATGTTTGCCGTAAGCTTCACATAGCATTCGCTGACCTTTAGCCATATTTTTCTACAAATTAAAGTACCAAAGTACGAAACCTCCGGTAAATGAGATTTCATCATTAAAATACAAGCATTTTCAATGCGCTGAAAATATGTTTTATTCACCCTTCGTTGAATGGACATATACTGAAAAGTGAAGACTGTTAGAAAGGCTTTAACACGAAGTTGGCTATAAATGTATCCAACGCGATTAATACACAGTAACAAAATGTACTTTAAATCCTTTGAAATTAATTTATAAGAATATTGTATATAGTAAATATTGTGGATTTCATCACTGTGGCCATATTTGTTCTTTTGTATATCAAATTCTTGGACTGTGATTTGGTTGTAAGGTTTTGTACCTGTGTCTAAGGTCTACCCAAAAGAATGAACAAACAATAACGCTACCGTGAGTGAATTGAGTACTTTTGAGGGAATATATTGAAGACGGAGAAGTACATATGTAAATAACTTTTGTAATACCAGTTTCATAGCTGCATTATTCAATGCTATAGAAATGCTCTCTTATAGCAGACACTCTAAAGATATCAACTGAACGTGTACATTATATCATTCACGAATATTTGGGCATGAGAAAACTCTGTGCAAAGTGGGTGCCTCGCGAGCTTTCTTTTGACCAAATACAACGACGGTTTAATGATTAGGAGCATTGTTTGAAGATGATCAAGCATAGTAAACCCGAGTTTTTGCATCGATATGTGACAATGGATGAAACATGGCTCCATCATTTCACTCCGAAGCCCAATCGATAGTCATCCGGGTGAACTGCACACGATGAACCCGCTGCAAAGCGTGGAAAAACGCAGCAGTCAGTCGGCTGGCAAGGTTATGGCGTCTGTATTTTGGGATGTGCATGAAATAATTTTCATTGACTACCTTGAAAAATGAAGGACTGTCAACAGCGACTACTATATAGCGTTATTGGACCGTTTGAAGGACGAAATCGCCTAAAAATCGCCGGATTTGAAGAAAAAGAAAGAGCTTCACCAAGATAATGCACCGTGTCACAAGTCAGTGAAAACAATTGCAAAAATTCATTAATTGTTGATTTCTTGTTCACAGATCTTAAAAGAATGCTCGCTGGGAAGAAATTTTCGTCGAATGAAGTGGTGATCGTCGAAACTGACGCCTGTTTTGAAGGAAAGACAAATCGTACTACAAAAATGGCATCCAAAATTTGAAGGGTCGCTGTAGTCAGTGTATCACCCTTGAAGGACTATGAACTACCTTGAAGGAATTATGTTGAATAAAAAAAACTAATTTTGGCAAAAAATATGTTTTGCTATGATAGACTGGGGACTTTTCAATTAACATGTTATACCGACGCTAATTATGAAATGCTCAAGTATAATTACTCAACATACTTTAATTTTGTTGTTAGATTTGGAGAACATTATTTCAATATCGTAAACAAAATTAACACAAATTATTATATAACAAGTGATAAAATGTGCAAGTATATGCAAGTCTATAATAAAAATTATTTTGAAGAAATACATGAAGAATATAATGAATGATACAAGTAAAATCATAATACCTAAAAAAACCATACAAAATAAAAATTTCGATACATGTATTGAATTAAGTATTGCTAACAGATAATAATAAAATAAAACAAGATTCAGAAGAAAAAAGTCTAATCAGATATTATTTGTAGGTATTTAGATTAATTTTAGAAATATGGTGGTATGAAGAGATTATTTTAGTCAAAGAATTTTATATAGGAAACACGAGAATACTCGTACTCGTATTTTAATAATTTAATGAAATAATATAAACACTGTGTGACCGTAGACCGAGATTGTGCAAGCTTATTTCGGTTCCTCTTTAATTGAGACCCAACTTCTTAAAAAAAAGAATCGTAGGATGTTCCGCATGGTTTATCGTGGAGCCTGCCGAAATTGGAAATGTTCCGGCAGGCCATAAACAATTCTCCGTCGACTGTCACGTAATTCTGCCTATTTCCGGTCGGCAAAAAAGTGGGCCAATTAAGTCGGCCGAAGTGAAATCTGATCGGCCGTATGGTCCCAAACTCAATTACATTTATGTCACAAGAAGCGAGTTTATTTAATATCATCCCGTGAAATGAATGGAGGAAATGCAGGCAACATATGTAGTTCAAGTACGAGTTATTTTCTGAGATTGAGAAAACATGTAATCTTGGCTGAAACAATTTTCAACAAAACTTTTTAAATTTCTTGGCTAAGTTTCATACGTTTCATACTTGACTTATCCTTTTACAAGAAGAATACAAGGAATAATTATTTTGGTAATGAGCTCATAGTTAGGGTTTTCCAGAGTTTGGCAGCTTTATTATCCATTCTTGCAATGTACAGTTTACCCATTAGAGTAAGGATTGTTGTAGGGAACCCAAAGGATCAGCCAAGGGAGTTTATTAATTTCTGGACACGAAAATTCGGTGAAAGTATGAAGACCTTTATTAATCAATAATCGGTATATTGTTACAAACTGTGCAACATGACATTATTCGGTTGAATTAACTACTATTGAAGTTGGAAATTTCTCTTATTAGCTGATTGAGGATTATCGATGAGCCTTAACACTTCGCAGTGGCTTGCAGCTTTTTCTTGTTCTACTTTTTTCTATCAGTAATTTGGTTTTAGTAAGGCAACATTTATGGTGCAAAATTATGGCTTTGATTTTTTTGTTTCTTTCCTAGCTACTACATTTTATGTAATTTACCTGCTTTATTTGTCCTACCCTGTATTATTCATTAACGACGAAAATGTTGATATAAGTTTCCATTATTTATAAATAACTACTATTCATAATAACACAATTATATAAAAGCACTCATCCAGTTGTCTTTAGACAAACCATTAAAATATGACTCAATAATAGCAATCTCTTTTTATGACTTAGATATACTTATTCGATATTTCTCTTAATAAAATGGTTATGCCAAATTTGGAGAGTAAGGAAGATATTTTTACTATTTTTGTGTTCTCAGCAAAATACTTGCGAATTATGATTATTATCTAGGATTATTAACTATTGGTGTTTACTGGTATTGTCAAATGATGTGAAATAAATTAACAAGTTTATATTTAAAATTTTTGAATATATTATAAAAATATTTGTCCAGTCTTCATCGGAATTATTTGAAACTTTAACTTCCCCTACTCAGATGCAATATTTGTGGAGTTGCCTAGGGGTTTTTTGATTTCTAGAAAATTATCCGTACTATGGAAATTTGAGGTTGAATTTTTACCAAAAAATTAAGATTATTAACAAGAAGGGGCTGATTATTAATATCGACTTTTTAGAAGCAGTTATTTTTATACCGTTGACAAAAAAATTCCTGATGGATAAAGAATTTTCGTAGCTTCAAAGTTTCGTATTAAAAATATCCTTTATTATAGTTTATATTTATTCTTTGTTATAGTATAGCCCAGCTCACTGAATGAATTCACTAAAGTTAATTGACGCTGTATTGGTTTGATATGAATACTCCAAACCGTGGAATGCAAACCTGTGAAATAAACGAAACTTTAGTACTTAACGAAAACTTAACTTAGTATCATAGATATTTGGTAGAAATATTGCAATTTAGAAAAATATCATGGCAGACAAATAGCCACAAATAATTTTATTACAACAGAAAGCTCTTCAAAAAGGGCTACGATTACGTAAGACCGTTTGGTAGTTTCTTTCGGAGAGAGGTTCAAGAGAATCTGTATATCGAGGACTGTTTTAAATTGTGTCAAGTTCAAGTGTTTAACAGAGATTGTTTAACAGATTTTGAAATTAAAGTCATTCCTACCATCTATTCAATTCCAATACTCCCTTCAGAGGTGGAAACTCCTCCACAAGTCTCCATTTCTATGTTTATTTATAAGACAGATATATAAGAACTAAACAGAGATTACTCTTATTATTTTATTCACTAAATATTCTATACAATAATTAGAACTTTGATATTGTTAAAGTTAATTAACATACCTTTAACGATTGATGATGTATCTACCATCAATTTAAAGTCTCATTATTTAGTTTCTTCGTTATTATTGAACCAACCACTTAGTTTGTTATAACTACAGTTGACTTATAACCTTTTAAGCTGATTCCGTATGGAATATTATTGCTCTCCATATAAAATATCAAACCACAGTAATATAATACCTTAAGTTAATTCTATCCCATGACCTATTGAGTTTAATAACTATATAATCTTATCTTTATTAAGGGATATTAAAAGTTTTACATCATATCCTACGATTGGTGTACTTGAAAATTACAATGTTGATTGTCAAGGAATTATGGGTAATAACGATTAGTTGTATTAGTTGTAATATATATATATATATATATATATATATATATATAAACTAAAAAATATATAATAAATAAGTAAAATATATAAATATACGTAAAAAAATAGTATATATAGTTCTAGGAAACATTTGCCCACAAACAACAAGTGGTAACAAAGTATGAAGATGTATTTAAGATTATGCTAGATGCTATTATTTATTTAACAATTTAGTGCAACATACATTTATTTACTTTTGTTATTAATATTGTCAAGAATAAGACGACATATCTTAGGTCGTCGAAGTCAATCGAATGTGCGACGAGCTACCTCAGGTGCTAACAACACTGATACCATTGAGAGACAGAAAATGGTAATAGTCGTATTGGTCACAACTGAGTCCAAAGGTAGTGACTAAAAATAAAGTAGATACGATACCACAACCTTGTGCATATCAAACACAATAACAGCAAGCATGACACAATGAAATTGAATTATTCCGCAGACGCAGTACTCCTGTGATCCAAAAAGGAGTAGCATTCGTCTCCGATTAAATATGTAATAAATATTATTTTGAAATAAAGACAGATTTCTTTGTGGAAATGAAACCATTAGACCAGGTTAGAATTTGGACAAAGAGGTATCTTAGTTCAATCCATAAGGAAGGCGTAGGTAAATTAGTGAATAAAAAAGTGACCAATCACCAACCAGTTTATTTTTATTACAGATATCTGTTCCCTAAGGAGACAGCTGAGGAAAAGTAGTAATTTTTTGCACCAGGCTATCTATTCTACGGTCTATAAATGAGGAAAGATCTTTATAATACAAAATTTATTTAATTTGTTAGCATCTTAGGTGGGATCATCAGCCAATTCGTTCCCAGATATGCCTTTGAGGATTCAGATGAATACAATGTAGTTCTGTCTAGATATAACCATACCATATAATTTTAAAATACATAAAAGATAGCCTGAACGGTGTTTCGTGAGTCAGCCAGGTTCTATCATGGATGAAAAGTTAGTGTGCTCTTTATTGCGAACATTTGAGCTGTAAGTTTATTGGCATGGTGTATTGCAGCATCTGCTTTTACAGAAGACTTAGAGCCATACGCATAAGCAACCTCACAAATTATAGTATTCTGACAAGGTATGACGAAATAATCTTTGAAATATTAGTGGAGTCAAATTTTGTTTATTATATTGTCCAATTTATTTTGATAATGGGCAAAGTCTATGGCACCTTAGATGTGAATTATACTGACTTCTGGATGATGCGATAGATGTACATCAATTATTTCTGAAACCTTTGTGGCGATATATTATTATTCTTTGGAGGCAGCGAATATATGTGTGTGTGTAACTCCAGAGCTGTCGCCAGTCCGTGCAATGATACTTAATTTTTTTTTGAGAACCAGACTCTTTTCTCGAAATATAAGTAATATTGTGAGGCATTGGGACATCAATTATTTCTTAAGGTAGTGTTTCTATTCTTCGTAAATAAGTGGTGGATGCTGAATTATATAAGGAAAAGCCATAATATAGTTTGGATTATAGATTGATAGGTTGTTGGTATTAAATATTGGTTAATGAACTTGGAGTGCTGTTACAAATTTTGTTAGTCTTACAAATTTATTTTATGGGAAATCCTTATGATTGCCGCCGGATATTGATAGGTTTTGTGCTCGCAATTCAACAGAATCGAACTATTGTCCAAGAACTACAAACGTTTCTACAAAAGAAGAACGATTTTGCCAAAATGTTCAAAATTGCATTGTGCGCTATCTGATATAGCCATACTGCAATGGTCGACAATATTGTTATTGTGGGTGATATGAAGATCACCGCGTCATAAGTTTTGCAGTTTAAATGGTTAAAAAATTCTTAACACTCTTAAACGGAAAATCGGAATTATACCGCTTCATTCAATCCTTCCTGAGTGACCGTTCATTCAGTTAGTTATTCCTAGACTAAGGGAGTACCGTAAGGGTCAAGCATTAGTCCAACCCTATTCCTCAAAGCCTTTAATTCGGTCAATATGATAATACCAAAGCAGATCAAGGTCCGACTTTTTGCGGATTACGTTGTCATCTGCCGCACTAGCCAAGACCATAAATTAAGTCAAAGGCTACATCAAAATTGTCTCGATACCCTACCATCATGGCCTAAAATAAAGGGATTACCGTTCTCGCACGGTAACCTCGCATATGCCAGTGTCCATTTCTGTAGAATGAGAATTTGCCCCAAAGTGAGCGTCCTGGAGATTGGCGGATATACCATTATCAATAAGCTTGATCATACATTTTTGGGACGTATATTAGACTCTCGCCTCAGCTGGCCCCGCATATTAACTATGTTAAGAATAAATGTTTGGGAAATATCAGCTTCCTACTTTCATTCGCCAACTTTCATTGGGGCGCCAATAGGGTCACATTACTAAATATTTATAAAGACTTAACGCTAAGCAAATTGGAGTATGGCTGCCAATGCTTCATCTCTGATGCCCCCTCTTACTTAAGTAGATTGAACCCAATCCACCACTCAGCTCTTAGAATCGCCCTGGGGCCTTCCAAACCAACCCAGTAGATAGCGAAGCAGAAATCCCTTCCATAGAAGCCAGACATGAAATGCTTTTAAATATGCCAGCTCATTGAGATTTAAACCTAGGCGGTCTCATTATAGACATTTCTTCCCGTCAAGCACCAAACTCAAGCCCTCTAGAGAGCAACACAGGGGTTCTTGACATAGACTCGATGGAGTTTGTAGTCGCTTATCGCTGGTTTTTCCACCGATATACACCTCCGAAGATAGATCGCCTCCAGGGTGACTGTCGCAGGTGACAGAAGGAGAAATATCCTGAACACTCTTTCATATTCTCGGATAGTTTCAAGAACAATGACTACGTCGAGACAGCCTTTATATCGGTGTTGTCGGAAGGGCACTCCAGGCTCCACGTTTCATTGAATGTATTGACGGCTGATCTCAGTATAAGAGGTGTAAGACAAAAGATTAGTAATCGATTTCGATTTAATGAGCTCCTTAAAGTGCCTCCAACCATATACCCACTAGGAATGCTTATTCGTGAATTTGAATATTACCTCTAAATTGGAAAGAAGCGGCAAAGCCATCATCATCGTCATCTTTATGCGGCTCCTTTTCTCACTCTGGAATCATCGAAAATGAAAGAGCGGATTACTATGGGCCAAGACAAGGGAAGGATTATTTTCAGAAAGCTTCCTCTTCTGGAGTAGATATATGAATCACCACTCTACTAGGATCTTTAGGCATCTAGACAAACTCAGATGGTATCTAATAGAAAACAACAAGATTTGGGAGGTGAAAAAAGAGTATTATCAGGGCCTTAACACCACTAACATCAGCAGGCGCAACTTGAACTTATTCTCGCGTCTCAGAATTTGTCACTGCAAACTGACCCATGAGTTTCACATTAATGGAACAAGTCCACCACTGTGCATCGTATATGGTTCCTCGCTCTCTATCAAACACTTACTAATTGAACGCCGACGATACAACACGCACATATGGTTGGTCAAACTGGACAAGGTGATTAATTTCCTAACCGTAACAGGACTACCATTAGAAATATCATATTCATTTAAATTTTGTGTGTCTTGTATCCATATTACTGTCATGGGTTGTGTGACCATTGTAAGCAATCATATATACATGCATCTGTATGCTTTTACATATTTTCTATGCCATCTTGCAATATGTAGTCTTTATCCTACACATTTAGGTCTAGACATTCCTACCATATATTTATATTGTTCTTTGCATTCGATACTTGCAATAACATTGGCTCCTTTAACTGATGTATATCTGTTGCATATAGTATATCTCTAAACAGACCCTAAATAGTCCAGGAAGCTGATGGGTTTATAATATATAAATAAATAAATAAATAGCGTTTTACTTTGATTTAAAAAGCTTCAAAAATTATAATGATAATTTGACACTGACTGTGTTATTTGTTTCAGTTAGTTTCAATTGTAATATAAATAAATAAAGATTCGAGAAAGCGGGAAGAGCTCCACATAAATGTACAGCAATTTAATTAATCGGAAGTTATGGGGGACCCTTCAACTCCATTGCTCATATTTATCTTAGTTTCGTGAGCACATTCAGGCCGAGAGCTAGGCTAAATACAAAAAAATGACCGCAGCGCCCGCCATGCGAATCACAATTTGCATTCTTTCTCGTATTTTTTATTTTCAGTATGTTTTCGTTGAAATTGTGTTAATTTTATTTATACTCTGTTTAAAGAAAAAACGTTTGTGTTGTGTGTGTGTGTGAAAAAACAAAATGAGTGCTGTGTGTATTTTTTAATCAGAACAACGCTTCTTCTTTATTATTTATTACATCTGGGTCTTTTCAGCCGATGTCTTGTCTTCTCAGATAGGAGTGGACGTCTTTTGATTGTTCCCATTGCTGGAAATATACAAATATTTGGGCAACTTTCCAAGCACTAGGCGAATATAATTCACCTAAAGTGCATTTTTAAGAAATCCTTCAGCTATTAGACCAAAATCGTGAGCTTTTTTATTGTATATTTATTTTTTGATATTTCCGAATATGAAAAATTAATAGTTATTTACAATTATTATAGTTTTACTTTGATACGTCCTAATAATGCATAGGAAAGGCTCACACCAGAATTTCAAGTACGTCGGTTTAGTAGAACTTGAGATATCATCTTAAGGTTCTTGAAAAAAACAGTTTAAAGAAAAACGAGTTCGAAGTGAGGTTTATACATCCCGCTTCACATTATGTATCGTACCTGAAATTCTTATATCCCTCAAAATAATACATAAATTAAAAGGGCATTTTCTTAAAGGATTAAGTTTTGAAAATATGGAAGAAAAATGATTGTTATTTGAATACTAATAATTAAGTATTGAGTTACTTATTTACTAAAAATATTATAAAAGAAACCTGTGTAAGTATCCAGTTCTATTTCTTATCCAAATCTAAATTTGATAGAACTCGAAACAATACGAATTTTTGCTTTAATATAGTTTAAAATCACCTTTTTACCAAGGAGGGTTTACCTGGACTAGATCTGCAGTTTATCGTGGGTTCCGGACCACGGTACTCGGCATTACCGACTGGCGAGTGAGCAACCAGAAATTATCCAAAAATACATCCGGTCATACCCAGCCTGGTTACTGGCGTGATTGGGATCATTTTGCTCGTCAGATCTTGCACACTTGAACTTGAACACTCAAGAACAATCACAAATGTGAAATAATCACAAACATAAATTTACGACCATGCCCCAGGATTCGAACCCGAGACTATCGCAACAGTAGGTGGACCGTCTTTCCACCTTTACCACTCTGCATACCAATCAAGATGGCAATACGAATTATATTTTGAAATTTTTCTTTTTTTCTTGCCTTCAAATATTATATTCACGCTGAATAGGTGATGTAATACTATTTGTTTATTCATATTCCAGTGTAGTAATTTATCAACATTTGTTCATGTGATTCAAGTTTATTTTTGACAAAAATTCTAACAGTTTTACTGAATATTCTTTTGTTTTTTTTAATAAATTTAAATGTTTAGGAGACGGCTTGCTAAAATTTATTTTAAACACGGTAATTTATATGAAAATATATTTTGTTATTGTCGTTTAAAATATTGTTTTCTTTAAGTGGATATAATGTATATTTTACCTCAGGCTTTTGTTTTTATAATTTAGAAATAACAATGTTATAAAATGAAAAGTGCAAGTTTTCGTGTTCCTTAGATATTATTTTAAAACCGTATTTCAATTACGCGTTTTATATGTGGATATTCGCATCGTTGTTTAGTTTGCTCAGCAATA
This sequence comes from Rhynchophorus ferrugineus, assembly GCF_030347505.1. Lineage (NCBI taxonomy): Eukaryota > Metazoa > Arthropoda > Insecta > Coleoptera > Curculionidae > Rhynchophorus > Rhynchophorus ferrugineus. The sequence goes on along the minus strand of NW_027472581.1, from coordinate 8,548,677 downwards.
ACAAATCCTTGTGGCTGTAGTTTTAACATAAATATGGACTATAATATAAAGCAACATTTATAAATGAAGAAATATGTTAAAAAACCAATACTTAATTCTTTTAAGCTAAAGTGAATATTCAAAAATTAATTGATGCCAAAATAGGTCTTTTTATTATTGTTTATCTACGCTATAACAGGCCAATTGAAAAGTCCCCGGCCTGACACATGGATGGCGCTACTAGAATTAAATTCATATATTTTTTAGTTAGCCCTAATCCTCAAAAGATGCGTGTATAAATTTGACAGCTGTCGGATTATTAGTTTCTTAATTATAGCATTTTGAGTAGCATAGTTGAAAAAAAAAGGATAAAATGGAATTTCGCGTGTTGATAAAATATGGCTTTTCGAAAGGAAAAAATACAGTTGAAGCAAAAACTTGGCTTGATGTCGAGTTTCCGGACACTGCCCCAGGAAAATCAACCATCAGGTATTGGTATGCTAGGTTTAGACATGGTGAAATGAGCACCGAAGACGCTGAACGTAGTTGACGCCCAACAGAGGTTGGTAACAACGAAAACGTTTAAAAAATCGACAAAATGATATTGAATGAACCTAAATTGAAATTGAATGAAATAGCAGACACTCTAAAGAAATCAACTGAACGTGTACATCATATCATTCTGGAATATTTGGGTATGAGAAAGGTCTGTGCAAAGTGAGTGCCGCGCGAGTTCACTTTTGACCAAAAACAACGATGAGTTGATGATTCGGAACAGTGTTTGAAGATGTTCAAGTGTAATAAACCCGAGTTTTTGCGTCGATATGTAACAATGGATTAAATATGGCTCCATCATTTCATTCCGAAGTCCAATCGACAGTCATCCGTGTGAACCCTCTCCAAGGCATATCTCTATTCTATTCTATTTCTCTCATTTTGGAACTATTTTCCTCGGTGTTCATGCAAATTTCTGCAGACTGTTTTCTCGTTATGGATGCACAGTGTTTTATCACTGAAGCTCCTCTCTGGGTTTCTTGGTAGTGGTGGACAAGGCTGGTCCAAGAAGTCTATTTCTGTACCCCGGTTCGCTGAGAATATCGGGGTGAGAAACGTTCTTCCAGCTAGGAACTTCTCACGCTGATAAAACATGTACGTTTCGGAGCCTTAAGGAAATCCCAAAAAATCCACGATTTTGGGTCTTCTAGGTATTTATGGTTATAGGCGCCATAAGGAGTCCTCTACTAGGTCTAACATCCGACACGTTTCGTCTAGCCTCGGTATCTGAACCATCGTTATGAGAAACTTTCGACGAGGAGCCGATGGGAATCATCATTATTGAACATATCTATTCTGTTTACTTGGTGTCTTTTTGCCTGTCTATGTTTACCAGACGTTGAATATACTGCGAAGGTTATGCTTTTTTATCAGGTCATAATTATTTCCCATGTCATAAATATTAAAAACTTCAGTAAAAAGGTCTAAAAATAAACCCTCTAATAACAGAATCGAAATAATTCTACAATTAGCGTAATTTACATTTTACATGGCTCTGCCAACCATTTATGATAAATTTTCGTCGCAACAAAAGTAATGAGTTGAATTGATTGAAGAAAACATTGAAATTAGAATTATTAAAAGTATTAAGCATTGATGTAATATTGTTAGGAGAATTGAGAGCAGTATGGTTAGAATAATTGAAGAGAGTAATGTTAACCGCATCTAACCAAGCGCAACCAGCAGAAATCCTCTCTATAATAGCCAAGCCCACACCAGATCTCAGTAAGTACATTCGATCTGAATCATAATCTTTTTCCTATAACGTATTGATAAATATCTTTAAATGTATATACATTTTTTCATTATCAATTAAATAACTCGCCTTTGGATATTAATTTACTCAAAAAAGTGAAAAGATAAATTGTATTTAGTTTACAACCTTGTTTTCTCTCCCACATCTCAACAAGGCTTGTTAAATGTTTGAAGAATAACATTCAAATCCATAAAGAACATTGTTTGGTACAATTGCCGTGCTGCTATTACTGTAATTTATTATAATTATTTTAAATACATCAGTTGCAATCGTTACTGGTTCTTTGGTAATTTCTCCAATTTATCGCCTACAATATAATTATAGTCAATTCAAAACAGCAGTGACATGAGTGTCAATATATGTCTATCTAAAGTTATCCATTTGTTTTACAGTCAGACAATATCATCCTTGTCATTTTATTCTATTTAAAAAGAAATAGAATGCTATTAGAGAAGTTCGAACATGCAACGGAATGGGCTTGCAAAAGTTGTCCGTTTGCCAACCGTCTGAAAATTCTTGAAAATATTATAATTACGGGTTCTAAACTGACAAACGTTGTTTTAACGCTTTTTTTAAAGAAATTTGAAGTCGCCCTGGCTTTTATTGAAAATATTTTTACGCCTTGCAGCTGCACTCTATATTAGTACGGACACGGTCACTAAAATATCTCAAAAAATCAAAAACAATATAACCGTAAATTCGCCAAAAAGAAACCGTGTTTATGCGAAAAAGGGGACAAATCAAGCTCAGTCTTGGTGTTTCAGAGATCAAATATACGAAATGTATATAACTGTAAGTAGTTTTTTCATTGGAAACATAGTTTAATACAACTATTTCAGAGAAAATTGTTAGTCTGGGTAGTATCCACAAAGATCCAAAAGATATACAGCTATTTGAGAGATGTAGAACATCCGTCCATACATTGTTGGATAATACAGGATTTAAGCGGTGTAAAGATAACCCACGAAGGGGTTTAATGGAACTTCCACAGATCGCTTTTAAAATAATATAATTTTTAAAAACATATAACAAAATCAACGAAGAATTATGTCAATTTATATATTTAAAAGAGACATGAATTTTTCAGAGTGGTACATTTGATTACTCGTAGCAAGATGATAAGAAATATAGTGTAAAGAAGATTAAGTTTTGTTAGTCATAACATAATGCATAAATGCATTATGCAAAGTCTGGATTTATGCAAAGAAGCATTGCCGAAAATAACACCTTCATTTGTATAAGCTCGATCAGACACATTGAAGAACAAATTGACAAATGGTAGAATCTTGAGCAAGTTTTTAATAGACTGGAAATAAATAGTTTGGTTATTAACTTGACTAGTATTTCTTAAAGTGACAGTGATTGAATAAAACCTTATTGTTGGTTTTTGATTCAATGCTGACTGTTACCAAGGCAGTGTGAGGAAAGAGGAAACCACTGAAGGTCCAGTATACAATTAAAATACTTTAATTGTACGGAATTGTATTTTAGTGTGAAAGCTTTATAGGCATGTGTGTTATTCTTCAGAATATACATGAACGTTTGGTTAACATATATAAGTAGAGAAATAACACTAACTGTTTTGCAGATATGGCAAATGCATTAAGGGGTATACAGTGATTAAATGTAGTTTTATCAAGAAATATGTATATAGATAGTAATAGGACAAACTAAAGACAAATATAGTAATATCATTATGACTTTACAAGGATACATTGCATCGAAAGAAACAAGAACTAAGCATAAAATATAAATATGCCCTCTAATGAAAGTAAAGTACATTACTCATTTATATAATTGTTAATTAAGCGCATTAGGCCTTCGGGGGATACCACTACATACAAAAACGCGTCTAGAACCCTACCGATTCTAGTGTGGAAAAAAGCTTAATGTATATATAATAAAACAACTCTAACCTATAAATTATTGTGGCTGTAAAAGGAATTGTAGTTTTAAAGATTAGATATTTAGATAAATTTTATTTAGATAAATATATTTGATGTACTATAATGTTAAAATAAATTATATTTAATAGAATATTTGTTCCATTAATTTATTTATGTTAAAATTTGTTATTTGTCAGAGCCTAAATGTACTAAAACTCAGAATAGCTGCGGCAACATTGCGACGTTTCCCTTGTCACTGCTATTTTGAATTGACTGTATATTTAGTGATGTCATTCGACTTTTGTTATTCCCTTGACTGTCTTCCAGAACGAATTTATAGCCAGTTACTTATAATTTACACAAGATTAACAAAAAACAACACGCCAATAAAATCCCTAAGCTAGAAGTAAACAGCGGCAATAAAAACGGAATTGGAAGGAGGTAATTCGAAAATTAAATCTAAACTCTTTCGGTCGTTTAAAACGTCTGAAAAATTTAGCTTTTAATTATACCAAAACAGAGTTAACTAAAATTGTATTATCGCCATCTGTGGTAATGGTGTTCAGTTTTTGGGACAACCGGCCCGTTAAATTCACGATTAAGGCCTTCGGGGAATATGAAAGCCGAGAGAAGGGGTCTGGAAATTAAGTAATAAAATTAACTTTTTTTTCTGCCAGCGTCGAATAAGAGATATACGCACCTTTTGTCAAGGCTAAATATGAATATTAGTCAAATTATGTTAAGTGCCGGGAGGGTTTTATTATCCTTAGCGTTTTAGCGAAATAGAAGAAGTGTAGTATGCTAAGTTATGAAATGTGAGGAGCTTAAAATAATATCAATCTTTATCTGACTTTCAAAAACTGATTCATTGTGTGGAAATAAGTGACGACTATTCCGTTGAATAGTCAAAACGATATTGAGGGTTTAAACCTATTCTAATATCGGCTGATCCCACAGTTATATTTAAAAAAAGCCATAAACAAACGTTTTTATTTTTTATAATTTTAAAGTCTCCTTTATAACAACGAGATTTTACCTGGATTGGACCTACCGTTTAACGTGGGTTTCGAACCACGGTCCTCGGTATCAAGCCTACGAACTGACCAGTGACCAACTTGACCAAAAAATCCGGTCTTACCCACCCTGGTTACTGGCGTGACTGGGATTATTTTCTTTGTCGGATTTTACACACTTGCCCAAGGACAATCATAAGTATTGAACAATTATATAGGTAGACCGTCCTGTCGCCTTTATCCTGCGCTAACGAAGCCGTTAATTTACGTACTGTTTATTATAATGCTTTTTGATCTAAAATTTATTATTTATGTTTTCCGTAGCTTAAATAAATTATGATATTTCTCATTTGCAACTAATATTTTGAACGAAGAAATTCACAGTAGGAGATTAATTCTAACTAGTAATTGCCATGTGGTCAAATTCGACTAAATGTTAAAAGTTAATCATGTTTTCCCAATAACAGCGCATAGGGGATCATATAAAAATGATATGTTACTAAAACTTGTTTTAACTGTATTTTCAATATAATATCCGAAATGTATTTGATTTATAACATTCATTAATATAATAAATATCTGTATATTAAAACATATATTGACACAACTATTTCAAGAGCTAAAACTCCTGCTTTTTGTCCTAACTTTAAGACATTAAGTTTGAATAATAAGAAAAGTATTAATATGTTTAAATTACTACATCATTGAACATAACAAAGTATCATAGGTAAAATGATTTTCAGAACTGTAACAACTTCGGAGCATCATAGATTAGTATACATGATTTTTCTTTACCTTTATGCTATACATATAATTATGAAATTAGAAATTAAGTAATGTATTTCTGTATATTGGAAGAGATAATATATGAATAAAACAATTTTTAAATTGATATTTGACTTTGAGAATTAAACTTTTATCAGAAGGTTTGATTGCGATGAACCAACTGCAATTAACAAAAATTTACTTACTTAATATTAAATTAATACGCGCGAAATTTAAACAGTTGTTAGATTTTTTTAAATTTTACAATTTTCTGCCCAATTTTCATCTTATTTCTTTTCGTAGACAAAACAAAACTACTATATTTAGATATCTTAATTATCACTCACTTAAGTGTAACATAAAATTGACAAAGGACAGAACAGGTCAATTGAAAAGTCCCCGGCCTACCATAGTAAAACACAATTTTTTTGGCAAAATTAGTTTTCTTTACTTAAAATTATTCCCTTCAAGGGTGATACGCTGATTATAGCGAGCCTCCAACTTCTCTATACCATTTTTGTAGTACGATTTGTCCTTTGCTTCAACATAGGATTCAGTCTCGGGGATCACCTCTTGATTCGACGAAAATTTCGGCCCAGCAAGCATTCTTTTCAAGTCTGAGAACAGGAAATAGTCGCTGGGACCAGATCTGGAGAACACGGTGGATGAGGAAGTAATTTGTAGCCCAATCCATGGATTTTGCCGTCGCTTTCACTGACTTGTGTCACGGGGCATTGTCTTGATGAAGCAGCACTTTTTTTTCTTCAAATGCGACCTTTTTTCGGCGATTTCGTCCTTCAAACGGTCCAATAACGCTATGTAATAGTCGTTGCTGATGGTCCTTCCTTTTTCAAGGTAGTCAATGAAAATTATTCCATGGGCATCCCAAAATACAGACGTCATAAACTTGCCAACCGACTGTTGCGTTTTCCCACGCTTTGGAGCGGGTTCATCGTGTGCAGTCCATTCGGATAACTGTCAATTGGATGGAGCCATGCTTCATCCATTGTCACATATCGACGCAAAAACTCGAGTTTATTACGCTTGATCATCTTCAATTTCACTGCTCCAAATCATAAACTCGTCGTTGTTTTGTTCAAAAGTGAGATCGCGCGCACCCACTTTCGCGCACAGAGCTTTCTCATACCCCAATATTCGTGAATGATATGATGTACACGTTCAGTTGATATCTTTAGAGGGTCTGCTATTTCATTCAATTTCAATTTACGGTCATTCAAAATCATTTTGTAGATTTTTTATTGTTTTCGTCGGTAACAACCTCTTTTGGGCGTCCAACGCTGTCTTCGAATTTATTCATATTCGTAACCTGACAAAGCATAACACATCTTTGTAATAATAATATTTCTAGTAATATTTCATACCAGTATATACTTAAAATAATTAAATATAATAAATTTTTAATACAATACCTTTGTGGATCTTGCTGACCATGATATTGTATTTAGGAACAATTAATTGTTCCTTGTTTCGGGGGTTAGGTGAGGTTAATATAATTGCAAATGGTAAATATGGAACATTTTCAACAACATAAACAATCATAAACATAATATATATTATTTTTAAGGGGATTTATACTTATAACAATGCAAAATTTTTCACAGTTGTGGAAAATAGAAATTTTAAGCATTGTATAGTGTATAGGAAATATTTTATTTATATGTTAGTTTTACTTAAAATATATTGTATTATACGTAAGCCTATAATGTAACAATTGGAAATCGGTTCAGTGAGAATATCTATTCAAGTGATGTAAGAATCCACCCAGCAACTCCAGACTCAGAAGTCACAACATCATTGTTCACTTGCCTTACATGTTAGGTCCAGATTGCGAAAAACAAACCATATCTCCAACCGAAACGTTGATGTTACAAATACCAGATGAAATGATAGAAACTGTATGCAGTCACACCAACCAAAAATTTGAAAAACATATTTAGAAAAGTACAAAATATTAGCGACTTACATTCTGGTTAAAGATTAACACAGTACATTTGCCTTTTACCCAGTAGTTTCTGGGTTTGAGCAAGGAAACTTGAGCAAGTTGATATTACTCCAAATTCCTTGTAAATGAATTTAGTTGTCTGTTATAGGCTTTTTCTCTCACTGGCTTCATCATCACTAATACTGGAGCAACACTTGAAGCTGATTAATGAATATCAGTAGCAGTGGAATTTTAGAAATCAAACAGAAATGTGGAGAAACGTGGCTACCGTATAATTATTAACAATCATAATAAATCAAACTCTAACAATGGTGGATAAATTATCATTGGTGGTGTAAAAGAGACAAATCTATAGAAGGTTACAATGAAGACAATCGTTAATCCTCATGACATTCAAATTATAACTTTAATTTGCTCTGATAAGAATATAATTCCTGGTTGCTATGTTTTAAAACTAACATAAATATTTATAAAGTTAACATTTTGAACTTTTTGAGCATAGACGAGATATCCCGAGCCCGGCCAAAGTTGGAAATGTAATCCCATAACACTTTTCTGCTTTCATTTGTATGCAAAATTAATGTTAGATGCAGCCAGAACTTTTTGCAAGTAAAATTTTGGGGATTTCGACGAAGAAAATTGAATGCAAATTCTCGCGTACCATACAATCTCAAACATTTCGCTAAGATGCACATACAGCACGCTTCCGGTTTCGGCTATATACGTATTCGGAGATACACTTCGAATGGGTTGGCTGGTTTTTGCAGAGAAACAAAACAAAAACATAACGAGAACTCTAGGTAGTGATTAGTATTCGACACGGCACCGTTAGCCTTGTTAAAGATACAGTTGGGAATATCTTATTTGATTTTTTTTTGTTATACATACACCTACCTTCTTTTCACCGGAAGTTTAATTTGCATTATTTTAAATAGACTTTAGACTTTTTCTATTAATCTATTAGAACGTCAACAATCTGCCCGTGGGCAATAAGTATTATTATATGATTTCAGTTATATAATATAACTATCCTGACATGAAGGAGATCACTTCAGTAAGTGATCTACTGTACAACTTATAATCTAAATCTTTTTATAGATATTGTTCTAACTTATTTTAAAGTCTATCCTAACTTATTGTAAAAACTATTCTAGCTTATTCTAGATATCATTAAATCGCACTCTATATGTCTATTAATCATTTCGTATGACAGTTTGCATTTGAGCTTACGCTTTTAATAGGCATCGCACACATTTAATTGTTTGACGAGTGCATTAGGATGCACTAATAGTCTTTCAGGGTATTTCGTACTAACGTTCCTAATCACACTCGTTATGGGGATATCGGGCTGAATCAGTTTGTTGGACACGTAATATGGGGCATTGATAATGACTCGCAACACTTTATTCTGGAACTTCTGGAGGATATCTATGTTAGATGTGCTAGTAGTACGCCACATATTTGTGGCATATATTATTTTAGTGACATATATTATTTTCAATAAATATCGTCACTATTTCTACTCATTCTTGTGGCGTATATTTTATCCACGATCATAGAGATAAAAACTTAATACCAACACACCAGTTTGGAATTATTAACGAGCATTCAACAATTGACCGTGTCCATCAAGCCTACTAATGTAAAAAAGTGTGCTCAGAAATATTCTTAGATGTAGCACAAGCCATTGATAAGGTTTAAGATGAAAGCCTTGTTCATAAACTACAGAAAATGTTACCAAAACAACACACCGAACTATTAATATACATTACAACCATAATGTTTAGAGTCAAACAAGAAGAAGCTTACTCTACCATAAAAGAAGCTAAAGCAGGTGTACCACAAGGAAGTGTACTGGGACTAATGCTTTATCTACTCTACACTTGTGATATACCACAAATGGAGAATATTACGATGGCTACATTTGCTGATGATACTGCAATTATAGCTGTCGGAGACAATAGTGAAGGAGCCTCACGAAAATTACTACAGGCAAGTGACAATATAAATAATTGGATATAAGCTTGGAATATAAAAATTAATGAAAGTAAATCTGTACATCTGCAGAACCTACAAACATACCGTACAAGCACTAACAATACTAAATAATTCTATATATCAACAACGCTAAATATCTCGGAATGAATCTTGATGCAAGACTTCGCTGGAAGGAACATATAAAGAAGAAAAGAAAATAACTGGAGTTGAAATATGAAACTAATGAAACTATAAAAATATGATTTGAAGAAGGAAAATGTACGAGCTAATTGGAAGAAAATCATAATTATCAGTACATAATAAATTGTTATTATATAAGCAAATACTGAAATCAATAGGGACATACGGAGTTCAATTATGAGGATGTTCTGCAAATAGTAACATAAACATAAATAAAATGCAAATTTTTCAGAACAAAGTCCTGAGAGGTATTGTGGGGGCAACCAAATACCATAGGGACATACATCGAGACCTTCAGATACCCACAGTTAGTCAAGAAATCAAGAGATATACAAGGGGGCATGAGAAAATACTCCATTCTGATAAGAATATAGAAGTATTGCAGATTTTGGATACCACCAGAACAGGACATATACTCAAAAGAATCAAACCATCTGATTTTGTAAAGTGTTGTGTAGTGAGGTGCATATATTATTTGATGAGTAGTTTATTTTATTATATAATAGTGACATGTATAAACATTATTTCATCAGAGACTGAGATAGGGCCGATGGGTCCTCCTAGTTATATACCTAGATTTAAGTTATCATAAAGACAAATTGTAGGTTAGTCGGAAACGACTAGTAATAATGTAATAATTAAATAATGACAAAAATATTTATCCACTCTAAAATTTGGATGTCTACACAACACAACGGTTAAAGTAAATCTGAATTAAACCACGCTTAACCAAGATGGCGTGCAATCAAAATGGTAGCGGGACTTTTGCCCCTCACTAAAAATACTGTTAAGTTTATATAGATTTATATAACTAATACGAAGTGATTTATTTTCTAATAAGGTAATTTAAGTTCCACCATGTTAGCAAAGTATAAATGACGATGGTGCACGTAGCGGGTACAGTTTTAATTTAGTTTATGGACAATTTAAGCGACTGCGTTGCCTAGTTGCACCTTACACAAATTTATTAAAGAAAGTGTTGAATTTGAATAAAATTGGGGAATACTTTAGCAGTTTTAATGAAGTTGCTGTCAAATTTTTAAGATTTATTACCGACCAAAGCGGCGGGTATTTTGTAACCGGAGAGTTCGGAAAGTTTGGTCGGCGATGGTTAAGGGGTTTTGATAGGTACATGGGTAAATATTATTGCCTGTTATTTGTTTCGTGGGTTCTAGCTAAATACGTACATTTATTCAAATTTGGTACATTTTTTGTTGGTTTGTTCATTTTGACCCTTTTTTTGTTATTTTTGCTATTATTCATTTGTTTTTACTATTTCAATAATTTAAAATAACTTGCTAACACCTTCAAGACATCTTTTCAAATATGTTATATACAAGGAGGAAAACATTGGAGAAATATCTTGCAACATGCAATATTTAGATCACATTAGAATTGCCTTTTCGATACATTTTATTAGTTGATCTGAAACCACTTCACTTTTATTGCGCATTAGTTTTTTTATTGGTTCTGGACATCCTATTTATGTTACTAAATTATAGTCAAAATTGGTTCTTTACGGTACATTTTCGTTCTTATAAATGTGGTGTAACCAGATGGAGAGAAAGTCAAGAATTAAAAGATAACTTTGCTTCAAGAAGTCAGTGACTCTTTTTAAAATAAAAGTATAAAAATTTTCAAATTATAAAATGCGAAAGAGTTTAGACACTAACCCGTCTCATTTCACATGGTTTTGAAATAGAAGGCATCAATAGTCAGGTATTACGTATTACATGATACCTTCGTTCTAAAGAAACGGTCACAGGGATGCTTATAGTTTGTTATTATGTTCTTTGTATATAGATTGTTCCTTCGTCCGCCAGTTTGCCTTTCGAATATCTTCGAACAAGCACTATTTTTACCAAAATTTCCATGGTACTCCAGGTTTCAACAGTATATTGTTAAGAAAATAAGCTAGTGTAATCCGCTTTTGGCAGGCGTTCACCCTGAACTGCAAGCTTTTGCCCAAGTTCCAGTAGGCTAGTGTTAATTTACGACAATTTCACTCCACCTTTGGTGGCCTTATACATTGGACTCTGATATATGTGCGATGAATAGGAGTGTTTTTTAAAGTTTGAGTATTTCTTACTTGAAATAAATTATGGCTACGTGTCGTTGATCTCTTTTGGTCTACCTTTGTTCAAATAATGAGCACGACTATCATATTTTAGTTACATATAGCTAAAACGCATATATTTCTTTAATATTTGTTTCTATTTGTTTCTCATATAATTATTTTGCCTCGTTTATTTTATTTCTATAAATAATTATTTATTTATTTGCAGTATTTCAAGAATAAATAAGAATTAAGCGAGAAATATGAAATAGACTGATTCAGTAGTCAAGGTCTAGCTTTTTTAGCAATGTTATCAAAATTAAATAATATTTTATGTCAAAGCCAAATCGATAATAAGAAAATGTCTATAATCTACAATGTTTTGAAAAAAAAACAGTTGCAGTGGCTGGTAAGGAATCAACGTACAACGTACATTTTGATAGTGTTCCTGATGATGACACTTTAGCAGGTAAACTAAAATAAACATCAATGGTTCAGTGGGATTCGAACCCGTGATACAATAAGCACTCTTGAGGATTGTTAAGGATTGTTCTTAAATCCATGCTTCAAGTTAAGAGCAATTACTGTTATTGTTTGTTACATTGAACAGTGAGATGTAAATAAATGTCTACAATTTGTGAAACATATATTTTAAAATTAAAACTATAATTTATATAAACGTATAGTATTAAAAAACTTACTTACGATATCCTATTATATTTCGATATAATTTTATACAGAATAATAATGTAGATCTTGATCTAAATTAATTATAATATCCTGTTATTATAAATAACTCGAAATGTAGTTGAGAATGTCAATAAATAGGCCAAGGTTTGGGGATATAATTAGAGACCATTTTCTAACCTGGTACGAATCGCACAGCAAGTCCTGATTGCAAGTTATTTTAGATCTAATAAAAAAACAGGAGGAGTTTTTTCTTATTTCCTACTTTTTTAGTTGAATATAATTAGCCTAGATTTAGTAATAAAAAATAGATCAATAGAAAGTAATGTTAAACTTATAAAGAATTGGGACAAAAACAAGTTTTATTAAAATTCATGAGATAAATATTTCAAATAAGTGAATTAATTAGAGTCCTCAAGACATAATAAATCATTATCATACCAGCACATTATTCAGGAGATCAAGATAAACGAAAGGATACATAAAAGGAGATTCCATTCTCATATCGACATAAAAGTATTACATCTCTTGGTGTAATGTTAATACATACACATTATGATACTAGAAAGCATGTACAAAATGATAAAACTAATTTTATAGAGGCAAAATGATAATAATATATAGGTTTTTAAGACATCTCTTATGTTCTATTCCTCATTCAGGTGTTATTGGGTATATAGCTGATCTTCCGACCTCAAAAACACTATTATTGTGACATATTCTGACGATACAGCGGTATTATCATCGCACAATGATCCAATATCAGCTACAGGAAATCTCCAATTTCATCTTAACAAAATTGAATTGTGGTTAAAAACGTGGCGTATCAGAGCAAATGAGACAAAATCTACCCACGTGACATTCATCCTACGTAGAAGAACTTGTCCCTCAAAAAAAAAAAAAACTATAAACTCCCGCAAGCAGACAAAGTTAAATATTTGGGAATGAATTTTGATCGACGTTTAACATGGAGAAAGCTATAGTGACAAAACGCAAGCAGCTTGGGCTTAAACTAAATCATATGTATTGGCTGATAGGGCGTAAATCTAAATTATCCTTAAATAACAGGGTTTTGTTCTATAAGCCAATACTTAAGCCCATTTGGACCTATAGTATTAAAATGAGAATCACTACTAGCAAATCTAACATAGATTCCAAAATAAAGTGTTGCGAGTCATCGTCAATGCCCCATATTACGTCTCCAATAAACTGATTCAGCGCGATATCCCCTTAGAACCCATAAGGAGTGTGATTCGAATCGCAAAGTACTCTGAAAGGTTGTTAGTGCATCCCAATGTACTCGCCAAACAGTTAAATGTGCATGATGACACTGTAGTGCATAGGCTGAAACGCAAACTACCATACGAATTGATTAACAGACATATAGATTGAGATATGATAATCTCTAGAATAAGTTAATTCAGTCTGTAGAATAAGTTAGGATAGAGTTTAGAATTAGCTAGAATAGTATATAGAATAAGATTTAGACATTCACTTACTGAAGCAATCTTCTACATGTCATTAGATTTTATTGTAGAACGGAAATCATATTATAATACTTATTGTCCACGGGCAGATTGTTGAGGTCCTAAGAGATTAAAAAAACACATATTTCTCGATTCTGCCATGCCAATATTTTTTGAGTAATTTTAAAATATATCCTGAATATTTCAGACTTCCAGAGATGGTTTTTAGGTTGTTTCTTTGTTCATAGTGGTATACATTTTACTGATAAATTAGTTTTAAAGGATTGTTTTAATTTGAAATATTGTTCATCTACATCCGATACTTTTTCCCATCTCCCCACAGCAATTTTGTAGATTCCATCTCGAAAGAACAATGTGTCTTTTGAGGATATCCACGAGTAGACCAATTTTTTGGTATCTTCATAAGAAAATCAGAAAGAGCCAGATCTGGAGAATATGTCGATTAATGCTTCCAGGCATGTTTTCGTCAGATTTTCAACATATGTTCGAGCATCGCCTGGCTGAAGTATAAACTGTAAAGTATAATAACACTCAAACCCATCAATTGGAGTTGATAGCGATCGCCACTGATATTTTCATCAAGTAATGCCTTCAAATCCTCGTCTTTTTTTCTTTTTTTGGTTTTCGAGAATGCTCTTTGTCTTCGGTGTTAAAATCACTTTTATAACGTCGAAACTAGTATTGACATATCCAAATGGATGAAGCGTGGTTACCTGTAAGCTTGACACAGCTTTCGATGAAGTTCAGCTGCTTTTTCCTTCAAATTGAATTCAAGAAGTAAAACTTCCCGCAAATCCTGGTTTACTTGGTACAAATTCAGACATTTTCAACGTATTGAAGATATTTTTGTTCATTCTTCGATAAAATGATGCATACTGAAAATCGAAGGCTTCAAGATGAAGTTGGTGAACATGAGGGTACCTAATGCGACTTGATACAGGTAACACCATGTCTTAATTTATATGGTTGATATGAGCGGACATAAGTATTTAAAATTTGCTACTTATATGTAATATACAATTTCCTGATGATTAAGTAAATAAGACAAATAATTCAATTAAAGATACTGCTACTGCTTGCTCGCTTACTGCAAACACGCAATGATAATAAACAAATAAATTTGTTAAAGTCCCAGTTTCGTCGTATGACCATTCCGAACGCAAGTTTGCAAATGCAATTATAAGTTTCGGGACGTCAACTTGAAGTCAGAACTAAAAACTTGAGCCAGTGAGAGGGAGTTCGAATTTACATCCGAACAAATATTCTATTTCGAGTTTAAATATTGTAACTGGGATTGAAAATTTCCTTTAAGTAATTAGTTAAAAGTTAATTATCTATAATATATATATTTTAATTTATTTGTTAGATTTACAAAGCTGTACTTAATTAAAAAAGAGTACGTAAATTTCAAAATGTATGAAAATGTACTTTATCCTTCGAATATTCTTGAATTTTGCTAATGGCGTATTTCTTTCGCACAATATCGCAACATTTTATATTTAAGAGAATATTGTAGTTGAGAAACTTGAGAAAATTTAATTTGTCATGTTTTCAAAGCATGTGTGCCACAGGGAAATGTATTGCGGCCAGTCGAATAGTACATTCGACACTTGTTCACATTCAATGAACGTGCGATTTCTACACTTGTGGATGACACTGCTACTAGCGGAGATAACAATACTGAATCAGTTGAAACACTACAAAAAGTTATTGCCCAAATACTATTCTGGTCAGAATAGTGACGTATTAAAACGAATAAAAAAAATCAGTGCATATTCATTTCACCGAAAAAGAATAAAGTACCAGTCAGTAGATATAATTAACAAGTAATCTCGTATGGAAATACAGTCAGCTATCTTGACATGACCCTTGATGTTAAACTCAGATGGAAGCCACATGTTGGGATAAAATGTGAAGAACTAAAGCTGGAGTACAAAATGTAGATTGCTTATTAGGAGATATTTAGCCATGTCAGAATATAGTCGGCTGTTACATGACCAAGAATTCTTGTTATGAGTATGGACTTAAGGTGTTATGTATGAACTCTGTGGTTGTACCCGCCAAAATAATATAAATATTATGTAAATATTTCAAAAAAGATACTGCGAGGTATTGTTCATGCTTCATGCTACATTCATAATGATAATCTGTATAAGGATTTCAAGATAGGAACTATCGAGTAGGTAGAAAACCTGCAGAACTATTCCCAAAGAGATGAACAGAAGCTGCAGTACCACAGCAATCATCAAAAGTTTTCCAGCTTCTAGATAATGACGGCTTAAGTCAGATATTATAGAAGAAGATAAAAGATATTAATGCTAATTTGGCTAGTTCAGTAAATTTATTAGTAAAACTCAATATATATTAAAAAGAATGACATGACAAGTTAATTTACTAGATTGCTATAATAAATATTTTAAAGAATATTTGTTGGTATATGAACAGTTTGAGTGTAGGTGAAAAACTATTGACAGTTGACGCCTATTGCAAATATCCGCAGCATACAAGTTAGAATAAGTGAAAGAATTCAAGTTATTGTGATCAATTATACAGAAGAATAAAGTAGTATATTGGTTTGAAGTAACTATCGAATCGACGACCAAGTTGTAGCAGATTTTGCTTCTTTAAGATAGTACATGTAGAAGATAGGAAGTATCATAATCAAGACCGTCATACGGCTTTTTTGAATAATTTTATTGCTTTTGTGTAGCTTTAGGGCTTGGATACCGTTACAATGATATATCGAAGATTGTAGACTTGCAGATACGATGCTTAAAACCAATTACATTTGTTTCATTTCCAAATTATATTAGAACTGAAGTTCGTTCGTCTAAGATATGACGAATAGTGTAAAGTTAGAGAACAATTCAGAGTCACAAGATTGCAAAGGTGTGTATGTACACAGATATAGATCTATTTACTGAAAAGTAAACAAATTGTGTGGCTGCAACAAAGAATCGTTCAAAAAAGACATTAAAAAAAATAGGAAAATAATATTTCCCGTAACTGGAGAATAAGAATGGTGAGATTTGGTGAAAAATATTTAAAATCTACCCTAGCTCCGGCTCTGGATGGTGAAGAGCTTTATAGGAATATGATTAAATTGCTGTAAAACTATCAGAGATTTTTCTTACACAGTATAGACTAAATAATCATCATTCACGAAACCTACTGATGGTTTGCTGGCAATGTACAACTGTACGTGCAAAAACATGAAAAATATGTCATTTCAAGGTTTATTCTACTTACTTGTAACGTGTGGTATTGTGATTTATTAGTTGTCATTGCGAATACACTGGAAACGCTTAAATTAAGAAGGAAAGTCGGTTGGCAGTAGTGGTATTCTTGGTATAAGCTCTTCCTTGTCTTTGAAGTTTTCTATGATTATAGTAGCTTCAATCAAATCTTTCATTTCATTTATTTGGGCTGATTTCGTAGCATGATTTTAATTTATCCAACCGTGAGGTGTAAATTGTGTGGCGGTAAACATATCAAATAAATTAAATGAGTTTAGGAATTCGGTTGGATAATTGAAAACTTCATTTTGAGTGGTAATGGAATCGATCAGTTGGTACCAATATCTGAGAAAACTAGTTCGTCTTGAAACGAATTAAAGCCAGTGGAAATGTCAACAGAATTTTGGTGCTATGAAAAAAGTTAATCTGTCAACTTCCGTATCAGTCTCTTCATATTGTGATATTAAAATATAAGAGTCGTTTCAGTTTGTTTTTTGAACAAACCTTATCGTGTCAATAACGAACACAACGAAAAACTAAATATCCAATTTGGTGCAGTGGTTGCGCGTACATATATTTTAACGATTCATTTTTATTCATATAGATCACCATTATAAATTTTAAACTTTAAGTCTTGACAACTCTATCAAGATGGCCTAATTTTAAAGAAAAACCGTTATATATTACATATTTTTATATTATTATTCTACCCAACTGAATTTAAATTTAAAGGTAAAATTACTGGGTAATAATGGTAATAATCCATTCAGCATAGATTAATTTTTATAGATAGGTTATTTATCTTGATACATTGCAGTTCATTTCTGTTTGTTTATTCGTTGATAGAAAAGAAATTAGACAAAACGTCAATCAGTCAGTGTTTCTTCAATGTCAGATGTCTTCAGCGCCATTCACTTTATATTATGATATTTAAATGTAAAACGCTTTTCTGTAAGCACCTTCTAATTCTTTTTGTACAAATCTTGTCGTGACAACGAACACAACAGAAAAAATTGTCATATATCTTCAGTGCCATTCTCTTTATATTATGATATTTAAATGTAAGATACTTTTCCGTAAGACCTTTCTAATACTTTTTGTACAAATCCTGTCGTGACAATGAACACAACAAAAAATTTTTCCAATTTTATGATGTGGTTCTGAACTTCCTGCGATTCATTTTTATTTATAAATATGCATCACAATCATAAATTTATAAGCCTTAATAATTCCATCGAGACGGTTTAATTCTAAATAAAAATAGTTATATGTTATATGTTATGTTATTTATATATTATTATGTTACCCAGGTGAGTTTAAGGGAGATTGAATAACGGGGATACGAGTATCAGAATGATAAACTGTGAAATTACCGCCAGGCTCACTGGAAGCCTACATACAATAATAACGTAATGTCTGAATAACGTAGTTTGAATCCCCGGGGCTTGTTTTCTTATAGCCTATATTTGTATTCGACCCAACGCCTTTTATAGTACCACAGACGTTCACGCCACACTATTGGAAATAATGAAAATGTCTGTTAGTATTGTAAGTCCCAATTTTTTTGGATTAGTTATACTCTAAGGATTTGAATTGACCTTTTTTATGTAAATTTACTACTAACACTGAAACATGATGTTTTTTTCTAAATAAATATTCAGTATTATGTACATTTTTTTATTACATAGCGGTATAACATAATGTTTTGCGTTAAATTTTTAACATCACTTTCTATTATCTATTCTAAATAGGAAATTGTATTACACATATACGAGATATATGTATTTTATACAGTATATTCAAACTAACAGCAAACTCACATCATCCTGACGTTTAATGTACTGCTTATCGCAATTTGTAAATTCGCTTTAAGATCAGACAATATTTTCTTTCTCGTTTTATTCCAGTTAAAAACTTTATATTTAAAAAAAAACTATTTTATAAACCGGCTTGGTTCCACAATCTGCCCAATAGGCAATTTCTTATGTTTATATAATTTTAATTATAATTTTAATTCACTATCACGTTCCATATTTAGCTGATATGCGAGTACATTGGGATGCATTGACACTCTTTCGAAGTATTTCAGACAAACACGTTGAATTACACTCGTTATGGGTTTCAGACGAATATCGCGTTGTATCACCTCATGTACAATATAGTACGGAGCATCAACAATGGTACGCAACACTTTATTTTGGAACCGTTGAATGATGGATATATTAGATTTTCCAGCGGTACCCCATAGTTGGATTCCATATAACCAAATAGGCTTATGTATAGAATCATACAGCAATATATTGTTATCTAATGATAACTTGGACTTGGACTTGGACTTGGACATTTGATATAACATAAGCCCAAGTTGTTTTGTTTAGCGAGTATGTGCTTCTTTCAGGTTAGGCGTCGATCTATATACATACCAAAATATTTAACATCCTCTTCTTGGGGGAGTTGACAATGTTTAATATTCACTGATGGACATGTTCTTCTACGCAGGGTAAAAGTTATATGGGTGGATTTGGTTTCATTGGCTTTAATGCGCCATGTATTCAAATACAGTTGTTTTTGATCCAGGTGGATTTTTAGGTTTATTGATGCTATAACAGGATATTCATGAGATTTTAAGATTGCTGTATCGTCTGAGTATGTTGCCACATTAGTTATTTTGTGGTGGGTAGATCGGCTGTACATTGAAGATATAGTATTGTACCTAGTACACTACCTTCCGGAACTTTTGAGTATATTGGATGTAATTCGGTATGTTCGTCGCATTGTTTTACTATAAAATGTCTAACAGTGCGAAACGATTTTGGATTTCGGATGAAGGAGAAGTTTATTTAATTTAACCTGCAAGCCCGTTTGCCATACTTTGTCAAAAACCTGAGATATAATACATTTTGGCAATTAGGTATATGCACTTGTTCTATAGTTCCATGCTTATTGCGAAACCCAAACTGATATTTTCGGGAATTTTTTTTTATTATGTAGCCTAGCTTTTTATGCATAGTTTATCAAAAACTTTTGGGACTATCGGTAATAAACTTATAGTCCGAACCGATGATTATTATTATTCTGATTGAAAATTCCGAAGCCATTAGATAGTGAGAATCAGAAACAGATTTCGTCTCCTAATAGCTAATTCGAACAGGAACGAGATAATGAAGGCCAAACAAGTTGTTGTTGTTGTTAAAGTTGTAATACATTTTATTCTAATTTTTAATTTTAATATAAAAATATTTAAAAAAATCTAATATAATGTTATTACACATCCATGTTTTTGTGATTCTTCATTAAAACCATCTAGCCTATTGTGTTTTGACTAAAAAAATATTAATATTTCTGAAATCCAATAGTATCTTGCAATGAAGAATGATTTGGAACATCTTGCATAAAACAATGTTATAAACTATTCTTCAGGATAAATAATAAAAATGTTTACAATGTGCATTGTACTGTAGAAAAAATATAAGTGAAATGAAATGATTTGTATTCAAAGCCACATGGAATTCTAAATGGTTTTATTTACATTTTCGATTTGATTTATGCATACATTATTCAATAAAAGTTGCATATACGAAGACAAAGAATTGGACCACATACAAATTCAGCTTTTATATTATAAACGTAATATGGAAATTTGATTTTTAAATGGAGATACGCTTTTTTTATTATTCTGACTCCAAAAATGTTAAATCTAATTCTGTTACGACTTGACAAACTTAATCAATACAATGTCTCATATCTGCAGATCCTGCTTTAGTAAAATGCGTTTGATTTAATGAGATAACATAGAGATAGACAAAGACACATTCTTTGAATATATTACATTTCCATATTTCAATGATTTCAATTTACAAGTTGTAGCGATTTTAGTGAAAAAGTTATAGTAATTTTCAAAACAATAGATGTAAAAGACCTGCTTTTGTTGATTAAATATCGTTTTCTTCAGTAAGATAATTGAGGATATGATTTTATGTGGAAATTAATCGTGTGTAAATTTCTTAATTATATTAATTAATTTCTTCGTTGTTTTAGATGGATTTTTAAATATCCACAACTCATTATCTGCTTGTCCACGTATCTAAATATGTTCCTTTGGAGAATGTCTCCGTAATGTCTGTTATTTATTTGTTGAAGCCGGTTCAATATTTTTGTTGAAAATATTTTACTAAAAATCCTTAAAGCACGTGTTTCAACCGCGTGAGGAATTCCTAGCTGGAAGAGTCTTTCCCTCCCCGAAATTCTGAATGAATTGGGATCCACATCCTTCAATAACACTGAAGATTCAGTGATAAAACCGATGCATGGAGAATGAGAATCGCAATTAAAGAATCTAAAAAAAACAGAATAAAAACAAGCATCGGAAGTAAGAAGAAAAAAGGCAACAATAATCAAAGAACAAAAACAAAATAGCTAAATAGTAATGAACCGTAGAATTCTCATATGTCGCGTGTATAATCATCTGTTGAATGATTCATGATTAACCTCAACATTACATTCTTGTAAAAGTTTCTATGCTGGTATTCACAATTTTTGGATTACTAACATACATTTTAACTTCACATTCTCTTTTCTGTGGGAAACGTTACCAAGAACTGATAATTAAACAACAATTTTTAAAACATCCGACGAAAAAAATACCGTAATATTTGGAAAATTTTCAAATATACATTGTTGGTATATCATCAACAAAAATTTCCGGAAACTCAAAAATGTAATAAAATAAAATTCAGAAATAATTTCGCCATAGCAAACAATTAAAATTCAGCCTATATAAAATGTACATGTCAGGCACGTGTAGACGCTTTCATATTTATGTGTATAACTATGGGAGAGGGGATAAAAAGGGATTTTAAATTTGAATTTAAATTGTTGTTACTGTATTGTTATAGACACAAAGCTCGACATTTTCTAAAATGTATAAATCTAGAATGGTGTATTTTTGACGAAACGTAACTTGTGTGGTTTTAAGGATAATGTTAGTTAAATAAAATGACATATGTAACAAACAATAACATTGCATACTCATGCTTAGTTAAATCTGTTACAAAAATCAGGAAGTAATTTACTCTTGATTGCCTATAACTTTGCTCAAAGAAAAGATAAGTAAGTTTGTTTTTCATAAAAAGTTTATTTGGTCTTTACGTTTATTTCGTTGTATTTGAAAAATTATATCAGCCAAATGGTAATCTCGATTCTCCATCAAACTTTTAAAGGTATTCTGCAACATCTGAGACTGAATATCTTCAACTGGCTGGCCTAAATCTCCACTTTGCCAAATTAGACTTCGTGGAAAAATCTTATTCAATCATTCAATTTTTGAACAAGCTGTGTGTACTGCAGCTCCATCTTGCTGAAACTACATGTCCTGTAGTCTTTGCTGTTCGATTTCAGGCACAAGAAACTTTCGAATCATGTCTTGGTACCATTCAGCAATAACAGTAACTGCAGCAACTTGATCATTTTCAAAGAAAATAGGAACCAATGATGTTTCCACCATGAATGCCACACCATACAGTTCTTTTTAGTGGATGCAATGATGTTTCATCGCTCGTTGTCAATTTAAACGAAAAATCTTCTATTTCACTAGACAGCCATAGGATTGCATTACTGTACTCAACTCGTTGATCAGGATCTCTCGGTAGCAACTTTTGGATTAAGTGAATTTTGTATATGAACATTTTCAAATCAGTTTTCAAAATTCGTCTTAAATTCCGTGCAGAAATGTGTAACTGGCTTCCGAATTGATGTTTTTGGAGGCTCTGCAACACTATTGCGCACCAGAGCTACATGTTCAGCGTTACGAGCCTTCCATTGTCTTCCAGAACGAGGCCTGTCTACTGTCGTACCGTACTGTCAGAAATTTGCGTATAAACGATAAATTGTGGTTTTTTGAGGCATTGGACGATTAGGATATTTTTGATGCAATTTCCACTGAGTGACAATAATGGCGCGATTATTTTTAATAAATATTGTCACTATTTCTACTCGTTCTTGTGGCGTATCCACAATAAAACTGGTAGCGGGACTTTTGCCCCATCTGTTATAAGGGTTAGGAAAATTGTAATTTTAAATACTGTTGTTCAAGCTTATTGGAGCACAAGTGTCAGAAATCATTTGCTGTTTTTCCTTCCGGAAATTGAATATTAAAGATCAACATCGCCTTTCAAACAGTTTCTATAATATCAAAAACTGTTAACCTGTATAATAACGAGGAAACCAATCTACATCTTTTTGTGATGAAGATATTCAAGATAGACCTATTTTTGAACAATACTTTCCCCTTTACCAATTTATTACTATAGAATCTCTGCTCTCTTAAAATATTTTTCTCCTCTGGTAGATATATACTCATTAGTGCCAGTTTAATTTTTGATGGGAGTTAGTAATCTAAGTAAGGTATAACAGGACTGAACTCAATATCTTTTTCTTGTAATGGCTCCTAGGGTGGTATTCATAATTTTTGGATTATAACAGGTATTTTAAATTACATTCTCATTTTTGAAGTAAACGTTACCAAGCATTCAAAATTTAATAATAATTTTAAAAAATATTCAACACAGAATATGCATGATACAGATGGCATACACTTTTAGTATGCCATCAACAACATATTTCCAAATAAAAATAAAAAAATTATTTTACCATAGGAAATAATAAAAATTCCGCTATATAAAATGTAGTGATCAGATACGTGTAAACGGTTTCGTATTTATGTGTATAACTGTGGGAGAGGAGATGAAAAGAGATTTAAATTTCAACCGAAGATATAAAAGCATTAAGCGGTTACCGCTCGGCAAAAATTCCGTTTTACTCAAATTTTATTTATGGAAGGCGCTGCGTTGCTGCCTGGGAAATGCATTATGAAAATCGGGACGGTCTTAGGAATTTGCATTAAACTATGTTGATTATAACGTTAATGTTTTATCGGATGACATCCGAGTGTTAGGAATTTAAGGCTGCGAAGCATGTGATGAATAATGATAAAATCATATTTTATTCAACAATATCGACCATATATAGCTTATTTGCTTGCCTGTTTGTTGTTGTGTTTTTACCAATTTTATTAATTTTATCTATAACCCTTCCAATAAACCAGCCAATGCACGATATTAATGGCGTCGAATATATTGCCAAATTCACTTTGTAAAAACGTAAAATTCGTTTTAAATTCTGAGCGGATTTTACTAATCAACTTTATTTAACTTAGTTAAAGAGAGACAAAATGAAGCCTGATGCGTCCGAATAAGTAACCTAATTAGTTTATAAAATTTGGTTTGTTTGGATAGTTCCGTTTAAAAATACCAAAACCATTAAACCGTTTGAATAGTAACGATGCCTCCCTCATTATGCCCCCTCTTGCCAGTGAAGTCTCCTTTTACCAACTATGGGTTTATCTGGATTGGGCCTAAAGTTTAATGTGGGCTCCGAACCACGGTTCTCAGCATTAAGCCTACTGACTGGCGAGTGACCAACTTCAAAAATCATCTCGGAAGACATCCGGTCTTACCCAGCCTGTTTACTGGCGTGACTGGGGTCATTTCCCTTGTCGGATTTTGTAGTCTTGCCTGGAACATTCACACATTTTAAACAATCACAAGCGTAAATTTACGACCATGCTCCAGCATGATTCGAACGCGCGGCTATCGCAACAGTAGGAGGAACGTCCCTTCGTCTTCGGCAGTGAAATATATTAGAAAGGTAAGTATATATACATATACAAAATGTATGCAGTTATATTGGAAATAGTATTTAGCATGTTGCAGCTGCACTTAATATTAATAAAGTATTTTAAAATATTCAAAATTTTCTTGTCTTCTGAGTAAAGATTAAAGTTTCAAAATATATGTGTATTTTGGGTCGAAATAAACGAAAATACGTATTCAACTGCTTTAGAATTTACAGCTTGGAATAATTATCAATTATTGATTTTGTTAGTCATAACAATTATTAATAATTTATTGTACACATATGCTAGTTCTTCATGCTGGAAACAAGAATGGTTTTAATCCTGTCGCAGAATTAGTGTTTTCCTTCAAGTCGAAGGGTACATAAAATAAGTCAAGAAGAAACCATGTTAAAGAATTAACTATTTGGAGATGTTAATCGATGAATATAAATGAAATATTTAATTTGATATTATGTTGTAAAAAAGTAAACGCTTTTTTGAAATAAGCCTGAGAGAAAATGTATGATTGATCAGATTGCTGAACGTTATGGACACAGACTACTAAGTCTTTCTCTCTATAACTGCGTATTTAATCCAATTGTGTTGATATGGGGTTTTGAAAATAATTATTACAATAAACATTCAGATCGACAAGGATATGGAAGCCCAAACTGTATGAATTTATGGAAAAAATCATTGTCCACAGTAACACCTTCGGCTCGGATGACCTCGACAAGACACATTGAGAAATAAATTGAGATATAGTGTAATTGTGAGTAAATTTTTGATAGATTAGTAATTCACTTGAGTTATGATTCTGAAAGTGAGAGTGATTGAATATTACTTTATAAATGATGGTTTATAATTCAATGGTGACAATTACCAAGACAGGGCGATGAAAGAGAAAACAACTGAAGATTAATATATACTTAACTGTAGTATATAATATACTTTAAGGGTAGGAAATTATATCATAGAGTATAAAAGATTTTTTTGACTTTGTTTTATTATTCATAATATACATAACGTTTGGTCAAAATGTATGAGGAGAGAAATAATACTGTTTTATAGATATGGCAAATGCATTAAGGAAAATGCAGTGATTGATAAAGATTTATCAAGAAAGATGCATATGGGTAGTAACAGAACAAATTAACGAGTTATACAGTAATATCAAAATGACTTTATAAGGAAATATTGCATCGAAAAAAACAAGAACTAAGCATAAAAGGTAAATATGCTTTCTAATAAAAATAAAATACACTACTGAGATAAACAATTGTTAATTAGGTGGAAATATATTACCACATTATAAAAATATAATAAATATATTAGTGTGGTAAAAAGTTCAATGTATATATACTAAAACAACTCTAACCTATAAATTATTGTGGGTGTATAATTAACTTTAGTTTTAATTTCTTCGATAATACATACACTAGATGTACTATAATGTTAAAATAAATTATATTATATTTTAATTATTTTATTTAAATTAGCATTTTGTTATACGTCAAAGTCAAAATGTATTAAAACTCATAGGTGGTGCGGCAACATTGCGACGTCAATTCAGATGACGTGGGTTTACTGCTGTTTTGAATAGACTATACGTAGTATTACCGACATATTATAACCGAAATTATCCTTCGCATATTTTGCATTAGAAGTTTGGAGATCAAGATAATACCTTGGGTCTTGGGCACTTTATAAAGTTTGCAGACGATGTGTTGAAGATCTTCGGAATTACTGCAAAGGGGAATCTGACTGGAAAAATAAAAGTTTTGGTGTCTGCCTGTGAACGTATGTTAGATAAAAAATATGTATCGTAAATAATCCGTCAATACTATAATATTTTCAAGTATATTATCTTTTATTTTAATGTAATAACCCACTTAAAATACCTAATTGTCAAAAAATGTGCCGTTCTAAAGCAAAAAGAAGCCAGTTTCATTGCAAACCAAAAGCAAAAAGGATGCAGTATGCCCAAAAAGAGTCATTTTTTACAGGCTTTCGCTTCCAAAACTATTCTGGAAAACATATAAAAACTCCTTAAAAAGTCTTAATAATAGCTTTTCTCTTTATATTTTCAATACACTAATTCATTTCTGTGCTACGCTGTATAAACAGTAAACCTCTTACAATAAAAATAAAACCGGTATTTTAATATCTTCCGATAAATGCAGCCATCACGAAGCTTTAACCAAAAAAAAAGGCGTGAACGCCGAACTTTCCGACATAGTTTAATACGGATTCCTTATTTTCCGCTGATTTTCCTAATAGATTTTTCCGACGACGTCTCCGATAAATGAAATCTTCGCGAGAGGAATTCGAGTGCCAAAGCGAAGCGCTTAATGCTTTTATACCTTCGGTTGAATTTTAAATCTCACTTCGGTTCCATCCCAACAATTGCGGAAAACTACTAAACCGTTTAGGGACTTTCGACGCGGAAAATATATCAAGATCAAATATTTCGGTGGCCCAGGGGCACCTCTCTCGGCGCGGTGATTGTACGAAGTAGGTCGAAACATCATTGAAAGTTATGCACTCCTGTAGCGGCGCACGTTGGTTGGAATAATGAACTTGGTATTAACCTAGATGCTCGATCAGAAAACAAAAAAAAAACGAATGGATATTTGAATGGGCGATGTTTTGGATGGTCTTCAATCTATATATATATATATATATATATATATATATATATATATATATATATATATATATATATATATATATATATGTATATATAGATATCACGATATATGTCGGGCGATCTACGCGCGCGAGAGCTTTCTTAACTTCGGTGATCCTTTGTGATAGTGACATTTTACTACTAAGTGTTCAAGAACATTTCTCACTTTGATTAATTACATTTTACGATGCCGATTAGAAGACAGTTGAATACAGTTGAAGCAAAACTTGGCTTGATACCGAGTTTCCGGACACTGCTCCAGGAAAATCAACATCAATGATTGGTATGCTAAGTTTAGACGTGGTGAAATGAGCACCGAAGACGGTGAATGCAGTGGACGCCCAAAAGAGGTTGTTACCGACGAAAACACTAAAAAAATCCACAAAATGATTTTGAATGACCGTAAATTGAAATTGAATGAAATAACACTCTAAAGATATTAACTGAACGTGTACATCATATCATTTACGAAAATTTGGGTATGAGAAAGCTCTGTTCAAAGTGGGTGCCGCATGAGCTCACTATTGTCCAACAACTACGACGAGTTTATGATTCGGAGCACTGTTTGAAGATGATCAAGCTTAATAAACCCGAGTTTTTGCGTCGATATGTGACAATGGATGAAACATGGCTACATCATTTCACTCTGAAATCCAATCGACAGTCATCCGAGTGGACTGCACACGATGAACCTACTCCAAAGCGTGAGAAAACGCAACAGTCGGATGGCAAGTTTATGCCGCTTGCATTTTGGGATACGCATTGAATACATTTCATTAACTACCTTGAAAATGGAAGGACCATCGATAGCGACTATTACATAGCGTTACAGGATCGTTTGAAGGACGAAATTGCCGAAAAATTGCCGCATTTGAAGAAAAAGAAAGTGCTGCCTCACCAAGACAATGCACCGTGTCACAAGTCCGTGAAGACGATGGCAAAAATCCATGAATTGGGCTTCGAATTGCTTCCTCAACTAGTGTACTCTCCAGATCTGGCCCCAGCGACTATTTCCTGTTCTCAGGTATCAAAAGAATTCTCGCTGGGAAGAAATTTTCGTCGAATGAAGTGGTGATCGATGAAACTTAGGCCTATTTTGAAGCAAAGGACAAATCGTACTACAAAAATGATATTGAAAAGTTGGAGGGTCGCCATAATCAGTGTATCACCTTTGAAGGCAATTATGTTCAATAAAAAAACTTATTTTGCCCCAAAAAATGTGTTTTACTATGGTAGGCCGGGGACTTTTCAATTGACCTGTTATAACTTATGTTTATGAACATATTTACTTCAAAAACAAATGTATTTCGACTACCTGGTAACTCGATGCCATTTGTATCATAAGTTAATATGAAATATAGATTTATATACCTAAAGGAATATATATTAGGGTTTAAAAGTTCTGTTTAAATATAATGAGTACTTTTCGAGAAATTAGTGCCAAAAAAAGATTTAAAATTTTTCATAATATTTGTCTTGTTAATAATATACCGCAAAGATATTTTATTGCTAGTCTTATCAGTAACATAGATGAGCATGTGTAAATACAATCAGCACATCGAGTATAACACATTAAGAAGTTTTTGAGAAAGTTATTCCAAAGGGGATTTAATATTTTACGGTCAAAAATTATAATTTTAAACATTGACTGGTTTATTTATATATTGATATATAGTCGTTACTATACATTAATTATATATACACTGTCTAAAGAGAAAATTTGTATTATCTACGTTTATTATTTCGATATTGATTGCCGAAACTAAATGGCAGCGCTTGTAGGAAAAGCTTCTACTTACCAATAACAGTTACAAGAATCATCAAGCCAAGTACAACAGATAGAGCGCTCATAAGTATGACGTCGGCGAGGGGCTCAGTCGGGTTGAGACCGATAATGGTTTCGTTTAGAGTGGCGTTGTCTCGAGTGTCGTTGATGAAGCAGATCGGCGCAGTGCAGTTGGAATGGTATATTGTGTCGAAGGGGGAGGAAATGTTTCCGGACGGTGGAAATTCGAAGAAAACTGAAAAATAAAATACAAATATTAGTTACTTATATAAAGCAAGTTCTACCTTAAAAAAATAGCATGGGTCATATAATCTTATAACACTTAACATTTTATTGGATATGCTTTGTGAAAATATATACTATAACTAAAATATATTTCTTGTTGCTTCATAAGACTTGCATGTATTTTGATCAATGATATCCGTTGGTGAAAAATGGGAAGTACCAATATAAAGGGCTCTGAAATTTGATGGTTTCGAGATATCTGTGTTTGCTTACCATTTTTTTAAACGGACGAAGCGTGATGTGGCTAGTACAGAGGTTAGAAAGTTTGCAGAAGTGCGAAAATTGATTACGTTTTTTCGACACAGTATCCCCGTGATGCGATAGAGAAAAAGGTTTTAGGAAAGGAAGGAAAATATTTTGATTCGTTTATACTATATATATTTTCTCAATAAAGGCCTTTCTAAGGTGAAAAATTATGAGCATTCATGTAAGCACCTAATAATATAATAAACATTGTAATTGAAACACATCCCGTTTTCAGCTGCTTCATTGTAGGAATACCATTATTTTAAATTACACTTCGTGATTCCACAATCTGTCTTATTGGCAATAAGTTTTTCTTATATATATATATACATTTGTATATATACATATATATATATATATATATATACATGGCTTGTAAAAAATCACTTCATTAAGCAATCTTCTGTATAAAATATTATCTTAATTAATTAGTCTTATTCTAAAGCCTATTTTAAAGTCTGCATAGATCCAGGATTCAGATCAGATGGTGATACACGTTTTAGTCTACGTACTTCACTATCACGTCGCATATTTAGATGATTAGTGAGTACATTGGGATGTAATGACACTCTTTTGAATTACTTCACACAAACACGTTGAAGTACCCTCGTTATAGGTTAAAGGTTTAAAATAATTTTTTTAGTGTTTTGAGAAAATGTCGGCTTTCTATTTATCGCTTCTAGCCCAATTATTTTCGTTTGTTTTAATGGGTGGGTTATGCTGCTGGGATCTCCTAAGCTTTTTTGTTGATTTTCTCAATGAATAGTCTGTAGTCTCAGTTGGTGTCAAGTTTTCTAGGTATTCT
Organism: Rhynchophorus ferrugineus; assembly: GCF_030347505.1. Classification (NCBI taxonomy): domain Eukaryota; kingdom Metazoa; phylum Arthropoda; class Insecta; order Coleoptera; family Curculionidae; genus Rhynchophorus; species Rhynchophorus ferrugineus. The sequence goes on along the minus strand of NW_027472581.1, from coordinate 8,518,134 downwards.
TGAATATCTTGGTTTTGTTCAATTTGGATTAGTTCTTTCAGCTCTTTTATTGCCCTACTAAATTTTCTTTTATTCTCTTTAGTCCTTTGTTGTTGCCAATTTCGTCGTAACTTTCTTTTTTCATGCTATCTTTTTCTGTATTGTACATGGTACATGTGTATATTTTGTTGCAAATTTTTCACTGTTAGGAGTCGCGGAATATGCTGCTTCCTGCCTATATTTTTTGTAAGGTTTTTTGCTGCTATTTCTATAACCATTTCAGTTTGTAACGCTAATGGAAGTTTAGAGAGATATTTGGGTCTAAATCTACTAAGAATATATGAAAATAATTTTATGAGCGATATCAATCCGCGATAAACATCAGAAACTTTCACACGTTACGCAGCAGGTGCCATGATATGAACTGGATATCAAAAGGGTATAATTTGACGCTAAACCACAGTTATTAAGGGGGGTGTATATTTGTAGGGTTATGCTAAAAGGTCTCAATTAACGGATGCCATTAAAGTCAACATAACTTAGACAATAGTTCAATATCAGTCAGACTACTTGAATCTATGCCACCATAAGGAAGATCTATATATCCATCCATCCTTTCGTAAACTATCGGAAAGTTACTATCAACTAAATAACAGTATTGAGAATTGAGTTTTACATATTCGTGATAGTAATTTTTCGGATCAACATTTCATATATGTGTATTTAACGGTAGGCTATTGTCAATGATCTGCTAGAGATGGCTCATGTCTTGTTAATCCTTCATAAAAATAAAAATTGTTAAGAAATATTATGGTATTTTCTCATCAACTTCATTTTAAACTAATTGAAATAACATTTTAGATATTAAAAACTAAATAGCAGTATGGGTTGCCATCTGCGCCGAAGATAATTTTGCGCTGGCGAAACGTTGGAAGTTTCCTGGTAAAAAGTAAGATATTTTTATATTTCGATTATATGATTTTATTTGCTGAGAATATACAAAACTGTTAGTTATATAAAAAACTGATCAAAGTTGATGCCATCGCTCACAAAATTTGTAAAAACACTCTGTGTGAAGGTGGGCCGGACATTTCTTGCATAGGTAGATCGTCTGGCTTTTTGAAATCTTGCATCTCTTCCTTGTATTTTCTTTATTGCGGATTATAAAATGATCAACTCTATCCTCCCTAATTGCTCCTGGTAATCTGTTTCTATTGGAAGTTGGTATTTCTTCTCTGAGATTTGAGGTTTCCCTCCAGTTCAGATTCTTCTTCAATTTTCAATAGACTGAATGCAATATGGGATCTAAGATCGATTTTTCTAATAGAAGAACCTGTTACCAGCTAGTACATTCTCCACGCATTGACAATAGCACTGCCAATTCTATTGAAGAATAATGGCCATCACCATTTTTTACTCTAATTCTGATTTTATATTTTGCAATGCCATTGTTATGCAAATCCATACTTCCCATGCCTTGGTTGTACTAGTCGATAACATTTGGTTGAGGTACTATGTTGTGTTTCTTTTCCTACCGGTTATATCTGTTGTCACGCCACCTAATACCGAATACTTTGTTGTTTTAATCTAATCTAAAATCAAAGTTTCCCTTTGGTTTTTTTGCGCTAAGTCTTTTATTGTTTGTGGTGGATATGAAGCCTCTCGGATTTCTCTCACTGTACCGACTCTATAGAATTTCATCTAGGACAATAAAGTAAGAAGGTAAGGGCTTATGAAGAAGTTATCAAAAAATATAGTATTAATTTCAGGATCATGAATAACTTTCAACAAGTTTGTTATAAGCCTCTTACCTAAACCTTCTGCGAAGCTCCACCATAAGGTCTCCGGCTGAGGATATACATCACATTTACCAAACCTTACTGGTTTTCCTAGTATGAATATTTTAGCAGAATGATCTCCAAAATATGACACCTTATCTTCATCAATCGATATCTTCTGGGAAAATACACCAAACCACATCAACTTTTTATTTAGTTGATAAAAAAAGGCCTTAGCTTAGAAAACTTATCCGATTTGGCCAACTTATCATTAGCAGAAAGGTGAATGTACTTCTTTATTTCATGAAATAAATTCGGTTACATTGTTTTGCGTATATATATACTCGTATTATAAATATTAGAGATATCGACACATAAATGTAAACATTTTTTTTATAACATCTTTATTAGGTACGCCTAGTACAATCTTAATTTACAATTAATTTATTACTACTTTTCCTATATACTTGGATTAATTAACAAGCAAGACGAGTGCGACAAAATACATCAGTATGTATTCCTCAATTATAAAATTATAATTATGTATTACTTATTAACTTATAGCTATAGTTTACACTAAATGTATACATTTTATATAAGTTCGTATGGTTTTGTTCGTTTCAATCTACTGACATCCTGCGCGCTGTCCAGCAGTTATATTGCTTCCACGTTAGTAGGATTTTGTAATCTTCTTCCGTGTTTCAAGGCGAAATCTTGGATAACTTCGCAAATCCATTTGATTTCCAGGTCATCGTCTAGTTCTTCATTGGTTACATAGCGATAGGCATTGGTAATCAATCGAAGAACCTTGTTTTGACAGCGTGGTATGACTAGTTGATTTGAATTTTTAGTGCAACCCCATATTTGCACCCCATAGGTCCAAATTGGCTCTATAATTGTATTATAGGTCAACCTTTTTGATTTTAGATCAAGTTGAGGGTATCTTCCGACTAACCAGTATAGTTGTTTTATTTTGGTTCTAATGTGTTTTGCTTTTTTTCTAACGTGATGCACATTAATGTAAACATTAAAAGGTAAATATGTGCCTTACTTGAATATACAGTTGTTAATTAAGTGGATAAGGCCAGGGTTTATCATAAACGGTTTACAAAAATTTTAATGTAAATATAATAAATCACTCTAACCTACAAGCTATTGTGGCTGTTTAAATATTTCGATAATATCTGCATTAGTTATACTATAATGTTAGACTATAAGTTATTGGTATGCACTATACCGATTAGTATAAGTTAGACTATGATACTCTTAACCCTTCTTGAGCAGATAGGAGGAGGTTCCCCTTTCGAAAAGTCTTCATGACCCCTGTACGCCATACTTTGTCAAAAGCCTGATCCTCTATAGATAAAGGTAAAAATGCTTTTTTATTAAGAAAATAATACGGAAAAAACATATTTAAAATTACACAATGGAATTTTATTATATGATCATCTGATACGAATATTACATTTTTTTGGAATTTAATATTATAAACGTTGTGTGTTTGAAATTATTCGCTCTCGGTATTAAGAAGTAAAAATTTATTAGAATTTTTCTCGATCAGAATGTTCAACAGGTGATACTAAATCGTTCGTTTTCCCAAGTAGCCGCTATTTTCGTTCGCGCCGGAAAAAAAACGCCCCTTGCGTCACGGAGTTACGAAAAAAATCATCAAAAAAAAATTGTTTCGATATTCGCGCCCGAACGAATCCACCCGAATCATTAATTAGATCAAAGTAAACGAGATGGGAAAAAATGGCGCGTCAAAAAGGGGGATTTGCTCGAGCATTATTAAATTTTGATATAAATATCCGGAATGGTGGGGCAGCATGGATACTCCCACGTATCATCTACTTAAATATTGAACACGAGCCGAATTAGCTTTGATAAATATTTACGGTGTAGTTCTGCAGTCTGGATGGTGGCCTCAAGAAAATGGATTATCTAATTAGTCTAATTAATCCCTTATTTCTACTTTGCTCGTACAGCGCGGCTAGTGGGATTTTTACTGGTCTAGGCTTATTAAATTACAGTACATTAGTTTCAGAATTTTTTTGTTTCCTTTGAAAGTAGTCGGCCAGACTGCATAGATTTTATTCTGAAGCTTATACAAGCATGCGTTTTATTAACTAATATCTATTGTAGGAAATGAGAAGTATTAAAGTAAATATTTCTGTTACACTATCTAACCTATAGTCCGTTCAATATTATTTTGTACATACGTCATTTAAATTTGTGACATCAAAACGTCGCAATGTTGCTGAATCAACTCTGAGTATCAGATCAGATTGCCTTTGACATAAAACAAAATTCTAATCTAAATAAAACAGTGAATCGGAAATGTTATGAAAAGTAATTTATTTTAACATTATACTACACCCAAAAACTACAGTAAATTAGACGGTCACAACAGTTTATAGGTTAGAATTATAACCTCTTATCACTATTGTTTTTAAGAATATTGCATACCTCTGACAACCAGACTTTGACAGGCTCATTCGTTAAAGTGTTCGAACTAATCAGACATAATTGTGTCTTATTTTAACTAGAATGAAATAAGAAGGAAAATAATGTCTGTTTCATAAAAGAATTTACAAATTGCGACAGGCAGTACATTAAACATCTTGATTTTTTAAAATATATTATAACTATTACTGATATGGCTCTGGCAGTCATTTTTCATTCTTACCTTTACTATAATCTTCAAAGAAATTCTGTTTTCATATTATTTAACATAAATATCCTTGTGTTCACTAGTAAATATGAAATTAGTTTAATATTTTTTTCTTTTTCCGTTTTTTTAATTTCGTTTTTTAAATTGCTGCTAATGTTCTTTGTTAAATAATAAATCTCTATATTACCTCAATAAACTCTTGTAAACATAAAATTAACTTAAGTAGACGTAGGTGTTGATCGGCCAGAACTGCATATGCGCATCTGTTATAATCCAGCCTGACAGATTTCACAGCTACGTATATTTTCCTATATATGCTTCATTATTTACGAGAGTTGTGGTTAGAAGTCATTTTTAGGTTAATTTTATAATTAAATTTTTTAGGTAATGCTAAAATAAGTGTATAAGATAACTAATTAATAAGATTATTAAGATATAGATATAATTATTAGTAAAATATTGTGATTTTATAACACTAATTTTGTAGATTGCTAATAAACAAAGGGTATATTTTACGTCAAATAATAGGAAACAGAACTTATTTGAAGATTATATTAAATGAAAAATTGTCACATTTTTATACGATTTTGTTTATTTATTATTATGCTCATATCATCCTAATTTTACAGATAAATCCAAAGATGAAAAAAGCTAAATGTTTAAATGAAATGTCATGAATTTTAAGGATAGTGTAAATATAAAATGTATTTAATTGAAAGTGGGCGGAATAAATTGATAACATAGGATTTGGAGTTTTGTGATTTATTATTTCTTTCGGTTTATATAACTGCTCGGAGCAGATAAATAATGATTGATCCAGATGATTTGATCCGACATATTATAATGGCTGGATAAAAATTGTGGGAACCAGGCCACAAAGCACACTAGGGCAAAGAAAATAATAAATTTAGAAATAAGAGAGCAAATGAAAGAGGAAATGAGAAATATTATTAAAGAAAAAGATCAAACTAAAGTTGTGCAGTTGATAAATCTTTACATTACAAAGGCTGATGAAGTCGAATTATTGAACTATCGGTTCAAATATCTGCTACAAGACGAAAATATAAGTGTATAAGATAACTAATTAATTAGATTAATAAGATATAGATATAATTATTAGTAAAATATTATGATTTTATAACACTAATTTAGTAGATTGCTAATAAACAAAGGGTATATTTTACGTCAAATTATAGGAAACAGAACATATTTGAGGATTATATTAAATGAAAAATTGTCACATTTTTATACGATTTTGTTTATTTATTATTATGCTCATATCATCCTGATTTTACAGATAATTCAAAAGATGAAAAAAGCTAAATGTTTAAATGAAATGTCATGAATTTTAAGGATAGTGTAAATATAAAATGTACTTAATTGAAAGTGGGTGGAATAAATGGATAACATAGGATTTGAAGTTTAGTGATTTATTATTTCTTTCGGTTTATATAACTGCTCGGAGCAGATAAATAATGACTGATCCAGATGATTTGATACGAAATATTATAATGGATAGATAAAAATTGTGGGAACCAGGCCACAAAGCACCCTAGGCCAAAGAAAAATAATAAATTTAGAACTAAGAGAGCAAATGAAAGAGGAAATGAGAAACATTATTTAAGAAAAAGATCAAACTAAAGTTGTGCAGCTGATAAATCTTTACATTACAAAGGCAGATGAAGTTGAATTTTTGAACTATCGGTTCAAATATCTGCTACAAGACGAAAACATAAGTGTATAAGATAACTAATTAATTAGATTATTAAGATATAGATATAATTATTAGTAAAATATTATGATTTTATAACACTAATTTAGTAGATTGCTAATAAACAAAGGGCATATTTTACGTCAAATAATAGGAAACAGAACATATTTGAGGATTATATTAAATGAAAAATTGTCACATTTTATACGATTTTGTTTATTTATTATTATGCTCATATCATCCTGATTTTAGAGATAAATCAAAAGATGAAAAAAGCTAAATGTTTAAATGAAATGTCATGAATTTTAAGGATAGTGTAAATATAAAATGTACTTAATTGAAAGTGGGTGGAATAAATTGATAACATAGGATTTGGAGTTTTGTGATTTATTATTTCTTTCGGTTTATATAACTGCTCGGAGCAGATAAATAATGATTGATCCAGATGATTTGATCCGAAATATTATAATGGCTAGACAAAAATTATGGGAACCAGGCCACAAAGCACACTAGGGCAAAGAAAAATAATAAATTTAGAACTAAGAGAGCAAATGAAAGAGGAAGTGAGAAACATTATTAATGAAAAAGATCAAACTAAAGTTATGCAGTTGATAAATCTTTACATTATAAAGCAGGAAGAGGGAGAAACGGAACCACCAAATATGGAAAATGAGAAAATAACAGAACAGTCAGTATATTTAAAGCTTTGATATTAAACGATTAACAATCAAAAATCGAAATAGTTAAGAACCTAGGGATGATGCTTCAGGGATGTCATCAAAAAAGTGATTTCAAAGGAAAGTGAAACATGGAAATACAGCAATACTTTCCAGTACCCAAGCGTAAAATAGTAAATATGGTTTACGAAAAGTGCAATATACCAATGGACTATCAATGGATATTTAGAAAAGGTGGATTAGGTATACAGGGGCACGAAAAAATTTAAAATAAACGCTTGTGGAACTGTACCTCAAAGTTGGTGTGGAGAAGAGTTTAATCTGAATATAATAAGGAAGTATACAAATGAACTAATTGATTTTTTTAAAGTATAGTTCTTCCTTAAAATAGTAGTCATGGTCTATTCTTCATTCTAATATTTTATATAATGATTTGTATGTATTTGTCTAATTGTGCTTTGGATTACATTTTCTTTATGTATTTAATGCCATTCATTGCAATAAAATTCGTTAAATGATATAATATTTCTGCATTATTTATCTGCTCCCGAGGAGTTATATAAACCGAATGAAATAATAAATCGTAAAGCTGGAAATCCTATTTTATCAGTTTATTCCATTCACTTTCTCTTAAGTACATTTTAAAGTTATACATTATCGTCAAAATTCATGACAATTCATCTAAATATTTAGCTTTTCTCAATTTTTGAATGATCTGTAAAATGAGGAAGATATGATTATAACAACAAATATACAAAAACCTATTGAAATATGACCAATTTTTATTCTTACCTTTATTAACTTCACATGAGTTCTGTTTCCTATTATTAAGCATAAAAATATACCATTTGTTTTATAGAAATCTACAAAATTACAAAATGATAATATTTTATTTATAATTCGCATATTACCTTATACACTTATTTTTGCATTATCTGTCGCTAATTTTCTCTATGAAATAATAAGTTATTATATTACCTTAATAACAATATAAATATAAAAGTAACAAAAAATGACTTCTAAACACAACTCCCGTAAATAACAAGGCGTATATAGAAAAGGATTCGTAGATGTGAAATCTGTCAGATTAGATTGGAACAAATGCACATGTGCAGTTCTGGCCGATCAACACTTTCTGTCGAGTCCTTAAACTTAATGTCGTCTCATAAAAAAAAACGCGAGGCGGTGAAATCTGTCAACTTACTTCAAAATACATGCGCACGAAAATTTTTGGTCGATCCGCAGGCAGCCAATCTCATTTACTGTCATTTCTAGAAGACCTCTTACTGCAGATATAATCATAGAAACTTCGATAAGTAACTTACGATCATTTTTAACTATTTAGCGTCTCGAAAATTCCGAACGAATTGAGATGCAGAAAATAATTTATTCGACCAGCCTTCTCAGCCACTACTAAGAGTACGAGGGAGAAACTTCAGCAATAAAGTGCGGTAACAACAAAGTACATAAACAGTGAAGAACCAGAATTCCTTAAAGAACAGAAAGAATAAGAATTAGGCAAAAAACTAAATGCGAATTAGTCAAAAAACAGAAACAGAACACTCATTTCATAATTTTCTTCACCATAAGTTAATTTTTACAGATTTCTATTTTTCTTTATATACTTCTTTTAATATTAATAATTTAAACAAGTTCACTCGTCTTTATTTTCTATTTTTAAAACTCGACAAAAAATATAAAGGAAATTACTAGAGAGTTGTAATTAATAATTAGTTACATGTGTGCCATATGCTTTGCAATAACAAATATTTGTTTAATTTCGATATATCAGTTTTATGTATAAAAATTAATAGAAAGCAATTGATAGTTATTGTTTATCAAGTTCCAATTGATTCTGACACGGAATAGAACCGTATCAGTCTTGGTTTTACAATGACTAGAGAGTTGTATTTAATAATTAGTTGCAAGTGTGCCATGTGCTTTGAAATAAAAAATATTTGTTTAATTTCGATATATCAGTTTTATATATAAAAAGTAATAGAAAGCAATGGATAATTATTGTCTATCAAGTTCCAATTGATTCCGACACGGAATAGAACCGTATCAATCTTGGTTTTACAATGACGAAGGTCAATACCACTCTTTTATAATCATATATATTAATGTTTTCTTGTATTGGGTGGGCTATCATTTAATTAGAAATTCCTGTCTTAAGAAGATAAACCGGCTACGTAATTGATTGAAATGGGTTGCCGCGGACGGTTGAGTGTACATGGAGCTCGCCAGACAGCACATAAATCTATGAGGCTTAAAGTAAATGAATTGTTCACTGAAATGTATTATTTATTTCCATTCCCACTTCCACTGATTTTTTTTAGATATAACATACCAGATAATTAATGTATTAATAAAAAAGTTACAGGTATGGTATTTAATTTTAAACTACATTTAAATTAAATGATTACTCTTTCAAATAAGGGTACAAGAAAATTTATCTATCAAGATAAACTTCTATACAGGGCTACAACAAAAAGACTGTTTGAGTCTTTTCAACAGATTTCTATGTATTCTGGCAAGCTGAAAACCATTTTCTCTAATTTAATTACATCTTACATTAGATATGCATAGTACTATTTTAATTTACATATTATACTATTACACTTTTACACTAAAAAATTTCGGGTGGTTAAGTTCGCTTAAATCTGATTACCTGCGTGTTATCCAGTAGCAGAATCAGTTTCATATTGCTATGATTTAGCAACCTTATTTCATGTCTTAGGGCGAAACTTTGGATCACTTCATGTATCTATTTGATTTTGAGTGTTATCGTGCAGCTTTTCGTTGGTTTCGTAGCGATAAGCATGCTAATTAATCGTAGAACTTTATTTTGGAGGCGTTGGATTACTAGTTGATTTGAAGCTTAAGTGCAACTCCATATTGGCATACCATTGGTCCAAATTAGCTTGATTAGCTATGATTGACTGGTAAGCCAACCTTTTCGACTTTAGTTCAAGTTGATAGTGTCTTCCGACTAACCACTAGAGTTTTTTGAGTTTGATCTGCTTTGCTTTTTGTCTAACATGATATTTCTAATTTAACCTACCATCGAGATGTGTTTTAGTGTACTTAGCAGATTCTGATTGAGGAACCAGACATGCCTCAAGTGATATAATGTTATTTCGGTTATTGGTTATTGATATAATGGTTATTGTTCTTCAGCTATTCTCATTTATTTTAATGTAACAACTTATTTAATATAGTTACACAGCTCATTTTTATGTAATTGTGTTATCTATATGATGACAAACACTATATATACATATTTTCTAAAATTTTTCAAGACTTAAATAATTGAATAGATAGACCTTTTATATATTCAGTATGCCTTTGTTTCCATGTGATTAGTAAATAAATTTTGATTAGAATCTGCTGTACAATATTCGTAAGGTTTTAAAAGCATATTTCATGTCCTAGTTCAGATCTTCTTTTCAGATTCTAAATCAATGAAATTTTCATCTGTTGCTTACTGAAATCTATGTAATAACAGATTTAAACTGATACAGTATGACAGAAATTAATAATCATATAGATCAACAGTTCTCATTTAATGCTGTACTAACAGACCGATACTTCTTAACTTTCATTGAAATCAACTCCTATATTATTTTCATAAAAAAGTAAGTTACGAAATTTATAGTGTATTTTATTACCAAGATAAACTGTCAACAGGGAAAATGACTTTAGCGTTTGTCTGAAGCTGTTCATCCTAGGAATTCGGAATTACAGTTCGGCAATTTCTGTTTTTTCTTCAACATTTGACTTCAGCGACATTTTCGTCGAACATTCATCTAGTACTACGCAGAAAACGTCTGAATTTAATGAAAACGCCATTCGCCTGAATATTTTCTATTGGTAGACATGTCTGATTACGCAAATAAAAAAAAACGCTTCTATGACAATGCTTTGGGTTACTGATTAGATTTATTTGAGGTTTAAACTCGAACTGAAGAAGGTTTTAAAGCCTATTTCAGAGTTCAATTTCGACAACTGTATTGAAGATTAAAAGAAGGTTTTTAATGGAAAATAATTACATTATTTGCATTTTATCTCTCAAGTCTTAATATTTGCTGATTATATATCAATATTTAAATCTGACCTTATAGTTTCAACAAAGTTGCTTCTCTGTATGTTCAGCAAGCAAGAAATGATTTTCAGTGGCTCTTATTATTAACTAAATATTTTTTGTTCATTTTATTCCAAAATAAGTAGCTGCAATAGCCTTATATCATTTAAACGTTTGTGAAACACTTGTAATTAAAATTCTCTGTGGCTAACATTTATAAATAATACGAAGTTGTAACACAAATAAACCCAATGTAACTTACTTTGTGGGGACGCTGCATATATGGAGTGAGGAAGAATAAGTAAGGCAGTAAAGTCAGCTGTAGAGCTCCACATCTTCCCTTTTCTGCAGGCCACTTCCATGTTTTCAATTGAGGTCTTTTACCAGATATCTGAAAAAAAAAACTAACTTCAATGCAAATTTAAAAGACGAAACTGCATTGTGGAAATATATATATGTGAAAGTTGTATAGTCTTTGATATGTTTCCTTAAAATTAAAAAACAGATTTATGTGTTACAAATTAAATTACACTAAAATCAAAACTATTATTTTATATGAAGGACTAGCAAGACTATCAATTTAGAGTGTTATGTTAAGTTGTTAAAGGGTTTATTATAATGATAATTTGTATTTTCAACAATAAAATTTTCTGACAGTTATAAATACAGGCAAATACCTAATAATGTAATTTGAAATTTGAAGTTTCTCTTTTAATGTCAGTCTCGTAATGAACATGCTGGTAGATGCCATAGTGGCAAGTTGTCTGTAAGTAATAGGTTTAAACTGACAAGGAATGTCATGACCACGGATGATTTGAGAAACCGGATGGCCTCTAAGGTGTTTTCTAAGTAGCTAACGTGCCTTTCATGATGAGGGTTATAGTTCTATACGTGTGTTACTAGCAAGTATTAAACATAGTTTTACAAAATTTAAAAAAAATCGACTGTTCATTTTTAGTGGCTTTTCGTTTTACATTTTATATTTTCCTGCGGAACAAAAAACTGTATTTGATAGACAAGATTTCATCGACAACTGACAATATAACAAGATTTGAAGTATAAGCGAAAAACAGAGAAAATATAGGGAAGAGCTGGATAAGATCACAGAGTAATGAGTGATTGAATAACGAGGATAGTGAATTTAGATGGAACTGCAGCAATTAAGGAAGGGAGGATTCTATGCCTTCGTGAAACTCAACTTAAGTATAGAGGTGTTGGTAAAAGATACTATATAATTAGGAGATTGTATGTGTTTAGTTAAGAGGGAAAATATTAAAATCAAAGCTGATAAAGGAATGAAAATAAACAGGAAGAATTCAAAGATATTTATAGTTTAGGTGATAAAGGCAATATACAATCTGCAGGAGTAGGCTACAGAACAAAAATTTTGATTAAAGTTAAATCTTGAGAAAGGCGTGCCCAGGAAGAAAGGTTATCGTTAAAAAATTACCAAACATTTCATGTGCAGTAGGTGCCCAAATTATTAGATCGATTAATTGAGTTTATTTAATTTTCTAGTTTAATTGGATTTATTTAACAAATGATTAGTTGGGGATTTCTTATATATTTTGTACTTGTATCTGTAATCTATTGGAATCATAAAAACTATAGAAGAAATATACGAAACATTTGTATAATCTTCGTTTTAGTAGTTTTAATATTATTAAAGTATATTACAATTAATGTTAATATTTAGAGATCCCACCCTTTGCTATAAGATCTTCTATAGCGATCAATTGTCAAACCCTTGGGAAGTCCGGAAGAACAAGTCGTCCAAAAATAAACGAAAATCAGCTACTATTGGCTTCAAAAACCCACCCAAACGTACAACAGTTTCAGTGTCCTGACAGAAGAGACAGAAGAAAACCAGAACAACAAAGAAAACCAATCAAAAGTAATTCCCAGACCACCCCCAGTAACAATATATAAGCAAATAATAAAAATAATCGCATCTGAAACAATGAAGATTTAAATGTTTAATCTAGAGCCTTTCAAAGTGTTAATAAGATAATTGGACTATAGAAATACGCAATATCATAATGTTCGATGAAATTCCGAAAAAACATTTAAGATTCGTCATAAAAGGACTATATCATGCCACCGACACAAACACAATTAAAACAGTCCTAGATGGAAATGGCCACGAAGTTGTAAATATACACAATATTAAACATGATGAGCGACGGATGATTGTGCGCGCAAAACAAGTGACGATAAAGTAAAATGTGTCAACTGTGACGGTGACCATCTTGCAAATTATAGGGGATGCCTAGTCCATATAGCATTGCAACAAAAATTTTTTCCGGCACTGAGAGAAAAAAGAAACTAACATCAACCAAGACAGCCCATACCATTTAACTCGCTTAAAGCACCTTAAAGTTAGACCCAACCTAACACACGGACTACGCCAATCACCACTGAATCTGCAAGTACTATTAGTAAATTAGAGGAAAAGATGGGTAAACTTATGGAGCAAATGAGTACAAAGATGAATTTACTCACAGTTGTCGTTACCAAGCTAGCCTAATGAATGATAGCCATTACAGTAAATACAATATAGCTGTCTGGAAAGCCAATGGACTCGAGCAACATACCAGGGAACTTAAAATGTTCTTATATCAACAAAATATTGATATCATGATGGTATCCGAAACATATTTCACGGATAGAAATTATTTACGAATTTCGAAATCCAAGTTGAACCACATAAAACACCCAGATGATAAAGCACATGGAGAAACATCTAATATTTTCCGTGAAAGCTTAAATACTGTGAAAGAGTATTTAAGCTTTCACGGAAAATTCAGCGAGGAATATTTACAAGTTACCAGTGTAACCATTGAAGAAGTGTATTGGCCAATAACAATGAGTGTTCTATCTATTGTCCGCCTAAAGGCAACAACAAGGCAGAACAATACCACAGTTTGTTTAACGCGCTGGATAATAGATTCATTGCCGAAGGAGATTACAATGTAAAAGATGAGATTTATTAATATCTAGAATAAGAATAGACTTTAGAATAAGTTATTATCACTACATAGTATAAAACAAAGTCGCCTTTTCTGTCCCTATATCTCTATGTGCGCTTAAATCTTTAAAACTACGCAACGGATTTTGATGCGGTTTTTTTCAATAGATAGAGTGATTCAAGAGGAAGGTTTATATGTATAACACATGCATAATATACTAAGGCAACATTGCTAATTTTAGAGGTTTCTAACGTGATGTCGTAAATGAACCTATTTTTTTAGGCTTATTTAGCAATTAGCAAAAACGCTGCCTAACCCTACGAGTTAGATCAAATTAATGTACTATAGTATTGTACACCATAAAAAGGTCTACAAAAAAGTCCGCGATGGTATATGTTTATCTTTTAGGGATAACCCACATTAACAATTTTTATTGTTTACTTTTTACGTGAGAAAATGGCTTATTTACGAAGCTATTTTAAGCAATACGGCATTAATCCTTATCGAATTAAGTACCTTAAATACAGTGTGCAATTAATATAGATCAATATGGTTCCTTACAGCATGTAAATTAAACAAATATTTTCGGAGATATTACAAATTTAAAATTTGCGTTTAAAAATGTGTAATGTAAAAAAAATTGTATGAATTTAGATATTCCAAAGAAAGCAGGAAATCTTCATAGTAAGTATAGGGGAAGAGGAATTGTTTTACTCCAAATTTAATGCGTGCAGGCCAAGGGCAGTAATGAATGAGCCAAAAATACTGGATCGATTTTAATCATGTTTTCATTGAGTGACATAGGCATATATATTTTATGCCCGTGCAAAGTCGGAGCGGGCCGCTATGTTTTTATATACAACGTTCATATTTTTTCTGTAGTGTATTTAATTTAGTATCAGCATTGCACCCGTGCGAAGCCGGGGCGGGTCGCTAGTAGACTTTAAAATAAGTTAGAATAGTATCTAGGATAAGATTTAGATTATAAGTTGTACAGCAGATCACTTACTGAAGTGACCTTCTACATGTCAGGATAGTTATATTATATAACGGAAATCATATAATAATACTTATTGCCCACCAGCAGATTGTTGACGTTCTGAGAGATTAATAAAAAACTAATTCGACAAATTATAAGTTTCATAAATACAAGTACTATTCCCAACAATTTGGCCACCTACAATAGAAAATCCGATAAAATGTGACTATATTGTCCATACAAATTATTGACTAGAATATAAGTGTTATAAGATTTAATTTTAACGCCTCGATGTTCCCGCCGTCGATATATAAACACGAATTAATCTCATTTTACTATCGTCGTACGTCGTCGAAAGGAATTTATATCAATAATAAAAAAGGGCGAAATAAATTTTTAATATCGGTAAACAATCCGCCAATCTGGAGTTCGATTCGGCGATGTTTCAACGTTTACGGCTTTCCGGCAATAAACTCCTTTAAATTTTACGACCGAGTAAATTTATGTGGGGCGATTTGTTGCAGATTTCGGAGCCGCGGGATTCTTGCAGCCGGTCTCGTCGGCCGAACACGCGATTAGAGAGCAGAAGGATTTTGATTTAATTTATGTGATTTATTCGGCATCGACGACGTCCAGTCCGGGTATTGTGGATTTCCCGGCCGGATTCTGCGAAAGCTGCGCATTGTTTCGAGGCCAATTGGTCAGCGCGAGGGGACTGTCATCCCGATAAATCATAAACAACTTTTTGGGACGACCGAAAACTTTAACACCCCCAGTGCAGGGAATAATTCGTTCCTGCTGACCAATCAACCCCTGTGTTAAATATATTTTTCACACATAAAAATAGCACTAATGCAAACACAAAATTTTTTAATTATGTTTTTTTTTTCGGTTGACTATCTGAATGGTGAGAGATGCAGGTTGGTCTGTTATTTCCCTTAATGATGATTTGTGACCAAGTTCAACGAAGTTTACTAGTTCGCCGTGCAATAAGTCTTCTTTCCGCTAAATAAAATAATATTTAATTTAGCAAATTAATAGTACTTATATAACAGGTCAATTGAGAAGTCACCGGCCTGACACATAGATGGCGCTAATATAATTAAATCCACATGATTTTTAGTTAGCCCTAAAGATGCGTGCATAAATTTGACAGCTCTCGGATCATTAGTTTGTGAATTATAGTATTTTGAGTGAAGCAACTTTTGTTATTGTGAAAAAAATTGAAAAAAGGAATTTCCCGTGTTGATAAAATATTGTTTTTTGAAGGGAAAAATACAGTTGAAGCAAAAACCTGGTTTGATGCCGAGTTTCCGGACACTGCTCCAGGAAAATCAACCATCAAGGATTGGTATGCCAAGTTTAGACGTGATGAAATGAGCACCGAAGACGGTGAATGCAGTTGACGTCCAAAAGAGGTTGTTACCGATGAAAACATTTAAAAAATCCACAAAATAATTTTGAATGACCGTAAATTGAAAATGAATGAAAAGCAGATAATCTAAAGATATCAAGTGATCGTGTATAGTATATAATTCACGAATATTTGGGTGTCAGAAAGCTCTGAAGGACAGAAAGACGAGTTGATGATTCCGAGCAGTGTTTGAAGATGATTAAGCGTAATGGACCCGAGTTTTTGCGTCGATATGTGACAATGGATGAAACATGGCTCCATCATTTCACGTCGAAGTCATCCGAGTGGACTCCACACGATGAACCCGCTCCACAACCTGGGAAAACGCAACAGACGGCTGGCAAGGTTATGGCGTCTGTATTTTGGGATACGCATACAATAATTTTCATTGACTACCTTGAGAAAGGAAGGACCATCAACAGCGACTCTTACATAGCATTATTGGACCGTTTGAAAGCCTAAATCGGCGAAAAACCGCCGCATTTGTAGAAAAAGAAAATGCTGCTTCACCAAGACAATGCACCGTGTTAAAAGAAAAAGATGATATCAAAAAGTACGAGTGATGATTTCGAGAAGACCAGAATAATATTTTTAATAAATAAACCGGAAATGGTTTATTTCACTAATATTCAAAATACGTTGGGTGCATTTAAGTTTCTATAGCTTGTAAAAATGTACATAGAAGAACTTTATTGGAAAAAGAAAGGGCTTGAAAGTGGGATAGTGAACGTATGTTGGATAAAATTAGATATCGTTACAGGTCAGCAAATAAAATATTATTTTTCTACTCTCTTTTTTATTTCTAATGTAACAAATTATTTAACATAGTAACACAGCTCATTTTTTTATAATTGTGTGATCTATATCATGACAAACACTATATATACATATTTTCTACTATTTTTCAAGATTCAAATAACTGAATAGACGTGCCTTGTATATATTCAGATTGCCTTTCCTTTCATGTGATCAGTAGATGAATTTTGATTAGGATCTGCTGTAACAGATTCGCAGGATTTCAAGTAAATTAACAGTGCTTGTTTTCTAAACCCTTTCACACATTATAATTGGCACGGGCGGTAAGAATTCGGGGAGAATATAAGACCGTCATCTATTGAATTCATTAAATTAACCGCAAAAGAAGGAAAGAAAACAGGTTGACCTTGGATTTGTAATCGTTCTGCAGTAACTCGAAGCATTTATTGATGCAGTTAAGCAGTGTTCGAAGTTCAGTAAGTGTGCGAAGCTGTAGTAAGTTCACCTAAGGTAGGTTGAAGGAGATCAACGATCCCTAGCCATAAAAGGGGACATATATAAATAATTTAGATGTTGAACGTGTCTGCACTTTAATTCAACTTTACTTTGTCCTGTTACTGAGGATATATTATGACTGTAAGTACTTCAACTAAATAGAAAATGGTATTTTTCTTTTGTAAGCAATGTCTTTAAATTTTCCTTATCTTAGAAATTGTAGAAATTTCTTTTCAAGTCTTGCTTCCTAACTAATTAATTAAAATAGTATTTTATACAGGAGATCACTTAACGAAGTGATTTTCTACGGGGCATCTATATATAATATTAATATAACAGATATTCTTTGCTCTATGGGTAGAGTGTGGAACTACATCAGTCATATGTTATTTAATATATTATGTATTCAAAAGCTCGTTTACATCAAGAACCATAAATAAAAGTGTTGTTAAAAATGATACATATTTATTACGACCCTTAAAATATTCGCTACGCCAGAAAATATATCGACTACTTCCGATTTTCCGTGAAATATTCTCTTTTAAATGATATCGCCCGCTTTTCCAAAACTAGCACGTTGTAAACGTATAAAATAATGGGACCAGTCCTGCCAGCAACTTTTCGACGAGTCGTCTACTTTTTCCTTTGCTGCCTCCTCCAGGCTGGCGAAAATGGAGGAACGGCAAAAGTGCCGCGTTAGATTCTTTTCACCGTTATAAATTTCTTTATGGACATTCTTAAATATAATACAACAGAGCTCTCCGCCGTTGGGCCTTGTCGAGAAGGCCATTTGCATATCCAAAGAAATTGAGAAAATATGTTTATTTTATGGAACGAGACATATGACATGAATTTTTTTCAGTTTGCTGCATTTTTCAAGTACACCACCATTGAATTTCTATATCATTTACACAATTGTAATTAAGCTATCCCAATGTAGCCGGTAGCCAGACTGGGTAAGACCGGATGTCTTGTGGGACGGTCTTTGAATCAGAATACGATACATAAAAAGGAATTTTCTTATTAGCGCATGCTTACAATTGGCTATATTGCTCTTTCTTTTCCCACCTGCAGTGTGTATATTCGGCCATTTTAATATTTATCGTTGTTCGAGTGAAAAAAAAACCATCGAGAATATTTATATTTTGTGATACATTAACAAGCTTATAACAATAATAATTAAATTGTTGCATAATTTTTAGTGTTTTAAAATATATATCTTTTAAAATATAGACGAACAAATGTTAGTACTATATGCCAAAATGTCACCTCGATATGAAGCAGGCTTCAAAACGATAACAAGAAGCAAAGAAGAAAATTATTACTTTTGTTCAAATAAAAACTTTGCAAAGGGTATGAGGAAAATAATACACAATTATAACACAAAAATAATTTGTTGTAATTAACCATGCATTTGTTTTAGGTTAGTAAATATCCAATACGTCAACCAAAGCTAGGTCATTCAGTATTCATACTGGGGTTTATCCATTAAAAATAGTACCAAAAATTTCAGTAACACCTAAATGTTAGACATTTACTTTAATCATGATATATATATTTTAGTAACGATTTCATTTTTCCTTTATAGCTGAAGTGTTGCTAATAGTTCTTGAGGGAAAGCTAATGAAAATTAAATTACAAGAGTAGAAAAAATTAGATATATTATAATACAAGAATAGTGGACGATACTTTAACCAGGTCAAAATATTTAATAAGACTTGACCTGAATTGTAAAACATATAGTATAAAGCATCAATGACACCCTATGATCTAATGACTACCACTCGGAAGGTGGAGGAGTGAAACAAACAAGGAAAAACAATATATTTTTATAAAAGAGCATACGTTATTATTTTGCAAAAGTAATGATGTATTGACTGGAGACTTCTATCAGGTGAAAAGTACCATGTAGATTTTATGTAAATAATATTAGATAATATCAAGTCTTTATGTAAATATGGTTTATGGAGAGAATTCTATGTTCAATACTATGTCTTGATGATGAAGTAAATATAGTGCTAAGCCGAAATTGCCTTCTGTTTAATATGCCCTCTGTAAATTACTCTTTAGCCAGTCGGTTTACTGCCGAGGACTTAGTGCAGATAAACGTTAATTGGTGCACTTTTAGATGCCGCGTTACTAAAACAGCCATATCTTAAAAAAAAAATTGAATATATTTTGAAAGGATTATGTGTTGAAAATATGAGAAAAGTAAAATTTACTTCTATACTAGAATACCTCCTTAAGAGAATTCTGCTACCAATAACAACACAGTTTGAAGTAAATTGGTGCAGTAGTCTCAGATTCGTCGTTATGTTTTGCCAATATGAGGAAATAAATCGATTTTCTAAAATTTCTAGACTGGAATTCCCCCTCAAGCTGGTAGTAATAATATTAATGTACTACAATACAAATAATAATGAAGAAATATCTACATTCTGTTCAAAGTTATTTTGTATATACGTCATTTAAATTTGTGATGTCAAATCGTCGCAATATTGCCTCATCAACTCCGAATTTTAGTTCAGTTAGGCTTTGACATTCAACAAAATTTTAATATAAATGAAATAATTGAACAAAAATGTTATCAAATATAATTAATTTTAACATCATAGTACATCTAAAAACTACGGTTAATTATACAGCCACAATAGTTTATAGGTTAGAGTTATAACCTCTTGTCACTATTGCTTACAAGAATTTCGCATAGGTCTAACAACAGGACGACTTTGAGAGGCTCATTCGTTACGTGTTCGAACATATCCTATATAATAGTATCTCTTTTCAACTAGAATAAAATGGGACATATACAAATAAATTAGATGTTGAACCGGTCTGTGCTTTAATTCAACTTTACTTTATCGTGCTATTAAGGACTGTGTGACTGTTTTATCTTAATCATCTTATAAATTATAGAATCTTCTGTTCAGGTCTTCAAATTTTAATCTATATAAAATAATTGAACAAAAATGTTGTCAAATATAATTTAATTTAATATTATAGTACATCTAATAACTTCAGTTAATTATACAGCCACAATGGTTTATAGGTTAGAGTTCTAACCTCTTATCACTATTGCTTTCAAGAATTTTGCATACGCCTGACAGCAGGACGACTTTGACAGGCTCATTCGTTTACGTGTTCGAACTAATCCGACAGCTTTGTATCTTTTTTTAACTAAAATAAAATGAGAAGGAAAATATTTTCTGATTCTAAAACGAATTTACAAATTGATATTAAATATCTTGATGTGGTATATACAGATAAACTTTGAATAGACTAAACATTCAAAATATCACGAACTTTCCAGAACTAATATTATCGTGGAATGTACCGATAAGGTTATTGGACAATTATAATTCAAAACATAATTGCCGTTATAAATCCTGTAATAGGGATGCAGTAAGTCCACGTAGATATAAAGCCCCATAACTGATCCAAAGTAAGCGTACGCTAAGGGAATATATTGCTAAATTAGTTCAGGAACTGTTAATTCTAATTGGTGATACCGAGGGACAGGTTTATCAATTCTCGTAATGTGAATATTGTAATTTACTAGTGTGGATTAATTAGTCAGTGTTCGTGTTCCTTTTGTCTTGTTGGCTACAAAATCTGTTTACCACGTACAAAATATCTTAAATTCACTAACACAAATGAAGTTTTGCATCATGCATATAAACCAACATTACAAATGCAAACCATAGGATATAGGATATCTGACTGTATTATAGAAATACGTGCCAGCAAAATTTTTACAAGCACTGTATTATGGCAAGAGCATTGAAGTTTTTATAGACATGCACTTTCAATTTTAAATATTTATTCTTTAGGTTTTGGGACTTGGATCTTTATGTTTTTGGGTACACTGAATCGGGAAACGACTGCCTTTTTGCCATAGGAAGTTATGGTTCTTGATAATTTGAGTAACTATGTTAAACCAGTTATTATATTAAAATGAAATAGATTAGATTAGAAGCAGAGAAAATATTATTTAAAAGTCAGTAACGCTACAAATTTTAACTATAATATACGTTCACTAGCACACATTAAAGCATTTTCTTTTTATTAGCGATATTCTCCTTTGTACATTTAGATTTATGGGAAGGATATGGAATATCTCTTTCAAGCATCCAACAGTAGACTTATATCATTGGGATACTCTATTTTGGTATCTTTTCTCTATATTTTAAATATTCGAATGAAATTGCTTGCCTTGCTCTTCAAACACATCTGATCAAAAATGTACTTTTATACGAATTAGGAAACTTGCTCCAAATTCTTTAACTGTTCTTTTGACGATTTGAATATAGTAAAGTCTATAATTCCCTTAAATTTTTCTCTATGAACTCATTACTAGCAATCCACCCTGTTTTTGAGAATCCTCCCTGAGAATTTGAAGTGGTCATAATGAATTGTAAGTCATTCAGAAGCCATCTAATATGTGGTCCGTCCTATATTCGCCACTGAGTCTGTGAGACCTGGTAACTTTGGAACTCTGTATATCAAGCGATCTCCATCTTTAATTATCCATAGGTAACTTTCACCTCAAATATGCAAATATGAAAATAATTTTCGGTATTTCATTTTTCAAATATCAAGTCAAGTATTAATATTTTTTAATAAATGAAAATTTCCAACACACCCTCAACATTTATGAACAATGATCAACCTTAAGTTTTGGGTAGTTCTTTTTGTACTAGGAGATAAGAGGAGAAACTTTTTCGAAATGCTGTCTGGCCATAAAAATCTTTATGTATAATATCAAGGAGACCTCTATCACATCTTAAATTACACTTTACACTTTTTTATTTTAAATTTAATTTATTATTATTGTTCTGTTGAACTTGCATCAATAAAAAAATAGGTTGGGTACGGGATAAATACAACAGTCTATAATTCCCAAAATAAAGTTTAATTAGGCCACTTATACTAAAGTTAAGTGTAACTAAAGTGCAAGCAAAATTGTTACAAGCAATGCATCATGGCAAAAGCTTATATAGACAAAGTTTTTATAGACAACACTTTCAAATTTAAATATTTATTCTTTAGGTTTTGGGACTTGGATCTTTATGTTTTTGGGTACACTGAATCGGGAAACGACTTTCTATTTGCCATAAGAAGTTATGGTTCTTGATAATTTGAGTAACTATGTTAAACCAGTTATTATATTAAAATGAAATAGATTAGATAAGAAGCAGAGAAAATATTATTTTAAAGTAACGCTAAAAATTTTAACTATATTATACGTTCACTAGAACATACTAAAGCATTTTCTTTTTATTAGCGATATTCTTCTTTGTAAATTTAGATTTATGGGAAGGATCTGGAATATCTCTTTCAATCATCCAACAGCAGAATGCCATCATTGGGATACTCCATTTTTGTATTTTTTTCTCTATCTTTTAAATATTCGACTGAAATTGTTTGCCTTGCTCTTCAAACACATCTCATCAAAAATGTACTTTTATACGCATTAGGAAACTTGCTCCAAATTATTTAACTGTTCTTTTGACGATTTGAATATAGTAAAGTCTATAATTCCCTTAAATTTTTCTCTATGAGCTCATTAATAGCAATCCACCCTGTTTTTGAGAATCTTCCATGGTCATGATGAATTGTGGGTCAGTGAGAAGCCATCCAATATCTGGGCCGACGGGAAAACCTTCCTTCGCCATTGTGTCTGTGAGACCTGGTAAGTTTGAAATTCTGTATATCAAGTAATCTCCATCTTTGATTATCCATCGATAATTTTCACCTCATATATGAAAAGATGAATATAATATTCGGTATTTTATTTTTAAAATATCAAATCAAATATTAATATTTTTCAATAAATGGAAATTTCTAACACACCATCAACAGTGATCCTATAATTAACCTTAAGTTTTGGGTACTTCCTTTTGTACTCGGATATGAGAGGAGAAACTTTTTCGAAATGCTTCCTGGTCATACAAATCGTTATGTATAATCTCTATCACATCTTCAATTAGTACTTTACACTTAGTTCAACTTTTGATTCGAAATTTAAATTATTATTATCGTTCTGTACTTGCATCAATACACAAGTAGGTTACATTTGCTTAATAAAAACATTTGTTGGTTGAAATGAATCGACAACCAAGTGCTAAACCATTATCACTAGATTATATACAACTAGGGATCTGCCGCAATAATAGTAATAAAAATTGTAATAAAAATGAAAAATCAAGTAAGATCGTTCAAAATCAAGTAGTATCTAACACTCAGTCGCAGATTGAAGAGGAACCCCGCGAAGGTGTATAGCAGTACGCAAATAAAAATAAATTTAAACCCACAACACTATATAATACTTTAATATTTTATTAAATAAAATGTGTATTTTTTTATTGTTAAATATAAAGTAGTGTTTACCAATATTATTAATAAATTATAGTTATATATATTTACTGGTAATCTGGAAAGTCATTTATATAAATGAAAAAATTACTACATCGTAAAAATGTTGCCTATATGATGATTTATGGTTAATTTTCCATTAAAATATGTTGTTTTCACGCAACACCGATGTGATGAAAATTCGTATCGCGGAACGTCAAATTATCGTACATAATGACAAAGGAGATTGGATTTAAGCAGTCGTTTTCTCTCGCTAGCACGAAATCTCGTGGTTTTATGGTGTAATTTAAGGAAGGAAAAGAAGCAAAAAACTTTTTTCTTGTCGACGAAATGCGTGTAAATTTTCTTTACAAATCCTGAATATTTATGCCATGTCTAAGTTATTATTGTTGTTATCTAAGAAGTTTTCATTCCGGACCTATTATTACTAATAGGTACGGAAGCTCTCTATAGTAGTAGATATATTGTTATTAACTAGTAATTACGCTAATAATTATACGTTATATAGTTTCCCTCTAGCTCTACTTTTGAAATTTCACATCTTTTGTCTTGCCACAAGAATTGGTTGTCGCAAACAACGATCAAGGAGACCTGTTACACTAAGATGTAGCGAAAATTGAAAGGTGACACCAAAAACTTTGGGATGAAGATATGACATGATATTGTTGGATCTCGAAACAGAACAGAACGAAATAGATCCAAAGCAGTATAAAAGGGGGTGGTTCAATGTACCTCGGCTAAGCGGGTCTAATCAGTCATTTGTTTTTTTTTTTAAGTAAATTTAGTACAGAAAACGAAAGATTTGCTAAAGTATATCTATCCGAATATGTGGTCAATTCAATAAAAAAACATTTAGGATTATTTTTTTCAAATTTTTTCTACGAAATAATATTGCATAATATTTACAATTTACATGTAAATTAATGGAGATAAACCCATACTGTTTAAAAAGTAAATAATTTTAGCATGATTACCAAGTGGGAGCTATGGGAATAGTATTATTAGTAATATTGTACCAAATGTCCCATAGCTTCTAGGTCGTTGTAAAATTATGTTGGGATTTAAAGTATGTTGATTTAAAGTATTTAAAGTATGATTATTTTGAGATATAAATTGGAATGTATTTGACAAAGCTACAAAAGAGTTAATTTTACATATCACTAGTAAGTACAGCACATATTTGTGGAAAAACTAATATATACACTCTTGTATCATAATGACTTATTGTAGGAATGTTCGTCAGGTCGGTCGGTCGGTCGAAATGTGTGGCTGCCGCTGCGATTATTTGTCAGAACACTCACTACTATTTTTGGAAGGAATTTGCACGGGAACTAAAAACACTGGTCGAATCAAAGTTGTTTATTTTAACTTGCGATTGATACGTGTGGTCGATGGGAGGATTGACAGGATATTAGGTTAAGGTGAAGGAATTACGGTAGCGCTGTGGAAGTGGTACTGCTACAGGGGGACGTTGATAAGAAAAGAGAGCGCGACGTCGTCGTGATGGCCTTTTATACTCCAGAACTGCATGGTACCAATCCACCGGCGTTGCCAACCTTTGTAGTTGTTGATGGTGAATTGGTGGTGGCCTAAAGGGTCGTGGCGGTCGCCACATTATATTATATAAATAACTTTGTAATTTGTAATTTTCTAGCTTTATTTTAATAATAAAATTTTGCTAATTTGAAAGAGAACATAGTTCATCAAGTACTCTTACATTTTTTTTATTGCTATTAACAATTTTCCTTGACATTATTTTAGGAACATGTGGTTGTTTAATAATATTATAAGCGTATTTTCTTAATTTTCCATGTTACTTGGTATCTTAAACAAGTAATATGGAAGTAGCTAGGCGCTCATATATACTGCAATTTATGATAAACAAAACAAATTATATTTAAAATTTGATAGGTAATATTATTTATCTCGATGTTATGTTCACGAAAAATAAAGGTAGTAAAAATGGCATTCGCAAAAATAATTTATTTAATTTTATAAAACCATAAAAAACATACGCATTTCAAGTAAACTGAAAATCCCATAAATTGTAATTTAAGTACTTATAGTAGTTGCAATGCTTCAAGGATCATTTGGTAATTTGATATTTTAGATAGTTTTCAGGGAAAGCTTAAATTATTATGTGAAATTAACAAGACAGCGTTGCCATTTCTTGCCAAAGTCGACGGACGGTTCTCCTACTCTTGTGATAGTCGCGGGTTCAAATCATTCTTGGACATGATCGTAAAATTATGTTTGTGAATGTTTATTATATGCGATTGTCCTAGACAGGAGTGTAAAATCCAACAACGAAAATTATCCTAGCCACTCCAGAAACCAGGGTGGGTGAGAGCGGATGT
This sequence comes from Rhynchophorus ferrugineus, assembly GCF_030347505.1. Classification (NCBI taxonomy): domain Eukaryota; kingdom Metazoa; phylum Arthropoda; class Insecta; order Coleoptera; family Curculionidae; genus Rhynchophorus; species Rhynchophorus ferrugineus. Next base: position 8,491,889 of record NW_027472581.1, on the reverse strand, counting down.
CTTCTGGGATGAGTTCTAAGTTGGTCACTCGCCAGTCGGCAGATTTAGTGCCAAGGACCGTAGTTCGGAGTCCACGTTAAACTGTAGGTCCAGTGCAGATAAATCCTTCTTGGTGAAATGGAGGCTTTAAAATATAAAAAACCTTAAAACCTCGCAAAGGAATAAACTTATTTAGGAATATTTTAAATAAAATTTTAATTTCCAATTAAAAAACTGTAACAATTCAGTCACATTTAAACAGTTTATATTTAATAAACTATAAAGTACATAAACAGCAAATTGATGAATATTATTCAATAATTTCTATGAGTAAAATTCGAAACTACACTGTTAGAGAGAGTTCAACTATGAAATATTTCCAATAATTACATTGATATCATAAGCACAAGCAAAACAGACTTCGGCAACTGTACTTTAACTGTTTGGGCGACTGTTCGTTAATAGTTTCGAGTGCATACACAATTTATGCACCTCTTTGTTGTTACATGCGAGGAAATTCGCTGAGTCAGCCACGTCAACCTTGAGGGGGACGGGAAATAAGCGATCCTCAAGCCGAGATGTTTTCCTTTCGAAACTTTTAATCATTATATAAAGGGTACAAGGCAACCTAATGGAGCTTATTATCGACATACCAGCATTGTAGGTATACCGTAAACTTTTCGATAAAGTCCCTTATGACAAATAATTGGTTTAGCCTGTACGTACGTATAAGCAATCGAGGAGGAAAATAAGGAGAAAGATCTGCTTTGGAATTATATTACGGCCTAATTAATTTAATTTAGAGCAAAGCTGAATAAACAAAGTTGTTTATAACTTTAAACCTGAGACGTTTCAGTTGTAATTTTTATAAAGCTCTCAGAAAGATTTCTTGTTAAAAGTTGTCTTAAGTGTTATAACATAATGGCTAAGTACTCGGTCTAAAATTAAGGATCATTATAAAAAATTAAATTAAATATTAATCTACTTACGAACATAATTCAATCATTTACGCTGACCTACCTATAATAATTGAGAATTGAAAAGTGCTTGCATATTTTCTGATTATTTTGAAAAGGTATTTTTGGTATTGGTATATCAGAAAAACTGTTTACTACCCTCTCCGATACAAACTATCTGAACATGGTAAACAATTTAGGAGAAAAATGAATAATTGGTTTGACACCTAATAATTTAAACCGTGCGGCAGTCTGATTAGTCTACGTTCTAAAAGAGCTTGATGAGCTTAGGTTGCAGATTTCTTCAAATCATTGGATAAAAGTAATGAGTACCGAGAATCTTATTTTAACTGTTCCATAATTAGCGTCTGTGTATGCTAAATAACTCAATAATTATTAATGGGAAATCTGTAATTATATATAGAGAAATTTCAAAACTAATGAATTTAGTTCTTAGGTTAAGTTTTTAACAATTATTTAAATTAAAGCTTCCCATTTGCATCGATAGATATCACCAATAAAAATACATGTAAGTAACTATTGCATACCCATGTAAAGTCGTTAGTTTTCCAGTAAATTGTATAACCAAGTTTCATGTTATGAAGTTGTGTGAGTGAATAGGGTTTGAAAAATCCCATTCTCGCAACCAATTGTTGTCAACTTTGTTGCAGGTCTCCTTTCAAATGTCGTTGACGCCGAAAATATTGCTGCATGAAGAAGATGGCGAAAGCCATCCAACTAAACTAAAAAATGGAAATCGGATTTCCACTAAACTAATAATTGGATTCCAACCAAACTAATATTACAGAAAAATATATAGTTGAAATGATATCAAATGCCATCAAAGTATTAATTACCGACGGTAATATATCTACAGATGAGGAAACACGTTAATTAAAAATACCAGCAATGAAAACAGTTCATTTAAAACCACAAGTATGATGATAGATACTACTGAATGGTAGAGTGTGCAGAAAATCGTACGAATGGTTTGTCTGATTCGGCAAAGCGTAATCACTGTTAGTGACACAGTGATTACAATACTGATGAACAAATTATTCCATTATTATAGAGATTTTGAGATATCAAATTGGCAATTAATTGAAACCAAGTGATAGTTGAAAGTCGATTTTGAAACCAGTTGTACATCGTTAAGATACTAGAGACGCTAAAGGTGTGATACATATGGAATATAACAAGAAATGGTAATTACCACAAAAGATACTTCTAAGGTCAGGTAATAAGGAAATATAACGGCACTGGCCTTTAATATTTCTGACAGATAACATTACGAGTGATTAATTGTGCGGACGCATCATAGTAGTGATAAATAGTAGTTCCAATAAATAATAGTTCGTCAAATAGTGGTATGTAATAATTGATAATATCAATAATAGACAATGTAGAAAATAGGGTTCTTTGGAGAAAACTTTTTCTTTGCCCAACATCCAGATGGCGCTATATTAGCCATTCAAGTAATTTAATTGGTCAATTTATATCTCCATTATAGGAACCTGTAAGAGAAACATTTTTCTATAAAGATATTTTATTGGTTCTTAGATAGAATATGGCACGCGGCGGGTCTGACGTCATGTATAATTGACTAAAAAACAATTTAATTTCTGAAATAGATTTATTAATTAAAATTAAATAAGTTTACCTGTTTTATCCAAGACTATATAGCGCAGATCATTATCATTATGTAGTGTAGAATTAAAAGGTTTTAAATTTACGTTTTTTAAAGACATTTGACAAAAACATGTTATATACATTATCGACGTGGCAATATCGCGGATTAAAATAAAACACATAGCTCAAAGACTTACTGAAAGTATAATAAAACAGTTTTCTGGGGCATGAGATTTATTGCCTTTCTTCGTTTGTTCGTTTAGGAACATTTGGAATTGAAAGTACCGAGACAAGTTGCAATTTCTCAGCTACTGGTAATACATCAAAAGTTATTATTGAATGTACTGATGATGAACACGTTGAATGATTTTTCAAACATACTAGCCGAAAGATGTATATTCCTGAATCCAGGAGCTCTAATAGACAATCAACGTAACACATGTTGTCAAGATCATAAATGTCTTTGATACTTAATACTGTCAATTAGAGATTTTTGGACTTCTTGGAAGTAAAACAATTCTGAATATATTTACTATCTATGCGACCGGGTACACAACACTTCTTTGATCGAGAATTCAGTGTACTTATTGTAATACCGACTTATATATACTAATGAACTAATGACATAATCTCTAACCATTATAAAAGTTTAAACACATTATTCCGTATGTCAGACATACTGAGAATGGCGTCCAGAATAAATAAACAATAAAAGCACCATTGAAGCGAAGTGAGCCCATCAGATCTCATCGCGGCTCTTAGCATAGCGAGAAAGCATGTAATAAATTGAAAGTAGCGACATCTAAATGTTGGACGTCGCGAAATATTTCCCCCAAATTTCCTATAAAGTTAAATCTCTATTTCTGGATGATGGTTATAACATATACTTTATAGTTGCAAGCATAAAACGATATTATGCTTAATTTAAGAATTATGGGAAATATAACAATAGGTAATAAAATAGAAGATAATAAATGGAATTATTAGACTTGAGAGATATTAGAGAGAAACCCAAAATACTCTGTGAAGAAGCTCACCATTTGATCAACCTCAGCACGAAAAGTCCACAGAATAGAAAAAGTTAGTGACTCGAGTGGCATCTCCGTAAATCAACTCTTATGAAGCTATAAGATATAAGATTTCTTCAAATCATTGGATAAAAGTAATGAGTACCGAAAATCTTATTTTAACTGTTCCATAATTAGCGTCTGTGTATACTAAATAACTCAATAATTATTAATGGGAAATCTGTAATTATATATAGAGAAATTTCAAAACTAATGAATTTTGTTCTTAGGTTAAGTTGTTTTACAATTATTTAAATTAAGACTTCCCATTTGCATCGATAGATACCACCAATAAAAATACATGTAAGTACATATTAAATAACCATGTAAAGTCTTTAGTTATCCAGTAAATTTTATAACCAAGTTTCATATTATGAAGTTGTGTGAGTGAATAGGGTTTGAAAAATCCCATTATCGCAACCAATTGTTGTCAACTTTGTTGCTGGTCTTCTTTCGAATATCGTTGACGCCGAAAATATTGCTGTGTGGAGAAGATGGAGAAAGCCATCCAACTAAACTTAAAAATGGAAATCGGATTTCCACTAAACTAATAATTGGATTCCAACCAAACTAATATTACAGAAAATTATATAGTTGAAATGATATCAAATGCCATCAAAGTATTAATTACCGACGGTAATATATCTACAGATGAGGAAACACGTTAATTAAAAGTACCAGCAATGAAAACAGTTCATTTAAAATCACAAGTATGATGATAGATACTACTGAATGGTAGAGTGTGCAGAAAATCGTACGAATGGTTTGTCTGATTCGGCAAAGCGTAATCACTTTTAGTGACACAGTGATTACAATACTGATGAACAAATTATTCCATTATTATAGAGATTTTGAGATATCTTGGCAATTAATTGAAACCAGTTGTACATCGTTAAGATACTAGAGATGCTAAAGGTGTGATATATATGGAATATAACAAGAAATGGTAATTACCACAAAAGACTAAGGTCAGGTAATAAGGACATATAACGGCAGTAGCCTTTAATATTTCTGACAGATAAAATTACGAGTGATTAATCGTGCGGACGCATCATAGTAGTGATAAATAGTAGTTCCAATTAATAATAGTTCGTCAAATAGTGGTATGTAATAATTTATTGATAATATCAATAAGAGATAATGTAGAAAATAGGTTTTCTTTGCCCAACATCCAGATGGGCTATATTGGCCATTCAAGTAATTTAATTGGTCAATTTATATCTCCATTATAGGCACCTGTAAGAGAAAGATTTTACTATAAAGATATTTTATTGGTTCTTAGATAAAATATGGTACGCGACAGCTCTGACGTCATGTATGATTGACCAAAAAAATTTAAATAAAAAACAATATAAGTTCTGAAATAGATTTATTAATTAAAATTAAATAAATTTACCTGTTTTATCCAAGACTATACAGCGCAGATCATTATCATTATGTAGTGTAGAATTAAAAGGTTTTAAATTTACGTTTTTTAAAGACATTTGGCAAAAAACATGTTATATACATTATCGACGTGGCAATATCACGAGTTAAAATAAAACACATAGCTCAAAGACATACTAAAAGTATAATAAAACAGTTTTCTGGGGCATGAGATTTATTGCCTTTCTTCGTTTGTTCGTTTAGGAACATTTGGAATTGAAAGTACCGAGACAAGTTGCAATTTCTCAGCTACTGGTAATACATCAAAGCTTATTATTGAATGTACTCATGATGAACACTTTAAATGATTTTTCAAACATACTAGCTGAAGGATGTATATTCCTGAATCCAGGAGCTCTAATAGACAATCAACGTAATACATGTCAAGATCATAAATGTCTTTGATACTTAATACTGCCAGTTTGAGATTTTTTACACTATCATCTATATTTTAAAGACAGAAAAATACTTCGAAGTAAAACAATTCTGAACATATTTACTATCTATGCAACCGGGTACACAACACTTCCTTTATATACCGACTTATATATACTAATGAATTAATATCATAATCTCTAACCATTATAAATCAGACTCAGACATACTGAGAATGGCATCCAGAATAAATAAACAATAAAAGCACCATTGAAGCGAAGTCAGCTCATCAGATCCCGTCGCGACTATTAGCATAGCGAGAAAGCATGTAATAAATTGAAAGTAGCGACATCTAAATGTTGGACGTCGCGAAATATTTCCCCAAAATTTCCTGTAAAGTTAAATCTCTATTTCTCTGTGAATGATAGTTAATAGATATGGCAAACCACGCTAGATAAGAGGCCAAAAAGTAATGGTAGAAGCCATAGTTGCTGATATCCATTTTGGCATTTTTTCTGGTTTATAAGATGGTTATAACTTATACTTTATAGTTGCAAGCATAAAACGATATTATGCTTAATTTAAGAATTATGGGAAATATAACAATAGGTAATAAAATAGAAGATAATAAATGGAATAATTAGACTTGAGAGATATTAGAGAGAAATCCAAAATACTCTGTGAAGAAGCTCACCATTTGATCAACCTCAGCACGAAAAGTCCACAGAATAGAAAAAGTTAGTGACTCTAGGGGCATCTCCGTAAATAAACTCTTATGAAGCTGTAACGACCCATAGACTGTATCAATTGCAATAAAAAGAATTATAACATCTTTATTAGATACGCTTAATACAATCTTAATTGTAAATTAATTTGTTACTACTTTTCATTTGCACTTGGATTAATTAACAAGCAAGACGAATGCGAGAAAATACATCAATATGTATTCCTCAATTATAAAATTATAATAACTTATAGCTACAGTTTACATAAAAGGTATCCACTTTATATAAGTTCGTATGGTCTGGTTCGCTTCAATCTCTTGACATCATAAGCGCTGTCCAGGAGTTGTATTGCTTTCACGTTAGTATGACTTAGTAATCTTCTTTCAAGTTTCAGGGCGAAATCTTGGATAACTTGGCAAATCCATTTGATTTCCAGGTCATCCTGCAATTCTTCGTTGGTTACGTAGCGATAGGCATTGGTAATCAATCGAAGGGCCTTGTTCTGACAGCGTTAGTTGATTTGAATTTTTAGTCCAACCCCATATTTGCACCCCATAGGTTCAGATTAGCTCTATAATTGTCTTATAAATCAACCCCTTTGATTTTAGATCCAGTTATTACGTATCAAGTTAAGAGAGTATCTTCCGACTAACCAGTATAGTTGTTTTATTTTGGTTCCAATGTGTTTTGCTTTTTATCTAACGTGATATTTCCAATTTAATCTACAGTCAAGATGCATGCCGAGGTATTTAGCTGATTCAGCTTGAGGAATCGGGGATCCGTTGAGTGATATAATTAAGTTTCGTCCATTTCGTCCATTTGTAGATTTTGTTGACTGCCACTTGTACATTTTCTACTGCCATAGGCAGGGATATGTCATTTGTCATAATAATTGTGTCGTCAGCAAAGCTGCCAAGTAGTGTTTGTTTTGTTGTTGGAATATCAGCAGTGTAGAGCAGATATGGGAGAAGCCCTAAGATGCTACCTTGTAGAACTTCAACCGAAATAGTTTTAAATGCCGAGAACACCATTTCGTGCAATACTCTAAATTTTCTTCCTAAAAGATATGATTCCAGCAGTTGACAATAGTTACGCGGTAACAATTTGCTCATCTTGCAGATTAATTCCAAATGCCAAACCCGATCAAAAGCTTGTGAGATATCCAGGAATATTGCTGGGCAATATTTCTCTTCCTCGAACGGTTTTTCAATAGCCGCAGTTACTCTGTGCACTTGATCGATTGTTGAATGGTGATTTAGAAAGACAAACTGGAAATCTGGTGTTATTACAACATTTTAATTACGTTTATATTGCTATTCATAGTAATTATTTCTGTTTTTTCAATAAAGTTTCTTAAATTCGTTTTGCTATTTTTTTTTTGCTTAAAATGGACAACTTGTATTATCAAAGCATGTCTTGTTCGTTAATAAATAACAACGAAAATAATATATGACGTCTTGTAATTAGTATCCTCTTTGATGTTAAAAAACGACTACGTGTTATTTACGTGCTGGTAGAACAAAAGACTGCCGCTCATAAAATCATAAACTGGCGAAGTAATATGTAGACGAAAACACAATTAAGTCTCTCGCGTAGCAGCTCATCTAAAAATTGAAAGAGTTTATCCGGCGAAACGATTTAATTAAATTTAACTGTCTTTTAGAGCGAACCTAGCGTTAAAGGGAATTCTATATGTGGTTGGAACTACGGGCCTCAGCTTCGCCTCGGAACTCATTTATCAAAATGTCAGCAACTGTATAAAATGTATATAAGATATTGATGTTTATATTACCCGATACAGTTTAAAATTTATCATGGTGGCAAGTTATTTGACACTTTTGGTCGGTGCTTAATAGCACTTGGGGCAAGTGGTTTTTATTATAATAACAATATCGATAATAGATGTAAATTTATATCGCTCTGAGAATCATAAATACTAAAATATAATGTACCTGTCTCCATTAGAATTATAACCATAGTCCCTCCAAGATAACTGTGAACTCACATCATCAACATGATGAATGTATTACCCATTGCAATTTTTAAATTCGCTTTTTGAAATCAGACTGTATTATTCCCTCTCGTTTTATTTTATTTAAAAGAGATAAAATGCTGTCTGATGCGTCCAAACATGTAACCGAATCAGCCTATAAAATTCGCGTGGTTGTCAAATGTCTGAAAAATTCTTCAAAACATAGTGATAATAATTAATGAAATGTTTTTGATATTGATAAAGAAATGTTTTTTGGCAGCATACATAAATTTTTACCGAATCCATACATTTCTTTAATGAGATTTTTATGAGAGTAATGGTTAGATGTTTTTTTTTGTTAACTTTTTGATAACATTATTCTTGGATCATTTAATACAATTTATTTTATTTATTTCTCAACAGAGAAAATTAGCAGCAGGAAATACGAGTGTGAATATGAATTATATATAAAATGTTTTAATATATTAACGCTAAATTTGTACGAGGGGGGATGAAATATAAATGGTAATTTCACTATTTTGCTTAGCATGTAACTCTGATCTAGAAGATTCGATGCTCAAGTGTTCCTTGGTTTATGAGGAGGGTGAAACCGGTGTAGGTAGACGACAGTTAAAATCCTACACATCCATGGCTATACAAGTTTCGATTGACTAGAACTTGTTTAGGCATGGATGTGCAGTTTTTTACTGTCGTCTGGTGTAGGTAGCTGCTGCTCGGTTCTGGTAGCAGTACAGCCACGACTTACAGCGCGATATACTTCGTCTATTGCACAACGGATCATCATACATATCCAATGAAGGCGTCAAATCATCGAAAGCTCATTTGAAGTTATAGTATGGGGATGCTACACTGTCTCAGAATCGGAATTCGGCTTACTATTCTGAGTCCTTACAGTAGACAAAAATCGCGCATCGAAGCTAACGGCATCATCATGAGATGTCATCATCCTTCAGGACAACGTCAGGTAGCGCACCACAGTTTTGACAAGCAATAAATCGGAGGAAGTATGCGGGAAACCCTTGATAACACTCCTTGTAGCCCTGACTTGCACCCTTGTGATCATTTCCTGTTTGCGCCATTGAAAGAATCACTTAGAAGCAAAATATTTGAAAGTAATGAAGAAGTAGAAGAGCATGTGCGCAATTGGCTAAGAACTCGCCCTCAATTTTTTTATGAAAAAGGAATTTTCAAGCTTTCAGATTGGTGGCAAAAGTATGTAGAGCCCGAGGGTGATAAAAAAATGTTAAAAGCTTAGTTTGTGTATACCATCGATCAATAAATCTATTTTACAACAAAATTACCGTTTATAGTTGATTCCCCCTCGTAGATCGCTAAGGAACAAAAGTTTATTTATGTTAACTAATGTAAAACACTGAGCTATATGACGTAGTTTCTGCTGCAGTAGGATACTGCAACCAATGAAAAATATGCATTTACATTTACATTTAATTTATAAAATATTCATATTTATAATATAATTTATTAAATTATATTTACATTTAAATAACTCCCAATGCCGTAAAAATAATATCGAAGGTACAGGGTGTAAACGCATGCATGTTATCTGTATAATAGCAAAACTGTAAGTGGAATTCGAAAAAAAATACTATATGCTTCTTTGGCGCTTTGTTTGGTTTGATACATTTCAAAACTCCCCTTTATATTTTTGAATACTCTACTTGAAAATGCCAAAGCCAACAAAGAGCCAGAGTCAGAAACAGAAAACAGTGTATTCAAAAAAACCGTGAATTCACGTCATCAAGATGTTTAACGTATCGCTTGCCGCAATCTGTACACTTCTTTTAATACCTGACAATATTTTCCTTCTTATTTTATTCTAGTTAAAAAGAGACCCAATGTTGTCTGATACGTTCGAATATGTAACAGAATCAGCCTGTAGAAGTTGTTCGGTTGTCAAAGGTCTGCAAAATTCTTCAAAATATTAGCTGTAAGATCTACAACTTATAAACCGGTAAACGTTGTTTTAACGCTCTGCTTGTTTTGATAAATTTCAAATAGCTGCTTATTATTACTCTGACTGAAAATGCCGAAACCAGACGGAACAGATTGCGTCTCTAATCAGCTACTTCAACAACTTCGTGCCAGTAAAATTCGAATATATTCTGAATATTAGTATGGACACGGTCACTGAAATGTTAGTTTCCAAAAAAGGAAAAATATGATCTTGTGTTCACCGAAAAGAAACTGTCCTCATACGAAGCCGGCGACGAATGAAGCTTGATATTAAAAAGCTAACATCAAGCTCAGAGATCAGTCATCAAATATATGAAATATATAAAAATAGTGAATAGTTTTTCAGTGTTTCAATGAGCAGTTCAATATAAACATCAAATTTTGACGTCATCTGAATTGATGACATTGAATCCAAATGTACTTTAAGTACTTCGGATCAGTATTATAGAAAAATAATGTGGCATCTACTGCTCAAGTAATAAACTAAGGCGTGGAAAAGAGGAACTATCTCAATCAAGACTAAAAGCTGTCTTTTTCGAAAGCTTATCTTTTTAATTTTTCTGCATGACGAAGCGACAATCTGTAAGCTTAAGGTCCTTCAAATGTAGCGCTTAAGGCAAATTCCACAGGTTCCTCTCTGTGATCGTATTAAAAACGAAGTCATTCGTTTAGAATTCGACAGTCAGTGCACTGTTGAGGAACAAATCCAGAGACGCAGATCCGCATCGTTTGGACATGCTTATCGAATGAAAGGTGAACGAATTCGTCACGAATTTATGTTGCCAAATAGATCCTTTGGCTGGAAGTTGTAGTAAGTAGTTTTTAAAAGGAAATGGATCGCCAATTGGGCCGAGAATATCCAAAGTGGCATATATTTTGAGAAGTATCCACTGTCCCCGAGCATAGATTGATGATAATGATGATGATTATGATGATGAAACTGTGCTGATGATGAAAATGACATGCTTACTGATGCTTCAATCAGTATTAACTATATAAAAATTTAATGAATATCTATCTATATAAAACGGAAACAATGTTTAAGGACGTATTTACGAATGTAAAATCTGCTTAGACTTCCACATTCGAACTTACCATTCTTGTCTACCCTCCCCTGTCAGACACAAAAAAAGTGTTTAAGTTCCTTGTTTATTTGCAAATATTTACAGGCCTAACAAGAATTTTTCGATGTTTTATTTGCTCCCCCAATTTCGACCTCCGAATTCAAGAAAAATATCGTTTCTCCCGCTGGAAACTCTCCATCTAGATGCAACAACGCGAAATTGAAATTTATTTTCTGTCTTTTGCAGTTAGCTGATATTTATTTCCTTTGGCAAGTGGTTCGAAGTAGTTTCTTTCCAGATAACGTTGCGATAAAGCTAAGCACTTTCGGGCCGGATGAATTTTTCAGCATCGTTTTCGATAATTTAAAGTCAGAGAAATCCGGGTTTCCAGACGTTAAAGGAAGATATAATGAAAGTGCGAGTACGATTTGAATGGGGCAGTTTTTAAAATATATATGTGGTATTATGAGTTGCAATTAACTTATAGTGTTTCTTTTTTATATAAAGGATTGTATTGAGTTCTAAAGAAGATAAAACAATGTTGTAAACACAATTTTAAAGCAGTGCAAAGCAGAGTTCTTATTGATTTAGTTAATTATATTACTATTGTTCGGTTGTACTTGCATTAGTATATAAGCAAGGCATGTGCGGGACTAATACATCAGTATGTGTTTCCCAAATGAGAGTAAAACTAATCTATTTAAGCTAAAGTTAAAAATACACTTATACACTAAACTAGTTTGTGTAGTTTGGTTCGCTTCAATCTTGTGATTTCTTGCGTATTGTCCAGTAGCTGTATTGCTTCCACGTTGCTGTGATTTAGCAACCTTGTTTCATGTTTAGATTACTACTTCGTTTGATGTTTTAATGCAACACCTATGGTTTAATTGCACTCTGTATGTAAATTAGCTTTATGATTAACTGATAAACCAATAAGTCAAGTTGAGAATATCTTCCGACTAAACAGCAGTAGCTTGACTTTGAGTCTAATTTGTTCTGCTTTTTGTCTCACATGATATGTCCAGTTTAACCTACCATCAAAATATATTCCGAGGTATTTAGCTGATACTGCTTGAGGAGTCGGACGTTAGTCAAGTGATATACTTAAGTTGTTGTCAATTCGCCGCAATGCAAAATTAACATTAACTCTATTCCATTTGTAGATCTTGTTGATTGCTATTTGTACTTGTTGTATAGCCTTAGACAGAGATACGTCTTTTGCTATTTTAACTGTGTCGTCAGCAAATGTTCCAAGTACTGTTTTTTTTTGTTATTGGTATATCAACAGAATAGACCAGATATAGAAATGGTCTCAAAATACTACCTTGTGTAACTCCAGCTGAAATAGGTTTAAAAGTTGAGAATGCCCATTCATGCGAGATTCTATATTTTCTTTCGAAAAAAAAACTCCAGCAATCGACAGTAATTATGCGATAGCAATTTGCTCATTTTGTAGATTAATCCTAAATGCCATACCCGATCAAAAGCTTGTGAGGAATATTGCAGGGCAGTATTGGTGAAGAGAATTATGAAATTACTTTAAATGGTTTACTAAATCGTATATCTGATTTGATTAATACCAATTAATGTTTATACAAACGATATATAAGAATTCTACTGTCGTTCTTGGTGTGAGCTTGAACTCTGACGAAAATCGCCATTCGATTCTGACTGGTCTTAGGTTTGGTAGCTTTTCTTCTTAATCCAGATTGTTGTTACACCTCTACTTTTATGCTTGTATCTATTTTGGCTATTCTAGTTTTAATCCGTTCTTTTTATGTTTCTAATATAGTTATCAATTTTTATTCTCTTGAAACTCCTCCCTCGGTTTCTTGGTAGTGGCTGAGAATGCTGATTCAAGATTTTTTTGCATCCCGATTCGTTCAGAATTTCGGGTAGGAAAAGACCCAGCTAATAAAATCTCATGCCGATGGAACACGTGTGTTATCGATTCTTACACTAATACTCTAATAATCCACGATTTAGTATCTTCTTGAAGTTTATGGTTATAGAAACTATAAGAGGTCTTGTACAAGGTACAATTTCTTGCACGCTTCGTCTAGCCCCGGTATCTGTACCCCCATTATTCGGAACACTCGACAACGCTCCGAAGAAGTGTTCTTTTTGCTAGCCATGTGTTTTTTTGTTTGATTGATGCCTTTTATATATTGGCCTTGGCTTTCTCAAGTCATATTACTTTTCTCATATCACAAATAATACAAAACATAGCTAAATGGTCTAGTAAATTAGGTCGCAGGACTATTCAAGAAAACCTTTTATACTTTTCATAAATATTAAAGTTAAATATGTTTCTTACATCATAGGATAACATAGATAAATATAATTACGCTGCAACAGACAATTTATTTGTTATCATTAATGTTTAACAACTACTTCTTCAAATGTTTCGTCAAGAGCTTGAAAATCAATCGATTATCAAAACCATTTTATACAATTTTTGTAAAAAAGTCTTGATAAGGCTTATGTCGTCGAACAGAACAAATAGTAGTCACTGGGAGTAATATCTGGCTAAAACACCAAGAAGGCTAGAACTTCCTTTTGGATTAGTTATAATAAAACTCTTTATAATAAAGTAGTATCTAATGTTCTCGAAATATTGTCTCGTTCATACACCAAAATTTCCGCTTATTGCTTCAATAATATTGAAGATGGAAATATACTCGTCACTCTCTGCTCTAAAATCTCCTATAACAATTCAATTCTGTTGAGCTCCGGTAATTTTGCTAGTCAGGGAAGATTCTTGATGATGTCGTAATGCTCTTCAAAACCTCAACCAACCCTCAAACCTTTTAGCTGTGTGCATAAAAGCATTAACGTCTTGAAATATGAAAGACTTGGTAGCAATATGCTAGTCATAGAGAGAAGTTCATTATTGAGGATGTCCAAATATTCATTCAATTCCCATTAATCTGACCGGTGATGTGAATGAGAGCAAATCATAGCGGAACCTTGACAGTAGAAAGCAAGCAGTGTGGACCTTAGATTCTTTTGGTGTTCTCCATATAGAAATCTCGCCATTTGTAGGAAATAATATAAACGAAAAATTATTCATCACATTATACTACATTTTTCAGAAAACATCTAGGATTTATAACTGTTACACCATTTCTTCCGTAGCTTAGCATTTACTTTCCATTAGGAGCGGTTTCGCAGCCCTTCTATAAATATCAGCTTTGCGTAGCTCGCGCTGTGCTTCACTGATTGCTTGTTTTCACAAAGCCTTTAGATCGCTTGATTTAGCAAAACAAAGAGTATAATACCCTGAAATATAACATATATGACTTGACGTGTAAACTGAGCAATACATACGCAATACAACAAGATATACTGTGTCGAATGGCACTGATTCTATTTTTTATCCTCTCTATATGAAAATACTCTATGTTCGGTTAAAATGCTATCGTTACCTTTCAAGTGCTCTACTAGCAATACGTACTTTCGATATGACTTATAAGAAAATCCTAAAATTACTTTATTCCCTAATAAATAACAGGTGAGACGAATGCCCAATACCATTTTGATTGCGCGCGCCACAAGAACGAACAGAACTAGTGACAATATTTATTCAAAATAATCAATTATTATAATAATCATTATTGCCACTTAACGGGAATTGCGGATAGTATTGCAGAGTCTCCAGAAACATCAATTCCGAGACGTGGTTCCTAGTTACACATTTCCGCATGCAGTTTAAGGCGAATTTTGAAACAGTCGAATTGTGAACAGTCGGAATACAGAATCCTCAATTAATACATGAAACATCATTGCATCAACTATAAACAACTGTATGTTATGGTGTGGCATTCATGTTATGCTACTAAACGATACCAGGACATGATTCAAAATTTTCTTGTGCCTGAAATGGAAGAGCAAGAACCAGATGACATGTGGTTTCAGCAAGATGGGGCCACAGCACACACAGCTCGTTCAAAAATTCAATTAATGAATGACGTTTTTCCACGAAGAATAATTTCGCGAAGTGGCGATTTAGCATCGCTAGTCAGATCTCCGGATTTAACTGCACCAGACTTTTTTTTATGGGGTTCTTTATAATCATAAATTTATCTAAATAAGCCCCAAACGATTCAACGAAATCCAAGAAATTTAGCCTCAGATGTTTCAGGATGTGATGAATCGCGATCGCCATTTAACCGATATACTTTTTCAATCATAACGAAAAAAAAAACGTAGAGACCAAATAAACTTTTTAGGAAAATCGAACTTATTTTTTCTTTGAGCAAAGTTACAGGCAAACAGGCAATACAAATGGTAGCTGGACTATTGCCCCACGTTATATATATATATATATATATATATATATATATATATACGTTTACAAATTAATATAATATTGATATTTAAAGTTTTTCTAATATTTGACTTTAATCTATGGTATCTCGTGCTGTTCAAGTCCGATTGATTTACATAAGAGGGCGTTAGAAAGCTGACTCGTACGTACTAAAAAAGTCGTATAGCAGCAAGTAGGAAATACTTTATATACTATAGTTTCTCAATGATAATGGTAAAAACCCAAACAAGCTGAGAATGTGTTTATTATTCTCGTACCGTTTTTGTCAATAGGGACAATGCCTATTGAGTCTCTATAAGAAAGATATAATTAAATTACTTTCAAAACGGCAAGTTATTAGAACATAAGAGATAACGTTTGATAGAAATCTGATTATTTTAAATATGTGAAGTAAAATCTTAAACTCCATGCAGAATCTATTAGAATCCTTCATCGGATGGACGCCAAGTGCTAAATTCAGATGAAAATTTAAAGTATTCTCCACAGATACTTTAGGTATTCTTAAAATGACAGCTCACCTTGAATAATTGAATCTACAATATTAAATTAGTGGGAATTTTTTACGAAAAGAAATTCATCTTGGAACTTATTTTATATAAAACTCTTGCTATACACTTTCACACTTTCTATTAGAGAAATGTATAAGAATGGACGACGACATATAATTGAAGAGTATTTTATCAAAAAAAAAACAAAACAACTTAAACTATGAACATTTTAAAACACTTTCGTTTTAAATCCTATACTTGTAACTCGCATAGTTAATATTCGTTTTGTTTTCGATAGATTACAGTTTTTATTTAGTTAATAATTCGATAATTTATTTTCCTTTGGCGGACGTGATTGATAGACAAGCGAAAGAAGAAGAAACAAAGAAACGAATTTTTTAAAATCAAGCTTTTTATCGAAACTTGATGGGGACAATTTTTCAAAACAAAAAAAAATCTATGACAAACGATGGCTATATATTTTCATTGCCGTCACAATACAAATATGGCGACCAGCGTCCGACATATTACCCACCATAAATGATTTGTTTTATTCAACTCGAAAGTTTGAAATAGATCCGATCTTTTCGTCCGGCAGAATTGCGCCATTAAATACGTCTCGCGGGTATTCTGTCTGACGTTCGCGACAAATCAGGAACGGCAAGGAACATCTGCAACAATGCCGTTTCATATATAACAAATTGTTGCGACATTCTTCGAAACTAATATGGTTTTATTGCATATCCGCACTAGATATTTTAAAAAATTAAAAAATATGTTTTTATTTTACGGATACGCTTACATTATTTTGCAAAATTATTTTATTATATAGAAGACTTTTATCTAAAATATGGTTCATCGTTAGTTGCGTTCATGTAAATTTTTTTTATTATTATTTATTATGGCAATCTGGGATATTAACATTAATAAACTATTTGTTTTTACCTCAATTTGCTATGGTATTTTAATTAAAGTACTTATTGTATGATAGACACTTTGGACTTGTTGTTACATTTTTTACATGCTACATTTTTTAATAAGCTTTTTAATCTTCTTTAGATGTGCTGCAGAGCCTCTGTCATAGTTTTGCTCAGTTAATCCTAAATAATGTTATCGACAGCATCTACCTTCAGATTTTTATGCAGATTGTCATTGGAAATGTACCATGAAGCAGCAACAATGCCTCGTCACATGTTGTTTTGGAATTGTTATGTAATATTTTTAACAACTCCAGAGTTGAACACCATAAATTCACAGTGGTTTCAATATTTGTTGGCAAAGTAAATGCTTATTATATAGTGACAATGCTGAATATCTAACCAATAGCTGGTATATTTCTTATAATTTAGTTTTAGTTCTTCACAATTTTCTTAACATGTAGCTTCCCCCTGAGTTTAACACCAAGGACTATGCCAAGATATTCGGTTGTATTCATATAACTATATGTATTCATATAACTGTATGTATTCATATAACAATTCATATAATTGTATATAATTAACGGATGAAGGTTATGACCAATTCTACAATATTATGTTCTAGATCAAAAGAACTTATTTTATATAAGGACTAACTCGGTATTTTCAGCATTTAATCAGAATGTCCATGTGACATTCACCTTTTGTAGAAGAACATGTCCCTCTTATTAGTTTGTATCTATAATTTAAATATTTTGTGTATTATTAATTTATATCAAGCGTAATTTAAATTTGTATCTATAATTTAAATACTTTGTGTATTCTTAATTTATATTAAGCATAAAATTGTAATTTAATTTGTTTTAATAACATTGCCCTAAAATATTACAGAATAGTTAATATAATTTCCTATTAACTTCGTTCTTTACTGAGTTACTGTTATACAGTATATCCAAGGCCAATATTAATAAAGTTATTACTACTAGCTACAGAACAAATTTTATATCGACATTTTTCAGTTTCGTCTGAAATGACCAGAGTAATGTTGATACTTTTAGTGGCTTTAGTGGCGATAAATAAAGGTGTTTCCAGTTTAAGCCGTTTCTTTTATACGCCAATCAATTTAACCCACGGATAAATTAGTCTGGACCTTTTTGTTATTGGCCATGGCTATATATGTGGGAGTTTATAGACATAGAGACTTAAATTAAAATTTAACTAAGCACTATATAACTTCGTATATAAAGTTTTATATGTTAGATTGTTGAATTATTTCGTACAAAGGCAACCATTCGTTAATAGAAAAACTTATAATTGTATAATATTTTATTATCATCTTTCGAAAGCATGTAGTATTAGAAGAGTTTTGACGGTTGTACCGCGGAGGCCAAATGTCTGTTTAAAATCTTCAATTTTATGGTAAACGGTCTATAATTAATAGCTAACATCAGGTTAAAACTTCCTTGTTATACCGAAAACCAATACCAAAATACCAAATGACCGAATACTTGATACAGGAAACGGAATTAATTATAATTAGGACAGCCGCCATATGTGAAAAAAAAGTGCAGTACTATTTTTTTTCGGAAAAAAAATGACATAATTTTTAATAAAATCGAAAAAGTGTATTTATTTAAAGTATTGGCCGTGTGATTATACATATTTTGCAAGGAAATTTATGGATGCGATGCCAAAAAAAAACTGATGTCTTTTGAACAAAACCATTTATCGAGACTTTTTCTAACCTCTTGTAAATTGGCGAAGTGTTGCTCTGCAAGCGTGGGTTCCATTGAAGCGAAAAGACGGATTGTCGGACGAGAAAAGGTCTGGAGTGTACAGTGGTTGCGTTAATAAGTCCTATCTAAGTGCTTCCAACGCTTTCTTGGCCGGTTTGGTTTATGAGACGGCTCGTTATCCTGCTGTAAAATCACTTTTAGAGTCTTAGTTCTTTGATCAGTTCTTGCTTCAAATTGACCATTTGTCATCGGTAGCCATGACTGTTAACTGTTTTACTAGGTTTCAACAGTTTGTAATATAACACGCCACACTGGTCTCACCAAACATAGAGCATTGTTTTCACAACTACCACGTCGTTTGGCAATTAATACGATTTGATCTTGGAGTCGATCGGGCGGCTTCGGCAGATGAAAACCATGTTTTTTGCCCTTATGGTTTTCAAAGTAAATCCACTTTTCATCACCCGTTACTATTCGATGCAGATGTGAGTTTCGATCATGCCCTTGAAGAAACATTTCATAGACGATTTTTGGGGTTTTCCATTTTTCTGTCATCTTACCATTTTTTGGTTTTCCCCACTGTTCGTAATCGACCGCTAATCACTTCTTGGGCCACATTTTACAGTTCTGCGAATTCTCTTCGAGTTTTTAACCCAATCATGTTTTTTAGACTACCAGAAAATTATTTGCCTCATCGTACGTTTCTAACACCAGTTCATCTAAGCGGCGTTTATCTATTGATTAAATAATAAGAGTAATGCGTGCAGCAAATGCAGGTTTTCAGGCACAAGACTTAACATTTTCAAAGAGGTATAAATCTACGAAGGTGTTACTTTCGCAAAATATAACATCTATAGCTTGGAAACTTGACATCATTAGAATAAATTGACATATATATCAAGTCATAATATTGCATACTTAAGCCTGGTCATATCTGCTGCGACATGTGACAAAAACTATCAATGACTCTTCCATTCACCAGGTAAGTGTACTTAAGTTACAGGAAATTATTCAGTAAAACTGAATGCACTCATTTTACGACTATACATATATACTATAAAAAATTTTTTATTAAAATAATTTTAAAGAATTTTAAGTAGAAATGAAGAAGTTGAACAAAATATTTGTCAGCGATTATTTGACTTAACGTGATAAGTAATTATCATAATTATAAAACATATTATTTAATAATATGTATTGTGTAAAACACTCAATTCAATTATTAATTCCCATTAATTGTTAAAATAGTTTTAAACGTTATGAAGTATATAGATTACTCCTATTATTAATGTTAACAAAGCTGCTACAGCACTGGATCTCTCCAATTTCTTACGAACAATTAACGAACATCTACGTTCTATTTGAGTCGCTGCGTTAGTCGTTTATTTTTAGTATGATATTATTTTTCTCCTGAAAGGAATAATGCTTTCAGGAAGACGGTACCAACAAAAGATTTATCTATCTAATTAAGTTTTCCTGTTAGGTCTTTATGAAATATAACTGCAGACTTGTGCAGTAATTTGTTGAAGCAACTACCTTGATAACCTGAGATTATTCGCCAAACTACTGCATCATAAAGCCTGCATCACCTTGCTGTAATATAAAATGGGTCCATTATTTGTTTAGCGAGTAATTAATTAATATCCTAAAATTTCAAATTTTTCTTCAAACAAAGTAGGTGCCATGTTTAAGAGTGTATTCTACTCTAGACACTAGATTTGAAAAATTGATTTTATTATTTTCTTATTTTAAAAGCTAAATTGTTTAGATATAAGAATATGTCCTCAAGAGTATTATTATACTATTGTAAGAATACAAATTTTTAATTTTATTTTGATGCGATAGGGTATCTATATCCTTATTATTATATAACTAGCGACCCGCCCCGGCTTCGCATGGGTGCAATGTTGATACTAAATTAAATACACTACAGAAAAAATATGAACGTTGTATATAAAAACATAGCGGCCCGCTCCGACTTTGCACGGGCACAAAATATATATGCCTATGTCACTCAATGAAAACATGATTAAAATCGATCCAATATTTTTGGTTCATTCATTACTGCCCTTGGCCTGCACGCATTAAATTTGGAGTAAAACAATTCCTCTTCCCCTATACTTACTATGAAGATTTCCTGCTATCTTTGGAATATCTAAATTCATACAATTTTTATTACATTACACATTTTTAAACGCAAATTTTAAATTTGTAATATCTCCGAAAATATTTGTTTAATTTACATGCTGTAAGGAACCATATTGATCTATATTAATTGCACACTGTATTTAAGGTACTTAATTCGATAAGGATTAATGCCGTATTGCTTAAAATAGCTTCGTAAATAAGCCATTTTCTCACGTAAAAAGTAAACAATAAAAATGGTTAATGTGGGTTATCCCTAAAAGATAAACATATACCATCGCGGACTTTTTTGTAGACCTTTTTATGGTGTACAATACTGTAGTACATTAATTTGATCTAACTCGTAGGGTTAGGCAGCGTTTTTGCTAATTGCTAAATAAGCCTAAAAAAATAGGTTAATTTCCGACATCACGTTAGAAACCCCTAAAATTAGCAATGTTGCCTTAGTATATTATGCATGTATTATACATATAAACCTTCCTCTTGAATCACTCTATTGAAAAAAACCGCATCAAAATCCGTTGCGTAGTTTTAAAGATTTAAGCGCACATAGGGATACAGGGACAGAAAAGGCGACTTTGTTTTATACTATGTAGTGATGAAGCTCCACATACAACTTTAAGTAAATTGGTTCAGTAGAATTTGAGATATCATGTGAACTGTCTCGAAAATTTATAAAAGTATTAAAGTAATATTCGTTGTATGATAAGCAATATATTACCGTATATGTTATATGTCCCAAGATATATTGTAGAAAAGACGCGAATCAAATGACTCTTTTTCTCGCGTAGTTTTTCCACGACGGCATGTGTGAAACCAACCTCTTAAACGAAACTACGAAGATAAATGCTAGTCCGTTCTAGTACAGTGCCAAAAATAACAAACGTCACGTACTAAGTTCGGCCACTTTTCCTAGACTTCCCGCTTAAACTTTCATATTTCACATCTAAATCTACAACAGCTTTTTATAGAAGTCTATGTATTTTATAGTGTTCGCGCTCTTGACGTGCAATTTTAAGCTTCATTCGCGCCACCGTGAAAAATCGTCGTGCACTAGGGAAAAACGACAACATTCGTTTCGTCGCTCGAAAAGTAGCAGTACGTTTAGAATTCATTTTTCAAGTACGGGTATTACTTTTAGCTTGATTAATAAGGATGCTTAATATACTTTTGTATTGAAAAAGATTTTTCCTTATATTTTATGTTGGGTAAAATATAATTTCGGTTTCATCTAATATCTGGATCGTTATAGTTCGATTTAATGGTAACAGTTCATAAAACATTTTAGAAAAGGAAAATGTAGTGCAGCTATAACAAGGCTTGTCTAGTATTTATCGTGACGAGATCTTAAAGACAAACCAGTGCCAGAATTTATTTACTTATCAGGCCTATAAAAAAGATTTGAGAAAGGTTGTGTTACTTTGTATTAAATCACATTGGGTACATTCTTAAACAAATTCTGATTGAAGCTTCTCTGATTTTTTTCAGTGTTTGTCATTGAAAATATCAGAATTTGTACTGAGTAAATCACAATTGCGGGATGTTTTACTGTTTTACTTCAACATAAAAAAAAATAGCCAATTGAGGGTCATCGAATTCCGTATGAGGCTTTTAGCAACTATGCTCCATCACTTTCAACATGAATACTAGTTTCAACGTTTCAAAAGAGATGATCTTAACACCCAAGGCAAATTGTATGCAGAAATGTCAAAAAAATCTCAAAATGGCTATTTGATGACTTTAGTCGATGAAACCGTCATGATACATCAATGAGTCGTCACCTGTCTGACCAGCGCTTCACCACTTACGAAGATCCCTAAAGTGAGTCGATTCGTGGATAGCCTTAAAAGATACATTGCTCTCTCGAGATGGAATCCGTAAATTGAAATTTCGATGCTAATCTAGGAAAGGAATTAAATTGGGTAGCAAAAGAAGCTGGCATTAGCCATTTTATGGACATATTGGATATAAACACGCCTTCCAGTTGAATTATGAATACCTACGAACCATGGGAAAGATCCAAATGAAGGTATAATGGACAAATATGATAAAAACAAATTAGACATATGCTGGGCCATACATATATATGTAAGAGTTGTAAAGCGTACACTTTTTCAGTTGAAATGTGAAGGTCTGCAACAACGAGAATATTCAATAGACACAGCGCTTTCTGATAATAACTTGCTCAGATGGTTGCACTGTATATTGGTTGATATAAGGCTTCGAAATGCCGATAAAGTTCGAAGATGAATCAATTATTAAATATCTGACAAACCAACATCATTCTTTTAACACGGTATATTTATGATACCATGAGATGGAAGACAATTCTAGGAAATATCTAGAAAATATATTGATAAATATATATTGTACCAGGTTTTTTCAAAAGATACCTTTTAAAAGTGAAACCATTGTTATAATATGCTTTTATTTAATTTTTATAATAACTTAATAATTCGCTAGAAAGATTGTCCTCGAAATCCGAAGAAGTTTCACAAAAATGGTGAAGTCCAAATTGGCACTAAGGAAGATATATTGCATATTGGAAGAGAATTGTGCATCAGAAGACTCTCCAATCTGTCCAAATCGTTAATTGTTTGAACGGTCAACAACTATTGTTAGAATAGGTATATAAACGAGATCAGAAAAGATGAATTATAAACGTTTCGTCTTATAACGCAACGCTAGACCACAAATTTAGTTAACTCGCAAAATTCGAAGAGGATTGGCTACCCCTAGCAGTTCACCATTTATTGTATGATCATTTTTCTCTAGCGATAACCTACAATTACCTTTGATATGATTGACCATTGTGTCCATCAATACCAATTCATCAATTACCTTACCGAAATATTCGAACCTAAATAATTAATTATAAATAATAATTATATTTCGAACCTAAAAATATTAAGCAGTTGCTCGAAAATACATTACATTCATTCAAATATTTTCATTAGATAAACACTAAAAGTGTGTCAAAATATCAGTACTGCTATACAAAACTATTTTAGATATAGAGTAGAATACATTTTTAGTTTTTTTTTACAAAAAGTGTTATCCAGAATTATATAGATGTGACATCCTTGGTTTAGCTTATTTTAGCTAGGTTTAACAATAAGAATGTATAGACATCCTAGGCAAACCAATTAATATGTTATTAACAAATAATATAAAGCTCAACCGCAATGAAAACATCATAGAAAATTGCCATTAGCTAATTTGAGCCGATATTAGAATATCTTATGCTCAAGTCATCGCTAAGAACCAAAATAATGTCAACATATCAACTTAATTTTTAACATACTCTGTTTTTTAAAACTAAAATTAATATCACATAATATAGCTGACTGCCACACCTACTATTATGAGAATAAAGAAGGATTTGTTGTTGTTAACAGATATTCTCATCTTAAGTATTTATATACTATTTTAGCTTTTTTCGTGTTTTAGGAAACTACCAAAAGCAATATATTCTTTGTTGTTCGAACTGCAAACAAATTGGGGCGTAAAAAATGCTGAAAATCTTTTTTTGTATCAATACGTTTACGGGAACAAAATGAAATGTTATGCTTGTGTATTATATATGGAATAATTGGGAAAATGATAAAAAAAAGATTGTATTTGTTCAATTTTTTGCTGATATAAGCCACAGGATATAATGAGGGTACCATTGAAGTGACATTTCTGAAAATGAACAAAAGAAAGCAAACAAATTAAATGTTATATTTAGATAAGCAAATCCTTAACAAGCGGTTAAGTTTGTAAAAACACTGAGGTGTAGAATTCAGCTTTTAATACGGTCAGTCTAATATTAAAAGGATATAATAACAGGTCAATTGAAAATACCCCTGCCTGACACATAGATGGCGCTATTAGAATTAAATCTAATAAAACTGTTTTTTAGTTAACCCTAACCCTCAAAAGATGCGTGTATAAATTTGCTGTTGGATTATTAGTTTGTGAATTATAGCATTTTGTGTAAGGCAACTTTTGTTATTGTGAAAAAAAATGGATAAAAGGGAATTTCGTGTGTTGATAAAATATTGTTTTTTTTTTGACGGAAAACACACAGTTGACGTAAAAACTTGGCTTGATGCCGAGTTTCCGGACACTGCCCCAGGAAAATCAACCATCAAGGATTGGTATGCTAAGTTTAGATGTGGTGAAATGAGCACCGAAGACGGTGATCGTAGTGGATGCCCAAAAGAGGTGGTTACCGACGAAAACATTAAAAAAATTCACAAAATAATTTTCATTGACCGTAAATTAAAACTGAATGAAATAGCAGACACTCTATGTTTCAGTGGACAAAAGACATGATGAACAAAATAAACCGAACGTTAGATTCAGATAAGCAAATCCGTAACCGGCGAATCAGTTTGAGGGAGAGCAGTGAAAAGCGATTAAGCTAATTTCCATCGCCACCATGCTAATAATAAATGGGAACGGGACGGAAGTGGTGGGAAGGGTAATTATTGCAAAAGGCGCATCGCCCGAAGAATAATCAGATGACCGGCCGTAAAACGGGGCTTTGTCCGTTTTCGGGGGGAATTACCATTGACCTCTATTTAACGGTACGCGTCATTTACTTCCGCCTTCGTTTCGTTTTTAATTTGGAGAAATTCAAATTGCGCCGCGAGATTCATAACGCGGAAAATATCATGGGCGACGCGTATCCTTAGCCGTCGAGATGATGCCCCGCGCAATTATCGGCCTTTTGTCTTTTCCGTCCCATTCGTAATTATTCCGACCGAAAGGTTCATTAGTTTCTATTACGTTTGCGACGACAAAAAATGAAATGCAAATCTCCGCCGTCGAAATACCACGTTCCTAAACTGATGGGGTGTTTTGCGCGGTGATGGTCACATAATTATCAGCCCTATCAAGTAATTTAAAAGGGATTACAGTAGATGATGCCACTGTGTATTCAAAATTGTTCTATTTTAAAAATGCATGTTCTTTAAGCCCCACCGACAAGCTTTACTTTTTGCTTTATGCAATGTAACATTTCGTTAAAGTGTGAACACAAACATCTTACATTTTTCAGTGCAATGAGAATGTTTGACAATTTTACTTTTTTTTACATCAATTGAACAAAAATGCGGCTGAAATTTATCGAATGCTGTATGAAGCTTATGGTAACCATGCTCCATCGATTTCAATATGTAGATACTGATTTCAACGTTTTACACTGTGCAGGTTCTGTTTTGTCCTGTTGCAGGATGTTTCATATTTGTGGGTGGTTCTGTACCGCCAATAAAAATTAAGGACGAAGATTCAAAGATATTTTGGGCCTAACCGCCAAAGATTGCTATCGATTAAAATTTATGTATTTGAAACGAGTACTGTTCAAAAAATGGCTGGAATACGAGCGAAGACACAACAGTGGTACTTTTTAGCATTTTACAAATCCGATGAAAACATACTTGGAACCAACAAATGGTTGTGCTTTTCCACCAGCCGTATTCTTTAGACCTTGCTCGTTCTGACTGCTACTTATTCTGATATACCAAAAACTAGCGTCAAGGGTATAAGAATGGTTCGTTATTTTTCTTTGATGAATTGATTTATTTTGGAAGGATTTTACTGTTGAAGTATGGGAAATATATTATATATATAATTAAAAAAAATAAGTTTTATTTTTTATTCTTTATGCAATTTAATCGGCAAAGACGTAATACTCTTCAGAGCGAATTTATTCAAACATTTTAATTTATATCTTTTAATTGATGTCGGTTTTGTGATGAAACCATAATTGCCGTAATCACTATAGAGCTTTATTTCTGCGAGTGAAAATCTCACCAAAGAGATTCTCATCACACGCTCTTCACACTTGATATCATTAAGATAAATTTGTAGAGCCCAGAGCAAGGAGTAGCCAAAAGGGACAAAATCCGGGCTATATACTTAAAATACCAAATCTTTCCAGTCAATCTTTTCGTTCAACTGAATTAGTTGTTATAAACACTCATTATAAAAAATCCACCAAAAAATTTAATCACCTATCTTGGTCTTAATGTAGGTTTTTCAAATTATTTAAACTATGATTTTCATTGACCATGATCATTTTCATCGTAACTGATCCACTTTTCATCGGCTATAATCATTAGTTTCAAAACTAGCCAGATTTTATTTCTTTTAAGCTGTGACTTATAAATGGGAACTTTTCATATATAAAAGTATGGCTTCGGTGAATAAGTATTATTCAAATTGAAAAATTGTTATTGTCTTTTTAAAGTTGAATAAGCAATAAAAATATTAAGACGAGGATTTGAGGATATTATTCGTTAAAACCATTAAACATCTGGCTTTGACAAACAGCCATAATTTGGCAAAAAAAAATTGTTGGACTAATTTTTGCTTTATATCATTTAATTTTTTTTCTTTCACATATACTTTAAAATTAAATGAAGGACAAATGAAGGACAAATATAGTGATATCAAAATGTTTCTACAAGGAAACATTGTACTGAAGGATACAATAAAAAAATGGTGCTTTATACATACTAGGAAAGGAAATTATCAAAATGGCTAAATTTTCTGATGATCCTGAGATGCTTATTGTTGGGGATAAGAGTGCAAGAGCAACTAGAAAACAATACAGGAGAGTGAAAATATAAATAACTGGGGCCAAGCATGGATATTAAATTATTTATATTATCTTGTCTAGTATATTGGGATGAATATTGCCGCAAAATCTTCGAAGGAGCAAATTAAAAAATAAAAGAACTGAACTTGAAATATAAAAAATGTGTTATTTAGCTGCAGGAGAAACTCAATTATCCCTATACTAATGAGTTGCTGCGGTACAAGCAAATTCAAATACAAAACGGGGATGTTCCGCGAAAAGTAATATAAATAAAATACAATAAATACTATTTCAGTAATCATTTGCACCCAGACCTTTGGATTCCAACTGTCATAGAGGCAATTAAGGGACTTGCAACAAGACACAAGGGGCAAATTTAGACAACACTCGACCAGTCTATAGATTCGAAGGATAAAATTATTTGATCTTGTGTTGTAATAAAGTGTCTTTCTGTTAGGAACAAGAGCGTTATTCTCTTAAAAGAGCAGCAATGGCGATTAGGTAAGGAGCGATAGGTTCTCTTAGACACAACCAGTTTTTAGGTTGTTGTGAAAACAAATTGTACTTAGTAAAAATGCGTTAAAAAAAGTAATAGACAAAATTATCATTTGTGGAAAATAAATTAAGTAAATATAAATCAAGTGGAACAATTATATTTTTCATAAGTTCATATATGAAAAAAGAAATTCAATTAACAAGCCCGTGTAAAAATATACGGTTATAAAATGTTTATTTTTATTAAAATTATGTAAAAGAACATCACACCTCTTCCCGCAGCTGACAGCTTTTTAATAAAGTACATGAAATTTATACGCCTTTATAAACGTATATTTCGTCCTTTTTTTTGAGGTGTCGTATTTTTTGCTTGAATTCTACATCACTCGCTGTCACTCGGAGTTTTATTAGCAAATATCGCCGTCGTATGTGTAACAGTTTCCGTTCCTTAATTCCGTGTTCGCTTAACATCCTTTATTTTTCCAGTGGAGTATAAAGAGAAACGATAAATGAGAAAAATAAAAAGCAATCAATACTGGTATGATAAAAAAAATAGGAAAACATTTGGAAGGAAAAGTGAAATGGATTATTTAGTTCTCCAAATTTATTTAGTAGTTTCTTAACAGCAATAGTTTTCGGATACAGTGAAATGCATTTATGGCAAAGTGTTCTCCAATGTTTGAGAAAAAGGTGTTATTAAATTTAGTATCTATTTTGACTTTAGAAACTTTTTAGACCATTTGACATTAGAAAGCTGAAGCTGACGGAGTATATTCGTAATGTATCTAAATAAATTCTGATGAAATGTTATCATTCTTGTATGAAATTATCGGCCAATTGCTTTAATATTGTTGCAGATGTTAATCTAGCCCTTACTCTCGTCTAAAATTATCCATAATAGTTCATACAGCTGACCAAATTACACCAGAACATTTTATTTTTTTTGATTATAGGGTTTTTGGGGCTCTTCATACAGGAACAAAATGTTATATATTGCATGGTATTCCAATTACTTGGTATAAGCCATATAGTTCTTAAGAAAAAATATGTAGAGTACGGTTATTAAATAACCATCGAAAAGAACTTCTTTTTACTATCACTAAAAATCAACTCACCTATGGGCATTAGCTTTAGTTATCAATCTGTGACCCCACTTTCACAAAAAAGTCTCTAAACTAAAAATAAAAGGGGAACCAAAGCGCTATATCTACTATAAGAACATTTCTCCGTCCCAGTCTAATCTAGAAATAATCGTTTCAACATTAAGTATCAACAATTATTAAAAAGTATCCGGAATAAATCTGGAGGACAATGTAAAAGCGGATTAAAGACATAAAGTATGCGCTACTTCAAAGGAAAACTTATTGACAAAGAATGTTTCGAGAGCGAAGTCAAATGGACAAAGAACAGATTATGAGTGGCTTAGGAGTCCGGGTAAAACGCAAGTAACGGTCGAAATAAATTAAATCGGTTCAGGTCTCTAAAGGAGTTTCGAAATTTAAGCGTTGACCGAAGAAACCGAGCAAGCCGTCGGAAAGTATTCCGTGGGATATTAATGAATTATAAAAATTTCATTCATTTCGGCTATTTATGGTATCCGTTTATGATTTCGGGTGAAATGTTTTCCTCTCTTTCCGTACGTTAAAACTTATTTCTTTTTTAGATTTTAAATTTTACTAGCTGACCTGACAGACGTTGTCCTGTCTGAGTTATTAATATCAAATCCGAACTGGAATAAATGATAAAACATAACCCCCCAGTGGTTTATGGCTGCGAGTTGCTGACCAAGGTTGACGTGTCACGGCTATAGTATGGTTTTAACGATCCCGGAGCCCCAGTTGTGTGCTGTCTTTGTAGTGTTCAATAGTTTGGAGAACAAAATGTAGGTGCAGGAATTCGGAACCCCAGCACAGGTCGAGGCCGAGGGTGGTTGCGCAGGCCCCGCTCGACATTTAGCGGTTGATTGTGTAGCATTCCCGGTAGAGGACCAGGCCGAAATACAGGTAGTAAATACTGACACCCAAAATATTGATCTAAAGAGGCATGAGAGTGGTCACTTCCCCAATTTGGTGGAATTTACCTACACATCCAATATATTACTTATAACAACCAGGCTTAACATATATAGATAATAACATAATATAGATCGTCAGAGATAACTACACCACTCACTGAAGATATGGATACTAACGTAAAAGAGTTTACGGCTTCTATTATCAGTGCAACTAAAAGATCCACTCCCACTAGCACTATAAAAACAAAAAACTTCCCGTACCGTGGTGGAATGATGACTGCGTCAGGGTGGTGAAAGACAGAAAAATAGGCCCTCAATGAATTCAAGCTGAATTTAACAGCTGAACATTTCATAACTTATAAAAGATCGAAAGAATTCGATAGAAAAACCATTAAACAAGCAAATATCAGCTCCTGGAGAAAATTCACCAGTAGTCTCATTCCGCAGACTCCCCATCTGTGTGGTGGAAAGTGAGGATATTGAAAGACATACCGCCGTCTAAAATTCCAGTAATGGTAGATGGGAACCATAGAATTGAAGACCCCTGTGAATTGTTGGTATTGTTTGGACATTTTCATGGCATGGACATTTCATTTTTTTGGACGGGGATCTTTGTGAATCCTTCAACTTACGACAATACGCGACTGCTGTCTTCCTTGATATGGAAAGGGCCTTTGACACCGTTAACACAAGTAGCATCCAAAGACAGTTGTTGGACTGACAAATAGGGGGGAAAATGTATGTATTTATTACCTCCTTTTTGGCGGATAAATGTTTTCGGGTGAGGGGGAATCCATTAATATTTTTTATTGCTCAATAAACGAGGTTATCCCAGCCAACATTAACGCTCAGATTTATGCGCACTGTGTGATTATATATTACAGGCATACAGATAATAAATATAGACAGCACGTCCTACAGAAATGCCTTAATGAAATACCTAGTCTGTAAGTGTCCACTTTTGCAGACGGAGGAAGTGCCCGCGGATGACTATATAAACTACACATAAACTATATTAAGGCAAAATGTTTATCAGACTTACGCTTACTTAAGTCTCTCTCTAATCACTATTGGGGAGCACATCAACTATGACTAAACAATATATACAAAGCATTAATAAGAAGTAAGCTAGTCTGTGGCAGCCAGTGCTACATTACCGCAACCGTCCCCTATTTGAAATGACTAAACCCTGTTCAAACCACCGCCTTGAGAATTATATTGGGAGCATTCCACACTAGCCCAGTTGAAAGCCTAAAATGTGAGGCAGAGATACCATCACTCGGCTCCTACCGAGAGAGTTCCTATTAATGAATTACGCAAGTTCCCTTAGATATCATCCCGAATTAAACTAGTTTGTCTCTCTCTTCTCCGAAATTACAGATAAAATTTCAACAACACAAAGGCATGTCCATCGTCAGTTTTTCGGATAACTTCAATCGACTGATGATTATGATCCCAACTGCATACAAAATCATGGTTATATCACCACGGAAATTCTTGGATATTCATATAGACTTGTCCATGAATGTACTGCTAAAAGAAACAATCAGCCCCTCTATAGCAAAACGGCTTTTTTGGCAGATAATTGAGGAGAAATATCCGAACCATTTTGCCATTTACAGAGATGGTTCAAAGCGCGAAGACTTCGTGAGTGCGGCATATACTTCAAGTCAGTTTGAAGAACACTTTTGGCTTCCATTTCTAGCCAGTATTTTTTCTGCTGGCTATCTACAAATCTCTATCTGCATTGGAAAAGTTATTGACGAACGGACCAATACATATAATAACACATTCAAAAAGTTCCTTAGAGAGCCTGGGATCGGCAAAATCAATCCGCCCTCTTCTTACATATATAAGAGAGCTGCACCACAACTTCCAACAAGCTTCCTGATTACAACAATAATAGTAGATTCAAACTGAGTATCCTTGATCGTCTGCGGATAGCGACTCACGAATACTTGTTAAAAGAACGAGGCCCACCCCTATGTGACCAACGCCAGACGCAGCTGAGCGTCAGGCACATTCTACTACCTATATCCTAAGTCTACCAGATATGTATTTCTAAGGCAGCAACTCGGGATTCCGAGGTCATTGAAACAACTGCTCCAACCCGAGCAATTAGACCTGCTGATGGACCTTTTGGCAGCCACGGACCTATTCCAGTTCTTATATCATTCATTAAGAAATGAGATACTACTATCCTTTTACTCTTTAATTATTTTTTTTTCTAAATGTATTGTCTTTAGCTTATTTTACATTTTATTTATACTTTACATGTTAGTTTCATATTACATGTTAAGTATTTACTGTATTGTATATTATATTTAAATTAAATACTACATTGTAATCGACCCTAAATAGCCTAAGAGGTTGATGGGCTGTAATAATAAATAAAATCACAAGATATTGTTGGAATTGAAGCCTAAAAATGTTGAATAGACAAACCGGATTTTCAAGAATTATACCATAAGCCATTTCTTGCGATTATTAGACAAAAACTGGTAAAGTTGAAATCACTTTATTTATAATAAAACTTATTAATTACAAATATTATACAATCGCCACTTGCACTAACTGCACTCAAATAAGATATAAGCACTGCACTAAATATATCAACTAAACGTGTACATCATATCACTCAAGAATATTTGGGTATAAAAAAGCCCTGTGCAAAGTGGGTGCCCTGCACGAGCTCACTTTTAACCAAAAACAACAAGTTGATGATTCGGATCAGTGTTTGAAGATGAACAAGCGTAAGAAGCCCGTTTTTGCGTCGAGATGTGACAATGGATGAAACATGGCTTCCTCATTTCACTCCGAAGTTTAATCGACAGTCATCCGAGTGGACTGCACATGATGAACCCGCGCCAAAGCGTGGGAAAACTTAACAGTCGGTAGGCAAGTTTATGGAGTCTGTATTTTGGTATGCGCATGGAATAATTTTCATTAACTATCTTGAAAAAGGAAAGACCATTAACAGGGACTATTGCGTAGCGTTATTGGACAGTTTGAACGACGAAATCGCGTAAAAACGGCCGCAATTGAAGAAATAGAAAGTGCTGCTTCACGAAGAAAATATTCCGTGTCACAAGTCAGTGAAAATGATGTCAAAAATCCATGAATTGGGCTTCGAATTGCTTCCTCATCCACCGTATTGTCCAGATTTTCCGCCCCGGGACTATTTACTGTTCAGATCAGATCTCAAAAGAATGCCCGTTGGGAAGAATTTTTCGTCGAATGAAGAGGTGATCGCCGAAACTGAGGTCTATTTTGAAGCAAAGGACAAATCGTACTACAAAAATGATATCGGAGTATCAGCCTTGAAGGGAATTATGTTGAATAAAAAAAGAACAATTTTCCCAAAAAAATATATTTTACTATGTTAGGCCGGAGACTTTTAAATTGATCTGTTATAATGTATTACAAAGATTAAAGTAAAACTTTCTTCAAAATAAGCTATAAAAATTATTACGATTTTTTAAGACTTTGATAGGAAGAAAAGGTAGGAAAGCCTAACACCAGGTGCCTTTTTTTAAGTTAAACCGCTGCAAGGATGAAAAGAAAATAAGCAATTTATAACTAATTCAATAAAGGAATCATCAAGGAAACATGAATTGAATTAACCCTATACTCCACGTAGCAAAACAAATAGCCAATGCAAACGAAAGGGTGAATATTTAATAGGCGGCGTTGTGAGGGAAACAAAAGAGGATCGGTTCTTATTTATGAACCCAATATACTGTAATTACCATTCAAATAATGTAAATATTTTGAGCGGATTTATTTAGTGAGATACAGAAAATGGTTGAATATTTCTTAACAATGTTTCACTGTGGGGTTATGAAATTTCAATTAATTACTTATCCAGTATGAAATAATGTTAGTTGAATATAATCTTAGCGTTTAGTTGTTGATTTAATGAGTGATCTCACTAAAGCCGAATATTCTCTCACTCTTACTTTATCGCTCGCCTTCGGTCAGATATTCTGATATTGTTTTCTGTCTATATTTTGGCATCTACTGCGATTATTATAAATATTGTTTAGACAAGCAAGATCATATAAGTCATATGACATGCATATGTTATATGTTCAAATGCCTTATATAGAAAAGTTGTGAAAGTAATTGAAGAAGAGAAATGAGCTATAACTTTTACCATTATTACGAAATTCATGAAAGTTATTCAAGGTTGATGATTATAAAATCCACCTATAACTTTTGTTGCTGTCATTTCGCTAGTACTTAAGAAGAATAAATCAAGAGTTCAACATAATGTTCCACCGGTTATTTGGTACATTTCATATTAAAATATTTTACCATTTTATTATTCCTTTCGCAAAATTATGAAGTGTAAATTATAGTAAGTTTAACTAGGAATTAGAAAGTATATTAGAAGAGCCCATCAAGTTTTCCAGTATAGTTGGTTTTGAGGTAAAAATGTAGGATATCACACGGAGTGACTTAAGCCAGGCTAAGGACCGAGGTTCGAAGCCCACATTAAACGGTAGATCTAGTTCATATAAACCACAATCGTTAAAAGAGTGACATAATTATAAAGTTCATAATTATAAATGCAAAAAATATTTTATTTGCTTATTTAAAATAAGCATGAGTTATTGTTATGGACAATACACCATACCATAGTGCACTGGTGGAGAATATCACAACAAGTGCATCAACAAAGGCTATAATTAAGGAATGGCTTAAAGTACATAAAATAAGTTTTGAAGGAAACATGTTAAAGAACGGAACATTTCAATTCGTTACTCGATAAATATAAATGGAATATTTAATTTCATTTTATATAATTTACTGATTTAGAAAAAGGACTGTGAAAGGATACCTGTTAGATCAGATTACTGAACATTATGGCCACATAGTATTAGCGGTCCTCTCTATCACTGATCATATAATCCTATTGAGTTTATGTGGGGTATTACAAATAATTATTACGATAGATATTCAGGTCGAGAAGGATATATAAAATCCGAATTGTCTGGATTTATGGAAAGAAGCATTGTCGAAAATAACACCTTCGGTTTGGGTTAGCTCAACAGACGAATTGAAGAAGATGGCAATGATGGAATTGTGAAGAATTTTATGATGGATTGGAAATAAACGGCTTAATTATTGACTTGGGTAGTGATTCTGAAAATAACAGTGATTGAGAAAGCTTTATAAATGTTTAGGATTCAACGATGTCAATTGTTAAGACTTGGTGAAGAAAAAGGAAACAACTAACGGTCACTATGTAATTAATATACTTTGACCGTAAGAAATTGTATTATAAAGTATGAAAGCTTTATGTGCATACGTGTTATTGTTCAGAGTATGCACGAAAGTTTGGACAAAGTAAAATGTATATGGAGACAAATAGAAAAAGAAAACCTAGTTTTATCTAACAGGATGCACACCGTAATAGAACCAACTAAGGAGAAATAAAGTAATATCAAAATGACTTTACAAGGAAACATTGCATCGAAGGAAACAAGAACTAAGCGTAAAAGGTAAATAAGCCCTCCAATGAAAGTAAAATACATTACGCGGATATAAAATTGTTAATTAAGTTGATTAGGCCTTCGGGGGATCAACCACTATCAATAATATTGTCATGTGTGTCAATGTAGATGGTTCAGGTCTACTAACTTATAACATTTTGTACCTGCTACTGTTGTGATTAATACATTTCGTTATAATAGGGCAGGGAAAAATCAGTTATTATTCATCAGCTATTATGAAGCTCATAAGCTGTCTGAAGGATCTTTGTGGCTCTAAGTTGCGTTTTCCAAGAACTTTCGAAATTAATCTAATATGATGAATTTAATGTGCAATAATAAAAACGAAGAACTGGCGTTATCATGATAAAAATTAAGTGTTGCCATTTAAATCCTTTAAATAAAATGTTTCGACAAAAAACTTAACATAGTTGATTATATTAGGAGAACGTGATAAGTTAGATATATTTGGTTCCTCGAATTTAACCATAAATTACAAACGTGCGACTTTAATATAATATATACGTTAAGAGACTATCGAAAATTCCCAATCAGCATATTGCGTGTTAAGCGCTCGAACTTATATCAATCTCGGAACTATCAAGTGATCTGCGTTTCGGGGAACTTTATTCGACTTAGAATTAGTTGACGAAGTCGACGCCACTGTCGCAACTGAATCTCGGCAAACTTGTGGAACAAACAAATTGTAAACTTTCGGAGCTTATAATACGTTCAACTATAAAAGGTCCCGGTCCGCGTCCTCAATATGCAGTTCGATATGCTAGTTCCCTATTCAGGTTGTGTAGTAACTTAGCGATAAATAGCAAAGCAAACGCCTCGAAAATTGTCGCTTCATTACTGGAAATTTACTCTGGAAACCGTGTTGCCACAATTTGTAGCAATTTCGGGCTATTTATGTCTTGCAGTTTCTATTTTTACGATATTTGATTGGTTATTATAAGAACTAGTCGATTTCGATTTTGAGTTTTTTAGTCAAGGTGTTACGTGATAATTATATATAGTCTATCCCAAGTTATTTTGTACATACGTGTGACGTCAAAACGTAACGATGTTGTCGTATCAAGCCTGTGTTTTTGTTCAATTTGGCTTTTACATCCAACAAAATTCGAATTGGTCAAAATAAATGCAATAGTTTTATAGCATATTTAGTGAAATAATTACGGGAAAAGTACTCAATAAAACAGAAATAGAAAAAGGAGTGTACAGATTGACATGATTGAAATATTCTACAGATGAATATGAATTGAAGGAGTTAGGAGTACCTCATAGTTCCTAAAGACTAAAAACTTTCTTTCATAAAGAAATTTATGGATTAGGAATACATTACAACCTTCGCTGAAATATGTTAAAGAGTTTTACGTAGTCAGAAAATCGGGCATTATCTATCACGCATTTTAGTTATTTATGTAGAGTTCCGCTTGGTACACAATCCTCATTACGTGAGTGAACCATCATTATCTAGTAGCTGGAGAACCTCAATATTGATGTGATATGTTCATGTCTTTTGACATAATCGTTGATAACGTTATGAATATTTTTAGCTATTATTAGCCTTATTGCAGATTGTCGTTTTGAATGTACCACGGAACATCAACAATGCTTCGCAGAACCTTGTTTTGGAATTTTTATCCTATGATATTTCTATTGCTTTGGCTGGTAGAACTATAGATTTGAATACCACACTAGTTTCAAGACTTATTGATAAAGCAAAAGCTTATTATATACTGACAAGTCTGAATATCTATCCAAAAAGTACTAACTTTTCTGTACTTTAGCTAGAGTTCTTTACATTTTGTCTTAACATGTGGATTCCACCTGAGTCTAACATCAATCACATCAATGCCAAGATATTTGGCTGTATTTCCAGACAGGATTTCTTGCTGATATATACTAGCGTGTTGTGGATTCTTTTATTGGTGAAATTAATATGCACTGATTTATTTTGATTCATTTTAATGCACCTATATTCTGTTCGGTATTTTATTTTTTCAAAACTGAGGACCAACAAAAGTCAAGTTTATATCAAGTCCCAAATATTTAAGCTTCAGATAACTTTCAGAAGCTCGCGGAGAAACAGTTTTAGAACAGCAGAAAAAGCTTACAGCGAATTGCGGTAATATATTTAATAAGTTTGCACTCAACAGTTTATGCTTTTGATTTGACACTATCATCTCCATTTTGAATACTTGGGAAGATAAATATATTTGAATGAGGGTGAAATGATTTGTTACATTCATTCGATATTCGAACTGCTGCTCGCCAAAGAAAAGTTGTCTCTCAACTATTTTTCATATAGTAGCGGATGTAATTATGCTAAACGCCCTTAAAAGTAGATATAGTATCCAATACGATGCTACAAACTCCTTGATCTTGACTCTCCTGGAAAATACATGGATCAAGAGTAAAAAAACAGATCAGAAAAATAGGCTACTATCATTGCCCAAGTTCAGAATGGACATTAGTATGGATGACTACGCTTATGATGAAGAAATTAGATAACTCTAAAATAAACTAAAACAACTATAACTTCGTTATATATCAGTATTTTAATATCATCTCTCGAGAATATATTTTTAAAAGTTTTAGTGGTAAATATATGACAAAAAATAGGTGATTTTGAATCTAATCTACAAAATACGGCCTCAAATTCGTTATCACGATACTTTTTTCAACATCCTCCTTCAATATAAACTCGGAAAATGACGTTTCCGTCGATTTCGCACGGTAATATTAAGGAATAATCGAAATTCACCGGATTAATGAAATTTTTATAATTCATTAATTTTCTGCGCCGTATTTTTCCTCGGTTCTTTCGGGTTTTCTCTGGCCTGGGAAAGCTTAACTTGCAAAACTCCTTTACGAAACTGAACCGATTTAATTTATTTTTATCGTTACTTGCATTTTATCCGCGGTTCTAGGGTACTCATAATTTATACTCGTCCATTTGACTTTGCTGTTGAAAAATTCTCTTGTAATGGGTTTTAGTTTTACATTGATGTTGGACCGCTTAACCTTGTTTGAATATATCTTTATATTAATCTGTAATTTATAGTATGTTTGACCTATAAAAAGCATACCAATGTTCAACTCAACTATCAATAGGCACTAGGTTGATAATGAAACAGTGGTGGCTCCTGAGAAAAATTTTAAGGAGTGCAATTTTTGCCAAAAACTTACCTATTTTTTATAAATTAAATCCATCCTACGTTCTTTTCTGTTCGCAAATTTTGTAATCGTGTATGGAATCATGTGGATGGTATGGAAAGAACTGTTAAATGATCTTCGGCCTTGAATCTTGATCTTGAATTTGTGTTTTTTTATTGTTGCGGAACACCTGTCGGTCTCTGATGTTGTCATCGGAGTTCTTACTATGATTTCAAATAATTGTCTAGTCTCTTTCAACGTGTACCCTAGATTGTTTGCTATTGAAATATATAGAAGAGGTAGTTCACCATTTGCTGTTCTGCAATAATTTCTTGAGTAAAGAACTGACAGTTTAGTTCGTTATCGTTCTTCATCAATGTGGGATAAAAGGAATAAAAGGAAAATACTCTCCAAAGTATTCCGAAAAGAAAACTGAAAATCCGTTCATATTTAAAGTCAATGCCAATTAAATATACGGGTGTCACTGTTCCCTCTACTTGCATCATATTTCTCTATTACAATATACGCTGATGGTCTTTTTCCTTTTCCTTTAAATTCCTTTAAATTTCATTTTTCTAGGAATATTTGAAAAATGTCTTCACATTAATTTAACTAGATACCATCCCCATAGTCCCAGTTATTAGTATTGTTATTATTAATTGATCGAAAGTTGCGTAAGATTCCGATACAAATAGCTGATATATGCGGGCCACATTGCGCTGGACTGGCAAAAACAGCGAAATCAACATTTAAATATCAGCCTGGTTTTATACCGTTTTGGGTGGACAAAGGTGTAGCGGAATGCCGCGCGGCTATTTAAAGGAGCTCGCAGAGCACGATCGTGTGGCTCAGATAAATAATAGCAATAGCGATAGCGTATGTCGGTAGCCTAGCGAGGGTAGAATATTTTAGTCGTCTACGTTATTTCTATATAAGTTCGTATGGTTTGGTTCGCTTCAATCTCCTGACATCCTGCCCGCTGTCCAGCAGTGGTATTGCTTCCACGTTAGTATGATTTGGTAATCTTCTTTCGTGTTTCAAGGCGAAATCTTGGATCACTTCACAACTACATTTGATTTCCAGGTCATCGTTCAGTTCTTCATCAGTTATATAGCGATAGGCATTGGTAATTAATCGAAGAACCTTGATTTGATAGCGTTGGATGACTAGTTTTAGTGCAACCCCATATTTGCACCCTATAGGTCCAAATTGGCTTTATGATTGTCTTATAAATCAACCTCTTTGATTTTAGATCAAGTTGAGAGTATCTTTCAACTAACCAGTATAGTTGTTTTAGTTTGGTTCTAATGTGGTTTGCTTTTGTCTAACTTGATGGTTCCAATTTAATCTACCGTCAAGATGGATTCCAAGGTATTTGGCTGATTCTTGAGTAATCGGGTATCCATTGAGTGATGTAATTAAATTTTTATTATTTCGCCGCAATGCAAAATTAACGTGGAGAGATTTGGAGCTATTAAGATGATTTGTAAGAGATTTTCCTATCTTTCGTCCATTTGTAAATGTGGTACTTTTACTTTTTTTAAATATACCCCTTATAGTTTTATATATTGGAGAGTGTAAAATATAATTGTGGATGTATTGTATTGCTTTTGTTACTTTATAAAAGAGACAAATGATGTCTAATATCTAGTTTTACATAATAGGTATTATTAGAGCTTTCTTCAACGCCTGGATAATGGTTGCTCGGGTATTTTAATCTGAATAAAAAAATGCACAGCAAATGAAATTGCTTTAGTTTATTAGCATAAAGTTGTAACCCCCTTTGTGTTTGCGCAATTGATTGATATATTTCCCCATAGTTGTACATTTGCAGAAATTCACTCACACGGAATGAAGCCCCATAAACTTTGCCAAACTACAAACTGCAATTAACTGCACAATTGCAGGAATGTTAATGACAAATTTCTGATGTATTATATATAACTAAGCTCTAAACTTTCTACTTAAATGTTACTAGATATTCAGACAAAGACATTGCAAATATCTACTAATTTAAATTAACAGGTAATTTTAAAGAGAAAGTAAAACTAACTAATATATGGTCTACTGTATAATGATTTACTGTATAATAGCTAATATTTAATCTGCATATCTTTGTAACAAATTTATAACATCATAGAATTCAATTAGAATTACACCTCTATTAATACAAATAGGCATTTAGTGCATATTTTATTATGTGCTGTATTAGAGATTTCTTGAAACAATAACTTTCTCTATATTACTATTCATGATAAACACCACACTTAAAATTAATAATGTTAGTAGGCAGTTTAAGAAGAATTTTGAAACCAATACGTAATTAAGTTGTTCCAATAAGTTGTTCGTATGATGTCAGTGTGTACATAATTTCTACATAAAGAAGTCTTACAAGAAGGTAATAATAAAGATAAATGGATAATTAGTAGTAATAGATACTACTTTAATTGCAAAATATTCCTAAAATATTTGTAATACTTTAACTTTTTAGAACAATCTGTGTTCAATAATTTTATAGTAGAGCTATTGTATATTTAAATTTGATTGCCTTGTTCACTTCAATTTTTTCACATCATTCTTCCGGAGAATATTGTGAAGAAGATGAACATGTTAGATAACTTATATTCTTTTTTAACGGGAGATCTAGTACCACTTGAGGTTGTTAAATCACCAGTTGAGTCTATATTTTCAGTTCCAGAGAACTTTGCTCTGAGGAAAACAAGAGTCTAATATTGTATTTTAGTCTTATTTCAGTCTATTTAACAAAACTTCTGAGAAAGAGACAACATGCAATATTTGTCTACATTCTATATTAAGTAGTTCCGCAGACTAAATACTCTAAAATCTAAATATCTTTAAAAAGCACATACATTTTTACTGTTTCAACTGTCTAATCCATAATATTTTCAAGACCAAATATTAAAAGTTATTATAAGGTGTTATTGTATTTTCGGTTTAATGAAGTTAATGCAATATCAACAGGGAAGGATTTAAAGTTTACCTTCAATATATCAAGATAAGTTAGAACTTTAATAGATTCCATAAAACTGATGGCACTAAACAAATATGGGAAGGCCTTATAGAAGAGTTATAGATATTTTAAGTTTCCCTAGAATGGAGTTCATAATTGTTATCGTTTTTGCTTTTGTTTATATATATTTATATCATTTACACTTACGTATATTTATATAGGATTTTATTATAATAAATTAATTTTGAAGATTATATTTGATTTTCATTTAAATACTATTGGCCAATAAATGTGACGTCACAAAGTAATCAGGCGAAATGGCAAACCAAAAAAAAGCAAAGTATTTTCCTTTTCACAGGTTTCTACATAACTATTTTAGACTAAGCAATCAAATTCACGTTGTCAGCCCCGCCAATGATTGAACTAAGCAAAACTTTGCCCCACTACTTACCATTGGAGTTGCACACCCCTGTTGTGATGTTTTTGACTTGTGTATTGCTGACGATGAAAATGATTAGGAATCTATTTGTGTTCGGTAGTGTTCTAATATACGTAGTAAAATCAAATATCAACTCCAAAAATGTTTTAATCATATGTTACCTATATGTTTTATATACAAACTGGACATCTAGAAAAAGTTTAGTGAGGCTTAGTTATTGAGATAATTGTTTTCGAAGTGTTCATATTAATAAATTTTGATCATCTTGTTTCTTGATATAAATATTTTAAAGCATATATTTATTAATATTGTATAAAATAAAAGTAAATTTTATAGAGATAGAGATAAATCAACCAGACATTAATGATTTAATACTGGCTTTTATAACCTGTTGCCTGCGGCAATACTGCTACAAAACGCTGTTTAATATTCCAGCGGTACCCAAAGATTTCGCAAGAAATAGAATAATCTAGATCATTGTAACTGTCATTCTGGAAAAAACAAACAAAGGCCATGGCTGTAAATATACGGCTATTATTCAAGCTCGAGAACAGACGCCTTAAAATATTCAGTGACCTTTTATCTGGTCGTGTCGTACTAAAACGAGAGAAATATATCTAAGGAAGGAAATATATTATTGAAACAGGTCTCGGTTCCAAAATTGTGAAGGCAGCTGAATAAAATATATTACATTTAATATTGTTTATGATATTCTCATTAATGCCAGGCCTTATGTGGTGTGTCAGTATTTTATTATATATCGTTTATTTTAAATCTTACTATATATTTATTCTATAGGGTGAGTTAAACGTAGGTTCTTAGCTTCCTGATTGTGTCATTGAATTTGCAGCGTACATTTTTTAACGTAATCTTTTTGTTAAGCTTTTGCGTGTTCTCTTTACCAATTCAAATGGAACAATTAACAGATCAATTAAAAAGTTCACGGCCTGCCATAGTAAAACAGATTTCCTTGGCACAATTAGTTTTTTTTTATTCAACATAATTCCCTTCAAGGGTGATACACTGGTTATAGCGACTCTTCAACTTTTCGATACCATTTTTGTAGTACGATTTGTCCTTTACATCAAAATAGGCCTCAGTTTCGG
This sequence comes from Rhynchophorus ferrugineus, assembly GCF_030347505.1. Classification (NCBI taxonomy): domain Eukaryota; kingdom Metazoa; phylum Arthropoda; class Insecta; order Coleoptera; family Curculionidae; genus Rhynchophorus; species Rhynchophorus ferrugineus. Next base: position 8,448,812 of record NW_027472581.1, on the reverse strand, counting down.
CGATTACCCATTCATTCGACGAAAATTTCTTTCCAGCGAGCATTCTTTTGAGATCTGAGAACAGGAAATAGTCGCTGGGGGGCAGATCTGAAGAATACGGTCGATGAGGAACCAATTCGAAGACCAGTTCATGGATTTTTGCTAACGTTTTCACTGACTTGTGACATGGTGTATTTTCTGTGTCTTGGTGAAGCAGAACTTTCTTTTCCTTTAAGTGCAGCCGCTTTCCGGCGATCTGGTCCTTCAAGCGGTCCAATAACTCTATGTAATAGTCACTGTTGATGGTTCTTCCTTTTACAAGGTCGTCAATGAAAATTATTCCATGCGTATCCCAAAATACAGACGCCACACTTTTTCCACGCTTTGGAGCGGATTCATCGTGTGCAGTCCACTCGGATGACTGTCGTCGTTTGGACTTCGGAGTCATGTTTCATCCATTGTTACATATCGACGCAAAAACTCGGGTTTATTACGTTTGATCATCTTCAAACACTCCTCCGAATCATCTTACTGTATCCGATAGCGTATCCCCGGCCTGACACATAGATGGCGCTACTAGAATTAAATCCGTAAGTTTTTTAGTTAGTCCTAATCCTTGAAATATGCGTGTATAAATTTGACAGCTGTCGGAACATTAGTTTGTGAATTATAGCATTTTGAGTGAAGCAAATTTTGTTATTGTGAAAAAAATTGATAAAAAGGAATTTCGCGTTTTGGTAATACTAATACTGATAATATTGTTTTTTTGAAAGGAAAAATACAGTTGAAGCAAAAACTTGGCTTGACGCCTAGTGTCCGGATACTTCCGCAGGAAAATCAACCAAGTATTGGTATGCTAAGTTTAAACGTGGTGAAATGAGCACCGAAGACGGTGAATGCAGTGGACTCCCAAAAGAAATTTTTACCAACGAAAACATTTAAAAAATCGACAAAATTATTTCGAATGACCGTAAATTGAAACTGAATGAAATAGCAGACAATCTAAAGATATCAACCGAACGTGTACATCATAGCATTCACGAATATTTGGGTATGAGAAAGCTCTGTGCAAAGAGGGTGCCACGCGAGTTCGCTTTTGACCAAAAACAACGACGAGTTGATGATTCGAAGCAGTGTTTAAAGATGATAAAGTATAAGAAACCCGAGTTTTTGCATAGATATGTGACGATAATCTAAATAATAATCTAAATAATAATTTTAAAAAAAAGGAAGTGCTGCTTCACCAAGACAATGCACCGTGTCACAAGTTAGTGAAAACGATGGAAACAAATCCATGAATTAGGCTTCGAATTACTTTCACATGTACCGTATTCTCCAGATCTAGCTCCCAGCGACTATTTTCTGTTCTCAGATTTCAAAAGAATGTTGCCTGTGAAGAAATGTTCGTTGAATGCACAGGTGATGGCCGAAACTGAGGCATGTTTTGTAGCAAAGGACAAATCGTACTACAAAAATGCTATCGAATAGTTGAAGGGTCGCTATAATCGGTGTATCATCCTTGAAGTGAATTATGTTGAATCATGAAAACTAATTTTGCCAAGAAAATGTGTTTTACTGCGGTAAATAACTAAATGCGATATCACTTGAAATATCTATTTTTTTATGTATGTATATATGCCAATAAGCGACAATGCATAATATAATTATCTATTCCATCTCATGTATATAATATCAGGCCTATAAATTAAATTTAAAGTATTTTGAACTATATATATATATATATATATATATATATATATATATATATATATATATATATATGCACGGGTACGGATTTTATTAGTGTTATGGTGTGCTAAGTTTCCTATGGAGAACCACACACTGAGCATGATTATGACATTTTTCACAAACGGGATGCCTGATTCGAGGTGTGTGTTGACGTTCTTCATAAACCCTGCGGCTCTGATTATCGCATGGACTTTTTTGGATTGGAATACTTGGAGTAGTTCAAGTCGTCTCTTCGAGACATACCTGTACCACACCCGTGCTCCACTGAGTCGTTTTCTGTGGGATTGGGAGTTTGCTTTTTCTGCAGAGTAGAGAAAATAATAGACTGTACACGCTACTTCCTTTGCAAACGGTGTGCTGCATTTGGGCAGATCATTGAAATCTGCGGCCGGTCTGGAGACCGAGGTATGAGACTTTCTAGAGCTAAGGGATAGGGACTTTATCGATTTGGAGTCGATGGGCGTGAAACTTTTTCTTGTGGTGGAACAGAATAGCTTGATTCTTGCTCGAGTTAGTCTGAAGCCGCCAGAATTTGTACCACGCTATCGCTTGGTTCAGTTGTACTTAGAGTCTATTGCGTATTGCATCGGGGCAGTAACGGGTTGTGAAGAAAGCGGTATCGTCTGCATAAAATGCTGTGTGGGGAAGATTATAGAGCGGGACATCAGCCATATAAAGGTTGAATAGGGCTGAGGCTAATGGAGCGCCTTGCGGAGATTTGTTTACGAGAGGAGATTTCGTCACCGATCCTCACCTGAAAGGACCTACCATTCAAGTATGAATCTATGAAGGACATTAGGTCATTCGGTAGACCTAATTGTTTAGCGTTAAATATTAGACCGTGGTGCCATACTTGGTCGAAAGCTTTGGAGACATTTAAGTATATGGCTCCTGTTTTTCGACCTTTTATCATTGCCTGGTGGATAGTTGCTGCGACGCGGGCAGCTTGATGAAGGCATGAATGTTTAACACGGAAACCGAATTGTTTGTTTGGAATTATGTGATGTGCGTCTGTGAAATCGTTTAAGGCATTTAATATCGCTTTTTCGGCAAGTTTGGAGAGTCATCTAATCAGACTGATTGGCCTGTAGGCAGAAGGGTTAGACTTGGCATTTTTTAGGAATGACAGCGACAAGCGCATATTTCCAGGACTTCGGGAAATGGTTTAACCTCAGGATGGAGTTGATAACCATCTGGGCCTAGAGCTTTTTTGGAGAACAGACGTTTTATGGAGAGCTGAAGGTCTCTGGGAGAGACTAGGCTCCTCAGAATCATTTCCTCATTTCAGAATCCTCCTTCATTTGATTCTCGAACGCGTTTGCGAGGAGCTCAGCTATTTCGAGATTTGTGAGAGCTTCAGAGGGGGGATTGCGTTCGAGTTTTTCCCCATGACGCTTTTGGCGGCGCGCCAGAAATATTTTGGGGAAGAGGTGTTACCTAGCTTTTGAAGAAATGATTCCCATTTCTCCTAATTCCAGGCTCTAACCCTGTCCTTGACTTCTTCTGATTACTATTTGTTCCGACATAAAAATTGTGATCCGTCTGAGAAGTGTCTCAGTTCTCATGAAGATACCAAAAACGGGTAGATTCGTGGATATCCCCAAAATGTATATACTTATTTCGAGATGGAATAAGTGGGAATAAGTGAAAAATATTTTGAATAAAATTAAAAAAATCTTTTAAAATATAAATTACAGGCTTAATAGAAATCATAAGCAATACCTGTTAGCCATAAAGGGTAACAAAGAAGTGGGATAATTTAATGAATATTTTTAAAACCGACTAATTCCAGTTTGTCGTCGGAGGATTCCTTTTTTCGAGTGACTTTTTCGAAACGACGGTCCAAAATAATTAGGGTATTTTGTAACTGCGGAGTCCTACATCAAATAAATTTTAAGTAATTTATTGAAGGGTATAACAAAGAACGAAAACCCATGAGAAGAAAATTGGTGAGAGGCGGAATGTTTTTTACTTAATTGAAAGGAACGAACGACGAATATAAGTCTCCTGTTTCCATTCAGCTTTTCGAGCTAATTATAATTTTTAAGTGAACGAGGGGACAATGCTTATTGAAATGTGGGCGGTTGAAATAAATCTAGTTGTTCGTTAAAAGTGCCTTTGATATATGTCTCGTATGTTTAAAGAAAAAGTTTATTTGAGAATTTTTTTGTTCTGCTTTTATACAATTTTAGATGCCCGTTTCTTATTTTTTTGTAAACTTTGGTAAATTTTGTTGCTTGCAACTTAATGGGTTAACCGATATTCAGTTATGGTACTTAGGTGACTAGATATCTGTTTGTAGTGTTGGTTTATTTTATTTTTTCAGAATGCCACCAACAAAATGAAAAGAGTGAAGGAAAACTTGAAAAAAACTTGGAACAAGTGGCTAAAGCCAGTAATATGGTTCGTAAGGAAAAATGGGGACCCTAAAACCACTAAAACCTTTCAAAGTAACAAGAACGATTTTGCAATGTTTACTGTCGAGGAAGCTATTACCACAACATTAGGTAGGAAAAGAGTGTTAGTTACACAGTTCTAATATATTTTAGCGGAATAGCTTTTAACAATGTAAAGTGAGTTTTATGAATAGGCAAGGGCTATTCATAAAGGCAAAAATGTAAAAGCTTTTTTGCCAGTTATAGTTCAACTCTTTGAGAAATTGATTGTCAAACACCTCAAACCAATTACCGAGCAAAGAAAGTTGACACAGTAGGTTCGTTTCAGGAATACCTACTCAGCAATTAACTACCAAGTACAACGAACTATAGTAATTGAAAAATCTTTAGAAAATAAAAGTTTGTGCTCTGGTGTCTTTCTCGATGTCGCGCAGGCTTTTGACAGAGCATGGCGTGGAGGCCTTCTGTATAAAATAAAGTAATTTATTCCTAAACATTCCTACCTGTTATTAAAATATTATTTAGTTATTCGTTACTTTCTCGATGAATATGAAGAAACATATTCTGACCCATATCTGAAAGTGCATTGTTGTCAATGCTTTATATCCTCTACATTGGTATCTCCTCACAACATTATATAGCACAGCTGCTATCTTTGATGATTATACGGCAATATTAGCGGTGACTGCGAACTGACTGCAAAGAGCTCAACCCGGAAGCTCCATTCTCCTCCCAATAAATCGTTATCTGGCCTCAACGTTTCATTATTAACGACATGAAACCACAGCAAAATTGGCGACCTTGGCATGACCCTGGATAGAAAGCTCAGATGTGAAGTGAATTCTTTATCTCGTCTACATTGGTCATCTTCTCACGACATTATGTAGCACAACTGCTGATGCTGATGATACGGTAATATTAGCAGTGACAGCGACCGCAGAAAGCTCAACCTGGAAGCTTAAATCTCCACCTAATAAGTCGCTATCTGGACCAAAAGATGGCGAATCAAATAGAACGGAGCAAAATCTACACCTGTTGAACTAACGAACGACATGCAACAATAGTAAAATTGGCAGCCTTAGTATGACCCGGGATCAGATGGAAGGAGCATATAAAATGAAGCGCGATGAATTCAACATCAAGTTCAGGAAAATGTATCGGTTGTTTGGACAAAATTCCAAGCTATGAACCTAAAATAAGATTATTTTATATCAGCAGATACTGAAATCAGTGTGGAGCTATAGAATTCAGCTCAGGAGCTGCGCTAGTGGCTCCGATGCCAAAGTAATTCACAGGTTTCAAAATAAGGTACTGAAATGTATTTTGAACGCGCGTTGGCATGTACGCCTATCGTATTTGTGACCTCCATTGCGACGTAAAAAATTATATACGGACACCCTCAGACTCCAGAACAACATCAATACAAAAGCGTTCGGACTTCTAAATGTGGATAATGTCATTCGACGTCTGAAAGTCTGAAAGTGGCTCAGCGGAAAACACAGTAGTTTAAATTTAAACATAATTGTTATTTATATTACTAGCTTTAATAAATAAATTAGAAAAGAAACGATGTTTTTTTAGCAGCATTGCATAGTTTCAGGTGATCTGGATTCGGTAGAATGATTTTCATCGAGCTAACTTTGAGCTGTTAAAGGTGTAATGGAATTCGACGATAATTCAACGAATCTAGGAATTCAATTGAATAAACATTAAAAAATTTAAAATGTACGAACATTTTAAACACAAAATAATTTTTAGTTTTTAAATATTATTACATAATATTAATAGCAAAATAACATAATTCCTTAAATATAAAAAACACACGTATTCCTTTGAGAAGGTCCTTTTTTTACCCCCTAGGATGAATTTATTTTTGGAAAGAGTATATATCGCGTTGTGTTTGTTTAGTCGCATTTTTGTCCGGGAAAATGTTTTTCCTGGAACTAAAACGATTATTTTGCCGAATTGATAAAACAAGACAAATATTGTTTTTGATCGATAGCCGTTCAATCGTTCATCTTAATATAGTTGTTTATTTGTTCGCACTCCATCTATTCACAAACAATATTTCAACTACCACGACGAAAAATAAACCGTTTCGCAGGAATTGCTCCGGGGATCCGCTCGACTATATAAAAAACAATTTCGTTTTGCCATTCCTCCTTTATGATCGCCCCATCCTTTGTATCCGCCCTTATTAAATTACTTAAAGTGTATTTCGAAACGTAATAGATAGACTGTGCAAATACTACACGCCGTAATTTGATTTTCTTGTTGAGCTCTCATTTTGTACATCGGCCCCTTGACACCCTGTCACACTAATCGATCAACCTTTACTTCGTTATGCCATTCTCCACGTTTTTATTTGATTGAGTATTGTCATCTAAATCTAATCAACCATTTACGGCGGTTCAAATTAACATATTGTTCGAAGTTTATTAGCAATACACTTATATGTTTCATATTTATTTATTATAAACATCCAAAAAAGAAAAGAACCAGTTTATTTGGTATTTACTTATTTTAATTAGCCATAGGTCTTATAAAAGGTTTGTTCTACGACAAGTAAAATAAGCGACCGGTGAAATTTATGATACTTCAGACTTCCAAAGGGGGTTGGTTTGGTTAGCGGCAGAGCCTATGATAAAAACAGTTGAAATTTTTATTTCACAGTAATGATATACCAAAATCATAATAAAAGATCATCGGGGAAGAAGTGTAAAGGGTGGAAACCAAAGTTAACTGACAGAGACCACTTAAAATTAAAATGGTTCTCGTCAGACAACATAAATATACCGCGGCAAAGTGACAACACAACACAACATTCGATAGAATTTTGTACTGTGGAAGTTCCACACATCGACCCTTTGACACCCTGCCACGATAATCTATCAACCTTTACTTCGTTATGCCATTCTCCACGTTTTTATTTGATTGAGTATTGTCATCTAAATCTAATCAACCATTTACGGCGGTCCAGGTTAACATATTGTTCGAAGTTTGTTAGCAACACTTTTATATGTTTTATATTTATTTATTATAAACATCCAAAAAAGAAAAGAACCAGTTTATTTGGTGTTTACTTATTTTAATTAGCCATAAGTCTTATAAAGGCTTTGTTCTGAGACAAGTAAAACAAGCGATCGGTGAAATTTATGATACTTCAGACTTCCAAAGGGGGTTGCTTTGGTTGGCGGCAGAGTCTATGATAAAAACAGTTGAAATTTTTATTTCACAGTAATAATATACCAAAATCATAATAAAAGATCATCGGCGAAGGAGTGTAAAAGGTGGAAACCAAGGTTAACTGACAGAGACCACTTAATATTAAAATGGTTCTCGTCAGACAACATAAATATACCGCGGCAAAGTGACAACACAACACAACATTCGATAGAATTTTGTACTGCGGGAGTTCCACACATCGACCCTTTGACACCCTGCCACGATAATCTATCAACCTATACTTCGTTATGCCATTCTCCACGTTTTTATTTGATTGAGTATTGTCATCTAAATCTAATCAACCATTTACGACGGTTCAAGTTAACATATTGTTCGAAGTTTATTAGCAACACTTTTATATGTTTCATATTTATTTATTATAAACCTCCAAAAAAGAAAAGAACCAGTTTATCTGGTGTTTACTTATTTTAATTAGCCGTAAGTCTTATAAAAGCTTTGTTCTGAGACAAGTAAAACAAGCGATCGGTGAAATTTATGATACTTCAGACTTCCAAAGGGGGTTGCTTTGGTTGGCGGCAGAGTCTATGATAAAAACAGTTGAAATTTTTATTTCACGGTAATAATATACCAAAATCATAATAAAAGATCATCGGCGAAGAAGTGTAAAGGGTGGAAGCCAAAGTTAACTGACAGAGACCACTTAATATCAAAATGGTTCTCGTCAGACAACATAAATATACCGCGGCAAAGTGACAACACAACGCAACATTCGATAGAATTTTGTACTGCGGGAGTTCCACACATCGTCCCTTTGACACCCTGCCACACTAATCTATCAACCTTTACTTCGTTATGCCATTCTCCACGTTTTTATTTGATTGAGTATTGTCATCTAAATCTAATCAACCATTTACGACGGTTCAAGTTAACATATTGTTCGAAGTTTATTAGCAACACTTTTATATGTTTCATATTTATTTATTATAAACATCCAAGAAAGAAAAGAACCAGTTTATCTGGTGTTTACTTATTTTAATTAGCCGTAAGTCTTATAAAAGCTTTGTTCTACGACAAGTAAAACAAGCGACCGGTGAAATTTATGATACTTCAGACTTCCAAAGGGGGTTGCTTTGGTTGGCGGCAGAGTCTATGATAAAAACAGTTGAAATTTTTATTTCACGGTAATAATATACCAAAATCATAATAAAAGATCATCGGCGAAGAAGTGTAAAGGGTGGAAGCCAAAGTTAACTGACAGAGACCACTTAATATTAAAATGGTTCTCGTCAGACAACATAAATATACCGCGGCAAAGTGACAACACAACACAACATTCGATAGAATTTTGTACTGCGGGAGTTCCACACATCGTCCCTTTGACACCCTGCCACACTAATCTATCAACCTTTACTTCATTATGCCATTCCTCACGTTTATATTTGATTGAGTATTGTCATCTAAATCTAATCAACCATTTACGGCGGTTCAAGTTAATATATTGTTCGAAGTTTATTAGCAACAATTTTATATGTTTCATACTTATTTATTATAAACGCTCAAAAAAGAAAATAACCATTTTATTTGTTGTTTACTTATTTTAGTTAGCTATAAGTCTTATAAAAGCTTTATTCTGCGACAAGTAAAACAAGCGACCGGTGAAATTTATGATACCTCTTCGACCGACTTCCAAAGAGGGTGAACCCTCGGTTTGGTTAGCGATACAGTCTGTTTGTGATGAAAACTGTTAAAATATTTATTCCACGGTAATGATATCATACAAAAATAATGGTGAAAGATCATCGGCGAAGAGGAGTAGTGGGCGGGAATCAAAGTTAAACGACAGAGTCCACTTAGTCTTAAAAATGAAAAATATCGCGGCAATGTGACAATACAGCTCAACAATCAATACGGTTTTAACAATAAAAACACTCTCATTCCGTAAAGCAACATCACTAAGTATCTTGGAATAAATCATGATTACGCATATAGCAATAACGCTAAAGTATCGTACGATGATTTTAATGCAAAACTTCGCAGGGGTGAACATGTTAAAAAGAAAAGAGAAAAATGGAGTTGAAATATAAGAAAACGTGTCAGTTTATTAGAGAAAATCACAATTATCAGTATAAAATACATAGCTATGATACAAGCATGTACTAAAACCAATAGGGAGCGACAGAATTCAGCTTTAGAGGTGACCCACGAAAACCAATGTAAATATAATAGGTATAAAAGACCCCGGCCTGACACATAGATGGCGCTAATAGAATTAATCCATATGTTTTTTTAGTTAGCACCAACCCTCAAAAGATGCCTGTATAAATTTGACAGTTATCGGATTATTAGTAGTCCATGAATTGTAACATTTTGTCTGAAGCAACTTTTGTTATTGTGAAAAAAATGGATAAAAAGGAATTTCGATTTTTGATAAAATATTTAATTTTGAAGGGAAAAAATACTGTGGAAGCAAAAAATTGGCTTGGTGCCAATTTTCCGGATGAAACGAAATCCGAAAAGCGGCCGTATTTAAAGAAAAAGGAAGTGCTGCTTCACCAAGACAATGCACCGTATCACAAGTTAGTGAAAAATATGGCAAAAATCCATGAATTGGTTTTCGAATTGTTTCCTCATCCACCCTCTTCTCCAGTTACAAATATCAAAGCAATGTTCGCTGGGAAGAAATTTTCGAATGAATAGGTGATCGCCGAAACTGAGGCCTATTTTGAAGCAAAGGATAAATCGTACTCCAAAAATGTTATCGAAAACTTGAAGGGTATATATATATACGTTATAATGGATACACCAATATTGAAGGGAATTATGTTGGATAAAAAAATTATTTTGCCAAAAAAATTTGTTTTGCTATGGTCGGTCGGGAACTTTTCAATTGACCCGCTTTCTAGAACAAAGTTCTAGTAAGTCTAGTAAGTGGACCCAAGTACTATAGGATTGATTGCTTACAGTGAGCCCTTCAGATACCGACTACCACTCAAGAAATCAAAATAATCGCAAATAATGAGGACAGACTCCATTCTAAAGTCAATATCGAAGTAATACTATTCTTAGATAACACCACAACTTGAAACAGACTAAAAAGAATCAAGCCATTTGATCTAGTATCGTATATTGGAGTAAGTATAGCATATGAAGAGTATATTTAATAGAAGAAACAGCAGCAGTAGAACTAAGTTAGTGTTGACGGTTACTTCTATATATACCTAGATTTAAGCTATTTGCAAGAAAAACTGAAAGTTAGTCCGCAACGGCTAGTAAACAATGTAATAAGTGTAAAAAATATTTATAAAACCCGATAAGGCTTGGTGACGCAGTGATAAACGCCATGGGATAGTCCTCCTACTGCTGCGACTGCCGCGGGTTCGAATCCTGCTGGGGCATGGTCGTAAATTTATATTTGTGATTGTTCTAGGCAAGAGTGTAAAATCCGACGAGGAAAATGATACCAGTCACGCCAGTAACTAGGCTGGGTAAGACCGGATGTCTTCTGGGATGATTTCTAATGTTGGTCACTCGCCAGTAGGTAGGTTTTAATGTTGAGGACTGTGGTTCGGAGCCCACGTTAAACTGTAGGTCCAGTCCAGATAAACTCATAGTTGTTAAAAGGAGACTTTAAAATATATTTTTAAAAAAACCCAATAAAATATTATTACCTAAAACCACTGTTAAGTTGAAATGAGATTTTGTGTAATAATATTCCAATGAATAGTAACTAAAACATGGAAATATAATTTGATATATTTCCTGACTTTTTTTCAGTCAACACCATTAAAGCCGTACACTAAATAAATATACCGAAACAAATTGTTGAACAAATTGTCAATTTATTTTCCAATTAAAATGGCAGTGTTTGCTTTAATAATATATTTAAATAAATAATTAAAATTGATCGGAATTTTTCGTTCAACGTACACACGCCAAATATTTGGAGAGCTGTCCTTTCGAAAATCTGCATTTCGAAATTATCATATGTTTTTCGGATGCCAACGATTCGAAATGTTAATGGTCATTTCGTATTAAAAATGACATAACCGGTCGTGTTCGACCATTAATGAAGTATATCCGGAATATAATTATTTATATAATTAGTTTTTCGACTAGTATTTAAATACTAGTCGACTCGGCGAACTTCGATCTAGCGTAAAATCAATTTATGTTGTGTTACCTTATTAGCTGTATTATTTATTATAGTATTTTTTATTATTAAGCAATACTTGTAGACAAATTCATCATATACTTACAGTGTTGCATATGCAAAGATATGAGAAAACAAATTTTCTTCGTAGGTCTTTTGGTATATCTAATGGAAAAATGATACAAATTATTCTGTGTATAGTGAACTTTAATGAAATAAAATAAACATAAAATAAAATAATTCGATCATAAGTAGGTACTTAATCTATTTCACTTCTTCATAGTGTACAATATATTTAGTTCGTTTTAGTTTAGTCATAGAGAGAAGAAACCTAACACCAACACACTAATTTGAATTTATTAACAAGCATTCAAAAATTGACCAAGACAACAGAATAACATATTTTACTGAAAAAGCCTATGAAAGTAAAAAAGTATGCTCAGCTATATTCTTAGATGTAGTATAAGCCTTCGATAAGGTTTGGCATGAAAGCCTTGTTCATAAACTATAGAAAATGCTTCCAAAACAACACACCGAACTATTAAAATCGTACATTACAACCAGAATGTTTAGAGTCAAACAAGATGAAGTTTACTTTACAATAAAAGAAGCTGAAGCAGGTGTACCACAACGAAGTGTACTGGACTAATGCTTTATCTACTCTACACTTGTGATGTACCACAAATGGAGATTATTACGATGGCTGCAGTTGCTGATGGTACTGCAATTATAGTTGTCAGAGACAATACTAAAGAAGCCTCACGAAAATTACAACAGGCAAGTGGCAATAGAAATAATTGGACTCAAGCTTGGAAAATAAGAATTAATGAAAGCAAATCTGTGCATGTGCAGTTCATCTATAAACAGACCGTATAGGCACCAACAACATTAAATTATTCTATCATTCCATATAATAACAACACTAAATATATCAGAATGAACCTTGATGCAAAACTTCTATGAAGTTTTGTTTGATGTTCTGCAAAGAGTGACGTAAATAAAATACAAATTTTTCAGAACAAAGTCCTGAGAAGTATTGTGAGCTTACCGAAATACTATAGGACTGATTACCTACATCGAGACCTTCAGGTACCCACAGTCACTCAATCAATCAAGATAATTGCAAGGGGGCTTGAGGAAAGTCTCGTGAGAATTTTGAAGTATTGCAGCTTTTGGATACCACCAGAACAGGACACAAACTCTACACTGGAACCGTCAGATGGACACACATAACAACAGTGTTGCCAATTCCCGAAGTAAAAATAGTGAGCCTCGGATTCGAAGTCTTGGATGATAGCCGTGTGATATTGTGTAACTGTGTAGTAAATTGTACTAAAGGGTAAGACTGAAAGGTGCTACTAACTTTTATTTTATTGGTAACTAAGCAAGGGCCAATGTATATTTCTAGATAAATACTTAGTTTTTAGTCACTTCAGAGACAAATTGTAAGTTGGACGGCAACGAGTAGTAATCATGTATGGAAAAATAAAATAAAATGATGGAAATATTCAACATACAATGCACAAAAGGATTGAAATCAAAGCAATCTATTTTATATAACTTGAGTGTTTTGTTCTAATTTACTATATTTTATATTAATTATACGGATTTATTTGGAAATTTTGTTCGGCATATTCACTTTTATTTTATTGATAGCTATTGTTCATTGACTCGGAATAAAAACGGTCTGAAGTGTACGTTCATCCATGGCGAGATACGTAACAATAAAACACGTGTTTAATTTTATTGAAATGTTGAAATGTAAACACTTAGTTTTTAATCGACGCCCAGCATAGTTATTTAGATTGATTCTATTTGGTTGACGAGTAAAAATTCTATTCTCATTGTTTTGTTAAATTAAAAGTATTCTTTTGGTTTTGTCGAGTTAACACATGCGGTTTACTGCAATTGATTTAAAATAAATTTGATTGATGTGGATATGTTTTTATTTGTTACTATCGAAAATTACCGAACAATTATATACCAAAAAATTTTCTACCGACAATATCAAATTAAATTAAGAATAACAATGAAAATATAGCTGGTACCATATATAGTCTATTTAAGACAGTAGTGACACGGGAGACGTCGCAATGTTGGCGCAGCAACTCTGAGTTTTAGTAAATTTTGGCTCTGACATATAACAAAATGTTAATACAAATAATATAATGAAACAAAAATCTTATGTATTATAATTTATTTTAAAGTTATAGTGCATCTAATGCATATATTATCGAAGTACTTTTACCTTTACATTAGTTTGTAGGTTAGGGTTGTGTTTGATTATATTTACATTAAACGTTTTTCCACACTAGTACAGGTAGGGTACTAGGCGTGCTTTTCATGTAGAGGTATCTTTCGAAGGCCCAATCCACCTAATTAACAATAATATATCTGAGTAACGTATTTTGCTTTCATTCGAGAGCATATTTATGTTTTACGCTTAGTTCTTGTTTCTTTCAATGCAATATATCCTTGTAAAGTCATTATGATATTACTATATTTTTCTTTAGTTTGTCTTGTTACTACCTGTATACATCTTTTTTGATAAAACAACATTTAATCACTGTATTCTCCTTAATATATTTGCCATATCTGAAAAAGAGTTAATATTATTCCTCTCCTCATAGATTTTAACCAAATGTTCATGTATATTCTGAACAATAACACACATACTCATTAAGCTTTCATGCTATTATACAATTTCCTACAATTCCCCTGTCTTGGTAACTGTCAGCATTGTATCATAAACCAACATTTTCAGTAAAGTAAAGATTTTTTCAATCATTGCCACTTTCAGAAACACTAATGAAGTTAATAACTAAGCTGCTTATTTCCAATCTATCCAAAACTTGCTCAAGATTCTAATATTTGTCAATTTCTTCTTCATTGTGTCTGATCGAGCTCACAAAAACCGAAGGTGTTATTTTCGACAAAGCCTCTTTCCATAAATCTAGACAATTCAGGCCTGAATATCCTTCTCGACCTGAATATTTATTGCAATACCCTATATCAACTCTATTGGATTAAATATGCAGTGGTGGGGAGGAAGATATAATCCTCTGTGGCCATAACGTTCAGTAATCTGATCTACTATATATCCTTTCTCAGGCTTATTTTAAAAAAAGTTAATTACATACTTAACAATTTGAAATAGTTCATTCCTTAACACGATTTCGTCGAAACTTATTTAATGTACTTTAAGCCATTACTAGCTTTTCGTTGTCATTCTTAATTTCAGCCTTTGTTGATGCATTTGTTGGTTTTGTCACCACCAGTGTATTATATATATGGTAGATGTGGTGCATTTTACATAACAATAACTGATGGTTCCTCCAAGTCCTTTAAAAGCTGATTTTCAAACTACTGCAAAAACAAGTTATGGCTCATTTCTCCATGGTAGTCACCCTTGGAATTAGAGGAAAATACTATTGTCTGCAATGAGTTATTAATAAATATTATTATTAACAAAACCTAATCGATAGTTATTCCAACGTTTATTTCTTTCCATCAGCTGTGTGAACCCAATGTATCATTCTGAAATGTTTATGACTCATTTAAATATACAACTTGATATAATAATTCTTCCTTGATTTTGATATATGTTTCTGAAAATTTTATTCTTTTAAAATCAATGTCTGAAAGTTTCATTAAACTCCTTTTGTGGGTTATCTTTACACTACTTAAATCCTATATTACCCAACAGCGTATGAAGATACTTTCCAGACTAACAATTTTCTCTGAAATAATTGTATTAAATTATGTTTCAATTGAAAAATACTACTTACTGTTTTTTTACATTTCGTATATTTGATCTCTGATACAGCTAAGAAGCTTATCTTGATTCGTTACCTGTTTCGCATAAACACGGCTCCTTTTTGGTGAATTTAAGGTTATATTGTTTTTTATTTTTTGAGATATTTTAGTGACCTTGCCTGTAATAATATTCAGTGGAGAAATGGATTTGCAATTTATTAAAACAAAGCGTTAAAATAACGTTTTCCAATTTATAACCCGTAATTATAATATTTTGAAGAATTTTGCAGACGTCTGACAAACGGGCAACTTTTTGGTTACATTATCGAACTTCTATAACAGCTTTCTATCTCCTTTTAATTAGAATAAAATGAGAAGGATAATATCGTCGGACTGTAAAATGAATTTACAACTTTAGATAAACACATATTGACATACGTCACTACTATTTTCAATTGACTATATGTACTTTTTGTTTACTCTGTCGAATTTCTACAAGATCGCAATAATGTATAAACTTCATTGTTATTAAAATAGATATTTTTGTTGTGGGGAAACAGCTGCTATTTTTAGTTCGTTAGATTAAGAGCAGATTACAGCAATTTATAATGTATTCTTGACGAAACCAAACAATTTGCGCAAGTTTTGACCCAATAACACAACCCTCAATGAATGGGATAACCCATGACTTTTTCTGATAGTTAATAAGCTTCTGCATTTCCTTAAAACATTGGGTCATAGAGGTCTCTCAGTTCGGTCAATATGTTTACCCAATATCTGTGTAAATCTCTCTTTCTTAAATACTTAACAGATTAAAGAAATCTACAGTTTCTTAAAGGGCTGCAGCTTATTTTCCTTTTTCGACAGGGTCCACTCAACCTGCACTAAGCTATCTGTCTTACTGTCTATAAATGGAGAAATGTTCTTATTATATAAAGTATTTCTAATTTGTTTGCTGTCTTTCGCCTTTTTTTGGGTCATTGGCTATATTATTAGTCAAATCGGGCCCAGCAATACAATTAGTTCTATGTGGAATTTTGTATCCACTCCAAGACAACTGTTATGTAAGAACTTTAGATTCTAATTTTAGTAGGAACACGTTGTTTTTTAAGTATTTTAGAAATCATAATAACAACGTAACAGCTTTGTAAGAGATCAACAAATGGTAAGTAAATAATGAAAGAAATATTTTTTTATAAAATGAGTTTTAATTACTAAAATTAATATCTTTAATAAATTTGGTGCAACTTTTTTACAATTTGTTTATTCCTTCGAAACAATTTTGGTCTTCTCACGACCCTTATAATATGCATTTGCTTCAGTGATAACCTCTTCATTCGACCAAAATCTCTTACCACCAAGCAATTCATTCAAATTTGGGCACAGAAAATAATCGAAGATAACGCCACCAACAAGTCTTGAAAGCAGTGTGACTTATGGAGTTCAACTTTATAGCATTACAGCATCGAAAGCAATAGAAATACCATCCATAGATTACAAGACAAGGTACTGCCAGGTATTGTTTATGTTCCATGGTACATCCTTAGAGACAATATACCTGAGGTCTAAAGGTAGAAACTCGATAACGGTATCATGGCCTATTCCTTATATCATGAATAGAAAATAGAAACTCTAACAGTACGTCAATGTTGAGGTTCTCCAAGTTCTAGATAATAGACGGTTAGTCAGGAGACTAAATGGAATAAAGCCACATTAAAATAGTAGATAACAATCTTAAGATTTCTATCGTAGGATAAAAACAAAAAAAAGCTTATTGATGTTAATTTATCAGATTACTATTACTACATCTCCGTGTATAAGTCCATTTATTTATATTACTAGTTGGTGTTGCAGTAGTTTTCTGTGTGCTTCTTCCTTATTGTCTCCACTAGCAAGTAGAAACATTGCGGTATGTTACATGTACAGTGTGCAAAACACTCTCTTGTGATGCACTTAGTTTTTCTTGTTTAACTAAAGTTATATATATATATATATATATATATATATATATATAAATTTTCTCTCTTCATAGGCTTTTTCAATTTATATTCAATGATATATCTGATTAATTGTTGAATGTTTGCTGATTGTTAATTTGATAATTTTTTTTTATTGTTTGTTGAATTTGTTGATTTTTGATAATTAATATATATGATATAAATAAAAAAGATACTTTAGGAGAGAACATCTAGAAGCTTTGGAGGTATATCACCAAATATTAGTTATAGTAATTAATAAACAGTTCATGGAGGGAGAACCTCAATATCAGAACATTCTTCATGCAGACGAGCTTTGTAAGGGTTGGTATGAGCTTAAATCAATATCTCACAAAAGCCCGCAGTTCAAATATGAACAATCTAGTACAAATGCATAAATTGAATGAAATGAAATGCCACTTTAGAATAGTAACGTAGTGGCCTGCTTGGAGTTTTAATGTTTTTTCACTAAACGATGTTATTTCTACTCTTGACTGAAATAACAAATGAGCAGTATCGCAGCCATTATTTTAGTGCCGCAATAATTCTTGTCCATTTTGCAGTTGCGTAATTGTTTTATAAAATTAGCCTTCGTAATGTCGTGGCTGTTTCGCCGAGCTAACGTTTTAATTTGTTATATTTGAGGGGCTGTCGCGATTACGTCGACAAAGGCACTGTTTGACTTAAATTAAAAGGGTAGTTGCGTGACCCAAAACTTTATCGGGGAAATATAATGGACTGTGAAGCAAATATAGTCGGTTAAAATCATTAGAACGCTGCGTCTCGGTACGCCGAGTTATGCCGCTTTTCTGAAATAGACAGTAAAATTTTATTTTCTTTATTTTCCCACAAGAAATATGACTGTTGAGCAATCGAATCTTTCTATCAGTTTTCAATAATGTATGTATGTTTATGGGTAAGGATTTGGTTATTTATTAATTACATTTTCACTAGATGTTTCCGACTAATCTGCAGTTGTTTTTTGCAGTAACTAAAATTTAGTTATACATCTAGGAGGGACTTAGATAGAGCCATTGTGTCAATGGTCCTATCTAAGCCTTTGGTTTAATAAAATTTATATTTTAACAATGACATTGTTTCAATTAAAAGCACCTCACTAGACACAAACATTGTACAAGATCAAATGGTTTGATTATGTCAAGTCTATATACTATTCTGGTATTATCCAAGAGTTGTAATACTTTGATATAGACATGAGAATGGAGTCTTTCCTCATGTCTCATGATGTGATTCTCTTTATTTCCTGAGCGGCATTCGGCGCTTGAAGCTCTCGGTGTAAGTAACCAATCCTGTAGTATCTGGGTGCACCAATAATACTTCTCTGGACTTTGTTCTAGAAAATTTGTTTCGATTTTGTATTGCTTTTCGTGGAACATTTCCATATGTGAATTCTTCCTTGTATAATAACAATGCACTATGTACATAAAATAAGTTTTGAAGAAATCATGTTAAAGAATGAACAATTTCGAATTGCTGCTCGGTAAATATAAATGAAATGTTTCATTGTGTTTTTTCAGAAATAAGCTCGAAATAAGATATCCAGTAGATAACATGGTTGAACAATATGATCACATAGTATTACGACTTCCTTCCTATCACTGTATATTTAATCCAATCGAGATGATATGGGAGGTAACAAAGAATGAATATAATAAACATGCTGGTCGAGAAGGATATTTCATCAGGGATTGTTTGGATATGTGGAAGGAAGTATTGTCAACCATAACACTTTTAGTTTGGAGGAACTCGATAAGACATTGAGAGGAAGAATTGATGGAAATTAGGGAATCGTGAACATGTCTTACAGATTAGAAATTAACAGTTCAGTGATTGAGTTGGACAGTGACTGGGAAAGTGATAGTGACTAAGGCAACTCTCAGGATATGTGATAATGCTGTGCAATGCTGGAAATTCCTGAGACAGAGTGATGAGAGTGAAAATAACTAAAGGTATGCACATAATTAATAGTGCACATAATAATTTAATTTATAAAAACTAGAATTTTGTTGTGCGTCAAAGCCAAACTGAACTGAAACTCACAGTTGCTACGGCAATATTTCGACATTTTGACGTCACAAATTTAGATGACATATGTACAAATATGTATCTTTTAATAAACTATAGCTACTTCTTACTATCGACTGTTTCAATCGCGTACTTTCAGTCACTTATAGTCAAGTAATTTTCACAGAATGGATGTGATCTTGGCAACTATTAGTCTTTTTGGGATTAACTATTTCCTAAGTATTTTAATGTTTATTCGAGCTTTTTACGTATTAAAACGCGGTAGTTTTGCAACTATAAGAGGTCAATTGAAAAGTCCCCGACCTGACATATTTATTGACACTAGAATTAAATCCATATGTTTTCATATGTTTTGTGCAAAGCGTGGGAAAACGCAACAGTCGGCTAGCAAGGTTTTGGCGTTTGTATTTTGGTATGCCAATGGAATAAATTTTATTGACTACCTTGAAAAAGGAACGGCCATCAACAGCGACTATTACGTGGCGTTATTGGACCTCTTAAAGGACGAAATCGCCGAAAAACGGTCGCATTTGTAGAAAAAGAAAGTGCTGCTTCACTAAGACAATGCACCGTGTTACAAGTCAGTGAAAACAATGAAAAAATCCATGAATTGGGCTTCGAATTGCTTCCTCATCCACCGTATTCTCCAGATCTTGCCCCAGCTACTATTTCCTGTTTTCAGATCTCAAAAGACTGCTCGCTGGGAAGAAATTTTCGTCGAATGAAGAGGTGATCGCCGAAACTGATGCTTATTTTGAAGCAAAGGACAAAACGTTTTACAAAAATGGTACCGAAAAGTTGAAGGGTTGCTATAATCAGTGTATCATCCTTGAAGGGAATTATGTTGAATAAGAAAAAATAGTTTTGCCAAAAATATGTGTTTTACTATGGTAGTCCGTGGACTTTTCAATTGATGTGTTAGTCCTAACGCTAATTCGTAACATTAAAGCTAAACTAATGACATGGTGGCCAAAAGGAAATAAAATATTCCGAGAGCTTCTCGGTTAAATTATGTTTTTAGACATTCGTCATTTTTTCTATTAAGTAGTAAACTAGAAATATCCCGACGGACTATTTCAAATAATAATCAGAGGTCATAATTCAGCGAGTTCTTGAGCAAACAGATGTAGCGTGCCATAAATTAGCCGTGCGATGCGTCGAACGGAAAACTCCATATGAAAACTTCGAAATTGAATCGTGCTCTTGCTCCTTTCTTCGCCATATTAGATTGTAATATATCATTTTCTTAGCAACCTTAACCCGCGTATCGACCTACACAATAATCGCCCGTGAAAAATTTAATTTCCCGTGTTTTGCCGTGGTACGGCTTGTTTCTTCCATATATTTTTATCGGAAAGTTTTCGGTATGATTTATGGGCCTCTACCTGTAGGTCAAAATAAAGCTTCCATTGTCTCGAATGTTATCGGTTAGTCGTTTGATTCGAGATGTTTCAAAATAGTCTTCACAATAAATAAATAATCCTTTACTTAATTAAAATTCAGGTATTTATGTGACAGTTGTATACTGGGTGTAAAAATTCCTAATCTGAACTTACGTCATAAAAATCAGACCGTAATTCTGCTTCTCATTTTATTCTATTTAAGAAAGTTACAATTATTTCAAAACACTAACATGGTAATAACTAGAGCGTTTAGAAGGTTATAATATATAACTAGAATATTTTTTTTGCGTTTTGCTTGTTTCGATAAGTTTAAAATCGCTGCTTACACTGATTGAAAATGCCAAAGCCAATAAATAATCAAAGTCAGCATAAATTGCGTCTCTAGTCAGGTACTTCGAACAGGAACAAGATAATAGGAGTTTCCTCTTACTAGTAACATGCGTTAGAGGTGATATTGATAGGTATTGATACAATTAATTAATAAGTTGCTGGAGTTAATTGTAGATATTATTATTATTGTAAATATTAGCATAGGCACTGTGAATAAAACGTAAGATTTTTACGCGTGTATAGTTGTCCAGAATTTACATGTCATTTGCTTGGAATGTATGAAAAGACAAATAATTTCAATTCTCTTATAGATGATATGATAAAGGCTATAATTTTGCAGGAAAAACGTTTAAGAAAAAATCATAATTTAGTAACAGAAGAAAATAAACATAAACAATATCTAAATGCCTTGGCAAGATAATGGAAGATAAATTGGAGGTTAAATTGTTAATTAGGTCGATTAAATCTACAGAGGATACCATTATATTAAAAAAGACACATCTAGAACTGTACTTGGCCATAGATGGTTTGGCAAACAATGTAAAAATAATAAAACAACCTAACCCATAAACTATTATGGCTGTATACTTACCAGTAGTCTTTCGATAATATAGCATTCGTATAATATAACTGTCTAAAAAACTATAATGTTAAAACAAATCATGTTTGATAACAGTTTTTTAATTATATAGTCGCTCTCAACACGGTTATGTTATTTAGCGACTTTGAACACTTTCACTTAATTCTTACGGACATTAGACTTTTCAAACGACCTTTAGCCCCGCGAGTTTCTATCCTAGAACATTATTGTCGACGAGCTAAACTCTTAGACCACACGGCTACCCGCTGGGTGTTTGGTAATATTATTTTTATGCAACCATTTAACCAATTTTTATTTCAAGAGTCGGATGTTGGATGGGATGTTACATTAATTTAAAAATAAACTGAAAATAAATGGACGAATTAAAGTTATGTACTTTAATGGTATTAAAGTAATGTATGGTTTAATGGTAGTAAAGTTATGTACTTTAACTTTGTATGGCAGTTTGCCTATTCTCACTGTTATTACACAAATCTCCATGATATTCTCTATATGGATTAGATTTTCCAAATTTTTGTGCCTTGAAATTCTAACAATATATGGCTGAGAGGCAGTATGACATGAATATGATTATTATTAAATATATTAGGATTACGTATATTAATTTTAAACTGAACAATATGTCCTCAAATTAAGTCGTATACACAGTTTTGCGAATAAGATATTGTTGATTTTACTTAAATTAAAATCAACGAATTTGAACTGTAAATATGGGGTTGCATTGTAGACATATTGTACAAGTAATTTAACGTACACAAAACAAAGTTCTAGGATTAATTATCAATGCTTATCGCTACGTAACCAACGTATTTTGTCGCACGATGATGTCGAAATCAAATCGACACACGAGGTGATTTAAGATTTCGCCCTGAAATTTGAAACAAGGTTGATAATTCACAGCAACGATGGATAACACGCAAGAAATCAGAAGATTGGAGCGAACCAAACATCACGAGCTAGTTTAGTATATAAGTGTATTTTTAACTTTAGCGTAAGTAGATTAGTTTTATTTTAATTTGGGAAATACATACTGATGCATTAATCCTATATCAGCCTTGCTTGTATATTAGTGTAAGTACAACAGAACATTATTTATAAATTAATTTGTAAATTAAGATTCCGCTAAGCATATCTAATGTACGATATAATTAATAAAAAATATATTACGACATTAAATTTAGCTCTTTTTTGGTACTATTTTAAATAAATCAGAGGAATTTTAACTGTGCTACATAATATTTCCATATAAACGTGTATTGATATCCTTTTAGGCTATGTAAAATAAAGTATTCTGTAATAATAGCAAATGTGTTTATTCAAGGCAGTCCAGAACAAATTTCGTATGTAGCGAAAATAGTATTTATTTTCCGCTGAGAGAACTACATAAATCATTTTTGAAAGCTTTTTTAGAATATAGTAGTCTCTTAGAAAATTGTTAAAACGTAGAAAAGTGTTCAAAATATGATATTGCTGCAACATTCAACTTTAATATTAAAATTTCAATTTAACAACATGGTTTAGATGAAATATTCCGTTTTAATATGTTACTTGATAAATATATTATAATAAATATGACAAATGTTTCGACAAGAGTAAAATGCAATATATATAGTCACAAAAAACATTTGAACATACTTCGCAATTTGTAAATTAGTTTTAGAATCAGACATTTTCCTTCTTATTGTATTCTAGTTAAAAAGAGACTAAATGATGTCTAATAAGTTCCAACGTGTTATCGAACTATCCTCTCAAATTGGTCCGGATATCAGACATATGCAAAATTCTTCAAAAGAATATCGAGATTACACAAACGTTTTTTAATGCTTTACTTGTTCTGATCAATTTCTAATCTCTGCTTATTATTACTCAGATAGAAAATATCGAAGCCAGACAGAACAGATTGCGTCTCTTATCGGTTACTTTCAACAGGAACGAAAGAATAGAGGCCCTCTTGCCAGGAAAATTAGTTAGAGAGGTAAGCATTTTTACTGTTATATAAAAATTTGCTGCAATTTTTATTGAAAATATTTTTAGTCTTTTGCAGCTGCACTGAATGTTATTATGGACACGGTCCATGAAATATCTAAAAAAATTAAATCTATAATGTCGAATTCACTGAAAAAAAAACATTTTCATACGAAGCGGGTGACGAATGAAGATTAGCCTTGTGAAATTGTTAGTCTGAAAAGTATCGAAGAGGTCTAATAGAACTTCTGGATATTGCTTTTAAACAAATACAATTTTTAAATAAAATAAAACATAAAATTAAGGAACACTTGTTTGTTCAATTTATATATTTACGGGACATGGATCTTTCAGAAAAAGACCAATATACCCAATGGTCCCTCATGACAAGATGATAATATAAAGAGTGTTATGAAAACAAAAGTTGATTGAAAAAGGTAAACGTTGGAATAACAATTGCTTAAGTTTTATTAGTCATAACTTTTAATAATAATTCATTGCAGATATATTGCACTTCATACTGGAGACAGGAATGGTTCATAACACCTTCGGTTTGGCTGAATTCGATCAGGCACATTGAAGAAGAAATTGGTAAATGAGGGAATTGTAAACACATGTTAGCAACATTGAATAGTTTGGAAATTAACAGTTTAATTATTTACTTCAATGAAACTTCCAGATTATGATTTGATTCAATGCTTCTAATTTCTAAGACATGAGGTGATGAGAGTGCGAACAACTAAAGGTGAGTATATAATTAATATATAAAAACCGTAGGAAATCTTATTGTAGAGTATAAAAATTGCTCAGAATATGCATAAGCATTTGGTTAAAATAATATGGCCGAGTCATTAAGGTGAATGCAGTGATTAAATATAGTTTTATCAAGAGAGATGTATACCGGTATTAACAGAACAAACGAAGGAAAAATACAGTGATTCAAAATGGATTGATAGGGAAACAATCTATCGAAGGACACAAGAGCTAAGTGTAAAAGGTAAATAGACTCTCTAATGAATATAAAATATATATCTTTGGATTTACAATTGCTAATTAGGTGGTTTAGGCCTTCAGGGGATACAACCACACAGAAAACATGCCTAGAAGTTCAATTC
Source organism: Rhynchophorus ferrugineus (assembly GCF_030347505.1). Classification (NCBI taxonomy): domain Eukaryota; kingdom Metazoa; phylum Arthropoda; class Insecta; order Coleoptera; family Curculionidae; genus Rhynchophorus; species Rhynchophorus ferrugineus. Next base: position 8,424,160 of record NW_027472581.1, on the reverse strand, counting down.
ATAAGTGATCTGGCAAATAGTTAAGTGTATATGTAATCAAACACAACCCTAACCTACAAACTATTGCAACTATGTACTTAATTGTAGTTTTAAGTCCTTCGATAATATATGACGTCACAAATTTAGATGACGTAAGTTCCAAACATCTTTGGGTAGACCATATATATTGATCAGTAATGCTAATTTTATTATTAGATATTTGCCGCAAGAACATAACAAGGCAGTGAATTTCTTGTTATTTGTTTAAACCAGATTTTATGAACATTTACTTTTAAGCAATTAAGTGTGAGAAAAGGGGCCTTCAAATTTAAGTCGTTTTAAATCCCTGTACTACGTGATAATACAGACTAATTTTTTCATTTAATAAATACTTTCTAGGCAATAAACATAGCAATATATTTAATATAAAAATATATAGATGATAGTAACCTTATTTAGTATATTTGTTCTGATGAAACAACGCAAAAGTTTTAATCTTTAAATAAGTAAACGTTACCATTATGGTCTAGCAAACCGACAAGCCTGACGGTTTATTCTGACCACCTGCTGCAGCTCTAAACTACCTGAAATACTGCTGGCAAACTTTTAATAATAAATCGTAATATACCTACACCAACCTGTGGTTTTGTATTCCAATAAAATTCATATTCAGATGTGAAACCACACTGAATAGTATTTATAAATTAATTTTAATTAAGATTCTGCTAAGCATATCTTATGTAAGATATAATTAATAAAAAAATATATTACAACATTAAATTTAGCTGTTTTTTTGTGTACTAGTTTAAATAAATCAGAGGAATTTTAACTGTCCTACAAAATATTTCCATGTAAACAGGTATTGATATCCTTTTATGCTATGCAAAATAAAGTATTCTGTAATAACAGCAAATGTGTTTATTCAAGGCAGTACAGAACAAATTTTGTATGTAGCGAAAATAATATTTAGTTTAAGCTGAGAGAACTACATAAATAATTTTTGAAAGCTTTTTTAGAATATAGTCTCTTAGAAAATTGTTAAAATGTAGAAAAATGACCTGTATGACCTATTCTGACCACATGCTGCAGCTCTAAACTACCTGAAATACTGCTGGCAAACTTTTAATAATAAATGGTAATGTAACTACACCAACCTGTGGCTTTGTATTCCAGTAAATATATATATATATATATATATATATATATATATATATATATATATATATATATATATATCACCCCCTTAATATCCCTTAATGTGAGTACGGCTCAGACTACCTGAATGCATGGAAGTAATATAAATGCAGTGTGGTCATATAAATTCCTGGTGAAAAAATTGATACAACACTATTATTATTATTAAACCCATATCTTATTAAAACTGCTTAGTACAACCATTAAAGTAACTTGTATCAACTAAACTTACTTAACATAAACTTAATAATAATACTCCATAGTTAAGTTCGTTTGGTTTGATTCGCAACCTCATAATTTCTTAAGCTTTGTTTAATAGTTGTATCGTCTTTTGTATCTTCTTTCTCGTTTTTTTTTTCATATCATGGATAAATTCGTGGATCCATTTGGTTTTGAGATCATTGAGAAGTTCTCTGCTTATTACGTCGCGACAAGCGTTAGTAATTAACCGAAGAACATTGTTTTGCCAGTGTTGGCGGATATAATCATTTGTACACAGTACTTACGCATTAAGTTCTCGTAGTAAGTAAACTTGGAGGGCATTTTGGGTTCCTCTACAATATAGTTTTAAATTGCACTTCCTTTTTTCAACAAGGATAAAACCTGGGAACATTTTGGTATCGAATATTTTTCTTTATTAATAAGCTATATTTTATAATGTGTTATAGTATATACTAAGTTATAGCTGTGGTAATCTTCAGCAATACTGTACAAATATATCTAATAACAATGAACAGCTTATGTTTAATGAATTCCTTAGAGTTTCAACGTATATTTTTCAATCACGTTATCAACTATATAACTTTTATATGTTATCTAGTAAACTTTAATATTTCATTTCAGTATCTAAAAATCTTATTTCGTTATAATTCTTACAACTAAAATGATTAATTAGGGTTATGTTTATGCCCAACGTCCATTGATTCATAGAACCATAAATCATTAACATATCTTTAGGTTAGTACGAGATGGTAATTATTAGACCGCATCATTAATTATTATTTTGTAGAATTTAATTAAGTTGAGATAGGGACAGATGATGACAAGCAATCTTGCGATAACTTGACACTACTATACCTATATTTTGTCACTAAAATAAAGCATTGTTGCCAACGGAATAATATTTACTAGTCTATTGGATTAACTAAAGTCTAGAGGGGGCAATTAAAAAAAATATTTCAAGGTATCGTAAATGTTTCATATAATCTATAATGTTAACCTTAAGAGAAATTACATTATTTAATGGGCATTTTTTCAGCAATATCAAAATTAAATGTATTTAATTGGTAATTTGAAAACCTTCATATCAAGATACTTAATACAATAATTGAAAATATTACTCCTTGAGATTTTTTACTTTTGCATATGAGATCGGTTACTGAAATAATATTCTACATGTCATGTAAATAATAGCAACAAAATTACTAGGCAAAACATTTTTTTTCAGATATTTTATTATATCTTTTAGATCACAAGAGAAAAGGTATCCTTGGATGTTGTTTGTATTTATTCTAGTAGTTACTTTAATATTCTGGCACTCACTTTATCTGCGATTCGTTTAATTATTTTATGAATACATATTTCGCGCTCAAAATAGACGTCTACTTCTCAACGCTAATTATGTTATTGATATTCCAGTGCTTCAATACGAATATTCTTACGAAATGTTGGAAAACCTATTCCAGTTATTGAAATGTTATTAAATTTATTTTTGAAAGCTGATCTTGCTGTCTTTGTTAATTAAGGCCAATTTCGTTAGTACGTGTTACATTCCTTATTTTAAATGAAGACCAGCTAATGTTTTAATAATTGTAATATGCGTTATAGTATACTATAGTCTATTCAAAACAGTAATGACCCACGTCCTCAATATGTGGCTATCGAAAGTTGTAAATTCGTTTTACATTCAGACAATATTATCCTTCTCATTTTATTGTATTTACAATGAGACGCTTAGAATGAACCTGCAAAAGTTGTTCGTTTATCAAACGTACATAAAATGTATAAAAAGAGTATGTAGTTTTATCCAATGCGCCATATCACAGTACACTGATGGAGAAGATCGCAATGAGTGCATCAACACAGGTTGCAATTAAGGAATGGCTTAAATTACACAAAATAAATTTTGAAGAAACCATGTTAAAATAGTTCATATTTCAAATAGTTACTCGGTAAACATGAATGAAATATTTAATTGTATTTTATGTAATATATGTTTTTAGTACAAAGCCTAAGAAAAGGTACATGGTAGATCAAATTGCTGAACTTTATGGCCACAGACTATTATGCTTTCCTCCCTATCACGGCATACTTAATATAATTGAGTTGATATGGTTATTACAAACAACTATTACAATCCACGTTCAGATCGAAAAAGATATTTAAACCAGAACTGTCTGGTTTTATGCAAAGAAGCATTGTCAACAATAAAACCTTCGGTTTAGATGTGCTCGAAAAGACACATTGAAAAAGAAATTGACAAATGATGGAGTCGTAATCGTGACAAAAGTTTTTGATAGATTAGACATAAACAGTTTAGTTATTTACTTGACTAGTAATTCTGAAAGTGCGAAAGCTTTATGTGTATGTGAGTTATTGTTCAGAATATACATGAATGTTTGGTTAATTAATTCAATGTAAATATAATAAAGCATATTTAACCCATAATTTACTCTAGCTGTATAATTAATTTAATATGTAATATAGTTGTATGTAAATAATGTATAATAATAGTTTTAAGTTCTTTGATAATCTATGCGATAGATATACTGTAATGTTAAAATAAATTGTATTAGATAACATTTTTCAAGTCAAAATGTATTAGAACTAACAGTTGATGCGGCAGCATTCCGTCATCAATTCAGATCACCTGGGTTCACTACTGTTTTGAATAGACTATAATTGTCCATTTGAAGACCTATTACACTGAATGAATAATTTAATTTCTGATTTATATTATAATGTTCTTCAAATATTGTGTCTTTAATATGATTAATAATATGATTATATACGTTGTATATATATGTATATATATATATATATATATATATATATATATATATATATATATATATATATATATAAACAAGAGAATACAAGGCTCTGATTTCAATTTAAAGCTGCTTTCAGAGACATGTAAAATGAGCAAAATAATTCTCGCAGGACACAAAAGCAACTTCGTTTACTACACGTTATTTTAAGTTCAAGATATAAAATTCGTAAAGGAAGCTTTTTCACTGAAAGTGTAAGCAATATTATACGGAGCAGGTTGGTTAAAAATGCATGGCCTACTTTCTAAGACTTTTAGAGTTGCTTTCACCGGAAAAGAACGATAATTGTCCGTTTATTTAATTTTCAAGGACTATGAAGCAAATATGAAGAATTTTCTCTTATATTGAAGGTCTTGTGTCGTAAATTGGTTCTTAACATTTTTCAAAATAGTCAAGCAATAGTCATATTTTTAAAGATCTTCGCGCAGCTTTCGAATGTAACACTATTGTATACAGAGCATATTGAGATTTCATGTGATGTGATTTAATATGTTTTTGTTCTATGAGGAACCGTCAGTTCAAAAGTAGATCGACGAAGGCTGTATTTAACGAATGGTTTGCAATACATCAATTAAGTTGTAGGAAGATAGTGCCAAAGAGTGAACTATTTCAAATTATTACTCGAGAAGTATAAATGAAATGAAAGAACTAAAGCACTTAGGTGAATTTGGCTATAATCAAAGATTAATATTTATAAAAATGATACTGCAAGTACCTTACTTAACACAGTATAGATTAGTTCTAAATATTCAAAAATAAAAGCTACTGACTGAAATTTATCAGGCATCAGTAAACAACATAATCCTGACATTTCAGAGAACTTGTATTCTCCTCACATATATTTCATTTTCTTATATTCCTTTGAGGGCTCTGGGCCCGGTAAGTGAAATCAGCCTAACAAATACAATGTTTCAAGTATAGCGTATAAACTGTAATAATAGAGGTAATTCTAAGTGTAATTGTGCAACATAGGAAAGTTTTGTCATATCTCGCAAAATCTGTAAAAAGGTATAGGCGAATACTTAAATAGAAAGCACTACCTGCATCGCTCTATTCACCATATATTATCCCTTTCGACTACCACTTCATGCGATCTTGACTCATGTCACTTCATTTCTTATAAAGAAGTTGTTGTTAATGATGAATAAATAAATATGTCAACGAAAAAAAAGTATTAAACCAACATATTTATAGCCTATTCAAAGTTTTTTTAGTAATGCGTTATGGATATTTGTGACGTCGAAACATTGCAATGTAGCAATGAATTAGGTCTACAGGGGGATACCACTATATAAAAAACGCACCTGAAAACTTTACCTCATGGGTGGTGTGGAAAAGAGTTAAATGTAAACAGAACAAATCTAACCTCCAAACTATTACACCTGTTTTTTTAATTGTATTTTTAAGTTCTTCGATAATTTATATGTATTAGATGTACTATAATGTTAAAATAAATTATATTTGATAACATTTTTGTTCAACAATAACAACTATTTTCTGAGTTTCTGAAATAACAACTATTTCAGTCAAACCCAAACTGAACTAAAACTCAGAGTTGATGCGGCAACATTGCAATGTGTCGACCTCACAAATATCGATGAGTCATTACTAAAAATCTTTGAATAGACTATATATATTTGTGCATCAATTGGAACACTCAGTGTTAACAAACGCCATATAAATTAATAATTGCTTAAATACATCGAAACTGGCCATAAAAACTAACCGCGTAATAAACGATTCTGGTGCGTAAAATGAAACTGGTCAAAAATTAATGGCTAATTCCGAATAACAGTTTCACAGTAAAACAATATTGGCATCTAATCGAACAGAATTGCATTCCAAACCGGTCGAATATATTTTCTTTATTAGGGTTTTGCAATTTTGTTATTGTTTACTTTTAAATTTTGTATCTAAATTTTTAGAGTGCAAAATATGTGAATGTTGGCAAAAATTACAATATTTTTATTTAAATTTACAGTATGTATATGTTTTAAGCATTGTACCATATTGTAAGTATTATTTTGATTTAGATGCTTTATAATCAGATAAATTGAGTAACTCATCAAGTAATCTCTATTTAGCATTTATTTAAAATATTTTAAGGTCTCTTTTTTACCAACGAGGGGGAAACACGGTCCTCGGCATTAAACCTACCAATTGGCGAGTGGCCAACATATAAACCATCCGAGAAGACATCCGGTCTTATCCAACCTGGTTACTGGCGAGACTGTGATCATTTCTCTTGTTGGATTTTTCACTCTTATCTAGGACAATCACAAATATTAAACAATCACAAACAGAAATTTAAGACCATGCGACAGCAGGATTCGTGACGATCGCAACAGTAGGTGGAACGTCCTGTCGCCTTACCACTGTGCCATCCAATCCGGCCATTTAGCATTTTAAAATCGAATTTTAAAATGTTGAAGCTTCAACATTTTTTCACAAATAGTCAACCTTCAGTTTCAGAATTATTTGAAAATTCAACTTACTCTTCTGGATATTCTTGCACCACAAAACACATGAAATTACAGCTTGGTTAACGGCAGAGGTAATAACTGTATTGATGGCATCGAAGGAGATTAATTTGGAAAATAAAGTTTAGTTTTATTGAAATACTATCATTCTGGTATATAAACTCCGAAATCCACTAAAAGAAGCAAAGTTTAATTCTTCTCACCAACATTAAATATGCGTAGTACAATTTTACTTAACCAATAAATGTATTAGTACTATTCTGTTCCATAAATACACAAAAAAGAGGAGTTAAGTTAAGTTAAGAGTAACACTTGCCACTATATAAAAAAATTTTGATGTTTAGTTGGCTTCAATCTTCTGATTTCCAACGTGTTATCCAATAACTGTATTGCTTGCATTTTGCTGCGGCTTAGTAATCTTATTTTATGCTAAAATGCGAAATCTTGTATATCTTCATAGTTCTGTTAGATTTTGAGGTTATCCTGCAGTCCTTCCTTGGTTACGTAGCAATAAGCATCGGTAACTACCCGAAGAACTTTGTTTTAGCATCGTTTGAGTACTGGGGTAGGATGTGTTAATGCAATCCGACAATGACCTCTCGTAAGGCCAAAAGGCTTTTTAGTTGACTTATAAACCAATCTATTTAGTCTGGTGTTAAGCTGGGAATATCTTTCGACTAACCAGTTCAGTTCTTTGATTTTGAATCTGATCTGTTCTGCCTTTTGTCTAACGTGATGTTACTATGGATGTGTGAGCGATTTTTCCCCATTATTTGACTTTTTTCCGATAGTTATACCGTATTGAATTAAAAATACTAAGAAGTATAATAGTTTTTGGAAATATGGATATTTTACGTATCACTAAGTTATATTCGATGAAATCGTGTATTGGCAAAATGTCATGGTTATCTGTTGACATGGTTATGACTCGAAATTCCTAGGCGTATATAAGAGGGTCACTATTTATATTTTGGGAATTGGAATTGGCAACACTGTTGTCATATGAATCCATCTGGCGGTTGAAGTTTGACATTTTTGACGATATACGTACTCAGAACATATTTTCGCACGGACGCTATTTGTTTATTTTATATTTAGTTGAAAATTTCGTCTCGCCAAAAAATCGAACTGAATCGTGAACATTTACGAGCGATGATTTCATACGATTTTCGACGTGGATTATCACAACAAGAGTGCATCAATCAACTTCATTTGACTTTTGATATTGAAGCTCCATCAAAAACCACCGTGTATCGCTGGTTTAGTAAATTCAATCGTGTCATAGTTCGCTGTAAGATGAGTTACGTGAAGTTCCAAAATATGCCACAAAACATCGATGCTATATGCGAAATTATTAAGCAAGATCGTCATGTCACCTATTGTGAGATTGTGAGAGGCATCTTTAAGCATTAGTTCCACCAGCATATATGCGGTTCTACATGCTTTACGGCTATGCGAAAGTTATGTTCGCATTGGATTCCACATAATTTGACAATCGCTCAAAAATTAAAAAATTCAATCGCGGTGCTTCGAGAGATTTTTATACAATTGTGAAAGGTGACGAATCATGGATATATTCGTATGGGCTCGAAACTAAGGAGCACTCGACTGTATGGGTGTTCCAAGATGAACCAAATCCAACAAAAGTAGTTCGCGCACGAAGCACTTCAAAGAAAATGGTGCAATTGCAATAATGCCTCTAGATGATCCTAGAACAGTAAATTCTGATTGGTATGCAACCATTTGTTTGCCAGAAGTCTTGGGTGAAATAAGGAAAACAAACAACGAGACGCCGGATTGTTCTTCATCATGACTCTGAAAGACTATTAGTGCATCCTAATGCACTCGCCAAACAGTTAAATGTGCGCGATGACAGTGAAGTGCGTAGGCTCAAACGCAAACTACCATACGAACTGGTTGATAGAAACATAGAGTGAAATTTAATAATTTCTAGAATAAGTTAAAATAATCATTAGTAAAAGTTTACTAAATAAGTGGCCTTCAAAATGAGTTAGAATAGTATCTAGAATAAAATTTAGATTATAAGTTGTATAGCAGATCACTTACTGAAGTGATCTTCTACATGTTAGGATAGTTATATTATATAACGGAAATCAAACAATAATACTTATTGCCCACAGGCAGATTGTTGACCTTCCAAGCGATTAAGAAAATTATAAAATAAAAATATTCTGGTTGTCTCTAAAAAAACCGTACCCTAATCATCTGGATTCCCAGTCACAAGATCAGACCTGGGAATGAACTGGCTTATAAGCTCGCCAAATATACTCTTACAAAATGTTGGAATATAAGGAAATTATATTATAAAGATTTTTTCCGCCTCCAGCTTGAGTGCGATCCTCTGAAGGAGAAAACTAAGCTTGTGGTAGTGGTATTTAAAATCAACCTATTCCTCCCTAACCAGTCGAACTAAGAAACCTGTATGTCCCAATTGTGAGGAATCAATACCGGTCTCTCATATATTAACGAAATAAAGAAACTTATTAACTGTCAGAACAGTCCTGTCTCAAAATCTATCCAAATTATTTGATTTCGTCATTTTAAGATGACTTTTGTCTCTACACTATTTTATTTATTCAATTAATTATTTATTTGTTACGTTTAGATATCTTTTTGTTTCTTGTGTAAGTATAGCTATTCATTTTATATATTTATTTTATGGCTTTGAGAGCAGACATAGTGGCTCTAGCCTCTCAGCTTTTGTTAATATTTCTTGGTCTGTAATTATAGTAAACAAATAATTATAGCACGTTGGCGAGTCTATTCACGAAGAGTATCGAATCGGTTGATTAACTTAAATAATATAAATCCAACGATTTCTAACCAATGGAATTTAGGGAAAATATTCGTTAATCTGCACCCAAATTAATCCGCAAGTAGTGTAAAATCGTATTCAGAGAATACTATACTGCCAAGTCAACTACGCCGTAAGTGATTTCGGAGCATAATCAAAATTTATTTTCTCTGCATATTAAAGACGGAATAATCACCACATGGTCAACCCCTAAGTCATTTCGGTGGTATTTTGAGAAGTTGAAATTCTCAATTTGTTTTATTTACCTTTATAATCAAATAAAGAATCGTAATTTATTCGAGGACTAAGAAAATAAACTCAGAAAAGTAACTCGAAGTTTGGTCTGAAATTTGATGAAAAGCAGGTCGGCTTAAATAACCCGGCCCGTAATAAAACTGCTATTAGCTCAAAATCAAGCTAAAAGGCACTTCCTAATAAATTCAATTTTCCTTTTCGTTGCGGTTTCAAAGTGTTTCATGGAAATCTAACGGATGGTGAGCATATGGTTTTGTTAAAATAAATTTCGCATTTTCGGATTATGTACTCGGTAAATTGAATTTTTGTTGGCAGTTCAGATATTTTATATAATTAGTTTTGATAATTTATTATTCTATTTACACCGACCATATTCATATTTCGCAATTTATATGCAATGAAGAGAATTATCTTGGAGCTATTTTAGAAAATTAAGAAACTATGTTTGTAACACAAACTTTTGGGCAATTAGATATATTCAAACTTAAACATCAGTCGTGCAATTTCTAAATCCAAAATATCACAATCATTATCAATGCAGTCATCAATTTACTTCAATCAATTCCATTAAATAATTGAACAAACTATTATAAATATTTATTGATAATCTACTTCAAAAATTCAGCAATATGCAATAACGCATGTGTTAATTTTTATTGCTCTTAGTTGCTAAAAGATTGTTACAACCTGCCTAGAGGGCAATAAGTATTTGCTATATTTATGTTGTATATACATGGTATGTAGAAAATTACTTTATTAAATTATGTCCTGTATAAAATACTATTTTAATTAATTAGTCTTATTCTAAAGTCTATATATGTCCAATAATCAGATCGGATGGTGTTGGACTTTTTATTCTACGCGCTTCACTATTGTGTAATAATGAACCCAACTGGCCGCTATTTAGAGACAAATTAGACAGAAACATTTGTTTAAGCTTACCATTACAAACCGAAATTTATATACAAACAGCAGCAATGAATATTACAAAAATATGCAGGAAGCAGCTTATTTCGCGAGTCCTAACAGTGAAACATTTCGAAAACAAAAAAAATACACCCATCCTGTACAATTCGGCAAAAAATTACAGAAAAAAGAAAATTGCGAAAGAAATGGCAAAAGCTAAGAACTGAAGAAAATAAAACAAAATTTAATATAGAAATAAAGGTGCTGAAAGAGATGATTCAAAATTAGCAAGACCAATGCATTCAGGAATACTTAGAATATTTGACACCAACTGACACTGTAACTATTTGTGGCAAATAGGATGCAATAAGAAATGATTGTTTTTTTTAAGAAAAAGCTAAATTTCTATTAAAAGGGTATAGCTAAATTTAATGAATGAAAACAAATTGATGACTGCGTTAACCATGATCGTGACATTTTGGATTTGGAAACGCCATGACTGAAGTTTAAGTTTGAATGCGTTTTAATGAAATTATATTAAAAATGTCTTTAAGGCCTTCAAGGCCTTCCCGTCTGAGCTAACATAATTAAAATATAAAATTAGTAGCTTCCTAAATTCTCCATTTCAAATGGATTTACCAGAGAAAAAATTCACCGTCAAAGAAGCTCAAGAAATAATAATCAGAGTATTGCAATTGTAAAAAAGTACCTGGATATTATCCCTTAACTAGAAAAATATTACATTAAGTATCAGAGAATGAAGTAAAATTAATAAAATTTATGTTCAATGTTATATTATAAGTTAATTATTTTCCTATCATCTGGAAAGTAGCTCAAACAATAATTACCTACAGGCCTATAAGTTTATTACCGATAATATCAAAAGTTTTTGAGAAACTGTACATAAAGAGGGCTCAATTATATAATAGGAAAATGAAAGATCATTCCAGAACACCAATTTGGGTTACGCAATAAGCATGGAATAATTGAAGTGCACATACTTGTTAACAAAATAAATATGGACTTAAACGCCAAAATATATTTTTCAGCTACCTTACTAGACATATCTGAGGCCTTTGATAAATTATGGCATCGGGAATTGCAGGTTAAATTAAAGAAACTTCTCCCTCCTCCGGATTTCGACTAAATCTTACCTCACAGATTTACACTTTACTGTAACACAAGACGATAAACATACCGAATTACATGCAATGTATTCTGTTTCGCGAGATAGTGTACTGGCTCCAGTACTATATCTTCTGTACACAGCCGATCTACCTCCAATAAATATAATCATTGTAACAGACGACAAAGCAGTTTTAGCATTTCATTAAATTTCAGCCATAACATCAATTAACCTGCAAATATATCTAAATCAAATAAAAATGTGGCTGAAACTATGGCGTATAAAAGTCAAAAATAAAACAATATTCAGCCATATAACTTTTACTATCTGTAGAAGAACATGTCTACCAGTCTATATCAATAATTGACGACTACCTCAAGCAGAGTATGCTAAATATCCTGGTAGGCACCTAGATCGCCGCCTTGAAACTTGAAAGAAGCATATACTCGCCAAACGGAAGCAACTTGGACTTAAACTCCACCAAATGTATTGGCTTATCGGGCTCAAATCCAAGTTATTATTAGATGACAAGTTAATATTTTATAGATCTACACTCAAACCTATTTGGTCAAATGGAATCCAACTATGGGAAATACAACGGTTCCAAATAAAGTGTTGGGTGCCATTGTTGATGCTCCGTATTATGTTTCAAATGAAGTGATACAACGCAACCTCTAGAACCCTTAAGGACTGTAATTCAACGTGTTTGTATCAAGTACTTCGAGTGTCAGTGCATCACAGTGAACTCGCTAATCAGCTAAATATGGGAAGTGATAAGTATTGATGAAAATTGTACTTTAGACATTTCATTTTAACACAATAACAATTCGGTTCATGCTATTTTAGGCTTGGAAAATGATAAGTTTTCTGAGTATTATATCTACAACATATATAGTCCGGAATCAAATCTCTCGAAACTTAGTTCTCATAAAGCCTACATTATATTCCTTCCAAAAATTTTATATATCTAAATTGATTACCCGTACTCTAATAAATTCAGGTTTTTATTTTTTAGTTTATATTAGTTCCCAAGGTTATAAAGTCTCTACTGATAAAATAAAACTATAACTAGAATAAAAGTAATAAAATAAAACGTTCGATTTCTCAGCGAGTTTACAAATTCAAGAGCGAAAGGAAATGGGAGAATAAAAAGAACGAAGCAATAAAATTCTCGGTATAATAAATTCAATTTTTCGTTCGGTTGCAATTGTAACTTACGGCGTTAGATTAAGTAAGAACGGCCGTATTAAACCACGAGATATTCTATAATAAACGAATGGATTGCCAGCATATTTATGTGCTCCGAGTCAGCGTTGGAAACACCTTGCGATCATTAAGTGTTATATGCCGGATGGGTCGAAATACATAAATTATTGTTTGAACTTTAACTGTTGAATTGTTGTATAGTTTTTGGTCAATATTATTTTTATGATGGTTCGTTATTTTTGATATGTTTTTTTCTATATCATGGGATTTGAAATTAATCGCTATCACATTGTTGCTTAAATAGGCATTTATTAAAAAAAAGTGGTACAAACTACGCTGAAACTTTAGTCTTCCATGACATTGTCTGTTTGTTAATATAGTAATACTGGGTGGACAAAAAGGTACCATTTCTACATCTAGTATACCATATCCTTAGCCTAAGGTGTGGTTGAATATATAAATATGTGATATATTATACGACTATGGGCGTTTTCACATCTGCCGGCACCGACACGACACCGATATTGGTGGATAATCTCACGTAAACAAATGGAACCCTTTCACACTCGCCGATATATCGTTATCGTGTCATGCCGGCAATGGCATGTCGGCTTGAAGCAATCCGTCCACTCCTGTCGGTGCCGATTTTTATTGTGTACAGAGATATTTTTTAGGTTAACAGAGGAAAAAAGGAGGTTAATTGAGTTAGTAGAATTAGAATATTTGCTAAGAATGGTGTTACTATACATTAGGATAAATTTTACCTATTTTGACCGCAAGTGTCGCTTTCTATGGCCGTTCAAGTTGTCGCCTTTTATTTCCTGTAATAAAATAAATAGTTTTTTCAATAAATGCTTTTATTTTTTAAACCCTTTCACGTTCTATAACTATTTTTCCCCCCTCTAGAAAAGACCACAGGGATGGACTGTCCCTTCTCTATAGATTATAGTTATTGTAAAATGAGGTCTGAGTATCGCCTGTACCTTCGTCCGCTAGTTCGCCTTTGAAGACCTTCGAAATGGCACTGTTTTTATTAAAAAAAATCCATGGTATCCCTCTATGTAGTTTCTCAGATTCTAATAGGTTTACGGCTAAAAAACTGAGCTACTAAAATCCACCTTTGGTGGCCGTTCACCCTGACCTGCAAGCTTCTGCTCAAATTGCAGTAAACAATATTAATTTATAAAACCTTCGTTTCTCTTTTGATAGCCTTACACCTTGAACTGTGATGCATGTACAGGTAATCTACAGACTAGGGGAGTTTTTCAAGACTTAAATATTTTTTACTTAGATTAGCATCTGAAATGTCTTCTTTTCTTGATAATTAATTTGCTTCCACTTAATTTAATGAATTGAAAATAAAACCGCCTTATGGACTTCACATAATCCTACCAAATGTGCCGGTTATAATATGCGAAAGCGTTTAGAAAACAGGAAGTATTTATTTTATTTAAATCACTAATTTATTTAAAAGAAAAGAAGACGTGACTGGTTGAACTGCTATACAAAGCGACAGTAAAGGAGGTATCACAAGTCAGTTCGTACCTAGTGCAGCACTAGTCGTATAATATAACAAATATTATGGTGACACGTTTATACTAATTTAATTTTTAGGTTTGTTTTTATGCATTAAAGAATACATTTTTCAAATATTGTGTGTGAATTTCGATTTATGTCACATATCTTAAAAACTGTATATCTAAAGCAATTTAATACCAATTTTCTTTAATTTCACATCAAACTACATATATTTTAAGAATTTCATCCAATCGGCGACAAATTTTGGTACTGTTTCCATATCGTGAATACTTGTGCTATTTGCTATTTTCAAGACTTTAGCTATCATTTCCGTTAAAATAGTCATAGGTTAATGAGTGGATATGAATAATAAAGAATTATACAGTGAATCGAATGGTGTAATACTTTTTTCTATAACATTTAATTTTTATGTTAAACATTGAAAAGTGGCACTTAATTATTCTAGGGCAATTTCATATAAATTTTCGTTTCGTTTATCAGACAGTTTAGTATTTCGACACTTTTTGCATGCATATAGTCAATTACATAAGTTATATATGAAAAAAAAAATAGAAAAAATAACTCAATTTCTGTTTACGTCTTATACTTTAAAAACTATAAATTCTAACGCAACATCATATAAAGTTTTGTTCATTTGACTCCAAAACTCCTGCATTTGTAAAGTGTTGTCCTTATGTAAAGGTTAAAAAACTTGCTACCTTCTTCAAGTCATGAAAGCTTTCAATTTGAAATATTTTTCTCTGTCATATACTATTAAATAATCAGAGGTTAATTAAAATTACAGGGAATATAAATAATTTAGCGTACAATACTCAATTTTTCATTTGTACATAAAAAATGCATTTTTATAAAATAACTGAAATTTTATTTATATATCTTTATATATAAAGAATTTTACGTTGAATCAGATGGCATTTTTTTGTAAAAATATCGGTATTTTTTCATTTAATTCACCCCAAAATACATATATTTTGATGATTTTGTCTCTATCCGACGGTTAACGTTTTCTCAGAAAATTCGCCAATTTAGTCAATTTTTTACCATTTACAATATTTTTTGATTTCATTTTCTATTAAATAATCACAAGTCGATGAAAATTACAGACTTAGTGCTTTAGAAATTTTCCATACTACATTAAACTTTTAATTCAATATTGAAAAATTTATTTTCAAAAAATTAATGCATTTTGGTTTACAATACATATCTGAAAATTATGAATTATAAAGCAATTTAAGCGTCCGGTCAATGACCGGGCACCCGGGTACCCATTTCAAACCGAAGATAAAATATATTAACTTCTCCTTAAAAAAAGTTATGGCCGTCCAGATATCCAAAAATGAAGTAATTTGACACCCATTTTTTGTCAAATTTTTTAACAATCAATTAATTAACACAAGTTATTAACTATCAAACATTGTACCCTGCCCGTTCAATATCCAGGTACCCGGGTACCCAGTAAGTATTTTGTTAATTTGACTTTTAAATTGATAGTAAACAATATAGTTTGTATTATTTTTTAGTAATAGTAAAATAGATTTTAGTAATAGTTTTTAGTTTAAAAATAGTAAATAAGAAATACATAAGTCCGTTTTATTTTATTTTATTTTATTAATATCGTTTCCCGTTCTTTTACTATTTATTTATTTACATTTTTTTATTTATTATGATACAGTGCCATTTAAAGATTGAAGTATATTAAATGATTTCGTACATACTTCACATGTTGTGGTTGTAATACAGTGTTCGTCACAAATAGGGTTCTCACATACCGAACATATTTTTCTAGTTTTGCGACGTTTTTTAAATTCACCTTGCAGACATACATTATAGCATACACCAGAAATCTTTTTCCTTCCAGTTGAATTGAGCTACGTCTTGGGTGCGAATGATAAAGATAATGCTCGCTGCTGCGCACTCGGATTGATAGCTCGACCAAGAATAGATTCAATCGCCACTTTCGTTGAGAAATGCCTCATGATTTGTGCATTATTCGAACGACTTTCGAATGGAGTACATAGCTCTCTGCCCAATTGCCGATAAAATAATCGTCATCTACTACTATGATCACTCACTCATCATCACTACTATCCAACACGCAGTCATCATCAGATTCTTCTAATGACTTGCACGTCTGCCACGCTATAGGTGGGTACCCGGGTACCCGGTAAATGAACGAATGGTGAAAGTTTGGTCAGTGACCGGACGCTTAACATAGATCTTCCTTTCTATTGATTCAAAACGCGCACATCTTTCGACTTTTATCCCCATGAGATATTGAAGTGATTCGAAATGATATTTTAAGTCAATTCGTGCGCTTCTTTTTTTTTAAATAAATATTTTCCATTGGAAATAAGCCCTGAGAACAGCTAACTTCTGAAATTTTAAGCTGTCTAAAGGCTATTTGAGAATTTGACCTAGATATTCGTTTAATAAGTGTTGAAACTCATTGTATTTTAACATGTTGGTCCTTTGGGCTGTTATTTGTTGTTGACATCAAAATCACCAACTTGAAATTATTGAGACCAATTGTAAACGATTGTAAAGAAGCATCATTACCAATTTTCTAGAAGCTTTTGGTTGACTTGGACAGCAGATTCTTTCAAATAAATTAACAAACAATTAATTTTATTATTTGTGTCTATGCAGACTGAGTAACTCAATCACATTAAATAGAAATCTGGCATTTTGTGAAGGGAGACGTTGTTTAATAATTGTTTACATTGACACTTTGCATTTTCACCGATGGACATCGCTAATCTAAACACATGAAAGCACCCAATATCAATAATAATGTTATAATTATTTATTTAAAAAGTAAATGGTAAGTTGGCTCCTCACATGAACAAAATGTTAACAAAAGACCTTCTACATTCATAAAAATATTTTGTACCAAAATCACACCAAAAACAGACCAATTGTAATTTATAAAATGCCTTAGAATCCCTGACAAATTCAACGCTTACGATAATAAATCCAATACAGCTCGAATTATAATTTATAATTTGCTTCTAAAGCCAACAGTAAATCACAAAAGAATAGATAGAAAAAATCCCCCAACTGTATATTCTATTCGCTTCATTGGCCGTCAGACCGATGTACAAAAAGAAATCACTGCTTTGATATAAAATTCAAAGCCAGACAAGAAAAAAACGAAATAGAGGCACAGCTGTTATTGGTCTCATTCGTTTGATATAGGAATTCTCTCCACGAACCTAGTAAAACAGTGCGTTTTTTGTTAATAAAACTACTACTAAACTTTATACGGCCATAGAGTACGAGCGTAGAGAATAGAATTAAACTTTTGGACGTGTTAATATATATCACTTCATCCGAAATTTGTTTACCCTATCCTAGGTCCATCATACGAGGAGAAAATTAAATATTTATGTATGGTGTTATTAACATTTATTGGTATATGAACAATCCGCTTTTAGGTGAATTGAATGTGGTCTAATTAACTTTCGTTGATTCTTCGCTATTGTCTCCAGAAGCAAATATCAAAGTGTGATCAGTCAATATAGCCAAGGTAATATTTTCTATATTTTCAAGTATTCACATCTATAGAATAGATAAAGAATTGAACCCAAAACATTGTCTTGCCCTTCATCTGCTTTATTCTTGTGTAACTCTAAACAGCTTGGTTGAGATGTGGGTGTTAAGAGTTCAATAAGTGTATATAAGGATTTTTAAATATATCGCCCATGTCAGACTCTATCAAAGGCTTGCACTTTATATTGGGTGCGTTGAATTACTAGTTGGTTTGATGCTTTAATGAAATCCCATATTTGCACCACATAGGTTCAATTTGACTTTAGGACTAACTGATAAACAAATCTCTTTGAATTTAGGTCAAGTTGAGAGTATCTTCCAATTAACCAGTACAGCTCCTTGACTTCTATATCATATATATCGTAGGAAAATGTTCCAAATACCGTTTCTTTTGTTGTTGGTATATCAGCAGTATAGAGCAGATACAGGAGTGGTCCCTGTGATACGAAAACACTTCCCTTCATGCGAGACCCTACATTTTCTATCGAAAAGATATGATTAAAGCAGTCGACAGTAATTCAGCGGTAGCAATATGCTCAATTTGTAGATAAATTCCAAATGCCATCTACGGTTGAAAGATTGTCTTATGAGCCCAGGAATGTTGTTGGACAGTATTTTTTTTCTTCGGATGCCTTTTCAACAACTGCTGTTATTTTGTGTTCTAAGCCAATCGTCGAATGGTGATTTCAAAATTTAAATTAACAATCTGTTATTTATATAAATGGTTAAATACGTTTTAACAGAAATTTTTCAAATAATTTTGATACCGCAGATAGTAGCGAAATAAATCCAGTTGTCCGGCCGGTTTGTTAGGTTTTTTAAGCATAATTTTAAGAGCAACCTGAAGACATTCAGGAACATGTTTCACGCTCAAACAAGCATTGAATATATATGTCAACATGATTATTGCATATCGTGCCAACATTTTTAATAAGTCAGGTGAAATATCATTAATTCCAAGAGCCGTCTTAGAATTGTGGTTGTTTTTAATTTCTATGGCATCTCCTATTGGATAAATAAGACTAATAGCTTCATCCGGTTGATAAACAGGGTTTGTATCTATTGTAGATTATAATATGTCAATTCAAAAGTCCCCGGCCTGACACATAGATGGCGCTAGTAGATTTAAATTCATATGTTTTTTAGTTCGCTCTCACCCTCAAAAGATACGTGTATAAATTTGACAGCTGTCGGATCATTAGCTTGTGAATTATAGCATTTTCAGTGAAGCAACTTTTGTTATTGTGAAAACAATGGATAAAAAGGAATTTTGCGTGTTGATAAAATATTGATTTTTGAAGGAAAAAGATACAGTTGAAGTAACAACTTGGCTTGATGCCGAGTTTCAGGACACTGCCATAGGAAAATCACCATCAAGGATTGGTATGTTATATCTAACGTGGCTAATCTAAACCACGTCTAACGTGGTGAAATGAGCACCGAAGACGGTGAAGGCAGTGGACGCCCTAAAGAGGTTGTTACCGACGAAAACATTAAAAAAATCCACAAAATGATTTATCACTCACGAATATTTGGGTATGAGAAAGCTCTGTGGAAAGTGGTAAAATGATTTTGAATGGCCGTAAATTGAAATTGAATGAAATAGCAGACACTCTAAAGATATCAACTGAACATGTACATCATATCATTCACGAATATTAGGGTATGAGAAAGCTCTGTGCAAAGAGGATCCGCGCGAGCTCACTTTTGACCAAAAACAAAGACGAGTTGATGATTCGGAGCAGCGTTTGAAGATGATCAAGCACAATAAAACCGAGTTTTTGCATCGATATGTGGTAATGGATGAAACATGGCTCCATCGTTTCACTCCGAATGAACCCGCTCCAAAGCGTGGGAAAACGCAACAGACGGCTGACAAGGTTATGGCGTCTGCATTTTGGGATGCGCATAGAACAATTTTCATTGACTACCTTGAAAAAGGAAGGACCATCAACAGCGTCTATTACATAGCGTTATTTGATCGTTTGAAGGACGAAATCGCCCAAAAACGGCCGTATTTGACGAAAAACAAAGTGCTGCTTCACCAAGACAATGCACCGTGTAACAAGTCAGTGAAAACGATTGCCAAAATCCATCAATTGGGCTTCGAATTGTTTCCTCATACACACTTTTCTCCAGATCTGGCCCCTAGTGACTATTTCCTGTTCTCAGTTCTCAAAAGAATACTTGCCGGGAAGAACTTTTCGTCGAATGAAGAGGTGATCGCAGGAACTGAGGCCTATTTTGAAGCAAAGGACAAATCGTACTTCAAAACTGGTATCGAATAGTTGGAGCGTCCCTATAATCAGTGTATCACCCTTGAAGGGAATTATGTTGAATAAAAAAACTAATTTTGCCAAAAAAATGTGTTTTACTAGTTACATCATTTTGTTTGGAATACGTTAGCTAAATATTCTGAGAATAATTCAGATTTTTCATCCTCGAACCGATTAAATTTGATCATATTTAATTGGCGGTTATCTAAAAATTGATCTTATAAATCTCCGAGTTGCTATCCATAGCTAGTAACCTTTGTCTGCTTCCGGGCTTAACTCACCTACATAATTTTCGAAGCAACTCCATTTATATGTATTTGTTTTACGTCAACTAAAAATAATATGTTTCCAATCTTCTGTTTGTGTAGTATATATACACAAACACTTATTAAATGAAAGAGTCTTTTAACGAGCGCCAGCTACAATTAACTAGTTTCGGTTGTAGCACCGTTCAAGTGTTATCGACATCCTAAAAGAACCGCCGACAAATAAGAATTGTTTTTCAGCTTGATTTTTCTCGGCGGCTTTAAATTCTACACCGAAAGGATGAATCTCCTACCGATGTCGGCCTGTCCGAGATAAAGTCAATGGGAATAAAAAGGAAATTTGAAAGGTGGTTTTATTCAAATTGGTCGGTGGTTCGGCGCTCTCCATCGCCGTAGTTTTTTTCGCTCTTGAAGAGATTTAAGGTTGAATAAAGCTGATTTGAGGCTTTTGAATTTACTAAGGTATAGTTGCCGGGATTTTACATTTTTGACGCGAATAAAATAGCAAATTTTACAGGTACTGTATTTTTGTTATTGTATTATTAGTTCTTGATTTATGTATTGCAAGAAATTGACTTCTTAAGTTACATGGTTCTTGCAAAATATCTTGATCTTAACGGTTGGATCGATTTTGATGACAGTTTTTTTTAAAATTATATTTAAAGTCTCCTTTTACCAACTGTGGGTTTATCTGGACTGGGCCTAAAGTTTAACGTGGGCTCCGAACCTCGGTCCTCAACATTAAGCCTACCGACTTGCGAGTGACCAACTTTAGAAATCCTCCCAGAAGACATCCGGTCTTACCCAGCCTGGTTACTGGCGTGACTGGGATCATTTTCCTCGTTGGATTTTACACCCTTGCCTAGAACATTCACAAATTTTAAACAATCACAAACATAAATTTACGACCACGCCCCAGCAGAATTCGAAGCCGTGGCTATCGCAACAGAAGGAGGGGACGGTAGAGGGGATCGCCTTTACTACTGCGCCACCAAACCGACTGATGACAGTTTTGTACGTATTTATTTGAACTTTTGAGAATAGTTTGTAGTTAAAAATAGACCGGTACGTGGCTATATAAGGTTCTTCGAGTTTTTAAAAATATGTTTGATTTTAACTGGCTTATATTTCTGATAGTGATATTTTCATAGTAATAAATTAAATATTATATTATTATGATATATTGCTTAGAATAATATATAGAGTGTTATCTTAATAGTAATAATACACAAACACATCATATTCTACTGACCAATTAAATTTGAAATAAAACTCAAATTCAATTTCCCTAAATTGGTTATTGAAATAGAATTCTTCATAAATACAAGTATTATAAAATACTACATTGCTAGATTATAGGTAGATATAATGATTATAATAAATATATAAAAAAATTATGAAATAAACATATGCAAATAAAAAATTAATTGTAATTATCTGATTATATACTGAAACCAATTTGGGAAAACAATATATTTTCTGTGAAATATAATAAGAAATTTCTATAGCGCATTTTACCTTTTTCATATTTAAATCAAGTCATCAATTTAAATTAGATATATTAAAATTTTTATCTTTCTGTTTAATCATAGTGAAAATAGACCAAGTCGGTGTCTGTTAATATATTATTCACTTATTCAGCACAAAAATGTATTGACGCAAGTTATAGTTATTTGCAATGTCATTGTGAAAATTTTGGGACAGATAAGTAAAACGGTTGATTGTATGATATACGTCAGAACGGAGAAAGTATAGCAAAAAGTAATACTGTCGCGATAATCGCGGGTTCGAATCGTGCTGGGGCATGGTCGTAAAATTATGTTTGTGATTGTTTAACGTTTGTTATTGTCCTGGGGTAAGAGTGCAAAAGCCGAAAAGGAAAATAATCCCAGTCATGCTAGTAATGCGTGGATGATCTCCAAAGTTAGTCACTAGAACAGTCGCTAGAATTAATATCGAGGACCGTGGTTCAGTGCCTCATTGGTAAAAAGGAGACTTTAAAATATATGAAAAAAAACTGCTGTGCTCTGATTTTGGTTAAATTCGAAAAGTTAAAGAGACAACTTAAAGATGTATTAACAATATAATAAAACGATAATAAGAAATTTCGGTCTATACAATCAAACTCAAATTGTTGGTCTATGAATTGTATTATTTTATTTTATATTAACGTATAACGACTCCATGCATAGACCCAAAAAATCCCACCTATGTGGTTTTAGTAGCCGTAACCCAAAATATTAGTTGTACGTATCTTATTATTCCTATATACCGTAATTTTGATCTTCCTGTTGTATACGGCATTTGTGGAAACCTACTAAAATAGTAGTTGGGCACGTCATCAACATGTACCTGTCGAAAGTTGTAAATTTGTTTTACAGTCAGACAATATTTTCCTTCTCATATTTATACTATTTAAAATATTTATACTATTTAAAAAGAGATAGAATGTTGTTTGAGAAGTTCCGGCAACCAGCAAACGTTGTTAAAAAATAAGGGCCCGCAAACGTACTTTGAACGCTTTGTTTTAATATTTATTAATTTAAATAAATTTTAAATTGCCGCGGTTTTTATTGAAAATATTTTTTGCGAGTTGTAGTTGTACTGAATAGTAGTATCGGCATGGTCACTAAAATATCTCACAAAATAAAAAAAAAACAATTTAATCTTAAATTCACACAAAAAACTGTCTTTATGCGAAACCTGTGACGAATAAATATCAGCTTGATGTTGGCTATATCAGACACCAAATATACGAAATCTATATGTATAAAAATAACATTTTTTTTTATTCGAAACATAATTTAATACAATTATTTCAGAGAAAATTGTTAGCCTGGAAAGTATCCACAAAAAGTTGAAACTGAAAGATGACAGTATTGGGTAATATATGATTTAATTGCATTTTATGTAAATTACTTTTTTGAAATAAGTCTGAGAAGAGACGCACGATAGATCAGATTGCTGAACGTTATGGCCACGGGGTGTTACGTCTACCTCCCAATCACTGCATATTGAATCCAATTGAGTTGATGTGGGGTATTGCAAAGAATTATTACAATAGGTATTCAGGTCGAGAATCGTATACAAACCAGAACTGTCTGGATTTATGGATCAGACACAATTGAATAACTGCTTAGTTATTCACCTGATTAGTGCTTCTGAAAGTGACAGTGATTGAATTAAACTTTATGAATGTTAATTTATGATTCAATGCTGACAATTATCAAGACAGAGCGAAGAAAGAGGAAACAACTAATGGTGAGTATATGATTAATATACTTTAATTGTAATATATTGTATTATAGAGTGTGAATGATTTATAAGCATGTGTGTTGTTGTTCAGAATATACATAAAGGTTTGGTTAAAATGTATGAGGAAAGAAATAATACTAACGGTTTTGCATATATGGGAAATGCATTAAGGATAATGCAGTTATTAAATGTAGTTTTATCAAGGAAGATGTATACAGTTAGTAATAGAACAAACCAAGGATAAATATAGTAATATCTGAATGACTTTACAAGGAAACATTGCATCGTAGAAAACAAGAACTAAGCGCAAAAGGTAAATATGCTTTCTAATGAAAGTAACATATATTACTCAGATTTACAATTGTTAATTAGGTAGATTAGGCCTTCGGGGGACCCCACATATAAAAACGCGCCTAGAACTGTATCTATACTAGTGTGGAAAAATGTTATGTAATATAATCAAACAACTCTAACCTATATATTATTGTGGTTGTATAATTAATTGTAGTTTTAAGTTATTCTATAATATATGTATTAGATGTACCATAATGTTAAAATAAATTATATTAGATAATATTTTTGTTCAATTATTTTATTTATATTAAAATTTTGTTATATGCCAGAGCCTAAATGTGCTAAAACTCAGAGTTGTTGCGGCAAAATTGCCAGGTTTTGACGGATGACGTGGGTTCACTGGTATCTTGAAAGGGCTATATTTCTGTCGACGCGTGTGAGTTTGCATTGTCATGATGGTGAATGACCTTTCGTTTCTGTTTCTCTTTTCTTATTTCAAGAAGCCATTGGGAAATCACTATTCTAGGTTCCTCTAAGAGCACTCATATATCCAGTTGCTCTAAAAACAGGCTTCGAAGTGTTTCGGACACGATCTACCATGTCGGATATGACTCATGTTGAAACACTTAGAGTTTTTGCTTTTTATTCCGGGCCCATATATATAAATCCAAGATTCGTCCACCTATGTTGATGTTATACACAGCTTTTGACGTATTTATTGACAATTTCTATGCACTACTGGACACTATCATTTTTTTTGAGGTCGAAATCTTGTCAAATTATACCAGATTAAATGTTCGTGCAGTATCTTAGTGATGCTTTTCATACTAATGCACAAGGATCAACATCATATACTTGCAATATAATTTCGCTCACAGTATCAATGTATTTTTAGCGGTCGATTACATGCCTCTTACTGTTATTCTTAATAAAATTAATCTGGGTTATGTAGGATCAAACGTTTCCTATTGGATTATCCCTGGGACATACCCTTAACGCATAATCGAATACTACGTTCACACAATTCAATTTTCGCGTTCAAACGTTATAATGCACTCCCTTCCTATATGGCAAAACATTTCCCTTCGACATCATATTTCAAGTATCTATCTCTACTCGTTAATTATATTACTAATTAATATCAATTCGAATTGCCGAACGAATATATCTCTGCCATCAGTTCCTCTAATCTCTCCAAACAGAGTAAATATTTTTAACGGTATTAATCCATTCCGCAGTAGTAATCATGTTGTTTCACGTACGAAGCCTGTGTTTGGTTGGAGCAAATACTGTATACACTTGTCTATTTAAAGACGAATGTTACCCGCAAATCCTCTGTATTAATTTGTATGTCTTTGATACATATAAGATGGGTATTAATCTATCGTGTAAACGAGAGTATTGCGATTGTTGTCCCAAATAATCTATAATAATTCTCCTTTTGTTGAGCATTATCTAAATTAGCTGGGGGAGACAATAACATAGAGTCGAATTACATTTCCATATTTTAATCGTATTACGAGGGCTGCTACTTATATTTCTGGTCAACTAATGAGAAAAATATATGTAATAGAAGTAGAAATTGTTTTTCAAAGTACCATTGTGTCGGTAATATATTTCTGATTTTTTTTTCGCTAAAGAAAACCCCTTTTTCACATAAGGTAGTTAAAATGATTTTAATAAAAGTATTAAAAAACACATGGAAGAACTTAATAGAAACCAAGTTCCAATCTCAACGATTAGACTTTTAGATATAGAACATAATGGAATTATTGTTTGGTAATCCGTAAAGATCACTAGGGTATATAAGATCAGATAAAGTAATGGAATACTATATGGAATAAAGGAAGTGTCCATTAGGTCATTTGAGACATTTGCAGTCTGTTGAGCCAGTTCTCGTAGATTGAAGTTTCCTTCAAATTTAGATCCTATTTCTGACTTTAAATTGTGATGAACTTAGCCTGTAGGATTGCAGGTTCTGTTAAATTTTTAATGATTGTTAAGATCATCCTTTGGTACATTCCGTAAACTTGCTCTCTCTCTCTCTCTCTCGCTCTCTCCCTCTTTCTCTCTCTCCAATAAAATCTATAATAAAAACAATATTAGTCTATTCAAAGTTTTTGTACATATGTCATCAAGATGTATAATGTATTGCCAACCGCAATTAATAAATTCGTTTCCGAATCAGACAATATGTTCCTTCTCATTTTAGTCTAGTTTACAAGAGATACAATGTTGTCTTATTAATTCGAATACGTAAACGAATGAACCTGTCAAAGTCGTCCAGTTGTCAGACGTATGCAAACTTCTTGAAAACAATAGTGGTAAAATGTTAGTACTCTAACCTATAAACTCTTGTGGCTGTATAATTAATTATAGTCTTAGGTGTAAATTATTTTATTTAGATTAGAATTTTGTTGTATGTCAAACCAAACTGAACTAAAACTCAGACTTGGTGCGGCAACATTGCGACGTTTTTATGTCACAAATTTAAGTGATGTATGTACAAAATAACTTTGAATAGACTATATATTACAATCATTAAGATCATTCTTGGAAACATTTCGTAAACTTGCTATCTCTCTAAATTTCGGGAACACATTGGGACTGTTACGTTTCAATCGATATGTAATAAAAACATGAGGCAGCCAGTATCTCAGTTCCCATAATAGTTCAATCTCTAGCAGCAATATATAATGAGTGTTAAACAAACTCGTTAACACTTTTCTATAGTTACTTTGAAAAATTCCATTTCCTTTAGGGCCAATTTGATACTTGAATATGAACATCGATGGCTCAATAAAATTAAAAACTATAGTTAAACTAAATATATATGCTTTTGAAAATGTAAATTATCTCCGTTGTATTCTAATGTAAGCGAAAACCATTCATTCGAGTTGCACTACTACTTGTATATAAAATTATATATATATATATATATATATATATATATATAATATAAATGAAATATAAAATACTTGTAGAAGATGATAACTATAGTACTGTTACTTGTATGATAAATAATCTATAGTTTTATGTCACTTAGATAGGGCAGTAATAATAGTTTAAGTTAACTTCAGAAACAGAGCATGAGAAATGGCCAAAAAATAATGTTTTGTTCAATAAAAAATATGGGTTGCTGAATTATAGTATTACAACTAAAAAAATATAAATCTAATGATCAATTTTGAAAATAGGAGCGATATAAATAAATAAATCTTAATTGTATATACATTTCTATATATTTATTATAAACCATTTGTCAATCTCGACAGTAGATGCTTGTAAAAAAGAAAATAGTTATTATTTTACTTTTTCTTTGGCGGTAATATTAGATTCATATCTCACCGCTATTTTATGTTAGATGAGCGATGAGTCTTATACATCTCCCTGACTATGATATATTAGTTAGAGTTTATCATTTTGAAATAGATACATGCCTTCTTTATATACAATACCATACAATCCAGTTGTCACCTATCTCTAAATATGTTTTTCTATTCTGCACGTACTATTTTATGGTTATTGTAGTTTAAAAAGTTGATGAGATTTTTGAAGCTTTATTTTATAGATATAAAGGGATTTATAAAAATAAAATAAGGGAGATATTGCGGAAATATCGTAGAAATAGAAAATGGTAAAATAAACTGTGACACCATAAATAAAAATATGATATCCACATAACTAGTACATTTTGCAGTTCAACAAAAATATACTAAAGCGTACGTTATTGTTATAATTTTGGTTATAATAATTAATATAGTAAACTTTTTGTGAGAACTTATCTTTATGGAGTGTAGAAGGAGTTTAATTTTGTTGGTATTCTTCAAATAGATAGGAGACTAAATCAATCAATGGAGTATAAAGTTTTAATCAACATTCTTTAAGTCTGTTAAATATGAATAGCTGTTTTATAATCCCCCTTAAGTTAATAAATGTGAAGTGCATAGCAAGAACATCATACAAAGCATTATTGATAATAATTAGTATTAATATAATAAAGAGAAGTATCACATCAATAATCTAATACATTCAACGAAAATCACAATTAATTACTTACTCTTTGTCTGAATTTCAGTGTAATATTCCATTAGTACTGATAAGATTTGGGCCAACCACTGTGACCATTAATCAGGAATAGCTACTAGGGAGCAATACAAATTTGTAAAGAATCAGCCGCCAAATGAACTGGGGTCTAAAAATCATCAATAGAGTTCATAATTTCCATTTTCATGGGGAGGAAATTAATCTGCAGACTGCTAAATATTTAGAAAATACCATACCTAGGCCTACCATAGTAAAACACATTTTTTGGCAAAATTAGTTTTTTTTATTCAACATAATTCCTTTCAGGAGTGATACACGGATTATAGTATCCCTCCAACTTTTTCATACCATTTTGTAATACGATTTGTCCTTTGTTTCAAAGTATGCCTCAGTTTTGGCAATCAATTCCTCATTCGCCGAAAAATTCTTCCCGGTGAGCATTTTTTTGGTATCTGAGAACAGGAAATAGTCGCTGCGGACGAGATCTGGAGAATACGGTGGATGAGGAAGAAATTCGAAGCCTGATTCGTGGATTGCCATCATTTTCATAGACTTGTGTGACAGTGCACGATCTTGATGAAGCAGCACTTTCTTTTTCTTGAAATGCGACCGTTTTTCGGCGATTTCGTCCTTCAAACGGTTCAATAACACTATGTAATAGTCGCTGTTGATAGTCCCTCCTTTTTTAAGGTAGTCAATGAAAATTACTTGGTTACTTACTTGGTTGATAAGAGAATAAGAAGTTTTTAGAGTTTTATCACAAATAAAGTAAAATTCAAAATTATATCTTGTTCTTATTATTATTTCTATAAAAGCAACAAAAATTAAGTACCCCCTCCTATACGCAAAAATGCTGTAGACCGGTGTTATTGATCCATTTACGTACTTGTATGATGCATCAATCTGACCAAGTTCAAGAATCTTGAGACGCTATATCTAGTGAGTATGCTGGGTGTAGTAGAATATTTCATTCGAGTTACAACAGCATATGTTTCAACCCCATCACTTTCTTATCGTAGGTATTTATTTCCACCGAAGTTCGGTATGAGATCGCTTGGTCTACCATCTTCCATAAACCTGACCTCCACTTGGAGTCATCCACCCGTCCTGGACCGTCTTATCCCCAGCTACTCCACTCCTATTTCTCACATAATTGCGGATCTTCTGTCCAGGGCTGGAATTGGCTTGTTGCATTCCCTCCTTGATCACTACCCCGATTTTCGCCCTTGGACCTTCACTACCCCCTTCGTAAACATATCATTATATCAATTTTATTAAAAAGAACATCGTCCATACATTATTCTGTTCAAGTTCGGTGAACATCTCCATTCTTACCTTTGCCGCAAGCTTATATATACCGATGGCTCCAACTCTCACAGCGGGCTTGGCAGTGCATTTATGGTGGACAACCGGGAATGCCGTTTCAGGCTCCCTGAACATGGTTGTGTTATGCGTTCAATTATGCGTTCTCTCTATCTGAATGGGTTCAGGAAAAGTTTACTGTGGATCTCTTCTCACGTTAGTATACCGGGAAATAAGTTTGCAGATAGTGCGGCTAAATCGGCAGCCTCATCTTCCCTTCCCATCACGGATGTTGCTGTCCATACCGACCTTATACTTTTCGCATCTTGTTTTACGAATAACGAGGTATAGCGTCGTTGGGCCCAAAAAGTCAACCACAACTGGATGTTTGAGGTTAAAGCTGATTTTTTCTCTTCTCTTCGCGTTCCTTCCCTTCTTTATCATGCCGTTTTGAATCGACTGAGATTAGGCCACTGTCGTTCCTCGCACGGTCACTTGATGACTTCGAGACCGCCTGCTTACTGTGAGTTTTGTCACCGTGCCGCTATTTCATTCTACATATTGAACGACTGTCCACGGCTAACCCAGATTAGAACAAAGTATGGGCTGCAAAATTTAAAAAATGCCTTAACAGGAGAAAATACCGACAGACTCCTCGGATTTCTACGAGAGACTGATTTTCTCCATAGAATCTAGGCTATGCTAAGTTTAAAGTTACTGATCAAATAACCATTACCACTTCAGTATAGGTGCTGATGTGTGCTGTATGGATGGAGCCTCTACTTCGTTATGGTTGTGTTTGTAGTCCTGTATTTGTGTTTATTTTAAAATTATATATATACTATTTATTCTTTTAATCCCCCTGTTTGTGTTATTAATTTTATATATTTATTAATTTACTATTATATATATATATATATATATATATATATATATATATATATATATATATATATATATATATATATATATATATATATTATGTCTGTCCTCGTCCCCTGCATATCATAACCGTACTATTGTATAGTACTGTATAGTATTGTATAGTGCGAAATGATGACACCCGTCAAAGCGACAAAAGAAGAGCATATCTCTCACGACTTATACAACATGTAGTAGAGCGTTTTCATGTCAAAGGATGACTTTGCTATCGCTGATATTTTTTGACACTACATAATACGCTACACACAAATATACAGGCCATGGTCATGGCCATGATTTAGCTTGAGTATCGTTCAGAATGGCTTTCCTGGATTCCCTCCTTCACGTTTGCATATATTCCTTAATCAATTCCACGGCTGCTTTTATACTGCCTATTCGTCCAATAAGACTTGCAATTCATTGGATATGATATTGGTGTATATATGTTATAGACAATTGGAATATGATGATCAAGCATTACCGCAAGTTTCAAAAACTGCTTGATAATTAAACAACTAACGAAACCATCCAATTTAACGGTAAAAATACTTTTATCCATTTTCAATAGATATCTATGATCAATATACATGCAACCACTTGAAACAGTTATTTTTATTGTATACATTATTGAAATGCGACCAATTATAACTATTATTCAGAGATCGAGGTAAATTGAATGGCAATTAGCTTCCAGCATTCGCAAAAGCATCGTCATTGTTACGGCCATAATGAATAGTGTGACGTAACAACATAAACCTACTCGGAAACAATGTTTATCGATTATCAGCTCTTTTCAGAAGAAGCTCCAACTCAATTGTATCGAATATGATAACGAAAATATGTTCATTGTCAATACTCCAGTGTCGAAGCAGCACTGTTTGAAATCGAATCGATCTGAACGCAGTGCAGTATGAAATGAAATTATGTGCGTAGATATATCTTATTATCTGGTACAACAACGATGTTTTGGATTTAAATTTACTGCAGAACGTATATATTTGCCGTATATCATGGATATAATTAAAATCAAACATGCTCAGCAGCCGAATAAATATGGAAAGCAATTATACGTTATAATAATATTTTGTTCAATATGGAATTGTTTCATTGATTCAATATTTATTAGTTAATTACAAAATCGTGACGATTTTTTCATGCGACTCCGAAAAAGGAGGAGGTTCTATGTTCGGTTAAATACATTTTTTAAATGTCCTTTTTTATTCGAAAGTGTGCACTTACGAGGTGGTCCCATTGGAAACAAATCAGGATCTGTTGGGGGAAGGAGGGAGGGGTGGAATCGAGGAGGAATCGATGCTGAAATGTTAAAGGCACTTACAAACTATCGCGTATTTTTTATATAAAGTATTCAGATATTTGTGTATAACGTTATTGCTGAGCTAATGTGATGGAAAACCTGGAGCCGTTCGGTTCAAAAGCTTTTTAAGCACTAACTATAGCATATAAGTCTTCGTATAAATATCAGAGACAACTATAAGATTCTATGGTGTAGTGGTTAAAGCGGAGGTTCCGAGTTCGACTCCCAGCGGGAACAATAATTTTTTGTTGTGGTTCAGCTAGAATATTTGTCAAAAAATCATTTAGGCTAGTTAGCGGACGTCGAAGTCTGAAGGGCTTCTTATTTTCAATCAGTGTTTCTTTATTTCCAGATTTTATCGTGCATTTTTGCTTGGGCTACTCAATGTAATGTTAAATGTAATAACCCCGTAATTTATTGAGTAAATATCTAATACTAAAAAGAGGAAAATAAAATATTGTTCAAACAAAAAAATTGAACCGAATTAAAAAAATAATTAAGGAACCCACTGAAAATTAAAAAATAATCAAATATTTTTAACACAAAAAACATTATAAAATAAAATAAATACATAATAATCTTATTTAACTTTTCTACTACAGGTATTTTATATTCTACTATATACACACAATTTATCTTAATACCTACCTAAACCTATTTATCTATTTACAATATTATTTTAATAGCTACCAACTGATCAAGTTGAAGTCGATGCCAAGCCCAAACAACTCAAAAATAGTAGTATAATTTTGTGACATATACAAAAATTTAAATTACCAACAAACAAATCTAAAGTAATATAATTGTTTGAGTTCGGCACCAACCTCAATATAGTCAGTTGGTAGTAGTTAAAATAATATTGTAAATAGATAAATAGGTTTAGGTAGGTATTAAGCTAAATTGTCTAGATATAGTAGAATATAAAATACGTATAGCAGATAGCTTAAATAAGGTTTTTGATTATTTTTGTTTAGTTATTGCAGTGATTATTTTGTAGATATTTTATTTTAAAATGTTTTTTTTTGTGTTAAATATCTAACTTTAATTTTTTGTATTTTTTAGCGAGTTCCTTATTTATTTCTTGAAGTCGGTTCAATTTTTTTATTAAAAATATTTTATTTGATCCAACGGTTAACTTATATTACTCTTCAATTGCCTAACTCGCCTGATGTAGCTCCATCGTATCTTTGCCTATTTTCTTTAAAAGTCGCCTTAAACCAAGGCCATCCTTTTGAGTTGGTTTAACACAACAAAAATAAATATAAGAAGGGTTTAAAGGTTGCTTAATTCGAGAAGAAACCTAAAAAAGAACTAAAATTTCTGAATTAATTGAAAAAAGCGATAATCAGAAGTTAAAATATCTGGTAAAACTAAATAATGCAGGATGCATATTTTTTGGAATGGATGATAATGTGGCGTTGTTAGTAATTACTTTGGATTATTTTCGATCTATATGGTGAATTGGATGTTGTAAATTTTGGTTGGACCAGAACAAGGTGAATTTGTTTATCCTAAGATTTCAAATTACAAAAGAATTGTCCACAGATAGAAGGGCTCTGGAGGGTGATGGTTAGTGTCTTATGTAATATGGCGTCAATGTATCAAAATATTATATTAATATAATATCTCTGCAACTAAGGAAGTAATTAATTAAATCCATATATAGTTGTAGTAGAGATGCAGTAGGATCGCAGAGTATCAAAAGGTCAAAAAGGCAGAGATACAGTGGAATATCAATAAATCGTAATAACCTAATATTAAAAAGGTATAGAAACTAAAATGATCAATAAGGTCATATCTAGATATTGTGATAAAAGAGGAAAGCATAGTTTATTATAATATTAATTAAATGTTTTATGTAAATGTATATTTATCACCGGAACCGGCTAAAGCCTATTTGTTTTATATTTAGGTGTTTTTATAACATTCTTAAAGTTTTCATATTGTTTTTAACCGACTTCGAAAAAGTAGGAGGTTTTATGTTCGGTTGTATATATTTTTTCTTCTTATGTATGTTCGCTCATTTCTCTGTCAATTGTGAGCCGATTTTCAAAATTCTTCTTTTATTCGAAAGAGTGCGCTTCCGAGGTGATCCCGTTGGAACTATATCAGAATCTATTGAGGGGAAGGGTGGTAAATCGAAGGAAAACCTGAAATTTCAAAGGCACGTGCAAGATTTTTACATATTTTTTATCCAATTAATTTTAATCGGATCGGTTTCTTATCTAGAATAATCGAATTCGGAAAGCGTTCCGCTAAAACCCCATTCAGTTTGCTGTTTAAGCACTGTCTCTAGCATAGAAGACCTCGTATAAATATTGTAGACAACTGCTTCTATGGTGTAATGATTAAAGCGTGTAGCTTCCAAACCGAGGTGGCGAGTTCATTTCCCGGCAGAGACAATAACTCTCTGTTGTTGTTTAGTTAGAACATTTGTTAATTCACCTAGCTAAGTAGCAGACTCCGAGGCCTGAAGCGTTCCTTATTCTCAATCAAAGTTTCTTTATTCCTATTTTTCCTCATACCGGCTGCACCTCTACTTGGTCTGCTAACTGCTTAATCTATTGAGTAAATATCTAACAGTGAAAAGATAAAAATAAATTATTTTTAACAAAAAACTGAACCGACTTCAAAAAATAAATAAGGAACTCACTATTAAAGAATAACACACCTTGTATTTTTAACACAAAAAAGAACATCAATAATCATTTATAGTCATTGTAGTGACTAAATAGAAATAAACAAAAGCCTTATTTACTATTTTACATTTTACTATATATACACAATTTAACTTAATACTTGCCTAAACCTATTTATCTATTAACAATATTATTCTAAATACTACCAATGTTTTACTATACTTTGAAGTCGGTGCCGAGAGCAAAATATACAAAAATAATATAATTTTGGGATATATGCAAAAGACTAATTTACCAACAAAACAAATCTAAATTAATATAACTATTTGAGTTCGTTATTTTGTTATTACAACGATTATTAGGCACATATGCTATTTTAAAATGCCTTTTCGTGTTAAAAATCTAAGTATGATTATTTTTTAATTTTTAGCGAGTTCCTTATTTATTCTTTGAAGCCCGTTCAGTTTTTTAGTTAAACATATTTTAGAACACGTCAATTTAGATAAAATATTAAACGTTTTATCAATATAATGCCAATATATTTCCAAATCAATCTTCTGCTTATCGTATTTATGTAATTCTCGAATTTCATATTCTTTGCTATTTTTGATTGAGCAGTTTCGTAGAAAGAAATAATTTCCAGCTTTGGTCTATCAGCAATTCCCAATAGGTATGGTTTTA
Organism: Rhynchophorus ferrugineus; assembly: GCF_030347505.1. Lineage (NCBI taxonomy): Eukaryota > Metazoa > Arthropoda > Insecta > Coleoptera > Curculionidae > Rhynchophorus > Rhynchophorus ferrugineus. The sequence continues at coordinate 8,389,065 of NW_027472581.1, read as the reverse complement.
CTTAAAAGCGCTTTATGCAATATTTTACATGTTGGCCGTTATTGATCTAAATAGTTTTAGAACTATATGTTGAACTACTACAAAACTATATCAAGTTATGTTTCCGACAATTAATATTATAAATAATAATATTTAGTGTTATTTAAAGTTTCTATCATTAAATAACACTTCTCTCTCCAAATTAAACCTCTCCAAATCCAAATAGAGATTTTATATTTATTACGGGATAACGGGGAATATAGAATAAAAACTTCTAAACAAAATTAATAAAACACAGGCGAGTACTTTGCGGGAATTCTCGCAGGCAATGATAACCCTAAAAATACGACAAAACTCCACTTGCCTTGAAACAAATTAGATTAGAAACCGTTTGAAAAACATCCAATTTGGAAAACATGGTACAATAATTCAATTATGGGTCCCACAAGCACTGCGGTCACAAAATGTGTTTCTGATAGCGACCCCGGTTTAGATGGGAGGAAGGATAATGTAGAATAATTCCCTTTGGACGTACGAGTTGCAGTTTGGGGAAAAAGAAAAGGAAAACCCTGTTTGCGGATTGTAGCGGTTATAGTTTGAGAAAGTTTAATCAAAATAAAAGTATATTAGTGCTCGCTAAGATATTTAGGGCACTTCTTATAAGGTTTTATAACGTAATTCCATCAAAACTTTAATGGCGCATTTAAACGCATTTAAAACTCATGTTTCCAGTATGTCAAAACTGAACGAAACCAGGGATATTAATGTTGCATTGGATATAATTATTGCGAAGCAAATTTAATTATTTATATTTGGGGCAGTCGTGTAAACATAAGTTTACGTTAATAGTAGAATTCTTTCGGTTGTATAGTTAATGGGTCTACTTTATTAGACCTTTAACTAATGTTCATAATATTTATGATATGAGAATAGAATTATGGCTTGATACCAAATATAAAATAATATTTTATTCGACGTCTGGTGAAATTAGGCAACCAAAAAAGAGAACATAATTAAGTAAAGGGAACATACGTGTTCAAAACAGAGGAATCCCATCGGCTCGTTGTCGAATGTTTCGGATAACGGGGGTTCACGTACGGAGGCTAGACGAAACGTGTCCGAAGTTGGACCTGGTAGAGGACTTCGGGAATTCCTTGAGCATCCGAAACGCACATGCTTTATCAGCGTGAGAGGTTCCTAGATGGAAGAATGTTTCTCACCCCGATATTCTCAGCGAATTGGGATATGGAAAATGACCATCCTTGTCCACCACCACCAGGAAACCGAGGGACGAGTTTCAGCGATAAAACATCGACAACTAGAGGACAGTTTTGTGCATCAAGAATGAAGACAGTATTTTGCATCAACGCCGAAGGAAAGACTTGAAATGAGAAGAACAAAGTATTGTGGAAAATACTGTTGAGAATAGAGAAGAAGAAAGTATTGAATTGATTGAAGAAGATATTGAATTGATTGAAGAAAGTATTGAGTTGAGGAGATGAGTTTATGGAAGAAAATATTAAATTTAAAAATAAGCATTGTTAAAAGTATTAAGCATTGAAAACAGCATTGAAGTAATATTGTTAGAAGAATTGAGAGCAGTATGATTAGAAGAATTGAAGAGAGTAATGTTAGCCGCATCCAGCCAAGCGCAACCAGTAGAATTCCTATTAATAATAGCCAAGCCCAGGCCAGTTGTCTGTAAGTACATTCGATCTGAATCATAATCCTTATCACATAACGTATTGGTTAATTAAATTAATTATTTAAATTAAACTTAAAATTACAAAAAAAAATATTATAAATTATATTAACTCTTCTTTTGGTATTAATTTAGTCAAAGAAGAGAGAAAATAAATTGTATTTAATTTACAACCTTGTTTTCTCTCCAGCATCTCAACAGTAATGCCTCCCGCAATTTGTAAAGTTTTAGAATCAGACAATAATATTTTCCTTTTAATTTTATTCTATTTAAAAAGAAAGACAATACTGTCTCATAAGTTCGATTGTGTAACCCTAACTAGACTATCAAGTCGTCCGGCTACATATGTTTGAACGCAAAATTCTTGAAAGTAATAGAGCTAAGAGGTTATAAACCTGCAAACGTTGTTTTGGCTCTTTGCTTGTTTTGACGAATTTCAAATCGCTACTTGTTCTTACTCTGATTGAAAATTCCGAAGCCAGATATAACAGAATCACGGTCAGAGAAATATCTCAAAAAATGAAAAATATAATCTTGAATCAACTTAATGGTAGCTCTAACAAAGGTTAAATATATGAATTGTATAAAAACAGGGAGTAGTTTTTACAATAATTTAATACAATTATTTCAAACGAAACTGTTAATTTGAAAAGTATTGAAAAGGTCAAATGGAACCACCTTACAATCAATATTTATACATATCTCTATTATTATTATGAAATTAACAATTTTGTTACTATTTTATCAATTTTAAAACTAAATCTAAAATAATAATTATTTTGAAATAAAAACAATTAAACCTTTTTGGTGTAATATATCGAATGGATTTTAAGTTTGATACCACCTAAATAAACATTTGAATAAGTACAACATTGATTTATAGTTTGATAAACCCCGGGGTGTACTTTAATGTTTGTGTCGCCCGTTCATTATTTGTACATCAAAATGGTATATATATATATATATATATAGTTTGGTAGAGGCAGATTATCCTTTGTAGGTTTAATCCATTATCTCCTTACGACGAATACAATGGGTCTGGTGTTAATGAATACTAATTATGCCATTTGGTGTAATGTGCGCGACGATAAAACGTGTAAGATGCAGATAACTGTTTCGGTCGAAGTATATAATCGTAAAAGATACACGAGAAGTGCATATGCTCGAATTTCAACGTTCGCTGAATGATGGAACTTTGGTACTTTTGGACTCAATTTAAATTCAAGTTTGTCTTTTCGAAGTTCATTATATATTGTGTATTTAAAGAGCATGTTCTAGACATAGTAGGATGTATTTAGTAATATTAAGAGTGTGTGGTGTATATAACACGTGGACTTACCCACAAAGGACTCCTATAGGTCTACAAATTAATTTTGAACAATTCACTATAGGTGTTTTTACTGTGTATTCAATCGCATTGAATAAATCGCACTTTCTGGAAGAAATTTTGATTTTTTGTTTCATTAAAAAAAAAAAGGTTTCTGAAAGCTACCAAATGATATATGAAGTTTATGGGTACCAGGCTCCACTGATACATACAGCGGCTGTATTCTCCAACCCTTGTTTCTTCTGATTACTACTTGTTCCGACATATGAGAGGATAGAATCAAAAAATACATCGTTCCTTCGAGATGGAGTGGATAAATTGCCTGAAGGATGGAAAAAAGTAGTGGCTATCGATGGACAATACTTTGAATAAAATAATTTGTATAGTTAGTGCCGATTTTTCACAATAACGCTTCAAATTAAAAGAAAACATTCTTTTAAACTAATTTTTGTGTCAAATTAATAAAACTCTATCTCTAAGCACCATCCTAACTAAGATTCTACAAGATTTAGTCGCAATTATATTGTTATTAATATAGAGTGGACATGTTTTTCGCAGAAACAAAAGACAGTGTGTTAGACTGAAGGATGTCATCAGTGGGATATTTACAAATATCACTCTACTACTAGAAAAAATATTGGTACTAGCAATTCAATAAATCGCCATATTTTCCTGTAAAATAAAAGAGTTTCAAAGAAAAATAAAAGTATGTGTCTTTTAAATCTTACTCATTATATAACAATTGCATTTCGGACATTGCCTAAAGCTGTTCTTTTTTTAATTGATTCAATTAACTCGAATCAAGTTTCTTTTTAAGAAGACATATTGATGTTGAATTGACAATCATTCTACAGCTACTCGTAGTATTGCTTGGTATAGTTGAGTGCAATTTAGGCAAAATTATTTGAAGCAGTAAGGCTACAAGAAGATGATTGCATTCCAAGTACGTATTATACAAGTTTTGAGAAGTACCCTGAGTCGATAGATTCCTGATTCAAGCATCGCTGTTCAGTAAGACATCCAAAGGCCAAATTCAGGATGGCCATAGTCGAACTGAAGTAGATTGATTTTCAAGCCCTTAGATTATCGAAACTAGGAGTCACTAAATGTTCCTTACATGTAATATCAAGGAAATTAGAGTAAAAACAGTGCAACTCAAAAGAGCATCAAAGACAAACTGGCAGACGAAGGTACAGGCCAATACAACTGGAAGCTGTTCAGATTTTTTTCAGGAGGGAGGTGTTATATTACGTGGAGAACATGGCACTAAGGGCAGTGAGGTGAGAGTTTAGCTCCTCGAAAATAACTTATTGGAATCGAATCTCGCTGAAGCTAAAGATCGTTTGAAGAAGTTTTAATGTATATGAATATTGAGTGAGCGTGTTTAAAATAGCTAAATAACACAACGGTATTGAAAGCGACAAACGACTTTAAATAAATATCCGTTTGTTTATCGTCACAACTTTCATAAAATAATGTTTTAAATATTTTGGATATTGTTTTTGTATACTATTATTTTTTGTATCCAAAACTGATTTTATATGAGACTCCCTTGGATATAAATTTGGATGCACTTACGTAGAGTAGAGGAATATTTTCTATTTTAAATATACTAGACGAATTATTTCAACTGATATTAGTCTCACCCGGTAATTTCAACCGTGAATCATTGGAAATTATAATAAGTTAGAGTGAGTGTATATATTATTTAAAAGGTTAAAATTAAGCTAAGGATCTTTAATATTTGGTCACTTACATTAATCGATAAATTGTGATGTAAGAAATACTTGAAATTAAACAATTTTGAAAGTCTTAAGATAGAAACTAGTTTTACTAGTGTAACTTTTTTAAATTTATCTCGAATTTGGGTCAGTAAGTATGTGTTACAAAGTGCTGTTTTCACTGTGCGATCTCTAGTAATAATTATTGTTGAAACAGCACCCAGATAAAATATTTATAATAATTATGAATAAGAATGAGTATTTTAAAGAAGTTAATCAAATCTTGAGCTGAAGAAGTGTCAGTTCAACTCGCAGAACATTAAGTACCTTGGAATGGTAGAAACCGCAAAAGGTATTCAGCAGACCCTGTTGGTTCCAAGATATTCAACAATCGTTAATTCTCCATCAAAGATGTTAGGTCGCTACTAGAGCAGGTTAATTACTGCAAAATGGTTGCTCTCAATTTTCACCAAGTAAAAGCTCCGTTAGAATTGCTTTTTTATTAGGTCCGATTCTATTGAAACCAAAAGCAAGAATGTTCCAATACTTATCTTGCCAACCTTATGTATGCTCTGGAAACTTGGGTACTGCTACAGCCTTATATCTGTGAGCTTGAGACATTTCAAATGCGACCCTTAAAACAAATTCTACATATTTCTCTTCGAGACTGTTCTAGAAATAAATGTATTTGTTTCGGATAAGAAGTGCATAGTTGAAGAACAAATTGAAAGGGGCAGATTGCAGTGGTTTGGATATATAAAAATGTAGAATGAAAGGTAAATTAATTCCTTATAGATTTCGGAGCAAAATCGACATTTCGATTATGTTAATATTGATTATTTGTTTTGATATTCATTAACGGTTGCTACCGGTTGCAGTGAATATGAGATACAAGTCCTGCAGCACCAACAGCAACATATTTGTTGATAATGATGAAGATGACAAGGCTATTGTATTTCACGATGTGCGAAATGTCATGTGGCCCAAATAATAGCTGTAGTTATCTTAATAGAGTAACTTTTGGCATTAATTTATAAAACTTCTCACAAACATAATTACTATTTATGGCTTTAACTAAATAACAAAACATTAAACCGTTTAATACGCTTTATAACAAGAATTTTGTAAACATCCAGAGCCAAATATAACATATTTGCTAGACTGACTTCATATTACTTATTTCTTTTATAAAATCATTCCAGACATTTGTCTCAGATGTAACAATTTTCGTACGCATGAGAGATTTCTTCCGTTTATTTTTGCTTGGTTAAACTCGCAGAATTGTGGGGAGAAATTTCTGTTGGCCAAAATTCGCCTGCTTCCCTTATTTTGTTTTCATTAGATTAGAAACTGAATCGTTTCTGAAAATAGAAACAAATTGGGTTATGTATGATATAAGTTTTATATATATTTCCAATTTGTTCATTCCTTTATTTATATCTGAAGTTTCCAGCCAATACATTCTCAATATATTGAATTTAGTTTAAGAGATCTCTTTATATCTTACCTTCATTAATATGTGAAGTCGTAATCATTGGCTTTTAAAATAGCTGCAATTCTTTTCTGAATAAATTTGTATAGTGAATACTTACCAGCAGCATATTCCCATTCTTGTATCAAAACGTAAGGCAATTACATTAATGACGTGAGAGATAACCGCTTAATTATGTTAAGGTGTGGCGATTTAAATAAAGTATACAAAAATAACTGACTAGTTGTTTTAATGACCTTGGCATTCCGAGCTGCCGTCTTAGTACCTCAAACTTTTTACACTCCAGAAGTATGTGCCTGACTCTGCCTGTTGTGTTTGGTATTCGTCACATTTTGGGGGTCTCTTCCTTTTAACAAATGCTCATGCGTTAGTCTGTTATACCCTATCCGCAGCCGAGCAGGGATGCTCAATTGGAACATGTTGAGATTGTTAATATTAGGAGATTGGTGAAAACCGCCCTTGATTTCCTACAACTTGTTACTTTCTATAAGGAGATCCCAATTTAGTTGAACCAATTTTTTGTTTATAGTTTTTATATGTGCTTTAGCGTCATCATTACCGAATAGAACGCTCAGTTTGACTGAATCTTCCTCTCTGCTTGCCAGATAGTCGGCTCTTTCGTTACCGGGAATTCCCCTCTGAGAGGGAATCCATAGATAATATATTCTTACTCCCCTCCTTTCCAGTGTTGTATGTAGGTCTCTGATAGCTATAATTAGAGGGTGGACTGTCTTTACTGAAATCAGACTGTCTAAAGAACTCATTGAGTCTGATACCACAAGTATTGATGCGGCCACCGACAGTCCATCCAGGGCCGATAGGGCCTTATAAATGATTAAAAGTACCGCGGAAAAAATGCGAGTAATTATAGGAAGCCAAAAGTGCTCCTCCGTCAGTCCCGAAGTGTATGCACCATTCAATCTGCTAAGCTGTTACTTCCAAATCTGCGGCCATAAGATTTCACCTCTTATTTCAAGATATAAATTAAATACCGAAGGAGAAAGGTCATATATCAGTTATTTTATTGCTATAAAAATTTACAAAATATTTCATGTAGACTAACGGATAAAGAAATTTATATTTTCGTCATTCGATGTCCCTGTACAATGAGCTGCGTAACAGGATTTCGCGATAAAATTAATGGATCTAAGCCTAAAAAATCGTCAAGAAGATCCTTACTTAGAACTTACGGCTAATCCAATGTAGAGCCTTAACGTTAACATGAGACCCGAGTTATTAGGAATTTATGTAGCTTGTTTTCTTTCCTCGCATTTCAGGTGTTCGGAGACCCTAATTTGACATCAAAGTCTGAAAAATGAAGCCATTTGGACCTCGGGAATCACCTCCCACCACCTCAGGCCGGCCCCACCCCTTCTTCAACGTCTACAAACACAAAACGGATTTTACGCCTTACTTGTTTCCACTTAGACTGCTTTTATCTGTAACATATTTTTCAACCGGGTGTTTTTAAGAGCACGTTATAGGCATAGTCAATTGGGCTTATTCGGGATGTAAATATCTGCGAGAACGAGGTCATTTTCCATATTAGGTTAGATAAAATGCGACGCAAAGTATGCTATATATTTCGGAGTTTTTTTTGTCTTCCTCCCTAAAGAAAGAAAAACGAGTTTTCAACGGCTCGTTGTTTAAAATAAGATTTTTTTTAGTTTTATGATGTCTAAATTTTTTATCGAGTTTTTTACGTGGGTTTCATGTTTACGGTTATGACGATGATAGTAAAGCTGTTACTTTAAACAAATTAATGAATTTAAGATCTGGTAACCGGTTTTATTATACGGGATGGGGGTTTTGGGTACTTTTAGTTTTAGGGACTAACATTTTAGACGGGTAAACATTTATGACTTTTGTCTCTCATATTATTTTTTGCCTGTATTGTGAATTATACTTTAAGGATAATGGAGGATCTAAGGAGAAGTAGAGGTGAATCTTGCAACTATAATTCAGCCCCGACAATTAATTACTGTTTAATTTTTATACTATCGGTTTTTTTTTAAATATTTCTTTAATTTACTTTTTTTGGTTTGTCCAGTCAAATAGCTGCAGTGTCTCTAGGTTTTTTTTCTTGATTGCAGTGATTCCTAGGTTTCGATGCACGTCTTCAGTTCGTACGGATCAAAGTGCGTCCACTGAAATGTTTTTAAAAAAGTGGAATATTCTTCTCTGCACTCTCGGGTGCAACCACACGGTTTTATGTCATATAGCTATTTTGGTTTTAGTACCTGATTGTAAAACAGTCTTAGTATGGATTTTGGGATAAATCCTTGTTAATTTACTCCTGACCTCTACTGATTGCCGACTTAAGTGCAAACAAACGAACCATTCTATAGGCCCTTGTTAGTAAAGTTAAAAGAAAGAGATTTGTCTTCTCATATATACAGTCTATTATTTTATCGCTAATTGCCTCAAAAAACATCATGGACATAAGCCATTCAACTATGGGCCTCAGAAAGCAATAGCAATTCTATAAAACATTCCTCAAAGCATGAAGAAATTAATTATTCAATATGAGAACAGTAAAGCTGGAAAGCAATCAGTACAGCATAAAATATCTAATGTGACCTGCACAACACACAAGCGAGCTGACACTTGTTGGATCGAGTTGGAGAAGAACCACGCGCAAGTATGAAGAGATGTGACATCCCCAATCTCAGTAACAGATATCTTCATTCAGCAGACATATGGGGGCCCTCTCATAAAAAAAAATGAAGATAGAAATAGTTAACAATACAGTTGATTATTTTTATGCGAGAGATTTCCATCCCATAGAATTGGGAAAAAGGAAGGGCTGACAATTCTTTGTAGATGTAGAAACTGCTTCTAATAGTGCAACATGTTTTATCTGTAAATGTGGCTCTCTAGGAGGTTCCAGGACGTTACACCGGGGCAGTCCTGTATGTATTGTCTTTTATTCGGAACATTCATCCTCTTGTTAATATATTTCACATTATTATGAAAGTATTTTGTTTAGGTTATATATTAAAGCTTCGTGCAAAGTTTTGTAGAAAACTTCTGCTAAGCCTAGAAAAACTGCAGAGCATATTATTTTTTCTTCCAATAACGGTAAATGACGTTTTAACGTCGCAAAATTAGATGACGTATATACAAAATAACTTTGAATGGACTATATGTAGTGGATTTACACAAAAAGGTAAACCTTCTATCGAAAAATGTATCTGATTGGTATCGTGGGCTTATCTTCTATTTCGTAGAAGCCAAGTTTCAGGTCGTTGTGCTGTGTGTGCTGTAATGATGATTTATACATATCTACAGAAATTGAGGGCGTAAAATTGACCACCTTTCAGGTAACTTATGGAACAAATGAAATTTTTCTTGGTTGGTTGAGCTGAACCATTTATCGAGCCAGTTTTTTATTTTCTGCGAAGTCGATAAAATGCTGCTCTGCAAGAGTGCACACTATCGGTGCATCTTTTCACATAGTAATTATTTACAATTAGCTACTCCTTTTCTTATTATTATATAGTATTTTTTGACAACCAATTTAAAAATTAAAAATATTTAATTGAAATGTAAATGAAAATTATTATTGTAACATTAAAACGAATGTAAAACTGTGGTGACTCTTGGGTACTTTCACATCATATTTTCTCTTTTTTACTATATATCTCACTTCTTCAGTAATTCTAAATCATGTGTCAGTTACGTAATGTTGCATGGAAATAAACAGGTGGTGCTTAGAAAGTATCATATCTAGTTACTACGCTGAATGCTGTAGAACTAACTTTTCGAGCTGCAACAGTATATCCTTCACAGTTAATTTAATGTATGCCGTAGCGTTGTCAACGAAAATAATGATTTGGCACATCTTGCTGGCCAGTGCTGCTCATTTTTGTAATAATATGACAATAGGTAATTTAGTTTGATCACTTGACATCGGTAGAAATTTGCATCAATTTTTAACTCGTAATACAACTCACTTTGCTGATCTTTTCATATCTTCAGAGAGAGTAACTCTTAGAGTAACCCATGACGTTTTGCATGCATTATCGTAGTTGATCCATTTTTGATCTCCAATCGCAATGCGCTATAGAAAAATTAATAGCATTTTCAGTAAATTCGTTAAGTGGCCATATTGTTTTTTAATATTTTCCATCGCATATAAGCATATGAAAATTCTTTATGCATTAAGTGCTAAGTCGTGTGAAAGATATTTGAAGAGTTTGAGCTGAGTTTTATTTATCCTTGACATCCAAATCACCACTTTTAAAATACTCTTAATTAAAAAGAGACTGTCGAAAATACCATTTTTGAGCGGTCCATGATTACTGTCTGTATAGAATGAAGATCTCGATAATACTAAATAGAAAACTATTTCATGGCTAACCATGAAATTTAGTAGTTAAGTTTTTGACAGTTGATTACATTTATACTTCATATTTTCACCAGCAGATATTGTTGATTAAAATACTTGGAAGCATCTAATATATAATTCAATTATTATTGCTAGCCTCGCTTGAGTAACTCGATGAATATAAAAGCATTACAACGCAATCTAGAAGGGGTACAAAAGTAAGAGTATTTTAGGCAACTATTAAACATAGTTTAACTGTTTGGATGATATATTACTCGACAAATATCTCCAGATTTGGCGCATGCACGCTCTCTTACATAGAATGAACCCTAGAACGGAATAAACTATATTGTCTACCTTTTATAAGGACGGTAAATGCTTCTCGAATCTCTCGATACGGTCGATCAAGTCAAAACAACAAAAAATCAAGAATGTTTAGATTTTGTGTTACATTAATAATTCTAAAATAATAATTAAATTGTTGTGTTATTCCTGGTGGTTTAACACATTGGTTTTAAAATATGTAAGAACCAGGGTAAGTGCAAAATGTAAGGTTAAGTTTTCAAAAGTTAACACATCATCATTATCGAATAGGTATCAACATATGCCAACATTTAATGATAGTAAGAACAGAGGAGAAAATGATTCTTGTTGTGTTGGTAGTAGTCAAGTCATTAATGAGGTTTGCTCATCAAGAACAGTAGTAAAAATTTGAGTAGCTGGTAATAATTAGACATTTATTTTGAACATAATATATTTTAGTAATGATTAAAATTTTTTTTAGAGGTAAGATGTCGCTAGAATTTGTTGAGAGTCGAAAAATCTGAATTTCAGAGAATCGGAGAAGAAAAAATGAGACAGCATTTGGCTGAGATGCAAGAACAGTCTACCGTGATATTATGAAATAATAAAATTTTATAACAAAACTAGACCTGAATCAAATAAAGAAAATATAAATCTATCAATGACACCGTAATGATCTAATGACAAGGGAAATACAATGCATTATTATATAGGAGGTTTCTGAGATTTCTTTCAGCTCAAAAATATGGTAATCCATTTATTTTAAACTGGTAAATATACAATATGTTAATAGAAAGCTCGAGGTAATTATTTCATTAATAGGATTTGTGGATCAAGAACAGTAGCGATCATGGTTGATCATATTTGAAGATTTTTAGGAGATTTTCACTGCTTTCATATGTAGTGGTGACTTTTTCGTGTTGTTTTAACTATATTGGCTGGGTTTGATCAAAACGATTTTGGTCTTTTTTATGGTAATGTTTAGTTATATGGTTCTTGGAGTTCTTGTTAATTGTTCAAATATGTAAATTAATTTAAATATGGTGTTTTTATAAAAATATAAAGGCATATGAAAATAATTTTTATTGCTTCATTTTATTCAATAACTTTTTAAATAAAATTTGTTATTTCAAAAAATGGTTAATGTTTATTTCTCTCCTTATATATAGTTTCAACATGAAATAAATTATTTGTTAAATTTGTGTATATTTATTTATAAAAAATAGAATGGCTGGACGTATATTAATTATAGTTTTATTATTTAATTTTATCTAATACTGTTTTATATAAAATGTGTTATTATCAATAGTTTACTATTTTTTAACCTCCTAAACTTATTCATCTGCTTATATATATTTTCAACATTAAATCTAATAATCACGATAAAAAATGTAAGTAAATAAAGCCGTATGTACGCATGTGCCAAACTCGGCTTATTCTCTGTTTCAAAATTAAATGGAACTACTGGAGTAATGTGTACCACTGTATGGTAGCATCCACTAGTGTACAAGTGAGCTAAATCTGCCTGTATGATATATTAATATCATATATAGTATAAGTAGTCAATGTAAAATAATATTTTAATTTATTTTTAATTATTATGGAATAAAACACTAAATAATAACAATGTGTAACTTATGGGTAACTTTGGGAAAATTTTAAAATAATTATATGCATCTTAAATGTATATCTCTTAAACATACAGAATAACATATAAATTCGTTAAGTAATATAGCATATTAAGGGCATACAGAGATATTAAATGTACATTATAGCCATCCAGATAAATGAATATTTAATGGTATATTCCGTCTGCGCTCTTGTAATGGAGATTTGATTACAATAATTATACGCTCATAACATATATTATTTGAATATGTTTATTTGTCTACACAGGATCTCTTATGTGGTGGAAAAATGTAATTAATGGATATGTAAATGATATAATGTTATACTGAACTTTTGTGTCGATGTCGTAACAAATCAATATGTTATTTGAAATCAATAATAAATTTCCAGCTTTATTATTTTTATACATATATTGTTGATTTTACGTTACTTTTGTCTTACTTGGGGTGATTTGAATTGTTGTTGAATGAAACATTTTTTCTTACCTGAAACAAAAATAAAATTTTAGTGAGAGCCAAAACATTTTCATTAGATATATCTTACTTAGTATAATCCTAATTTATAAAATTAGTTTATTTATATTTTTCTGTTATATTTGCCTCAATATATGAGATAAAAGTACTTATAGTTGTATATTAGTTAAATTTATATTCTATATGCATATATGTAGTTTCGTTTGCTTGTACGTTTCTGTGATTTAGCATTCTTATTTCGTATTTTATGGCGAAGACTTTATTATTATATTAAGAAATATTAGATTACTTCGTATATTTAATTAATTTCGAGGTCATCGTTGGATGCGTAGTGATAACAATTGACAATTAGTAGAAGAACTTTGTTTTGACATCTTTGTTTTGTGTATTGATTAATATTTTTTACAATAATTATACGCTCATAATATATATTATCTGAATATGTTTATTTGTCTACACAGGATCTCTTATTTAATAGAAAAATGTAATTAATGGATATGTAAATGATATAATGTTATATTGAACTTTTATGTCGATGTCGTAACAAATCAATATGTTATTTGAAATCAAGAATAAATTTCCAGTTTTATTATTTTTATACATATATTGTTGATTTTACGTTACTTTTGTCTTACTTGGGGTGATTTGAATTGTTGCTGAATGAAACCTTTGTTCTTACCTGAAACAGAAATAAAATGTTTGTGAGAGTCAATATATTTACATTAGATATATCTTACTTAGTACAATCTTAATTTATAATTAAATCTATTTATATCTTTCTGTTAAATTTGCCTCAATATATGAGATAAAAGTACTTATAGTTGTATATTAGTTACGTTAAAGAACTTATGTTCTATATGCATATATGTAGTTTCGTTTGCTTGCACGTTTCTGTTATTTAGCAATCTTATTTCATGTTTTATGGCGAAAACTTGGATCACTTCGTATATCCAATTCATTTCGAGGTCATCGTTGGTTACGTAGCGACAAGCATTGACTGCATTGATTGAGCATTGAATTAATATAAGAACTTTGTTTTGACATATTTGTTTTATGTTTCGATTAATATTTTGGTGCGACCCCATATTTGAACCCCATAAGTCCATATTGGCTTTATACTATAAACGACTGATAAACAAATTTGTTAGAATTCAGTTAGAGTGTGAAGTGTCTTCCGATGAACCAATACAGTTATTCTGAGTTCGATCAGCCCTGTCTCTTATCTATACATGTGATATTTTCAATGTATCTTGTCGTTGAGATAAATGCTGAGGTACTTCGCTGATTTTAGTTGACGAATTGGACATTGAGTATGCGATATAAATAGTTTTCGTCATCTCTCCGCAACTCAAAATTGAAATGTATAGATTTGAAACTATTAAGTGGCATTTTTCAATCTTTAGCCTACTTTTGAATCTTATTAACTACCATTTGTATTTTTTCTACAGCATTAGGCCATAGATAGGCCTTTGTAAAACACATATCAGCAGTGTAGAGTAGATGCCCAAATCGTCCTAAAATTCTACTCTGTCAGTAATCCCCAGTAGCCCCGTATTAACAATTTGCTTATCATTGTGAAAATAATGGCGCAAGATATTAATTAAAATAGCAATATAAACGAAAACTAAGTAATTCAAGATATCACAAAACAGGAGTTACATGTAGTCGATTGACACAAAAAAGAAATCCCTCTATGGAAAAATCTAAGTAGTACCTTGGGCTAATATTTCTTGCCCCACTTATATTTCCTAGAGGCGTAGCTTCATGTCTTTAAAATGATATAAATAGCAATAATGGCCCAATAAAATAAATTATTCGACTTATTGAATGAGTATCCAGTTCAAACATCCATAGTAATATGTTGTAATCCATGTTGTATAAATTGTTTCCAGATGTTTACAAGCCATTGAAACAATCCAGAGGGAGGGAAAATAATTACCTTAACAATTAACTGCTAATAACCTTTCGTACTGTTTCTCCAACTCAGTTTTATTGTTTGCCAGCCAAAAAAGGCGATTATTCTGTAAGGTATTGTGACTGATGATGAAAAGTGATCTACTGTCATCCAAAGTTTATGGAGTACATTTCTCTCTAGGGTGTGATGGCTTATCAGGGTGCTCTATCATCTCTACATTCTGTTCAAATTCTTTCTACATCCAATTTCAAATTAATAATTTTTTTCATTGTTTGAGTTAGTTTTGTATAGATGCAAGCAGCCACAAAACAAACAAGATGAAGTTGAATTTGTAATGGAAAAAGTTGTGATTATATAAACTTAAATTTGAAAAGAAAGAGTGTATCCAGTATTTGATCAATAGACCATGTATTCATGTATTCATGTATACATGTAAATAAAATAACCAAACTTAATTAAATAATTTTGTAGTTTTCTTTTAAAATAGACGATTTTGTAAACTTATAAGATCACAAGCAATAATAATGTCATAAAATACTTCTAGAATAAAATGCAGTTTAGACCTGTTTTAACATATTAAACTCATTCTGATATGAACTCATCGATTCAATGTAATTCCTGCAACATTTAGAGGTTATGCACCATTCAAGTCTTTGAAATTTTTTATGTTGAAAATATGTAATACAGAATATGTAAAGATTTAATAATGATATGATTTAACCAAACATCTTATGCCATAGTCTAGCAAAACCAAATATATAATAGTGTTAGTTTAAACCTTTTGTGATTCAGTTAAGGTTTTTCTTTATTTTATTTGTTTTTAGTTGGCATCAGACTTTGGAAATATATATTCTGGCTTCTTGTATATATATGAAGTTTAAACCATCATGATATCAAACGTAGATTTCCAGATTATTTGATAAGGGGAATCAGAATAAAGCTATTCTAAGAATAAGCTCATACTCATAACCTATAGCATGATTTTCATAACATGATAATTACAATTTCACAGGAAATATTATTAATTTTTATTTTAAGGTTACGAGTAATGTTAAATATTATAAACATACTTGTTTATAACTTGTTCGAAGATTTTGACGAACGACATATTATCGAAACCGAAGATAAAATAATATATCCACAAGCATTAAAACTATTAAATATTTACGAACCACAAAGTTTACAGTTAATGACCGTTTGGGTGTATAATTATAAATGTTTCTTTGCAGAAATAATTTTTTTCTGGTTTTAAAAGAAATAGGTACAGCGATATATATACCAATACAACTGAAAATACAAATAGATTAAACAATATAACACAAATATTTAAATTGGATGGAAATATTGGAAATAAAATACGAATCCATTATCAACTGTGAGACAAAGAAAGTAGTTATTCACAACGCAAGGTCACCAAAGGCATAAAAACGTTGAATTTATATAATCGACGCATGAGCGGCCTAGTGGATTAGACACGCAAAAACAATAAAATAAGTGCCGAAAATTTGAAAAAAATCAAGCTTAATAGACATGTTCCGGATGCTTGGCAAATGACTGGTCTTATTATGATTCTGAAGTCTAGAATATATACATATACATATATATATATATATATATATATATATATATATATATATATATATATATATACATAAAAGTTTGAGCTGAATATTCATTCAATTAATCTAATAATTTATTTTATTAGGCCATTATTGCTATTTGTATTATTTTAAAACTTTTAAAGAAAAACCGACAATTAAAATATTACCAATCAATATTACCATAAATTTCTGAAGGCGTTTGTTGGGATTAGCCAGAAAATTTCCTCAAATCAAACGACAATAACAATGCATACTACAAATTCAGTTTTGAGTCTTCTGGGATTAGTTTCAGTAAACGCTGAATAATTCAATAATATTTAAAGAAAAGCTGCAAGTTTGAAAAGAAATATCACCACTAATAAATTTAACATATATTTGTGTCTTTAACAACATATATCGAACGATATATATAATCATATAATATTATGTGTTTACAGCTTGTGGCTTTTTTGTCTTTTTACGTATTAATAGCGAGTTAACTATTTTCAATAGCATTAAAAAATATTTAATTAAAAAATTTTTTACATATCGAATATATTTTATAAGCTAAGAAATAATTACCATAAATGGTGAAATGGTTTTTTTGTACAAATATTGGCAGATGTGATATCATAATATATCCGAAGGAAATTTGAACTTCTTGAAAGCTCACTTGTGAAGACATGATCTCTTATTCAGTTGATTTTATTGCGTTTTATCAAGTGGTGAGTGTGTTCTCAGAGAATTGCAGTTTTGCCTTTTTAATTCCCATTTATTACTTACTAAATTTCTATTTATTACTTTATGTTTGTTAGTTTTTATTTATTATTATATATTTGTTTCTGTATTTATCAATTTATCTTTATTTCATTCTCCTCTATTTTATCACTTATTGTTATCTTTTCCATAGTTCTACTATAAATTAATGATAGCTTAATGATGGCAACTTTAAACTATAAATCATAATTCAAGCCAGAATATGATGCCAAAATGGAAATAGAAGATTTGTTCAGTTCTGGCTCGTGATGGCAGCGTGTTTGGCTTGTTTCCTTTGGCTTTTTTTTCTCATGTACATGAACAACATCATCATTTTTAAATCGCTGAAACCAAAGCCGAACTTCGTATACTAAGGAGCAACATCACCATAAGTTTCTAAAAATACTTGATGGGCTCGGGTAGTAGATTTATATGAATTAAACAGTAAAAGCTAACAAATGGCGAAGATGCTATTTTGAACGTTATATATTTAGCAGAATTTGTATATGCTGAATATATTAATGGTACTAAAAGAAAGACTGTTTTATATATGAAAATGTCAAAACTATCGACTTAAACAGTAAAGTTAGGTCGTTTAACAATCATGTACGTTGATACATCACGTTTTCGCCAGTAACTCAATATCAATCTCATCAAAATATATGCAAGCACTTAGACACAAACTGTAATAACAGCATCATCTACGTATGTATTTAGATTTTCTCAATATCTGGTTGTAAAACGGGTTATGAAAATATATGAGTAACTAGCCATAGATACTAAAAAGTATCACGAAGAGAAGTTTTTTTATCTAGCTAATGCGAGCGCTTATTTAATTGTCTACCGAAGAACTTTTCGACCATAATAAAAAATCCCATATAGAATAAATCTTTACTCACGTTTATTACATATTACTAAACATAAATTTTCATAAATACATAGTAAAGCCGTTTCGTATCTTTCTTCTTTAGAACATCAGCAATATTACCATAAATTTCTGAAGGCGTTTGTTGGGATTAGCCAGTAAATTTCCTCAAATCAAGCGACAATAACAATGCATACTACAAATTCAGTTTTGAGTCTTCTGGGATTAGTTTCAGTAAACGCTGAATAATTCAATAATATTTAATGAAAAGCTGCAAGTTTGAAAAGAAATATCACCACCAATAAATTTAACATACATTTGTGTTTTTAACAACATATATAGAACGATATATATAATCATATGTGTTTACAGCTTGTGGCTTTTTTGTCCTTTTACGTGTTAATAGCGAGTTAACTATTTTCAATACCATTAAAAAATATATAATAGAAAATTCAAACACGAAACTCAGAAGCGTATTTCTCCTAAACAAAATCTAAACTACTGCACTGATATACTTGAGAATTTCACACCTGTATCTAGGTATCGATTGATGTTGTATTTGAACTTGTAAGTTTATGCAAACGATTATTTGCCTCTTTGCTCCTGGTTTTCCTTTCGGGTATATTTTTAGGCTCCGCTGGATGGAAAACCATAAATCGATTCTTAGAGGGCGTGAGTGTGTGTATGTGCGTTATATATTGGGGAAATATACAAAGTGCAGGGTGTTTTTATAACGCGTATCTTCGAATATTATAATGGTGACATAAAATACGATACCGTGGATAAAAAATCAATTTGTAAATCGAGTATTAGCAAATTTAAATATATAAATTGTGTTTTTATATCTTGTTTGTTTATAATTTTTTTGTTTAATGTCTGATATTTATCAAAGATATGTAAGGATGTAGGCTCCACTTGTTCATGAAGCATTTGAGATCGGTACTACTAGCTGTATTGGTAATTAGTTTCCGATTTATTCTACTGGCATTAATCTCAAAAATATATAATTCAGGTTCCGTCAAAATAACGGCGTTAGCTATTTATATCCATTTGGAAAATATCTAATTTTTTATGTGTGTCTTGCTTCGACAAAAATTGAAAGCTGCTGAGAGCCATTGTTTTCTGGTAGAAACTGAAGACATGTTCAACAGTAAGGACATGTGAAATATGGTTTGGACAATTCAAATGTGATGACTTTATCATTCAATAAAAAGAATACTCTGGTCTCTGGTATATTTTAATAGATAGCAGTATGCGGAGTATGTCCATCAGCTCTCAACAGGGCTTTCTTTAAATGAAAATTAATTGTTCTATTAAGGCAACCACTAATCAAGATAATTAGTCGTGAAACCCAGCGTTGGTCACTGAGCTATCCAAACTAAATATTCCATCAGATTTTATCCAACTAAAATCTATTTTTTTTTCACTGTAACGTACCAATAGACAAAATAATAAATCAAATAGACCACCGCTGTCAAATATGTTTTTTATCGTAAGCTGGCAGTTTAAAAATAAAAGTAATGACTCTATCAGTCCTGACCATTTATCTTTATTCCGCACTATATTAGTAAAATAACACCAACACCCCGAAGGATCATTATTTACTAGTAATATATACAAAATTTGCTTTGAGGCGGAAGCCTATTTGTCAAGTTTTCTTGCTTTCTCATTTTTCATTGGGAGGGAAATCGGACGAGACTTGATTTTATCAGAAATTTATTGGAAATAATTTCCCCGAGGCCTTTGAATTTTTTCACCATCCGAAAATAGCAAAAAAAAAACAGAATATAACAGATTAGTTTTTATGCCTTGTCGGGGTAAAGTACATCAACAAATATCGATAAGTTAGCTTTTACGCCCTGCAGACTGTGATATTACGATACCAAATCATAATATGATATTTTTTTTACATATCGAATATATTTTATAAGCTAAGAAATAATTACCATAAATGGTGAAATGGTTAACAATTTTCTGTACAAATATTGGCAGATGTGATATCATAATATATTCGAAGGAAATTTGAACTTCTTGAGAGCTCATTTGTAAAGACATGATCTCTTATTCAGTTGATTTTTATTCAGTTTTGTATTGCTTAAGCCGAGTTTTATCAAATGGTGAATGTGTTCTCAGAGAATTGCAGTTTTGCCTTTTTAATTCCCATTTATTACTTACTAAATTTCTATTTATTACTTTATGTTTGTTAGTTTTTATTTATTATTATATATTTGTTTCTGTATTTATTAATTTATTTTTATTTCATTCTCCTCTATTTTATCACTTATTGTTATCTTTTCCATAGTTCTACTATAAATTAATGATAGCTTAATGATGGCAACTTTAAACTATAAATCATAATTCAAGCCAGAATATGATGCCAAAATGGAAATAGAAGATTTGTTCAGTTCTGGCTCGTGATGGCAGCGTGTTTGGCTTGTTTCCTTTGGCTTTTTTTTCTCATGTACATGAACAACATCATCATTTTTAAATCGCTGAAACCAAAGCCGAACTTCGTATACTAAGGAGCAACATCACCATAAGTTTCTAAAAATACTTGATGGGCTCTGGTAGTAGATTTATATAAATTAAACAATAAAAGCTAACAAATGGCGAAGATGCTATTTTGAACGTTATATATTTAGCAGAATTTGTATATGCTGAATATATCAATGGTACTAAAAGAAAGACTGTTTTATATATGAAAATGTCAAAACTATCGACTTAAACAGTAAAGTTAGGTCGTTTAACAATTATGTACGTTGATACATCACGTTTTCGCCAGTAACTCAATATCAATCTCATCAAAATATATGCAAGCAGTTAGACACAAGCTGTAATAACAGCATCATCAACGTATGCATTTAGATTTTCTCAATATCTCGTTGTAAAACGGGTTATGAAAATATATGAGTAACTAGCCATAGATAGTAAAAAGTATCACGAAGAGAAGTTTTTTTTTATAGCTAATGCGAGCGCTTACTTAATTGCCTACCGAAGAACTTTCCGACCACAATAAAAAATCCCATATAGAATAAATCTTTACTTACGTTTATTACGTATTACTAAACATAAATTTTCATAAATACATAGTAAAGCCGTTTCGTATCTTTCTTCTTCAGAACATCAGCTCTATTCTTATTAAATCTGTTAAATAAATCATCTCCGTCTCGGGTCGTGTATTTCGGTGTCCTGAGTAATATTAACAAGATTCGTTTCAGACGAGAAACTGACAAGAAGAAAAAAGGATAGAAAAAATCAGTTCTACGTTTATAAATGCATGGGGTGATAATAGTGATATATATTATGAAAATAACGTTCAGACTTAGTGAACTTGCTTCTATTTTTTTCTGATATAATAGACATTATCACAAAAGTATCTACCAAATGTTAGTAAAGGAGACCCTCCTTAATATGAACTAATTCAAACCTTCCAGAGTCATCTGTCTCTTGCCTTAAACCCTCACTTATATCTTCAGGATTCTTAGATAAGAGAGTGGAAACTGTCGGTAGAATAGTTTGTTAATGTTAATTAAAATTATCAATAGAACTTGCAGGAAGCCATCACTTTTTCATTTAACAGTTTAGATGGTGGTCAGGTGGTTAAACGAAAAAATTAGATTGCGCCTACATTTTTATTTGTATAGGCAACAAAAACACACTTTTTGTAACAAAACAACTTTATTTCCATAATAGTAAGAAATGACATGTACCATTCAGTTCACGTGAATACGCGAAGTGCTATCTCTTGAAAATAATATTGGAATTATCAGAGGCGTAAATCGACCACTTGTAGCGATTGAAACATTGCGTGATGAATGTGTATATTTCTTGCCTACTCTTACCAATTGTATTTTGATGTATACAAAGCCAGAACTTTTGTAAGAAGAATATTTAACGTCGTCGTATATTATATTAGCGACAGCCACACATGTTTTTCGATCAGCTATATATATTGGTGAAAATAGGAAGCATTAAGATGTAAAAGTGTTAAACAATCTAATATGACGGTTAAATTCAATATCTTTAACGTTTATATAGCTAAAATAACAGTTTTTTATTTAGCATTATTGAGTTATAAGTTATTAAAGATTGCTAAACTTGTATTTTCGATATTCACAACTAGTCTGTTTTAAGATATCTGCTGTATTAGTCCAACAAACTCTTTCAGAAACCCTTGCTGATTTATTATATTCTAATTATCGGGTTTAATTTTGATGTAATTGAGAAAGATCGCGAGATGTAGTAGATAACAAGGGAATAGACTATTCGCTCTGGAAAGCTACCGATAGTCTAAAAGGATAATTCCTACAAATCTACATTTGCAAAAACATATATGGAAATTGGGCACGCAACAATCAACAAGTGTAAGCATTCGCTACTAATTAAAATAAATTTTGAAACTAAACGAAACTGACTTTGTATGAAATATACCAGACATAGGTTGTAAAAATTAATTCCGTCGAAAGAAGTTATAAAAATTGATTACAATTTAAAGAAATAAGCAAATGTTTATTTAATAATAGGATAAAACCTACCAAGAAATGGAATTATAAAGCTCACCAAGTCTTACACCGAACTGTAATTAAACCGCACAAATACCAATAACAATACAAAATAACTCCTTATAGAAAATGCTTTAGGTACCAAAAGAATCGTAAAGAGACCTGAGAAGACACTCCGTTGTAACGTTATGTTAATAACGAAGTATTGCAACTCTTGGATAACACCAGAAGAGGACGCATAAATCATTTTAAGCGCTAAAAGTCTTGGGCTATTCCTGGACATACATGGACACCTAATCGATATACACACGGCTGAGAGTGTGAGTAACAGACACAAAGTTATCTTATTTCATGACATCTCTCGGCCATACGTCCTACAGTATAATAGTAGTGTACTTACCAGACAGCCAGCTACCAGAAAATCTAATTAGCATCACCATCGAAATTTACTATCGTATATTACATTCTCGTAGACGACTAATGTAGAAATTTCAGCCCTGAAAATGACTACCACGGAGGACAACAAGCACAACCGTGAGACCATTTCAGAGCAGTGTTTTAGACTGTTTATGCGCCATCCAAAGAGGTTTCTACATCATTTTGTGACCGTGGACGAAACGTAGATTCATTGGTACACACCAGAGGCCAAGAAACAATGAACCGAAACACTGGACTTCACCCGGCTAACGTACTTCGAAGAAGACTACATGCGCTCTATATCGGCAACTTCGAGAAGAGAGAATCTTGGGCCGACTAGACGCCGAATTGCAGAAATAATGGCCTCATTTGGTGAAGAAAAGAAGTGCTCTTACCTCCGTACGCACCACGACCAACTTGGTTGAAGTGGATTAAGCAAGGCGGCCATATCGACCGTATTCTCCAGATTTGGCTCCGTGCGATTGAGTCGAATGACGTTTTACAGGCACTTTGCAGCCCTCGAGAGAACGTATTTTTCGGACAGGTTAAAGAAGTTAGCGCATCGCTGGGTGGTGGTTGAAAAATAGATCGCCACTTTACCAAAAATTTTAATTTTAATTTTGTAGTTTATATATATATATATATATATTTATAAGTAATAATATATAACGTAAATATAGTCTACCCAAAGTTGGTGTGAACATAGATCATCTCAATTTATGACGTCAAATCGTCGCAATGTTGCCGCATCAATTCTGAGTATTACATTTTGACTTTTATATATAACAAAATTCTAATCTAAATAAAATAATGAATCAAAAGTCTTATCAAATATAATTTATTTAAACATTATAGTTCATCTAATTACAACACATAATTATACAGCCACAGTAGTTTATAGGTTAGAATTACGACCTCTTATCACTAATGTTTTCAAGAATTTTGCATACGTTTGACAACCGGGCAACTTTGATAGGCTGGTTCGGTTACATGTTCGAGCTTATCAAACAACATTGTGTCTCCTTTTAACTAGAATAAAATGAGAAAGATATATATTGTCTGATTCGAAAACCTATTTACAAATTGCGGCAGGTAACACATTAGACATTTTGATGACGTTTGTTCACAGAAACAGTCACTGTTATAATATAAGTGCGTCATAGCGTCTTTGGGATTTACGAATATCTTAAATAGTCCAAGGAAAAACATTTTACAAAATATGCTAAAATAGAAAAGAGAATCCGAGCGTCAAGTGCACCATGTAATAAAATTTATGTAGGATAAGAAATTCCTCAAAAAAAATATATGATGAAGATATCGGTCCCGGTTTTATAAACGAATACCGTTTCCCTCTTGACCCGAGAATATTTTCGCGCTGCAAAATGTATTTTCACACAGAAAATATTTTTCCTGTTTTGGAATTCATAAAGTGTGCCAGAGGTCGGGCCGGATGGTAAAAATTCCGACCGTATTTGCAATAAACACAAGTTTTTCCGCAATACAATTCAAATAAATTATGTTTGAGTACATTTAGCATAAGCTGATTCGCTACGAATTCGCGATTTAAACAAAAGAAAAAATTCTACTTCTTTAGTTATTTGGAATACTAAAATAAATAATGTCTCTCAAGAATAAAAACATAATACTTATGAATATTTTACAGTTTTAAAAAAGGTTTTGTTTTAAAATAAAGTTGAAAAATATATTGTCCATACTAATTTTTATGTTTTTGATGAGAAAACGAAGTCTCCCTTCACATGAACTTAATTTTCCCACCTTCACCTTGACTATCCTTTTTATAGGCATATCCTTGTTCCAATTCTCTAAGAGAGAACACTAACCCTTTCTCATTTAGGTGAGGTTCTGGGAATATGCACTCTCCTACCTTAGGCGAGCATATCTATTGTGATGACTGATAAATTTGACAGTGGGCTTGACAACTAAAAATTCGGATTCAAGTTCCCGGAACATATTAGCTGCTGAAGCACTTGCCATATTCAAGTCTTCATCTTCATCCCACATTTAAACCGAATGTTCAAAAAAATGCCACATACTTCCGAAAATCATTCGAATGTTTCCTAGAACAGAAATTCTACCATACCCCGGTCATCAACTTAACTCTAAATCATCCGTAACATTTTTCTGAA
The DNA here is from genome assembly GCF_030347505.1 of Rhynchophorus ferrugineus. Lineage (NCBI taxonomy): Eukaryota > Metazoa > Arthropoda > Insecta > Coleoptera > Curculionidae > Rhynchophorus > Rhynchophorus ferrugineus. Next base: position 8,363,927 of record NW_027472581.1, on the reverse strand, counting down.
TAGATACAAGACAAATACTCTACTGTAGATCTCTTATCGTATTGGCATACCAGAAAAAGAGCGCTCAGATACGCCTAACTTGGCAGCCTCATGTCCCCTCGCCATCACGTACATCTGTATCAATACTGATCTTATTTCAATCGTTTTAACTCTCACAGGAAAGGAGGCAGAGCACCGATGGACCCAGAAGACCAACCATAATAAAATTTGTAGAAGCAAAACTAAATTATTCTGCCCTGTTCATGTTCTTTCCTTCCGACCCCATGTCGTAACTCTATATCGGCTAAGACTGGGCCACTATTATTTCTTACACGGTCACTTGAAGAGTTTGAGCCCGCCTACTCTATAACAAGAGATAATATTGATCGACACCTTGGATTTCGAGAACTCGACTATCTTCACAGAATTTAGCTCATAGCAAAATCAATATTAGTGACCAAATCAACATTCAGCACTTGAATGTAAATGTTAACCTGTGCGACCTGGATGGAGTCTGTTTACCTTATGTTGTTTGTTGTCCCTCTCTCTAAAGAGTTCTACGCTTGGAGAACTTATGGTCTAGTAAAGTATTTTAGGTGGGTTATCAGATTTATGTGTCATGTAAAATATGTTAATATTATCGTGTGCTTTCTTATTCCAGTAACTTATGGTAAAGTTTCTATTGAAATTTTGGAAAATTCTGGAAAGCCACAGATTCATCAATCGCTAAGTTGTGCGAAAGTTTTACCTTGATATTGTTAAGTTCATGAATTTTGGTTGAATTTTTTTGGTTCTCCTAGCCGTTCGCTGTCGTTAACCTGAAAAGCACTAATTTTAAATCCTTGAATGAGACCATAAATCAAAATTGAATATCAAGGATGTATGCCGTACATGAAAATTTATGTTTAGCATCTGCTGTTTACACTAAATAAATCAATAATAATAAATGCGAGGCATATCAAAACCATCGGATTTAATAATTAGATTAAGCAGCTTCAAAAAATATCGCTGATTAAAATACATGCAAACGACTGTATAGTATATTGAGTATATCAAAAATAATTATTGCGTTGTAATAAGAAAAAGTATAGATAATAATATCGAATAGATTAATAATTTTCTATAATAAAATCTAATTCACTAAGATTACTTCAGCAAATTACAATAATAAGTAGAAATATCAATATCAATGAATTTCTAATTACAATAAAGGACATCTTTTCTTTCTAAACTACCGTTATATTGTAATTAGTATTTTACACTGTTAATTTAATCTAAATTGTTATTTAAGCCATTTGTATTAAATACTTCCGTTCTTATCTGGACGGAGGGGTCTTTTTATAGCATTCTATTTAGTGACAAATCGAAATGTCAATAAAAAACAAATTTGGTGTAATTCAATAAACCTACAATTTCCTTTCTCTTTAAAATGTTATAAACTGCTACATTTGCATTTTTATTGAGATCTGAAAGTCGTAAATAAGATGTTTTTAAGGAGTCATATTTACCGGGATGACAATTGCAAATAAGGTGTTAATCGCACATAACGATTAATAACAGTATCAATAACAGAAAACGTAATTAAGAGGTTTCATTAGTATAAAACAGTATAATTATTTCAAAGAACATAAGAACGATTACTAGCTTTTTGAAAACTGGTTTTCGGAGTTGTGTATCATGCCGTAATTCTAAGGGTGTGGTTTCAAGAACTCAATATTTTGAATTTAAAATGGTCTATAATCCGACACATAGATGAAAACTCTTTAAGTCTTTTTAAGGGCAATGATAAGATAAGATATATATTTGTAAGATGTATACATACATTCGGCGTAAGCTAACATACATTTAGAAAAGAAAAATTTAAAGTTTACACGGAGTTTACGAATACAAAACCAAAACCAAAACGTATATATAGTATTCAAACGTAGCCTTTAGGATAGAACAATTTTAAGTGTTTTCCAGAGGTTTCTAAAATATACAGTTTGAAATTTTACCAATTAAATTCCTTGTTTTACAAATTTCTTTTGCTCTAGTATAGAGGTCATGCAAAACAATTCTGTTATTGAGAAAGAGGTAACATATAATATTGGGTATAGGATAGGTGTCAGATTAGATTAGTAATAAACATCCCACAAAATGGAGCATGACAGAAGAGCACGAAGAGTAAGTCCACAATATATGGGGTCCCTTTAACAGTATGTTGCCATGACCTTTACGTGTATTATGATTAAAATGTGGAAAAAATTTGACTAAAAAGTAAAAAATGATCATATTTATGTTTTTGAGTACAAAAAAAAATTGTTTTTGTAATAATCAAATAAAAATAAGCAAAAATCTTATTTAACCTATCTATTACACGTATTTTATAGTCCATTATATACACATTTTAGCTTAACACCTACCTAAACCTATTTATCTAGTTTAGACACTCTCTTTGTTTATCATATTTAGTGTCTTACATTTCTCTTTTTAGTGTTAGATATTTACTCAATAAATTACGCAGATATTTTGTTATTATAATGGGTAGGTCAAGTAAAGGTGCCGCCGGTATATAGAGGAGAAATAGGAATAAATAAATAATGATTGAAAATAAGGAAAGCTTCAGGTCCCGGGTTCCGCTGCCTAGCATATGACATATGACAAATGTTCTAACCAAACTAGAACAACAACAAAGTCGTTGCCCCGCCGAGAATCGAACCCGCGCCCTCTGCGTGTGTTATCTAACCTCTACACCATGGAGCCAGTTGCCTGTAATATTTCTACGGTTCCCCATATTATATGGTGACCCGTCATTCGCCATCCGATCCCGACTTGGTTCCAATGGGACCACCTCGGAAAGTGCACTCTTTCGAATTAATTTTTTTTTAAATCGGCCTACAATTGATGGAAAGCCAGTTGAATATACATAAAAAATATGTATATTGTGGAACATAGAACCTCCTCCTTTTTGACGTCGGTTAAAATTAGTTTAAATTATATATTCATTTTTATGCTCCTAATATTCAGACAACAAGAGGTAAATGAACATCTTGCGGGACGTAGCCATGATTAACAAAAACTAAGCAACGTTTCACACCCATTGTACATTACACTTTCACTATTGATATGGGAGACACACTCCTCTATCATATTTCACTATGATAGAGGAGCTGTACTAATCAGGTAAATCCATTTAATCAAGTCCCTACTAAGTTTGAATCATTGGCTGATAAATTTTACGGTCTTTAAGTAGTTTATAAAACGAGGGCGATGGTATTCCATATCTCTATATCTTCTTGTGTTATAGCCCTTGTTTTTGTTGAGCATATATTTGTATTTCTAGAAGTGTTAACCCTGTCCAAAAGCTTCACAGGATTCAGTTAAATCTGACAGCAGTGTCCATGCCTCACTCTTGGTAGATTATTGTTTCTGCGCACTTTCGATCCTGCCAGTTTCTCATATATACACTTTCTCATAGTAACTGAGGGCCTTGTAACCGTTTGTTCACCTATTGTGATATTAAACAGGCCCCTATATTTAGGGTTATGCAATGTCTTATGGCTTGGCCTATGAAAAGCGTTACGATATTTCTTCCTTTGTATTTTGAATATAACTATAATATTCTTTGAGTTTCTTCAGTAAGGTCGAGAAATTTTATTGGTCTTACTTTTCTTGTCATTTCTTTTCTATAGTAAATTACTAGTTATTATTATTCATTTGCATGGGTTTTCTATGTATATTCAAGTTATATCAATTTTGAGGAAGGATCTGTCACGTTCGTTGTAGAGAATGAAGTATTCTAAAGATTCTTAGAGTACGAATATGACGAAGGCCGTAGAAATTAAGTAGTTCATGGCAGATAAAGAGTGGCATGTATCTAGTGTGACTTAGCTTGCAGATATACACGCGCGACTGATGAAGCCTTGGCCATGAAGGCTGTGCGTTTACGTTTCACTTATTGTGATGGGTGAGACGTCAAGACTTAGGGCCTTATTTGTATTAGAAGATTTAAACCTTCAGTATCGCTTTTTCATCGCCGTTAAAAAGTCGCCACTTTATTCCATAAAATAAAATAAATTTTAAAGTAAAATTAAGGGTTTTTACCTGGCTGTACTATTTGGTTCTCACCATTTAACAGTCGCCGTTTCTTTTCGTAAATAAAATATATTTTTAAACTTTTTGTAATAATTGCTTTTTGCCGAACAATAAAATGCAATAAAGGAAGAGCCATCATGAACCACCGCATAGGTTCCAAATCTAATACAATAAGTAGTGTTTGTTAAGCAGTAAATTACAGACTTACTAACAGGTCAATAGAAGAGACCCGGCATGACATATAGATGGCGCTAGTTGAATTAATTTGGTTAGCCCTAATCCTCAAAAGATGCGTGTATAAATTTGATAGCTGCCGGATCATAAGTTTGTGAATTATAGCATTTTGAATGAAGCAACTTTTGTTATCTTGAAAAATATTTATACAAATTAATTTAGCGTGTTAAAATATTGTTTTTTGAAAAGAAAACATTCGGTCGAAAGATAAACTTTGCATGATGCCGAGTTTCCGGAAACTGCTCCAGGAAAATTAACCATCAAGGATTGGTATGCTAAGTTTAGATGTGGTGAAATGAACACCGAAGACAGTGGACGCTATGAACGCCCAAAACCGGTTGTTACCGACGAAAACATCCACAAAATGATTTTGGATGACCGTAAATTTAATAAAACGAATGAAAAACACTCAAAAGATATCAACTGAACGTGTACATTATACCATTCATGAATATTTGTGTATGAAGTTGGTGTCACGGGAGCACACTTTTAACCAAAAACAACGACGACTTGATGATTCGGAGCAGTGTTTTGAGATGATTAAGCGTAATAAACTCGAGTTTTTGCATCGATATGTGACAACGGATGAAGCATGGCTTCATCATTTCACTCCGAAATCCAGTAGACGGTCATCCGAGTGGACTGCACACGATGAACTCACCCCAAGGCATGGGAAGAAACAACATTCGGCTGGCAAGGTTATGGCGTCTGTATTTTGTGATTCGCATGGAATAATTTTCATTGACTACCATTAAAAAGGAAGGGTCATCAACATCCACTATTACATAACGTTATTGGGCCGTTGGAAGGACGAAATCGTCGATAAACGGCCGCATTTGAAGAAAAGGAAAGTGCGTGAAGCAGCAAGACACTGCACACAAGTCAGTGAAAACGATGGCAAAAATCCATCATTTGGGCTTCGAATTGCTTTTTCATCCACCATGTTCTCCAGATCTGGCCTCCAGTGACTATTTCCTATTCTCAGATCACAAAAGAATGCTCGCTCGGAAGAAATTTTCGTCGAATGAAGAGGTGATCGCCGAAACTGAGGCCTATTTAGAAGCAAAGGACAAATCGTACGACAAAGATGGTATCGAAAAGGTTGAGGGTCGCTATAATCGGTGTATCACACGCGAAGGGTATTATGTTGAATAAAAAAAATGCCAAAAAGATATGCTTTATTATGGTAGGCCGGGGACTTTTCAATTGACCTGTTACGTACGCTTGTTAAATTGTCGATTAGTTGTTAATATGACATGAACAGAAACACACAAATCGCATTTTCAAAAACATTAACCCCTATAGGAACATAACGTCAGTGAGAATTTAATACGTACTAATTGGTTATGAAATGTATCGCGGTATTAGCAACTCTTTATTCCGTCGAGCGGAAATCTTGATTGCTTAAATTAAGGTGATACTAAGACAGAGAAAACGTCTTTATTACTATATAGTTGTCTAATAAACTTTGTTGCCATCAAGCGAGAGCGCCAACGAAATGAAGCGTATAAAGGCGGGCGACTTAAGCTCACCCCTCCCGCCACGACCCATAAAAACTATCGCGAGAGCAAGTGTCAGGAGCAACATACCGCAATTAACTTACCGTGACAATCCCTGGATGTTCATAGGGAATCTTATCGGGGATGGCAGCCGGAGGGTGAGTCGTCCTAGTCTGCGGAACGCCGTACGACTTCGAAATGTTCGCGGGACCCGATCCGGAGTCGCACACGCACCGTTTAGTCACGCAAGATAAACTTTCGATAACGGCCAAAGTTGGGATCCGGATCTTTTCGGATCGGTTTCTTGTTACGACTCGCTGACCTTGAGTCCTGACTAAATATTTAATGGGGTCGACGATTCCCGAACTTAGGCTTTGACATAACTTTTGTCTTATACAATTTGTTTTTAAAACAATGAAAATCGAGTTGCCTATTTCCTTTCTTCCTCCATCTCGTTATTGTATTGTTAAATTGTTGCTCCATCATTTTCATGATTGTTGTGGAGTTCCGTTTGCAATTTTGTCGTTCTATACCCATAGAGTAGTTGTCTAAGTTGGTGCATGTGGGAGAAGTTTAACAACATTTTTCGAACGGTTGTCTTGACAATTATTCTGTAGGGCCAAAATTTGGTTAAAGACTTTCAAATGTTTGAAGCAAATTCTTCATATATCTCTTGGAGGTAATCTTAGAAATGAAGTCATAATTTTAAGATGCGACAATCACATCTCAGCTGAAGAACAAATTCAGAAGCATATTGCAATGGCTTATACATATACATCATTGTATCACATTCAACAGGAAATTGTTTTTGATCCATTCTTTCGAAAATAACAAAAGTAGTGTTACAGCTTTCTTTTAAAGGTTTGTACTAACTGAAAAAGCAGTAAATGAAATAAAACAAGTGCCATGAATTTGTTAGGACCGGAACTTTTCTGCTCATGTATTATGTCATTATAATCTAATAAAATTAACCTTAAAACTACACAAGTTACGTTCCATCAAAATAAGAGTTAGAGATTTCTTTAAATAAAACAACAAAAGTGATTCGAAAGATGATTTCGCCATTACAATATGAGGTTACCAACATTTACGAAACTGTTTACTACAGTTAAATCTGCATATCACACCACAGTGATATTTAATATCCTAAGATCTACAGAATTTTTTGCAATAGAAATTTTAATAATTAGTTTTATTTTAGAATTCACTACAATGGATAGTCTAGATTGGCACGAAAATATCAATATATTAGTTTGACTTTGCAGCTGAAGAGAATATTTGAAGTATTTGTCTTAGGTTGCACATCAATAAGGTTTTCATTTTAGAATTACCTATATTAAGCCGCTAATTTTCATGAAACTTTCTGTTTTACTTTAGTAGTTACGCCTTACACTTGAATTTCTTTAAGAGTGTATATAGTTTTGAAGATTTTTAGAAAGTGTTTTTATATTCTCATGGCAGAACATACAACTTAACTAACTAAAATAGCTTAAACTACAGGTTATAGCTTAAATTATAACAAAATTTGTTTTTTTCCTGTTTTTAAAAAATTCGGAACTGATAAAAAATATTTATCATTTCTATGAATAACCGTAGTTTGACCATAAAAATTGTGTTTAATTTTTTTTAAAATTCAATTTCACATAATCAAATTTCACAATGCCAATCGGTTTGGTATAACTTCAGATACCATGTCAATCGTCTTGAACAAAAGAGCGTTTAAGGTTTCGTGTTTGAATATTGCCTCGCTAAAATATTCTTAAGGGGTTATTCATAAAGGTTTAAGCTTTTAAAAGGCAAAAAAAATAATTTTTAAACATTGCTAAACTAGAGTGAAGCCTTAATTAAGAACGATTAGTTAGATATGCAGAATACTAATATAACATGTCAATATTAGAAATTTAATTGAATATTATGGGGCCGACGGTGGAGCTTCTTAAATAAAAAATAGAGTCATGGAAACATATTTTGCGGTTCTTTCAGATATCAACGGAGGAATCATTCAATGATTAAAAATATATTCAGATAACATCTATAATAAAAAAGCTGTAAGCTTTTCCACATATATTCTTCATAGAAAACAGTATTGAGAACTTTTGGACGCCCTTTATAAACAGCAGTTTGTTATGAATAACTACTATTTTACGAGGGAACACTGAAATAGTTACTGGATTCCATAAATACCGTCATTAATCACGAGACGAACTATGTGAACTAAATAATTGCTCTAAAGGACCACCATATATCAAGCCCTCCCCACAGAAGAAAAAAAAAACAAGGACATTTTACAAGCACGCTAAATAAATCAAAACTTCTTTTTATGAACGTGTATACGGAATTCAAATTTAAAAGACGAGATACATTGAAAAGCTTTAACTGCCTTCCTTACGCGACGCTTCCGACTGGAAAGTTACATATGCGTTCTTTACGTCAGTACAATGCCAGGCACGTACAGACATTGAAAATAAAAGTAAAATGTGAAACATGGAGGTGAAATAAAATTTAATAATTCCAATGTAACCGGGTTTTTCTCTGAAAAGCTCGACGCTGAAAAAATTCGTCAAAGATAACAATAAACACATGTCGTGTCGTCATCTTATTGGATAATTTGAAAAAAAAGTATTATCAGAAATATTTAAATTATAGATCACCACAAACAACTATTTTGTGTTAAATATATTTAATTTTTTACTAAACTATTTGTCTTTCAAATATAGGAGAAAAATACCAAATGATGAGAAAATGTTCATCTATACATTAATCGATTTAGGCGCAAAATTTGACACGGTTAAGGCCTATATCGACGAATAACTGTTAGGCCTAAATTTTTTTTATTTCAAGTAAAAAAAACTTGCAAATCAAGTAACCAGGAATAGCCGTCAGCCCGTTGAAACAAAATATATAATCACATATTTTACTCGTAACTCTCGAAATACCCAAATTAATTACGAACTCGTAATTTTTGAAATCACATTACATAGTGCTGAAACATTATTAAATAGAAAAATGGAATTCTAAGCAGTGTTATATAAGATATTGTGTTGCTTTTATTTAGTCCTATATTGGGCGTTTTCACATCTGCTGGCATCGACACGAAACCAGCACGTTACCACCACGAGTGGACCGATTGCTGCACGCCGTCATGTCGTTTCCGGCAACGACACGATACCGACATATCGGCGAATGTGAAAAGGTTCCATTTGTTTACGTGAGATTACGCGTCCACCGATATCGGTATCGTGTCGCTGTCGGCAAATGTGAAAACGCCCATTGTTGGAACTATTAAAAAGTTATTACAAGTTTAGATATAAACGATCAAAAATAGTATGATTACGTGAAATTATAACTTACATGTGTCCGCTTTATCAGAAGGTTTATCGACATATTCGAAAATTTCATCCCAGCGTAAAACAAAAGTCGAGTATAACAACCATCAATCTGCCACAAGGGTCTTTTGTTCTTTTGTTTACAAGATATTTAGAATTTCGAAATTAGTTTTTAATTTAATTTGATATCTGCTGAACACAGAACATCTAAGATAAATTATCCTTGCTTTTCTAAAGGTTACTAAGAGGCAATTCTAAAGGTTACTAAGATTTTTCTCTAAATATTAGTGGTATTAACTTCTGATTCAATTCAGGTTTCTTTAGTAAATACCCTTTTTAACAAAGCACCTTCCGAATATTGTAGAATTGAATATTGAACCGAAAATACCGAATTATATAATGGCTTTATAGGATTTTAATTCATCATTTGTTGTTTAGTTGTTAGTTTCTACGTGGGACATAAGACAAAGTAGAAAAGAGCAGATAAACGGAGGCCATGGAAGACTGAAATAAGTAAGCAAATAACGAGGCAATTTCGTTTAAAAATTTAGATAAATAAATGTTTTTAATCAGCCAGATGTATTTATCGTTTTTGTAATATATGTTATGTTAGGGGCGACATATAGATAAACGATAATTAAGTAAATAAAATATGCGGTACAAAATAGATTTCCGAACGCATCCATAAATATTTTTCTATTTCGTATATTGGAACTTGCCATAGAAACTGACAACAAATTCAATCCCAAAAAGGCTACTGCAACTGATGATATTTCACCTGGGTTATTAAAAGAGCTGCCACGAAAAGTAATATGCAAGTTGACATATATATTCAACGCTTGTTAGGACCTGAAGCATGTTCCAGAATATCTTAAGTTAGCTTGAATAATTATGCTTAAAAAACCTGACAAAGAGGCAGAAAAATTTGGACCTTACAGGCTTATTTCGCTACTACCTGCGATATTAAAATTATTTGAGAAGCAGCTGTTTAAACCTATTAAACCATTTATAGAAATACCAGATTTCCAGTTTGGATTTCGAAATCGCCATCCGACATGCGACCAAGTAATCAGAGTAACAGCGGTTATTGAAAATGCAGTAGAAGAAAAAATATAAACTTATATTGGCTGGAATTTTACAGGGCAATGTCTCTGGACTACTACTGCATCTGCTCTATATTGTTGGTATTCTAATAACAAAAGAAACAGTACTTGGAACAGTACATTGTCAACGATTGAGTTATCACTGGAGAGTGGAAAATACAGAGTAATAGCTCCAAATTTGAACATATTAATTTTACGTTGCGGTGAAATGACAAAAACCTAATTATATCACCTGACGGATGTCCGATTCCTCAAGCATAATCAGCTAGATACCTCGGAATATATCTCGGTGGTATATTAATTTCAGAACATTATGTTATAGAAAAGGCAGAGAAGATTAGACACAAAACCAAGCAACTTTACTGGTTAGTCGCAAGATATTGTCAACTTGACCTAAATTCACAAAGATTGGTTTATCATGTCATAAAGACAATTTGGATCTATGAAGGCTAATATAGGGTTGCACTAGGACCTCAAATCAATTAGTAGACCTCAATTAGTAATCCAACGCACTCAAAATGAAATTCCACGGTTACTTACCAACGCCTATTGCTACGTAACCAACGAAAGCCTGCACGATAATTTCGAAATCAAGTGGATATAGGAAACAATCCAAGATTTCGCCTTAAATACAAAGTAAAGTTGTTATATCGCAGCAATGTCGAAGCAATAGAGCTACTAGACAATACTTAGGAAATCAGAATGTTGAAGCGAACCAAACCACACGAATTTGTTTACTGTACAGGTGTACAATATTCTTACGTTTAACTTAAGTAGTTTAGTTTAATTTTAATTTAGGAAATACAAACGGATATATTAATCCCGTTCTCTCTTTCATTATGAATTAATGAGTGTACAACAAAACACTAGTAATAAATTAAAATGTAAATTAATTTGATACTAAACAATTTTAATGGAAGTTGTAATTAATTTTAAAAAAATTCGGTAACCAACAATGTTGCTTTTACTATTTTCTTAGCAATTATTTTACATTTACACAATCATTATCTATATTTACTCATTGCTAGACTTTCACAAACATTTAAAACCAAAATCAATCAAATCGGTCCAGCCATTCTCGAATTTTATTCAGACTAACAAACTCACAGCAATCCATTTTTATATACAATATAAAGACTATTGTTCTCTATAAATGTTTTTACAGTGAATATATGATTAGAATACAAGCAAGCATTTAGTGTAATAAGTACAAATGAAAAACTACTCAATATCGCCATACTTGAATATCCAACCGAAAATAACGCTGTATAGCGTTATCATATGGCGACAAAAAAAGAAGTATATATATTTTGAGATGTTTACAATATTTTCTCGGGCTCCCTCTCGGCCGAATTTGAGGGAAGCGTTTAAGTAAAAGGCTTTTTAGAAAATAAGGTGTGTTGAAATTGAATAGAAGTCCTCGAAATCCGGTTTTATCAACGTAAAGTTTCTAACGCCGCCGGCTGACAAAAGGACAAACAGAAAGTGGGGTGGATTGTTTTCGGCCTTTCTGACTAAGTATATAAGTCATTTGGAAGCGATAGTAATTCATTTCAAATTCTTTTAGACATTCTCTCCAACTTTCTTGTTCTGTATTTATAAAGGAATCATAAGAATCAATTCTTGTTAATTAATTTTATTATATACGTGGTTTGTTCATTATATACGTAGACTCAGGAAATGTACCATTGGCATTGAGGGCCATTCCTGTTTAGCCTAAAGAGATTTCTACTTTCTGTACATATTTAGTGCCTCCTAAATAGTTAGTTATAAGTTAGAAATTATTTTGTAAATTTAAGTGTCTTTATAAGCAACTTTACAAGCACTGGAAATTAACATCTTAGTTATTCACAGAGTGGAAACAATTCAAAAGGTTGAATATATGATAACTATAGGATATCATATAGAGGGTAAAATATATATGTGTAAAAATGTGTGTATAATTGGTAAGAACATATATGAGTATTTGGTTAAAATTTGTAAGGAGAGAAAGGACATTAAATTTTGTGCAGTAACAAATATCAGATCTGCCGAGAAAAGAGCACATTGATGTCGCGTTTTACGCTGATGACCGCCTAAATAGTTAGTTACAAGTTAGAAATTATATTGTAGTTTTAAACGTCTTTATAAAACCATTCCAGTTACGCCAGTAACCAGGCTGGGTAGGAACGGATGTCTTCTGGGATGGCCTCTAAGTTAGTAACTTGCGAGTTAGTAGGCTTAATGCCAAGGACCGTGGTTCATAGTCCACGTCAAACATTAGGTCCAGTCCATATAAAGCCTCGCTAGTAAAAAGGAGATGTAAAAAAAATGTGTAGTTGTTTATGTATCTTCTATATATTAATCGCCTTAACCAAAATTTTGTTTTCTTTTTTAGGAAAACTTGGGTATCGGGAAGCATAAAATTTGGCACGGTTAAAACTTATACGGAAGAATTGTTAGTAGAAAGATAAAATACATCCAAATCAAGCAACCAGGAATAGCTGTTTGATTGGTAACGCAATAAATATATTCAAATATTTCAAGCTCGGTAGATTATTGGTCATGTCTGCTAATTTTTAAAATTAAACTATTTTAAAGGGGTTTATTAATATATTAATTGATATGGTTCTGGAGACATAGGATGTTATTATGCTAGACAAAATCCTAGCCTGTTAACATTTTTCTGTTAACTTTAGTGGAACTAACTTCTAATTTATTTCAGGTTTCGATAGTAACCAAATAGTTCAGATAATAATATCTTAAATGACGTTAACTGCTTAACCTCATGTCGCATTTAAAAATTACACCATGCACACAGCGAAACATCCATCGGGTATAAGCAATTGTTATTAAAAACAATATCAAGTCTTATCCGGTGAAAGAATTTCGTACAGAAGAAATATAGGCAGCCTCAAAAAAGGTTAAAGTCAGCAGGTCCGAGACAGTAGACACACCCTATCTGAACAGGACTTTGAAAGATTTTTTTCTAAAATGGTTTCCAGATTTATCCGTGGTGGCAATTGGAATTCTAAGTATTCACACTGTGATTCCCGGATTATTAACCCAAGAAGAAGGCAACTACAACGAGTAGTGGAAAAATATTCTTGATCTACTAAATTGGAAACCTTGAAATCGCCGTCGAGGATTTAAACATTATCGTCCATAGAGACTCTATCAAAACACCGCCTAAGAGCAAAGGATTCCCTCGTGAAACACAATATATACCGCAAGAACACCAATGACAAAATGAAAGAGAAAAGAAGACTTTTCGATACCCAAGAAGCGAGACTTTATTTAATAAATGATCGAAATAATTGAAGAGTATTATTTAAATTTTCGCAAGCAACAACCCCCAGGCATACTTGTCAACAATAACACCCACAGTACACTCGAATTTTTCGCGGTAGAAGACAACCAAAACGATTAAGAAACAATACTAGGCATAATAGGAGGGTGGGAAAATAACCGGAAAGCTACTAACTTTGCTGACTATATTTAAATCATTCTCGGAGTCTCACCAGGAACACTTAGCCGAAATAAAAGAACATTAGAAAGAAGTTCCGAAAGAAAGATGAAAGTCTCAAAGAAGGAAAAGCACTAGGTTGTGGTGTCGACACAACTCTCTTGTAGTATCTACCATAGAAGGGAATTATGAACCTAGTCAAAATATTTAATGCCTTGTTTATATAGCACAACAGGATAGGGCCTCGTATAAGCGTCCTACCAGATAACATAATCCTTACCACTTAGGATATCAGGAGGATCATGGAGCAATCAAACAAGTATATCGCACTGTAGATGTCTTAAAAACGGACTGCACCGCTCTGCTGTCTTTTTGGACATGAACTAAGGTTTTAACAAAGTAACACATGATCAACTGGCATACAAACTAAAAGAAAAACAGTGAGTAATTGTTTCATTACAAACATAATTTAATAAAAATATTTCAGAGAAAACCGTTAGCCTAGAAAGCATCCATAGATTTTTGCGGGATGTAGAAAATCCCCTCATAAACTGTTGACTAATGTAGGATTTAAATGGTGTAAATATAACCCTCGAGGAGATCTAATTTAACTTCCAGTCATTGATATTAAAATAATGTAATTTTTAAAAGCGTAGAATAAAATCAAGGAAGAATTACTATTTCTATTTGTGCATTTAGACGAAACATGGATATTTCAGAGTGGGACATTGGGTTACTCATGACAAGATGATAAAATAGTACAATAAAGTAAAATGGCATTAAGACAAGAAATTGTTGCAAGAGGTAAAAGTTGGCGTAACAATTTATTACATTTTTATTAATGATAACGATTATTAATAATTAATTGCAGATATATACTTCTTTATGCTGACAACAGGAATAGGTAAAAAAACTTTCGGTTCACATCCGAAGAAGAAACAGACAAATGTTATTCATTTTGTGAACATCGTATTAGTAATAGTATTCAATAGTGAGTATAATCAAAATGGAATTAACTGAAGGTGTGTATATTATTATTACAGCAAATTAACTTCGCGTTTTGCGCTGACAACACTGCGTTCTTCACGGCCTCCAGGCTCGAGGGTATAATTCAAAGAAGTTTGCAAAACAGGTCGATCATACGGTTAAGTGGTTCAATTTCTGAAGGTTACAAATACCCCCTGAAGTACCATGCCATTATATTCCATAAGAAGTGTTACGCACTGCGCGTCTCGCAACTTAAGATCGATATCGCAAAGATTCCATGACTAGATAACGTCATATATATAGGTATATTGACCGACGGTTCTGTTGGCGGGTTCGGGGATAACTAACCTGTTATCTTCTCTGATCTGCCTTCCTATCTCCATCAAATGTTTGTTTTACAAGATGTTAATTCGGTCCTTACTCCTCTACGAATCTAACGTCTACTTCAGGTTTGTTACACCCAATATAATAAATCGTTTCAAGTTTTCCAAAATAGGCTCCTCAAGATACTCTTAAACGCTGCATGGTTTGTTAAAAATAATCCAATTCAGAGAGAAACTGACACTCCAGAAATCAAACACTTCATATCTCAATCCTTCCACAAACAACAACTCAGCTGAAGTTCTTCTGAAAATGTGCATTACAATTCAAGTGAATCAAGGCATTATTTAATATGAGCCTTTGGTATCAAGGATCTGATACTGAGAACACCTCGGTTCGAACTATTTAAGGTGGCATGCATGTCACGCCTACTTTAAAAGCATACTGTATTTGCCAATTACCTTCTCATCTAGCTAATTGTCAATTATAAAAAGTTTTCCATATTCCAAAGACATAAGCCTAAGGCCAGTTGGGGGTAACAAACGTGATCAAATACTGACCGATATTTATCTCTCTGGCATCCTTAACAACATTTTATATTTAAAAATCAATGCGTTGATTATTGGTTCGCACAACTGAAATTTAAGCAGAATTATTCAACATTCAAATAGGATACACTTTTTCAACAAAAGTAAAACAGGAATAATAAATGTCTTTTTTTTCACACTTATTCCTTATCTCGATCGACCACCCTCTTGACGGAACTATTAAAAAACATCGTTTATTTCCAGCGTCGAGAGACATTTATTAAAATAAACGATGTCATCATAAAAATAAATATTTCATCCCGGATCTGTGTCACTATTAACTTGATGCAAAAATCCGGGATTCCTACCATTTTGTTTGATATTTAAATTCGAGCGGGAAGATAAATGATATCCGAGTGTTTTTTTTAATGGATTCGCCAAATAAAACCTTAAGTTTCCACACTTTACTACGCCAGAGAATCGTCCGGAAAACGTGGAAATACTGTTCAGTTGTTAAAGGAAATATTTCCATTCTCGCTTAGTTGCCACTTGGATATATCGTGATACATATGCTAATTCTTATATTCATATGTTCAGATACACATCGTTGTTGTTGAGCATTTAGGTCAGCGTTTATATGACTTGCAAACATGTATTATCATGTTTTAAAACTTTTTTTATTTATATTTATATATTTTCATTGGATGGATTCGACAAAAAATTGTAAGAATGTTTTTTTTGTTTGTTACGAATATAAAACTTTTTATGCACAAAAATTATTTTTTGCCTTTAAAATTTAGAATTTATTCCATTATTATTTTATAACTAGCGGGAGCTTCATTTGTAAACTTCCATAGCTATATATATACAGATATTATGTCTCCAACAGACTCTTTCTGCTCTATGATATACTTTTATCTAAAAGCAATTATAATAGACATATTCGCTGATGATATAGCACTATTAGCAGCAGAGAAAAACGAATACGCATCTAAAGTCAGTCCAAAATAGCAGTAAGTTCAATGCCATTATGATATTGAATTCATTTTCAGTTGCACTTTGTAAACAAATTTTAAAATCAGACACTATTTTTCCTTATCTTTTTAATCTATTGAAGGGGATATACTTTGCTATCTAGTATACACTTTCGAATATGGAACCGAATAACCTATAAAATACTGGGTTGTCAAAGGTCTGCAAAATTTGTCAGAACATTAGTTGCACTAACTAGAAACTGTAACCCGCCAAACAGTGTTTAGCGGATTGCTATTTCGATAAATTACAAATCGCTGCTTAATATTTATTATTGCCCTGATTGACAATACTAAAGCAAATAAGAGTCAGAAATAGATTGTGCCTGTAATCAGATTTTGTGAGCAGTTTAATTTTAAATTCACCAAACTAAACGGAAACATCTGGGACTAAAATTATATCAAATGTATTGGCTCATTGGGCGCAAATCCAAGTTATCATTAGATAACAAGGTATTGCTGTATGAGTCTATACTCAAGTCCATTTGGACATATGGAATTCAACTATGGGGTACCGCTAGCAAATCTAATATATCCATCATTCAACGGTTCCAAAATAAGGTGTTGCGTGCCATTGTTGATGCTCCGTACTATATTTCGAATAAAGTGGTACAACGCGATATTCCTCCAGAACCTATAACGAGTGTAATCCAACGTGTTTGTGTGAAGTACTTCGAAAGAGTGTCAGTGCATCCCAAAGTACTCGCTAATCAGCTAAATATGCGACGTGATAGTGAAGTGCGTAGACTAAAACGTTTAACACCACCTGATCTGATTACTGGACATATGTAGAGTTTAGAATAAGCATTAGAATAAGACTAATTAATTAAGATAATATTTTATACAGAAGATTAACCAAAGAATAACCAAGTGCGAATCAAGATCACCCTGATATTAGCTCAATTTCAATCAAATACATCAAATGTACCAAAATAAAAGAGTAGTTATTTTTTCAATATTTTGTTCTCAATAGAATCCAAATTTAATGTAAATATTTTCGAGGAAATTGTTAATCTGAGACGTATTGTGAGAAAACTTAAGTATATAGAGTTTTTTGATGGAGAACTATTTCAAGTTATCATTAATTAAATATAAAATAAATATTTGTGTTTTATGAAATTTGCCTTTTCAAAAAACAGGCCTGAAAGAAGCTGCACTGCAGAACATATTTACATTAGAATCTTGTATTTTACCTGAAACAACGTTCTGATAGTGAAAGTAGCAATAATTGAATGAAACTTTCCAGATGTTGATTTGAAATGCTGACAATTGCCAAGAAAAAGTGATAAAAGTGGAAGCAACCAACCTTGCGTATATAATTAATATAAGATATTTAAGGAAAACACTATTATGTGTAAGATTTATGTGCATAGATATAGGTGTAATTGTTCAGAATGTACATGAGAATTTGGTGGTATGTAAGACGAAATATGGATATTTTTAATGGATGACATGGCAAAAGTATTAACGGTTAAGTAATGTATTTGATAACATATTTTTTTACATTATTTTATTTGCGTTAGGATTTTGTCAAAGTCAAAGTAAAATAAATTCAAATTGTATGCGGCAATATTGCGACATTGTGACGTCACCAATTTTGATCATTTCACTTCACCGTTATTTTGGAAGAATTTTAAAATTAAATATTTGAAGTATTATTTTGTGAAAATATGTATAAAGAGAATGTTTCAGCCATTTACAAATATGTAGATATGATATTTACGATTACATTTTATGATGTTACAATGATAAAAAGCAAAAAGCTTGAGTTTAACATAAACTAAAATTGGCAGATATTTCATCAGCAATGTTAGAGATAAAAGTTACTACGATAATTTGAAGTAAATGACATATTCAGTTGTATATAATATCCTTATCAGATTACTGAATAGTGAATAACGTGCATATGTATTTTGTTGTTGAAATAATGTAATATTTTTTGAGTTTTTATATTTTTATACTTTACCTTTATCTTTCGTGTTAGTTTTAGAACTGCTCAATATTACTCTCCCTACCTCTCTGGCTTATATGTTGGTAGAATTAGTTCTTACCTGAAAAAGAGAATAACAATATTAATGTTGGTTTTTGACAAATGGAACGAAAATGTTTAAAAAAGTTTCTTACAGATATAAATATATGTACTAAAGGTATTGTGCGAAAATGAAGGATAAATATTACTGTATTCATAAGACATATAAACAATAATGAATTGTATATGTGATCAATGCCCTTTTTCATGTACCATAATTTTGCCACTGTGGTCAATTTATTCACTGTCAGTCACTAAATTTCTAATTTAAGTGCCATAAAACTAAGCAAGTTTCGAGCCATTTTCACAAAATTCAATTTTGTTGTAGTTTAATATAACTTATTTGGCTCAATTCAAGGACAAATTCAACTTTTTGTTGTATTTAATCATATTCAAATTATTCTAAACGATTTTTTATGCAATGTTGGGCAGGCAACAAGAGCGGTGCTTTTTGTACAGGTAATAGGACATTATTAGTATCGCAATAAACTGAACAAAAATTGCCTTTCACTGGCTGCTAGAGTATATCAGAGCCATAAACACTTTGTATTTTCAGCAGCTAGATCCCGTTTTCACTCTTGTGACCTCGTGCACCTCTAAGATTTAACTAGCACTAAGTATGCGTAATGTTATGGTTTTGGTACATATATAATTTTGTTCTAACGACCTTTACCTACCAGACAAGATACATTCCACAAAAATAAAGCGTAACAGATATAAGTTTTTTGGAAAAAGGTAAGTTTTGTGCCGGAAAACTTGCATTTGTGATATGCACTACTTTTGTAGTTTCATCAAAAGAAAAAAGCTGTTGTAAATTATCGCTTACTGGCAAAGATTTACACCAATAATAAAATCATGTGAAACGTGGTTTCGACAGTTCAAATGTGGTGATTTCAAGGTTCAAGACAAGTCACGTCCTGGTACGCTGAAGAAGTTTGAAGATATGGAAATACAGGAGTTATTGTCGTCTCAGTGCATTCTGGTGCAAACCTATCCATATCTAAATTTATACAATAAAAAGATCCCACAAGAGGAACTTGCATTATACTAGGGTTTTATATATTTTTACTTAGACCGTAGGTTAACTTGGTAGAAACACATCTGAACAAAGAGTAAACACAACTTGACAGCAAGCTCCGTAGTTTTAGAGTCTATTAGATGGACAAAACAGTGGCTTAATGCTCTGACATGGTTTGCGAATGAGGTAGGCCACTATTGTAGAGCAGGATTTCATCGATCGTTGAAAGATGACTCGACGAATTGTAAAGCTCAAAGAACAAAGTATTCTTTTGGAATGATGTCCTGAGATATGGGCGAAATGTTTAAAATCAAACAGCTAGTACTTTGAAAAAGTAAATTTTAATTATGCGTTGTGATTAACGCGTTTTCTTCAGCGACAAAAAACGGAAAGATTTTACCGACACATCAGCTACACTCTCAGTATATTTAGTGTTTAAGGAATAAATGTGGAACAGAAAAATAAAATAAAGATTACGCCATATTTTTAGAGGACAATAATCTCTTTATAATAACGTTATAGCTTAGGCAAAATAAGTGATTAAAATACATCATAATATCTCCCCTCAATAGATTGATTTTATGGATTTCGATTTCAAGCCCACTTCCGCAACCGAATCTAATAAATCCAACCGAAGAACCACGATCTCACGTAGGGGAATAATGACGCCATAACATAAAATATAATAATATTTTAAATTGTTTCCATGACTTCATCTCTTCCTCCATGGTTCCGTGAACGTCGAATATATTATGCCGATGAGTTCGTTTTTTTTTCTTTCCCAGCCAGCTATCGATGCGTCAAATCTGTCTGGCCATGGCAGGACAGTGGTGTAATATTTAATATGCCCGTTTCGCAGCTCTGACTTGTCATGAATAATGGCGTGCCTTTATGAATTTTGCTTATATTCTCCACGATTCTATTAAGGCTGTCGTAAATCTGTCGTATCAGAAAGTGTTTTTGGGGTCATAAAACAGGCGCCAGCTGTATAAAACATTTGTTTCTAAGTTCTATATTAAACTACATATCATCACTATAATATATTGTTCTGTATAGGCTTAATCTTCCGGAAAACTAAGGATAATCGTTATATATAAAGTTATTCCGATACTGTTTACTTGTAGACGTTTTCTATAGAGCTTATAGAATAGACGATTTCAAAAGAGCAGTGATATCACGTCATCAATGCCTGTCCAAAATTGTAAATTTGTTTTACAGCTAGGCAATACCTTCCTTTTTATTTTATTGTATTTAAGAAGACATAGAATGCTGTTGGACAAGGTAATCTTTGGAATAACTATAGATTAGGTTTTGTTAGTCATAACATTTGTTAATAATTCATTTCGGATATATAGTTCTTCGTGCTGGAAACAGAAATGATTTTATTCCTGGTTAAGAGTTATTGTTTTCCTCTAAGTTCAAGTTTGACCACCATTGAGGTATGAACCTTAACTTGTTTTTGCCGTAGTTTGAAAATCATCTTTTAAAGAACTTGGAGGAACCATTAGTCATGTCATAGTACACTGGTGGATAAGTTCCCAACATGTGCATTAACAAAAGTTGTAATTAAGAAAAGGTTTAAAGTGCATAGAGTAAGTTTTGAAGAAACCATGTTAAATAATGAACTATATCAAACGCTTACTCGGTAAATATAAATGAAATATTTAATTGCATTTTATGTAATTTACTTTTTTAGAAATTAGCCTGAGAAAAAATACACGGTAGATCAGATTGCTGAACGTTATGGCCAAAAAGTATACCTCTTCCATCCCCTCGCTGCATATTTAACCCAATTGGTTTGAAATGGGGTATTGCAAAGAATTATTACAAGACGACTCTTCTTATCGTTCTTAAGTCTGTGACCTATAAATTTTTGAGAAACTCTACATTAAGATACTTAATATAATCGCAAAGAGAGGAACATAATTGGCTTCCATAATAAACAAGGAACAATAGAACAAATACATAGATCATTCAACCAAATTAACAAAAACTTAAACTATAAAAAAATTGTTCCTCTGCATCTCTCGGTATATCTCAGGTCTTTAACAATATGTAGAACACTGAATAGGTTATATTGAAAAAGCATTTACTCCATATGCACTTTCAGCTGCTGAAATCATACCTCACAGACAGACATTTTATTGTCGAGCAGTGTGACGAATACACTGACCTACACCTAATATATTCGGGTGTTCGGCAGGGCAGTGTTCTTGGCCCATTGTTAAATCTATTGTATACAGCTGACATACTGACCTCAAGCAACACTACATATGCTAACGATACAGTGGATTTATCATCAAACGAAGATCAAATATCAACTAAAAGAAACCTCCAAAATCATCTTAAGAAAGTCGAATTGTGATTGAAACGTGGCGTATCAAAGCAATGAGACAAAATCAACCCATGTGATATTTACCCTTTGTAGAAGAATTTTCCCCTGGGTAAAATTGAATAATCATGAACTCTCGCAAGCAGACAACGTTAAATACCTGAGAATGCATTTTGATAGATGTTTGACACGGAAAAAACATATAGTGATAAAACGCAAACGCGATAGTTATAGGTTAATATTTAGGCCCTTTTAGAATTTTGGTATTGAACTGTGTGGCACAGCTAGCAGGGTGTTGCGAGTCATCGTCCATGCCCCATATTACGGTTCAACAAACTGATTCAGCGCGATATCCCCTTCGAAATAATACTCTGAAAGACTATTAGTGCATCCCAATGCAGAAGAACTGTTGTCAAAGCCAAACTAAAATATTTATTGTTACTATATTTACCTTTCTTTAATAATCGAATTTATTTACATGATAAAAAAATGTTCATATTCTATAAATATGTGTCCAAGTTACAATAAAGTCCATGTAATAAAGAAATATCCAACTAATATAAAATTCACCAAACTGCATCTTGCCTGATATAATTCTTACGAAAAATATCTTATGCTGTCAAAATATGCAACTTAAAACAAAAATATTTCAAAAATGTGTGAGATGTAAATCACACTATAAACAAAATAATCACCCAAGGTACTTTCATTTTATTCTATCCTTCTAAACTATTCCGAAAGTCACAGAAGCTAGCGTTCTATATGTTATTTATATTAATATATCTATTTTCTAAGATTATATCATAATCTAAGAATATAGTTACAGCTCACACTAGATTTTAGATGCACCGATGCTAACTTCGATTAAATATTTACCAAAATATTTGTTTGACCTCTATAATGTTTCCATACAGAAATATTTAGTATCCTTTACATTTTTCTATATATTTCGAAGTGCTATAAAGAGACAAATATTGTACAAAAATTTTAATGAATTTAAGTCAAAGTAAGTCGGTAAATGGGTTAATATTGATAGTTGTACTATGACAGTTCACGCGAAATTTAAATTGCTATAGGACTGTATCTAAGGATTAAGTGAGTATTTAGACAATTTTAACTACATTAACTACATAGAATAAATTTATTCACGATGTATCAAAATCGAAAATACAAGTTTTGAATATGTTCAAAGACATACTGCATAGATATATACATATTATAAAATGTTATTGAACAACTGTATTTTTGGAATGAGATCAATATTAGCGGAATTAAGGATTGGTTTTAATTTTTTTTTGTAATTTGTTTATCTTTGAATGTTGAATTGATAAAATTATTTTAAGAAATCTATTCTTTAAATAGCTTTAATCTATTTGCCTATCAATTCGATTTTTCCGTTTTTTTTAGATTACATTATACGGTTTTTGGTTTAGGAACAATTAAATTTTACGTAGAATAGAATATTTCTAGATACAAATTTGATTTTGTAGTGAAGACTAAACGCGAACTTGCGCAGAGAATCCTATGAACTTTCAACGCATCATTTTGGTAACTTCTTTCATCCTAATTAACAGTCTATAAAGCAAATTAGATATTTGTTATATAATATGATCTTCAATCGAATACAACAAATATGAAATAGATCTAATTATTATGTCATTCATAGCCAGGATAGACGCTAATAAATCATTGTTAATTATACAGAGGAATTGCTGGCTTATGGTGAAGTATTCGGAAGGCTTTATTACTCTCAAATCAACAGTCTGGAGAGACATAAGAGACAAACAAAAAATTTTTTTTATATATTAGATGATGTTCCAATGGATGACGAATACAGCCAATGTCTAATAATTTTTAATTACCATATGTCACCATGGTCACCATGGTTAAAATACAAATTAAATATATTATTTTTATTTATATAGATGCTTTAAGCTGAAATACTTAGTGGGTATAGCAGAAACTTATAGAACGTCTTCCGTTCTTAATTTTATTTTCCCATTCATTATGAAACATGTTTATTCTAATGCATTTTAATAAAAATATTTCGTTGTTAAGTTATATTCAGTCTAAACTTTATTTTAGTTTAGGCGATATCACTAAATTATAATAAAAGTCTATATCATACACAACTTTTTGGAAGTTCGTTGAAATATATAGCTAACTTTTGTTGAAACGAGTCCGGAAAGTTTTAATTTTGTTACGTCTTTTTCGAACTAGTAAACGTAGATCGTAATTACCGAACTATGTGAGTCATCAACGCATGGTTTGAACAAGTTAATGGTTTTTTCCGCGTATGGACCATTAAGCTGCGTCTATATTTTACTCTTTCGTGTAGATTTTGCCACCACGCACCCTTTTTAACCCTCCGCGGTAAATTAAGGAAAAGCCTACTTTGGGGACAAATTGGCATAAATGCCCGTCTAAGCGTTACAGGATGTCTTAAATATTATTGGCTGAAGTGGATAATAAATATAATCTAATTTTGCGTACTTTTAATTCACTTAGTCGTGATATTTTTGTGATTTTCTTGAACTTTTAGTTATATTTTCTATAAATTGTGTCTTTGATTTTTCTATTTTGGATCATTTGCCTATTAAAAATGTATAAAATTAGTTGGAGCTAGCGCCATTTTAAAGTAAAATTATAATTCGAGGCTTTGTCCAGAGATATTAGTAAAATTTATTATAATATAAATTAAAATATTGTTAACTACGTCTATTCTTCGTAATTTAAGACTATCGTACTTCCAACTTCACCTAATATCAAACATTTGTAAGTCAATAATGAAGCCAACTTAGATTTATAAAGCGTAAACATTATGTGGCACCAGGACATTAAACCAACTAGTAACCCAATGCAATCTATAGGTTTTTCCATTAATGACCAGTGCTTATCTCTATACAACCAACAAAGTACTTCATGACTATTAGGTCGTTCATAACCAGGATAGAAGCTAAAAAATCATTGTTTATTTTACAGAGGATTTACTGGCTTATACTGAAGTATTCAGCAAGCTTTATTACTTTCAAATCAACAGTCTGAGAGACAAACAAAAAAAAATCATTTTTATATATTAGATGATGTTCCAATGGATGACAAATATGACTAATGTCTAATAATATTTAGTTACCATATGTCGCCATTGTCACCTTGGTTAAAGTACAAACTAAATATATTATTTTTATTTATATAGATGCTTTAAGCTGAAATACTTCGTGGCTACAGGTACAAAACTTATAGAACGTCTTCAGTTCTTAATTTTATTATCCCATTTATTATGAAACATGTTTATTCTCATGCATTTTAATAAAAATATTTCGTTGTTATTATATTCAGTCTAAACTTTATTTTAGTTTAGGCGATATCACTAAATTATAATAAAAGTCTATATCATACATAACTTTTTGGAAGTTCGTTGAAATATATAGCTAACTTTTGTTGAAACGAGTCCGGAAAGTTTTAATTTTGTTACGTCTTTTTCGAACCAGTAAACGTAGATCGTAATTACCGAACTATGTGAGTCATCAACGCATGGTTTGAACAAGTTAATGGTTTTTTCCGTGTATGGACCATTAAGCTGCGTCTATATTTTACTCTTTCGTGTAGATTTTGCCACCACGCACCCTTTTTAACCCTCCGGGGTGAATTAAGGAAAATTCTACTTTAGGGACAAATTGGCATAAAGGCCCGTCTAAGCGTTGCAGGATGTCTTAAATGTTATAGGCTGAAGTGGATAATAAATATAACCTAATTTTGCGTACTTTTAATTCACTTAGTCGTGAGATTTTTATGATTTTCTTGAACTTTTAGTTATAATTTTTATAAATTGTGTCTTTGATTTTTCAACTTTAGATTTGCCTATTAAAAATATATAAAATTAGTTGGAGCTAGAGCCATTTTAAAGTAAAATTATAATTCGAGGCTTTGTCCAGAGATATTAGTAAAATTTATTATAATATAAATTAAAATATTGTTAACTACGTCTATTCTTCGTAATTTAAGACTATCGTACTCCCAACTTGACCTAATATCAAACATTTGTAAGTCAATAATGAAGCCTACATAGATTAATAAAGCGTAAACATAATGTGGCACTAGGACATTAAACCAACTAGTAACCTAACGCAATCTATAGGTCTTTCGATTAATGACCAGTGCTTATCTCTACAAAACCAACGAACTACACGATGACCTCCAAATCAGACGGGTATACAAATTTATTTAATATTTTACCTTAAAATATGAGAAAAGTTGACTAAAACATAGCAACAAATGTTGTATAATGCAACCGTTATCAATTTAACATATAGTCAGTATTTCAGACAGGCTTTTATACAATAGCCTATCTGGGTTTTTTTTATTTCTAATAGATGACACCTTCAGCGTTGCTTTGTATCGCAATTCAACAAGTAGCCTCTTCCTTGCTTGAATTAAACAGATTTAAAACTAAGTTAATAGCCTTTGTTTTTTAAACCGTTTCACGTTTTACAACTTGTGCACTCGGTAGGATTCTAGCGAAATAATAAGGTTATCTTTTGGAATCAATCAATTGAACGGAATCCAATTAAATATCAATGAAAGAAGACAGCTTGAAGTTGGATAGGGAATTATTTCCCAGTTACTAGAAGCATACCTTGGTGTAGTTAAGTTTAGTTTGGGCAAAAGAATCACAGCTGAAGCTTTAAGGTTACAAAAGGTGGATTGAAGATGCTCAAAGATCCCTAGCCCTTAACCATTCCATGTAAGAAACATTCCTCTGAAAGCTCCGTAAATTCCCATCACATGCATCACAGTTTAAGATTAAAGGCTACCATAGGCGGTCTGAAATTGCTGTAAATTATACTGGAATTTTGGCAGATGCTTGCAGTTCAGGGCGAACAGCCATCAAAGGCGAGTTGTAGTAGCTCAGCTTTTAGCCGTAGTCTATTTTGAGTAACCAAAATGTGGAAAACAATTCTGTAGAAAAATCATTAAAACATGGGTAGTTCCCTTTCGAAGTTGCGAATTAGTTGAAGTTATACAGAACTATATTAATAACTTGATTTCTATCTATATTAAGAATGTACTAAGCGTATCTAATCTAAATGTAATTAAAAAAATTGAAGCTATGTTCAAGTCCGATCAATATTTATTTTAGCCTGCTCTATAGTTTATGAAACTACACCAGAAATTGTCGTGTCTTATATTTCTCTGAGTAAGGTAGCCGAAGACCTAAAAGTCTAATTCAGTACTGAACAAAAGAACTACCATAGACCAACTCAAACAAATCCTTGTCCTGAAAATAAAATAACATTTTCTTCAGGTCAAGAAGGAAATTTGGTTGATGGCTCATAACATTAACGTTACTTTTTGGTTAAATTTAGGAAATATGTGGTGCAGAACGTGCGTCCGAACAGAATATGCATTTGTTGGAACGATTAACAAAGAAGAAACCTTATTGTACATTAAATGTTGAACAGCTTATGGTGAATAATTAACATAAAGCACCTCAAATACTTACTTTAGTCAGAGTACTGGAGAACCAGATTATGTCGAAGAAGCTGACTAGCATGAAACGTATACTAACCCTATAAAGGATAGGTAAATAAGATAAATCGCTAAATACACAATTTAAGCACTTTCTCAGTGGTAAAATATGTTGAGAACACCTGAATTTCATAATGAAATCTGCTTGAGTGTCTAACTTTTTAAACGTAAAACTATTTAGAGGACTATTTAGAAGATATTTGAAAATAAAAGATTATATAACAAAATCATATCTTAAACAAATAAAAATCATTACTCTGCTAACTTACTAATATGCTATTACGTTCTATCAATTTTTCTTTTAAAATAAAAGTCACAATGACGAGAATATATATAAATATCAATCTGTCCTCGCAAAAAGCATAATATAACGCGCAACTTTTTAAAAGATATTTCTTGTAGCTTTTCCTTAACATCTTGCATCAGAAATAACTTTTACTGCTCACAGGGACGTTTTTATTTGAAACGTTAAAATGTACTAAATTGAAATACATTGTTATTTCATTTTAACTGCCATTGAATTTAAGCATAAAGTTTTATAGCTACCTTTTCTTCACCATAAGAAAAAATTATACCAAACCCCAATTAAACTGTAACATACTTTTTGGCTGACCCATAAAAATAATATAAATATACTTTTAGCGAGTTGGTTAAACATTAAATTATCGATAATTCTATTTTATAATGGTACTTCTTGGGTCGTCAATTTTATGTAAGGTTCTTATATTTTCGGAAATAAAATTTGTGGTTAAGCTATTAAAACAAACAATTAAATATAGCTAATTTAATAATGTCTCTTTTATTCTACCGTTAAACCCAAGTTTTATGAAGAAATATAATATTGAATGAAGTTACAGTGCCCTTAAGTTCAACTGATTTTTTGTTATATTTAAGAGTTTCATTTTTACCCACTAGTATTCATCTGGACTAGACGTAGTTCTTAATATGGTCTTGGAAACATAATCCTCGGTATTAAGCCTACCTGCTGGCGAGTGACCAATTTCGAAACCTTCCCAGAAGTTATCCGGTCTTATCCAACCTGGTTGCTGCCGATATTGGGATCATTTTCCTTGACAGATTTTGCATTCTTATCTTTTGAACAATCATAAACATAAAATTACGAGCACATCCATTATGAGAAAAAGATTGCAACCTACGACTATTGCGACAGTAGGAGGACCTTCCTTATGCCTTCTCAATTCTTTCCATATAGAAAAAGGGGTTAAGATTTGCTGCATGCGCACTGATATAGTTACATCACATTAGTATATATGTATAGTTAAAACAAAGAGAAGAGGCCACTATGAAAGCACTGAAAATGTCTTTGGAAAATAATCTCCAAATATAATCAATTATGATCTCTACTGCAATTTTGCTACTATTCTTGATGGACAAACCCCATTTTATCAATTGGCAACCTTCAGCTTTTGGTTGATCTTTTGTACATAGACCAGCCTAAAACAAAAGGATGGTTAATTGCACCGAAATTTGTATAATTCTGCTAATATTTCCAATATTTAAATTAAATTAAATGTTTCACCATACATTATGCACTTATCTTTGTTCTTCCATATTTTAAAACCAATAAATGTTAAAATACCAAAAAAAAACACAACAATATAATGGGGTATGGGGTAATTAAAAATTCATAACGATATCTAATTGAGGAGTCCCCCAAATATTACTATTTCCGAAATTGTGTAGCCAATATATAAAATATTTTGTCAATGGTTAACAATTGCATTCGAACATATTTTTAAAAATGCAAAAATAATATTCCTTCTACCTTGTAGCAACGCCATCTACCGAGCCCAATTGTGAGTATAAACCACCCAGTTCATTTCCTTTAACATATTCTTTATTCTATATTCTATCTATATTCTTATTCTCAATATCACGAGTATATTGAGACCACATTGAATATAATATGTCATATATTTGGACTATATATTGAATGTGTTTTAAAAATGAGTTTAAATTTTCAAATATTTTCTAATATTTTCCAAATGTAGTAGTGAGAATTCCCTATGTATTAAGAAAACTTCAACAATAATTTAGTTATAGAATTGCATTTAATTTTCAGCATATAGTTTTATGTTTGCCAACACAACCCAAATTATAGAAATCAAAAAATGGATGACAATAATAAAAAATACAAGGAACGCGTTAAGCTACGCTTTTGTTTTGAAAAAGTTATTTCCACAGGTTGCTTTATATGTCTCCGAGTTTACCGTATCTTACGACATATTAATTGCTAGATATTTCTGAAGAATATTGTGAATAGGACCGTTGTCAATACATTTATTTAACTAATTTGATTGAACAGTTAAGATGACTATAAAGTAACTTTAGCCTAATTTGATAATAATCTTTTGTAAGTTATAATTTTTCAGGTTGTTGGTAATTTTCAATACTCTTGGCAGCCACTGCTTAGTTTCTACAGTAAATATATTCATGCGTTATCGAACACTGTTTTTTATTGATTTTCAACAGACTTTAAACTACACCATCTTGTTGTACTATAAGATTAAATGGTTTGAATGGCTGTTATCCAAGAGTTGCTATATCTCGGTGTTATTATGAGACTTCACATTGTCTCTCCAAACGTCTTTTTGTGGCGGTCTTAATTTCTAGAATAATAGTCTCTGGTCTATTGATTTTCACTATAAGAAATGCAAGAAGGTAAATAATTATCCCCAATGCAGTTCCGTATATTACGCCTGGCTTCTTCTGTTGTAGAGTGGGTTCCTCTTATATGATTCTAAACATTCTGCTTGAGAAACAAATTGAAAGTTAAGGAGTCCACTATTTTTCTTTTATAGCATTTTCTCAGCTTTGTGGATAAACATTGGGGCTTTACAGGCATTATACCACCTGCTTAATTATTCTGTATTTCTTCATGAAACCAAACTGGTGGACAGTTATTAGATTTTATAATTATATAATTGGTTTTAGCATTGTTAATAGAATACACAACAGGAAGTAGTTCTAAAAGATTTTAGTATATAGGGCTGTTTTATTATTTTAGTAGAATTAAATCAACATTTGCACTTAAAAAGTAATAAACAAATAAATATAATTAACTTTTATTTAGCAAAAGAATGTAATGTACCAAAGACTTTAAAAGTGAATCTACCATCAAGAGCGCTTAAAAAGTAAATGACGTAGGAGTTACGCTAGTTAAGCTCGGTTAAATTCATATTATTATAAATAAATGACATTTCCGAAACACTATTAGGTCACGCCGAGACATGCAATTATTAATAATTTATCAAGGCCGATAGGAAAAACTTATAACGATAGCTTTACGTTCATATAAGTATATGCTTCTGCAAAATATGAAAAATAAAATAATAAGATTGCAGAATATAAGTTTTCCATCAATTGTAGGAAAGATATTATTGAATTTCCTATAGGTTTAGATTGTACAGGCCGACCCTTATCCTAGATATATTTGGAAGCTAAAAATGTTCTGAAGATATCCCTAACATCTTACGATTATTCAGATGGTGTGAAATTTGTAAAGTTCATTTGAGATGTAAATAAGTATTTGCCCAAGAGATTTTGTTAGTGCCATTGATACAGAAGTTGCATTTTGACTAATTTTACTCTGATATTACTGTTGAAAATTATTTAATCAATTCACAATATAGTTCTTGACACATACAAGAAGACCTACTCTATTTGTCGTAATTTTAGATGTAGTTTACCCTAATTACTGAACGTTCAGTTTTATTTTTATTTATATTTATGGCCTGAATGGTTATGGAAACGTAGAGTAATTAATTGTTAGTTCTTGGTTCTTTATTAGAAAATCCTGGTATATATACATAAGCTTTTTTTGTAACTCCAGCACTATATATTTTTGTAACCGCGATAAAAAACTCCCAGAAGCCAGGATAGTATATTTGCTAATGAAAACTTATGTAACAAATGTTCGGACATTGCTGCGAATAGTTGCAATTTTCCTTTGAATCGTCCTCTTTTTTTGTCAGGACCTGTTTCTCGTTATTTAAGATAGCACCTAATTTGTTTCGCCAAAGAATACATTGTTTCGCAGTGAAAAAAACATTGTACAAATGAGGCTAGTCGCCATAAACAGGGGTACGTTCCGTTATATCAACAGACGCGGCTTGAAGACCGTACGCAACAAAAAATTAATCCTGGTGTTCTGAAAATATCCCCGAAATGATAAAAGAAAACGTCTGAGTAGTGGAGTTAAAAAAATTTATAAGATTTTTTTCTTTAATTAATCCATTTGAGGAGAACAATATTACGGCACCATAATATAGAAAATATTTTATAAACATTAATTGGTTTGTTACTTTCGATATTGCAACAAGAAACGGATCTGAAACGGCTAATCTGCAACTGGATCAGATATGGTCCAATTTGACGGTTCAATTTAGCCCGTCCTATTCGTCTAGCGAGGTTTCCATTGTCAAGAGAATGGATATGTAAGTTTATAGGTTATACTGAACTGCGCCAAGTTCTAATTATCGAGTTGTAGTCGATAACCGACTCTAATAGTCACAGTTATAGTCGATCGAGTTATAATTATAATTATAATTAAAATATAATTGCAATTATAATTATAATTATAGTTTCTTTGTTCACGCTCTCTAAAGCTAGAGGAGCCACATGCTTTTTAAGCTATGTTAAATACCATATCATGAAATGTGGGAGATATAATTTTCAATAAACTTTAAAAGTCTTTTGAACTGGATCACAAATTATAGAAATATAAATTGGTTTATTTAGTTTAAATGTGTCTGAGTCATGTGTGTCTGAGTCACTACAGGCCTGAAGTCATCAAGGTAAGAATTAACAGATTTCGTCTCATTTGATTTCATTCTTGGACATTTCAGGTTTAGGTTAAGTTTGTCTTTTGTATTTTTGTGAATAATTTTAAATAAATTAGTATTATTGAACATAATTATTACTGTAGAGTCTAAAGTCGATCCTAACTTATTCTAAAGATTATTATAACTTATTCTAGAGATTATTATATCTCAGCCTATATGTCTATTAATCAGTTAGTATGGTATGTTACCTTTGAGCCCACGCACTTCACTGTCGTAGGGCACATTTAACTGTTTGACGGGTGCATTGGGATGCACTAACAGTCCCTCAGAGTAAATTGTACTAATATTTCGAATCGCATTCGTTATGGGCTCTAAGAAGATATCGCGCTGAATTAGTTTGTTGGAGACGTAATATGGGGCATCGCCGATGACCCGCAACACCTACACCTAACTTTTAACCGTAAACTTTAACCATAGCATTAGAGATATAGTTAATTCAAAACATGTGAAGATTATCAATATATTAGTAATGAGAATATTTATTTCATCGAAGTTATACATTTTTTTAGCTTATACATATACATACTTGCTTAATACTTTGACATTATCGTTAAAACCGAAGAGAATATTCTAGGGATCTATCATTTATTAATACAATTACCTCTCGAAACGGGCGTGGTGTTTCTGCAACAGTTGCCACATGTAAAAACAAGCGTCGACCTTTATGCCTTCGTAAGTGTAATTTAATTATCTATCGTACTCGAAACAGAAACTGCTGGCCGGCTTCGCCGTTGCCGCTTTGTGGAAACCGGTCATTAATAATATTTAGCTTAAAATCTCGTTTTTTTTGGTTTTACAAGCAAATAATAAAAAAATATGCATATAAAATTTTTCGTTTTTAGAATGCTGTAACACATAAATCTAAATAAATTTTTGGATATCTTAATTTCTTAATTCCTTAATAGCGAGATTGTCCCCTTTGGATAACTTCCTCTTAAACTAATAGGTCAATAGAAAAGTGTACGGTCTGACACATAGATGTCGCTACTAGAATTAAATCCATATATTTTTAGTTAGCCCTAACCCAGAGAAGATGCGTGCATAAATTTGATAGCTGTCGGATCATTAGTTTGTGAATTATAGAGTTATGTGCGAAGCAACTTTTGTTATTGTGAAAAAACCGGATAAAAAGGAACTTTGCGTGTTGATAAAATATTGCTTCTTGAAGGGAAAAAATACAGTTGAAGCAAAAATTTGGCTTGATATCGAGTTTTCGGACACTGCAACAAGAAAATCAACCATAAAGGATGTATGCTAATTTTAGATGTTGATTGACCGTAAATTGAAACTGAGTGAAATAGTAGACACTCTAAAAATATCAACTCAACGTACAAATGTACATACCATTCACGAATATTTGGTTATGAGAAAGTTCTGTGCAAAATGGGTGCTGCGCAAGCTCACTTTTGCCTAAAAACAACGACGGGTTGATGATTCGGAGCAGTGTATGAAGATGACCAAAAGCAATAAACCCGAGTTTTCGCGTCGTTGTGTGACAATGGACGAAACATGGCTCATCATTTCACTCCGAAGTTCAATCGACAGTCATCCGAGTGGACTGTACACAATGATCCCGCTCCAAAGCGTGGGAAAACACAAGAGTCGGCTGGCAAGGTTATGGCGTCTGTATTTTGGGATGCGCATGGAATTATTTTCATTGATTACCTTGAAAAAGAAAAGACCATCAACAGCTACTATTACATAGGACGAAATCGCCGAAAAATGGCCGCGTTTGAATAAAAATATAGTGCTGCTTCACCAAGACAATTCACCGTGTCAAAAATCCATGAATTGGGTTTCTAATTGCTTCCTCATCCACCGGGTTCTGCAAATCTGCCTCCAGCGGCTATTTCGTGTTCTCAGATCTCTAAAGAATGCTCGTTGGGAAGACATTTTCGTCAAATGAAGAGGTAATCGCCGAAACGGACAAGCAAAGGACAAATCGTAATACTAAAATGGTATCGAAATCTTGGAGGGTCGCTGTAACCAGTGTATCACCCTTGAATGGAATTATCTTGAATAAAAAAAATCATTTTGCCAAAAAATATGTTTTACTATGGTAGGCCGGGGACTTTTCGATTTTTCTGTTATTTGTCAGAATCAAGCGTAACTTCGTCTGCCAATTTAGCCTTAAGAACATTCTAACTTGCATTGCTTTTCCGCAATTTGTATAAGAACCTTGATGCCCCTGACAGTTTATTAACTTATTAATTTACTACCTAAACTGCTATTCTTATACCAGAAATCCATGAATCAAATTCCAATCAATTCCATCTAGGGGCTTTGGGTACTTTCAATCCACCTGCGATGAATTTACAGCTTTAATTGCAATATTTTTGCCCGAACTCTACTAAACTATGTCAAGGAATATTTTCTGTTAGCTGAGAAACGATTGAAAACCCAGTTTCAATCTGATTTATATTCTTGATAAGAAAATTGATTTGGGATTAACCCATGATAATAAATTCAAAATAGTACAGCTTATGATCGGTCCGGAATATTACCAACTTTGTCAGTCACCAAATAAAACCTTTTGGTTTACCATTATTTTGTTTTAACGAAAAAAATTATTGCGACCGACTAAAGTTGAATCGGCTTTATAAGCAATAACTAGCCACGTTCAATATCTAGAATTGTCCATATTTTAACACAATCTAGTTTTCCCTAGTGCATCTTATAACCATTTAATTTTACTTATTAGGTTTATGAAACTGAAATCAGAATATGAGTCTTATTACAGTTATAGGAATGAATAATTAATTATTGACATTGGAATTATTAAAGAAGTTGTTTGGTGAAACTTGTTGTTGAGACACGTACTGTTCTGGCATATTGACTCAATAATTTGAATTTTAAAGAGAATATACTGAAATTTTTATTTACTAAAATGTTAAACGTTTAAAAAACATTTGTAAAAAAACGTACTTGATTTCATATTCTGAATAAAAAATATTATTATTTGTTTTGTTTCAGTCTTATTTTGCATAGAAAACTTTTTTTATTGTTTTAGATAAGAATGGTAACAACCAGAATATACAAAAATCATCTACCTGGATGAAGACACACAATATGCGGCAGCCGATATATTTATTCTGTAATTAAAGGAATTTTTGAAAATGTGTTTACAAACTCTTAAATACAAATACAATATGACCTCAAAATATAAATAAAATTTATAAATTAATAATAATTATAAAAAACATTTGTAAAAAAACGTACTTGATTTCATATTCTGAATAAAAAATATTATTATTTGTTTTGTTTCAGTCTTATTTTGCATAGAAATTTTTTTAATTGTTTTAGATAAAAATGGCGCGAACCAGAATATACAAAAATCCTCTACCTGGATGAAAACACACAATATGTGGCAGCCGATATATTTATTCTGTAATTAAAGGAATTTTTGAAAATGTGTTTACAAATTCTTAAATACAAATACAATATGATCTTAAAATATAAATAAAATTTATAAATTAATAATAATTATAAAAAACATTTGTAAAAAAACGTACTTGATTTCATATTCTGAATAAAAAATATTATTATTTGTTTTGTTTCAGTCTTATTTTGCACAGAAAACTTTTTTTTATTGTTTTAGATAAAAATGGTGTCAACCAGAATATACAAAAATCATCTACCTGGATGAAGACAGAAATATGTGGCAGCCGATATATTTATTCTGTAATTAAAAGAATTTTTTTGAAAATGTGTTTACAAACTCTTAAATGCAAGTAAAATATGACCTCAAGATATAAATAAAATTAATTTATTCTGAATTGGCTAAAGAAATTCATAAATATGACCCGAAATACGCCGTTCTACACCTAGTTTCCCCTTAATTAATATTGATGCTTTTGATCTTTATTATGCACTTTTATGTTCAGTTTATAAGGGAACGTCATAATTGTAAATGTAATTATTAACGATATTCCACGACGATATTAATCGTGTTATGCGAATGGACCTAAGGCCGTAAAACTGACGTAAAGGACTTTGTTATTGTTATGGGCGTGTTCTAATTAGCTGACGAACTGTCGTAAACCGCGGGCCACCTAAAACTTTTTATATTAAGTTATTTCGCAGATATACTTCCCGGAATATCACTTTAACTAATTGCGTCATGCATTTTGTAACTGGAACAAATAAGATTTTATACTTTCAAATTTCGAGCGTTTGACACAATATGAAAATAACTTAAGGGAGAGACAGACGCGTCGAAGCGTCGTACGCTTTATGTGTTTGTATTTCAGGAGCTTTTCTTTGTATTAAATATGGTAATTTATATTTGCATAATGGTGTAACGTCGGCTATTGCAGCGCATCCATAGAACTAGTTCTTAACAGTTAGAAAGTGCCAGCATCTCGCTGTATTATCATTTAATACGACGATGCTTTATGTTGTGCATGTAGGGCAGCAACGAGCCACTTTCTAAATAGCCAATAGAATGTTATCGCCTCTATTAAAGTTTCCCTATAGTTAGCTGAAACTTATTCAAGATATTAGTCTGTGAACTAACATTTTGCACCAAGAATTATAATGCAATATTGCATATAAGCCAAGATACTTATTTTAATTATTGTACATAGTAATTTTGAATTACTTTTGGTGGTCTAATATATATATATATATATATACATATATATATATATATATATATATATATATATATATATATATATATATACTGAATAAAATAAGCAAAATATTTATAATATTCGTAAAATTAATGCTTTTTAAAAACAATATTCAATAAGACTTTATACCAGTGTCCAGAATAAATTAATCAGAACAATTCTATCCATCATATTCCAATTTAAATGTTCTCTTGTAGATGCATATGGACTTGAAACATAAGGGGTTTTATTCACTTCATTTTATAATTTGTTATCTACATCTTCAAACCGGGTAAAATGCAATACTTTGCGTCAAGAATCCGAATGCTATATTGTATATAAGCCAGAATATCTACTAAAATCATATGGATAGCATATAGATAGCAATTTTAAATCAATTATGTTGACATTAAATATAAATTAACTAAAATCAGTGTAATAACTATAAGAATTTTAAAACGTTTTTGAGACGATATACAGTGAGACTATATCATATTGATTACAATAAGTGAATCAGAACAATACTATCCAGCATATCACGATATAAACGATCCCTTGTAGAATCCTATGGACCTTAGAAAATCATTACTTGTAAAGAATTTACTCCTTTGGCTGGATCAAACGTTCAACAATGAAATAGCAAGATTGGAAAGTCATTTATTTAAAAAAGACTGAAATTATTAGCCGATAACTCTTGTTTCCTTATCAGTAGGGTGTGTAGTCAACCAGGAGATGTGGAGAGAAAACAAGTATATATATTTGAAGATATTAATCAACACGTTATGGGGAAATAATTATATAAAACAAGGTTGTAAATTAAATACATGTTTTCTCTTTTCTTTGTGTAAATTATCCAAAGACGAATTGTTTATTTAAATAAATTAATGTGCATATATTTCTTCAATGCTTTTTATTAATGCTTTCTACAATATTGTCTTCAAATTATTTCATTCTCAGTGTCGATGCACCATGTTTTATCCCTGAAGCTCCTCCCTGGGGTTATTGGTGTTAGTAAACAAGTTTTGTCCAAGAAACCCTTTTCTGTTTCTCGATTAGTTCAAAATAGCGGGATGGGAAATATTCTTCCAGCTAGGAACTTCTCACGCCAATAGAACACGTGCCTTTCGGAATCTAAGCAATTCTCGAAAATTGCAGGATTTCTAGCCTTCTTGATATTTACGGTTATAAGAGCCATAAGGAGTCCTCTGCCAGGTCTAATTTCTGAAACGTTTGTCTAGTCTAGGTACTTGAACCTCGATTATCCCAAAGAATAGACAACGAGCCAATGGGATACCCTTTTCGTTGGACACGAGTGTTCTTTTTACCTGGATGTTACATGTTTTATGTGGTCTTAAGTCATAATTATTTTCCCATGTCGTACATACTACGAAAAACAGTTAAACGGTCTAACAATTTAGAGCCCTAAACTGTACAAAAGAAAAAGTATTACAACCATCTTAAAATTGACTTTAAACGACTGCCTAATATATAAATAATTAAAACTGCTTCGAAACATATTTCTCGCACCTTTTCAAACATAACAGTAATTCATCTCATTCTACAGTTACCCAGTTCAATTGGACTCCCAAGGAAAGAGTTTATTTATCAATTTATACTAGCAAGACTTCGCATATTCTTCGCCATATCCTGTGACAACTTGCGCCAGAATATCGCTTTCACCACTGAAACCTGCGTGGAATCCGTTCATCTTTTAAAGAAGTGAAAACCCCAGCAGCTTGACTACTTTCTCATTTTGTGTTAAATCTCAAGTGCTTGAGGTGCTTTAGTTGAATGTCATTGAAATTTACAATAGCTGTTATTCGAGCTCTTGGAATTCTCATGAGTAGTTTTCACCCATAGTTTTCATTAATACCTTTCCGATAATTGCTAGGACATAATTTCTAGCTAGTTATTACTATTCTGTTTTTTTAATGATCTGGAATATCAGTTATTGGCCGAATTTATGAACTCTGTGGAGGGTCACGATTTTAAGAATGTAAGAAGGACTAATCTAACTCCGACATGATTCGATATCATATGATGGTATAAAATAAGGAACGTTACCTCCAAAGAGATTAAATATTTAGTACTACTAAATAACTCTTTTGCATTTCTAATTTATGAAAAATATTTTACTGTTTATTGGTCGCAGTAGCATTTATATATTCGAAATGACTGTATTTAAGATATCTTTCTGAATATAAGGAATAACCAGTAGTCAGCCAAAAGTAAAGCAAAATATTTTGTCCTATTTTTAAGTTTTTAATAGCAGATTTTTCAGCTATTGTTTTCTGTTTAAAATGGTTTTGAAACAGAATTTTCGTATCACTCTCAATATTTTTTATAAAATGTTTTTATATTGTTTTTTTTCACATTCTTAGTAGCTATTGTATAAACTATAACTAGAAAAATGTTTTATAAGATGTTACGTAATCTGATTATATTGATGTTAGGATGATATTTCTAGTTTTGGAAGTGGAACTCTAATACTAATATAAAATGCTGAGAGTTATTGGCAGATTTAATTATGGCTATCTGAAGATTAAGGTTTATTAAGAAGATTATTTAATAACAAGTTTCAAGATTTGCGCATTTGATGTTTCTTCATATGTCAATACTATTACTTCAGTATACATAGAATATTCCATAACAAAAAATATACTACCATAGGTACATTTGGCGATCACTCTTGGATGATATCTGCAGCTCGAGCAATACACATATGAGTACCCAGCGACTAAATAACTGCATATAGAGTTTATATTAACATATATAAACATGATTAATGCTTTCATGCCTTCCATATACAGCAAAAATACTGGGACGAAACACGATGGACCAAACGAAATCTAATTATGGTGATATTTCGCTATAAACACAAATTTTCTGCCATAATCTGTTAAAAATATGATACTATCAATTCTAGATATTATAGAGATATTCCAAATCTTGTTAGGATATTAAAAAAAGAGAGATTTGCACTAAAACATGTTATACTTGAACTATAGAATCTCTTGAATAACAGAGACTCAGAAATTAACCATCAACATCACATCATCACACAAGCTTCAATTTTACTAAATTCATTCGATAGAAAAAACAAACATACAACACTAATGACTTCTTAGACATGTATGTAGAAATTTACCTATTTTTAATTTTTATATGAGACCAAGTAAAATAAAATGTAAGTATTCTTAAATAAGTTTATAAAACTACTGGCAACACTGATTTATATGTTATATTTTAGAGTCCACTTTCTACCAAATAAGGTTTATCTTAATTGTTGAGAAGGTTTGTCGTGTTCGAATACCGTCCCATGTACTAAGCGTGCCAACTGGCGCCTGATCAACTTAGAGAAAATAAGATAGAAGAAAGAAGATAGAAGATAATCGAACTTACTCAACCTGGTTACCGGATGGGTCTGAAATAATTTTCCTTTCCGGATTTTGCACTCCTGCTTTGACATCTGACAAAATCTGAAAACCTCTAAGTCTAAAAACAACCCACGTATATTGCACATTTTATGTTATTTTCGACATTTTTGTTTAGACAGTAAATCTAATTAACTAGCTGTATGTTAGTAAACACACACTTTTGAACAGATCCTTGTCAGCGTAGCATTTCAAAAGGAAATAATAAACACCCTCGCAATTCAATTTCCCTCACAAACAAGAAAATACATAGGTATCAAATTTCATATCCATTAAAAGTAATTTCGAGCAAAACTCATCATAACGAACAAAAGCCATAAAAATAGCGCCTCGAAATATTTCCAATATTTTCCTGCTATTTCACGTCCCTCACTATACCAGGGCGTGTGTCTTGATATTATATACTATATCTGATATCTACACAAGAAAAACAGTTTAGTTATACACAATTATGTTGGTCTGCATTACAGGATATTTGTTCTTATTACATAGGCGTACTTTTGGATAAGTTTAAATTATTTGTTATTTTTTAGATTAAGGCATTTTATTTTCTGTAGTTATTAATATGCTTAAAATAACTTTATAAAATATTTTCAGCAAAAAAATTGAACCGACTTCAAAAAATAAATAAAGAACTCGCTAAAAAGTAAATCAATAATCAAACTTAGATTTTTAACACAAAAATAAGCATTTTAATATAAAATATGTACATAATAATCGTTATAATAACTAAATAAAAATGAACAAAATACTTATTTAACCTATCTAATACACGTATTTTATATGCTACTATATAAACACAATTTAGCTTAATGCCTAGCTAAATCTATTTATCTATTTACAATATTATTTTAACTACTTCTAACTGATCAGTTTGAAGTCAGTGCCGAACAACAATTTAGGTTTGTTTTGTTCGTAATTTATTTTGTGTATATGTTACAAAATTATATTATTATTTTTGTGTTGCTTAGGCTCGGCATCGGCTGCAAACTCATCAGTTGGTATTAAGCTAAATGGTGTGTATATAGTAGAATATAAAATACAAAATAGTAATAAAATAAAAAAGTATTACAATCGATAGCCCAAGTGAAACTGCAGCCCGTATGAGGAAAAATAGGAATCAAGTAACAATGTTTGAAAATAAGAATGTTTCATGCTCTTGGGCTCGCTACTTGGTTTGGGTGATTTGACAAATATGCCAATAAAACTAGAACAAAACAAATTACTTCTGCGCTCAGAAAGTGATGTCCAAAATAAAAACAAACGCACCATAGAAACGAAATGAACCAATCAAATGCGTTCGCATCTCTTACCATAGCGAATCAAATCAGTTCACAATGGTAGCACCTAGATATAGTACGTCGCGAAATAATTGTCCAAAATTTGCTATAATTTGAAGTCTTTATTTTCCGGTAGATGTGACACAAGCGTTTTCAAAGTCAAAGTTTCTATCACGATTAACAAAATTATATTTTATTGACTTAACCATAGACCGAGATAAATTAATATTATATTTGTGAAAACTACGTCTGTATCTTTTATTGTTCTGTTTCCAAGTCTGTTTGTAACTATAAAAAAGTTATTAAATTTGAATTGGATTTTGCCATATTATAAAGACTATTAAAATAAAACGAATAATATATTGTGGCATATTTTATGTCTCTTTTAAAATCTGGCCCGAAATACTAATAAACTATAGCAATATATAATATAATTTTATGGTATAATAAACTATGAGAAGAGCTTCCTATTGAGATGACCTAATTTATGAGAGTTTTTATTCGGTTATGTTTTACTGCTACTTGATTAAATCGCTATTTTTATAGCTAATTTATCTGGAAAATATATAAGTATATTACAGAAAACAGTTATGTTTACCTGCTAGAGGTTTATATGGATTGTACCTATAGTTCAACGTGGGCTCCGAACCGCCGTCCTCGGCATTAAGCCCACCGACCAGGGAATGACCAACTTAGAAATCATCTCAGAAGACATCCGGTTCTTACTCAGCCTGGTTACTGGCGTGACTCGAATCATTGTCCTTGTCGAATTTTGCACTCTTGAATAGGACAATCACACATATACATTTAGTACCATCCCGCTGCAGGATTCGAGCCCGCGACTATCACCACGGTAGGTGGAACGTCCTTTCGCCTTTACTACTGTGTCAACAAGCTGGCTCCACAGGGATTAAAACTACATATTTCACTTAGCCTCTAAGAAAATATAAGTTAAAAGTACCATGTTGTACATTTCGCTACACGGTTTTGTTCTCTTGAGCCTGCACCCTAGGTTAGTATTGTATATTAGGTACAGCACTTTGATAATAACATGGATGTAGACTCTTTCCTCATGCCTTTTTGATAATATTTTAATTTTGTCTGTGACAGTTGGAATCTGAAGGTCTCTGTGAAAGTAATTGTTTCTACAGTATCTCGATGTTTCCATAGCACTTCTCGTACAGCAGCAACTTGTTTGTACGGATAATTTAAATTTTCTTCCATTATTTACATGACCAACACAATTTTTTATATATTAATTGGAGTTTTCAACGTACTTAGCATTGTTTATTATTATTCATATTTATATTATATGTTAATTCGATACACATAGTTTTATTTTCGTTGACTTTTGTTCTCCATGTCTAAATTCACTTATTTATATAATTACTTTCGTATATCATTTTTACAGTTGTTTCTTCTCTACTGTCTGTATGTAGCAAGTATAGCTGTGTCATTCATTAACAAATGTAGTAACATTTTCTATTGGTGGTATATTAAATGAAAAGAGTAGGTAAATAAGAGAATATAGCTGACTCAATATTTTTCATTTCATATGCATTTTTAATAATATACGTGG
This sequence comes from Rhynchophorus ferrugineus, assembly GCF_030347505.1. Classification (NCBI taxonomy): domain Eukaryota; kingdom Metazoa; phylum Arthropoda; class Insecta; order Coleoptera; family Curculionidae; genus Rhynchophorus; species Rhynchophorus ferrugineus. The sequence goes on along the minus strand of NW_027472581.1, from coordinate 8,320,722 downwards.
TCAATTGGTTGTATATTTGTCCATTATTGATTGGCTTTTAATTGGAGTTTTTGGAGTACTTTGTATACGACTGATATCACTGAAATTAGCCCATAAAATTTTCTGCACTTTCTGCGTTTTCCAAGTTTTAAAATAATAATAAATTTGGTCATGAGTTATAACATAGCGATATTTATTAACCAATATTTTAGCCACAACTAATTTAGTACTCTTTTTCTTTTGTTTCCTCTAATCCGTAGAATTTTTTTTTTCGAAGAATATTACAATTACAATAATTTTGTTCTGGGAACAACATATTACGAACTATTTCAAGGGTGGAAAAAATTAATCTCATCTCATATCCGTTATGGAAATAAAAAAAAATAGACAAACCAAGGAAGTAGATTTTAATTAACTCTTAGTTGAAAATCGCACTGGTATTTATTATTTCAGGTAATTACTAAAACTTCTGTACCTGCACAGAAATTATTGTGGTAGCAGTAAACCCGGGATTTCCAACTGTATTATGAACAACTTGCAATGTGAATCTCTTGGGTTTACTCACGTTAATTAAAATGATAATATTAAAATCGGACTTCCTTATTAGCATATTACTTAATTATGTATATAAGCAACAAATCTTTTAATACTTTGATGTTAGTACTGTCATATTCGTATTATACAATATAAAAAATCAAATATAATATATATAATTAAATACAGGAATAATTAGAATTGAAACCCATCTATGCCGGTTTACCAAAAAGTAATATTCTTGCAACAAATTTTGTTGACTCTACAATAGTGATATCCCTGCCATAGTTACTATTCGCTACAACTAACAATATTAATAACTTTAAATTGAATACAAATAGTTTCCAGTAGCATTACTGAATGGACTAAGAAATAATGAACAAAATTGAATCTTTTGAAGTTAACATGTAGATTTTGCATACAAAAATAACTTCATTTCCATTGTCAATTTTCTCCACAGATCAGTTTTTGTATTTTGGTCATTTTAATTTATGAACCCTTTTCCAAAAAGAATATTCTGGGCTTTAATCATCTACCAAGTTCTTGAAAAATTCAGAAAGCATTTAAATTTTCTAAATCCGAATTTTCTGTTCTTGACCCAGTTTGTTTAAGACAGTTCTATCAGGGGGTGCTCTGCTTCGTTGTCATGTTTTTCTTACTTTGTCTTTTATTTTTAAAAGTTCTCTAATTTCTCTTGGGTGGTGGTAACTCTGGTGGTTTGTTTTTATGTTAGGGTATTGACAACAACAAACAAATTCCCTTCCGTGGACGCTAATTTTCGAGAGAACTTGTAGGTTGTAAACAAATTAGTAAAAATAATTACAGTTAACTCTCGCCATCACAGCGCGAATGTATTGCCTATGATAGTTCTTCCTGGTTTGTATTTTTTCGCAGGTATCCATCTAATTTAATTTTAATAACAAAAGATACAATGCCCTCTGATGCGTCCGACTATGTTAACCCATTAAATTTGCCTGGTTGCCAAATGCCTTCAAAACTCTCCAAAACATTAGAGGTGATAATTAGAGGTTATAAACCGATAAACGTTGTTGAAAACATTGCTTTGTTAATACTTGTTGCCTAATAATAATAATAAATACTCATAGTCAGAGTCAGAAACGGTTTATATCTCTAATCAGTTACTTCGAAAAGGAACAAGATAATGGAGGCTCTCTTGCCAATAGAATGCGTTAGTGAGGTAAGTATTGATACCATTAAATATTAAGTGGTTGCGGTAAGACATAATATATATCTGATGTCTATCTTTTCTGTACAGAGATTAGCTTGTAATTTGTGCAGATGTCGCATCAACCCGTTGGCGTTCAACACCATTATAGGAAACTTGGTCATTATTGGAAGTTAAACATTTTAATGCTGATCTCAATTTTATTAAGTCGCAGGTTTTAGTCTTGACGTTGGTTGGATCCATAGTTTCTACAATTTAGGTGTATAGTTTAGAACCTTGAAGATGAAGATTTTTAGTTCTGTTATATTAGAGTTCTCACTGGATACATTTATTTCAACCCCATCAAGTGTACACAATTTGTGTAGGAAATCACCTAGTTAAGCGATTCTGTTAATATCATACACATAAAGGCTAATGCATAAATGCATAAATATCAAATATTCTGGGACAATAATAATAAAAAAATCTCACCCGAATTTGCAAATTCTATTACCTAGAGAGTTTATTAAAAAAATTGAAAACATACAAATTTAAATTACGTGAAAGTTGCTCCATTTATGACCAACGCCATTACATTAAAACATCTTATTATCGCCTATTCATTCCTTCGAAAGTCAAACTTTCTAACTCTATTTGTATTCGAATCGTATTCGTTTAGAATTCGACTGGAAAAGATCTCGTTCGAAAATGACGATATGCGCCTTATCCATTCTATTCAATCTGTCATTGTTTTTGACGCACGCCCCGAAAGCGAATGTCTACCCCTTAAGTCATCATTTAAAGCGCTACTGTAATTTAATAATAGCTCCGAATTTAATTACACAAATTAGTTTCGAATCCTCCTCCCCTGGTCCTCTTTATTTGTTATTATAACTGCGGAAAGTATGCCTGAAATATTTCCGTTTTCGTCTCGTAATATTATTCCGACGTGACGAGACTATCCAATTATGTCGCGCGATTAACTCGCCGGACGAGCAAAAAGAGAAACATGCTTCAGACCTAATTATTACAAAATTAGTTTTGATAAATGCTGCTGGTTTTTTCCTCTCTTTGTAACCGAGAGTAGATAATAATCATAGTATAGCATATTCCAAGAAGCAGTGAACTCACGTCATCAAGATGTATTATATTTTGTCTATTGCAGTTTGTACATTTGTTTCAGAATCACACAATATTTTCCTACTTATTTTATTCCAGTTAAAAAGAGATACAATGTTGCATGATACTTCCGAGAATGTCACCGAATCAAACTGCAAAAGTCGTTCGTTTCTCAAATGTTTGCAAAATTAAATCATTAATGATGATAAAAGGTTATAAACCGACAAGGGGTGCTTTGGGTTTTTATTTGTTTTAATATATTTTAAATAGATCATTAATATTTATGATTTCTCTGATTGAAATTGTCGAAGTCAAATAAATAGTCACTCAGAAGCAGATTGCCTCTCATCAATCAATAACTTCGGACATTAACGAGGTAATCAGGGCACATTCTTAAAATTAAAGTACTTCAGAGAGTAGCTAGTAATAATATATAGTAGTAGCTTAATATATAGTAGTATTGATACTACTACATATTCAGCTGCTGAGGTTTTTATTGGAAATATTGTAATTGCGTTGCAGCTGCACTGAATATTTATGTGCATACTTGATGTTAGCTCAACTCAAGAGTTTTTAGTTTTAGTTCAGCTTTTCAATCTTAGTTTTTAAAATATAAACATAAATTAAAATAAAAAATAATATAAATATTTCAGAGATAACTTTAAACATGGAAAATATATATAGAAAATATAGGGATATGCAGATTTTTGAGGGATATAAGCCATCACATTATAACTTCAAGACATGAAAAACGAAACACTACCAACAAGCTATTGAAAGAGCACTTGTGTAATTTTTTTGAGAAGTTTCAAATTGCTTAGAATGGTCCACTAATTTCATTTTATTCTTGTATACTTAGATGAGACATCGATTTTTCAGAGAGTAAATATTTTATTAAATTTGAAAATCAGCATATAAAACACACTGATGGCGAATATCCCAACAAGTGCATCAGCAAAGGCTGCAATTAAGAAATTACTTAAAATACATTAAATAAGTTTTGAAGAAACCATGCTGAAGAGTGAGCTATTTCAAATTGTTACTTGGTAAATATAAATGAAATATTTAATTGAATGTTATGCAATTTGATTTTTTAGAAATAAGCCTAAGAAAAGATACATGGTAGATCAGATTACTGAACGTTATAGCCACATATTAATAAGCCTTCCGCCATATCACTTCATATTTAATCCTATTGAGTTGATATGAGGTATTGCAAAGAATCATTACAACATACATTCAGATCGAGAAGGAGAAACCAGAACTGTCTGGATTTATGGAAAGAAGCATTGTCGACTATAACACATTCGGTTTGGATGAGCTCATCTCTGTCAGCTCATCAATGTCTATATTGAAGAAGAAATTGACAACTGGTGGAATCATGAACAAGTTTTTGATAGATTGGAGGTAGATAGTTTAGTTAATACTTTGTGAATGTGGGTTTATTACTGACAATTACCAAGACAGGGTGCCGAAAGAGGAAACAAATAATTGTTAGTATATAACTAATATACTTAAATGTAGGAAATTTTATTATAAAATGTGAAAGCATATTATAGAGTTTATTATAGAATTATTATAGAGTGTTATTATTCAGAATATACATGAATGTTTGATTAAGGAGAGAAATGATATTAATTGTTTTGTATATATCACAAATGCACTAAGGAGAATGCAGTGATTAAATGCAGTTTTATCAAGAAAGATTTATTCAAGTATTAATATAATAATCTAAGGAGAAATACAGTGATATCAATATGTCTTTACAAGGAAACACCGTACCGAAGGATTCAAGAACTAAGCATTAATTGTAAATATCTTCTCTAATGAAAGTTAAATATTTTATTCAGAGGTACGAATGTTAATTAGGCGGATTAGGCTTTCGGAGGATATGACTACAGAAATACATGGGTAGTGTTGAAAAGAGTTTAACGTAAATATAATAAAACAACTCTAACTTTTAAGTTATTGTGCTTGTATAATTAGTTGTAGTTTTAAGTTACTCGATAATATATACATTAGATGTACTATAATGTTAAAATAAATTATAATAGATAACGTTTTTGTTTAAATATTTTATTTAGATTAAAATTTTGTTATATGCCAAAGTCAAAATTTACCAAAACTCACAGTTGATGGGGCAACATTGCATCATCAATTCAGATGGCGTGGGTTCATTACTGTTTTGAATTGAATATATATGCTTACTTAAGCTAAGGTTACATCACTTATTTTGTGACTAAAATATGCAATGGCAGAGATTTCAGAAGAAACCAGACAAACCTAACACGACGTATACCAAATTCAATTTTCCAGGTTTCAGACTCCCTTCCCTTGCGGCAACACAAACACAATAAAACAATGAAATAGGAGCGCGTCGATTTTCCATCACAATGAACTCTGGATAATGAGGAGGTTTTTCCTCCAATATTTTTAGACAAAGACCTCAAAGTATCCCTTCGTTTATACGGTCGATAATAAAAACAACTAATCTTCTATTCCTGTGTCATCCGCTTGTCTCCTGTTTACAATATCTTTGACTGAAGGAAACAAACTGAAAAGGACAAGGGATTCGAATAACAAAAAAAAGTATAAAAAAGGTATAAAATCAGGGATGGCCATATACTAAAATGCGAGAATAAACGTTGGATTATTTCTATGTGGGTAGGCCCTTCCCATGTCCTGTGTCCTAAATAAATAAAGAAGTCCGAACAAGGGATACATTTATCAAATGGGTTTTATAAAAGTTGGCTTCTTTTATGCAAATGGGTGGAGGGGTGAAGGGGCGAGATGTGAACGGATGCGTCTCAAATTAGCGAGACGTGGACAGTAATATTACTGTCGTACATAACATTAAATTTAACCGGGTGAAATATGTTTATCTTTATCACCGTTTTATGCAGTGCCCGAAAGTCTTGCTCGGGCTAGATTTGGAGGTATTAGAAAGTTTTTAGCGCTTCACTACATAGTATAAAACAAAGTCGCCTTTTCTGTCCCTATATCCCTATGTGCGTTTAAATCTTTAAAACTACGCAACGGATTTTGATGCGGTTTTTTTCAATAGATAGAGTGATTCAAGAGGAAGGTTTATATGTATAATACATGCATAATATACTAAGGCAACATTGCTAATTTTAGAGGTTTCTAACGTGATGTCGTAAATTAACCTATTTTTTTAGGCTTATTTAGCAATTAGCAAAAACGCTGCCTAACCCTACGAGTTAGATCAAATTAATGTACTACAGTATTGTACACCATAAAAAGGTCTACAAAAAAGTCCGCGATGGTATATGTTTATCTTTTAGGGATAACCCACATTAACCATTTTTATTGTTTACTTTTTACGTGAGAAAATGGCTTATTTACGAAGCTATTTTAAGCAATACGGCATTAATCCTTATAGAATTAAGTACCTTAAATACAGTGTGCAATTAATATAGATCAATATGGTTCCTTACAGCATGTAAATTAAATAAATATTTTCGGAGATATTACAAATTTAAAATTTGCGTTTAAAAATGTGTAATGTAATAAAAATTGTATGAATTTAGATATTCCAAAGATAGCAGGAAATCTTCATAGTAAGTATAGGGGAAGAGGAATTGTTTTACTCCAAATTTAATGCGTGCAGGCCAAGGGCAGTAATGAATGAACCAAAAATACTGGATCGATTTTAATCATGTTTTCATTGAGTGACATAGGCATATATATTTTATGCCCGTGCAAAGTCGGAGCGGGCCGCTATGTTTTTATATACAACGTTCATATTTTTTCTGTAGTGTATTTAATTTAGTATCAGCATTGCACCCGTGCGAAGCCGGGGCGGGTCGCTAGTTAAATAATAATATAATAATCAGAGTATAGCATATCGAAAGTAGCAGTGAACTTACGTTATGTAGTTGTATAAAGTCAGTATAAATCAGACATTTTCCTTCTCATTTTATTACAGTTAAAATGCGATACAATGTTGTATGATGCTCCGAGAATAAAACCGAATCAACCTGTAAAAGTCATTCGGTATTCAAATGTCTGCAAAATTCTTCAAATTATTAATGATGTTAAGAAGTTATAAACCGACAAGCGCTGCGTTGGCGCTTTACTTGTTTTAATATATTTTAAGTAGCTGCTTCATATTTTAGATTACTCTGAGTAGAAATATCGAGGCCAAATAAAAACTCAGTCAGAAACAAATTACCTCTCTAGTCAATAATTTTTAACAGGGACGAGGTAATGGGGATACATTCTTAAAAGTAAAATGCGTTAGAGACGTAAGTATTGACACTATTAAATATTAAGCTGCTGGGGTTTTTATTGGAAATATATTTATTATATTGCAGCTGCACTGAATATTGGTATGGACACTGTGATTAAAATCTCTCAAAAAAAAAGGAAAACACTATAGTTTTTTATTCAGCGAAAAGGAAGTATCTATAAACCCTGATGTTAGTTCAACTCAATAATAAATATATGAGATGCATAAATACAGTCGAATTTTTATCAATATAAACAAAAATTATATATGTAATACAATTATGTCAGAGATAATTGTAACAATTATCAAATGAGTTTTACAAAAGTTGGCTTCTTTTATGCAAATGGGTGGAGGGGTGAAGGCGCGAGATGTGAACGAATGCGTCTCAAATTAGCGAGACGTAGACAGTAATTTTACTGTCGTGCATAACATTAAATTTAACCGGTTGAAATACGTTTATCTTTATCATGGTTTTATGCAATGCCCGAGAGTCTAGCCCGGGCTAGAATCCGAGGTATTAGAAAAGTTTTTAGCCGTTTAAATAATTTCCGTCATTTAATTTCGAGATTAGGAATTCGTATAATAATTTTATTAGATTATGTCGCCGAAATTTCTACACGGCTAAATGTTAATAATTATAATTTTGTTCAATTCGAGACCCTACGATATCTTCTCGAGCGCTAATTGTTATTGCTTTTAATGGAATTAAACAAAAGAACTATTGTCATTTACAATTCTTTTTCCATTCCGAAATATCACGTAAATGCATTTTTTCTACAAATTGTATAAATAACTAATAGATAAATATGCTTTATATTTTTATTTCTTCAAATGTTTGCTTATAGTAGTACAACCTTTCGTTGTTGAGCCTAAAAATAAATTTTATCTATATCTACGTCTATAATGTTTCCATGTGTTCTGATTATTTTTCAATTTATTATTAGGCATTTATTGAGAAAAACTCATTTGCATCCCTCTAACAAAATGACGATACAGTGGAAGAATAAAGATGTTCGTGTGTCAACCAATTTAGCTCGATTTTAAAGTTTAAGTCGACTTAGGTGACTAAATTGAATCGAGAAATGTCTTAAGGGATATTCTAGATACAAAAATTAAAAACAGTTTAAGGGACAGAAAAAAACGTAACTTATACAGTGCGCTTCCTGGCTTAACTTATTGTACTATGTTTTATTATTATTAATTTTTTTGTCTCATTACTTTTTGATTGCTGTAATATTGATGTTGCTCAATAGAACATCTTTAATAATTAATTTGAATTTAACTATTACTACTAATAATCTTTCAGTAATTTGTTTTGATTAATACAACATGTTTGTTGTTTCAAGCAAGTTTTAATGGCTTATATTAACAAAAACCTCTATTTCAGCCAGTTATTTAACCTCAATATCAAAGGTAAAAAGAGTAGATTAACTAAATATAGACGACATAACTTCATAAATACGTCCGTCTTATTTCAAAACCGTAACAAATTTGCGCTGGCACAGCTTAAAATCTCACTGAATTCCTCTTTCAAACCACTTTTAAGCGATATAGTAAAAACACGACGGCCGCTGTTTACCGACGTCTTTTAAAAGAAATTGATGTGAAAAGGAACTAAGAAGTGTTTGAAAGCGAATTTAGAATTGAAGTGGCCTTTCTTATTCAAGTTTAAGAGGTTCCTGTATGTTTGGCTTGAATTTAAATGATAGAACGAGAAGAGGTATTTTCCGGAAAAGAGAAAAAAACACACAAAAGAAATTGTATTACTGAAGAGAGGCGATAAAAGTTAATGCATTATAAAGGAGTCGTTTTTAGAGCAGTTCGCTTTTTAATTCCGATTTAATGAAGGTCTTTATATACATTATATTGATATAAGAATCTGATTTTAAAAAATAGTAAAATTTTCTAAATGAAATGTGATCGGCTGAAGTGCTACATTCTCGGTATATCTCAGGCTTTCAACAAGGTGTGGCACACTGGATTGCAAGTTAAATTAAAAAAGCTTTTGCCCAATTCGCACTTTCAACTGCTGAAATCATACCCCACATACAGACATTTTATTGACATACAGTGTGACGAAAATAATGACCTATATCCAATATATTCAGGTGTTCCGCAAGGCAGTGTTCTTGGCCCATTGTTATATATATATTGTATGCAGCAGACCTACCGACCAGAGGATCCAATATCAGCCACAAGAATCCTCCAACTTCATCTTAACAGAGTCGAATTGTGCTAGATGAGAATTGTGGTAGGCAAATGAGACAAAATCTACCTATGTGACATTAACCCTTTGTAGAAAAACTCGTCTTTTAGTAAAATTGAATAATCATGAAGTTCCGCAAGCAAACCGATAAATATCTGGGAATGAATTTTAATCAACGTTTGACATGAAAAAAACCTACAGTGATAAACACAAAACATAAATTAAACCAGATATACTTGCTGATAGGGCGTAAATCTAAATTATAATTAGATAACAAGGTTTTGCTGAATAAGTCAATAGTTAGGCCCATTTAGACCTATGGTATTGATCTGTGGGGTACAACTAGCAAATCTAACGTAGCTATCCTCGAGAGGTTCCAGAATAAAGTGTTGCGAGTCATCGTCGATGCCCCATATTACGTCTCCAACAAACTGATTCAGCGCAATATCCCCTTAGAACCCACAACGAGTGTGACTCCAAGGGTTAGTGTGAAGTACTCTGAAAAACAATTAGCGCATCCCAATGTGCTCGTCAAACAATTAAATCTGTGCGATGACAGTGTGGTGCATAGCCTCAAATGCAAACTACCATACGAACTGATTAAATAGACACATAGAGTGAGATTTAATAATGTTAGAATATTCTTTAGAATAAATTAGGATAGACTTTAAAATAAGTTAGAATAGTATCTAGAATAAGATTTACATTATAAGTTTGATCTTCTACATGTCAGTATAGTTATATTGGAAACCATATAACGTCATAACGGAAATCATATAATAATACTTATTGCCCATGGGCAGATTGTTGAAGTTCTAATATATTAATAAAAGAAAGTAATACTTCATTGGTCTTTAATTTTATGAGCATGAGAATGAAACTTTTTAAACGATATATATAATGTAGATGGTTGCAGATATATAATGGTATGGGTTATGTATTTAAAAGAATAAAAAATTTAATTTACACTAGTGATAGTTCTGGGGTCGAGATGCGACCACAATTATTATGTTACTTATGTTCTTCTCATAGTAGAGAAAAGGGAGTAATTTTAAAACCATATGCTATTAAAACGTTAGTTTGCGGCATTTTCAATATAAGATTAAATTTTTTCAATAAGATAAATATTTCAATATAAGATTAGAATAAGATTCATCAAAGTAATGATTAGTTTAAATTAGCACATTAGAACATTAAAACAGGGTATCATAAGTACGATTATTTTCAGAACTATAAAACTTTAGATAATCAAATACGAGTATACATGACCTTTCATGAACCAACATTTTTAAATAAAATTGCATCACACTTTTCTTATTTATTCCACACTTCTATATCTCTTTTGTTATTAGTTCATCTTAAATTTGTCTTCTATGTCCTTTATATTGATTTCTACTTTGTCACACAACTCATTCATTTTAACTCTTTATGCACAAATGAACATATTTAGTACCTGCAGTATTCGGTTAGGGCTTAAGTGTTAAGAAGTGCCTTTACTAATCAAACCTGGAGTGAATCAGAAGTCAATACCTCAAATATTCCATCAGACAATCCTTAATTACCTTCAGAGATAACTCTAGTATAATAATATACTATGTCTTCAAAATCACATCAATTAATATCAGTCCATAAGCAATAATAATTTTTCGTAGCTGTTCTCCGTTGACTAGTTAAATTATATCAAAATCTGATTTCAAAAATAAAAATCTCGAGCTAATCACGAATTTTGTTAAACTATCAAGAAACATTATCGGCTAGACCATATGGATTTCCAAAATCGATGTTCCATTTATGTTTTTTCGTCTAATTTTATTCTTTTATTCTTTAGTCTAAATACCTAAATAAACCTGTCTAAGATATGACACGAACCAACTGATCCAGGGGTCACTTTTAAAAGTTTTGATCCATACCATTTTCATTAAAGTCTCCATTAAAGGGAATTGGTGAAATAATGATAAAAATTGCAAAGCAACTTCTATTATCTCATAACACACTTTTTCTGGAAAATAGAATCTGTAATCTCATTATAATCTCATATTTTATCCAGCCTAAACCGAAATTTGATTATATGACTTTTTGGCATTAAAACAAGCAATCTAAGAGTTTCTTTACTGTTACCAACATTGCAATGTATTAATTCTTGAATAGATATTTGTATGAATTGCTCCAACTCTATGAAACTATGTTATATTGCTCTACCAGAAATATCCGTGCCAAAAACAAAAATAACTTCTTCAAAATATGTAATTTAATATCGGTTTTGTCCATTAACCGAGCTTTAAAATTCAAAAGCTGTAAATTCTCGTTTGTTGGCAGTAATAGTTAAAAGTCCAAATAGAACTTGGCTATGAATCAACTGTATATGTTGACTTTATAAACACTAGATAATAAAACAAAGAGACATTAAAATTTATTAAAAAATGCAGGTTTAGTTTTGGGAAATTTAAAATTAAAACAGAAAATATTATTGATATAAAAAATATTGTTATTAGTAAAAATTAACAAGAAAACACATTATTAATACAACAGGTCAATTGAAAAGTTCTCGGCCTGACACATATATGGCGCTACTAGAATTAAATCCATATGTTTTTAGTTAGCCCTAACCCTCGAAAGATGCGTGCATAAATTTAACAGCTCTCGGATCATTAATTTATGAATTAATGCATCTTGAGTGAATCAAAATTTGTTATTGTGAAAAAAATGGATAGAAAGGAATTTCGCGTGTTGATAAAATAATGATTTTTGAAGGGAAAAAATACAGTTGAAGCAAAATTTGACTTGATGCCGAGTTTCCAGACAGTGCTCCAGGAAAATCAACCATCATGGATTAGTATGTTAAGTTTAGATGTGGTCAAATAAGTGCAAACATTTAAAAAATCCACAATATTGAACGAAAATTAAAATTTAATGAAATAGCAGACACTCTAGGGATATCAACTGAAGGTGTGCATCATATCACTTACAAATATTTGGGTATGAGAAAGCTCCGTGCAAAATGGTTGCCGCGCAAGCTAACTTTTGAACAAAAACAATGACGAGTTGATGATTCGGAGCAGTGTTTGAAGACGATCAATCGTAATACATCCGAGTTTTTGCGTCGATATATGACAATGGATGAAAGATGGTTCCATCATTTCACTCCGAAGTCCAATCGACAGTCATCTGAGTGGACCGCACACGATGAACCCGCTCCAAAGCGTAGGAAAACGCAACAATCGGCTGGTAAGTTTATGGCGTCTGTATGTTGGGATGTGCATAGAATAATTTTAACTGACTACCATAAAAAAGGAAGGATCATCAACAGCGACTATTACACAACGTTATTGGACTGTTTGAGGGACGAAATCGCCGAAAAAGGGCCGCATTTGAAGAAAAAGAATGTGCTGCTTTACCAAGAAAATGCACCGTATCACAAGTTAGTGAAAACGATGGCAAAAATCCATGAATTGAACTTCGAATTGCTTCCTCATCCACCGTATTCTCCAGATTTGGCGCCCAGCGACTACTGTTCTCCAATGTCAAAAGAATGCTCGCTGGGAAGAAATTTTCGTCGAATGAAGTGGTGATCGCCGAAACTGAGGACTATTTTGAAGCAAAGGACAAATCGTACTACAAAAATGATCACCCTTGAAGGGAATTATGTTGAATAAAAAATTATTTTGCCAAAAAATGTGTTTTACTATGGTAGGCCAGGAACTTTTCAATTGAACTGTTAGAGCCACATAAACTTATTGGAGGTAGCAAGCAATCCGATTTATTAAGGTGTACCCAATGTTTTTGAGTACTGAAAATTCAATGGCATTGCAATAGAGCAAAATAAAACATATAAAATATATTGAAAAGTTTAATAAGATGGTAAATAAATACCTGGCTCGGCATCTGGATTTCATTATTACAATTAAAAAAAAAAAAGATGTCCCTGTGATATATTCCTTAACAGTATGGTATTTTGGACTGGAATTCAAATACTTATTTAAATTAGAGATCATATAGTAATTTTAGAAATAATGAGGCATATTTGATTAGTGTTCAGTGAAATAAAAATTCAAATTCTACGATAAGAATAAAGACTGGTGGTTTAGAGGCGATGATATTCATTTAGTTTCTCCAGAAAAACTTTCTCTCGTTTACCATTCATTTGGTTTACAATAATTATTAACATCATTATATTCTTCATAATTATTCTTCATCAAAAGGTAGTAGACTAATTCGATGACCGACATAAATTGATACATAACAAATACACACTTGTACACAAACATTCAATGAAATGTTATTAAAATGTGATCATGAAAAATATCTGTGCTATTTAGGTAATTAAAAGTCCGCAATATTTTTGGGTTTGAGACACTAATATATCTATCTACGCTGTCGATATAGCTAAAGAAACAGTTCTTGGAACACTTGCTGATGACACAGTCCTTAACTATCAACTAAAGATTAGAAAATACTTGTGAATAGCTCCAAATTTATTCATGTCATTTTTACGTTGCGGTTAAATGACAGAATCCTTATTAAGTCACTTGATCTCATCTCTTATTTCTCGCCTTGAAACTTGAAGCAATTCCTTAAGTAGGATCAGCTTTTTGGTTATCTAGTTTGGGAGGTTAAGTTGTAAACATTATGTTAGAGATAAAGCAAAGCAAATCAGACTCAAAAGCAAACATTGTACATGCTACTAAGAAGATACTCGCAACATGAAATAACGTCAAAGAGATTGCTTTATAAATTAATTATAGGGAGTATTTGGATTTATAGAGACCAAATACGAGCTCAGCGCAAATGTATACCTTTATAAAAATTAGAGTAGTGTGAAATAAAATGGGTATAATTAGCGGTATGATCAACTTTATTAATTTTAACACATTATAATATAACTAGCGACCCGCCCCGGCTTCGCACGGGTGCAATGCTGATACTAAATTAAATACACTACAGAAAAAATATGAACGTTGTATATAAAAACATAGCGGCCCGCTCCGACTTTGCACGGGCATAAAATATATATGCCTATGTCACTCAATGAAAACATGATTAAAATCGATCCAGTATTTTTGGTTCATTCATTACTGCCCTTGGCCTGCACGCATTAAATTTGGAGTAAAACAATTCCTCTTCCCCTATACTTACTATGAAGATTTCCTGCTATCTTTGGAATATCTAAATTCATACAATTTTTATTACATTACACATTTTTAAACGCAAATTTTAAATTTGTAATATCTCCGAAAATATTTGTTTAATTTACATGCTGTAAGGAACCATACTGATCTATATTAATTGCACACTGTATTTAAGGTACTTAATTCGATAAGGATTAATGCCGTATTGCTTAAAATAGCTTCGTAAATAAGCCATTTTCTCACGTAAAAAGTAAACAATAGAAATGGTTAATGTGGGTTATCCCTAAAAGATAAACATATACCATCGCTGACTTTTTTGTAGACCTTTTTATGGTGTACAATACTGTAGTACATTAATTTGATCTAACTCGTAGGGTTAGGCAGCGTTTTTGCTAATTGCTAAATAAGCCTAAAAAATAGGTTAATTTACGACATCACGTTAGAAACCTCTAAAATTAGTAATGTTGCCTCAGTATATTATGCATGTATTATACATATAAACCTTCCTCTTGAATCACTCTATCTATTGAAAAAAACCGCATCAAAATCCGTTGCGTAGTTTTAAAGATTTAAGCGCACATAGGGATATAGGGACAGAAAAGGCGACTTTGTTTTATACTATGTAGTGATCATAGAAGATATTCACTGGAAATGTCATTTATGTAAATACTCAAGTAGAGTATATACTCAAAAAGTGTGTTAAAATGGTTAGAAGCAGAATACTGACCAACTATATTTCCACTTTATTAAAATAACCATATATTTATGTATAATATTGATATTACTGTATTGATATTCGTATCAGTACGAACAATTTAGAATGTTTTTTCTATTAAAGTTTTCAAAATGTAGTATTTCAAATTAAAGCGTTGGGAACTAATATTTTGCCCACTGATTTATAAAGCCTCAAAATCAAATGTATAAACAAATTTATCCAAAATTTCTATTGACACAATTGGGACTACTTCACATGTTAAATAGTAATGCTTTTATTCATTATGATATACCAAATAAAGTAAGTTGTGCTATCAAATGATAAACTGTACTTATGTAAATATGCAAATCCTAAAATTATGCCATTTAATTTTATTTTATTACACTCCATTTTTAATTTGAACTATCAATAACACAATCCGCTTCTTCTCTAAATATTACTGTTTCGTTGGTGTGATATATTTAGTACAATTCATGAGCACACATGTAATTATGTAGTGGCAGAAATGTAGCTAAAAATTAAAAAATTAAAGTAGCGAAAACATTCAAAAAACATTAAGAAATATGCCCTATGATTTGACAACTTTTCTCAAAATATTAAAAATAATAATTTTTCTGGGAACAGTATTGTCGTGTGTTGTTTTTCGTCATGAAAATAAAAAATGATGGAGAAATTAGAGACTGATAAAAAGAACAGAGAAGGTTTAAATATCTTGAACGAATACCCTAAATACTCAAATTGTGCAAAAATATAGATACAGTCATATTAGAATACAATCGACAAAAACTTTAATTTCCAATTATTGTAAGCTTTAAAAGGTTAAGGGCACTTCATTTAATGTTTAGGGCAAGTTGAATTGAAGTTCTGTCCAACTCAAAATGGTAAAATCATAAAGAAGGGGGATTCAGCGATAAAAAACTTAATTAGCAAAGTTTAAGGAACGGACGGAAATCGAAATAATAAAGAGTAATAATTTATTATTCTCTACTTTCACTTTGAACCCAAACGTTTGATTTTAATTTGAGATTTTCTATTTTAGGATTTCGACATTAAATTGATATAAATGTTGAGAGCGAAGAATAATCCTTAAGTTTGAATTAAGTAATTTGAATCGATTCTTAGGAAAATATTTTGTCGGGAAATCGTGGGGGAATCGTCAGCATTGGTTGCAGGTCTTCAAATTTCTGTCTACTGTCTCGTCCTGATGATTTTCTCATTTTAATCAAAATATTTTGTATCATTTTCTACAACTTTTTTGCTATCATTGGCAACATGGCCATACCGTATGGAATGAACGATGTTGGTTTAGCAGCGATCCAATCATCGGTCTATGATCAGATTTC
Organism: Rhynchophorus ferrugineus; assembly: GCF_030347505.1. Lineage (NCBI taxonomy): Eukaryota > Metazoa > Arthropoda > Insecta > Coleoptera > Curculionidae > Rhynchophorus > Rhynchophorus ferrugineus. The sequence goes on along the minus strand of NW_027472581.1, from coordinate 8,304,283 downwards.
TTCAGAATTTTAAAACTTTGTGCTAGAAGTACGTGGGCTGCTTTGTTCAAATGGCATCGGTGCAGATCTGCAATAACCGTTTTATTCAGTTTTGGTAGCCCCTAATGCTCTACACTTTTTTGATGCCCCTAAATAGGCAGAAAAATTTCTGGAAATTACTAGTCCGCTTCGATGTCAATATGGATGGCTCAGGACCGTAGATGGTACAGGAGTACTATGACTTCTGCGTATGTGGCCGATGTTTCAACTTTTGATCACCATCTCCCTGCTTTTGATTCTTCCCCATTGATTGATTTTCCCATTAACGAGCAAGTTCTTTGAAAGTTGTATTATTTTCTGGAGAAAAATATCAAAACCATCAATTTCAGCAGTTTATATTATATATTATTTATATTAAGTTATATTATATATTATTTATATATACTAATACTTCGCATTTTTACCAATAGATATCGCTGGTCAAAATTCTTTAGGTCACGCCTCTAATATATGCCAGGACAGTAAAGTTCTTGTTAATTGCTTTGTATAATCAGTAGTTAGGGCGAAACTGGCATTAACAAAAGCATTTACAAACCAAAGTCAATTTTAACTACCTATTTAATTTCTTTTACTTTATATATTTGATATATTATTCATTTAAATAAATAAACTCATCTTTGCCCTTTAATATACTTATAGACGAGCGAAAATGAATTTTATTTTTTATAACATTGTTTTCTCAACACAACACCCAACGTAACAATGGGGTAGTTTTTGACTAAAAAAAATTGCATATTAAAGTAGTGAATGAGCTTTGAATTATAGAATGTTTTCAAAAATTTAATATTTTCTATAGAAGGTTTCTATTCAGTTATATTTTACCGAATAAACTCCAGTATAGTAACTCTGTAAAATTAATGCTTGGCATTCGTCGCAAGTACATATCAAGAATGTCGAAAAGTAAATGGTGTCGAAAAAATACGATCGAATACGAGTGTTAAATTTGGGTCAAGATTCTGTTAAAAACGTATGCTAGACAGAGTCCAAGGGCGTCAACGTGGGTTCCGAAGCACGGTACCCGGTATTAAGCCTACCGACTGGCGAGTGACCAACTTAGAAATCATCCTAGAAGACATCCGGTCTTACCCAGTCTGGTTACTGACGTGACTGGGATCATGTCCGTTGTCGGATTTTTCACTCCTACCTAGGACAATCATAAATATTATATAATTACAAACATAAAATTACAACCATGCCCCAGAAGGATTCAAACCCGCGACTATCGCAACAGTAGGCGGACCATCCTGTCGCCTTTACCACTGCGCCACCAAGCCGACTATATGTTGGTATTTAAAAAAATTATGTATTATCTATAATAATTTTAAAAGGTTATCGATTGTATTAAGATTAAAATTAATTTGAATAACATTTCGAACGGCTATCAAGAAGATGCTGGAAAATGAAGGGAGTTAAATATTCATTAATATATTATGACCCACTTCGGATAATAGTGAAAGCAAACTTAGAGTTAATGAATTAAGCACCTTGAAAGTTCAAAAATTCGATGACGGATAACTTCTAAAATATATAGAGAGGATGTAACAGTATTTTAACGGTCAAAAGTGATTATAATTTTTATAGACCGTGTACGTAAATATATAGAAAGAAACCTTTATTAAATTGATTCAAACTTTGAGATATTTTTACTATTAATGAGTATTAACATCACGCCAATTATTCCACATTTTTGTTAAAACAACCAAATTAATAGAATTTATTTGTGACATTCATCGATTCTAATGTATCACTAATTTTGTGATGATGGTAAAGACGTTCTTAACTCAGTCTAGATCTAAGATTTTAGACTTAAACTGAATTCGCATTTAATGGGTATACTTCAAAGAGTTTTTAACTGTCTTAATTCAATTGGTTCTTGTTCTTTTGATATAGGGACTATACATTAGTGATTTTCCTAAAGTTGAAAGAGTTAAAATGGCCACAATTGCTGATGGTACTGCTCTTCTCGCTATAACAACATTGAGACAACCTTAAAGTAAGTAGTGAATGAGCTTTGAGTTATAAAATGTTTTATTCAATCATATTTTACCGAATAAACTCCAGTACGGCTCTGTAAAATTAATGCTTAGCATTTACAAATACATATCAAAAATGTCGAAAAGTAAATGGTGTCGAAAAATTACTATCGAATATTAGTGTCAAATTTAGGTCAAGATTATGTTCAAAATATGCTAGAGAGAGTCTGATAGTAGGGAATAGTAGAAATTAAAAGCTAAACATTTATTTTTGTTAAAATTTTTTGAAAACTCAAATTTAACATGAAAAATCTATATGAAATATATATATATATATATATATATATATATATATATATATATATATATATATATATATATTAAAGTGTCCTTTTGCCAACTAGGATTTTATCAGGACTGAACCTACAGTTTAACGTGGGTTTCGAATCACGGTCTCCGGTATGAAGCTTACCAACTGGCGAGTGGCCAACTTAGAAATAATATCAGAGGACATCCGGTCTTACCCAGCCTGGTTACTGGTGCGACCGTGATCATTTTACTTGATTTTACACTCTTGCCTAGAAAAATCACAAATAATAAACAATTACCAAAATAAATTTACGACCATGCCCCAACAGGATTCAAACCCGCGACTATCTCAGCACTAGATGGACCGTCCTGTAGCCTTTACCACTGAGCCACCAAGCCGGCTATATATTGAGCCAACATAAGACATTGAGACAACATTAGAGTAAGTAGTGAATGAGCTTTGAATTATAGAATGTTTTCAAAAAGTTTATATTTTCGATAGAAACCTTTTTCATATTTTACCGAATAAATTCGGGTACACCTCTCCGTAAAATTAATGCCTGGCATTCGCAAGTACATATCAAGAATGTCGAAAAGTAAATGGTGTCGATTGGAAAACGAAGCCGGATATTTATAAAAGTTTCACCAACAGGGGAGCAAACTTGATACCTTTAAAAGTTCGGTGGAGTATCAACAGCACGCCTCTGTTATATTTATTACATTCCAAACTAACGCTAGCATTTAAGTAAATCCGCTCTCTTTCTTCCCGTTCCTTTTAATGCCCCACTGTTTTCAATGAGCCACTTCTTAAGTCCGTTATTGGCTTAACGTTATTCGGTGCTAATTATGTTAAATACGAAACGGAACAAATATTTGGCTTAACGTCAGTTTTCATTAATTAGTTCTCATTAACAGAAAACAGCAGAATTATAATGGCAGAGAAAATAGATATTTAACCTTATAGGCAATTTTGGAGAAATGTTTTGCCACTATCGATATCCAGAAGTCACTACTTTTGTTTGAATTGTATTGCTAAGTGCCTCCAAGGCATTTTATAGGTTCATTTCTAAGGTGTGTTTTTTCTCTATGTACGAAAGTAAACAGCGCTTTTGGCAGTTTTTTGCGTCTTCGTGACTAAATTATAATGAAATTTATTTGTATATTAAGCACATTCATTTTAATAAGTGTACCTGGGTATACAGAAAGCAACATAATGAAGGATATAATAATTAGATAATATATAATATTATATTATAATAAGATATATATATATATATATATATATATATATATATATATATATATTATATATATTATAATATATAATATTATATTATAATAAGATAACATATAAACATAATAATTTTCTTTTAAAATATGTAAGTCATTTAAACGAATTCCATATTATTTAGTTTAACATGAGTTATTTGACCCAGCTGGTTTTTACCTTATTTTTCTTCTCTTTACTGGAAAATAGGCGATAGTTGTAAAAATATTGACCAGAGTATAAGCTCGAAAGTATGTCCAAATGGAACAATGTCAAAATTGTGAAGGTATAATAATATGCTTACACTATAAGAAGTGTTATTGCTAAATTGCATTGCATTAAATATATACTTATTAAAGTAACAAAATATACAATATATACCTATACAATTGTGTATAGGTTTTGTCAGTAAGGTTAAATAAATTTTACATAATTTTTTTTCGGGATGAAATGTTAAATTACTATTATTATGTTAAGAGTATGTAAGCGTGTGGTATATTTTAGGACTAAAGAAGTTATATATATATATATATATATATATATATATATATATATATATATATATATATATATATATATATATATATTATATCATATTAAATTAGAGGCAGTAATGAAATGTGAAATGCAGGGTATATTTATGTGAATTTTCACTTTACCAAATTTTGCCAGTCTTGCTCACAAAATTCGATAAGTTGGGTTGTTGAATTGGCTTTGAACTGCAGTGAAATATTTATTTGATTTAACTTGGTTAAAAAATCTAAATCTAGTGTTTGTGTGCGAGTAGTTAAGGGAATCTAAATCTGATAGAACTTGCTGTGCTTTTATAATATTCTAATTAGATTTAAGTTAGTCATACAATTTTGGCTGTGGTATAAAATGTTAATGTCCCGCCTAACTTTGAGTATTATTATTGAGGAATAGTTTTAAGTTCCTGTATTTTATTTGGATCACCGTTTCCGTCATTTTCAGTAGTATGACTTCCTTAAGCAAATTACTGGTAATTATAAAACTTTATTGCAACACTATTTGGATCAATTTGTTCAATTATCAGGAGCTATGAATATTTCTATTCGCTGTCAATATTGTTGCAGTAAATAAACATTTTATTCCCATATTTATTCCACAATACGCCATTCTCATCTGTGCCTGACAACCACTTTCTTGAAAAGGTTCAAAATGACATTTTCGTTTAATTCAGTGATTTCTCTCTCTCTCTCTCTCTCTCTCTCTCTCTCTCTCTCTCTCATAGCAACCTGAAAACAGTTAATTCTTAAACTGCCTAAACAATATGAGAGTTATTTGAGAGTTTTTGCTCGATTTTCATCCAAAATGTAATGAAATCCATTATATTACAAATTTTAGGTTTCCCAGGTCGTGTTTTTTTTATTAAAATGAATACCAAAAGCTGGGATATGACGAAGTGGCAGCCCATGATATCGGTGATCAAATGAAAATGATCTAACATATACATTTTTATGTTGATTTAATTTCTTTAACTTTAAAATTTGCATTGCAATGTACAATGGGCTTGATTCACTAAAGATAATCTTTGTGGATACAATGCAACTTGCAACGTATTTTGGGAGCAATGATTCGTATGGTAGGGTCTCAGTACTTTTGTGCCCAATGCAATATCCGTAGATCACAAAATGCCTATAGAGTTAATTTACTGGTTCTGGCCTTAATGAATCAATGCAATGAGTTCTCCTTGCTATCTCTTTGAAGATATTCGGCTTTCTATATTTAAACTAGCCCCTATTCTATTTTGGTAAGTTTTAGAGGAAATAGTTATTTTTTAGGAAGAATTTTACCGAAAGGATATTAGTAATAATTTGTTATCGATTTGTTTTTGTGCAATAGGAGAATAGAATTGGTATGTAAGAGTGGATACAAAAAATCTGAAGGATATTTTATAAAAAAACAGAACCCTCTGACTATTTTATCCAAATAATGTGCCACATTTGAAATTTTAAACTGCCACGGTAGTTAAACTGTAATTACCATTTTACTTAGTTACTAATGGGTAGTTCAATACTAGTCGAAAAATAGTAGTAGAATGAATAATTAAATATAATATTTATATTTTTTGGTATTTCATTAAAATATAACCAAAACTCTAAACTCTAAATTACTAAACCAAATTTCATATGAATATTAAGACATACCTGGTACCTGATACCCAATCGCAATGCCACTTACCAAGTCCAATTGTTCATCTAAACATTCCGGAATCTACACAAATTTTTTTCAAAATTGCTTGAGTGGTACTTGTAAGTATTGCTGTCATAATTAAAAAAAGCAGATGGTTTTAAGTAGCAGGCATTTAGTCGGAGGAGGTGTTATGTGTAAGGGTAATATAAGCTTTGGGGGCAAGACAAGAATACAGTTCAGTTGTGGTGAAATTAATAATACAAGTTACGCTAACTTTTTCGAAGAATACTTATCCAAATATACACCATAGATTGCCGGTCAGAAGCATATATCTCAGCAAGCCAATGCTGCTGTTCATAACGCGAATCTCGTTAAAGGATATTCTTCAGTGCCCTCGCTTTAAATGAATATTATTGAAACTTGTTAAGGTAATCTAGCATATGTTGTATATTCAAATAGCAAAGAGTTTAAAAATGTTGCATTACCAAAAAAATTGATTGAAGATGAGTGTAACCATTTATGATGATTATGATAAAAACTTACGTGAAACTCTGTCTAAGAATTTGATTACATGAGACGTAGAACCTAAAAGCTAAACATTTATTTTAAATAAAATTGGTTGGAAAATTCCATTTAACATAAATAATATTTACTGTTCTTAATTTTTCTTGCTTAGTATATGTTAGTATTTAAAAAATCATATATTATCTATATTAATGTTCAAATGTTATCGATTTAGTTAAGTATAAATTTGAATAAAATTTCGTACGGTTATCAAGAGGATGGAGGTAAACGAAGGGAGTTAAATATTCATTAATAATCATGACCCACTTAGGATGATAGTGAAAGCAAACACGGAGTTAATGAATTAGGCCTCTTGAAAGTTCAAAAATTTGATGTCGAATAATTTCCAAAATATACAGAAGAGATATAATAGTACTTTAATGGTCAACAGTGATTATACTTTTTATAGATCGTGTACGTAAAAGTATCCAAGGACAAAATTTATTAAATTAAATTTATTAAATCTTTGAGGTATTTTTACTATTAATGATATTAACGTCACGCCAATTAATCTGCATTTTTGTTAAAACAACCAAATTAATAGAAATTATTTGTGATATTTTTCGATTCTAATTCTTAACTAATTCTGTGATGATTTGGCATAAAATTGATATGCTTGAAATAGATTTTAACCGTATTAGTTCAAGGTGTTTTTGGTCCTTTGATATAGGGACTTGAACCAATGGCTACAATTGCTGATGGTACTGCACTACTTGATATAAGTAACATTGAGACGACAGTAGAGTATAAGCATCTGACAATAACATTACTGAGTAGACTATGAAATGCCTAGACATGTGGATATCGTATACTACTTCTCAGTGATAATTGGTTCTATAGTAATTCCGTAGAATATAACTGAAAGCTTAGAAATGATACTGGATATCAAGCTCAAGTTGAAAGACCATCTTGTTAAAAAATAATTATAAAAAAAATTTGTTGGACGGCAATCCGAATTAACACGACTCTATAAACTGCTATTATACAAACTAACATTTAAGCCTGGACTTAAACTGGACTGGATATTATGTCATGTTCCAAACAAATAACAAAAAAAACAAAAATACAAATTCATGTATCAAAGGGACGTTCTTCGCAGAATTATTAAAGCAACATTCTGTATTAGAAATGAAGATATCAACAAAGATCTAAGGGTATCAACGCTCAGTGAAAAAACTATATAGTTTGCAAAACGAATACTAAGAAATATACAAAAACTTACCCGGAGATTGAAGATACAGAATAAGATTTGGTAGCAATATATTAACGATTAGTTGAGGAGATAAGAATTTGAAAATATAATTGAAGTGCAGCAGCCGACAATATCGTTAAATAAACAAAGCAGGAAGATAACAAAGGATTGTTGCTTCAACCCTCAACAATAAGAATCCAAGAGATATTCTTCTTGGAGTCCGAATTGGTTGAGCCTCAAATAATTTAAATAATATAATGTTGCAAAGTATATACAATTAATGTTTGGTGATGAGATGGAAACAAAGTTCTGACAAAATAAAAGTTATTTCACGAGGTTTATATACATTTAAATGTTTTTTATGTAAGAATTGTTAACGATTTGAAAGATTAGCGGAAACCTTGGCCATCCGACATTAATTATAAAGTTTTATTAGAAGTTTGCATATTTAAGGAGTTACCCGGGAATATTTAGAACACTGTAAAAACCGGTCTTTGAACAATGTAAGTTCTCGTTTATTCTCGCCTTAAACTCGACTCCTTAAAGGCCTTAAATAAAGTAGAGTTTTCTCCTTTTAACTTTACGATGCATAATAGAGACAATAAAAGCGGTGTCTTATTCTATTAAAAGCTTATCAGGTTTTATAATTTGTACTGAGCATGGCTGTAAAGACTAACAAGAAACTTAACACTGATTACTGGGTGTTTTCTTTGCTGTTTCATTACGAACTTCCATACAGGTTTAATTTATTTAAAGGTTTTAAGGTGTTTTATTGAAAAACTGCTTACTTTTGATGCTTTTATTTACACTTGGAAGACTGAGTAGTAAAAATAAGTAAATAATTAAGAAAAGTGTAGTATACCAATGATAAATTAAAAAAACACATGGAATCATTTTTATTCACCTCTACAATTATAATTTACCACAGAATTTAACATCTTTGCGAGTAATTGACATAGAGCGATTAATTGTTTCGTATTTTTCAGTATTTTTGGAAGGTAAATTCCCTGTTCAATCCACAGATGGTCCTCGAAGAGAGTGTCTTTAGTGACTACTACAACACTTTAGACCACCACGCATTCACCTACAGCAAGTTCAAAGGATGGCAACGCTGGTGAATTGGTGCCATGCGGTTCACGGCTATAAAAGACCACCACGACGACGTCTCGCTCTTTATTCTTTTTTCTACCCCCTTCTAACTGTACACTTCCACACCGCTACCGTACTTGCCTTAGCTAATCGAACATCGACCACATATATCCATTTAAATCGAAATAAACAAGTATTTCTTCAACAAGTGATTTTAGTTCTCGTGCAAATTCCTTCCATAAATAGTGGTGAGTGTTCGGACAAATCATCGCATCGACAGCCACACATTCCGACCGACCGACCAGACGAACATTCCTACAATATTCGAACTCGCAACTGCCGCAGCAGTAGTACTATCGCCTTGAGCACTTCGTCGCCCAGGCTGGCTTTTACTCTGCTATTCAAAAGTAATCCATCCAAAAGTTGGATTTCGTGATAACAGAGCTATGTGAGTATTTCATTCGACTGACATCATCTAAACTCTACTCTCCGTCTGTCTCAACTATGCGGCGATTGTCGTATCTTAAACGAATTTAGTTAGAAAGAGCCTAGAGTATTCAAGAGGTGAAATATAAAATATGGTCTTGAAGGTTGTGTACTTAAGTCAGCATTGGATGATACTGAGCTTAGCTATTTTTCCAGAATTGAACAAATTTGGAAATTAAATTTACTGAAGTTTCTAGACTAAATAAGGTTTTGTTGATAACACTTGTCTGCTGATGGTTACAAATTCCTGCTGAAGACATTTAAGATAACATCAAAATAATAATAATAACATTACAGAAACTGAGATACTGCCTAGTTATATTTTTGAACAAGTGATATTTAGGTAAATGCTGATATCTGGTGCACGAAATAGGTATAATAGAACATTGTATTTGAATATTCCAACGATTTATGTAATATTACTTCAACATCAACACCTTCAATACTTCTGCTTACTTTTAAGAATGATAATTAAAAATGTTATCCCGTAAATCGATATCTTAGATGCTTAGAAAAATTAATATTATAGATGTAGTTTGTAAAAACGTAGTCGTTAATTTAAACCCGGTGTGGACTTTTCCTTCGCGTTTTACCCCCGTTAAAATGGAGAGAATTTTGTCTGACGAGTCGGAACAAAATTGGTCTATAAAATTCGATTTGTCTTGGTACTCGCCGACTCTTTTGTCAAATGTGTCCTAAATTCATCAAAAAATAGTGATAATAATTGGAGGCTATAAACCGGCAAACATTGTAAACCAAATTTCTAATTATATCGGCTAAATAGTGACCGCGATTGGTTATGTAACTTTCGGCTCTTTTTAAGGCATTTTTCATGACATCCTGTAACATCTGAGGCTGAATTTCTACAATTTCGAGACGAATATTGTCTTTAAAATGGTGAATCGTTGGGGATTATTCACATAAACTTTTAATTCTAAAAAGCCGCATAATTAGTCTTCCTGGAAAATCGTCATTCAATCATTGAATTGTTGAACGAGCTGTGTGTGCTGTGCCCCATCTTGCTGAAATCACATTTCCTCTAGTCCTTGCTCTTCCATTTCAGGTACAAGAAAATTTCGAATCATGTCTTGGTACCGTTCAGCAGTAACAGTAACAGCAACACCTTGGTCATTTTCAAAAAACTAAGGAGCAATGATGTTTCTAGCATGACAATCACTTCATATAGTACTTTTTGGCAGACGCAATGATGCTTCTTGAATTAATTGAGGATTCTGTGTTCCCCAAAACCGACTGCTCTGTTTATTGACGTGGCCACTGAAAGGAAAATGGGCTTCAATTTCCCCAGACAACCTTAGGATTGCATTACTATACTCTACTCGTCGATCAGGATCTCTCGGTAGCAATTTTTAGACTAATTGAATTTTGTACGGAAACATTTTCAAATCAGTTTTCAAAATCGGCCTTAAAGTGCGTGCAAAAATTGTGACTTCTCCGAATTGATGTTTTTGGAGACTGTGCAACGCTAGCGCACATTTTCATGGCATGTAAACGAGAAATTGTTGTTTTGTGAGGCACTGACCGATTAGGATATATTTGACGAAATTTCCTCTGAATGTCGATAATGGAAGGATTATTTTCAAGAAATATTGAAATCATATCGGCTCGTTCTTGTGGCGCATATTTATCCATAATAAAATTTGACCACACAACACAATGGTTAAAGCGAAACTGAACTAGACGTCACGTAATGTAAGATGGCGCAAAATCAAAATGGTAGCGGTACTTTTATCTAATACTTTATTGATTATTGTATTAATGGGAGTTAGATTTAATTAAATCGAATTTAAAAAGGTTAGTGTGTGTTAGTTCTTGAGACATCTTGGTTATATTTTAATGTGTTTTGATATAAAGACATATATTATTTTATGTAATATTATATCCCATAAACTAAACTATGCTCTCTACTCTGTTATGTGAGAAATATGATACATAAACCCTTTTCGAATTTCTGCTACTAGGGAGCTTACTAGTGTACAGTAAATTCTCCATATTTTCAGAAAGGTGAGGTGAGTTTTTTCTCAATGAAAACCTTCCTAAAGTGAAAAATGTTCAGAAAAGTCGCAATAAACTAATATATAATAAAAAAAGCCTCACATCATCAAAAAGCTGCATACAAAATATATTTCTAAAAAGAAGTAAACACACAAAGGTAGTAAATAACACTAAGAGCAGTCGTGAACCTTTCTTCTTCCTCTATCTTATTTATGGCGATACAGTATGATGTACTTTATACTTTTACTTAATGGATTTTCTAAATCTATTCGGTGGGTCGCAAAAACCTTGACCACATGTGTAGCGCCGTTGTTTTCGAGTAAAAAATTAGGCATCAGAAAATTAGACCCATATATAAACCGCGTCAGCGTAACACAGTGGGAAAAAGGGGCGCTTGTATAAACGAGGAAATGGAAAATCGGGGAAAGCGTTCAACCGAGATAGATGGCAACTTGAGGATTTTGCCCGGGAGTTCATTTGTTACGGGTCGAGCCATAAAAAAAACAAGTGAAAAATACGCGGTAATTTATAACCGATTGCAAATTCTCTTTTTAACTCTGCGTATGGTCGGGCAACTTACGATTGATGACGAAATAACTGGTATTTATTAGGTAGCGAAACTGCCGTAACATTCGAAGATAACCCTTTTAGGATTATTCAACACTAATAGGATAACAAAACCGTAATATAAAGGGTTTGGCGCGATAAGCTCTTGTTTGAACTATTTCACAAACTAAATGGTCTATAAAACATAACATTCGAAAACATTAACAGAATTAAGGGGCCAGAAACCACAATGCCTACCGAGCATAATTTTACACTAACTGTGATTTAACTTCTGAACTAAAAAGTAACTTTATTAGTTAAAGGTTTTGAACGGTTGAGGGAACTAAGTTGAACTTATGTATAATATATCGGTATTAATAGTTTGGTCTATAATATTAGATACTTGCAGATATTTTATCCTTTTTTATTTTAAAAAAGCATTAGTTGAAGGAGTATTTTGCGTAAATTTTACTAAAACATTTTCACAACTTCCTGGAAACATGACAATATTTTCTTTTTCGATATAACGTTGTTATTTCTCAACCTTCCCTCCAATCATCAAAACAATATCTCATTTATTCATAATTTCGAAATCGTGTGCGAACCAAAATATATTGCATGAATAGTTAAACTATATTTGACATACCTGTATCACTTTGTATATTTTGAGTTTGTCTAATCATCGCTATATAATAATTTAGTTTACAATTAAGAACATTTAATATGGGTAAAATACAAGTAATATTCTGGGGTTGTCGGTATTTAAGTTTCGGTTATTGTCGGCTTGGTCCTACTGTTGCGGGTTCATATATTTATGTTTGTGATTGTTTAAAATTTGTGATTGTCTAAGGCAATAGTGTAAAATCCGACAAGGAAAATGATCCCAGTCACGCTAGTAACCAGGGTGTGTAAGACCGGATGTCTTCTGGGATGATTTCTAAAGTTGGTAACTCGCCAGTCAATAGGCTTAATGCTGAGGACCGTGGTTCGGAGCCCACGTTAAACTTTAGGCCCAGTCCAGATAAACCCATAGTTAGTAAAAGGAGACTTTGAAATATATTTAAAGAAAAGTTTCGGTTATTATATCAGATTGAAGTAGTCATATGTATGCAATATGGTGATTTGATACATATGTAGTTTTATTCTACTGATACCTACCTGAAAACTCTACAAGTTACTTTGCACCAAATAACAGCATCATAGATTTATAATTATTAGAAAATGTTGACAATTTGTTCCTGAAACCGTGCATTTGTGTCACGCATTACTTTTACTGTTTAATTAAAAGAAAAAAGTCGTTGAAAGTCATGGTGTGCTTATAGAAATATATGGTAAACTAGTTCTAATCATAAGAATATGAAGACAAAGAATTGTCTGTTGTATGTTTTTGGCCGACTTCGAAAAATGAGGGGGTGCTATGTTCGGCTGTATGTATTTTTTAATGTATGTTCGCTGAATTCTACGTCACTTGTCCAATATTCCTTTTTATTCGAAAGAGTACACTTCCCAGGTGGTCCCCCATTGGAAGCAAGTCAGAATCTGACGGGGAGGGGTGTAAATCTGGGGAAACACTGAAATTTCAAAGGTACGTACAGAGTTTTCACATATTATTTTTCTAAGTTATTCAGATATTTAGGTGTAATGTTATTGCTGAGCTAATGTGACGGAAAATCGAAAATCGTTCAGTTCGAAAACCATTCAGTTTGCTTTTTAAGCACTAACTATGGCATATAAGACCTCGTAAAAATACTGCAAAATCACTGCTTCTATGGTGGAGTAATTTCTAAAGCGTTTAACTCTCAAGCGGTGGTTGCAGGTTCGATTCCTGGTGTGGACAATAAATATTTGTTGTTCTAGCTTACTTTGAACATTTCAAATCATATCACATAGTTTAGGTAGCGGACCACGGCGCCAGAAACGCTCCTTTTTTTCAATCATTATTTCTTTATTCCTAGTCCTCCTGATACGGGCTGCACTTTTATTTGGGCTTCCCATTGTAATGTTAAATAAAATAACTGCGTAATTTATTGAGTAAATATTTAACACTAAAAATAGAAAAATAAAATATTTTTAACTAAAAAATTGAACCGACTACAAAAAATAAATAAGGAACTCACTAAATATTAAAGAATTATTAGTTTTAACACAAAAAAAAAACATTTTAAAATCAAAGATGTACATAATAATCCTTGTTATAACTTATATAAATATCGAATCGAAAGAATCCATTCTATCTATTCTATATTGTTGTTATAAATATTTCAGTATTTTATATTCCACTATATACAAAAAATTTAGCTTAATACCTACCTAAACCTATTTACCTTTTTAAAACATCATTTTAAATACTATCAACTGATTTTGAAGTCCGTGCCGAGCCCAAACAATACAAAGATAATATTATATTATTTTATGCCATAACAAAAATTGAAATCAGGAACAACACAAATTTAATTTCTTGTTCGGCAGCGACTTCAAAGGGATCAGTTGGTTGTAGTGAAAATAGAATATTATAAATAGACCATCCTCGTCAATATTTCGAATCTCAGCAAAAGTCGAAACGGCCTTGACCGCTGCCACAGTAAATCATGATGTCTTGGGATTTTTCTCGTATTATTTCCGTACCAAGGTACATAGAAATCACTGACAATACTCTGATATCTCTCTTGTTGCATATGCGTAATATTTAGAATAAAAATAGACATGATACAAAGTAACTGGTACTTTAAAATATTTATTGCTTTTCAATCTAAGCATCTTCTGATAGCAAACTATGGATACCAACTGGTAATTCAGTTATTATAAAATACATTTTCGTGTTTATTTAAAAATAAAAGTAATGTCATTCTTGCTGTTGCTAATTACATTTTAAATATATTCAGTATTTTATATGTTATAAATTCTACGTTATGAATCATGAAAGGGTTGAAACAATATACCTTTTAATTTACTTTTTTAACTATTTTACTCAACGAAAAAAAGACGCGGCTTATAGATCGGCAATACAAAGCGAGAATGATGGTTTTCGTCTTGCATGGCCTTTGCGATAGCCAATGTCATAACGGTTACATGATATAACATAGCAACTGGATACCTGATAACAAATTAATTTAATATGATAATGAATATCTAGTGACTACGTCAGATTACGAACTTTGGCGTTATTATGACTTTACTATAATTATCTATCTACTATAGTCAATAGTATTAGTTTACTAGTAGTAATAGTACATATTTGTTTTTCAACGACTAGGCTTTTCTACAAAAGTTGTCAATTATTGTATTGTATAGTACTATACTTAATATGTTCAACAATTTTGATTATTTTTGTAAAATATTTCCTACGAAGTTACAAATCATTACCATCTACACAAACGGCGGTATTATCTTTACTTGAGTTAAAATTTAATTAAACATTCAGTTTTATATAAAAAATAAAGAATTTCTACTCTGTACTTATTTGTACAACTAATGGCCAAGTATATAGAATTAAAAATATTGTTGAAAAAATTCTACAAAAAGAAAAATTCGGTTTACCAATATTCGCGGACCTAGTACGAGCCTTCAATAAAGTCTCTAAATGGACTCATGTAAAAAATTTCAAAAGCATTACCCAAATAATACGTTGAATTCTCCTAACTAAACTCCTAAATCCTCCAGGGTGTTTAGAGTTAAACAAAAATAAGGCTATTCAACAATGAAAGATGCAAAAGAAGATAAACTACAAGGCAGTGTTTTGGATCCCGTTCTCTACTTAATATATACTATACACTATACATGCGACGTATCTCAAATAGAAAACATTATTATTATTGTGGAACTTACTATTAAAGATAATAGCAAAGAAGCAGCCATAAAATTGCATCGAGCAACTAATAATATAAATTTATATACCCATACGTGAAGAATAAGTTAGTTTGGGTTGAATCTTGATGAAAAACAATGTTGGAAGGAGGTGCAGATTAAAAAGAAATGAAGGAAACTCAAATTAAAATATGAAAAAATATATCGGTCATTCAGAAGAAAATATTAGTTATCCGTAAGTAATAAGTTGCTGCTGTATAAAGAAATACTAAAACCTCTGTGGACTTATGAAACATAACACAATTATTTTAGAATAAAGTTCCAGAGAAAGTTATAGTTAAAGATAAATTACTTACACTAAGACCTTCTGATTCCAACTGTGCTACTAAATTTTATTTTATTAGAGACTAAGTATCGGCTAATGGGTCTTCCTAAATAAGTACTCAGTTTTAAGTCACTGTAGCCACAAAGTGTTAGTCAGCAATGAATAGTAAAATGTGTTAATAAATTTACATATTCAGTATAGATTAAACTATTGATTCGTACTAACAACCACCAATGTACAACAAAAAACAAACACTGAAATTTGAACGTAGATTCCTAGTGAACTAACAGATACCTAGCGATAGAATATCAATCAACTTACGAACCATACAGAGAACGTGTATATAAAAAGTTTTGAAAGGTCACTAAACAAAACTCCGCAACTTTCAAATGTAGGTTAAGTTAAAAATAAACAAACGCACGATTCAAATTATTCGGCATGAAAAAGTTTTTCTAAAACAGGTATATGTGTGTCATATTTTCGAAGTTTATCCCATAAAATATAAGGGGTCACATCAAATTTTCGAATCGGAAATAAACTCAATAAAGGGAAGAAAGTTTTTTATTATTTCCGAGTAGGAAAATCGAAATTTAACTATGTTATATCACAAGAATATTGTTCGAGGTTTATTGTCTGATTTTCTGATCATTCATCGATCTGTTTGCTTTATTTTGTCGACTTTTTGAATCTTAGTAGCTAGATAGAAAGATTGGTGTAATGAACATTACATTTGAACGTTATAAGATTCCAGCCTTCATCGTCAATGAGTTTTAGTGAGATAAAATAATGTTATAAAATTGTATAAAACCTGTTTTGTAAGGAAGTTGGCGAAGTGGAAGATGCTAGAATTTCCAAACCGTTTTTCCAAACCAACCTCAATTATTAGGCAAGAGACTTGAATATTCTGAAATTTGCTGCTGAATCTCTTCATTCAAGACTTAAAAGCCATAAGTTACTTCAACCAGGTGTATCATCTGGTTTACATATCGTGAGAAAGAACATTCTCATATTCTCATGTTGATGAAGCAATTTTTAAAATCGCTTTCCAAAAGAATTATAAAATAATCTCAATTGTTAGGTAAATGAGTTTGTCTCAATGATACAGACTACTGCTGGATGCTTCAGAGAGACCTATCATAATCTTGGTACAAGCGATACAGACTGAACAAGAGCCTGATTGGTATAAGAAAAAGTTTTGTTGCATGCGAACGTATATTAGATTTTAAAAATATCCGTAGCGCTCGGTAACTAAAATATTATGTATCGACCCTACCATATTTTATTAACTGAAAAGTAAAGTTATCTTCGAATCACTAGACCCAAAAATATAAAGACAATGTCACAAAACCTAATATATTATGATATAAACAAAAATCTAATAGATAGATCTAAAAAATGTATTTAAAAGCATATTTAAAGAATATTCCATAATTTACAACGGAAAATAAAATGCTAATTTACCGCAAAATATACCACCTGTACAATTTCAATTAAACTATCAAAAAATACTGAAAAAATTATATCCGGATTATGGGATTGGGTGCAAAATACGTGCCACCCTCCAGGGTATATCCTGAAACTGAAAAGGGATTATTATTTGTCGACCTGAAATCCCCCTATTACCCATTTGCAAATCGATAATTCCCAAATTACCTGAAATTATCGTTGAAAAATCGTTTAAATTAATCAAACCGAATTTACACACTTCAATATCCCGATGAAATTTATTGGAAATATTTAACGAAGCATTTTAAGTGAGACGCGACAGTTATTAAAGTTTTAACGGCTCAAAAAGTTTAGAGTTTTACATTGCTGGATAAAAATATTTTTATTAGCAGGTCAACTGAAAAGTCTCCGATCTGACATATATATGGCGCTAATATGATTAAAAACATACGTTTTTAGTTAGCCATAACCCTCAAAAGATGCGTGTACAAATTTCAGAGTTGTCGGATCATTAGTTTGTGAATTATAACATTTTAAGTGAAGCAACTTTTGTTATTGTGAAAAAAAAGAGATAAAAAGTAATTTCGCGTGTTAATAAAATATTCCTTTTTGAAGGGAAAAATACACTTGAAGCAGAACCGCACACTGCCCCAGAAAAATTACCCATCAAGACGGAAGACGGTGAGCACAGTGAACGCCCAAAAGAAGTTGTTACCGACGAAAACATTTTAAAAAATCCACAAAATGATTATAAATGACTGTAAATTGAAATTGAATGAAATAGCAGACACTCTAAAGATGGGAAAACTCTGGGCAAAATGGATGCCTCGCGAGCTCACTTTTGACCAAAAACTACGCCGTGTATGATTCGGAGCGGTGTTTGAATATGGTCAAACGTAATAATCCCGAGTTTTTGCGTCGGTATGTGACAATGGATGAAACCATTTTCCACCATTTCACTCCGAAGTCCAATCGACAGTCATCCGAGTGGACTGCACACGATGAACCCGCTCCAAAGCGTGGGAAAACGCAACATTCGACTGGTAAGGTTATGGCGTCTGTATTTTGGGATGCGCATGGAATAATTTTCATTAACGGCCTTGAGGAAGGAAGGGTTATCAACAGCGACTATTATATAGCGTTATTGGGCCGTTTTAATGAAGAAATTGCTGAAAAACGGCCGCATTTGAAGAAAAGGAATATGCTGCTTCACCAACACAAGGCACCATGTCACAAATCAATGAAAACGATGGCAAAAATCTATGAATTAGGCTTCGAATTGCTTCCGTATCCACCGTATTCTCCCGATCGGACTCCCAGCGATTTTCTGTTCTCAGATCTCAAAAGAATCCTCGCTGAAAAGAAATGTTCGTCGAATGAAGAGGTTATTGACGAAACTGAGCCCTATTTTGAAGCAAAGGACAAATCATACTACAAAAATGGTATCGAATAGTTGGAGGGTCGATATAATCAGTATATTACCCTTGAAGGGAATTCTGTCGAATAAAAAAAATAATTTTGGCATGGTAGGCCGGAGACTTTTCAATTGATCTGTTATGAGGCTGAATACCTATATTTTTTATCGAATGAGTTCAATTCATAGGTTTCTGACTTGATGAAAGATATTTTCATCTTTCCTGATCAAACATTTGGATTTAAAAAAGAGAATTAGTGAAGAGTAATAAGACTGAGATGTATTTTTTATTATGTTTATGTATTATATATTATCTTTTGAACGTCAACAATCTGCCAGTGGGTAATAAATATTATTATATGATTTCCGTTATATAACATAACAATCCCGACATGTAAGAGATCACTTCAGTAAGTGATCTGCTGTACAACTTATAATCTAAATCTTATTCTAGATACTATAGATACTATATAACATATTCCAGATATTATTAAATCTCACTCTATGTGTATTAATCAGTTCGTATAGTAGTTTCCGTTTGAGCCTGTGCACTGCATTGTCATCACGCACATTTAACTCTTTGGGGAGTGCATTGGGATGCACTAATAGTCTTTCAGAGTACTTCGCACTAACGCTCCGAATCACACTCGTTATGGGTTCTAAGGGGATATCGCGCTGAATCAGTTTGTTGGACACGTAATATGGGGCATTGAGGATGACTCGCAACACTTTATTCTGGAACCTCTGAAGGATATCTATGTTAGATTTGCTAGTAGTACCCCACAGATCAATACTATAGGCCCAAAAGGACCTAAATATTGACTTGTCCAGCAGAAACTTGTAATCCAACGATAATTTAGATTTACGCCCTATTAACCCATACATTTGTTTTAGTTTAAGCCAAAGCCTAGATTTATTAATAACCATATTATATTTTATACTCTTGTTATATTTATATTTTAACTTTTTATTAATAAATATATTCGTTCTACTGATATAATCTACTAGTTATCTAGCGACAGGTGATCGCCCTCTGATCGAAATTTGACCACAATTTATTAAACTAATTAATTTTCTCTCATAATAGATCAAAGAGAATATCTTAAAGAAACGACGTGTTGGTATTAAAAAGCTTGTTACATGTTGTATTACAAAATATCTGTCACTAAAAAATATTGAAATATATGAAAATCTCGAGTGGCTCAAATGGCATTTAATTAAATATAATTTTCATTAAGTTTTAATAGTTAACAACATATTAGTAAGTTAATATTACTACATCACTAAACATTATAACAAAAGTAACATAAGTGAGATTATTTTCAGAACTGTAACAATTTCAGAGCGTTAAATATGAGTATACATACATTTTATTTACTTTTATGTTATAATCATAAACGCGGACTACTGAATGTAGTAAGACATATTCGTGTAATAATTAAAAGAAAAACAAATATAGGTGCTTTAGGTTTTACAACGTAGAAGTGATGTTAAATTATTGTATTTATAATCGTTAAATGAACCATGACTTCTCAAAACTTAGGTCTATAAAATAAATGACTAAAATAACTGACAAAAGTTTCAAAGAAAACATTGTGATATACTAACATATTTTATTGTATTAATCGTCCAACTTTTTAATATTTAGGATTTTTTTCATCTAGACACATTATGAAGTCAGATTCACTTTATCTAAGTATCTTCATTATTTCATTTATTTATTAATATCATTTCTATATGTTATTCATATTTTTCACCCGCAATATATATTGAAAAATATTGTAAATTTCATAAAAATCCATATTATTTAAAATAGAATAATTTCATTACCTAAATGTTTGAATTTAATTGCATTATTCTTTACTTATTTATTTCACTATTCAATTCTTAAAACAAGGGTTGATATATATTTTCCTGTCAGTAGATTTACTCATTTTATGTAACGTTCTGGAATCTCATAATCACAGATAGTTCACTGTCTTGTACTGCCTTCTGTCAGCTTTGTGGCGCAGTGGTAAAAGCGACAGGACGGTCCCGCTACTGTTGCGATAGTCGTGGGTTCGAATCCTGATGGGGTATGGTCGTAAATTTATGTTTGTGATTGTTTAATATTTGAGATTGTCATAGGCAAGATTATAAAATCCGACAAGGAAAATAATCCCAGTCACGCCAGTAACCGGGCTGGGTAAGACTGGATGTCTTCTGGGATGAAGGTTGGTCACTCGCCAGTCGGTAGGCTTAATGCCGAGGACCGCGGTTCGGAGCCGTTTAAAAGTAAAAACAAAACTGGATTTTAATGTGTAAGCTAGATATGAATATAATGAAAATTGGATGGATGGGTACTAACTAGAACAGTGATGTAGATGGACCAGCTAGATGTGTAATTAGTTTACAAGTATTTGAAATTTGAAAATGTACTATAAAGTATGGCCTATGATAAAAATATTGTCGTATATTTCCGCTTAATTATTCAGTTTAAATACCTACATTATACTACTGTTCGAACATTTTAAGCACCTTTAGTGGTAGAATAAAAACTAATTAGAGCGAATTAGGAAAATCTACTAGCGGTTCAAACTAGGGGAAGAAATTTAATTGAGGCTGCGACAATTTATTTTACCGAAATCGTGACTTGTGCAACAGATAAATGTAGTTAAGTGTCTTTTAATTAATTTAGGATTAATTAGTTAATTGATCGCAAACTGCGGTGATGTTTAATTTACCGTAACAGTGTGTATCTGCAGATATATTGTCTTTAATTATTCATGCAATGAAATCAATATGAACTTGTAAACGGTTTAAAAAGTAAAAAAGCGAAATTGTAAACGGTAATTGGTTTCTTAAATATGGATAGTTCATATCTTCAGTTTGAAGAATGTATTTATCGATCATTAAATAATTTTTTGTTTTAATTTTTCAAATTAAATTTTGATGATACTTAGTCAATAATAAAATATCTGACAAACCTGCAGAAAAAGTCGAATCTTGCAGGCCTATTTCGCTACCACCTGCAATATCAAAACTATTCGAGAAATTAATATTTCAACGTGTTAAAAAATTGTAATAATACCAGATTTGCAGGTTGGTTTTCGAAATCACCATTCAACAATCGATCAAGTGTACAGAGTAACTGCGGCTATTGAAAAAGCGTTTGAGGAAAAGAATTACTGCCCTGCAATATTCTTGTATGTCTCACAAGCTTTTGATCGGGTCGGGCATTTGGGATTAATCTGTAAGATGAGCAAATTGTTACTGCGTAATTGTTGTCTACTGCTGGAGTCCTATTTTTTCGGAAGAAAATTTAGAGTATCGCACGAAATAGCGTCCTCGACATTTAAAACTATTTCTGCTGGAGTTCCGAGTTCCACAAGGTAGCGTCGTAGGACCTCTCGTATATCTGCTCTACACTGTTGATATTCCAACAACAAAAGAATCACTACTTCAAAATCTACTACAAAATCTTCAAATAGACGAAAGATTGGAAAATTCAACTTAATAGCTCCAAATCTATCCACGTTAATTTCGCATTGCGGCGAAATAATAAAAACATATATATTATATCACTTAAAATTGTATCACTCAATGGGTGCCCGATTTCTCAAACAGAATCAGCTTAATACCTCAGAATCCATCTTGAGGACGCGCAGGATGTCAGGAGATTGAAGCGAACCAAACCATACGAACTTTTACAAAGTGTATACCTTTGGTGTAAACTAAAGCTTAAGTAATTATGATTTTATAATTGAGGAATACTTATTGATGTATTTCTTCGCACTCGTCTTGCTTGTGAATTAATCCAAGTAAAAATGAAAAGTAGTAATAAACTTATTTATAATTAAGACTGCACTAAGCGTATCTAATACAGATGTTATAAAAAATATAAGATAAAAATATTATTTAAAAGATAATAATGGAATGAAGGATTTGTTATTGAAGGTTTTATTAACCACAGAAACAAGTTAACAGTTTCTCCATTCTGCGTATGAAGTAAAAAACAATCTTATTTTGAATTATATAATAAATAGAAAAGAAGTGGTGCCTATTTTATAATTGCATGAGTTATTAAATTACTTTGGGGTTTGATTTAAACACTCAAATTTTTTCGGATCTATATATTATTTATATTAATTTTATGGTATCGGCAGTGATGTGGAAATTGGAGAGAAAATTTTATAAGAAAAAATAAGAGAATTTCACGGACTGTCTGTTTGTTATGCTCTGTGTGTCTGTCGTCCTACATATACCTTAGGAAGGAGCAACGAACCATAACGAACCCCATATATATAAGTCTGATTTTTGATTCGATATATACATGTCAGTTATTTGCAAACACCGAAAAAATTCTCCCGCAATATAAAAACAGAACAGAAAACTATTTTAGATTGTTCAAGAAATATTTTTTAATACATTTATGTTATTGCTATAGCAATAATTAGTTAAGTTTTAAATAATCTTGCTACATTGAAACATATCCTTATGGGGCGAATAAATACTTTGATGAAGCTTAATATCACTGCTTTGGTATCAGAGAACTTTACAATAACAGTCAAAACCTTGAATTATGTCAAATTTTGTTTTTATTTTTTTTGGTAATTCACGAATATAACTTATAACAATTAGATAATTTAAATATGCATTAAATATTACCGTAAAAATATTATGTGCTTACATGCTTTTTAGTCAGCGATGAATAGGTCAATATAAACTGTCAAGAGAAACTAATTTTACTGATAAATCGGTGGTTTCGTTGTTTCTCTAGATAAAATAGCAGTTTGATAATGTCGTTTTATACTGTTCTTCAGTGTAGACATCATTCATACAAAGCCCAAATTGTATATTCATGATTCAAGACTTTTGTCACAGAATAATAGTGAGAAACCTCAATAGGAGCCTATTGAATTTAAGTAATTTGATTGGTCAGTACGAATCTCCATTATAGGCTCCTGAAATGAAAACATATTGCTGTGAAGACATTTGATTGCTCTTTGATAAAGTTTGTTCCACAGGTCCGGCCCTGACGTCACGGTTTATTGATCAATGTACGTGAGCTATAACAACCTCTAACTGATAAATCAATGATGATAAATAAGATGACAATAAATGCATAAAAGTCGACCTTTATTGAAAAAAATAGACACTTTAATGTATTTTGAAATCTATGATCATCTTAAAAAAACTTAAAAGTCCGTGAATATAGAAATATGAAGGATTGTTTCTAAAAGTACAGAATCGCTGAAAGTTTGTTAATAAAATCAGTTCCGTGCTCACCTTTCGAAACTTTGGAATTATACTTTAAGCACATTTTTTTGCGAAATATCTACATATCTCTTCTTCATACTAAATCATATTCGCGAATAACCGAGACGGCGAAGTATTCGAGAATAATTCAGTTATTAAACGAATTCTCCAATAAGTTGGAGACAAAATTCTACAAGTAATAAAGAAAATACGTCACGGTATCTTATCCCCGCTTAATATTATATTTCGAAGAGTTTCGGGAAAGATCAAACTTTTCGATCGAACGTTCCATTGTTAAAGTTTGAATAACCATCTAGTTTGGTCAAGGTATCATTAAAACTTGGTTACGTGAAAAAGAAATTAGCGTTGTTCAATTGGTATTCTTTTATATTTTCTTGATGTAATAATCTACAACCAATTTTTTTTTCATAGATGATATATAACGTAAAAATTGATAAGTTGGATATATTGTAAATTGTTTTCGAAACTTATATCGGGTTATATTTCGAGACACTAACAGCGAGCGAATGCAAATAGAGGCACAATACAATACTGATTATGAATTAAGGTCACCTTAATGTTAGCTCTACTCGAGGTGAATTTGATGAAATGTATAAAAACTCTAATTAGTTTCTTCGATATAAACATAATTTAACGCAGTTATTTAAGAGAAAACTATTAGGCAGGAAAATATCCACAGAAAACTTAGGGATATTCATCTATGTGAAAGATGTAAACAATACTTTCCTATATTGTTAGGAATTATATAATTTTATTGGCATAAATATTACACATGAAGGGGTTTAATATAACTTTAAGATATAACTTTTAAAAGAATACCATTTTTAAAAGCATATAATAAAGTTAAGAAATAAATATTATTTCAACTTATGTACCTAGAAATTTGGTAACACTAAATAAGGAAATAAGAATTAAACGTACAAAGATAAATATTCTCTCTAACGAAAGCAAAATGCATTACTTTGATATATGTTTGCTATTTCGATAAATACCAGCAGATACCACGAAAAAACGTGGTTAAAACCTAAGTGGTGGTGGAAAACAATTTAATATAAATATAATAAAACATTATATCCTATTAATTGTGACTGTTTAATTAACTTACTTTATAGTATTTATATATTTTTTGTGTAAGCAATTCCTTTGTAACATGTCAATTAAAAAGTTCCCGGTCTACCATAATAAAACACATTTTTTGGCAAAATTATTTTTTTTATTCAACATAATTCCCTTCAAGGGAATACACACTTCAAGGGATACTCTGCTATAATCATTCATTGGTAATCAGTATAATCGACCCTCCAACTTTTTGATACTATTTTTGTAGTACAATTTGTCCATTGCTTCAAAATAGGCCTCAGTTTCGGCGATCATATCTTCATTCGACGAAAATTTCTTCTCAGCGAGCATACTTTTGAGATCTGAGAACAGGATATACTGGCTGTGTGCCAGATTTGGAGAATACGGTGGATGAGGGAGCAATTCGAAGCCCAATTCATGGATTTTCGCCATCGTTTTCACTGACTTGTGACACGGTGCATTGTTTTGGTGAAGCAACAGGCGTCCTTTGGCGGTGGTTTTGGGTGTCCACTGCATTCACCGTCTTCGATGCTCATTATCTTGATGGCTGATTTTCCTAGAGCAGTGTTCGGAAACTCAGCATCAAGCTAAGTTTTTGCTTCAACTGTATCTTTTCTCTCCAAAAACCAATATTTTATCAACACGCGAAATTGCTTTTTATCAATTTTTTTCACAATAACAATAGATGCTTCATTCAAAATGCCATAATTTACAAACTAATGATCCGACAGCTGTCAAACCTATACACGCATCTTTTTGAGAGTTAAGGCTAACTAAAATATGTAGGGATTTAATTCTAGTAACGTCATCTATGTGTTAGGCTGGGGATTTTTCAATTGACCTGTTATTGTAACTTCTTCTGTTCCTTTTGTATTGTATTTATACGTAAGCAATTTATTTGCATCTTTTTATTATTTAGACACAGAAATTACTTAGAAAGTTAGTGCGATGGATTTTCGCCACCAGTTCATCAACACATTGATGAGATATGTGAGAAAATTGAAAGTGATCAACTGCGATACACCAATTTTAATCAAGCGAAGCCTCGTTGTGAAAGGACTACATACATTTGCCTTATGCTATCATCAGTAGCGCGGATGGAACAACTGATATCGATAACATCTTTACCGCTTATATTCTTCCACCTTCATATAGTAGTAGATCGGGTCGTCATATGCAAGAATGTCATATGCATATAATACAAGACACCATGATTTTTTTTGTGCGTGCATAGAGTCGACGAGATCTGTTCATCATATTTACGTGCAATACAATTTGGGATCAAATAAAAATTATGTTACTCTGCATCACCATGTTATCACTGCACATTTTTTGGGGCAAAAATTAAATTCGTTGATAATCTTACTACTGGATACGGGTACTGACGTTTGAACAAGGCAATGTCTGTCGGGTCTACTAGTTTTTTTATATAATCTTAGGAAATTCTTAGCAAGTTATTTTTAAACGGTTATAGCAATTTTATCTCGATCGCACAAAAACGAAATCCATTAGAGGAGCAGACGGCCGGAAGCACATCCTTGCAGTTGCATGGATTCAGCTAAAAATATGCTGAGACAAGAAAAGTCGATACAAAACTCATCCGGAAAATGATAGAAAACCGCCACAACTGTGTAGTAACGAGCTTTCAATATCGTGACCAACCGGTGGTTGAGCCATTTTACGTTTTTTCTTTCCTTCCTCTCCGCCACCCCTACCTCCCTTTCTGCGCGTTATTTCTCGCTGCCGTTCCCATCCGGAATATGATAGGCGAGTGTTCAAGATAAACGACGTCGACACAATCTCAGTAGTTATAGATATTCTATACAGTTTTTATTTTGTTTCAGTTTTTATGGATCGTTTACTTCGAGAACGAAATAATATAGAAAGCTGTTCGCTTTCTCTTTTTTTTTCCTTCGTTCTTGTGCCTTGGTGTTCTTCGATAAATATTAAGACATCGGGAGTATTTGTTCTTCCTAGAAATGTTTACTAGTAACTACGTGGTACGTAAAGTACATATAACTTTATGACGATGAAATAATATTGAGTAAAATTGAATCATATACATGTAATCTATACAAAACATAGAGTAATGACGCACGTCATCAATATGTGTCTGTGGAAAGTTGTAAATTCGTTTTACAGTCACACAATATTTTCCTTCTTATTTAATTGTATTTAAAAAGAAGTAGAATGCAATTTGACAATTTATCCGAATGAGTCAGCAGAAGTCGTCTGTTTGTTAAACGTTTGTAAAATTCTTAAAAGTATTACAATTAGGTTATATACCGGAAAACGTTGTTTTACATCGTTATATAGACAGAGTCAAAAACTAATTGCATCTGTGATCAGTTATTTCTATAACGAGAAAATGGAGACCGCCTCTTGCCAGTACGATGTGTTAGAGAAGTAAGCAATTTTAGTGTTAAATAATACTTGC
This sequence comes from Rhynchophorus ferrugineus, assembly GCF_030347505.1. NCBI lineage: Eukaryota > Metazoa > Arthropoda > Insecta > Coleoptera > Curculionidae > Rhynchophorus > Rhynchophorus ferrugineus. Next base: position 8,276,886 of record NW_027472581.1, on the reverse strand, counting down.
CGCTGTATTTATTGAAAATATTTTTGACGTGTTGTAACTGCACTGAGTATTAGTACGGACACGGTCACTAAAATATCTCAAAATATAAAATACAACATAACAATATATTTACTAGGAAGAAACCGTCTTTATACGAAACCAGTGACGAATAAAGATCAGCTGTATCAGAGTATAAATATGCAAAACTCATAAAGATATTTCAATCGAAACATAATTTAAGGATTGACATGTGACAGTCATGTCATGTCAGAGATATCTGAGAAAATTGTTAGTCTTGGAAGTATCGATAAAAGGTTAAAAGATATTTGAGGGATGTAGAACATCCCTTCATACACTGTTGGGTAACATAGGGTCCAAGTGGCGAAAAGATAAGCCACAAAGTAGTTCAATACATCTTCCAGATATTGTTTTTAAAAGTATATAATTTTGAAATAAATATAACAAAATCAAAGAAAATTTATTGTATTAGTTTGTATTTTTAAATGAATTATGAATATTTCATAAAGGTACATTGGGCTCATGACAAGATGTTAATAAATATAGTGGAAAGACAACCAAAGTTTATGCAAAAAAGTAAACATTGGAATAACTATCGATTAGGATTTATTCGTCCATATATATGTTAATTATTAATTGCAGATATATAGTTTTTTATGCGGAAAACGGAAATGGTTTTATTCGTGGCCGTACCGTAAGTCCAACGGTGACAATCGTGGAGCCATAAATAGTTTTGGCAGCGATTTGAAAATCAGCTTTATAAGAACTTTGAGGAACACAGTGGCTCTATTTCATTTTGTTTTCGAAATTATTTGAAAATAGTTCAAAAATGTTTATGTTGTTGTTTGTAGAAATGTTTCAAAAATTTACAGCGCGAGCATTCAGATGTTATGAATGTATTTTTCGTTTACGTTAAGTATACGTTTAAGTTTCAATAAGTTTTGTATGGGCAATTTTTCTATCACTAAATTAAAACACGTTTCATATAACATAGCTAAAATAACAATTATTAATGGAGATAAGCGATTTTAGAACCATCTACTAGGAAAAAACGAAATTAGTTTTTCGTCAGCCTTATATTTCAAAACGAATACTCTATTTTCTAAACGTATTTTCGACTGTTTTAAATGAATTTTATGTTATTTCAATATGTTTACTTAGTTGCTTGTGCAATCAGGTAAAAATTGTCGACTTATATTCTCAAAAATACAGTGTACATCCTTTACTTTTAACTTCCTTCTGTAGAATATGTTTATAAGCTACAGTAATTCTTAATTATCTATGAAAACAATTAAATTATAATGAATGAATTAATGATTGAACCATCCTTAAAAATTAATTCAAATTACTTCAAATTTTATTTATATATTTAATTCCGTTTAAACTAGTCGAGTACCCCGTTGTTATTTGAACATAAATAATCAAATTGCCCCTGACAATTTGCAAAGAGAACTTTCTTAGTTCCGAAACCAGCTTACAACCAATTTAATTAGAATTTAACGAGACGTAATTAAAATATTCACTGCCAACTAGGAAATCTCTTTAGTGCATTCATTATCACCATTAAGAACTCACTTTAATTTTCTTCTCGAAACATCAAAGGAATACTAAAAAATCTTAGTTTTCTATTAATTTGTATAAAGTATCAAACGAATAAAGAGAAGGAGAAGCGGTTTCGGTTTTATTATAGAAAGTGGAGTTCTACAATTTGTTTAAGTATCTTAAACGAATCAATATAAGATGTTTTATAGGTTAGAAAACCTGACCGTAGAGTTACAATTAAAACAGGAGAGATAATGCGCTTAATTTTTAGAGATTGTTGTTATTTGATTGAGTGTATCTGATCTGTGAACTAATTTCAAATGATTTCTGTATATTACCATTCTTTGTCAATCTTTATCTAAAGTAATATGCCTTTATGAGTATGTTTTTGCATTTTCATAAAAAAGGAGAAATTGTTATACTAAATAATATGAAAGACTGACGTTTCTGACTGATCCAACAGGTTTAGGCTGTCAAAGCTTTGAGTATAACATCTTACATTAGATATGGTTAATGCAAACTTAATTTATAAAATTAGACTGCTTAAGCTTAAGTTAACAAGTTTTTGTGGTTTGGTTCTCTTGAATCTTCTGATTTCCTGCATGTTGTCCGGTGGCTGTACTGATTCCAAGTTGCTACGATTTAGTAACCTTATTTAATGTTTTAAGGCGAAATCTTCGAGGTCAACATGCAGTCCTTCATTGGTTACGTAACGATAAAAATTGACAATTAATCGTGGAAATTTATTTTGGCTACGTTGGTTTGGTGTTTTGGTGCAACAAAATGGCTTCACGATTGACTGAAAAACCAGTCTCTTTGATTTTAGGTCAAGTTGGGTATAGTCTTAGACTTCCAACTAACAAGTACATTTTATTATTTTGAAATTAATCTGCTTTACTTCTTGTCTAATATGGTATATCAATTAAAACTAGTGATTGTTTTGAGCTTTCAATCCATTATTTAAAATTTTTCCAGATTGACCTGAGTCTTTTCGTCAAGTTTTGACAGCGTGAGTTGACAGTTTAGCTGTAGGAGTGTAGCTCTTAGTATAGGCTTCCTTGCCATTTCCTCTACTACGAACATTTTCAGTCGCCTGGTCTGCGTTTTCTCTGTTATCAAAGAAATAGCACAGATTCGAAATACATTGAGTTAACCGTCCAGTATAATATCAAAATAAACTTCTTTGGTACGAAGTGTCAATGTCATCTAATATCATCTACTCGGAAAAGGGTTTCCTTTATATTGGACCTAATATAAAGAATCAAAGCACTACTCAGGGCTTTCATCAAGAATTCTATCCTCTTCATCCATAATATCTCCCAGAAGGCAACAAAAATTGCATGGTCTAATTAAATCCAATTTTTTATTCTATTTATATTTATGCAAACCATTTAATTTTTAGTAAACCTGATGTATCCTTTCGACCCTTGTAGATGTCTTTATTTCTATTATACCATGGTATGTTAACAATGCGAAAAAACATTTAATAACTTTGTATCATATTGATATTGACTTCAAGACACCCCTTATATTTCTGTGCATCGTAGATGTACAATAGATTAAATATTTGTTTATATAGTAATAATTTGTTATGGAGTGATAACTCGGATTGTCGTATAATCAACAATAATATTTTTTGAGCTACATACATGGTTATACTCGTTTCTCTTTAATATCTTATGTTTATTGTAATAGGAACATCTTAAACACATCATGTCCCATCACTAATAATGTTACTTTGATGAGCCACCGTCATTCAGAGTGAAATAAAACACTAAAAAGTAGCAAAAAAGATAAAAATATCCATCTATAATTCATTCCTTTTAACTTTTTTCGTATCTTATAAAACTCTTCCGTGTATCACTACAACGATGGGATTCATCTGCAAAATTTCTTGAAGTTACAGGTACAGTTGCATTAGTATTATCCGATAGGAATCAACAGATATATTACCATACGTGATTTACCTTAATGGCTTCCTATTTAATTAAGTACTGTTATATTATATCATTTAGGAGATGATTTAAGATGATTATTACGGCAGAAGATGAAATGCTGTGATAATCTCGGGGTTTGAATCCTAGAGGGCACATATGTATTTTATGTTTGTGATATATATAAATCCAGTGGGCAAAAAGGAGTCCCCAAAATATGTACGATTAAAAATAAATCATTGAAAAACCTCTTTGGAAAAAATTATATTTTAAAATATAATTTAAAAAATCGTATTATTTTAATTAAAACTTTTATTACATAAAACATGTAGTTTTGAACCTGACAAACCTGCAGAACAAGTCGAATCTTACAGGCCTATTTCGCTATTACCTGCAATATCAAAGCTGTTTGAGAAATTGTTATTTAAACGTGCTAAACATTTGGTAACAATACCAGATTTCTAGTTTGGTTTTAGAAATCACCATTCAAAAATCGATCAAGTGCAGAGAGTAACTGCGGCTATTAAAAGAGCGTTTGAAGAAAAGAAATACTGCCCTGCAATATTCCTGGATGTCTCACAAGCTTTTGATCGGGTTTGGCATTTGAGATTAATCTGTAAGATGAGCAAATTGTTACCGCGTAACTATTGTTAATTGCTGGAGTCATATTTATTCGGAAGAAAATTTAGAGTATCGCACGAAATGGCGTTCTCGACATTTAAAAATATCTCGGCTGGAGTTCCACAAGGTAGCGTCTTAGGACCTCTCCTGTATCTGCTCTACACTGCTGGCATTCCTACAGCAAAAGAAACACTTCTTGGAACCTATGCTGATGACACAGTTATTATGGCAAAAAATACATCTCTGCCTAGGGCAATAGAAAAAGTGCAAGTAGCAGTCAACAAAATCTACAAATGGACGAAAGATTGGAATATTCAACTTAATAGCTCCAAATCTGTCCACGTTAATTTTGCATTAAGGCGAAATAAAAAAAACTTAATAATGTCACTGAATGGATGCCCGATTCCTCAAGCAGAATCATCAAAATACCTTGGAATCCATCTTGACGGTAGATTAAATTGGAAGCATCACGTTAGACAAAAAGCAAAACACATTAGAACCAAAATAAAACAACTATACTGGTTAGTCGGAAGATACTCTCTACTTGATCTAAAATCAAAGAGGTTGATCTATAATACAATTATAAAGCCAATTTGGACCTATCGGGTGCAAATATGGGGTTGTACTAAAAATTCAAATCAGTTAGTCATACTGCGCTGTCAAAACAAGGTTCTTCGATTGATTACCAATGCCTATCGCTATGTAACTAATGAAGAACTGCACGATGACCTGAAAATTGATTTGAGAAGTTATTCAAGATTTCGCCTTGAAACACGAAAGAAGATTACTAAATCATACTAACGTGGAAGCAATAACTGTTGGACAGCGCGCAGGATATCAGGAGACTGAAACGAACAAAACCATACGAACTTGTGTGAACATTTAGTGTGTACTATTAGTGTAAACTATAGCTATAAGTTAATAATTAATAAATAATTATAATTTTATAATTGAGGAATACATACTGATGTATTTTCTCGCACTCTTCTTGCTTGTTAATTAATCCAAGTACATAGGAAAAGTAGTAATAAATTAATTTTAAATTAAGATAGTAGTAAGCATATCTAATGAAGATGTTATAAAAAAATTAAAAAAATGTAGTTTTGAAATCTGAAACGGCTTTAATACAAACGTGAATATGGGCGACTGAAGCTGTATCTTTTAGCGGACTTAACGTTCCATTTTTGCCGTTTGTTAATTATTCAAATGCGTATCCGGATAATACTTTTTTTGTTTACTCTTTCCGCTTTATTAATGATAATTTTAATTAAGGGCGGTAAAAACCAATATTTTTCGTTTCGGAAAAATTTTTGCTGATTTTAGAGGAAAAGCGGTAATTAAGAAGACCTTTCTCTTTTCTTCATTATTACCGCGCCCCCATGACATTCGAACGAGGAGTAACCGTTCCGAAAAGAACTCTACTCTAGCAATCAGTTTATTATTCATTATTCTTGTTGGCTTTTTTCCTTTATCTTCTGTAGTCGTCATTTTTTATTCATACAATTATACAAGATTTTAAACATTGAATCGACTGCTTCCGTAGGAAAAAAACTGTTTTCAATACATTTTCTATTCTCTGTTGTTTTATTGTGAGGCTAATATTAGTATGGATTTTCTTGTTCGAAATTTGTTATTCATAAAATATTTTAATAACCTTTTGAATCTAATATATAATACAACATCAATTAATTTTATTTATCGAGAAGTTACTGTAATATACACATTATTATTAGAGTCTACATATTAAAAATACTAATCGAATTCTTTTATAAACATTCAATCATATTTAAGTAAGGTTCTCAAAATCGCCAGCTTTTTGTGTTATGGCCCTTTTTCTAAAACTTTATTTGGAACGATTAAAGCTAGCTACCAAAAGAAAATCTAATATCTGCCCGAGACATAGTCTTTGTTGCGACGCATAGTTATTTATATTTAAGAAAATCATAAGTTTACCAACATTGTAATATTTTTTCTTTTGTATAGCTTAGTTGTCTAATTTATTAGATTATTTAAATATTTCTGGTAGTATTTGTGACATGAGAAAAGAATGATAACTTGAAAGAACAGAAATAATACATTATATCGAATGTCTGGTTAAACTAAGCCAACCAAGAAAGGATATCTTATCGGCTCGTTGTTCAGTATTTTGGATAATGGTGGTTCAACTACCAAGGCTAGAGGAAGCATATCAAACGCTAGACTTGGTGCCCATGACCACAAGCGTCAAGAAGGCACGAGATCGTAGAATTTTAGAGAATACCTTAAGAGCATGAAACGCCCCTTTTCCCTAGTTCCTAGCTGGAAAACGCTCTCCCGCTCCGACATTCTTAACGAATAGGGGTACAGGAAAGGGTTGGGGACTTGGGCCAGCTTTGTCCAGCACAACCAACAAACCGAGGCAGGAGTTTTGACAATAAAACATAGTGCATCGGCCATGAGAATTAGAATTTATAAAATAATTTTCAAGAAAATTTATTGGGTACAAAAAAGAGTTGACTAGAAAGAATTGGTAGAAGAACTAACAAGAATAGAACCAGGATGAACAGCAGTAAAATATCAAGAGACAAAAGTATCGTCACAATCAGAATGAAGCAACAACAGTGAAATCGTATCGCCTTTATAATAATCAGTTGGGCCCGATGATTCGGTATTCTACAAAACCTGGCACACGATCTAATGAGTCATTTCTATCTAATTCATAATTATTTTCACCATAACGTACCGATTTAACCTTTTTAAATGTATATATTTTATATTTTTTATTTCAATAAACAACTCTTTCATCACCGACAACAATTTCATTTAGAGCATTGATTTTTCCCCAACAACTCTACATTCTCTACGAAGTTAGGAACCATCATACAACAACTAGTAAAGTGCACAATTCATGGACCAAGGATAGAAAGACCAAGGAAGATGAAAACAGGTATAGTCCATTTGCTTAGCTATATTCTTTGATGTAGCCTTGGATAAGGTTTAGCCTGCATTCGCAAGCATCAGAAGATGTTACCAAGGTGACTGATCTTGTAAACTCTTACATCTCAGTTAAAATATTTAGAATCAAACAAGAGAAAAGTTATTCTTTAATAAAAGAAAACAAACTAGATGTGTGTATTTTGATTTCTAGGAAGTAGAGGATCTAATTCTTTAGATACATTACACGTGCAATATACCACAAATGGAAAATATTGCAATAGCTAAAATTCCTGATGATTTGGAGATAGGTGCATAATAAAATTACATAAAATCAAATTGTACATAATGGCATCGTGCCACATAGCAACAGCGATAAGTATCTTGAGAGCAATCTAAAAAGTAAAGTATAAGCAAATTCTAAAACTGATACATGGAATGTGAAACCGAGTTATAGAAATGAAGCATAAAGAAAATAAAATTTCTTTAGATATCGGAGATATTAGGTTAATCTAGACTCTACAAATTATTACTTCGAGCGAGAGTTTCAGATGCCGTTTGGTACTCAAGATATCAAAAGAATCACAATGGGCTCTGAAGAAGGTATCACTCTCAAGTTAAAGCCGAGGTATAACTCGTGTATAACTTTCGAGCAGGGCATAGATTCCAAATAATCAAGTACCGTTTGATTTTCTGTTGATTAAGTGTAATTATCAGAAAAAGCAGAAATGATAATTAATACATAAGAACTATTACTGCAGTGCACGTGAAAATGTAAACCCCTAATAAGAGTTGAGCCTGTCTGAAAGTTCTTTGAGAGTTTGATGTGTATAAGTTTTGCAATTCATTGTCATAGACGTTATTTAACGCACTTTTTACATCACCGCTTCTGAATTGTTGAACCAAACCAAACCAAAACCGTCAACTCGAATCTGATGATCATCATAAAAGTAATGAATGTCAAGCCATGATGAGTACATTGAATAATTCTAAACACAATAATACTAAATAGAAAACTGTCATTTTATGTGCATAAATATAAAAACATGGAATTTAACACTTACCATTGACAGTTCGTATTTAAGAACAAGTAAATAAAACAGTTATAAAACCTCCAGTGTTGCTTACCAGTTATTGTTATTTATCCAGCTGAATCTTCCTGGTCCATTGCGTCACCTGTAACCAAGCAGTGTCACATTAGAATTTATCCCATATTTAGGTCATTTTTATAAATATATTACGTAAATTACTGTTTTGACCTGACCTCACTATTAATTTGGTTAAAATACAATTTTGCGTGAGTTGGCATGCCTAATGTAAAAGTAAAAGAAAATTTGTTGAATAATGATTGATCAGTCTGCCAAACTACACAACTATACACGTGACTAATTCCGGAAAGTTCTGATGTTTTTTTTTGTATTCTATTATGGTCGGGGGGGAAATGCAAATAGTTCTAAGCAAAAAAGCAATTTGGTAAAATGAGCCATTGTTAAGATTTTGGCTGTAATATTCTATATAACTTATGTAAATTAGGGTCGTTAGAAGTCTTAACTCCGAATAAAAATATCACGGTTCTATTATATAATATTGCTCTGTGGGGAAAGATAAAAATGTTATTTTAATACGATTTTACTCTTGATATAATATAACGCTATTTGGAGACTAAATTGTTGTTAATTAAAAATATTCTGACTAATTAGAGCTTGCCTGGATAGTTCTCTACATAAAGCCTACCAACAATTTTTAAAGACTATGCCAGAAGATATCCAACCTTACCCAGCCTGGCTACTGGCGTGATAGGGATCATTTTCAGATCACATATTTCAGTCTTTTTTATAGATAATCACAAATATCCCTATTTATAAATATATTCTACAGCTTTGTCCCTAATTTCAAAACTATAATAAAGATACATTAAAAATTTGTTGCCTGTTTGACCGGTCACATAAATAAAATATTACCCCTGGATGCCAAACATGGAATTTAACGTATCACTTCTTTTCTTCCCAGAGATTTCATTTGAAAGCAAGTATATGAAGGCAGTTCAAATGTTCAGGGTACGACTCAGTAATAAGAGCTTGACCGTCACCATTGCAGATGTCTACATATTCGTCTTTCCATTTTACATCATGACATAATGCAATTCATCAAATACAATGCAATAGATTTCCCTTACTTACAATTTTATCGTCTGAATAGTCAGTAGCGTTTCAATGGAGTTCAGGATGACATTTACTATATTTTCTAAGAGCTACTCTAGGTAATTCACTATGATTATATAATGTGTAATTTCTAGCAGCTTGTCTAGGCGCGTGAGACTTTGATAACATTTTGAATCAGCTGGTTTTAATAGTGTACTTATAATACAAGCGCTTGTAAAACTCCTACTTTTTCACGCATTATTCTTCTATTCGAAATGAGAATTAAAATGAGATTTAAATATAAAAAAAAATTACGTAAACTTTTTTATTTTAATTCGTACAAATATTTTACCATTATATGGACCAGATAATTTACATCATTACTAGATTTATACTGACTAGTGCAGCAGGACATTTTGCAGCGTATCAAAGCATCATGGCGTTTTGCAATTTTGTCAATTTTTCATTCCTTTCTAAGATATTACAATTTCTTAACGAAGGATTTTTCTCAGGCAGATAAAATTCGGAAACTTTTATTGCAGTGGTGAATTATCGATGATATAACAAGGAGACTTGCAAGTTTTGTAGGTATCCATCAACTGTTTTTGCATTGACACTTTCAGTCTCTTAATTTCATTCCGATGAAAATGACAGTAAGAAGGGGAAGCATCTGCAGAATAATATCTTCAGTTCTTGTAATACGTCACTTTGTTACCCCCTCAACATGTAAGTAGATATTTCTTGTCAGCTTAGTTCATTTGATAACGTCTAAATTATTTAGTTTGAAATTGTTTATTTTCTAAAGACGCAGATTATAAAAATTTTTAAAACAAAATAATAAAAACTAACATTCGAAGCTAACAAGCTCTGCATTCAAAGCTAATATTGTATGACTGAGAGAGATAATTTACAATAAAATTAATAATTTTACAAATGAAACTATTAAAATTAAATTTATATGAACACTGGCTAAGATTTTTGACTCTATTACATTATTGCAAAATATGCTAAAGAAAATAATAGTTTATAATCATATAATACTAGTTTAACTAATATACTGGAGAAATTCTTCAACTTATTGGACACCTATTTGTTCTTAAGACTTTTTGAATAATTACATCAACTGCTAAAAAATACAAGGAATATCGACCCAGTTTGCAAATGATATTAGATCATCTTTTACGTGTTTGCAGTTGGGAATATTTGAAGAAATCCTTATCTCGAATAATGGAGTAAGAAAATGTGTCACCAAATATATATCAGTTTCGTTCACCACCTTTAATCTTTGAAATTTATTTGTAATTACCCTTATATTTGTTTATTATCATTATAAAATATATTCTCCCCGCGAAACTGTCATGGAAAAACAGTGGAGTATTCTTCCAAGGAAAAAAATGTATGAGTATACCAGCGGTCGGGAATTGTGTGGTTGAATCTCCGCGAATTTTTCATCAAAAGAAAACAAAACATATAATTTTGCTACCTATTGTTGTCTGATTTAGTATCATCGGACTTTTCTAAATTCTCCAAACTGAAGAGATCATTTGCGAAAACATTGTTTTGAGTCCTTTGATTAAGATAATTTAACTACATCGAACATTCCTTCTTTATATTTATCTAACACTCCGCAACTATTTGATATTGATAGAATGGGATAAATATTGACCTAAATACATCATAGCTTGAGCGAATTACTTTAAATAAGAACAAAATAGTTCTCTTTTATCTAGTTACACAATGAATAAAAATTATACTACATAATAGTTAATAGTAATACAATATTATATAATTCTAATGTTTTACAGTTTAAAACATTCGTCCTAAGACCGTGTCAAAGGGCATGATTCTAATTTATATCCGCAGGAGGGTGTGCAATTTAAAAATGTGCTAGAAACACGCCATCCTAAATGGAAATGAGGAAAATTATCTCCACGCAACTATGCGATGTTTACACATTAGAACAGCCACGCAGTCATAAGAGCAATAATGGAGGTGCTTAAGTATTTTATCTGGATTAATGACGATGCTTAGACGACACCGGGTGGCGGTAAGGGTGGCGAAAGGCTGTTTCATTACATCGAGCGTAATTTTCGGCAATTTGTTGTAATTTTTATTACCCCTTGACGGAACACGCTTCCATTTGTAGCATACTTTCTACCAAGATAAAACTCCTATGAAGATTGTGTAATATTTAAACTGTTTATTGCGTTACTAATTCTATTATTGTTGCATTTTGGTCTGGAAGTTGATAGACACAAACTTTAAAATTACTGGGTTTTATTCAATCAATAATGCATTTTTGTTTTAAAAATAGAAAGTATAGCTTAACTGATTATATAGTCCGTGAAATAATTCAGTGAAATCGCGTCATCTGTATTGATGACGTCAGAACGTCGCAGTGTTGCAGCGTTAACTCTGAGTTTTAGTTCATTTTGCCTTTGCCATACAACAAAATTTTAATCTAAATAAAATAACTAATTAAAAATACTGTCATCAAATATAATTCATTGTATCATTATAGTACATCCAATGAATATATTACTGAAGGAATTATTTTTATATAGTAGTGGATTTATAATCCACCTAATTAACAACTCTATATCCAAGTAAGGTATTTTACTTTCATTAGAGAGCATATATACATTTTAAGCTTGGTACCTGATACATTGGGTACAGTGCTTTCATGTAAATTCATTTTGATATCACAGTATAGATCCTTAGTTTATTCTTTTACTACCCCTATATATATATCGTGAAAAAACTGACGGGATTATCTTTAACGCTTTAGCCATATCTGTAAAACAGTTAGTATTCTTTCTCTGCTCACACATTTTAACAAAATACTCATGTATATTCTGAACAATTATCTGTGCACATAAATCTTTCACACTCATAAGATTTCCTACAGTTATCGTATATTAAATATATACTTACCTTTAGGTGTTTTGACTCTCATTACCCTGTCTTGGAAATTGTCACCATTGAATCATAAATCCATATTCAGAAATATTCATTCTACTGAATAACTAGGCTTTTAATTTCCACACCACCTAATATTTGTCCACGATTCCATCATTTGTTAATTTTTTCTTAAATGTGTCTAAAAGTAGATTACTTCATCCAAGCCGAAGGTGTTTATAATTTTTCTTTACAACACGAAAGACAATATATATGCAATGAATTATTAATGAATGTTATGACTAATAAAACCTATTCAATTATTAGTCCAACGCTTAACTTTTTTCATCAACTTTTGTTATCTTAACACTATTTTTATTATCATCTTGCCATGAGTGACCTTTGGGTGTATCGGTCCCAATCTGAAATATTTATTTGATATAGACGTGAATATATGCGAATACTAATATCCATGTGAATATATGTGAATACAAATATCCATGTGATATACTACATCTACATAAAACGAATTTACAATGTACGGCAAGCAATATTTTAAACATCTTGATGACGTAAGTTCATTGTTATTTTGAATAGGCTACATAAACTCAATTAAAATGTAAAAGCGAAACAAATAGTTATGTAGGACCCCAAATTTGAAGAACATGAATAAATATAAAGTCTACAAAAATACAGGTACACATTTTTGTACTCTATAAATTAGCTATAATGATTATTTTCAAATTTCAAGCAATATTGTGAAAAATCGGTACAATGTATATTCTTCAAAGTATTGTCCATCGATAGCCATTACTATTGCCCGTCTCTCAAGCAATTTACGGACTTCATCTCGAAAGAACAATGTATCTTTTGAGGCTATACCTGAGTCGACTCATATTTTTGGTAACTTCATGACAAATAAGGGCTGCTCTAGTTACGTTTCAGTAATTCCGTAATATACCGGTAGCTTGGGAAAGTACTCCGTGTTTAAATATCTAATAAAAATTTATAAATTTCTTCATTCAACAAGCATTCCAAAAGTAATAACATTTCATCATCACAATGGACTGATGCGAAAGTAATTTAGATTCTTCCATGTTTCTCAAAGCGAATTTATTCATAATTAGATCTGTAAATGAGTTTTAAGCTTCATTGTGAAAAATCGGTACAATGTATTATATTTAAAATGTATTGTCCATTCAATGGCCGCTAATTCTTGCCATCTTTCAGACAATTTACGGATTCCATATCGAACAAACGGTGTATCTTTTTAGGCTATCCACGAATCGATATATTCTTAAGTCTCGACTCATATGTGGAAACAAGTACAGTCAAAACAGAAATAGGAATATCTGTACTTTCCAACTCTGAGTATGTTTTCACCGGTTTTACAATATGTAGTCGAGAGTTGTCGTGCTCAAAAATAAAATTTTTCGCAAAGTACTTGGATCAAACATATAAATTGTAAATCCTTATAGATGATATCATCGAGTAATGCCTCCAAATCCTCGTTTTTAAATATTTTGTCTGTCTAGAATGTTCATTGTCTTCAGTGTCGATATCACCACTTTTAAAACGTCAAAACCAACATTCGCATATTGAAATTAAATACAGCATACAGCGATTGCGATTTAAAACAGCAACAACATCTGTGTAGATACTTTAAAATTAATTTAATAGCCCATGTAAAATATATCACTAGATTTCAAAATATAAAACAATTAAATACACATCATATATTCTATCATATATTCTTTCACATCATATATTCTATAACCGATTTAAGTTAGAACTCCTGAAGTCCTCATCCTTCTTGTACAGGTAGGAATAATACTAGTTATCAGAGCAAAGCATATAAAACTCGTTCTATTGATATCTGCAGCACACAACCAACACCAACTTAAAATTGGTGCTACGCACAGTAGTTCCTTAAGGAAATCTAGGCGTCTGTCAGTCATATTCTTCCCAGTGAGGGCTTTTCTACAGTTTGTCAAACTAAAGTTAGATGTAATTAAGACCAAATAGATTGACATTGTCTGAGAAAGAGTACACAGAAGTTGTTGGAAAATAGAAGAAAAACTCGAAGTGTTTATAAGTTGTTTATTTGCGTAATTCTGAGTCCTGGGTGACGGTATAGGTAGGTCGGTGAAGATATTTAAGTCACTAGATAGATATAACTATCTAGGATGTCCTAAAAATAAAATGTTCCATCATTTTCAATAAGCCTATTTAAATTTTCTGGTGATTTATCAATAATGAGTCATTACAACTATATAGGCATTAGTTGATATTGATAAAAACACTTTACAGTAATATGCTCAGGATATACTCATTTTGCATTTTATATTTATTTCTAAATATAAAGTGGTGGGATAGGATGAGCAGTTAAAAAGGGATGTTTAAAACAACATCTGGAACAATTTGGAAATATTAGCTATATTGGTTTATAGATTTTGATTTATCGTTATGCGATTTATCTGATTTAGAGATCATATTAATTTCCGCAATCTTAACTTTACAAGTCAGATGACCGTTTTTGCCAGATGTTCAAGTTTTAGACCACTCATTAAACATTTTCTATATTGAAACATTTTTGATAGTGACGATTTTTAGAGGAAGATATTTGCTAAGAACTTGTAAATAATTACATATTTTGGCTATATCAGGAGCTGCAGAAACACTGTTTGCTTAAATTTTGCAATCTTAACAAGTTAACTCTAAAAATCAGACGACCCTTTTGCAAGAGATTTTGACTATTTATTAAATCATGTCTTGGAACATATACAAACTCCCCTGGCCTGACACATAAATGCCGCTACTAGAATTAAATTCATATGCTTTTTACTTAGCCCTGATCCTCAGAAGATGCGTGTATAAATTTGACAGCTGTCGGATCATTAGTTTGTGAATTAAAACATTTTGAGTGAAGCAACTTTTGTTATTGTGAAAAAAATGTATTTCGAATTTCGCGTGTTAATAAAATATTGCTTTTTGAAGTGAAGAAATACAGTTGAAGTAAAAATTTAGCTTGATTCCGAGTTTCCGGGAATTGCCACAGAAAAATCAACCATCAAGGTTTGGTATGCTAAGTTTAGACGTGGTGAAATGAGCACCGAAGACGGTGAACGCAGTGGACGCCCAAAAGAGGTTGTTATCGACGAAAACATTTAAAAATTCACAAAATAATTCGAATGGCCTTAAATTGCTATTTAGTTGAATATAATTGAATGACCTGCTATTTAGCAGAGACTCTACAGATATCAACTGAACATGTACATCATATCATTCACGACAAGACGGAAGCTCTGTGCAAAGTGATTGCCGCGCGAGCTCTCTTTTGACCAAAAACCACGACGAGTTGATGATTCAGAGCCGTATTGAAGATGATCAAGCGTAATTTACCCAAGTTTTTGCGTCGATATGTGACAATGGATGAAACATGGACTGCACACGATGAACCCGCTCCAAAGCGTGGGAAAACGCGGCAGTCGGAGGCAAGGTTATCGGGTCTGTATTTTGGCATGCGCATGGAATAATTTTCATTGACTACCTTGAAAAAGGAAGGACCATTAACAGCGACTACTACATAGCGTTATTGGACCGTTTGAAGAACAAAATCGCCGAATAACGGCCGCATTTGAAGAAAAAGAAAGCACCGTGGCACAAGTCAGTGAAAACGATGGCAAAAATCCATAAATTGGGCTTCGAATTGCTTCCTCTTCCACAGTATTGTCCAGATCTGCCCACCAGCGACTATTTCCTGCTCTCAGATATCAAAAGAATGCTCATTGGAAAAAAATGTTCGTCGAATGAAAAAGTGATCGCCGAAACTAAGGCATATTTTGAAGCAAAGGACCAATCGTACTACAAGAATTGTATCAAAAAGTTCGAGGGTCACTATAATCAAAAAATTGCCAAAAAAATGTGTTTTCTATGGTAGGCCAGAGACTTTTCAACTGACCTGTTACATTTAGATTATGTAAGATATTGCATTAGTTAGTAAGATTAATATGGAAAGCATTTGTTAAGAACCCTTAATGAATTCTGAAACATCTTGCTATTTTCTATTGTCTATTTTAAATTTTTTTTTATGGGATTGTATTAAGATAAGCGGAATATATATCTCCCTAACTATATATTAGCTCAAATTATTTCAACAACTTCACAAATCATTTAAATATAAACAGTTAGTTATTTATATTGTTTATTATGAATGAATAACAGTCAGAGAACCTATTACTCATTTACCTAAAATAGTTTCGAATTAATTTCGGAAACCGTTGGGTTTAAGCGTATAAATATGTTACTTAAACCGAACTAATATACCAACAAACATTATAATATAACACGTTATCTTCGACTACCTGCGCCAACAATAAATACGACCCTTTTATTGTATTGTTAATGAAATTACGCTCGAGGGAAATCGTAAAATTTAACAATAAATAACCGAAACTGGAATTCGTACCGGGGACGGGAGCGACGGCAGCTTCGGTACGCCGCGTTTCGAAAAAGGTTTCCCTTAATAATAATCAGTTAAAAACAATAGTCCCGTAGCGATAGTTCGTCGGTAATTTGAAGTTGACCCAAACAAAGATTTAATGGCGACATTTTCGCCGAATTCCGACACAGAAACTTTACACCTAGTAATTTGGTCTGTTTTCTGGCGGCACGTGACAATATTTGGCCCGGTTGGCCGTTGGATTCGGAAAGAGGAGGACGGAGATAGCGGATCGGCTTTTAATACCAATCTTTAGCGGTTATACTACCCCTTTAATATTTCAGCAAACTATTTCATTAAAATAATAGATCGGGTTGGTAGGAATTGTTTCCATTTAATTACTTCTGCAAATTTGACATTATGTTTCCATTATGGTTTTATTGAAATCTTGGATATCTTGCGAGATTAGGTCGATTTGGAAACTTTACTGAAAATCACTTTATATCTTATACATTTTTTCGCTAACATTTGTTTCAAATAGAGAGTTATAGAAGAGAATATATTGGTAACCAATAGATGGATATAAAATCGCCTATTTATAGCAATATATGTTTTATCCTCTTACCAGTTTTCTATAAAGTAAAGGTATAGTCTATTCAAAGTTTATTTAGTAATGCGTCGTGGATATTTGTGACGTCGAAACATTACAATGTTGCCACATCCACTCTGAGTTTTAATTCAGTTTGGCTTTGATATTCAAGAAAATTTTAATATAAGTAAAATAATTGAACAAAAATTTTAGCAAATATAATTTATTTTAACATTATAGTACATCTAATACAAATATTATCGAAGGACGATGAAGGAAACTACAATTAAGAACAGAGGTTTAATAGTTTGTAGGTTAGATTTGTTTGTTTACATTGAACTCTTTTCCACACCATACATGAGGTAGAGCTTGTAGGCGCATTTTTTTTTGTAGTGTTATCCCCCTGGAGGCCTAACCCATCTAATTAACAATTGTATATCTGCGAAACGTATTTTACTTTCATTCAAGAGCATATTTACTTTTTACGTTTAGTTCTTGTTCCTTCGATGATGTGTTTACTTGGGAAGTTATCTTGGTATCACTGTATTTTTATTTCTTCTGCTACTACCTGTGTACACCATCCTTGATAAAATTAATCACTGAATTCTATCTAATGCTTTTATCATATCTGCAAAATAGTTAGTATTCATTCTCTCCTCAAACGTTCTAACCTAATGCTTATGTTTAATTTTGAATAATTACAATCATATCTGTGCACACAAATCTTTCACGCCCTACAATACCATTTTCTATACTTATATTCAATTTAATTATGTGCATACTTTAGTTGTTTCCACTTCCATCACTCTGTCTCAGGAATTTCCAGCATTGGACAGCATTATCACGTGTCCTAAAAGTTTCCTTCAGCCACTTTCACTTTACGACTCATTGTCCAATTCAATCACTAAACTGTTAATTTCTAATCTGTCTAAAACATGTTCACGATTCCACCATTTATCAATTACTTCTTGAGTTCGTCCAAACCGAAGGTGTTATGGTTGACTTCGACATATCCAAACAGTTTTTGATGGAATGTCCTTCTCAACCAGTAGTACATCTGCAATTAACTATTAATAAATATAATGACCAACAAAAACCAATTGAGAGCTACTGTAACTTTTACCCTTTTCCATCAAGTATTTTCTTTACACTTTTTTGTTACTGTCTTGCCAAGAGTGTCACAATAAACCATTTTGAAATATTCAAGTTTCTTATATTATTTTAAGTCTTTAATTGAATTCTTTTTAAGGGAATGTCTGGAAGTTTCATTAAACCTCTCCGAGAGTTATCTTTACATCATTTAAACCTTACGACCAGTAAGAGTGTATGAAAGTATGTCTTGGATCCCTCAAAACACTGCATGTCCCTAATTATTTTATGTACATTTTCAAGAGACAATTTTCTCTAAAATAATTTTGTTAAATTATGTTTATATATAACATAGTTTGTGTACTTACCGTTATTATATATTTCGTATATTTGGTCTCGAATAGAGCCAATATCAAGATGGTCAAGATTCTTTAACTACTTTGTATGTAGAAGGGTTTTCTTGGGTGATTTTAACGCATTATTCTTCATTTTGTAAGCGATGTTATTCACACTACCCACAGTATTATTTAGCACTTAAGCAACCCGCTAAAAAACCTTTTCAACAAAATTGTAGGGACTTATATTATTTAATATTATCAATAATTACCTCTCTAACGGAATTTACCGGCAAAAGGGGGCTTCCGTTATCTCGTTCCTTTTCGAAATAACCTGTTAAAGCCGCAATCAATTTGTGACTCTGAATATCTATTGTTTTCGGCATTTTCAAACAAACTTATATGATATATTACGGAGCTACTTAAAATTTATATTTATGTTTGTCGGTATATTACCTATAATAATTATAATATTTTGAATAATTTAGCGTACACCTGAGAACAGGATGGCGACCAGCTGACAGACGTACGCAATATTCTTGAAAGCATTAGTGATAAGAGGTTTCAACTCTTACCTATAAATTATTGTGACTGTATAATTAATTGTAGTTTTTAGATATATTATAATATTAAAATAAATTATATTTTCTAACATTTATTTAGATTAGATTTCATTGTATGTCAAAGCCAAACTGATTTAAAACTCAGAGTGGATGCGGCAACATTGTAATGTTTCGACGTCAGAAATATCCACGACGCATTACTAAAATAACTTTGAAGAGACTATGTGTGCTTTATTTATTTTACTATTATTTTACTATCCTCTTCAATGTTTTACATGATTTTGACAGAGTGTGATATAAAGACCTATTACAAAATAATATCGCGTATACTTAAATCTTTTTTGGTTATACCTTAACTTTTGTTTTAAGTAATTTAAATGGTTGTAAAATCACATATAACTAATACTATACTATAAAAATATCTTTTTTAGTTCCCCTAGTGTTCTTTTCTAAAATAACAGGGCAAGCACTGCTGTCTTTCTCAATGTTGTACATGCTTTTGAAAGAATATAGCATGAAACTTAGATATCCTTCGAGTTTAGGTTACCTCGAAATATTTGCTAAAGCCCGCTGAAAATTGAATAATTTTTTTAATAAATTTGATTTAAATATAAAGCTGTAGCAAAACAGATATCAATTTCCCCAATAATTGGCTGTAAAATCACATATTTATAGTAATTTTTTAATACTCCTAGCGTTCTTCTATAAAAGTGTATGCTCTGCTGTCTTTCTCAATGTTGTACATGCTTTTGAAAGAATACAGCATGAAACTTAGATATCCTTCGGGTTTAGGTTACCTCGAAATATTTGCTAAAGCCCTCCGAAAATTAATAATTTTTTTAATAAATTTGATTTAAATATAAACCTGTAGCAGAACAGATATCAGTTTTTCCAATAATTGGCTGTACAATCACATAACTGTAGTAAATTTTTTAGTACTCCTAGCGTTCCTCTATAAAAGTGTATGCTCTGATGCCTTTCTCAATGTTGTACATACTTTTGACAGAATATAGCATTAAGCTTAGATATCCTTCTGGTTTAGGTTAGCTCGAAATATAAAGTCCGCTCAAAAGTGAATGAAATTTTAATAAACAATAAATTTAATATTTTAGCAATAATTGGCTATAAAATCACTTATTTATATATATTTTTAATTCTCCTAGCATTCCTCTAGAAAATAAATGGGTTTGATCCGCTGTCATTCACTATGCTCTAGATGCTTTTGGCAGTATAAACATAAATTCCTACTATATAAAATTAAGGCACATATCCACAAGCCCGGTTCGATCAACCTCCTTAAAATCTTATTGGATTAACTGATACTTATTAAAAATGAAGGGAGCCCTGAAGCTCTGATATAAAATAGATAAGGACAGAGAAGCGTGTTGTGTGCATTCTTCCATCTTCTACCCACAACATTACATAGCATAGTTACCACCTTTGTTAATGATGCGGCATTATGGCCAGTAGTTTTCATTCTACTGATCAGGATATTACCATCAGAGCTAAAAATGCATTTCTAAACATAGCACTAACCGAATATTATAAATAATAAATACATTATTTTGTGCATCAAAAGTTGAAATGATTATTCTAAAATATATTAATAATTAGAAAATAGCTTCATATAATTTTAGGTGCATTTTTTGGTGTGTATTTAGTTTCCGCCTAAAATATAAGACAAACATTAACTATATACAGTGGTGATATTGAAAGGGGAATAAACAAGCAAAGGATGATGCAACTGTATTTAAAAAAATATGTAAAAATTTACTGTTTGTGAAATTATATTTTAGGCGAGAAATATGGATAAAATATAAAGCCTGTATGCCTTTTCTAAAGAGAAACATCAATTTCAAAATTGATTTATTCATATGTTCTCTTTTTTAATATACAAACAAAAAATAAAGAGAGATCATGTACAATTTTATTTAATACCCTGAAGTTGTTACAGTTCTGAAAATAAAATTACTTATGATACTTATTTTAATGTTCAGTAGTGTGCTAATTTAAAGTTATAAATAATTTGTTGATTATTGAAACTTAATAAAAATTATTATTAGATAAATACCAATACAAAAGTATTTAGAATAATGAAGACCTTGAGAAGTAATATAGATGCACCCAGATAACACATAAACTAAAACTTTTGGATCCCAAGAGAACCGGAACAGGATATGGGGACTTCACTCCCGTGGAAACACGGCAAAACTGTCGAATAACACCGAACTAGGACTCTACAGAACCACAATGTGTTACCTTGTATAGTCTTGCAAATAAAAAAGCTAAATATTAGAACTATTAAAAACTAATACTGATTTTTAATATAATTGTTTTTATTAGAGACTAAATAAGGATAATAAAATAAGGACCATGCATCTTCCTGGATCAGTAATGACAAATAGTATATTAATACATTTTAGAAAATATATCCTCTTCTTAACATTCATCACTCATTCTTCTAATATTCACATTTAGCATCTTGGATAATCCAAATTTTGCAATTTGTCTAAATGAACTAATTATTTCAACCATGGATATCAATATTTTCTCATGTATTGATTGTTAGAAGTTTTTGTCCTTGTTCAAACTGGATACCGTTGAGATTTATAATCGCAGGGTGCTGGTCTGTAAGTTATTTTTTCACACTAATAGTTATTGCTTATTGTTATATTTATATAATTTGACGTCACAAAGAAAATATTGTAGTTGTTATATCTAAATAACAGTATTAATAGAAGAGGTGAGCACGAAGTTTGAAATAAACTTCTGAAACCTCGACAATACCTATCACATCTTTAATGAAATTTGCTCTTATATTACATCTAATTTACTTACTGTTTGTTGTTGACAAATTCATTTTCACCGAACGGCTAAGAAGCGATCTTTTATTATTTTATACAAAATAATATTAGGAATATGCTTTTGCTAATAATAAGTTTTGCGGTTCAAACAAATACTGAAACCTCTATGGACCATATGAATTCAATGATGCGCGAACTATATCGTCATGACAAAACTAATTAGAAGAATGAAGACCTTAGGAATAATGTAGATGCACCCACATAATACATATAAAGCAAATCTTTCGAATTCCAACCATCATAAAGAAAATTAAGAGATTCATAACAGTACATCTGGAAAGACTCCACTCCCATGGAGACACCGCAAAACTCTCGAATACCACCAAACTAGGACTCAACAGAACCACGACTTGTTACCTTGTAGAGTTTTGTAAATAAATAAACTAAATGTTAATACTACTTAACACTAATACTGATTTTTAATATAATTGTTTTCATTAGAGACTAAATAAGGACCAGGTATCTTCCTAGATAACCAACTAATTTGGAGTCACTATAATAACAAAGTGTAAGTACGGCAAGGATTGGTAATAGTATATTAATACATATTAGAATATATGTTCTGTTTTTAACATTCATCATTCATTATTTTAATCTTCCCATTTAACATCTTACATAATCCAAATTTTGCAATTTGTCTAAATGAACTAATTATTTCAACCATCGATATCAATATTTTCTCATGTATTGATTGTTAGAAGTAATTATTGTTGTCCTTCTTCAAACCGGATACCGTTGAGAATTATAATGGCAAGATGCTGGTCTGTTATTAATAACTTATTTTATTGCATAAATAGTTATTGGTTATTGCTATATTTATATAATTTGACGCCACAAAGAAAATATTGTTGTTGTTCTATCTAAATAACAGTATAAATAGAGGAAGCGAACACGAAGTTTGAAATAAACTTCTGAAACCTCCACAACACCTATCACATCTTTAATGAAATTTGCTTATGTACTACAACTAATTTACTTACTGTTTGTTGTTGACAAATTCATTTTCGCCAGACGGCTAAGACGCGATCCTTTATTATTTTATACAAAATATATTAGGCATATGGTTTCGCTATTATGAAATTAATTTTGCGCTAACTACAGCTGTACGAATAATTTAATTTAGTAAAACAAAATATTAACCACTAAATTTTACAGTTGCGGAGTTATGCTTGAAAGTTATTTCGACAATTTGCTTTGTATTAGTACCGAGAGTAAGCTGGAAATGTAATTTTATTTCGGATAATTAATCTCTTAGTTGATAGAGATTAATTATTAATAGTTATTTGTTTTGGATTTGTGAGATAGGTATATCACTTTCTCTGTTACAGTTACCAAACAATAATCTCCGATTATTGGGGATTAAATTTGTCTAATTAAACAACAATATATACAACTGTTAAACAATCTAATTTAACATGTTTGAAGATTCACGCTCACAATTGCATTTCGAACAGTTACTAAGTTTGTTTTTTTATCATATTGTTTTTACTACCTTCATACCTTTCTCCAGCAGTTTGCCTTTGATATCAATTTGAACAGTATATTTACCCCAATTTCCCTGGTTTACCCTGAGTTTCGACTGGGAGTGTCGTAGATGGTTTACTACTCGAGCTTTGTGGATTGGTGGGGGCTTTATCAAGGTGTTCTAAGGCGCCTATGAAGAACCTTACACTGAGCATGTTCGTGAAACTCTTCACAAATGGGATGCCTGATTCCAGGCGAGTGTTGACGTTCCTCATAAACCATGGGGCCTTGAGTAACGCGTTGAATTTATTGGAAGGGAACACTTAGAGTTGTTCAAGTTGTCTCTTAGAGACATACATGTACCACTTCTGTGCTCCGTAAAGACAAACTGGATGTACTAGCATTTTATAGATTCTAGTCGATTTGTCGGAGTCGCTTTCTGGGGTATTGGGAGTTGGCTTTTTCTGCAGAGTGGAGTGGAAATAGTAGACTGTACACGCCATTGCCTTTGCAAATATAGTGCTCTATTTGAGCTGATCATTGGAATCTGCTGTCGAATTGGAGACCGAGGTATGATATTTTCTGTAGCCAGGGGAATGGGACTTTATCGATATGGAGGCGATAGGCACGGAACTCCTTCTTGCGGTGGAACAGAATAGCCTGATTTTTACTCAGGTTTATCTGCAGCCGCCAGAATTTGTATCACGTATGTGGAGTTGGAAATGAGCCATGTCAAGGTTGAACAGGTCCTAGTGGAGCACTTTGCGGGACTCCTGCGGAAATCTGTTTTCGAGAGGATACTGCGTCACCGAGCCTTACTTGAAAGGACCTACCGTCCAAGTATGAATCTATCAGGAAGATTAGGTTTTTCGGTAGACCAAGCTGTTTTGCTTTAAATATTAGACCATGGTGCGATACTTTGCCGAAAGCTTTAGAAACATCTAAAAAGATGGCTCCAGTTTTTCGACATTTTCTTAATACCTGGTTGATTGTTGCTGTGACTCGAGTAGCTTGATGAAGACTTGAATGTTTGGCACGGAAACCGAATTGTTCGTTGAGGATTATGTGGTGTGCGTCTGTGAAATTGTTTCAAGCATTTAATAATCCTTTATCGGCAAGTTGGGAAAGTGAGCTAATCAGACTGATGGGCCTGTAGTCAGATGTATTAGACTTGGCTTTCTTTTTAAGGAATGAGAGCGACAAGCGCATGTTTCCAGTTTTTTGGGAAATACTTTAACCTTTAACCATACAGGATACATCCGTTGAACAGCCTACTAGATTTTCTTGTTCTTCTCTTTTTTGGCTCTACACAAAGTATATTAAAAAATTGTTTTACAAAGATATATCGATTTGTTAGACGACCGTTGTTATTTGGGCATTAATGAATAAAATCAAGTTTCTGGAAAAAATCCCTGAAAACTATCACCAACAAACAAATTTTTATTCAACCGACAGCAACCTAATTAAAAGCGATAGAACAAATAAAACATCTGATAACTGTTGCAATGTTATCGGGCAATTTATTCAACTCTAATGACCCCAGACATTCTACGAACAAATACCAAGGTTCATTTTCCCGAAATAAACGACAGACTAAACAACGGTCACGGTTACTTCGCTTTGGACAATTTCGAATCCAATTTCGCAGCCGTATTATGTTGCCTTACAAAGTTCCCTATAAATAACTAGGGAACTGCATGAAATACATTAATAATCTGTTGCTGTAGCGAACGCATCATACACTCGATTATAAAATTACGGATCCGTCGGTTTTGGCTTTCCATATGAATAGAAGGTAATTTATCAACCACTCGGTGGGGCGACTGACAATTAACGTGAGGACTCGAGTTACCTAGCACTTTCGAACAAACAAGATGCTGCCTCGGCGTAAACTATATGATAATTTTAGAAACGTATTAATCATTTTTCCTGACCCTTTGAGTGTTATTAATAGTACGGATTTGGTGCAGGGTATAGATCATATCATTTATGATACTTCACATAAAGTTATGAAAATAAAATCGCTGTGTGTTCAAACGTTACTTATGTTTAACCGACTTCAAAACCGTATTTTCCGTCAATTGTGAACCGATTCTCAAAATTTTTATTTATTCGAAAGGGTGCACTTTCGAGGTGATTCTATTGGAACCAAGTCAGGATCTTATTGTGAAATCCGGGGATATCAAAGGAAATTCTGCGTAATATATTTGCGTATAATGCTAATGCTGAACTGAAGTGACGCAAGGTCGCAAGTCGTTCAGTACAAAAGCCGTTCAGCTTGCTTTTCAAGCACTAACTTTCAAGCTTTTCAGGTATTATATGTGACGCAGAAATATTGCAGGAATTGGTCCTATGGTGCTCACACGCGGCGGACGCGGGTTCGATTGCCGGCGAAGAAAAGCCGACAAAAAGACTTTTTGTTGTTGTTCTAGTTTGGTTAGGGCATTTGTCAAATCATTTAGGCTGGATAGCGGACCCCAGCACCTGAAGCTTGCCTTATTTTCAATAATTGTTTCTTTATTCCTATTGTTATTCAAGGGCGGTACTTTTACAGGGCCTATCAATCGTAATACTTAATAAAATAACTGCGAAATTTATTGAGTAAGTATCCAACACTAAAAAGAGAAAAATAAAATAATTTTAACATAAATATTCAAACGACTTCAAAGAGTAAATAAGGAACTCACTAAAAATTAAAAACTTATCAAACTTAGATTTTTAACACAAATGTAATGTCTGTAATAATCGTTGTAATATTTAAATAAAAATAAATAAAAGCTTTGCCATTGTACGGGTATTTCTAACCGATGGGCATTTTTTTGAGGTCTATAAACAAACAGGTACCATAAACATATAATAGAGAATGTATTATAATTTGAATTATTTTAGATTGAGATACAGTATTCAAGACACTGTCAATGAAATAAATCGGGCTAAAGTTATTAAATATCGAGAAAAGCCACAAGTTAATCTATTAGAAATGTTATATTGTGTCCAAAACATTTCTGTCAATATTTAAAGTAAATAGATAAAATAGTAGTGCCTCCTAATGTACTGGTTGAGACGACTGTTTTATAACTATGCAACGACCGCTACAACTATTTAGGCCACCACGTATTCAGCTACACCAAGTTGAAAGGCCAGCAACGCTGGTCCCATATGGTTCACGGCTATAAAAAGCCACCACGACGATGTCTCGCTCTTTTTTTCTCTTCTTTACACCCTTGTAACAATACCACTTCCACAGGGCTGCCGTACTTCCTAATATTCCGTCCATTCTCTTGTCGACCACATGCAACAGGTCAATTGAAAAGTCCCCGGCCTACCATAGTAAAATAAATTTCTTTAGCAATTTTTTTTTATTCAACATAATTCCAACTTTTCGATACCATCTTTGTAGTACGATTTGTCCTTTGCTTCAAAACAGCCCTCAGTTTCGGCGATCACCTCTTCATTTGACGAAAATTTCTTCCCAACGAGCTTTCCTTTGAGATCTGAGAACAGGAAATAGTCGCTAGGGACCAGACATGGAGAATACGGTAGATGATGAAGCAATTCGAGGCCTAATTCATGAATTATTGCCAGCGTCTTCACAGACTTGTGACACAGTGCATTATATTGGTGAAGCAGCACTTTCTTTTTCTTCAAATGCGACTGTTTTTAATAGTCGCTGTTGATGGTCCTTCCTTTCTCAAGGTAATCAATGAAAGTTCTTGCTTCAACTGTATTTTTCCCTTCAAAAAGGAATATTTTATCAACACGCGAGATCCCTTTTTATCATGTTTTGCACAATAACAAAAGTTGCTTCACTCAAACTGCTACAATTCACAAACTAGTGATCCGACAGCTCTCAATACACGCATCTTTTTAGGATTTGGATTAACTAAAAAACTTATGGATATAAATATAGTAGCGCTATCGATGTGCTGGGGACGTTTCAATTGACATTCTGTTGACACATTTTATCAATCAATATCGAAATAAACAAGTTTTTATTCAACCAGTATTTTCTGTTCCCATGCGAAATCCTCCCACGAAATAGTACCTACGACTATGTTTGAGATTATATTCAAAAAATCTCAATAGATGCCAGGGATAGATAACAAAACTATACGCCCTTATCTCTATATTGTTTTTACTACGTGACACAAAATAAAGAGAAGAAAATATATTACATACTTTTCATCTTAACGCCCCAAATACGAATATATTTTTTCTGGACAGACAGCAATCTGTTTCAGTCAGAGCATCGAATGAGAAAAACTATATTAATATTTATACCTCATTTACCGAGAACCATCGACTTAGAAAGTACGTGATATATATTTCCAAAACAATACGTTATCAGTTCTACAATTGGTTTGATAATAAAAACAATTTTATATAAATTTTCACAGAAAAAGTATCACTTGAAGGGGAAATACTATAGCATTTTAGAACATTAATTAGTAATGTTAACATTACATCGAATTGGCCGTACTTCGGATTGGTTTATGTACATACTTCATCAAGATGTTTGATTATTTGCCTGCCACAATTTGTAAATTCGTTTTAGAATCAGACGATACTTTCGTTCTCATTTTATTCTACTTAAAAAGAAACACAGTGCTGTCTGATAATTTCGAACGTGCAACCAAACTAGCCTGTCAAAGTCGTCCGGTTGTCAAACGTATGCGAAATTCTTCAAAACAATAGGGATAAAGGGTTATAAATCGGCAAACGTAATTTTAGTATTTGCTTGTTTTAATACATCTCAAATCGCTCAAATGCTGCAAAAAGCAATAATTTGCTTTGATTTAAGAAGATCGAA
Organism: Rhynchophorus ferrugineus; assembly: GCF_030347505.1. Classification (NCBI taxonomy): domain Eukaryota; kingdom Metazoa; phylum Arthropoda; class Insecta; order Coleoptera; family Curculionidae; genus Rhynchophorus; species Rhynchophorus ferrugineus. The sequence goes on along the minus strand of NW_027472581.1, from coordinate 8,248,685 downwards.
GCCAGACAGAACAGATTGCGTCTCTAATCAGTTATTTTGAACAAGAAAGAGATAATGGTGACCGCCATCTTTTCAGTAAGATTCTTTAAAGAGGTTTTTTTGAGCATTTTCATTATTAAATATTTATTTGCTGTGATTTTATTGAAGATATTTTTTAGTAAGTTGCAGCTGCACTAACTATTAGGATGCATACGGTCACTGAAATATCTCAAAAAATTTAAAATATCGTCTTTAATTCACCGAAAGAAAACCGTCCTCATACGAAGTGGGTGAGAAATCAAGATCAGCTTGATGTTAGCTCTCTCAGAGTTTACATCCATGTAATGGAACTACGGGGTATTGCTTTTAAAAGAATTAAATTCTTAAAAGCTTATCATAAAATGATGGAAGACTTATTATATTAATGTATGTATTTAGATGGGACATGGGTATTTCAGAATGGGACCAACATGCCCAACGGCCACCCATGGTAAGATTATAATAAAAATAGTGTTATGACAACAAAAGTTGATGGAAAAGGTAAATGTTGGAATAACAATCAATTAGATTTTATTAGTCATAATATTTATTAATAATTAATTGCAGATATGTAGTATTTCGTTCTAGAAAGGGGAATGGATAACTGCAGAAAATCTTATTGTGGAGTGTAAAAGATTTATGTGCACAGATATATGAGTAATTGTAAAATGTGCCAGGAGAGAAAGAAGACTAACTGTTTTGCAGATATAGCAAATTCATTAATGAGAATGTAGTAATCACATATAGATTTATAAAGAAATATGTATACAAAATATTATGGTAATTAACAGAACAAATGAAGGGGACATCACTACATAGTATAAAACAAAGTCGCCTTTTCTGTCCCTATATCCCTATGTGCGCTTAAATCTTTAAAACTACGCAACGGATTTTGATGCGGTTTTTTCCAATAGATAGAGTGATTCAAGAGGAAGGTTTATATGTATAATACATGCATAATATACTAAGGCAACATTGCTAATTTTAGAGGTTTCTAACGTGATGTCGTAAATTAACCTATTTTTTTAGGCTTATTTAGCAATTAGCAAAAACGCTGCCTAACCCTACGAGTTAGATCAAATTAATGTACTACAGTATTGTACACCATAAAAAGGTCTACAAAAAAGTCCGCGATGGTATATGTTTATCTTTTAGGGATAACCCACATTAACCATTTTTATTGTTTACTTTTTACGTGAGAAAATGGCTTATTTACGAAGCTATTTTAAGCAATACGGCATTAATCCTTATCGAATTAAGTACCTTAAATACAGTGTGCAATTAATATAGATCAATATGGTTCCTTATAGCATGTAAATTAAACAAATATTTTCGGAGATATTACAAATTAAAAATTTCCGTTTAAAAATGTGTAATGTAATAAAAATTGTATGAATTTAGATATTCCAAAGATAGCAGGAAATCTTCATAGTAAGTATAGAGGAAGAGGAATTGTTTTACTCCAAATTTAATGCGTGCAGGCCAAGGGCAGTAATGAATGAACCAAAAATACTGGATCGATTTTAATCATGTTTTCATTGAGTGGCATAGGCATATATATTTTATGCCCGTGCAAAGTCGGAGCGGGCCGCTATGTTTTTATATACAACGTTCATATTTTTTCTGTAGTGTATTTAATTTAGTATCAGCATTGCACCCGGGCGAAGCCGGGGCGGGTCGCTAGTACATAATATAATATACATTAATATGAACGTGTCTTTAGAAGGAAACACTGTACCGAAGGACACAAGAACTAAGCCTAAAAGGTAAAGATGCTCTCTAATGAAAGCAAAATATATTACTTCGATATACAATTGTTAATTAGGTGGATTAGGCTTCCAGGAGACACAACTACAAATGTGACTAGAACACTAGCCCATAGGTTGTATGGAAAAGAATTAAATATAAATATAATCAACCACAACCCTACCCTACAAACTATTATAACTGTGTAGTTAATTGAAGTTTTAAGTCGTTTGATAATATATACATAAGATTTACTATGTTGTAAAAATAATTTATATTTGATAACAGTATTTTTGTTGAAATATTATATTTAGAATAGAATTTTGTTGTATATCAAGGTTAAACTGGACTAAAACTCAAAGTTGATACGGCAACATTGCATCCTTTCGACGTCAGAAATTTAGATGACGTATGTACAAAATAACTTTAGGTATACTTTAGATATTGTTGTGTATTAAGATATTCGTAAATAAATATATTCTGTAGTAGTTTTATATTCATGACAAATAATAATTTATGGTTGCATATGTATATATCAAGATGTTAAATTAAGTTAGAATATAGGTGGGTAAACATTAGTCATTGTGTACATAATAAAAATATAAGTATCTAATATAGTATGTGTAATTTGTAGAACTTAAACTAAGTGAATTAAGTCCATAAATCGTTTAAAACACAGTTTAATTTTTTTACCAGTTTGCATTTCCTGGTGGTCTGAAATATGTTTTTCTAACCATCTTCCTGGTGAACAAGTGGGATAGTTGGTCTATTTTTAACCTCTGTATCAATTTGTATCGCTATTCAATCAGTCGCATTTTTTTTTGGTTAAAAGCCTTTAATAAAATGTATATATATATACAGTTGTTCTTAGATATTTATTAACAACGAATATTGTAGTAGAACGAACAAGAAGTCAAATTAGGTAACAAGAGATTCAGAGAGTAATTTTTTTTCCTATTAAAATACAGAACTTTTTCGTATACCATAGTTACTCTATTAATTTGTTAATATATTTAGTCTTTAACCTACCAATATATACTAGAATTGACGTATAATAATAAAGTTATGTTAATCTTATACTCTCGTATTTTATTTACACAACAAATAACATATCACAGAATAAAATTGAATTATTTAGAACGAAATTTAACAGTTAAATAACTAACATATGAAGACGTTAAACAATATTTAAAACAAAAATCGAATTCTATAAGGTTTGAAACAAATTAGCATTTCATTTCGCTACAATGCAATTTAAAATAGTTATTTCAATCAATTTAGGGTCGATGATATTGTAAATAACATACAAAATCTATGTAGATTGAACGGCAATGGAGGGCTTTTCGACATACGTCCTCGTTTAATTAAATATACTTTACAGGATCAAAGGTTGTGCGTGCCTGTCCATTTTATCCATTATTTAATTAATTGCCACCCGCAGATCGTTTATTTTCATTTGTCAGCCACTTATCTTATTGTATTTCCTGACGATTTTATTCCGAATTTGTCCACCGATTTAACATAACATTCACACTTAATAGAATAGACGAATTTGAATTATCTCCTCTTGATTTATTGATATTAACTATACGACGGCAAAATGAGTTATTATTATCTATAATTTATTTCAAATTATATCACTGTCTCGGATTAACTTTGCAGGAATGTTCACCTGGTCGGTCGGAATGTGTGGTTGTCGATACGATTGTTTGTCGGAACATTCACTACTATTTTGTGGAGGAAATTCGCACAGGAACTGTAAACATTGTTTGAACAAAAACTTGTTTATTTCGATGTTACATGATACATGTGGTTGACTGGAGAATTGACAGTATATTAGGTTTGGTAAAGGAAGTACGAAAGCGCTATGGAAATGGTACTGTTACAAGGGGTAGATAAAAGAGAAAAGAGAGTGAGACGTCATCGTGGCGGTCTTTTATAGCCGGGAACTACATGGTACTAATCCATCAGCGTTGCCAACCTTTGAACTCGATGTAGGTGAATACGTGATGGCCTAAAGGATCGTAGCGGTCATTACAACTTTATCGAATGCCTTTTAGAATTCAATCTTCTACTTATAATTAACGTAAGTTTATTATAAGTGTAAGCCTTTATTATAAATATTTTTTAGCATCTATATAATGCATCTGTACTTACACTGTTACTAACATATCTGAAACAGTGAAGAACAATATAATGTTAGATTCACCAAAGATAAATCGTTCATATGCAAAGCGAGTAAGTTTAATGTTAGTTCTCTTTGCAATCAGATATGTGAAATGTATAAGTAACTGGTTTTTTTTATATTGTGTTCTTGATATAACCAAAACATTACATTGTATAATTATTTCAGAAGAAGCTGATAATCTGAGAGGTAGTCTTAGAACTATCAGAATATGTAGCTTTTTGAGGGAGAACTATTTCAAATTATTACTTGGTCGTTATATATCGAACGTTAATTACAAGTTTTATTTAATATACAATAGAATAACATTTTCGAAATAAATTCCATCAAACAGCCCAACTTCTGGTCCGCCTGCTTACTGTGACTTTTGTCACCGTGCCCCTATTTCAGTCTATGACATACTGAACGACTGTCCACTGCTCACCCAGATTAGAACTAAGTATGGGCTGCAGAATTTTAGAAACGCCTGAACAAGAGAAAATACAGACAGACTGCTAGGATTTCTATGAGAGATTGATTTTCTCCATAGAATCTAGCCTATTCTAAGTGTAAAGGTACTGACCAAATAACCATTACTTATGTGTGCTGCCTGGATGGAGCCTCCACTTCGTTATAGTTGTGTTGGTAGTCCTGTATTTGCGTTCATTTACACTACTGTATACACTGTTTATTCTTTAAAGTCCCCCGTTTGTATTGTTAATATGATTTTCTTGTTATTTTATTATTTTATATATACACTTTTAGATCAACACCGTACTATTGAATAGTCGCGAAATGACGATACCCATCACAGCGACAAAAAAACTTAAATACTTGGTATATTCTTAAATGTTACTGTTGTGTAAATAATATGTATTTGATCAAGTAACATTCTGAATATCAACACAATGATATTATATTTATATTTTATAACTATGGTTAAAATATAAAAATATGACAGGGAGCTTGACATATCAGTTTATAGTCTTAAAGCAATTTCACTAGGAAAACAAAAAAAGGAAGAGCTGAAAACAAAACGGAACGGTCTGCCTTTCGAGTTAAATGCTATAAATAACGAATATTAAAATAGAGCGGGCAGATGTATTGTTCCCCGTTCGCAAGTTATCCGTTTCGCTCTACGCAACTCAAGCATCCATTGTATTTGTCAGCTACTTCCCGAGTGTTTGATAAATTGCCCTAATTCGTCGAATTGCCAAAGCAGAAAAGCTGTTGCTGTAAATCGCGTTATTAATGTGTATGCCACCTGAGCTATTATTAAGGGTCCTAGTTTTCCGCGGCGGTATGACGGCGAGGGGAAGGGGGAATAGGCGCTAACTGATCATAACCGGCACAGCAGTAAGATTAAATAAAATTATCGATTATTCCGGAATTCGTCTAGTTAACTGTGCCGAATGACACGTCCTCTTAGACTGTCATGATTTATGTCAAGAAGATGACCTTTTAATCAACGCGTCTCCTATTACTTCAGTTTCTAAGCTAAGATGGCTAAGATGTGCAAAATCGGATATCGCTCATTATTATATTGTTATTCTCGTCGCTAATTGTGTTAAAAATGCAAATGTATTTCCCTCTTCTTTGCCTATATTAATGCGTAAAGACGAAGTTAGTTAAAAGTATTTATTCAACTTAAGTCACACAATTTAGTCAAACAACAATTTATATCTATATATATATATATATATATATATATATATATATATATATATATATATATATATATATATATATATATACTAATTTGAATGATTTAAGGCTAGGGTCTTTCAATCCACCAGTTGTTACCAAACAGCTTCAGATGTCTTACTTTTGACAGGATTCCATTGCGAAACGATTGCCAATCGAACGACAAACTGTCTTCTTTTCTTGATAGTCAGTTTCGTTTTGATTAGCTGAATTCGGTTAAAAGAAAACAGCCTTATGGTCTCACCGGAATTCTACCGCCTACGCCAGTTTAGAAATTTGAAAGGAAGACATAAAAACTATTAACATATTTTAAAATAATATTTTATTTCAAGAAAGAAGAGGCGACTTGAACCGCGATAAAAGACGACATTGTAGATTTAAACATATTCGAACATAAGGTCATACTCAGTGATCACCAACATTCGTACCAGCCGAAACAGCTGACGGAAATTTTGAAAAAAATGACAAAAAATTCAAGCTATGGATTAAATTATATTAATGATTTTAATGACATTTTTAAACACAATATCGATCTTTTGCTCCCAAATTATCGATAATTATATAAGGACATTAATTTAAGTCGTCGTTTGTCAATCATATTGCCGAACGACGAAAAACCGCACACATTAAAGACACCGAACATCATCAATCAGATTTATTGTTCAACAATTTATAAAGCCTCTATATATTTTCCTCGATCATGCCGTTAGATTAGATCTCTATGATGAACATTATTATTGCGAATCGTAAGAATGCGGTTCGCGCAGTTTTCATGTTATTTTCGGGAGATAATATAATATATAACTGGCTTAGCGCGAATTTTTCTTTACATGATTTATTTATGGCGGCGAAAGACTAAGGAGTTTCAAAGAAAATATAAGTCTATTTTATTTCGGGTTAATAAATGGCGGGAGGGAGAACATGATGGACGATGCAATATTGAATAAAATTCAATACCCTGTATACGAACTTAAAGCTAGATCGATCTATGCGATTATATCATAAATTTTACTAAAATAATTACACAAACCAAATAGTTAATATCGTATATTTTATAGCTAACATATAACAGTTATAAATGTAATTAAGATAACTATATTAGATATACAGATATATGTCCATCGATAGCCGCTATTTCTTCACATAATTTAGGCAATTTACCGATTCCATTTCGAAAGAACGATATAACTTTTGAGACTATCCACGAATTGACGAATTTTTTTGACATCTTCATAAGAAGTGAAGTGCTCTTGAGACAAACACGACACATATGTGGAGAACGAGCAAGTTCTGCATAATACCACGGGTAAGATAGCACCTTCCATTTTAGTGTTTCTGAGTATTTTTAACTGGTTGTGTAAGATGCGTTTAGGCATTGTCATGCTGAAGTATAACATTATTAAGACTTTGCTCATATTCCTGTATTTTTCGCGCAGTGTTCAGCTCAATCACAACAATTGCAGTCGATAGCGATCCTCATTCGTACTTTTGTCGAAACAAATATTCACCTGTTCAAATCGATGAAGCATGACTGACTTTTACGTGAGTCCATCACGTCAAAGATAAATAATTGCTGTCTAGTTAATAACCCAAACAACTGAATAAGGTTTGGAGTGGTACTAGAAAAAAATTATTTGGGAGACCAGATACAAGGATATTTAGCATTGAGCGTGACAAAATAACTCAGAAATCGAATGGAAACTTAACGATAATAACTAACATAAAGGCTTAAGAATGCCTAATATTAGAAAAAAAAGCAAAGAAGATATGGCATTATTTCAATCCTCAGCAAGGCAAAACTAAGACTACAATCGGTACTACAACTTTGGAAGGTGGATGAAGTAATTATGATTCCAGAACCAGAAAAACCCCGTCATGAAACTTCATCATACCATACCGACAACGACAATAAAGGACGGATCCTAAATTTGGTTTTAGGAAACAACATTCCACGATTGATCAGAATCACAAAATCACCAATGCAACAGAAAAATCACTAGTAGAAAATAAAGTTTGTTCTGCATTATTTTTAGATGTTGCCCAGGCTTTCGTTAAAATTCGTCATGAGGATTTAAAGCATATGATGAAAATTCTTCTCCCTAAGCAATTTTCAAAAATTTTAGAGCCACACGTAATTGATCGATACATCAGATTCAAAAAAGAAGATGCCCATTCCTACTTGATGAAAGCACTAGTAGGTGTGCCACAGGAAAGTGTGTTGTGACCACTCCTATATTTACTGTACATTCGCGACTTACCTAGGTTCAATGAAAATATTCTTGATACATTTAGAGATTACTTTACAACCCATTGGAGATAAAAACACTGAATCAACCAAAAAGTTACAAAATTTATTACCGAAGTACAATGCTGCACAGAAAAATGGCGTATCATAAAGTAAATAAAAATAATTAAAGGCATTAATTTAACCAACAAAAAATCGAGCACAAGCCAGTATAAATAATTAAGCAAGTAATGCCGTATCGAAACTGCAGTCTAATATATTTGCAAGATCCTTGATATTGAAACCAGGTGAAAGCCACATATTAAATAAAAAATTTTAAAAACTTAAGCTGTACGAATACAAAATTTGTACTGGTTATTGGTTCTGCCCTTTCAGTATATAATAAGCTTTTGCTCTCCTAACTAGTCTTGAAAGCGGTTTGAATATAAGATATTCAACTCTGAGGTTGCAATAAGGAAAGCAATATAAATATTATAGAAAGTTTCCAAAACAAAGTACTGTCAGGTATAGTTGATGTTCTATGGTATATTCGTAACGCCACTCTGCTTTGGGATCTGAATGTAGAAAGTGTTGATAACATTATCAAGAAATCAATAAGAGGCCATAAACAAAAGATGAACAAAAGCCACGAACAGAGGCTTCATCGACACATTAACGTTGAGGTTCTCTATCTACTGACTAATTACTAAGTCAGAAGATTAAAGGAAGTAAATCCATTTGATCTAGTACAGTTATAAGAATATAGAATATATATATAACAGATCAATTGAAAAGTTCCCGGCCTACCATAGTAAAATTTTTTTGGCAAAATAATTTATTTTTATTCAACATAATTTCCTTCAAGGGTGATACACTGATTATAGCGACCCTCCTACTTTTCGATACCTTTTTTGTAGTAAGATTTTCCTTTTTATTCAAAATAGGCCTCAGTTTCGGCGATCACCTCTTCATTACATGAACATTTCTTCCCAGTGAGCATCTTTTTAAGATCTGAAAACAGGAAAAAGTCAGTGGGGACCAGTCCTAGAGAATACGGTGGCTGAGCAAGCAATTGGAAGCCCAATTCATGTTTTTTTTTGCCATCGTTTTCACTGACTTGTGACACGGTGTATCTTCACCAAGAAGCAGAAATTTAATTTTTTTTCAAATGTGACCGTTTTTCGGCGATCTCGCCCTTCAAACGGTCCAATAATACTATGTAATAGTTGCTGTTGATGGTATTTCCTATTTTAAGGTAGTCAATGAAATTTATTCCACGTGTATCCCAAAATACAGACTCCATAACCTTGCCAGCCGACTGTTGCGTTTTCCCACGTTTTGGATCAGGTCCAACGTCGATTGTACTTCGGAGTGATGGAGTGATTCGGAAATGATGGAGCAATGTTTCATACATTATCATATATCGATGCAAAAACTCGGATTTATTACGCTTAATCGTCTTCAAAAACTGCTCCGAATCATCAACTCGTTATTGTTTTTGGTCAAAAGTGAGCTCTCGCGGCACTCATTTTGCCCAGAGCTTTCTCATACCCAAATATTCGTGAATAATATAATGTACACGTTTAGTTGATACCTTTAGAGTGTCTGTTATTTTATTCAGTTTCAATTTACGGCCATTCAAAATCATTTTGTGGATTTTTTAATTGTTTTCGTGGGTAACAACCTCTTTTGGGAGTCAACTGCCTTCACCGTCTGCACTGCTCATTTCACCACGTCTAAACTTAGCATACCAATCCTTGATTGTTGATTTTCCTGGGGAAGTATCCGGAAACTTGGCATCAAGCCAAGTTTTTGCTTCAACTGTATTTTTTCCCTTCAAAAAGCAATATTGTATTATCACGCGAAATTCCTGTTTATCCATTTTCCAAATCAATTTTTTTCACAATAACGAAAGTTAGCTCACTTAAAATGCTATAATTCACAAACTAATGATCCGACAGCTTTAAAATTTATACATGCATCTTTCGAAAGTTAGGGCTAACTAAAAAACATACGGATTTAATTCTAGTGGTCCCTTCTATATGTCAAACTGGGAACTTTTCAATTGACCTGTTATGTATATAGAAGCTATAAGTAAAACTCAGTGTACATTAAACCGTAACATAAATATTAAGCCTAAAGCAGAATAATTACTTAGCAAATTAGGATAAAACGAATAGTTTAGTAGTGTTAATTTACAAGATTACTATAATAAATAATAAAAAAACACTAGTTAACATAAAGATGTTGTTATAATATTCCATCCAATTACGTTTTGCAAATCGTTTATTATCATTTGTCACCCACTTGATCCTGCTTTGTTTCATAACACTACCATCCGGAAACTATTGGGGGCTTCGAACGGCGTATCCTAACCAAACAAAAACAATAAATGCAAATAGCACGGTGCGTATCGTGGCTACGACACAATCAACAGTATTATATTGTTAGGTGTAGTATGTTATATAAGCGCTCTATACAAATTCTGTTCGATGCGCATCGCGTAAACAGCAGCTGTCTATTTTATAATGACAAATTCGGTTTGGCCTTAATGTCGCAGGCGGCAGTCAATGAATGCGTCCGATTTGCATGTTTGCTGGTGCTTGTGGCGATATGAGATCTCGTCTAATATTCCATTAGATTGTCGCATTTATGTTTCATATCTCACTGTAACGTGACGTAGCTTGGATAATCACACATCGACGCTACTGATACTGAAAGGGGGTTCTAAACGATACTGTTTAAATTATTGCGCTCATAAGAATACAGAGTGTTTGTTGGAATATTTCTTCTTTGAAATTTGGGTTCGTTATGGTTTTATATTTATATATTAATTAAAAACACAACGTTATGTATGTTATTACCTATCGGAATTTGTAAATGCTTAAAATCAGACCGTAATTCTAGTTAAAAAGAGTTAAGAGTTAAAAATGCAGTCTGATGTGTCCGAGCCTATAAAATACGCTTGTTTGTCAAATATCTGCAAAATTTTTCAAAATATTAGTTATAGTAATGTAGTTTATATATATATATATATATATATATTATATATTTATATATATATATATATATATATATGTCATAGCTAAAAAATATGGCCACAGAATATTACGCCTTCTTCCCTATGGCTGCATATTTAATACAATACAATTGATATGGGGTGTCAAAATGAATTATAATGGATATTGTTCGAGGATATATAATAAAGAACTGTTCAGACTTGTGGAAAGAAACATTGTTTACAACAATTACCAATACTTCAGTTTCGACGGACTTCATCAAACATGATGAAACATTGACAAATGGCGGAATCGTGAATCATTGTTAGATAGATTAGAAATTAATAATTTGGTGATTTACTTGAACAGTGACTCTGACGTTTGCGTGCATAGATATCTGTGTAATTACTCAGAATATACATGAGCATTTGATATGATTAGAAAATAGATACTAACTCTTTTACAGATGATGTGTAAAATGCATTAGAGGAAATGCAGTGATTTAATCGGTATATATAGAAGAAATTGGTAGAATTTTGAAGAAGCAGCAGATAGTAACAGATTACGAATGAGAAATAAATTCACATAAAATATCTTGATAAGGAATCATCAGAAGGGAATACAGCAACGAAGGAAACAAGAATTAAGCGTAGAAAGTTACGTAAATGTTATATTATTTATTAGGTGGATTAAGCCTCCAGGTATACCATTAATTATAACACAACTAAAACTCTAGTTCATCGGGGTGTGGAAAAGAGTTCAATGTAAATATGATAAAACAACCCTATACTAGGAACTGTTGTGGCTACATAATTGACTGTAGTCTAAGCACTTCATTAAAATATGCATTAGATACAATATAATGTTAAAATAAATTATATTTGATAGCATTAACTTTGCTTAATTAGTAAATTTACATTATAATTTTGTTGAATGTTTTGTTGTTTTGTTGTAAGTTAATATAAACTAAAAATATTTATAGTATTCTTTCTGATATAGTTTTCATTGCAGACCCTAAATATTGACAACTGACGGACCGAAAGCAACACAAAACAGTAACTGTGATCAATAATACTAGATAAGAGAGTGCCATCTACTGCTGAAGTAATTTGCCAAATCGTCTAAATGACAAAAAATGTTGAATCTCTGGGATGGTGTGGAAGAAAGAAAATTTGCTTCTCGACATTTCTTCATTATTTCATCCATAAATATCATGATCAACGTTGGGTTAAGCATTAGCCTTGTTTTAATCCTGCTTCATTTCAAGTTGTATGAAATTGCTGTAAATGTATGTCCAATACAATATCCAATACAACCTAAAGCATTTGTCTTCTTACTCTATTAAGCTCATTTTCTTGGCTATAATTTCATGATGATTATCTTCTGCAAGATTTTAGAACTTTCCATTTCCATTTGGACGTTTAAGTAAACAAGCAAAACTGCACTGACTAACTGACTCAGAATAAAAATAAATAAGCTAAAAATTCCCACTTGATGTATGTTTTGTAGATCCACATTTGATATTGAATGAATCAAGAAATGTACTGGGAGATTAGAGAGGTGTATTTGTTTAGTAGCAATTTATTATAAATTGTTTTATTGTGTGGTAACATAAATATTAAAGTTATAAAAGTACGAGATAAAAATATATTTATTATATTAAAACAATTATTTATTTTATGATATATTACCTGTATTATCTTGAACATAAATACAATTCAAACCAATGATTTCTTTTAATTTGGAAGAAAATTCTACCCCACAAAATATTTCGTTGTTAAAACTTTGACCTGAAGGAATAAACTATAATTCTCTTGAAAAAAAGCATTTTGATTGGTGTTAATGAAATAGTGTTATGTAATTTTGTACCATAATCAGACTCAACAGCTAGCTTTCCTAGGCATAGCACAAATTTGGGACAAACAACGCAATGTATAGACATACATGTTCATAGACAATTTGGTAAACAGGCAAACTAACAGTACTGCAGAACCAATTAATATTTTGGGTTGAAATCGAATCGTTCTCCATTTATGCATATTCAGCTAGTGCAAAAACTGGTACTCAGTAAAACTTAAACTTCTTAACTTAAACGAATTATCTCTGTTTGTTGATAAGACTTGTAACTGATCAAATAAGTTTTTGTTATTCTATTCCCTACTATTAGCTTTTAAAGACTTGCAAAATTAATACACTTCAATAAATTCTAGACTTCTTTTTTCTTTTTTATTTTCATATATTTCTTTATTTTTTGTTTGTAGTAACTATTCATCGATTATTTAGTCTCTTGTTTTAGTCTTGTTTTATTATAATATAATATATTAATTTTGTTAAAAAAATTTCTGTTAAAATATTTGCTATTAGTATTCCTCAATAGCTTTATTCCACTTATGTTACCAGTTCTATTTTTAAGTATATTATTGTTTCCATTTGGCTGTGATCTCATCATCTTCTTCTCAATTTGGATCCTTTTTTCCTTTTATCTTCTCTTTGATATTCCTAATCTTCTCTTCCCCTTTCCTCAATTACCCTCTTTTTCCTCTATATGCCTTACATCCTATCTACAATTATTTCAACTTCTTCATTTAATAACTTCTATTAGATATGGTTTTAGTAATTTCTTTAATAATCTCTTATGGATAATTTTGAAATTTTACTTCTTTTTACTCTCTAGTATTTTTATTATTTTTGTTTGTGTGTAAAAGCTATTGGCATCTCGTTCTTCCTGTTAGCTTGCATATTCTTACCATATCGGTTTCAATATATTCAATATTGTCATTTGTGTTATGATCTTCATGTTGACCATCTCCAGTTCCTTTATTTTTCTTCTTCTAGTTTCTCTCCATAGGTTTTGTATTGCATCTCCCTGCCTTTGTATTACTTCTTTCAATTATTCAATTTGGTAGTTTTGTTCTCTAGTTGGGATACCGTATTATTAGTTTTTATAAACGCTTCAATTATATCTTCCTGTTTCATATATTCTTAACAGGTCAATTGAGAAGTCCCCGGTCTACTATAGTAAATCACATTTCTTTGACAAAATTAGTTTTTTTATTCAATATAATTCCCTTCAAGGGTGATACACTAATTATAGCGACCCTCAAACGAACTTTTTGATACCATTTTGAAGTACTCTTTGTCCTTTGCTTCAAAACAGGCCCCAATTTTGTCGATAACCTCTTCACTCGATGAAAAATTTCTCCAGCGAGCACTCTTCTGAAATCTAAGAACAGGAATTAGTCACTGGGGCCCAAATCTGAAGAATAGGGTGAATAGGGAAGCAATTCGAAGCCCAATTCATGGATTTTTGACACGGTGCATTGTCTTGGTGAAATAGCACTTTCTTTTTCTTCAAATGCGGCCGTTTTTCGGCGATTTCGTCTTTCAAAAGGTCCAATAACGCTATGTAATGCATAATGAAATGTATTAACAATGTAAGTAATTACATTGTTAATACATTTCATATAAGTAATTATGTATGTAATTAATGTAAGTAACATAGTAATGCGCTGTTGATGGTCCTTCCTTTTTCAAGGTAGTTAATGAAAATTATTCCATGTGCATCACAAAATACAGACGCCATAACCTTGACAGCCGACTGTTGCATTTTCCCACCTTTTGGAGCGGATTCAACGTATGCGGTCCACTCGGATGACTGTCGATTGGACTTCGGCGTGAAATGATGGAGCCATGTTTTATCCATTGTCAGATATCGACGCAAAAATACGGGTTTATTACGCCTGATCATCTTCAAAAACTGCTTCAAATCACCAACTCGTCATTGTTTATGGTCAAAAGTGAGCTCGCGTGGCAACCACATTGCACAGAGCTTTCTCATATCCAAATATTCCTGAATGATATGATGCACACGTTGATATCTTGAGTGTCCGCTATTTTATTCAGTCTCAATTTACGGTCATTCAAAATCATTTTGTGGATTTTTAAAAATGTTTTTGGGTGGTAACAAGCTCTTTTGGGCGTCCACTGCTTCCACCGTCTTCGGTGATTGTCGTCACACACCAATCCTTGTTGGTTGGTTTTCCTGGAGCAGTGTCGAAAACTCGGCATCAAGCCTAGTTTTTGTTTCAACTGTATTTTTTCCTATCAAAAAGCAATATTTTATCAACACGCGAAATTCCTTTTTATTAATTTTTTTTCACAATAACAAAAGCTTCACTCAAAATGCTATTATTGACAAACTAATAATCCTGTCAAATGAGCTGTCAAATTTAAACACGCATTTTTCGAGTGTTAGGTCTAACCAAAAAACATATGGATTTAGTTCTAGTAGCGCCATCTATGTGTCAGGCTGGGGACATTTCAATTGACTTGTTATTTATTTACATATTAAGCGAATATTAATAATCATCAAAAATTTTTTTGGAGCTGCTTTCTATATCAAAAGAATCTTATCTCTTGAGAGCTCTTAACTCCTTACGAAAATATTTACTTTGTCATTATTATAATTCAGAAACTTCCTATACGCTCTCGATAATTTCAAATAAGCAAAACCTTTTCCATTTTCTCCCGAGTAAGCAAATAACAGCTTAACAAACATGGCAAACCACAAAACCATAAACTTTTATATAGAAATATCGAATTTCGGCCAGCTTAAAGGAAAATAAGTTGCAAACCAATATGTCGAAATGATATTACAATTTGCCAAAGCAAATAAGAATATACGACACTCAGTTATATAAATAAATTGGGCGCTAAAATAAAGCTGGAGAAATATATTGCCTATATGTTTTGTTCGGGCCAAAATTTAATACCGACTGACGTTCCTGTATTATAAATATTATTTTATTGGGATCCCGATTGAAATATTGCACAACTCCACCACAATTCAGTAATATATATTCGCTTTTTGAAATAACGATTAAACACTTAAATTCTGCAAGTGTCTCGATATTAATTATTAGTTAAATTTAAATTTTATCTGATTGCAGACTATATGTTGCACATGTATTGGATAATGTATCATAGAACTTTTATTTTTACTAGTAATTTCCCTGTGTTCGAAATTCGACCACATTTTATAAAGTTGCTTTGACAATTTTTCATTATAAAATCAGAGATAAATTTGATATATAACATTAGTTACAGTAACAAATGTATGTATAGTCAATTAAAAACAGTAACGACACACGTGACCAATATGTGTCTCTCAAAAGTTGTAAATTCGTTTTGTAGTCAGACACTATTTTCCTTCTCATTTTATTCTATTTAAAAAGAGGTAGAATGATGCTGGAGATGTTCGAACATGTAAATGAAAGAGCCAGCAAAAGTTGCACTTTTGTCAAACGTCTGCAAAATTCTTTAAAATGTTATAATTACGGGTTATAAACCGGCCAACTTTGTTTTGACGCTTTGTTTTAATACATTTGAAATAGCACCGGTTTTTATTGAAAATCTTTTTTGCGCGTTGCAGCTGCACTGAATATTAGTACGGACACGGTCACTAAAATATCTCAAAAGATAATAAACGATATAACCTTAGAGGCACCAAAAAGAAACCTTCTTTCAGAGATCAAATATACGAAATGTATAAAAACAGTAAGTAGTTTTTTCAATCGAAACATAATTTAATACAATTATTTCAGAGTAAGTTGTTAGTCTGGAAAGTATCCATAAAAAGCCCAACGATATACAGCTATTTGAGGGATGCAGAAGGGGTGTAATGGAACTTCCAGAGATTGCTTTTTAAAGAATACAATTTTTAAAACCAATTTATATAATTAAATGAGATATGTATATTTCAAAATGGTACAATGGGTTACTCATGGCAAGATGGTAATTAATATAGTGTAAAGACAAAAAAAGGTGATGGAAAAGGTAAACTCTGGAATAACTATCGAGTAGGTTTTGTTAGTCATAACATTTATTAATAATTCATTACAGATATATAGTTCTTCATGCTGGAAATAGGAATAGTCTTATTACTGGAACAGAATTATTGTTTTCCTCTAAGTTGATGGGTGACTGTCATGGATAAATGAACCATAACATGTATTTGCAGTAGTTTGAAAATGAAGTTATTGTTATGTACAGTGCACCATATCTACCACCTATATAGTATACTGGGATATAATATCCCAATAAGTGCATCAACAAAGGCTGCAATTAAGGAATGGATTAAAGTACATAAAATAGTTTTCAAGGAAACCATATTAAAGAATAAACTATTTGAAATAGTTACTCAGTAAATAAAAGAAATATTTAATTGCATTTTATGTAATTCGCTTTTTTAAAAATAAGCCTGAGAATAGGTACATAGTAGATCAGATTACTTACCTTCTTACTAATTTTATGGCCACAGAATGTTACGTCTTCCTCATGATCACTAAATTTTTAATCAAATTGAGTGGAAATTGGGTATTGCAAAGAATTATTACAATAGATATTCAGATCGAGGAAGATATTCAAACCCTAACTCTCTGGATTTACAGAAAGAGGCATTGTCGAAATTAACACCTTCGGTTTGTGTGAGCTCGATCAGACACATTGAAGAAGAAACTGACAAATGGTAGAATCTTGGTAGAAGTTTCGGATATATTGGAAATAAACAGCTTGGTTATTAATTTGATTAGTGTTCCTGAAAGTGACAGTGATTGAATAAAACTTTACGAATGTTCGGTTATGATTCAATGTTGACAATTACCAAGACATGGTGATGAAAGAGGAAACAAATAAAGGTCAGTATATCATTATTACACTTTAATTCTAGGAAATTGTATTATAGAGTGTGAAAGCTTTATGAGCATGTATGTTATTGTTCAGAATATACATGAATATTTGGTTATGTATAAGGAGAGAAATAAACAAAATAAATAAGAAAAGTAACTGTTTTGCAGATATGAAAAATGCTTTAAAGAGAATGCAGTGATTTTAATGTAGTTTTATCGAGAAAGATGTAAACAGGTAGTAACAGGACAAACTAAGAGGATATATATTAATATTATGATGATTTTACAAATAAACATTGGATCGAAGGAAACAAGAACGAGGTATAAAAGTATATTAGTGTGGACAAAAATTCAAGGTATATATAACAAAACAACTCTACCTCTAAATTATTGTTGCTGTATAATTAATTGAAGTTTTAAGTTCTTCGATTATATATGCATTAGATGTAGTATAAAGCTTAAATAAATTATAATATATAACACTTTTAATTGATTATTTTATTTAGATTAGAATTTTGTTATATGTCAGAGCCAATATGTACTAAAACTCTGCTGTTGCTGCGGCAACATTGCTGCATTTTAAGAAGTCACGTGTATCACTGCTCTCTGAATCGTACATAACTAATCTTTTATTAAAATGCAATTTAATTAAATATAATTTCCATTAAGCCTTAATTATTAACAGTAAGTAAACAAAATTATTAATAAGTTTAAATTACTGCATCATTGAATATTATAACAAAAATAATACCAGTAAAATTATTCCAGAACTGCAACAATTTTAAACCATTAAATATAGCTATTCTAGCTAACCCGGCAAATGGTGTTTTGCCATGTAAATATTTGTTAGAGCATTTCTAGTGAAGAGACAAAATAACTAACTTACTGGAAAAGTGCAAGGATGTGATATATGAGTGGAAAAGCAAGGAGCGCTGTGAAGGATGAGGGAATATTAAAATAAAATAATAAAACAGCATAATATATTACATAATATTGATCTCTTAATGCTACAAGGTGAACAATATTTTTTGTTAGCTCGTCTTTAGCTAGTACGAACAAACTGAATGGTTTACCCACTCGAGAGCATGCAACGTATAATTGTGCGTGTGAAAAACATGGTGTGCTCAAATCTAAGCCACAAACAGACATTGTTTGGCCTTGGAATTTATTAATAATCATTGCAAATGCCCATTTAATCAGAAATTGAACACGCTTAAATTGAATTGGCAAATCTGTGGGTATAATAGGTATTCGTGGTATTAATATATTTTCAACTCGAAACTTGCCATTCAAAAGAGTTGCTTCGATAAAGTTTTTCATTAATTTTTTCATGACTAATCGCGTACCGTTGCGCAGCCGTTGCACATAACTTACCAAGTGATAATAATTAATGTTATCGAGCGGGATAAAAAATGATTGACAATAAAATAACTATTAAAAAGCAGGGATTGATAATAGAAATGTGAATATTTAGAGTTGTATGTATTTTTAATTCCACATAATAAAAAATCTATCCAAAAAATTTCAAAAAAATTTGTGGTGGACACCCCTTATCACTTATCACTTTGAAAAATAGATAGTAGCCGATTCTCAAACCTACTGAACATACATAAAAAATTTCATAAGAATCGGTCAAGCCGTTTCGGAGGAGTATCGGACCGAACATTGTGACATGAGAATTTTATATATAAGATATTATCTTAATCTGCTTTTATGTTATAACCATAAACATTGAATACAATTAGACACTTATTTTTAGTATATAAAATGAATTATTGACTTCTCGAAACTTAAACTCGAACGTAAATAACTAAAATAATCGGTAAATTGGTCAACGAATTAATTGTCATATACCAAATAACTTTTAATAACTCATAATTTCTTTTACTTTATCAACATAGTTTTTAATATATAATTACAAAAATTTTATAATTTCCACATAAAATATATACTTAAAAAAAATCTAATAAGTAAAACTGGCTTATTTACATCCACATTCACACACCTGTCACTCTAACGGATCTGGTTTAGATTTTCCTGATTTTTCAAACCGTGTAAAACAGTGTTCATACAATCTCTCCACTAACATGTAGACATTTGCCAATCGTGAATGTGCTAACTGCCTGAACATTTTTGAGAGAGCTTTAACTGACTTTTCATCTAATAATTCATGCAATTCCTTGACTTCGAGCTTTCTGGGGCTCTAGGTCGTTCTTTACAATTGACAGTAAAATCAACACTTGTTAGAACCTAAAGTGGCAATTCTCATATGACGGACAAACAAAAAAACTATCGAATTTAAGAGTTAGGTTGCTTATAAGTTAGTTACATTAATACTTCATAAATATTTTTAGCAATAAATATCGTTGATCAAAGTACATGCAAATATCAACCACTATTTTAGGGACACTAAAGGGAAGAAATTTGATATTTTTTGTACACAATGAAATACCTGTATAGAGTTAGTACATTTATATATAATTTGTCTGTCGCGTATCGTTAGATTTTGTGAAAGCAATTAGGGTAATAAAGAAATAAACGTTTCAATTCAATCAATTCGATTAATTTCAAATTCAAATCATTTTCATATTTATATTGTCTGCTTATATATAATGCAGTAACGCGAGTCCTAGTATTTGATAGATGTGAGTGATACAATTTAACGCAATTATTTTATATTAATGAAGATTTTAATTATTTATATCTCCCTGTATAAGCAAGAGCCTGTGAGGAAGGTGGTCAACTTGTCTTCAATACCATATTTTTGCCTCAGTTGTGAGTATTTCCTACATGATGTCAGTATATGCTTGATTGTGATTGTTGAACTGTATACAGTGACTTCAGGTCATTCCTTTTGATCTTCTGTAGAGAAGTGTATTTAATAGAAAAAAGCGGTATTAATACCTGAATACTATTATACCGAAGACTAAGATAGGGCCAATAGGGCCCATTTAAGATATAAACCTATATTTAAGTTATTGTAAACATAAATTGTCGGTTAGTCGGTAAAGACTAGAAACAGTATAATAAATAAACGTAAAAAATATGACGAATTTTACGAATTACCTACTTAAACACTTCTATAGATTAATATAACCACAGGAGATTTGCTATTATCATCAGTAAGACTTACAATAAAGAAAGTAGCAAAAACTGGTGGGATTATGAATGACATAGGTTTTGGTTCCGAGACAACAACAATTTCTAGAAATTTTTATGATATATATGTATTTACTATGTATTAATAATTAATAATATTATCAAGAGTTATAGGAAATCGTAAAAAAACATAAAAATTTAAAATATTTATATTTTACTTGCAAAAATCTCGTTATGGAAACTGAAATAATATTTAACTTAGTAGATTTCTATATTGAAAATAACAAAATTAAACGTCTCATAAAAATAGAATAACATCTTAAATAATATGAGGTATATTTCTTTGAATTAAAAGGAATTATATTGAAAATAAGAATGTATTATTTACATATATTGATACATTTAAAAGAGTTGTTGGAATATTATTTTTCGATATATTATTGTTCGAAACATATGTGAGTGAGTGCAAATACTAGAACTAGCAATCGATTATCTTGTCGATGGCGATTTGTTTTTTAAATCTATAAAACCATAAATCGTAAATATTTTAAAATATATCAAACACATCAACATGTAAATATAACCACCGCTTAACAGCAATGTACACAACAATTGATTTTTTAGCTTTTTAGCGAACTTTTTACCTAAAATATAATGTAAAACTCGTTAAATACAGTAATTTTAGAAAATAGTCATTTGCCTGTGTCATTCATTAGTTAGTAGTTATATGACTACGGTATCAACATACTACCCTTTCATTTTTCCAAAATGTGTACCAATATTTTTGTTGACAATTCCCATAACTGAAGGGAATACAAAAGTGAAATTATCATACCTGGTACTCTATGTACAACAACAGATATATCTAGTGGATAAAACATCTTGCAGAATTAAATATACGTCTGTTGTCTTTTTAATAATCATTTATTTTCGGGGATAAAGCTTTAAATTTTGTATGCATACCTAATGAAATAACACCTCCGACAAAAAAAAAGGAACTGACACATTCACAGCCGAAACAAACAGCAGTCATAATGTGTAAGCGTAATTGCGTCAACAGTATTTTCCTAATTTTCTTGAGTGTCATTTTTCATAATATACTCTCTCGGTATATTTCATCATCTGACTTGAACATTTCATATCATAACGTTTTTACCGAATATTAAGTTTACCTTCAGGCGGCTTGAATATAAATAAGGGACCTTGTTGAAATTTTATGGAAAATAAATGTCAGCAATAATTTCAACAGACTATATTATAAATTACGTGTTTTTAAAAAGAACAACTCTCTGTAGTTTTGTAGTATGAAGCAAAAATACATTCGAGCGCTATTTTATAAAGGACTAGCTGTCTCCACAAACGTTATTCTATCTAATATTTTCTATACATTTTTTTATTCAAAAATACGATGTTTATTGTAAATCTTTTTTGATGTACAAGATTGTTAGTTTAATTTTCTGCAGCGGAAATATAGAATTGGTGCCATTTTTTTCTACAATTTACACCATATTATTTCAACTTTACACCAAGAGAATCTTCTTTTGGGGAAACTGGAAATTGTTTTTGACATCAATGACTTTGGCTTACGATAAGCAGTATAAAGAAAATAAATGTTGACGAGAGCAATATGGTTTGGATGGAGGATAAGGAATTATGGTAGTGTCTTTTAGACTAATAAACTAAAAAATAGACTTGCTAACAAGCACGTTGGTACATAATTTGGGAAAAAATAATAGGGAATAGCATCGGTAAGTGACTCTGTTCTAAAATTTCTGTATTTAGTAGGTTTTATATTATATATTATGTAGAAAATGTAGGAAAGAAGCTGAAAAAATCTTTAACTACAGTTATAATGTATGGATATACTGACACGTTAATATGTTTGATACATTTTAAAATATTGCACTGATCTGTGAACTAAATTAAATTAATAGTTGTATGGCATTTCTTAAATATATTTTAGTCTCCTTTTTCAAACTAGGGGTTTATCTGGACTGGACCTACAGCTTAACGTGGGCTCCGAGGATCGTGGTTCGATTAAGCCTACTAACTGGCGAGTGACCAACTTTCCTTGTCGGATTTGCCACTCTTGAATAGGACAATCACAAACATAAATTTACGACCATGCCCCAGCAGGACTCGAACACGCGACTATCGCAACAGCAGGTGGGCCGTCCCGTCGCGTTTACCACCGCGCCAGCAAGGCGGCAATATGGCAATAATATTATTATATTGTTTCAAATATATTATTATATTTTTTTGATTGCTGTTTGTAGTATTTGAAATATAATATATTGAAAACTTATGTCTCAACAACCCTTGGTAAATTTAATTTATTACGTTTACTACGTATATAATTATTTTATATGAGATTATTGTAGAAAACCATTTCTGTTACTAGTTGTGAAATAGTTGTTCCAAGGTGGACAAGTTTTGTTCTTGCATAAAGAACACAAAATTGTTTTTATATACACAATTCCGTAATTTTAAGTTATATATTATTTCATTTACCGTAATCAGATTTTTGCCAGTAATAATAATTTTCATGTTTTTTTACGTTTTTATTAATTATTAATAGATATTCCGATTCGCAACTCTTGGAACAAGATTTCGTTCGTCGCCAAGCGTTGAAAGTTATACGGCAAACGTTGGAACTAAGCAAAGTACATGCGCACTATGACTTTGAATGAATTTTGTAACCTGTTTGGCTCAAACTGTTCGCCGAACTCAGTTCTGTACATGTTCTCCCGAATGCTCAGGTCTGTAGCAACCGTAATAATTTTTTCGATGTCCTGCTAGCTCCAATACAAATACACCCTAAAATATATGTTTACATATTTTATGTCATCGATCTGATAGCTATTCCTGGTGGCTCGATTTAGGCGTGTTTTATTCTATTGCAATTTATAAGTTTTTACTAAATAGAGAGATATATTAATATATAAAAATATTTAGCATGTTCTGGAGAATAATGCATCTTTGGTTCTCAATCTAATTTAATTAATGTTTATTTAGAATTTGTCTTTACTTTAACTTAAATCTAGGTATACATTTTGGACGACTCATGAATCCTCTTTTAGACTCTGGTGTAATAATGTTTTTCCTCATATCTCATTGCAATTCTCTTGATTTCCTGTGTGATAGTCGGTATCTGAAGGTTTCGGTGTAACTAGTTAGTCCTATCGTATCTGGGAGCACTTATATTACGTTTTATATTAGCATATTTATATTACTTTTTGCGAGACATACACATAATTCGCCCATAAATGTTATTATCGGTTTTAACACTAGCTTGTATAATAGTACTTTATTATGTACAGATTATTGTGATTTTCTCCCAATGAACCACTACATATTCGAATAATTTAGCACCAGTTATTTCCCTTTCTCATTTAAGTGTGCCTTCCTGTGAAGCTTTGCGTCAAGATTCATTCCGAAACAGTATATTTGCTAATATTTTTAATGAACAAGTATTCCACAATAATATATGAACCATCGTAACGTAGAGTAAAATAAGAAAATATATTGTTACGCAAAATATTTTTTACAATTTTCATGAACCTTAAAATAACAAGAGCTCTTGCCAGAACGTTAAATTTCTAAAAACCACATATTAGCTTAAGCTGCAACCGCAAACCCGAACCGCTGGCAAAATGCAGAAATAAAATGCAGCTATTCTAAAGCCATTATACGTCCGCTGCCCGTTAAAACCCGTTTTTATTAAAGAAATAATTCCACAGTGGCGATCTTCAAGGCAATTAGAGTTTAAAAGTTTAACGTATCACTTCAATCTCCGAATTTACTGCTAGACCAAATGGTTCGAAATGGCTGCAAAACCACAGGAAAGTGATTCAATCTAAAGCCGGAACTGTTTTCATGGCATTCGCTTGATATAAAGTCGATCGTTCTATAGGAAACTATTGAAATTAATTCTCGATTATACGTTTCGAACCACCAGGATCATTTAAAATAGGATCTATTAAAATTATTATGTCTTACTGATGATTTAACTCCATCAAAGCAAATTTCCTGTAGTCATATTAATCTGTAGACGCGTTTGGGTGGATAATTCGTAATATTTGTCATGTGAGTCACCTAACTTCTGATATAATCTCACTTTCAAAAGAGATTATTCGAAAATAATTCTAATAATTTTTAAGCGGCGAGTTATTATATTTATTGATTCCTCCTTCGCAAATTGCTAGTATTTTAGATCCTTGATTCGAGAGCTGTCAGATATATACATAATCTGCGATGAGCTGCACTACATAATCATAAATGAAAAACTAGTTATTTTTACTGTAAAGTCTTCAGTTCAAAACATAAATAATGCAATATTTAGAAAAAATTTAAACTAATGAGAATTAACAAAAATCTACGTTAAGAGATGAAATGAGTTCTTAAAATTATATTTCGTCAATTCTATAAATAGTAAAAATATGAAAAAAAAACATATTCCCATATTCATCATCCAAAAATCTAAGAACGAAAATGTTGTCGTGCTCACAAGCTTCCTATAAAATACTATCGCAGTCATTCGAGTTAGTTACTTATTACAAGATATTTGGATGTAATTTAAAACAAATAGGTATTACTGTAACAATAATAATTATTTCAACGGCCAAAATAAATAGTACCACGTCTAAGAAATAAATAAAGCAATAATGGAGAATAGTGGTTAGAAAAATTTACAGTTGCTTGTATTAATATTTTAGTCTTCTTTATACCATATTTTGCATTTGCCTGGATTGGACTTAAGCCTACACACTGACCAAAAAAAAAACGAGATGTACTAATATGTGTGATCATAAAGTATAGATTGGAAGGGCTCTCAGAATAGTCACAATCTGGTAAATAGCTGATAACACGATAGCTTCAATTTGACTTCTATATACTGGGCAGAGGCGCTTGAGTATTGTTATTTTACAAAACAATATTTCCACGTTTCTGTTTGAATTATGTCTTGAATTATGTCAATACTTAAAAGACAAACATTTAAATGAATTCAATCTACTGTGATTGTGTCGTCCTACTCCGAGCTGAAAAGGTTTTCTTTCAAGCTTTTAATTCGTTATCTCTAAATTTTCTTGACTGATCGGATATTAGCTGCAACGGTATCAGTACATCTAGCCGATTCAAATCAGCCTATTATTAGTTTAATCAATTGAGAATTATGAGGCAAGTTTAAATTGAATAGAACTAAATGGATACTATGAAACAATTGAGTTCAAAATTGGATTGACCCGATTTAGCATTCTACTTTTAAAAGAATTAGAAAATTTTCAGTAAAAATACGTTCCTGTATGCTGTTGATGATAACGACAAACATCATTAGCTAACGTAATTTTTATGACAATAAATCATGTACTAATCGATTAGTCAAGAAACGTTTCTTTGAAAATAAACCAGTTAAAGTCAGTTGAAGTCTTCAACATGACACCCAAATTGGAATAATGTAAATTTAAATTTATAATTTAGATAAAGTAGATGACTTGTGGAACTGATGAAAAATTTAAATCTATATGTACAATATCACTTTTGAAACATGTTGGGTATATGATATTTATACATACTTGCTATAAAGCGGCCCATTTGAATGGATTATTTCAACTATATTTAGGATATAATTCTTCTCTCTTTCGTCTTCAAGTCTTATTTTCTTTGGCTCTACCCTCATAAATTATCGATTGATAAGCAGAACTTCGAATATCAGTTTAGATTAATCAAGCAAAGCTTCCGTCTGCGGACTGCAGAGATTTGCCTGAAATTATAATCAGTTATGTAGATGGAACAACTGATATCAATATTTGGGACCGTATATATTCTTCCATCATCATATACTAGTATTCCGCGTCAAATGCAAGAATATATTCAGACGTCATGATTTTTTGTGTTCACATTGTACATTCATACGCACGTTCACTCCAAACTGGGATGAAATAAATTATTGCTGTTGCCAGGTCAAATATCAACGCATCGCCATGATATCACTGCAAGTGTATTTAAACAAAATTGAAATCGTTGGTACATTTAATTACACCGGTTTGCTAGTACGTTTTATATTATATTACGAAACCTAATACAAATTTTACCTAAATAATTATAGATGCTTTATCTCCTCTCATATTCGAACATTTGGATAAGAGAGACGGAAGGGGAGAGTGAGAATCTCATATGTATATCATGACGGAACAACTCTAATGTCAAATACTTTGAAATTCTACGGAGTATAATAATACCCGATGCATATAGATTTCTTAAATAAAATATATAGACTCCAAGCAAGTCAGTAATAAAAGTGGTTTATATATGACAAAATTAGCGTACTAGCATATCAACTACAGAATAGAGATTCAGGTGTCAGGCCACCAAATGCAGACTGAATTTGAACTAACCTAATCCACTGGAATTTCAACGAAAAGTAACAGTTAACTGACACCAAAGGGATATTTTAGAATCCCTCTTTTTCAGCTATAGACTATTGGAATTTGGAGACAGCCAAACATGGGAAACCACTTCATAAATGATATACTGTGAAAATTTGAATAAAAACATTTCTATACCGAAAATATTCAAAGGCAACCTGGAGAATGAAGGCACACCTTGGACAACGACCATCTACTCGCTTTAGTCATTTCTTCAGATGGAATACGTTCGACTAATACTAGATATTACAACAAATCGATGTTGCGTTTGGATATGTGATATAATAGTTTAGTTTATATTAAAATTTTGATTGTATTAGCAATGTGGTTTCTTTAGTTTTTCCAACAAGTCGCCACTTTTTATCATTAATATTTTTCTAGTTTAACTAGATAATATTTTTCTTGCAAATGAAACCCTGTCTTAAACTTATAATAACCAATAACTTATAATAGACAATACTAAACAAATATAACTACTATACTACTGTATTTTATAGTTCCATAACAGCGTAAATGTTAGTGATACTGTTAAGAAAAGTTAAAGTTATTTTCTAATAAAACTACTTTGTCTTTCGATAGCAGTACAAAGAAATCAATCGCGAACTGTCGCGACCAAAGCGCAAACATTTAATCATGGAAGACAAAAAGTTGTTGGTGAAAATTCGGCGTTGGGATTTTTGACAAGTCAATGTTTAGAAATGAAAAATTAGTTAGAGTTAAATCGAAATATCGCCCCTTTTTTGGTCGAATGTTTTAATTAATGAAAATTATATTTTAATATTGAACGATTTGTTCAGGTAATTTTATACGGTTCATTTCACAATGTTGATTAATTGCTTTTATAAAATATGGACAACCGTTATTGATTAAGCATTAGAAAATGTGTTAATATAGGGCTCGGTTGCCAGAACATTGTTGTTGGTTTCTGATAATTGCACGGTATATAATTATTGATGAATTCAAGGTTAAATATCTTAATAATGATTCTTAATGGACGTTATACCGTCTATTACTATGTGTTAGGTGTGGTATTTAATTGTTTAATTTTCATGATGACGGTCTCCATTGTGCAAAATAAATTGTACTTGTGTGAGACATTAAAAAGTGCTTACGGCTGTTAAAATAATTGAGTAAGCAACAATACCTTGATAATACTATAATTTCGATAGTTGGTATAAAAGTGTTTACTATTCGTCGCTGATTAACCTAGAATTTGCCTTTACTATAATTTAAATCTAGGTATATATTTAGGAGAACTTCTCAGCCTTATCTCCGTCTCAGGTGTAATAATGTCTATGTATTAACACTGATGTTTTTTTTTTAATTAAAAATACCTCACTACAATACACTACACAAATTCAAAAGGGTTGATTATTTTGAGTCTGTGCCTTGTACAGGTATTATACAAGAGTTGTATTACTTCAATATTAACATGAGAATGGATTCTGTCCTCATATATCCTTGCAATTATCTTGATTTCCTGATTGACAGTCGGTATCTGAAGGTCTCCGTGTAAATAATTAGTCCTAATAGTAACAGGTAAATTGGACAGTCTGCGGCCTACCATAGTAAAACACATTTTTTTGGCAATTTTTTTTATTCGACATAATTCCCTTCAAGAGTGATGCACTGATTATAGCGACCCTTGATTTTTTTTTAATAGGCTTCAGTTTCGGCGATCACCTCTTCATTGGACGAAACTTTCTTCCCAGCGAGCATTCTTTTCGAATCTGATAACATGAAATAGTCGCTGGGGGCCAGATCTGGAGAATATGGTGGATGAGGATCAATTTTAATCCCAGTTCATGGACTTTCGCCATCGCTTTCACTGATTTATAAGACGGTGCATTGTCTTGGTGAAGCAGCACTTTCTTTTTCTTCAAATGCGGTTTTTCGTCCAATAACGCTACGTAATAGTCGATGTTGATGATCCTTCCTTTTTTGAGGTAGTCAATGAGAATTATTCTATGCGCATCCCAAAATACAGACGCCATAACCTCGCCAGCCTACTGTTGCGTTTTCCCAAGCTTTGGATGTTGCATCCATTGTCACATATCGACGCAAAAAATCGGGATTATTACGCTTGATAATCTTCAAACACTGCTCCGAATCAGCAACTCTTCATTGTTTTTGGTTAAAAGTCAGCTCGCGCGACACCCACTTTGTGCAGATCTTTCTCATACCCAAAATATTCGTGAATGATGTGATGTACACGTTCAGTTGATATCTTTAGAGTGTGTACTACATCATTCAATTTCAATTTACGGTCATTCAAAATAATTTTGTGGATTTTTAAAATGTTTTCGTCGGTAGCAACCCCTTTTGGTCGTCCACTGCGTTCACCGTTTTCGATACTCATTTCCCCACGTCTAAACTTAGCATACTAATACTTGATGGTTGATTTTCCAGGGGCAGTGTCCGAAAACTCGGCACCAAGTCAAGTTTTTGCTTCAACTATATATTTTCCTTCAGAAAGCAATATTTTATCAACACGCAAAATTCCTTTTTATCCATTTTTTTCACAATAACAAAAGTTGCTTCACTCAAAATGCTATAATCCACAAGCTAATGATCCGACAGTTGTCAAATTTATACATGCATCTTTTGAGTGTTATTATATTTATAAGGAATTTAAAGGAATCTATTGGCGTCCTGAAGCGCAAAATTGAGCTTTTATAAAATCATTTCCACAATAAATAAGTGGACCTTAATAATCCGGTCGTGTGCTCGAAATTTTAAATAAATTATCCCTAACCCTCTATTTCCAAGACTTAAAAGACATCAGAGTCCAGCCGAGGGGACAATTTAAATTTGCCCGTCGAGCGTTTTGCGAGGACGCAGACCGTAAAGGACTGCATGGTGAATGCAGGCCCCTGCGACGACCGCAAGATATATCCTCTTCGGATTATGATGGAATCTCTGACCAGAAAGACACATTGGGCTATACGGGAGGTTTATGTCACTTGAAACTGGTTAATTGTGTTTGCTTTGCGGGACATGTGCAGTTGGATATCCGTAGAGTTGTACGTGTGAGTGTCTGCGTCAATGTTTATAGTATCGAGTATCTGTCATAATTTATTTTCACTGTTTATTTTTGTAATTTTTGAAGAATTAGTGTCAGGTAGATAACAAATATTTTTCAAATATTTGGATATATATATATATATATATATTAATATATACAACACCACACCGACCAATATTTTTAAATTAATTTGTGTCCTTTCAACAATTTCGTTGGGAACCTCTAACAATATAGTACATTAATTAATTTTACTTTTAAGTCGCATAATTTTGTCTGAATTGTTAAAGAGATGCTATATTTATCCTATGTATTTTTAGTTTAATTTGGATCTGGACATCGTAGTAATGCTATGACATCTACATAAAATTCAAACGTTGGCACTGATGGATTGATACCATGTGGTTCCCGGCTATAAAAAACCACCACGACGACGTATCTTTCTCTTTTATCTACCCCTTGTAACAGTACCACTTCCATAGCTTTTCGGTACTTCGTTTACCTAACCTTATATCCCGTCCATTCTCGTATCGAACACATGTAGTATTTAATAAATGAAATACATTATTACATACATTAACAAATAACAAGTTTTTCTTCAATCTACGTCCTGCTACTCCCTCGATGGCAACTGATCCGGATAAATTAGCCTGACTAAGGTTGGATCTCCATCTTATAAACAGTCCTGGGCAACTGATTGCGTAACTGCGGGCATGCTTAGGAACCTGCACCACACGGAGTTACGATCCACAGCCGCTTCACTAGAAGGGTAGGGATGTAGCGACCGCTAAAACTTTTTAGGCCACCACTATTACATCTACATTAAGTTCAAAGTTTGGCAACGTTGGTGTATTGGTACTCTACGATTACCGGCTATAAATGGCCATCACGACGACGACTTTCTCTCTCTTTTCTACCCATTGTAACAGTATCACTTCCATAACGCTTTCGTACTTAACCTATCCTGTCCATCCTCCCGTCGAACACATGTAGTAGTTAATACATGAAATAAACAAGTTTTTATTCAAGCAGATTTTTTTCTTTCCGTGCTAATGAATTCCACTGAATTAGTAGTCAGTGTTTCGATAAACAATCATATCAACAACCACACATTCCGATCGACAAGACGAATATTCCTACGCTAATGTAATAAGTTTGGGAAATAGTAACTTATTTATTTATAATATAATAGTTTTAGAGATACTAAGGATTTTTATATGAGTAAAGAAAAAATACAACAAAACTGGAACTAATTTATCAACAACTGTCTGTTAAAAAAATTGCCTTGTGATTTTTTCCTACATGCTCTTGTGAGCTAGAAATATTTTATCTTGAAAGAACTATGTTTCTTTTTAAATACTTAAATTGCCCTCTCTTGGAATATTCCCCAAAAAGTAAAAACTCAATGTTTTTGTTGTTGAATAGAATCTGACTACCATAGGTCTCAATAGGATGATGGAAACCCTCATTATAGTATAAATGTTAATATTTTTATACAAGTATATTAAGAGTTATTAGCTTAAAAGATATACTTATAATTACTACTGGACTTAGGAAACTGATAAAGTGAATAATTCGTGAAGTATAACCATACATAATGAACAACTAAAATAGTTATCAAGGAAACAAGAATTTATCTATCTTATATTATTATACACCTTGTGTAATTTCGGCAATATATAAACTAGTCACGGATTAATTCACAGCCAAATTTATGTAATAATACAGTGTAACATGCAAGGACAACTGTGTCCTATAAACTAAAGTTAGCCATTATTTAGAGCTGCACACAAGTCCAATTTCAGTAAAGGAAACTTCTAAATTATTGGAATCGAATTTGCTGCTGCAGACAGTTGCAAGCGTTTAACATGTTCTGGTAGAAATTTTATATCAGTTTAGAAATATTAATTGAAAAACTTATTAGAGAGTAGAAATAAATGTTTATAATATGTAGAAATGTTATATCAGTTTAGAAATATTAATTGCAAAGTTTATTACATAGTTAAAATAAACGTTTGTAATATGCAATATATGGTATATATGGTTTTTGGAAAATTGTGTATTACCACCTAGATTCTAATGACTTACCCATGAGAGGAGCGACTTCAAAATTTATTTTTGATTATTTGCTTTATATGTTATGTTTTGAAAAATCAATGGATCATATTTTATTATTGTAAATATATTCCTTTAATACATATTTTTAAATTGTAAGAAATAAATTACCTAATTTTATTCGTTATTGTTTTAATATAGTCACATGCGATAGTCAAACAATCAAACCAATTTCAAAATTGCTTTTTTTATATATTCCCTGTTTTAATGTACAAACATGTATTACTTCGTTTGTTAAACCATATTTATGTTTATACCATAAAAGTAATTAAAGAATATAATGAAGCTGTAAAATAATCGTACTTATGATTACCTGCGTACCCAGCAGGATTCGAACCTGCGGCTATCGCAACAGTAGGAGGACCGTCCCATCGCCTTTACCTCTGCGCTACCAAGCCTGCTATGATAGTTTTGTTGTAATGTGTATTGATGTAATGTAATTAATTTATCAATATTCGAGTGTTGGGAACTATCGACTGAAATTGACTATCGACTGTTTGGTAATTCACTACTTTTTACTATCGACTATTTCAGTCAATATTTTTGGTTCGACTGTTTTACTACTATTTACCAGTGTCTGTTTCAGTCGCTATTTTCGGCCCGACTGATTTTGTTACTAATTACTATCGACTCTTTCAGTCTTATTTTTAGTTACTATTTTTGGTCCTGGAATATATAGAGTTTTATGATTTTTTGGTAATTTGCTTGTAAATAATAATATATTGTTAATGTAATAGAGTAAAAGGATTAAAATTGGTAATGATAAATAGTTAAATATTTTGACTCTATCTATAGTAATAATAAGTAATATTACGATTATTTAATTATGATTATGTATATGTTAATTTTTATATAGCATTTATGGTTATTATACATCTGTAGTAATTTAGGTTTTGTTTAAGTTCTATTGTATTGTCTATATTTATTACAGTATATTATTTTAAAATAGCAATTAACACTTAAAACAATTAACAATTAACAATTAATAATTAATAATTAACAACTTAACAATAAAATATTTGTGGGGTATTATTCCATTCCATAGAAAAATTATATTAATTTTTAGAGATCCTCAGAATATTAAAATATAAAAGTAATTCTACTTCGTTTAAAATTAAATTATATCGCATGTTATGTATAATTATTATAATAGTGTTCAGTAATTATTTTTCCTTCTCATTTTTAAAGTTAGTTCGTGTAGGAATTTATATTTCTCCGTCTTGTTTATATTACCGTTGGAAAATATAGCCACATATAAAATTAACTGCGCAAAGTAATTATCTCCGTCCTTTCCTCTCTCACAATTTATACAGGAAAGGATTCGTACATCTTCGTCAGGCAACACGAATTGAAAAAAAACTGTCGAACCGTGCATTTGGCTGAAGACTGTACTTTCTATATTCAGTCGCTAGTTTTTTGACTGTTTTGCGAATATCGACTGTTTCGGCTATTTTCAGTCGATAGTTCCCAACGCTACAATATTCCTATATTATTGAAACTTAACGGAAATTATATTTTATTTATGATAATTGTAGAAAGTTATTGTTATTGTTAGTTCTCCAAATTGTTTGCATATATTTTAATTTACAGACATGTATTACTTTAAATAATATTATATATCAAATACATAACTGATCTTATATGGAAAATATTGCTAAAACAAGATTTAAGAAACTAAAATAATATTATGTGGCGACCGCTACGACTCTTTAGGCCACCACGCATTCACCTACAACAAGTTCAAAGGTTGGCAACGCCGGTGGGTTGGTACCATGCAGTTCCAGGTTATAAAAGACAATCACGACGACGTCTCGCTCTCTTTTCTTTTCTCCACCCACTTGAAACTGTACCACTTCCACAACGCTACCGTATTTCCTTCACCTTAAACTAATATCCTGTCAATTCTCCCGTCGACCACATGTGTGTTTTTACTGCTCCTGCAAATTCCTTCCATAACTAGTAGCGAGTGTTCGGACAAACAATCGCATCGACAGCCACACATTTCAACGGACCGACCAGACGAACATTCCTACAATTGGTGATCCCGACGTGATCAAAGTGCCTAACAGGTAAACCAGCTAAATATAAGCCACTCGACAGGTGCTTGAGACGTACATGGAAGGATATAACGAGGAATGGAACACATCAACATCACATGGTCGACGACATTCTACGAGACTAGCCTGATGGAGGAAAACCACAGAAGCCCATCATGTATAACATCAACACATAAACACCCTTGCATCACGAAACGGGACACGTAAAGCACCATACTTATAGGTACCTTCAAACAAATCGAAATGTCCCAAGACGAAGGACGTCCTGCTACAACTTCGATGGCAGCTGATACCGCAAAACTCCTCGCTCAGGTTGGGATCCCCATCTTATCAGCAGAACCTGGGAATTTGTTTGCGTGATTGCGCATGCATTCAGGAACCTGCACCATATAGAGATACGTTCCACTAAGAGGGGAGTAATGTGGCGACCGCCACGACCCGTTAGGTCACCACGCATCCATCTACAACAAGTTCAAAGGTTGGAAAGGCCGGTGGATTGGTACCATGCAGTTCCAGGCTATAAAAGACCATCACGATGACGTCTCTTTTCTCTCTTTTATTCTCTCCACCCCCTTGTAACAGTACCACTTCCACAGCGCTACCGGGCTTCCTTCACATTAACCTAATATCCTGTCAATTCTCCCGTTGACCACATGTATCAGTGTGGTATTTCTTCAACCAGTGTTTTTTGTTCTCGTACAAATTCCTTCCAAAAATAGTAGTGAGTGTTCGGACAAACAATCGCATCGACGGCCACACATTTCGATCGACCGACCAGACGAACATTCCAACAGTTAATTTATTCTCTATTCGATTTTCGATCACTGGGCGATCACTAGTTAATATTATAAACAGTGTTGGGCTTAAAATTCGGCCTTGTCTTATTCTTACTTAGCTTTGTAAACTTAATAATATAAATATTGATAAGATTTGTGTGTCCTGTAATCCAAAATACACCAAAAACATCAATATTAAATGCCAATTCGGCATTAAACCAAATCAGATCCTATCGATTCAACCATTGTAATTCTACTTGAAAGGGACGGACTAAAGATTGCAAATTCGTAAGCCGTTAGACTGTCAGTGCAGCTCGTGTTATTTGAATTCGGTCTGGTTCCATTTGATTTACGGCTTTCGTTTAATGTCCGATTCGGCGTTGGAATATTTAGTCGGTCCGTACGCGGACTCTCTTGTTATCCGTCATGGTTTATCATGCGATTGTTTGACGTGGTGGCGTTGAAAACTGACACTGCCGTAAGGAAATGTTAACCGAAACATGCATGTGCTCTGCACAAGTTAATTTCGCTTTAATTAGAATCAAATGAACTCCGAAATAGTATTGTTTTACAACAGGTTATTGCGAAAGAAACAAAAAATTTCTTGAAAAAATCGTATACTGTTTTCATATTCTCCGATTTGGCGCATACGTATATATAGCCTAATTTATTTACTTCTCTTTTATATACAAAATATATTTCATAAATAAATATACAAGAATTTGATAAATAAATGATTTTATGTTGAAACTATACATATGGAGGTAAATAAACTCAAAAGATTATTGAATAAAATAAAGTAATACAAATAATTTCTATATGCCTTTCTATTTTTATAAAAACACCATATCTAAATTAATTTACGTATTTGAACAATTAACAATAACTCCAAGAATCATATAAATAAACATTACCATAAAAAAAACAAATCGTTTAGACCAAACCCAAACAATATTGTTAAAAGCAAAAAAAGCCACCACTATATGTGAAAGCAGTGAAATTCTCCTAAAAATCGCCAAATGTGGTCAGCTACGATCGCTACTATTCTTGATCCACAAACCCTATTAACGAATTGACTAGTTAGCTATCGATTAACATATTGTATATTTACTAGCCTAAAACGAATGGATGATCGTACTATTAAGTTGAAAGAAATCTTAGTCAATATATCTTCATTTTTAGAAAACAATCATTTATTTACCTATGCTCTTATATAATAATTCATTGAATTTCCCTTGTCATTAGATCATTAGGGTATCGTTGATAGTTTTATATTTTGTTTATTTGATCCAACTACTTTTGTTAGCAAATCTAATTATTTTATAGTATCACTGTACACTGTTCTTACATCTCAGCA
The DNA here is from genome assembly GCF_030347505.1 of Rhynchophorus ferrugineus. NCBI lineage: Eukaryota > Metazoa > Arthropoda > Insecta > Coleoptera > Curculionidae > Rhynchophorus > Rhynchophorus ferrugineus. Next base: position 8,212,293 of record NW_027472581.1, on the reverse strand, counting down.
AAATGCTATCTAACCTCTTCTTCTCTGATTCTCTGAAATTTGTATTCGTCGACTTTTACTCTCAACATATTCTAGTTACATTTTACCTATAAAATAAAATTTACATCATTACTGAAATATACTATGTTTAAAATAAATGTCTAATTATTACCAGCTACTACAATTTTTGCTACTATTCTTGATGGGCAAACCTCATTAACGACACATCAAGAATAATTTTCGTTATTGTTATCATTAAATTTTAGCATATATCGATACTTATTTGATGCCGTTGAAAATGTGCTATAAATTTGGCAGCTTACATTCCCACTATAAATAAAACTTATGCTGTTTGGATTTTACAAATTTAAAAATTTATTCACCAAAATTTTTCAACCAATGTATGTTAAACCACCAAGAATAACACACAACAATTTAATTATTATTACAAAAGGATTATTAATGTAACACAAAATCTAAATATTCTAGAATATTTTGTTGTTTTGACTTGATCCACATTACCGATGAACTCGAAGTTTGTACCGCCATTAGAAAAGGAAGGCGTTTGGTTTATTCATATCTATGATTTTTTATTTAGGATAGTGTGAGCATGTGCCAACGCCAGAGATATTTGTTAGTTAATTTATCTTAGTTTGGTTTGTGCTAGAACAAATTCAACTCGTCACTGTCGTTTTGTATAGCCGTTTAACAAGTCGCCTCTTATTTCCTTAAATAAAATAGTTTTTTTTAAGTAAATTAATAGTTTTTGTATTCCAAATGCTTCCATTTTAATTACTGTCGCAGCCGATAGGTTTCCGGAGAGATGATAAAGTTGTTCCTTTTTTAATTCATTCAATTAACTCTTTGGCAATTGTTTTACAATTATTGCAAATATTCCTTGGTGTCTTTCGGGGAAAAGTATCACAGCTGAAATTGTAAGGTTAGAAAAGGTAAACTGAAGGTGCTAAAAAAGCCCTATCCATGGGTTATTCAAATTAGGAAACATTCTAGCCTTGAAAAGTACTACTAGTCCTTGAATTCCTGGCACAAGCATCACAGTTCAGAATGTAAAGCTATCAAGGGGGACTTAAGTTGCCGTGAACTAACCTTTGGTGCCGGGTATTGGACAAAAGCTTGTAGTTCAGAGTGAACAGCCACCAATAGAACTGGGAAAATCATTTCATACAGAGATATCATAGAAATTTGACTAAAAACAATACCATTTAGGAAATATTCAAAAGCAATCTGGCGGACGAAGGACGAACACTCATAAATAATTTTACTAAAACCATAAGTTGTCCAGAGAGGACAACAACTACGTCCATCCTTTTCGCTCGGTCGTTTCTTTAGAAGGAAGTGGTTATATGATGCGACTATTATCAGACCTGACTACGATTATACAGACGAGGCGGGAGTGAAATCGTCAGTATCATTCAACAAGTGGCCTCCACTTTCTATAAATAAAATAGTATTTCAAGTAAATTAATAGTTTTTACGTTTAAAATTCTCTCCAACTTCAACTTATAGCTTAGAACTTATACAGAAAACGACCGCAAAATTTCCAGCATTCAACAAAACATCACATATATCATGTCTTAAAAAAGTTAGAAAGAATAAAAATAATTTTTAGAAATTACTCTCAAACCTCTCTAGTAAAATTTAATAATAATGTGGCATTTAGTTTAAAAGTTATAGTGTTGCAAATTTAACTAATTTTGTTACTTTCAAAGCAATGGATTAAAAATAATGTCAAATCAAATTGAATGAAATACGCTCCCAGTTGCTTTGTTAGATGCCATATTGTACAGAATTGGTACTGAGTGATTACTGATTGTTTAAGCAAGTCCGGAAGCTAAAAGGGTGCTCCAGATACTTAATGACATCTTAAATCAGTTATGGTTAATTCAGCTAGTTTCTTTGGATTCATTCAATTGTGCATTGATTGTCATTATTATCAATTAAACACCTATTTTCTGACGACACTGAATAAAGAGCATGCAAAATTTATATTAAGTAAAGTTTATGGAGATTGTCATTGTCATTGGGAGTCATTTACGTTGCATCAAAATATTTACCTATATCTGTATATATTACTAGCTGACCCGGCAGACTTTGTACTGCCTCAATCGATAAACAAAAGACCTAATAATCTGTAATTAATAAAAAAATGATCGGTATGAATGAATTTTTATTATTATTTTCGATTAATTACACATGATGTTTCATACTTAAAAAACAGAGTTTCCCTGAAATACTGGCTATTTATAAGGTTTCAATTAGATATTTACAGACGCACACAGTTATGGTACAGTTTGTTAATCAATTTAAAGCTTTCTGATAAACTTTTTTTATGGTGCATAAATAAACAAAGATGTCGGTTTTCGGACGCGCGAACACGCGACCTATAATTATCCATGCGCGAAAGAGAGAAACTCCAAGATGATTCCGCAAACTTCCAACGAATGGCCTTGAGATTTATTTATGGTCATCGCAAAGGCCAAAAGTACTGGAACTTGTAAACGTTTAAAATTGAACGGTAAATCCGTTCGAATCATCGGTATGCGCGTTGCCTCAATGACGTTATTAATCATCTTTTTCAAAGCCAGTCTTGTTCCATTGCCCAAAATTACCATATCGGTCCAGTCGTTCTCGAGTTACATATATATATATATATATATATATATATATATATATATATATTATATATTATATTTATATATCTTCCCCCTGCCAGAAGATCAAAGGATATTGTAACGCATTTTAAGTCCTGAGTGTTTCAGATGCATGTTTTAAATCATTACTCCGACGATGAAGCACAATATCTCTAGATTGTAAATTTTCTCCCACAATAACAACAGCCACTTCGTCAATGGTGGGTGAATTAAACCTCCTTGTGTGATCACCAATGCTCGATCTGAATCGATCTGGTGCTCGATCAGCTCGAATGACAATATTATGGCTGTCAGATGTTATTCGATCCAATGATATTTTGAACATGTTTACTAAATTGTTGTTTTGATGAAGAAACATTTGTAATTCTTGGACAATGGTTCTCTTCACTGTTGGGTTATGAGCACAAGGCTTCTCAATATCCGCATCTGAATTGCCTAAAAAATTAATTTGTGAAAATTGATGATCTGCATCTGATGCACATCATCAATCGGTAACAGCACCCCGAGTAAGTGATAAATTTGTCCTTGTAACTGTAAATTAAAAGATTTGTCCAATAAATATTTCTGATGTATATTTTAATACAAACTTGACTATTATAAAAAAATGTTTGTATTACTTTACTGTACATCAATAAGTAACAAAGATATAAATATACCTAGTAAATAAAATAAAATATTATGGTATACCTGGAAAGTGGGCATGAAATTTTCCTGTATAATATGTGTAGCGCCAAATGATGTCATCTGGAAATAGTTGTTATATTTCTGAATGTTGGCTAAGAAGTGCTTAGAATCAGTTCCAATAACTGAAACTAAAGAGCGTAATGGATCTGGTGGTGGGACCAATTGTGGCAATTTTACTTTGCCTTCAGCACAACATAATCCAGTAGATTCACCACTGTATTTTAACGCTTTGCCATATTTACAAATTATTGTCATTTCCCGAATTGTTACCGATTTATCGGCGCAATAATCTATTGCCGCATCATAGTGTCGAATGTAGCTCGTTCCATGATCACAGGGGCACTGTGTCTGAGGAATCACTCAATTTCATTATGTCGTGCCCGCTGTTGTTGTATTTGATGTGCACGAACTCGTTGCATTCTAAGCCTATCTACTTCATTGTCTCTGTCTAAAGAACGCAATTCTTACATAGCAATACGACTATTTTCTTGATTTGTCTCTCTCTGGTTATCAGTGTGGTTAGCACGTGAGGTAGCTCTTCGCACATTTGATTGACTGAGACTACCTAAGTCAGGTCGTCGTCTCTTCGGCATCGTAAATTGTAATTAACCAAAGTGAGAAAAGTTCTCGCGCACTTAGCAGTAAAGTGTTACTATCACAAAAAATCAACTGAAAAAGAGCACATAATTTGAAATGTCACTATCACAAAGGATCACCGAAGTTAAGAAAGTTCTCGCGCACGTAGCGGTAATCGTCACTCGAAAAGATAGAAGGATGTACTCTTTGTCTGAGGTATCGATCGACATAGAAGATGGATCGTCATATTAGTTGGTTTTTAAATGTCAAATATTGTGGTAGCGGTTAGAAATTTAATTAATGACCAAGAGACATATTAGTTGGTTGTCAAATGTTAAATATTGTGGTTCCGTTCAGAAATTTAATTTGTGACAAAACTTAAGATATAAAAATGATATAATATATAGTTAACAACTGTAGTTAGCTAAAATTAAATTTATTTTTTACCTCCTGAGAATAAATATATCAAGAAAATTCTAATTAGTTATTCATTTTAAACTATTCTTTCTATTTGATTTCCAAGCGACGGGGGACACATCAAAGAAAAAACAAAACTATTATACACCTTTTAAACCTTCCCTGGACTTCCACAAAATAATTCAAGACCAAAATTATCCAAATCGGTCCAGCCGTTCCCGAGTTTTAGCGAGACTAACGAACAACGATTCATTTATATATATACAGATATATTATACCCAGAAAAAAATATATTCTATACTATATAACAACCATACCTAATAATAGGAATTAAAATGAAAATATATAGCAAAATACCAAACCCTGAGTAGAAAATAAATTAAATTCGAATAATAAATACGAAAAGTTCGCGGTCAAGTGATAAAATATAATTTCTCCTACATAAAGTTTCTCCTGTTTATGTGGCTCTGTCCATATTTACGTTTTACCGTCTGGGCGATAGCATAAAGACAGTCCCTCAAAGGCTTTTGGAGTAGGGTCATTTTAATAATTTAATCAAAACAGGTTTCGGTTTTAGCACTTAATGATTCATAAGATATAATTTGCTTAGAGAAATGAATATTTTAAATTGTAAAATATGTTAAAGGACTCTGTCTGACCTATAGAACGTTTTCTCGACCGATATTTTTCAATAGGTCATCGATGTCAACAAAAAAATTAATTATTACATTGGCTTTATTATTCGACTCCTCAGTTAATGCCATACAGCATCAGCTGAAAGATTTCCAGTGTAACCTACGGATCTATCGCGAACAAGTAACCCTCTGGTATTAGAGAGCTGATATTTTATAGCAAATATTCGAAGATATCATAGTACTCAGTATCATAGTTCTTTAAAAATGTATTTGTTATATTGTTAATAATAGTTGCCGACTATCCTACAATTTGTCTTTACTATAACTTAAATCTAGATATGTATCTAAGAGAACCCATCTGCCCAATTTTAGTCTTATAATAATAATGTAGTATTATTAACTAATAATTAACTCAGTTTTATTTCACGTTTTTTTCGGACTTCAGTATGGCAAAAAACTGGTAAGTAAAACGTTTTATATTTTAATTAAATTGGATTATTATAAGGATGTTATAAAAAACTTGCAAAGTCAAAAAAAAATGCAGTAAAAAGTTTCTGTAATAGTATTACGTTTTATTTTTACTGTCCCTATATAAATAACAATAGATTATTTCTAAGATTTATTAATATTCATTTTATACAGGCCGAAAATATCTTCGCTTTCAAGCTCTACCTCTGTCCAAATGAATTCTTGTTCAGTGTTGTCAATGCCAATGTATCATATTACCCAATAATTCAACACAAGTTTCTCAAATTGGGGGAAAACATTGTTAATTCCCTATAAATTAGTCTCAATATTATTTTAAGAAATCATCCATCTCAGCCATCGAATAATATTCATTTATTTAATATTTATTAATTTTTATCTAAAATCGATTCATAATATGGAATACAGTGTAAATATTATGAATTATAACGTACACTTTTCCATATTTTCTCTGCAATAATTTATGTTTATACTTTTATATTTATGCAATATATTATATTTTAAAGTGTGTTTTTTACCAACGTGTTTTTATCTGCAGTGGCCCTACTCATAGTATCATAGTTGTTTAAGATGAATATGTTATATTATTTCTAACGGTTGAGAATAACCTACAATTTGTCTTTACAATAATTTAAATATATATATATATATATATATATATATATATATATATATATAATTACCTCAGTTTTATATAAATTTACGTCCAATATAAGCATAAACAAAGAGATTATATACCATATCTTTATTCTTCACGGTTTTTTTTTCAATAAGAGTGGAGATAAAAGTCAGGTGACTGGAATTATGAACAGCGTTTATAACTCAGGTAATATAACAGTTAATCAAGGGTTGCTTTGTCTTTATTGACTTCGAATAGGTACATTCTATGCGCTTGGTGGGATTGATATTGAATCATATCCTATGAGTTGCTGCCATGGGTTAAATCCTTAATTGAAACTAGCGCTATGAACAACTAGTAGAACTAGTCTGAAGTAAGTGATGGGCTATAAGTGACTAAATTGGGCACTAAGACAGGAGTCGAGTCTTATGAAGTCAACACCATTAGAACCTGCAAGACCACAGTTGGGAGGTTTTTAGTTGTTAATCGTATTCACGTTTTTTTCGAACTTTAGAATGGTAACAGATTGGTAAGTAAAACGTTTTATATTTTAACTAAATTGAATTACTATAAGGATGTTAAAAAACCTGAGGTAAAAAGTTTCTGTAAAACTATTATGATTTATGTTTACTGTCTCTATGTTGTCAATGCCAATGTATCATATTACCTAATAATTTAACACAAATTTCTCAAATTGGTGAAAAAATTGTTGATTCCCTATAAATTCCTCTCAAAATTACTTTAAGAAATAGCACAAGTCTCAGCCATAAAATAATATTCATTTATTTAAAATTCATTAATTTACATCTAAAATATATTCATAGTATGGAATACAGTTTCATATTATGAAGTATAACGTACACTTCCATATTTTCGCTGCAATAATTTATATATTATATTTTTATATTTATACACTATATTATATTTTAGAGTATCCTTTTTACCAGAGTTTTTATCTGGACTAAATCTACTGTTTAACAGAAGACATCCGGTCTTACATGCGTGTTTACTGGCGTGACTGGTATCATTTTCCTTGCCGGATTTTGCGAACTTGCCTAGGACAATCACAAATATAAATTTACGAACATTTCCTAGCAGGATTCGAACCCGCGACTATCGCAACAGTAGGTGGACTGTCCTGTCGCCTTTACTATTGCGCCAATAAATGCATCATTTTGCATTGATAGGTAGGCTTAATACCGTGGCCTAGTTACTTAATATCTTCCCTTTTTGTCATTAGACACACTACAATATCTGTATTCGGTCTATTACAGTTCTATGTTTTCAAATTTTTAAGGACACTAGATTTTCGTTCGATTCGATTTTCATTCGAAAGCAGCAGCATCAGCAGTAAGGACATCACAAATTTTATGTATGGGACAAGTATTTTCCCGCAATGTTTTGAAGTCAAACACTTTTTTCCTATTAGCACGCATCGTCAATGTTGTGTTCATAAAGTTCAATGCCATGTTCAAAATTCAGCATAGGACATATTTATGAAGCACTGCAAATAGCTGCAGCACTGGCATCAGTGATTTAATTTGTAGCTGTTAACGGGTTTACAGCGGATATAAGCGAAAATATAGGATCATTGAAATCAAAACGTTTGGTAATGTCTGATGTCAATGTGATATAATATTCTGGGCATATTCCGTAGAAATGTGCAATAGCAGCAAGTGGTACATCTTGATCTTTTTAAAATTTTGATCTTATATAAATCACTACATAGTATAAAACAAAGTCGCCTTTTCTGTCCCTATATCCCTATGTGCGCTTAAATCTTTAAAACTAGGCAACGAATTTTGATGAGGTTTTTTCAATAGATAGAGTGATTCAAGAGGAAGGTTTATATGTATAATACATGTATAATATACTAAGGCAACATTGCTAATTTTAGAGGTTTCTAACGTGATGTCGTAAATTAACCTATTTTTTTAGGCTTATTTAGCAATTAGCAAAAACGCTGCCTAACCCTACGAGTTAGATCAAATTAATGTACTACAGTATTGTACACCATAAAAAGGTCTACAAAAAAGTCCGCGATGGTATATATTTATCTTTTAGGGATAACCCACATTAACCATTTTTATTGTTTACTTTTTACGTGAGAAAATGGCTTATTTACAAAGCTATTTTAAGCAATACGGCATTAATCCTTATCGAATTAAGTACCTTAAATACAGTGTACAATTAATATAGATCAATATGGTTCCTTATAGCATGTAAATTAAACAAATATTTTCGGAGATATTACAAATTTAAAATTTGCGTTTAAAAATGTGTAATGTAATAAAAATTGTATGAATTGAGATATTCCAAAGATAGCAGGAAATCTTCATAGTAAGTATAGGGGAAGAGGAATTGTTTTACTCCAAATTTAATGCGTGCAGGCCAAGGGCAGTAATGAGTGAACCAAAAATACTGGATCGATTTTAATCATGTTTTCATTGAGTGACATAGGCATATATATTTTATGCCCGTGCAAAGTCGGAGCGGGCCGCTATGTTTTTATATACAACGTTCATATTTTTTCTGTAGTGTATTTAATTTAGTATCAGCATCGCACCCGTGCGAAGCCGGGGCGGGTCGCTAGTCTTATATATAAAATTCTCGTATTACAATGTTCGTTCCCATACTCTTCCGAAATGGCTTGACCGATTCTTATGATTTTTTTTTTGCATATTCAGTAGGCCTGAGAATCGGATACTATCTATATTTCAAACCCCTAAGTCATACAGGGTGTCCACCCAAATATTTTTTTTGGATAATTCTTTTTATTATGTGGCATTAAAAATACATCAATACAATCCTAAATTTTCACTTTTCTATCTCGTTCCCGACAGAGCTTTTGAACTCACTGGATTTGCCGGTCATGCCACCGCACCACTTGTAATTGTAGGTTGTATCTCCAATTATTTAGCTTCGTAATTTGAACCCGCCACGGCTGTGCAATGATACGCGTTTAATCATTAAAAAATTAATAAAAAATGTTAGCGAAGCGATCATTTTAAATTGCAAGTTTCGATGTGAAAATATATCAATACCACGAATACCTATTATACCCACAGATGTGCTAATTCAATTTAAGCGTATTCCATTTCAGATTTGATTGGCATTTGCAATGACTATTAATAAATCCCAAGGCCAAACAATATCTGTTTGAGGCTTAGATTTGAGCACACCATGTTTTTCATACGGACAATTATACGTTGCATGCTCTCGAGTGGGTAAACCATCCATAAGTTTGTTTGTATTGGCTAAAGACGGGCTAACAAAAGATATTGTTCACGCTGTAACATTAAGAGATTAACATTATGTAATGAATTAATGATGTAAATTATTATTACTTAAAATAAATTATAATAAATAAAAAAAAAATATATTTTGTGTTTTGTTATTTTTATAATCCGTCATCGTTCACAGCGCTGCATGCCTTTTTCACCCATATACCACATCCTTACACACTTCCGGTAAGTTCTTTTTTTTTTCTATTTCATTTCTCATTTCATTTATTTTATTGATTCATTAATCTGCAACAAAACAGCTAGAACGTATCATCTTAAGAAAATTCTAATTGTAGCAAAGCAATTTCTTAAACGGCCCGTTGTAATACAGTGTAAATTACCAGGTAAGCTCCTTCTAAACTACAATCTCATTATATAGTTATCTACATGTTTGCCTTTAGCGTCAAGAAAACTTAAATTAGAAAATTCTCTAATCCATTACATCATTTTTGTAGTAAAATTGTCACAATTATAAACTTTTATAACAGAGGCGTTGTGTATAATGCAAATTCATATTAATAAATAGAATACACGTTCTGAGATACTAGATTCTATACCAGACATATTAAAATAACGCTCATTTATCCATAATTCTTTTAGCCTCTCTATAATTCCGAACTTTATATTAATCTATAAAAATCTAATTTTTACAAACATTTACATACAATTTTATATTTTCATAAACTGTGAGTACAATGCACCAACATCGATATATAAAAGACTTAAGTATTTCAGTATTTCATAGCTCTAATAATATGGAAAGGTACCGTATGTACTGTAATGTAATAATATGTCTGGAAGGACTCGGTATATATGCTGTTATTGAGTTAACTAACGACCTTGACTGAATTTACTGAATTTCAAAGATCATTGACGATAACGACTCTTAGAAGATGATTCAGAGAAAATTAAATTTGCCTTGTAGTATTGAAACATACTTCTACTCATATTTCGTTATTAAGGTACAAACATTTTTTAAACTTGCCATAAAATATAAGTCTTAATATGTCATACATTCACATGGTGGGGAGAAATTTCACACGTTATAAGTGACAGAATTATAAAATATATCAGTGGTCATGGTGTATTTTTATTGCTTCAAAAGAATTTAATGCAATAGAGAAATAGAGAAAAGTGATGGAGTTTGCAGTCCAATAAGTAAAAATTGTGTGAATTTCAATTTAGAAGTGTCGAAAAGAAAAAACAATCTGGTGAAAGGTTCAGTAATAATATCCGGTAAACTTCAATAAAACAGCTTTCACTGAAAATCGATTCTATTCAATGGGCGAAAAGCCACTTTTCTAGTAGAGCCTGAATGGGTCGGTAGACTGAAATACTCTATTTACTGCACCACATAAATCATTTTATATGGGCTAAAGAACAGAACGGTTTCATGTGAATTCGTGAGAAGGATGCAAAATCTTTTCTTGACTGCAGCGATATAACAGGTCAATTGATAAGTCCCCGGCCTAACATAGTAAAACACATTTTTTGACAAACTTAATTTTTTATTCAACATAATTCCCTTCAAGGGTAATACACTGATTATAGCGACCCTCCAACTTTTCGATACCATTTTGGTAGCACGATTTGTCCTTTGCTTCAAAATGAGCCTCAGTTTCGGAGCTCCCCTCATCATTCGACGAAAATTTCTTCCCAGCGAGCAATTTCTTGGGATCTGAGAAACGGAAATAGTCGCTGGAGGCCATATCTGGAGAATACGGTGGATGAGGAAGCAATTCGAAGCGCACTTTATGGATATTTGCCATCATTTTCACCGACTTGTGACACGGTGCGTTGTCTTTGTGAAGCAGCACTTTCTTTTTCTTCAAATGCGGCCGTTTTTCGGCTATTTCGTCTTTCAAACGGTCCAATAAAGCTACGTAATAATCGCTGTTGGTCCTTCCGTTTCCGAGGTAGTCAATGAAAATTATTCCATGCACAAACTTGCCAGCCGACTGTTGAGTTTTCCTATGCTTTGGACCGTATTCATCATTGTTTTTGGTCAAAAGTGAGCTCGCGCGTCACCCACTTTGCACAGAGCTTTCTCATACCCAAATATTAGTGAATGATATGATCTACATATTCAGTTGATATCTGTAGAGTGTCACCTCTTTCATTCAATTTGGATTTACGGTCATTCAAAATCATTTTGTGCATTTAATTAATGTTTTCGTCGGTAACAACCTCTTTTGGGCGTCCACTTCATTCACCTAAGCATCTAAGCGTCTAAGCTTAGCATACCTATCTTTGATGGTTGATTTTCTTGGGGCAGTATCTGGAAACACGGCATCAAGCCAAGTTTCTGCTTCAACTGTATTTCTTCCCTTCTTCTTTATCTATTGTTTTCACAATAACAAAAGCGGTTAAACTCAAAATGTATAATTCACAAACTGATAACCAGAGAGCTGTCAAATTTATACACGCATCTTTTGAGGGCTAGGACTAACTAAAAAACATATGGATTTAATTCCAGTAGCGCCCTCTGTGTGTGAGGCCGGGAACGTTTCAATTGACCTATTAGAGCTTGTTAAAATATAATATATACTGTATTATTACACCAGGTATTATGTATTATTATTAGGTCCAATCAAAGCAAGTCAATCATTTTCTACGTTTCCCATTCCCTGCTAACATAGATATGCCGCGTCAATTATATCGTATTGATTTTTGTTTTAATAATATAGAGTTCATCAAAATACTCTTCATATATATGTGCCTTTTCGAGAAAAGCAATATGTCTTTGTTTTTAAAATGGTCTTCAATCAACATTTATGAGTCTTCTTCAAAACATCAAACATTTTCTCCCAAGCAATTCTTTTAAAATTAAGCCAGAAATCACAAAGAACCTATATCTGGACTATACTGTGTGTGAGTGGGAGTGTCATCGACCCGTTACACGGTGCAATGTTTAATAAAGCAACACTTATTTCACTGGCATCAATATAATATTCTAAACTAAAGCCCAAACTGTCATGAAATTTTCACGAATGTCGGAACTAATCGTTTAGAATAGGAGTATTAGGAGCTAGCGTTATCTATGTGTCATCTCCACGGCTTATTTGATATTATCTGTTTGACCTAATATGTCTGCTACTCATAATTAAGTGAAATACAGATTGTTGGTACATTTAATCGTAAATTAATTGTAATCTAGGAGATATATTCCTCGGAGATATAGCATATCCAGATGGGATTTTAGCCCTTTAGTTAAAGAATAAATATGGCAATCATTTCATTTTGCAGAACAGTTTTTCAAAATATATTTCCCATTATACCTCACCACCGATTGAGATGAGAAGCTTGAATTGCTTTTATATTAGGCTTAAAAAGATAAATGGGTTAGAAAAATTTAGAGTATATCCACGAGCACAAATATTACGAAAATCAAACATCAGAAAAAAGCTTCATAGAAATGTGAAAGATTAGTCATTAACTATGTATTATGAACGTTTTTTTGGTCTGGATTTTTTTACTTTTCTGGTAAATCTGAATCAGATTATTTTGACCAGCCTATTTTGGGGTTATCTTTACTATATGCTGTTGATGCAATATAACTTCCTAGTCAGTATCGTTTCAATCTTGCAACAGTCACCAAAGATAGGTTGGATAACGAGTTGTTGAAAGCAGATAGATGAGTTGATGGTTTTGCCTGGTTACAGCAGCTCATGATGAAAAATACCTTATCAAACCAACCAAGCTCTTTCACATGATTTAGGGCTCCTTCAATAGTTTCCCCAGAGTTTTATTAATTATATTGTTGTTGTATCGTATAAATAACTCGACTTTGTTTTGCTTCAGAAACTTATTTACTCACATATACTCAAAAAAGGCGCAACCCATTTGTAGTTCAAGTAAAATAAATTTCACTAAACTCAAAAAATTCAAAAGTGATTCAACAAACTTTAACATCAAAATTATTAAAACAACAATAAGCACACCCATTTCTCCAATAGCGTCCCCTTAAAAAATCACACAACATTCAGTGGGCCTGCGCTTTATATTTTCCTTAAAAATGATGAAAATTACTTTTTGGATTCTCTATTTTCTAACGACTGTCACTACCTTTACACATAAAATAATCCGCGGACCTTTCAAATACGTTACAAGGTGGTTTAATTGAATACATACAAAAGAGGTATGCGACTTTGGAGTAATGTGTTAGGAAAAACTGAAATTACTAATATTTAAAAGAATTCCAGTGAGAAGAAAATAACTCGAGAGCTATTTTATTATAACTCCGGTGAAAAGAATGAGAATTACATTGGGTTCTGCTTAATGGCCCTTTATATACTCAATACAAAATACATAATTTCAATGAGGAGGAAAATTAGGTTGCATATGCCCGCCTAGTATGATGATCTTAGACGGAACCCACGTCTGTTTCATGTGTCAGAAAACATTACAATCTGTTCTAAAGTTATCTAAAACATCTGAGTAATGGCGCCGTAATTTTGGTGTCTCAGAGCGATTGCTGAATAAAAATTCTTATAAAGGAAATTTTCAAAATGTATGGATATTCAGACCACGTCAAGGTATTTTTGCTGAGAAACTAAGTAATACCATGGATGAAATGTTATAATATTATTTTTGTGTTCTTGATAATAAACTAAAAAAAAATAAAGAAAAAGGGCCTCTTTAGACTATATCCTCTCCTTAAGTATGACATATAAATGAGATTTAAAGATTTAAAATTGATTTTGTTCCTTAACAACTTCGTTTTTTTTTTGCGCGTTGGGAATATCTAAATTTATACCGAGTAAATCACATTTGTGGGAAGTTCTACTTTTGTAATAGAATTTCCAGAAAGAGAGCGGCTGAATACCATCTAATATTGTTTGAGGTTTATGGTAACCATGCTCCATCGATTTCAACATGTGAGTACTAGTTTCGAATTTTTAAAAGTGGTGATTTTGATGTGGTAACACCGACGATAAATAGCGATTTGGACGGCCAAACAAATTTTAATACGATTTAAAGAATTTATAAAGATTTTGGATGAAATTACTGGATGAACCAATTGAACTGAGTTTTGCGTGAAAAACGGTCTGAAAATGAGCAAAGACACAACAATGTTATTCTTCAGCATGGTAACACTCGACCACATGTTGCAGAACCAGTGAAAACAAACTTAAAATGGGAAGCCCTACTTCACCCGCCGTGTTCTTCAGTCTCTGGACCCTCTGCTTAGGACTTGTTCTGACATATGAAATATATGGATCTGGATAGCAGCGCTTCACTTCTTATGAAGATACCAAAAAACAGGTCGTCGAGCATCAAAAGATACATTGCCTTTCGAGATAGCATCTGCACATTACCCGAAAGATGGCAAAAAGTAGCGGCTCTCGATGGACAAGACCTATCTTATATTTTTGTTATAATATCCTATAATTTTCTAAATTTTATTCAAGTTTTAAATTACAATAATTTTCGATGATCAAATATTTAATTTAGCAATTTCTCATTTCACAGACTTAATGATATTGCATGTTTCCCTTCAAGCACGTTTCTTAAATAATTGGAATCTCAAGTACAGATGTAACAGGTCAATTGAAAAGTTAACGGCTTACCACAGTAAAACACATTTTTTGGCAAAACTAGTTTTTTTAATTCATTATCATTCCTATCAAGGGCGGTACACTGATTATAGCGACCCTCCAACTTTTTGATGCCATTTTTGTAGTACGTTTTGTCCTTTGCTTCAAAATCCTCAGTTTCGGCGATCACCTCTTCATTCGACGAAAATTTAATAACGCTATGTAATAATCGCTGTTGAAGGTTCTCCTTTTCTCAAGGGTGTCAATAAAAATTATTCCATGCGCATTCCAAAATACAGGCGCCATAACCTTGCCAGCCGAGTGTTGCGTTTTCCCACGCTTTGGAGCGGTCGTGTGCAGTCCACCCGGATGACTGTCGATTGGACTTCGGAGTGAAATGATGGAGATATGTTTCATCCATTGTCAGATATCGATGCGAAAACTCGGGTTTATTACGCTTGAGCATCTTCAAAAACTGCTCCGAATCATAAACTCGTAGTTGTTTTTGGTCAAAAGTGAGCTAGTGCGTACACTTTGCAAGAAGCTTTCTCATACCCAAATATTCGTGAATAATATGATGTACACGTTCAGTTAATATCTTTAGAGTGTCTGATATTTCATTCAATTACAATTTACGGCCATTCAATTCATTTTTTTAGGATTTTTTAAATGTTTTCGTCGTTAACAATCTCTTTTGGGTGTACACTGCGTTCACCGTCTTCAGTGCTCATTTTACCACTTCTAAACTTAGTATACCAATCCTTGATAGTTGATTTAGTTGGGGCAGTATCCGGAAACCCGGCATCAAGCCAATTTTTTGTGTCAACTGTATTTTTGCCTCAAAAAACAAAATTTTTTCAACACGCGAAATTGCTTTTTAGCCATTTTCTTTCACAATAATAAAAGTTGCTTCACTCAAAATGCTATAATTCATAAACTAATGATCCTGCAGCTGTCATATTTATACACGCATCTTTTGAGGGTTCGGGCTAACTAAAACACTTATGATTTTATTTCTAGTAGCGCGATCTATGTGTCAGGCTGGGGACTTTTCAATTATCCTGTTACACCTCAGAAAAACAATCCTTTGAAAATATCAGCAAGTGTAAGTTCAAAGCCGCAGTATATTTTCAGCTTAAATTTTTCAACACAGGCGAACCAAAAAAAAAACGAACTAAAAGAAATTCGACAGTATTATCCGACGGGTTTCAATTAAAAAGCTTTCGTCGGAAATCGATTTTCCTCGAAGAAGGAAAAGCCACTTTCCTAGAGACGACTGAATAGGTCGGCGGGAGTCTTTCTTAAAATACGCTATTTATTGTACCACATAAATTATTTATACGATCCGAAGAAACGTTAAACGTCGACCACTTTCCGATCTGCGAGGATGATGCAAAAACTTTTCCCCGGTATTTGCAGCGAAGTTCGCAATTTAGTGCTCGATAAAGGCGCGTTTTCTGTAATTTTTTCGCCTCTTGTCTGTTAGAAATTTATTAACGAGGAAGTTTTGGGGAGAGCAGGAGTTGTCGTGTCCGGACGTATTTGGAAAATTGTCAGCTGCTCTTGATCAGTCTCAATTCTCGTTCACCCTTCCCATTCTCGCATCACGCTAAAGTCACTTTCATCCAACGTTATTTATCGGTGTGTTTTTATCGATATTGTTTATTGTTTGATTTCTCTTTGATTGGGATAGCAGAATTATTTTATTTTATTTTCGAATATTTGTGTTCTAAATTTTGTATTTTGTTATTTTATAAATTAAAATAATATCAGAAGTATTATAAAGATAAGCGATCGAAAAAGCAGATTTTAGTATTTCTTGTAATATTTCCTGTCTTCCAGTTTCACCATTTTAGAGTAGCGCAGGGTCATGACGCTTGTCCGAATCGGATTATTACTTCGAGATCCGAACTTTCTTCTCCGACTCCTAGTACTTGATCTCATTTACTTAATATAGTTGTATACTCTTCAGATATATAATCTCAGGTTATCCGTCAGTTATAAATAATTTGTTTATTTTTCTTTCGTCTGCCATAAAGAATGTTAGAACCCTCAACATCATCAGCGAACAATAAAATGTTAATAAAAGTAATTTCAGTTCACGTAACGAACAGCGAAATAAAAAATATATTAATAAAAGGCTATAATTT
The DNA here is from genome assembly GCF_030347505.1 of Rhynchophorus ferrugineus. Classification (NCBI taxonomy): domain Eukaryota; kingdom Metazoa; phylum Arthropoda; class Insecta; order Coleoptera; family Curculionidae; genus Rhynchophorus; species Rhynchophorus ferrugineus. Next base: position 8,195,254 of record NW_027472581.1, on the reverse strand, counting down.
GCCAAAACCGACTTAAGAAAATCATTTGGTTCTCTTTTTTGCCCCGAAATCTCAGAAATATTAGAGTAGCACAACTAGGGTTATACCAGAAGAATCGCCAAAGATGAATATAAAAGCTTATAAATTATTTCTACCATCCAAAGAAACGTTAAACGTCGACCACATTCCTATCTGCGAAGGTGACGCAAAAACTTTTCCTCGGCATTTACAGGGAAGTTCGCAATTTAGTGCTCGATAAAGGCGCGTTTTCTGTAATTTTTTCGCCTCTTGCTTGTTAGAAATGTATTAACGAGGAAGTGTGTGAGGAACTGTCATGTCCGGACGTATTTAGAAAATTGTCAGATGGTCGTGATCAGTCTCAATTCTCGTTCACCCTTCCCTTTCACAGCTCACGCTAAAATCGCTTTCATCTAACATTATTTATCCATTTGATTTTATCTAGATATGGTATATGGAGTTCTCTTTGATTCATATAACGAAATTACATTCATTTATTTTCGTGTCCACCACAAAAATAACTACTGTGGCAACATATGCAGACGATACAGCAATCTTAGCATCCGATGAAGTCCAGTCACAGCATCAATAAACCTATAAACCCACCTGGAGCAAATACAATTATGGTTGAAGACATGGCGCATTAAAGCCAATGAATCAAAATCCACGCATATAACGTTTACCCTGCGTCGAAGAACATGTCCACCAGTGAATATCAATCATCGTCAACTCCCCCAAGCAGAGCATGTTAAATATCTTGGTATGCATTTAGATCGACGCCTAACCTGGAAGAAGCACATACTCTCTAAACGGAAACAACTGGGACTAAAATTATATCAAATGTATTGGCTCATTGGGCGCAAATCCAAGTTATCATTAGATAACAAGGTATTGCTGTATGAGTCTATACTCAAGCCCATTTGGACATATGGAATTCAACTATGGGGTACCGCTAGCAAATCTAATATATCCATCATTCAACGGTTCCAAAATATGGTGTTGCGTGCCATTGTTGATGCTCCGTACTATATTTCAAATAAAGTGATACAACGCGATATTCCTGTAGAACCTATAACGATTGTAATTCAACGTGTTTGTGTGAAGTACTTCGAAAGAGTGTCAGTGCATCCCAATGTACTCGCTAATCAGCTAAATATGCGAAGTGATAGTGAAGTGCGTAGACTAAAACGTTTAACACCACCTGATCTGATTACTGGACATACGTAGACTTTAGAATAAGCATTAGAATAAGACTAATTAATTAAGATAATATTTTATACAGAAGATTGCTTAATGAAGTGATTTTCTACATGCCATGTATATATAATATAGACAGAAGAAATACTTATTGCCAATAGGGCAGATTGTGGACTCACGAAGAGTAATAAAAAAAAAATTATTTTCGTATATTTTTGCCCCAAATTTTGTACTTTCTTACCTTAAAAATTACATTAATTTGTTGATTACAGCATTTCTCTTATTGTTTTTGAATCGACTGAATTATACTAGTATGGCAGCTAGCATAGTAGAGCAAACAAAAATTTCAGGTAAGCTAATCTTTGGAAATTTCATCTCCTTCAGTCTCTCGGTCAGCACTCGGCCAACCTGGTTGGGTCAGGTGTTGCGTTTACCAATGCACATGGTACCTGTACAGATAAAAATACTCAATTTTTAAATTAGTTAAGAAAGGACCATTTTTTAATAACTTTGGATAGGCTTAACAAAAATATTTAATTCATTTCCGGATAATTATATGCGATTATAGCTGTCGGAGATATATAATAGTGAAGAAGCCACACGAAAATTACAACAGGTAAGTGACAATATAAATAATTGGACACAAGCTTGGAAACTTAATATTAACGTAAGTAAGTATGTGCATGTGCAGTTCACCTATAATCAGGCCGTACAAGCACCAATAACATTAAATAATACTATCATTCCATATAGCAACAACGCTAAATATCTCGGAGGGTATCTTGATGCAAAACTTCGCTGGAAGAAACATATAAAAAAGAAAAGAAAAGAACTGGAATTGAAATATAGGAACAGGTACTGGCTAATTGGGAGAAAATCACATTATCAGTACATAATAAATTGCTATTATATAAGCAAATACTGAAACCTATATGGACTTGCGGAATTCAATTACGAGGATATTCTGCAAAGAGTAACATAAACAAAATACAAATTTTTCAGAACAAAGTCCTGAGTCCCGAGAAGCCTGAGAACAGAAAAATCGCCAAAATTCCATGTTTCTATATGACATTAGTTATTCAATAACTATATTACAATATATTAAATAAGTGTATTGCCAATACGTCAATAAAGACCTGAATAGCCAGTGAGATAACTTGCCATCCTAAAATTATAACGGTATTTTTGAAAAATATTTTACTACCTTTAAGATTGTCTAGTGATGCTGAAATATAAGTACATCATCGCTTAGCAAAACAAAAAGACAGTCAAAGAACAAACAAGGGCTCCTGAATTTCCACATTTATAGACAGCTTTCATTAAAGAAAATATGGAATAACACTCAATGCCTAACATTATACAGCATTTCTTGATTAACTTAATATTGTCAGAAGTCATCTTCCATCGTACCCTGTAGATATAGATATCTCTGATTAACTTAATTGGCGATTTTCAAAATATAATGGGATTATGAATAATTTTGAAAGAATTAAAATAATTAATTTGTTTATTTATACTGCATCGAAGACTACAATCATATAATATATCAGGTTTATTATCCTCACAAATACCAAACGTGTTCCTTGAACTGATTAAAATGTATGCGGTACAATTATCACAAGTTAAAAAAGAATAAAAAGGGTAAAGGAACGGGATAAATTAACGAGATTAACTTAGTAAATTATCTTAGGATATTATCCTTGATTTTACTTGCAGCTTTAGTTTGGTAGCTGGAGTGGTTCAGGTGACAGAACTCTTCTTCTACTTCCACGTAGAAGGTCCGAATCCTGCTAAGGTTAGGTTATAAGTTTATGTTGGTGACCGTTGCTAACTGTGGGGAAAATAAGCAAAGGAGTAAGTGTAATGATATTTTCTTAAAAGCCGAGCTTTGTATTAATCTGAAGACAATTAAGTTAAGAAAAAGTAATTTAAATTTATGAAGAATTATTTAATGTATTTTCTTTACTAAGATGCGGTCAGACAGTTGAATATTTTGAAAGAAATTAAAACACAAAACATAATACTCAAATAATATCTTTAATTACTTGTAAAATAATTAAAAGTTTATAAATCACAAATGTTGGAGTATAAACAGTCTATTTTTTTACATTCCCCTTCAAGTCCTGTTGAATTTCCTCCAGAGTTTTTCCCTTGGTCTCCGGCATAAGGAAAAACGCCAATATAAATGAGATGAATGTACAAACAGCGAAGACAACGAAAGGCGCATATAATCCTATAGTACTATTTAAACTTTTAAAAGTAAATGTTCCAACGGCAATGAATATACCCATCGAGATATTAGTAATAGAGAGCCCTTTACCTTTAATGCTAACCGAGAATAGTTCACCTGACATCAAACTCGGCAACAGACCTAGTCCAACAGAGTAAAATATGACGTAAACAATTAAGACTGCAAGAGGAAACCATTGTATGGACCTGAGATTCACATCCGGTTTGAACTCGTTGATATAAAAATAAATAGCCTCGCATAACAGTAACATGGAGCAGCCCAAACAAGAAACCATCATCGACGTACGTCTTCCGAAACTATTCAACGTAAAAGTAATAATGGTCATCACGAGCCACAAGAACCCTGAAAAATAAATGGAGGACATTTGAGGACTAACGGACATGCTGCCGGATTTGTCGAAGATAAACTGCACGTAGGTTTCGAATGTGGAGATACCGGCCATCGCTTGGGCGATTCTCATAAAAATGCAGCAGAGTAAGGCTTTTCGGTTGCTCTTGATGGTGAAGAGGTCCCTCCAGGTACCAGTCTCCGATATTTGTCGTTGCACGTCCGATTTCAATTGCAGGAAATCTGATTCCACGTTGTCTTTTCGCAACAGCCACTTCAGGGAGGCCTTGGCTTTCTCATCTTGGCCTTTCATGGCGTAGTAGTATGGAGTCTCGGGCATCCATATGAAAATTAAGATAAATAGTACTGGTAGAGTGAGGCAGATGTACGCTGTCTCTTTAATGGTGAAATAATTTCCTAGAAAAAAATGTTACTTTTAAAATCATAAAGAAAAAAATATTTTAAATGTTCATATTTTTTATTTGATTTGACGTTGATTTGAGTCATTTTTGAAATAACGCCCTCTAGTGGATATGGTTCAAACAATGTTAGTTATATTAACACAAAATAAAACTTGAATTAACTCAAGCTGATTTGTTTTACTTCTTTCGTGTTTTACTTGAAATCTACCACATTTTACATAAACGGACAGTAACAGATTATACTCTAATATACTGGTTAGTCGGAATATATTTCCAACTTGGTATAAAATCAAATAGAGTAGTTTATCAGTCTATCATAAAGCTTGTTTGGGCTTATAGGGTTCAAATATGGGATTGCACTAAACCATCCAACCAACTAGTACTCCAATGAGACCAAAAGAAGGTTCTTTAATTAATTACCAACACTTATCGTTCTGTAACCAACGAAGAACATATATATCCCACCGCGCTTCAATATTGATGGTATATATTAATGAGAGAACAATAATAATATATTAATTTACAATATACAATTAAAAAATTGAGGCTATTTTTACGTGTATCGAATTTTTGATTTTGTCCTGTCCATAAGCTTTTCAAGCCCTTTCAGACAACTTGTTTATTCTAGTTTTTTGCACTAAGCATAAGCTACTACAGATTAAAACGTTGTTTATTCAAGATATTATCAGGAATCAGAAATAATCCTGGCCGATCACCAACACCACATGACGAATAATCTTTATGGCTTAGAAGAAACTTAAAAGAAAAATATATAGTGATGTACGGAATAATTGAAAATACTTGTGGACAATGAGTAGATTAGATCGCTTGATTCTAGCTAATATTAGTGCCTCACAAATACAAATAGACCATTTTATGAAACAATCAATCAGTTGCCTAATGCTGAGTTTGATTTTCTTTCTGCCTAACGTGTTGTTTTCAAATTAGTCTACAATCTAGATGGATACCAATGTTTTCACTGACTCATTGAAATATATTCAGGATATATATATACTGTATAAGAATAATATCAGTCTAATACATACTGTCTCTTCATCGTAACGGAAAATTGCATTTTGCTACTTTCGGTAGAGATCTCTATATTGTTATAACGGTCTATGCACACAGAAAATATCCCAAGGGCAAGTGAAATATCAGTAGTGTAGAGGAGACAAATAAAGAATTCCAATATTGAAATTCGTTAGGCTATTTGTTCGATGTTTATCTTATTCGAATATGTCTTTTAAAGATTATTATTTATTTTAATGTTTAGTCTTTATTCTTTTAATTCAAAAGTGTCTAAATGAGACCAACAAAGCATTAAATATAAGAAATGCGCGTCGTATTACATTGCTATAAAAAATATCCTATAAATAGCTTATTTTCAAAAATTTGCATTTCGCAGGTTGCTATTAGATTGTTTTATTGTGTTGCACCAAAAGATGTAGGCTAGAAATCCCAGCCCGAGAAGTGCATATACCAAACACACCCAAAACTAAAGGGAATAACACAAGACAAAGCAACTTACAACTTAACTGTTATTACTCTATAATTCGTAACAAGTTAAATATGTAAAAAATGAACTGAGCAAAACTTTTAAATCCTGAATCAACTATCTTCGACACAATCTTCAACACGACTTGACTTTGTGCCTACATGACTTGTTCTTTTTAAAAACATCTAGCTAAATCGCAAATCGTCTGATACTTCAATGTCATACTATCTCATAGTTTATAGTTTTCTAAAACTATTTTGTGAACTTTTACAATGTTTTTTAAACACTATCTTCGGGCAGCTATAGAGACATATCAGTGAATAGCAGTAGCCTATCTTGGTGCAGAACCTAAATAATGCTTATCAAGATACGGCATAGCTTCATTATCATTTTATCAAGAAACAATCAAAACACGAAATAAAATATTATTAATTATTTCCAAAAATTGAGTAGCCCATTTCTTAAAACATTACATTAATTCTAATACAATGAACTCAACTTATATTGTTTATTCTTTATGAGTCATAGAGACCACTCTCATATTTTTACTTCGTTGAATAAGTAAACAAACCTCAAAAAACCACGCGCAATAAAAAAAATATGAACAACTAATATGAGTATCAAAACGGTAATGGATTAAACTTAAAAACTAATTAAAAATTGTATACCATATTGATTAAAATTATTTCAAAAAATATCTTCAATGTTATTTCGATTTACTGAGGGCAACTTACCAATTATATTGATTATTAAAAATCCTGCATTAAATGAAAACGTTTGTCCAGTACCCCAAGTTCCACGTACTTTAGGCGTTGAAATTTCCCCGATATAAATAGGCAGCGCGGCATACATCATGGCATCAGCTACACCGCATATTAATCTCGCAACGTAAAAAGCATAAATGTTCCTCGAAAACATGGTGATTATCCAAAAAAGCGCTTGTGGTATACTTATGAGGAGCAAGGTGTATTTTCTTCCTATGAGGTCATGAATTTTAAAGAAAAATATCGCAGAAAAGATTATGCCTAAAAAAATAAAGCTTATAAATAATATATTACAAATGTTTGCAGACCGTGAACTTGAATCTTGTATTTTATCATTTATCAACGGTCTTGAATTATACGGATTATTTTAATGTTTTATGAGTTTTACAAGAGAAATAAGTTTAGATGAATTAAACAAGATATATATATATATATATATATATATATCATGCACTGGAAGGTAATATAAGCATCAACTAGACTGGTAAATGGCTCTCAAATACCTTCATTCATACATAAATCGTTATTATACTTAAATAATTATAAATCGGTTCCTATTTGAACAACCCTAGGTGACCAGACCTACACGAAACATACTGGGCGATATTTGATATATATTATACATATTAATTAAATTAAATTAAATTAATTAAAGAGTTTCTGGTGGGTTGTGACTAGATAGCTGCTTTTGAGACGAATTTCCATCCGCGAAATACTAAGTGCTGCTCTTATGACCATAAATAAATGATCCTTATGCACCTGGATGTTCCCAAAACATGTCTAATATTGGGAGTAGTTATATAGTCTTAATAATACAGAGGATGGACAAAAGAATATGAGAACCACTTGATATAATATATATTGTTACATGTTGGCGACACTGCTTCCGTGCAAACAATGCCAAGCGTATGTATTGCGTATTTCAGTTTACATGCCAACTCTTTTGAGTTATATTTCAGTATATTATACGTTTTGTTCTATGACAGTTAAAAGATGGGATTGCAAAATCTGTTATTTCTTTCAGACATTTTACGAGTTACGATATCCGCGGTATTGATAGCATACACGAAACACCGACGAACACTAACACATTAAAAATATTATGAAGGATAGCCAGACAACGTAAATCTACGGCGGCACAATTGACAGCAGAACTCAGTATTGACTTGAATAATACAGTTTCGATTAAACAATACGGAGCTTCACAAAGCTAAAATTCATGGGAGGGCTGAGATTGCCAAACCCTCTATAATGGAAGCCAACGTTAAGCTACGAAAGAAGTAGTACAACGGTCATAAAACCTGTTCTGGTCCGATGAATCTTCGTTTACATTATTTCGTAGAAAAGACAGGGTTTATATATGACGAACCCCAAAAATATCCTATTATCTGAACGGTTTGCTTCCTACAGTCATACATCAAGTTATGATATTCAGCAGGTTTCCCAAGTTCTTACTATAGCATTAACACTGCCCGATACCAAAACGATAATGCTTCCATACACAGCCAAATGATTTTAAAGAATATTATCAAATATTCTCCTTGGTCATCACAATCGCCAGACCTCGACATAATTAAACTGCCATGAGGAGCTTTACACAAAAAATTAGTGGATGTTATATGATATATATATATATATATATATATATATATATATATATATATATGTTATATGATATATATATATATATATATATATATATATATATATATATAAGATATACTTGCAGTAATACTAATTTAATTCAGGTAAAGTACAATAACCCAAGGAGCTCGTCTTAATCTTAATAACTTAACTAATCATCGAAATCGTCTCATTTGAGATTCAGAGAGGCAACTTCTTCTGTAACCTATCACTGGAATAAAATCCACACTAGTTACTATAAAATCCACTTATTGAGTGAGATAATTCAGAGCTTTATTAAGCATATTCAGCTATATTTTTACCAAATGGTTATTGAACATTTTAACACAATATTATGCTGACAAAAACATCATATACTAAATGTAAAAATATTAAAAACGCTATATTTATTATTTGTAAAAGCTTTAATAATACTCTGAAGCCAAAAAATTTGGTTCTAAACTTATTTCCACTGTATCAACATGAAAAATGCTACATAGAAAAATAAAACACTATTGCTATACATTTTGCATTATATCTTAATACAGCAGCAGTATCATTGCAAATACATACTGAATTATTTTGACGTATAAGATGAGACTCATTTGTGATAGTAACTATGACAATAACAATAATATTTAATTATCATACTGTTATATGATACAGAGTTATAAACGTAAAAATATATCTTAGTTGATAAATAAAGGCAGTTAATACCGAGCAAGCTAATACATAAAACACGCTTACCAATGGGTAATAAAACGGGCAAAAGATTAGCTTCATCCTCAGTGATATCATAGTTTTCTTTATCTTGAATAAGAACCAAAATAAACGGAGAAGGCCAAGAAAACAGTAAGGCGCTTGAAAGTCCAGGAATGCAGGCTTTAAATAGAATAACGTCGGTTCTGAGTAAAAACGAATATGCGTGAAAACGTAAACGTACTCACCCACAACTATGGCGAATATTTGTGGCCATTCTTTATTTTTTTGACCCATACTTATTACCCATCTACTACGCTAAAACACCATTGGACAGAGACAGCGGAAAATGTGTGCGAATTTGCTTTTTATAATTCTATTATAGTAACTGGGGGGGCGATAAGAAAAATAATTCAACACAATATTTGAGGTGTATTAAAAAATAACATGGTATTATAATCTTTTGTTTGATTTCGGGATTATATTTAAGATTATAAAGTAAAGTTGTTGTAAAATACAATAAAATAACTAATTTCTTCACACTTATATCAAATAATATCATTGTTTGTCTAAGATATTTTGTAGAGAGTGTACCTAAAAAAATTTGATTGATTATTTCATTTTTTATAAAATGTCCTCTCATAGCCTTTGAATATGCCATCTATTCGGACTAAATTCATATATAAAGGGTATGGAATAGTGGAATACACAGTTTTCAGTAGAGATGCCTGAAAAATATCAATATATCGATATATAAAAGAAGCTAAAGCAGGTGTACACTTGTGATATACCACAAATGGAGAATTTTACGATGGCTATATTTGCTGATGATACTGCGATTATAGCTGTCGGAGACTATAGTGAAGAAGCCATACGAAAATTACAATAGGCAAGTGACAATATAAATAATTGGACACAAGCTTGGAAAATAAAAATTAACGAAAGTAAATATGTGTATGTGCAGTTCATCTACAATCAGACCTACAAGCACCAATAATATTAAATAATACTATCATTCGATATAGCAAGCACGCTAAATATTTCGGAATGAATCTTGATGCAAAACTTCGCTAGAAGGAACATATAAAGAGGAAAAGAACAGAACTGGCATTGAAATATAGTTCAATTATGGGAATGTTCTGCAAAGAGTATCACAAACAAGATACAAGATTTTCAGAACAAAGTCCTGAGAAGTATTGTGGGCGCACCCAAATACTACAGGAGTAACCACCTTCATCGAGACATTCAGATACACATAGTCATTCAGGAAATCAAGAGAATTGCAAGAGGGCATGGGGAAAGACTCCATTCTTATGAGAATATTGAAGTATTGCAACTTTTGTATACCACCAGAGCAGGACACAGACTCAAAAGAATCAAACCATCTGATTTAGGTAGTTTTGTGTAGTCAAGTGCAGCTATTAAAAAATATAGCAGTGACATGTATAAACATTATTTCACCAGAGACTGAGATAGGGCCGATTGGTCCTCCTAGTTATATAACTAGATATAAGTTATCATGAAGATATATTGTAGGTTAGTCGGAAACGACTAGTAAGAATATTATAATTAAATAAATAAAATATTTAGGATTATAAAGTAAACTTATAAAATACAATAAAATAACTAATTTATTCACAATTATATCAAATAATATCATAGTTTGTCTAAGATAGTTTGTAAACAGTATACCTAAAACAATCTGATTGATTAATTAATTTAATTAATTTGTATAAAATGATCTTCAATAGCTTTGATGTAATGATATAATATATTCGGAATAAATGCATATATAAAGGTTATAAAATAGTCGAATACACACTTTTGAGTAGGGATATTCTTTCAAAAAAATTAAATGTATTTCTTAAACATTATAAAAATTATTTAATTATCTTCAATAGACCTTTAAACATTTTTTTTTATTAATTACATCGTACATTAGACATGCATCTGTATGTATTTCCCAAAAACTTTTCAAATTGGTATTTAATTTTAAAACTTTAGTATATTTTGCTGCTAACTTGTAAAGGCTTATTAGAAATATTTATATATATTGCAAAGAAAATATCGACAATTTTTTCTCTGCGTTATATGGATAAATCGGTACTTTTCTCGGTGGCCAACACCCCTACTTGTTAGTATTATTCGTATACATTATTCGTGTAATATATTTTTTTTTATTTACGCTGTTATCGTACCAGTGTGATATTGATTATCTTATTTAAAATTTATGTATTTCTAAATACAATACTTCGCATGTGTATTTGACGGAATTGAACTGCTCAGCTGTACTGACTTTTAACAACTTTTTGTATATGATTGATTGTGTTCCGTGATAGTTTAGATTCACAATAAATGCAGCTATTTAGCATTTATTTGCAAACGGAACTTTTCTTAGTAAAGAATTTTTATAGAAACTTGTTTTCCAATCAACAATTCTCAAAGGTTAATAAATTAATAACTTTATTATTTATATTGCAATTTAGAATTCTTACAAACGACAGTTTATATATTTATTTATTTATTTAACCCGTCAACTTGTTGGGCTATATAGTTTGAATCACAATGGATTATAAGTTATTAAGTACTATAGGAACATTAGCAGTATATATAAGTTACTTAAAGTATTTAAAATAGTCCCTTTCTTAATGGATGTTTCAAATGCTGAAGCATGTCTGCGGTCTTCAGGTTTCTAATGAGCAAGTTCAGCTGCTCAGGTTGGGCCAATTGCTCCAATGTCCTCGGTATTTTTAGTTGTCGTCTCAGATCACCATGTTTACGACAATATAGAAGAATGTGTCTGACGCTAAGCTGAGTTTGGCATAGATCACACAGGTCTGCGTCCCTTCAACGAATATTCGTGGGTTAGTTTGTAGTGCCCTATTCGTAGTCGTGCGGGTATACTTATACTTATATAACTTAAATGTGCTGATGTTATTATAATTGACGAATTACTAAAGATCTTCTTGATTTCCCATAATTTGTTATTTTTTGTGAGAAGGTCCCAATCCAGTTGGGATAACTGCCTATAGAGGAGCTTCATGTAACTTTTGGCATCTGCCTGGAGGTCGTCTATTTGAATACCGAGTATTCCTGTATGAGAGGGGACCCAGAGGTGTCTGATTCTTGCTCCTCTATATTTTAACTTTGTGCGTATGTCTATAATGTATGTGACCAGAAGGTGGACTTTCCTTGCCGATCTTAGACTCTCCAAGGAACTCATAGAATCCGATACGGTAAATGTCGATCCATTAATCACTGGTTCTTCCAAGGCAGATAGAGCCATATAGATAGTCAGCAGGTCCGCGGAGAAAACGCTAGTTAAACACAAAGCCTTCTCGTTTTGAACCATTTTCTTCCGTTGCCTGTCGGAAGAACCTACTTACTGTAGAGGGACTAGTTGTTTCCTTATGCAGAGACTTCAGAGAGAAGCATGTATGTATTTTCGAGAGCTGCCATGGTGGTATAGTAGTGATTCTGTTGTCCACATCTGGGATCGTAAAAATTGTGGAAAGCTTCACGATTTTGGGTGTCATCCTTGCGCAGGGACCGTGTTGATCTTCCCTGTATCATTCCAATTTTAGTATATGTACCGCCGAAGCGAGAGTAATGCTGGAAGTTACACGTTTTCTAAGAATGGCTAACGATGAAATTATTGCGATCATCTTTGGGAAAAACAAATACAAAATGTTTACCGAGCCAAAATTTAAACTTTTACACTTTAAAGAAAATAAATAATTAATTATTAAAATGGTACCACCGACAAAGTAATTAACAACATGACAAATCTAATGTTAGTAAATTTTAAATCAAATAAAATAAGTTTCTCTAGTTTGAAATTTCAATATATTTTTTTTGTGATTTTTATATATATTTTTTTAATTATTAATAATTTATTAAGAGGATATAACCAATCATTATGTTTTAAAATATTATAATTATTTTGGAACATTTATGCATTTTACAAATCACAGTATACGTGTGTATGATAAATTTACAAACTTCGTTATATTTTAAATAACATCACATTAGACAAAAAGTAAAACATATTAGAACCAAAATAAAATAACTATACTGGTTAGTCGACAGATACTTTCAACTTGATCTACTTGACAATTTGGACCCATGGACCAACCCCATATTTGCACTAAAAATTCAAATTAACTAGTCATATAACGCTGTCAAAACAAGGTTTTTCGATTGATTACCAATGCCTATCGTTACCTAACCAACGAAGAACTGCACGATAACCTGGAAATTAAATAGATTTGCGAAGTTATCCAAGATCTCGTCTTGAAACACGAAAGAAGATTACTAAATCATACTATCGTGGAAGCAATGCAACTGCTGGATAACACGCAGGATGTCAGGAGATTGAAGCAAACCAAACCATACGAATTTATATAAAGTGTATACCTTTAGTGTAAACTATAGCTATAAGTCATGATAATTTTATAATTGAGGAATACATATTGATGTATTTTCTCGCACTCATCCTGCTTGTGAATTATTCCAAGTTCAAATGAAAAGTAGTAATAAATTAATGTATAATTAAGATTGTACTAAGCCTATTTTTACGTAGTATTTACACGTATTTTAGCGTAGTATGTAAGTTACAATACAGAATCACAATTATAAGCATAAATTATAATCACTCATTATATTAATTACATCAGTATTAAAGAAACTGCAATAGGAAAACCGTCCTGCCGCCTTGACCACTGCACTAGCTAAGACGGCTTAAATAATGTTAAAGGAAGTTATAATTTTCAGTATTTAAATATTTTTTATTCTAAAACGAACTAGATATTAAAATAATAAGAGAGTGGTTGTAAAATAGTGAAATTCATGGTATTAAGGATGAATTAGGCACGTGTTGATATCATGGAATTTTCTACTGTATAGTGCGATGTAATGATGAGCTGGCTACTTTATTTTTCAAATAAATAATACTAATAATATATATAATATTTATTATTATATTTTTGAAACAAATAGTATGACAGGATATATTAACTATAGAGATAAAATCGAGCACATTTTGAATAAACATGTTTTACTTAATTATTTATCAGTAAACAGTAAACAGTAAGTAATGCGAACAAAAACAAATAGTAAACATGGAAAAACATGCTCATATACTATAATTACTATACAAAAAAAATAACATGTGTTTTATCTGGCACCGGTTAATTCTGACGTTACAAAATTTTCTGTGGAGTTAATGTGAAATTAAGAATAACAACAGCCTTTTTCAGATACTGAAAAGGCAAAATATTTTGAACGGGTATAATTAATTAATACATGTTAAAACATATCGAAAAACTATCGAATTGTAAACTAATATTGAGTGACTTCTAACTTGTTTACATTGATTTTGAGAATTTTGACACTAACATAACTAATATTATCATATTAGAGTATTTATACATTTTAAAAAGTTATATGTAATGTAAGAGCATATAAACATTTTATAATAAAAAAATTCATATATTTTATAATAGAAAATTTAAAACTAATGGAATTTTTTTTGTTTATTATTCTAATTAAAATATTTGATTATAAAAATATTCAGTCACCGTTACGTCTTCACTATGTTTAAGGAAACATCAGTAGGCGGTCATATACTAGCAATTCAAAATGTCTTTGTAACAAGTCTAGTACCAAAAACAATAAGATCACACATAAGCGGATTATAAATAAATATTTGTTTAACATGAACAATATATAAAAGGTTTTAAGATATATTAGGTGAATAAATAAGATACCGCCTTTTTGAGGAAGCCGTCGCCAATAACATCGCTAGGATTTGTTGCATTTAAAAAATGCGCTAATACGTTGCTGCTACAAATTCTAGCAATAGTTCACTCATAAACAAATATTTGTTTCTTTGAAATTTATTCGAAAAAGTTTTTTAGATTTTTAAAGAAGGAAAGGTTGATCTGTGATATTAAATAACTAAATGTGAAAGATGGGTGCATTTAGTGGTTGATTTAAGCTGTATTCGGCTAAGAAATTTAAACGCCATAGTTTTGAATTATTACCGATTAGCACAAAAGTTTGAAACTACTTGCTATTAATTCTTCTAATTCTAATTCCTAGCTGATCTATAAACTTTAAAATTTCGATATTGTTGAGCAGCCATAAATGAATAAGATTAAATTCACCATTACACCAAATATTTTTATTTTAATTTAAGACCTCTTTTAATTTATGGAAAGAAGAGGCGACCTGTTGAACGGTGATACAAAACAACACTGAGGTTATCTTTAGAAAACAAATCAAATCTCTCTCGACCTCTATTTTTAAATTTATCACCATTTTCATTCCCATTATATTTCATCGAACTCCCTGTTCATAGTTAGTACCGTAACGTTGAACAATATAATAAAAATATGTAAGAAGGTCACTTGCCACACCTTTCACATTTTTACATATTGAAAGGAAATTTGTTCCATCACCATTTTCATTCCCATTATATTTCATCGAACTCCCTGTTCATAGTTAGTACCGTAACGTTGAACAATATAATAAAAATATGTAAGAAGGTCACTTGCCACACCTTTCACATTTTTACATATTGAAAGGAAATTTGTTCCAAAACCATTAATAGAGTTTGTACCATAATTCTTACCGCTTGAGGCTGATCTATGGTATGCAAAATAATGACCTAGATCAATGATATCTAGAGCAACAATTTAATTGGAACTGAGTAGCTCGTAATAACTACAACTTGCTGATTCCACCATATACATGGATCTTCCGGATTGATAACTTCCTGAGCTTGGAATTATCGTTCTAGATATGTTACAGTTCTTCATTTTCCACTAGAAACCAATGAACAATATTATATTATAACAGCTGTTTATATTGATACTTATATATTGAAACACACACACATATAGATGGTCTGGGTTAAAACAGTAAACGCCAAAAACCCATTTGCATAACTTTCATCACTTAGAAGGAAAACACAGTTTTTTTTGTTTGCTCTTGATTCTTATTGGTGATGAAAAGTAATGAAATATTTATGACTCCTATTGGATAAAATTAACTAAGACAGTCTCAGCATCTCTAGCGAGTGTTTAGTAGTTGTCTATGACGAATAATTTTTACCATCTGAAATTAGTAATAATTTGACCTTTTAAATGAGTTTAAAGCACCACTATCCCATCTGCATCCAAAAGCTTTAGCAATATATTTCAAGGTAACTGGCCATAAATGATTCTAAATCTAGAGGTTGAGTCATTTTTTGTCAAAAGTTATTACGCTAAGAAGGGAGTCTTCAGAAGGTCATTTTCATTTCCAGAATATATTTTTTTTTATCCAAAGAAGGAAATATTATGCACGTTTCTGAAATCTGTGTGGTATTTATGTATTATTTTAAATATGCTTAAGTTGTCTCGCTTTTATTCCAAATAGATTTGATGATATAATACGGATATTAAGGACTAATCTAGCTAGTGTTATAGACTTTTTGCATTAGATTTCTGTTTAATATATGGCAGCAAAATATATATACATCATTGCAAGTGAGAACAAATAGTAGTCTGAGAGAACCCAACGCAATAATTTTAATTATAATTAATAAGGTCGTCACTTAATAATAATAGTAATAATAATAAAATGATGTCACTTGTACAGAATATTTATAATTCTGATTAAAGTACATATGCGGTCTCACCAACCGCGGTCTCGCTTATCCGAGCGGATACTTCGTTGACTGTTACCGAAAGTTAAAAATAAAAATAAACTTTATAAAAATAAATATAAAAATAAACCTTTAGAAAAAATTCCTAATATATATACGAAAATTAATAAAACATAAAAACGCTTCGTGCCACATCAAGAATGATGATATTCCTTCATACCTTCACCCTTAATTTAACACAGATATTAAACAGGTTACCAAGATGTATAAAATTAGACAACATGACCATGACATTGTTGAAATATGCGAAATGAATTAAGAACAGTAAAATCACAGATTGAAAAGGTAAAATATTTCGAACTAGTATAATAACGTCCAATTAAAATATGTTAAAGGCTCAAATGAATACACTCGCTGTTGCTGCGCACATAGTGCTGCATCTAATACTGTAGACCTAAACATAAATAATATAGTTAAGCTAAAATTACTTGAAAAATTGAATTATTTTTAGCACATGCCAGTAGAAATATTTTAATATAAATATAAACCTTTAGAAATTATTTCTAATATATACGAAAATTATTAAAACACTAAATTGAAAGCCAACGGAAATTTTTTATTTATTATTATAATTACAATATTTGATTATAAAAATAGTCAGTCACTATTGCGTAGAGCTATGTAAATTAGAGTTGTTTTGTCAGTTTCTACAAACACACCAATATCCATATACCAGAGATTCAAAATTTCTTAATTCTTAACAAAATACCTTACACAATGGATCACCTGGAATATATATACGAGCATTATAAATGAATCTTTGTTTAACATGAACATTATACACAAGATTTTAAAGCATATTAGATGAATAAATATAATACCGCCATTTTAAAGTAAATGTAGCCTATGCCGATGATTGTAATAGTTACACTTGTATTTAACGGCTTCAATAATAAGTCCTTACATCATTAACAAGTTAAATCTAGTTAGAACTGGTGAAGTTGATTTGAAAAAAAATCATTTACGCTGCATTTATTGCATTTAAAAATATCTTTAAGAAGGTATGTTCATTCAAAAATTAGTATACCTTTATAGTAAAAGTTCCCAATAATAATATCGACCTTTTAAGAGTTTAAGTGGATAGAAAACTACAAATATATGTGGAGTAACAATAAGTGTAATTATTAGTTAATATCACAAACACATTTACATTAAGAAAAGGTACTCTTTCAGGTACCTATATCAGAAATGTTATCTTTTAGCACGCATCGATGTAGAAGTTTTCTGGATTTTTGTAAAATAAATAATTTTATCACCCCCCTCCCCACATACAATTCTTCAGATGAAATATCGTATTTATGACCACGTAACCTGAGTAATATATTAATTTAATTCTATAATTTATTAATTTATTCTTCGACTTAAGTGGTGTTGATCTTATGGCGACCGCCACGACCCTTTAGGCCACCACGAATTCACCACCAGAAAGTACAAAGGTTGACAACGCCGGTGGATTGGTACCATGCAGTTTCAGGCGATAAAAGACCATCACGACGACGTCTCGTTCTCTTTTCTTTTCTCCATTCCCTTGTAATAGTACCACTTCCACAGCGCTACCGTACTTCCTCTACCTAACCTAATATCCTGTCAATTCTCCCGTCGACCACATGTATAATTTAATATTAAAATAAATAGTATTTCTTCAACCAGTGTTTTCAGTTCTCGTGCAAATTCCTTCCAAGAATAGTAGTGAGTGTTCTGACAAATAATCGCAGCGGCAGCCACACATTTCGACCGACTGACCGACCCGACGAACATTTCTACAATCTAAAACATGTGAAACTGAACAATTTAAAACTCTGCATTTGATATAAACGCAAAAATATCTATATTCTTGTCTCCTAGGCGAGCCGGCCACTAAAATAATATAGAATTTAATAATGATAAAACATTTGTTCCTATAATTGCATATTTCATAAGATACGGCGTGATAAGCGAATCAAAAAAGAATAGAAATCAAATAATTCCCGTAAGAGTATGTTACAAGTTTACAAGAGCCTAAGCAATTAACATACAATAACTTCATCAAGCATTTTTACAAAAGGTGGACTTAGACATGATTTAACATTTTCAATTATTTTAAACGCTTAGTTACACTCTTAACGTAAATTCTTAAACTAGCCATCTGTCTAGTTTCTTTTACGCCATTCAGCTTCAGTGTAGTAATTTAGTATATAAAATATCAAACAACTTCATCAGAATGAATAGAAACTTTATGAATACTTGGAAAATTAAACCTATAGTATAATATTAAGTATCATTTTCCATCATTTAATAACATATCCACATAATATTTAAGAAAATAAAAATAAAAAACTTATTTTATAGATGTGTTATTATATTGAGAAACTACACCCCATCGATACATATGATGTACATTTATATTATATAAAATAAATTTGAAAGCAAGTCATGGAAATTATTTTCAAAATCATCATTTTACCAATTGTATCTCAAGGCTGCGTCAACACTAAAGTAATCGGTAGAAAACTTTCGGTATTTTGTTTGGTAGACCGACAAATGATACATGTTTGCAGGGGTTAAAAAACAATTAATTATACGGAAACTATTCGAAACGAACATCGATGAACTACTTTATTCCAAAGAAAAAATAGTTATATTCATCTGATTACTATGAAAGTCATGAAAGTCCAAGTCATGGGAAAATAAGTTGCTAGCCGTCGTCTAGCACCAAGAATACAATGAATTATGTATACCAATTGAAACTATCGACATAGAACTAATCGACTATTGAGGGAACAAAGGTATTAACTAGAACCTTATAGGTAAAATATTTCATTTTTCTGAGTTGAATGGGCTCATATGCAAAGGGGAATATATCTACAGGAAGCAAATTCGTAATACACAGAAATTGATATGCAAGCGACTAAATAAAAATTCTGTAGAAAAAACTAATTTATCACGAAATAACTGAATTGGTTTGACTCCATATCAAGGAGGCAAAGCGCATGATTCCGCTGAAATATTTTATAATATTACTATTTAAAAGCCTTAGAGATAAGTTTTGAGATTATATACAATGAAGCGATAGAATGAAAATATTCCATTGAAAAAATCCACTTCACTAACAGTAGTTACAGAAAGATATAAAATTAGTTGTGCAATAATAGGTTCTAAATTAAAAATTTGGTCTCTGCGAATGCAGGTACATTTGTATCGACGTAATGCAGCTACGTTTAAATCCGAAATGTAAAGTTGTAAATTAATTTATAAACTCATTTGTCAAAATTGTAAATGTATGTTATAATTTATATATAAACTTAAGTTTAAAAAGAATCGCTTATTGATGTTAATTTAAAATGATTGAATACATGTTACTTGTGCTAATATGTATTCAGATAATGTTTTCATCAATATTTAAAAATGCATATAATAAAAATATACATTTACATAAATTTGCATTAAAAATACGTGGCACAAAATACGTCAACGAAAATATTTTCTACAATATTTTCCCTCTTTCTGACTATATAACAACATCGTGTTGACAGAACGATATTGGCTTTACAGATCCCGTATATAATCGATACATTTTGGTCTTTTTTTAGTTTTTCGAAACAGTTTGCCAACCAAGCCATGATGCATCGATTTCGTCATGTGGTACTCAAACCACTTAACGAAAGTGGTACCTTCATCAGCTAAAACCATGTATTCTTCACTAAGGTTTCAATGTGTGGCATTGTCATGCAAGATGATAATTTTTCACCTCTTACTCGTTATTGCAGGTTTTTTTTCAACAATGCTCTATTCAATTTATTCAATTGACGCAGATTTATACTTGAAGTAAATATTTCAATGAATTTTACCAGCTCGTAATGTACTACACTTTCCTGATCCAACCATATCCACAGCTATAGTTTGTAGGCATAAATATTCCACTGCGATGTCGATGTGGAAGTTCTGGATTTTTTTGCGCTTGGGGTACACGTAGCAGCTTCAAAATGGGCCAAAGGAAGCTCTTCTCTATTGCTTGTAAAGCAGCAAATAGTATTGAAACATTAAAAAGGTATATTCGGTAAATTTATTTGGTAGTTATTTTCCCTTCCATTGGAACTTTCCCATCCCATGTAAAGTCTGGAAAAAGTTGATCATCAGATGAGTAAAAGCTGCCGGAAAGATCTTTGAGTACTTGAGCTGGGTTTCCATCCAAAGGATCTCGCAATTAATTTTCATCGAACTTTTTTGTTTCTACATTCTTTGATATTAACATCAAAATCACCATAGTCTATGTAGCCAAAGTAGCAGTGGATTAACACTTTATCTCAACTTAAGACTTCGAAACGTTCTTAGTCTGTAGTCTTAGCCTTTGTATATTACAACATTTTAATGCAAATAATATAACAAAACAAATGTGTTATAAAGTATCGTTTATTTTAACATTATAGTTACTGTTCACTGCTAGTTTGGATAGTTGATAAGTCAAGCTTGTAAAATTATTTGATTGGCTTCAGCTGCAGATTGTTCAAATGAAATAGTAAAATTAATGAATAATAAGAAATTAGTAGAAAAATTCCGGAAACCCTGAGCCGTGATTAGCGCCTGTAAACACGGAGCTCAGTAACAAAATATGAATGACTTTTTTGTAAAGTAATATTAAAGCCGAATTTAAGAGTTATGTTAGGTTGTTGAACAGTTAGCATACTATAAAATAAAAATCATACTAACACCTAATAACTAAGGTATTTAATTTAAATTTATTTACTACTTTCATTTATTTAAATTTAACTAAAATAATTTCTCTTTACTTATTTTTTAATTATAAAGCAATATGTTATGTATTAATAATTTATTAAAATAACACAAGGTAAAAAAGACTGTATATGTTTATTATATTACAAAAATATTTAAGGAAACAAAAATTAATATTTGTGGAGATATATCTGACTCAGAATCAAATAGGTCGGCCAAGGATTACATCTGGTTAACACTCATTAAAATTTAGCAACGCCACCAACTTGGTGCTAAGAAAAGATCACCATAAAGTGACGGCTGTGACCTATGATATCTGCCAAGCGTTATACACTTCCTCGCATTAGAATGTTTAAACTGTTTATTTGCACAAATGGAACTATAAAGAGACGAAAAAAAATATCTTTCAGAATATGTGTTTATATAATTACATTTCTAAACAACAAATAACAATTAAAAAATAATTTTTAATAACTTTCTAAATGCCTTTTTTGCTTATTTCTTGACATTTCCTTTCAATTGCTGTTGTATTTCTTCTAGAGTTTTCCCACTAGTTTCCGGAACTAGAAAGAACGACAATATAAACGATGCAAAGGTAGAAACGGCATAAACAAGGAACGGAGCATATAGCCCAACAGTCCCATTCAAGCTTTTAAACGTAAAAGTCCCTATTGTGATAATAATGCCCATCGAAAAATTGCTGACGCAAATTCCTTTACCTTTAATGCTAACAGAGAAGAGCTCACCCGTCATCAAACTGGGCAACGGTCCCAGACCAACTGAATAAAATATCACGTAAACAATCAGCACAGCAAGAGGGAACCATTGCATGGCACTAAGATCAATAGAAGGATGGAACTCGTTTATATAGAAATAGATGGCCTCGCATAATAACAGCATGGAACATCCTAAAGAAGAAATCAACATCGACTTTCTTCTTCCAAATATGTCTAACGTCACTGTCAGTAAGGTCATAATAAGCCACATGAATGCTGAAAAGTAAATAGAAGCCATTTCTGGACTAACGGAGAGATTGCCCGACTTTTCGAAGATGAATTGAATGTATGTTTCCAGTGCGGAAATCCCAGCCATTGCTTGAGAATATTTCAAAAATATGCAGGTTGTCAGAGCCTTTCGATTGCTTTTAATTATGAAGAGGTCTTTCCATGTACCACTTTCGGATATTTGTCTCTGTACATCTGATTTTAATTGCAAAAAATCTGTTTCTATATTATCTTTCCTTAACAGCCATCTTAGCGATGCTTTGGCTTTGTCATCTTGGCCCTTCATCACATAATAGTGTGGAGTCTCCGGCATCCATATAAAGATGATCACGAATGATACTGGAAATATGAGACAAATGTAAGATGTTTGCTGGATGTTACAATACTTTCCTAAAAAATAGAAATATTGAAATTAGTGTTTATGTATATAAAATAGTTTTTATGAATATAGTGAAATAATTAAAGTGTTTTAGCTATTTTTAATTATATTATGGAGCTTATTTTTAGCACTGGGCCAACTATGTTTATCTGGACTGACCTCGTAATGCAAGCACCCAACCTCCAATGGAATCATGGATACTGGCCCACAGAATATGACAATTACAAACATAAATAAAAAACATCTGTTGCTTCACAGCATTCGAAATGGAAACTATCGCAATAGCAGGATGGAGTATCAAATTTTAAAATTCAGCATTAATGATAAGCAAAAATGGGAAGCCAAAACCTGATTTAGTAGACGAAGTTATAGGTCCAAGTATGATTAATATTTTCAATTTATACTGAATGGTTACTCAAATCATTATAGTAAAAGTATATTATGCATTCTCCATTGCTAATTCAAAGAACCCCTTGGATCAATTCTTCATATTCACACCAGTTTGAGTTTATTAACAAGCATTCTACAACTGATCAGGTCCACAGAACAACAGATGATATTGGAAAATCCTACGGAAATAAAAAGTATGCTCAGCTATATTCTTAAATGTAGCACAAGCCTTCGATAAGGTTTGGCATGAATGGCGTGAGCCTTGTTCATAAACTATAGAAAATGTTATCAAAACACTAAACGGATGTACTTGAGTGTGTACCGAACTACTAAAATCGTACATTACATCCAGAATGTTTAGATTTAAGCAAAAAGAAGATTACTCTACAATACAAGAAGCTAAAGCAGGGGTACCACAAATAAGTGTACTGGGGCCAATGCTTAATCTACTCTACACTTGTGAAATACCACAAATGGAGAATATTACGATGGTTACATTTGCTGATGATACTGCGATGCTATGGGAGACAAATGTGAAGAACGAAAATTACAACAGGCAAGTGACAATATACATAATTGGACACAAGTTTGGGAAATAAAAATTAACGAAAGTAAATCTGCGCATGTGCAGATCATCTACAATCAGACCGTATAAGTACCAATAACATTAAATAATACTATCATTCCATATAGCAACAACTGCTCATGTAAAAAGTAAATGTACATTGTTTCTAGGTGGGTTGCTATTTATATTTTAAGTTTAGCGATAAATACAGTAACTTACTAACGAAAATGGCTTCACTATTATTCACAGTATTCTCCATGTTGACCAACATATTTTTGCATCTGGGTATAGAAACCAAAGTAATGAGAACGGAAGATGGAAATCGATTCTTATATTTCCACTTTGCTATATATATATATATATATATATATATATATATATATATATATATATATATATATATATATCAAATGCATTCATAAATATGGAATATAAATATGAAGCAACATATCTTGAGGTCCACAAAACAATTTATAGCGCAAACCTAAAATTAGGTTGCGACCATTGAGTATTTCCAAGAATATATTGAAGTAATTTACAAGCAGCAGAAATGAGTTATCTCGGGATAGGGTTAGAAATATATATGAGTACAAATAAGGAAAGGTCTCAATATAGAATTTGTGGAAGATTACATAGGAAGTGGGCAACATAGTTGGCGGGGACACTTACAGTGCATGGTGATGCAAATCTGGTAAAAGGACCGAGAGGAGAACAATCAGAGGGAATTTATGATGAACATATCAAGAAGTATTTCAAAATGGAGGAAAACCTCAAATGCAGCAAAAATACTGAGTAGATTTTGACAGAAATGGAAGGAATGTATACGTGGAGATATAGATAATGGACAGTGAATGCACAACCTCATACACCCATACATCTGCTCTTCTAGGTAATCCATCATATTCGCTCACATATACCAGTACGTTTAAAGTAATAGCAATCTACAGCAGTTATTCAATATTAATTATATCTTATAGATTATTCTAAATGCTTAATCTTAATGCTTATGACGACCACATAATCATAAACATATAGTTTAGATATCCAAACTTTTGAGCGGAATTCTAATCAAGTTGTAAGAGTTTTTTTTACCACTTTGGCGAATTTCGTCGTTTTGCGACAGACATAAAATGTATATATAAAATAATTAATTGAAAATCCGGAGGCTGTCTATATTTTCTCCTATTAATGCATTTCTAAAATTTTGCAGTACATATTTAGTTCTAATCTGGGTGAGTCCTGGGCAGAGGAGTATATGGTAGACTGAAATAGGAGCACGGCGACAAAACTCAGAGTGAGCAGGCGGGCTCGATCTCATCAAGTGACCGTGCGAGAAGCTACAGTTGCTCAAGCTCAGTCGATTCAAAGCTACGGCATCGTGACGAAGGGAAAAAACGCGAAGAGAAGACAAAAATCAGTTTTAACCTCAAGGAGCTTGGTTGGCCTCCTGGGCCCAACGACGTTGTACCTCGTTCTTTGTGAAACAAGAAACGAATGGGATATGGTCAGCTTGGACACAAGCATCCGTGATGGGGAGGGGAGAGGAGGCTGTCGATTTAACCGCACCATCCACGCGCTCATTCCCTGGTATACCAACGTGAGAAAGGATCCACATTAAACTCAATTCAGACAAATGGTACGGATGATTGACAGTAAGTCGGTGACCAAGGGATGGTTGATCTTCTATTCTAGGAAACATTCGAGAGAATTTTGGGAGTCAGGATTAGCAATTCTTTGAAGGATTGTGTTGTAATGTTGTAAAGCTTTGAATATCGCGAGGAGTTCAGCAGTCAATACTGAACCCCGTTCAGGGAGCTTGAAACGGAATGCCCGGATGTCCAGCACAAATGCGAGAATTGTAACCATTGGTTCCAAATCCAAGTTCATAGAACTTGGACCAAATAAGTTAAGGACAATGCCCTCTTTTCTAAAACTGATATAAAGCTATGTTTATATGCAGGGGGTAGTGAAGGTCCAAAGGGGAAAATTGGGGTAGTGGAAAAGGAGGAGATGCAACAATGGAATTTCAGCCCTGAAAAGAAGATCAGCAATTATATGAGAGGTGCGAGTGGAGTAGTTAGGGGTAAGACCGTCCAAGAAGGGTCGATGACTCCCAGTGGAGGTCAGATTTAAAGAAGATGGTAGAGCAAGCGATCTCACAGCGAACTTCTATGAAAGTAAATCCCAACAATAAGAAAGAGGTTGGGTGGATGTGAGACTGGACAAGTTAATTGCAGGTGAGGATCGAAGGGCGCCCAGCGATATTCTAAGTGCAGTACTTTGAGTGGCATCTAGAGATTTGAGGTAAGTTGGAGCAGCAGTGGCGAAGACTAGGGAGCTATAGTCTAGCTTAGGAAGGATTATGGAGAAATATATTTTAAATATGATTTCCTGGTCTGCACTAGTGTTTTGAACAGGAATAGCGAGTTTTGAATTAGATGATATGATGCTTCGAGGACAGCAGACAGTTGAAAATGAGTCGCAGGTACCTTGTACGACCAAAGGTTGGGATTGGAGTATTATTATCGGAGAGTGAATAGACGCGGGTACGGTTACGCTTCTCAAGAATTTATTAAATAAAGATTAATATTTTGATATAAACCATACATACGCATGTTAAATATTATTTAAACAATATAAAGAAACTTACCAATTACATTAATTAGCAAAAAACCTGCATTATAAGCGAATGTTTGTCCACTTCCCCAAGTTCCTCTAATACTAGGTGTTGCAATTTCCCCTATATATATAGGTACAGTACCGTATACCATTGCATCACCAACTCCACTTAAAACTCTGGCAATATAAAATGTGTATATGTCTTTGGCGAAAATGGTGATTATCCAGAACAGAGCTTGAGGAATACTTATAACAATAAGGGTATACTTTCGTCCTATGATGTCATGGATTTTGAAGAAAAATATTGCAGAAACTGTCACACCTAAAAAAAGATATATGTAGTTACTAGTTTACATGAAATAATATCAGCAAGAAGTTACATTCTAAAGTAACTAGTCTGGTTTAGTTTCTACGTTTGAATTTAGGTGCGCGAATATATTTTCCTAGTAGATGCACTCGCCTATACTAGACTATATACTCAATAATCCACTCAAAATTCTTCTTCTTGCATGGCAAGTAATAAAATAGCTATGCAGAGCAATTTAGTTCGTATGACAGGTATTTGTTTTTTCCCCCAGAATTTGACCAATAATTTCTGGAAATCATTTTGAAACAAACATCAGAAATTAAGATTTGCCAAGGTAGCCTTGCCATAAATTCAAAAAAACAGCTGATGAATTTCTTAAAATCAAATAATAAGAGCACGACATAAACGTGAACAATTTTTAGTTCCAGCAGGATGACAGTAAATAGAGAAAAACGGACGCCTCGATAGACATATTGCAGAAAAATTTACATCCTACAGAGATGAGGTGAATTAGTCTTCAAAATGGAAAAGCTGTAATCGACTAGTGCGAAAATTACTCTTATGCTGCAGTGATATAACAATGTTAAACATATTGAAGGCGGTGTAGTTTATTAGGAAATCTCTCTCTATATATCGTAGATAATCAACAACATATATTGTTTAAGATACGTCCTTCAAAAGGTAGAAATTATAGGCTAAAAACTATAACAATTTTCTCTTGCTTGATTTATCTTGACATAGTACATTTTTCTTAAGCAGTAAATTTTAAAACTGAAGGTGAGGGAGACTAACGAAATTGAGCAAGTATTGGTCAATAACCTAAGAACTTTGTATCATATCGTATTATATTCAAAGAAACAATGTTACCAATGTACCTAAAAAATGATTCATACACAAGAAAAAAAATTGGGTTTTGAGCTTTTTAAATCAAATAAAATTATGACAACTGGCTGTTAACGACAAAAAATAATTAGTAGCTTTTAAATAGGTCAC
The DNA here is from genome assembly GCF_030347505.1 of Rhynchophorus ferrugineus. Taxonomy (NCBI): domain Eukaryota; kingdom Metazoa; phylum Arthropoda; class Insecta; order Coleoptera; family Curculionidae; genus Rhynchophorus; species Rhynchophorus ferrugineus. The sequence goes on along the minus strand of NW_027472581.1, from coordinate 8,167,801 downwards.
CTACCGTACTACTAAATTCCAATAATTCGTTTCGTCAATAGGATTATTATTTCGCGACTTCTTTCTCAAAATAAACCAGATATTATATTGTTCCTCAACTCTGCTATCCTCCTTATTTAATTCTTACTATTTTTTGGGTATTTTCAAAAATTCGTACTTAATAGCATGTAGCCATTTAGAGAATATCATTTTGGGTCGATTGAAGGGATTTGAATTCGAGAACGATATTCCAGAAACCGAATTTGTCAATAGTTTAGAAATCCAGAGAAACCTTTCATAAGTGCTGGATACAATTATCCAAATCATTTATTTTGAAAGCTCCTTTTATAGCACTCTCTTTCTCTCTTTCTACATGTATGCTCGTCAACTGAGCTGTTGCATTTCTATGTACTCTTTCAGTGATTCAACATGGAGATCTTTTCTTGTTTCTATACTTGCCATCCTGTCCGTCTTTGTTATACCCCTAAATCATCTGGGGGTATTTCATTTCTGCAGCTTATATTTTACATTGATCTCTTTATAATCATAACTATATTTTAATACAGAATATTGGAATTGGTTTGTAAATTACTTTACAGGCTTCCATTTTAGATTTGTTTAATATTTCCTTCCGTAGTTTAATGTTCATTTCCATCTCCTAGTTTTCATTAATATCAATTTCCAAACTCAGATACTTAACTATATTTACTTGTTCTAATTTGGCACAATTTGTATATTAATTGATTTTGTTCTTTGTGTAAATTTCTATCTGTTTCAGATTTTCTATAGGTGTTTTGGCCTATCAGTTTTTTATTATTAGATCATTTTCAGAGGTTCCTACCGACATTTCGGTTTTGTTATGTGCATATTTTGTATATTTAACATTTCTCTATTATTTCAACCATTAATATTATAAACAAGATTGGGCTTAAACCTCAGTCTTATTTTAGTCCTGCTTGGATTGTTTCTGACTTCATATTATCAACAATGGTGATATTGATATTTATCATGCATATTCCTTGAATTTTATTACTTACACCTTTTTATTTTAACATAACCCATAGTTTAATAAATAAGTAGCAAGAATTTAAACAAAAATAAATTAAAAATGAAACCATATTTTATTATAGGGCAAAAATTCTGGGGTAATACATTTTTATTCGGAACAGAAACACCAAATGCACCCAACAATATAATACATAAAAGAGGCTTACCAATAGGCAATAAAACCGGTAAAAGATTAGCCTCATCCTCACTGATATCATAGTGTTCTTTATCTTGGATAAGAACTAAAATAAATGGAGATGGCCAGGAAAAAAGTAGGGCGCTCGTAAGTCCCGGGATACAGGCTTAAAACAAAATAAAATACGTTCGATTCAAAGGAAACAAACGAGGAAAAAAACACCTTCCTGGCGAATCGGTATTTAATTCTACTTACCTACAATTATGGCTAAAATTTGCGGCCATTCTTTATCCCTGGTTCCCATATTTATTATAGTTTAATGCGGAGGGTATTATCAAGTAGAGATGGCGTGCGTTTGATGAATATTTGCCTTTTATAATAATTATGGCGATTGGTGGGGCAAGCATAAATATTTGCAAAACAACATTGAATTAAATCATGATCAAGAAACATAATTTTTAATTGGTTTAAGGATTAATTCCAACATTTTTTAATGAAAATGACATGATTGTGTAAAAAGATAAAGATCTTTAAGATCTAAATTAAATAGCACCAGTGTTTTTGGCTAAGGCTTGTGTCAATATCGCATATTATAAAATATTATCAAGATTGATAAGATTTTTTAGATATACGTACGGTGAATTGTTTTTCCAGTTTCTCCAATTTGGGAGGTAATATAGTTTTTTTCAATTTTTTTCTTGCAATTTTTTCTTCTGTAAAGTGGTATGGCATTTAATGTGTTTTCATATTCTTAAAACAATGTTTCATGTGCGATATTCAAAAATATTCTTCGTGAAACCACTACACCTTTTCAGGCTTCGGAACAACTTGTGGTTATAATCAGATTTTAATTGGCGGGAATGAAAAATTCGATTGATGCGGAATCGGGATGCCCTATCAATATTTTGTCTTATAAAAACAATATTGTCTGAGCTGATTTGTGAGTGTTGTGATGAAATATAGTTTCTTCTTATATTCTTACATATAAGTATATATATATATATATATATATATATATATATATATATAGGATTTGGTTCTTACATACCTATGTAATGCCTACAGATGCAGCTAGGTCATATTTTTTAAGATTTAAATCTATTCGAATATCTTTATATCAATCGGTACAAACCATCCTTTAGATATTTCTTAAAATTTTCGAAATCCAACATAAACTAATCTTTTTTATGACAAAATAATCATGAAATATCTTAAATATTTCATGTGACGATCTTATTTTATAAATTTCCTTTAGTTTATTACAAATTTTTGTCGGTCATTTTGGAGGGAACTTACAGTACTGTAGAAAGATCTTCGCTGTAAAATATTGGGTTCTTCACTACACCTCCTTGAAAATTATTGAAATAATTGCACGCTTAATTGCAAAAGTTTGTTCAAATCGCACTCAAACATTAAAATAATCAAAAAAAAATAATGATAAGTTTCCAATGATCAACATTCGCCAAATTTTCAAAACGCATATTACATATTCCGAAAGAATATAAAATAGATGTCATTTTTACTCAATGTGACGATTCGCTTTCTTTATTAGTAATTTATAGTTGATGTGTCGATGGATTTTTAATGGTTAAAAAAATCAACTTAATGCAGAGATAAAAATTTTTATAAAGGCTATTGAAGTAGTAAAGATACTAAAAAAGTAATATTGTTTGTTATAATTTTGTAAAAATGAGGATATAAGTAATTAAACCTCGTAAAGCATGTCCAAAAAACTACGTCAATGCTAGAAATAGTTGCAGAGATATTTTTCAATTATATATACCTAACTATATATGTATTTTGTTCCAAAAATTTAATTTCGTTCCTTTTTAGTAATTTACGGTCAACCAGAGCCTCATTGTCATAGAGACAACCAATTTTAATGGATTTTTATGAGATAAAAAGTGTTATACTTGTACATATACTGTCATAATGATTATAATTAGAGAATATTATTATGAATGCATATTATTAGAAAAATGTAGCTACTGGATTCTAGATCAAGAATTGCTCAAGTAGATAAAACCTTAGTTTTAAATATACACTCGTTTCTTTAATGTTATTTTATTATTTGATAACGTGCTGTTACCTTTACTGATTAAATAATATTCAATATAATTTGATTCAGGTCCTGGAACTTTAAGGATACGATTTTTTTTACTTTAGAAACATATATATATATATATATATATATATATATATATATATATATATATATATATATATGAACATATTTTTCACAGCCATATAGATTGAGAAACATAAACACCCTTCAATCCGATTCAATAAAGAAATAAAGAAATTTTAAATAAGTAGAACGATTAAAATTAAGCTAATATATAAATAATGCATGAATAATTGACATATTTAATTCTCATACCTAAAAAAAGATATTTGGTTATGTATTTACAAAGTAAAGCCTATATGACGAAAAATAGGATTTGAGAAACAATGATTCAAAATAAGGAATGTTTCTGGCCCTGGGATCTGTTACCCAGTCTAGGTGATTTAACAAATTTTCCGATCAAACTAGAACAAAAAGAGTTATTGCTCTGTTGGGAATCGAATCAAGGACCTTCAAGGGTAAGGTAGAAACAGTTGCCTACAAAAATGTTTCTACCAAATCTCATATGATATGGTTAGTACTTAAAATGCAAACTGACTGACTTTTACATTAACCTACTTCCGTCATATCAGTTTAGCAGTAATATTATACAAGAATAAATGATTATTTCAGATAAAAATATATGAAAACGTTGTAAGTGCCTTTGAAATTTGTGGTTTTCCGATGGTTCAACCCAACAGATCCTAACTTGGTTCCAATGAGATCACCTTGACATATCCAGTCCATAATTGACAGATAAATCGGCGAACATACATAAAAATACATATATACAGTCGGTTAAAAGTAGATTGATAATTCAATCACTTATTAGCTAAGAAGGCAGAAAAATTAAGGAAAGTAATTTAATATATTTTACTAGTTTTTGTCAATATATACTTTTTACTTGAAACAGTTTAGTTACTACAAACTTCGTAAACCGAGCCTTATCAGTTTTCTATATCGGTAACAATCAAGAAAAATAAACAGCGTGTTTCTTTTGTAACAATCATATGTGATTCTTGGCATACATACATATATTATATTTAAAGTTTGACGTAAACAATGATAACGTTTAAAATGTAAGTATGATTTTTCATTAATTATGTTTATTTTGTTAATTTCGAACAGATATAGTGTTTCCCTTGTCACTGTAACTAACTTTCGTATATATTTGTTGGCCTCATTAACTTCTATTGGACATTGTTCAATGACTTTGAACATTATTACATATTCTTCACAATTAGAATCGGCAATTCAATGTTGTGTGATTAGAAGTGATTCATGGCCCGAACTATCCTCATGATGATGGAATATATAACAATTGTAAATCTTTGACTGGTGTTAGTACAAATTTGAGAAACCGGCGTAAGTCTAAAAAATAAGTTTAGTTCACATTCCGAGATTTTAGTAAAATGAAGCAAATTGAGCAAATGGAATGCTTGCTTCAGTAAAAATTGGTCAGATTGACATTATCAATTATATCTTATATATAAAATTCTCATGTCACATTGTTCGTTCCCATACTCCTCCGAAACGGCTTGACAGATTGTTATGAAAATTTTTATGCATATTAAGTAGGTCTGAGAGTCAGCTACTATCTATTTTTAAAACCTCTAAGTGACAAGGGGTGTCTACCCCAAATTTTTATTAATTTTTCGGATATTTTTTTATTATGTGGCATTAAAAAATACATATAACTCTAAATTTTCAGTTTTCTATCACCAACCCCTGCTTTACAATAGTAATTTTACTAATTTTATAATTTTTTATACCTCTCGATAACATCATTTATAATCACTAGCTAAGTTATGTGCAACGGCTGTGCAACGGTACTTGATTAGTCATTAAAATTAATGAAAAACGTTATTGAAGCCCATAGTTTAAATGGCAAGTTTCGAGATAAAAATATATTAATACCACGAATACCAATTATAACCACAGATGTGCCTGTAAGAGTATTCAATTTCTGATTAGATTGGCATTTGCAATGACTATTAATAAATCCTAAGGCCAAACAATGTCTTTATGTTGCTTAGATTTGAGCGCACCATGTTTTTCCAATGGACAATTATACGTTGCAAGCTCTCGAGTGGATAAACCATCAAGTTTGTATGCATTAGCTAAAGATGGTGTAACAAAAAATGGTCACTCTGTGGCATTAAGAGATTAATATTATGTAATGAATTAATGATATAAATAATTATTACTTAAAATAAATTATAATAAATTAAAAGAAATAATGTTTGGTGCTTTGTTATTTTTATATTCCCTCCTCGTTCACAGCGCTCTATGCCATTTTCACTCATATACCACATCCTTACACACTTCCAATAAGTTAATTATTTTCTCCAATAGAAATTTTCTAGAAATTATTTACATGGCAAAATAACGTTTGCCGGGTCAGCTGGTATACTACATCAGTGTATCTTACATATCTTTATATTATACGCAATGTAAACACTATATTCATTTCAGACTCATATTATATTATTTCATATCATTTTGCTTTATTTTATTAGATATTTTATTAACAAAATATTTGTTTAAGTTTATGCAAGATTAAGCCAATCTATTTTTGTTATTCACAATAATTTAATCAATACCCATTGATATTGCTTAGTGTAGTTACTAAAACTTGAAGCACGCCCATCTCATTGTGGAAAATTTTACGTGAAATATTAAGCTTTAACAATTGCCAGAGCTTAACAGGTAGATGTTAGAGCGTTTGTATCAGAACTCTCAACGTAGTGCTATCATGTTTGTGTTTGTAGATCAATCTACGTTATGGCTTTTATAACATATACATTTTTTACCACTAATAAACAACTATCTGCTGAGTGGATGCATTACGTAAAACTGGATTAACATATCTAAAAATTAAACAATAATAATCTAGCATGCAATATAGTGATTCAAGATTAGTAGTATCTATGTACACTGAATACATTTCATAAAGCAAAATACGTGGTACGAGCAGGCAAGAACGAGACCCAGAATGAAATAAAAGTGCTAGAACAGGCCAAAGGACCTGTTAGGAGGCAAAATATATTTATACCGCGTTGTTGGTAAACACAATACGCCACATAAAACTCTTGAAAAAAATTAAATTGCGATGTAGAAATTTTTCGAAATGGCTTTTTATTTAATTCGTATAGCAGTTTTATATTTTAGAGTTGAAAACCCAACGGAAAATAATATTGAATGGGGTTTTATCAACGCAATAGCCTAAATTTGCCTGTACTCTGTCACTGTAACTGAAATAAGAATTCCATAACGAATACAAGAAATTTGATAGAATTAAAGTGAGTGAACGATAATATGTGGTAAAACATTGAAGAACATTAAGTAAATAGTAACAGTATAACACTTGACAAGAGTCCCCCATAATAGCACAATCACCATTTGGGAACTGTGAGAATATACCCTTAACCCTTAACCTGGTGAAGTACAGCCAATAGGACTATTTGATCCACAAGAAACAGAAACAGCAGTGAATTTTGAATCAGTTCAGTTTAAAGCTATTTTATTCTCTCTAATTGGCATTCGAATCTGATACTGACTTTAGGCATACTTACACGACTAAAACAATTACATTATATTAAATATAATTTTCAAAATTATTTGGTAATTCAAACTAGAACAAAATGATCGTACACACAAAATGTCATATATGCTATATCAAATTCTGTTAGCATCAGCATACAGTGAATATGTCTATAATGTGAAATATGTAGAACGTTCTCTATATGTGTTGAAGGAACAAGTAGTTTAAATCAATTCCCGTTAATAAAGTTTTCCCAATAAATCTAGAGCATCTAGAGCTTGCACATATTGCTAAACCAGCTTTCTCTTAGCTCGCATAAAGTTGACAATGTCCAAGATATCAGGATACTTCAAGTAGTGTTTTGAGCAAGAAGAGAAAATTGGTTATTACAATCTTCACACCGTTTGTATCGCATTTAATAGATAAGAAGTTTCGAAAGCCACATGACGCAGCAAGTCTATATGCGAAATTCGCATTGAACGGTTGTCGTGCATATATGGTTGTATGCATTCTGTCGTGCGTAAAAAATTATTGTGCATATACACACACTTATTACAAAACCAAACAAAATAAAATCATATGACCTCTAAAATAAAATATTCTTAGAGGAATGTATCCGTAGCTATCCGAACACAAAAAAATCTAAAATCTGAGAATGTAAACACCTATTGTCAGATGTTTGTATTACCCGTACCTATTATTATTCTATATCAAAATGACGACTATTTACAATATGGAGACATGTATTTATAACTACATCTCCCAACGAACGGTCACCACAGTTCTTGTTCTTAATTAAATTAAATAAACAAAGTGAACAATGAAATATCCCCCGTCAACGTTACATAAACTCCGGGGATCTATTTTATTTACAATAATTAACCATCTTTCCATACATTGTTACTCGTTATCGTCTGAGTTTTATTTGGCATCAATAACATTGTCTGTTTCGCGGTACCAAAACTTGATGTTACTTTTATGAGATAACTATAGATGGCGCTGTTTATACAGGGTGGCTCCGATAGAAATTAATTAATTAAATTGGTGCTAATTGTTAAATATTATTATATGAGGGGATGGGAAAGGGAGAACACAGATCATGGAACACAGAGCTACACCATCATAAAATAGAAAGTTGAAATACTATAATTAAACTAAAACTGTATAAGAATATTTTTACTTGCGACAATATAAGTTCACCTATTTTTCTATAAAATATTTAGCGATTTGAATGTGGAATGATAATGAATAAAAGCAAAACAAAAGTCATGGTGATCAAAGAGCTAGAAGTAATAAATATATAAATTGAGGGTGTAAGGATAGAAGTTGATACAAACAAACAAGATTTAAAACAAGAAGAACTGAAAAGTAAACAAGAAAAGTAGGGAGAATCTCCAAAAGTATAATTATCATAAAGTAATAAAAGCCTTAAATTACTGAAACATATTACGCCAAAATGATAATCATTTGATTGTTAACTTTTCTTTATAAATGTTAGAAGAAAATGTTTCTACTCATACAAGCTTTACGTTAGGTAACCGACAATTTAAAGGATATATGTAATACATGCATTTTTCATGGGTGTATAGAGCAAATAATTTTTTCTTTAAAATTGTCATTTTTAAAATCCGAAACCAGTATTCGCATAGTGAAATCATGGCAGTATTGTTGCCGCAAGATGCACATAGCTTTCGGTGGCCTTCACTCGAAAAAGTAAAACTTTCTGCAATGCCGTATACTCTATAAGACCTATACTATAAGACCGACACAATTAAATTAAATATGGAGATGGTCTAAAATAAATGACAGACGTGACAGATTAGAACAAACATTATAAAATTTTGTCATCATTTTTACGTATATTGAAAATACATGAAATTAAATAAAATAAAAGTACACATATACAGACAGCCACCCACATCTGTCAGTTTGGCTCACGATCCGTGTTTATTTTATGTAGCTCTATCTTTTATATGGTGGAATCAACGTTTTTGCTGAACAAACAGAAACTAGAGACAAGTAATTTTTTAAATGTTCCGTGCTCTGACGTAGGAATTCCAGAAATACGGTTTTATATGAAAAGTAACTGTGTAATTTTTGTTTAGAAACTATTTCGTGTAATTTTAAAGAATTTTTTTTATTTTAATTAAGTTATAACTCGTCAGTTTGTACTATAATAATACATTAAATATCAAGTTTGGGTATCAACGGAATATGGGGTTTTTGACTGGGAAGTCTGAAAGAGGACTGACTTTATATATGAAGTCTATAGGGAGTTAAAACATTTTACATTTTTATTAATAACAACAAACTAATATTCCGGCTTTATCTAAAAACATATTCCCGCGCCAAAATTTCCATATGGAATTAACATAATGCAAAAATAATAATAAACATCTGTCATCTACTCCCACAAAAAGAGAATTCTACTCATTTCTATTTCGAGGATTCTATTCACAAATATGAAGCAATCCGATTGAAATTTTAGAAAATTTGGAAAACGTATCATCTCAAGAATATCAGAGAGCATACGAAAGATATGTTTTCAGAAGAAATGAGTATAATCGAAATAGTTCTGATGATACAATATAACATTAAATCACTGGTAATCCGAAAGGTTATTATATAGGATTTTTTAATAGATATTTAATAGTTTTTTTAATATATATATTTTAAAGTCTCCTTTTACCAACTATGGGTTTATCTGGACTGGGCCTAAAGTTTAACGTGGGCTCCGAACCACGGTCTTCAGCAATTAGGACTACCAACTGGCGAGTGACCAATATTAGAAATCATCCCAAAAGACATCCGGTCTTACCCAGCTGGTTTCTGGCCTGACAGGGATCATTTTCCTTGTCGGATTTTACACCCTTGTTTAGAACATTCACAAATATTAAACAATCACAAACATAAATTTACGACCATGCTCCAGCAGGATTCGAACCCGCAGCTATCGCAACAATAGGAGGACCGTCCCATCGCCTATACCACTGCGCCACCAAGCCAGCAAAATTAATTTTTAAATAGTTCATCTCAGGTTTTGTATGTAAATACATAAATCCAATAAAATATATTTAAAATGTATTTTGTTCAAATATGGTCTATAGCTAGGCGCTACTTTTCCCCAACTTTGAAATAATTGAGTGATTCGATCTCAAAAAAATTACGTATATTTGGAGGCTATCCACAAATCGATCCATCTTTTAACTTTCTGATCGGAATTATGTTTTCACCAATGTTACAACATATAATCGAATGTTGTCATGCTGAAGAATAACATTGTTGAATCTTTGCTCGTATTTTGGCAGGTCTGAATATAGCCTCTCTAACGCATTTTAATGGCTAGAGAAGACCAGGAGAGGGATTATCTATTCCTGCTCGAAGTAACTCATTATTATCGAAAATAAGTAATTTTGAACAGTTAGATATATACCAAAACAAGAGCCAGAAGAACGTTTGCCGGTTTATGACATGTGATTATTATCGTTAATGTCTATGAATAATTTTGAGGATATATGGCAACCGTGTCGACCAACACCAATAGAATTATATAGATGGATTCAATTACATGCTCGTGTGCATTGGACTTCGTTTGGTCTCTATTTAACTGCACTCTGTTACCGTAATTGTAAATACTAATTATAAATACTATATACTATATAGAACTTTTATAGAATTGAATATTAAGTAAAAATACTATCAGTATTACACTTGTCAATAAAATTAATAAATGCAGGTAATAACTCCAAAGAGGAGCACAATCTATATTTGCTAAGACATATCAAAATTGTTTCGACAAGAAACCTACTGAAAATATCTATGATGATATTTCGAAGATACCTAGGGAAATGTATTTAAAAGGACTCCCAAAGTATTCGTCTTACATAGTAAAAAAATAAGGCCCAACCTGAAATGTTATCAATAGTGTTATTTACTCCAACATAAAAAAGTTTTAAACTGTATACATTTGATGTATTCCAAAACAAATTTCTAGGATTAATTAAAATGCTTATCGCCACGTAACCAACGAAGAGCTGCGCAACGATCTCGGAATCAAATGGATATCCGAAGTGATCCAAGATTTCAACCTAAAACATGAAACAAGGTTGCTAAATCACAGCAACGTGGAAGCAATATAGCTAAAGGAAAACAAGCAAAAAATCATAAGATTGAAGCATACCAAACCACATGAACCAGTTTGGTGTATAAGTGTATTTTAACTTTAGCTTAAGTGAATTAGTTTTATTCCAATTTGGAAAATACTAACTAATTTATTAATCCCATATACGCCTTGCTTGTATATTAATGCAGTACAACAGAACAGAAGTAATAAAATCAGTTGTGAATTATGATTGTACTAAGCATATCAAATGTAAGACGTAATTAACAAAAAAAATTATGTATGATGAAGCTCTTTATTCTATTAAGTTACCTTGGTATTACATTGTATCGTATTAAATTATCAAACCTTTGGTTTATTCATTGCCTGCGCTTAAGTCCCAAGCTGTAAAAATTTGATAAATTAACATTGTTCAATAAAATATGTGTTCCTTGTCCTTAATCTGGTGAAGTGTAGCTCAACGTTAACTACTTTATGTACAAAAAAAACCAGATATTGGGTAGTGGCCTTTCGTAATCTAACCATGATGGAATCTGATTGACTCCTGCTAAACGCTTAAATTTAATTAAGATATATTTATATTTTAAGAATATGGCCAGTATTGAACAACAGTAAATGTTCATTGAGTACAGTTAGAAGCCCATCTTCTTCTGTCTAGTTGGCAATCGAGTCTTGTAAAAATACATAGTGATTTTATGCACACTTGAACGACCAAACCATTTACATTATTTTAAATATAATCTTGTATGTTATTTGGCAACATAAAAAAGAACAACATTATCAAGAACTCATATACATAATAAACAATGAGGCCTAACCTCAAAATCTTATCAACAGTGCTATAGACCTTGATATTACAGTATAGACCAAATTAGTGGTACTTAAAATAGTAATTATTTGCATTGCAATGATATTATTGTTGTGCATAAATTATCAATATTCACATTATATCGGCTGGTTCCCAACATGCGATATTTTTCTCCCTAAAATATCTATAATTAAATAAATATCCTAATAAATATTTCAGAGGTCAATTTTCTTTTAAATCTCTTCTTGTCTTTCAAATGTCTTCACAAATTATTATTTAGCCTATTAATAAAATAGGAATGATGAATTCCCTCCGAGTGTAAAAGAAATTTCTTTAAGGTTTCTACAAACAGTATTTGGCAATAATTTAAAAGGAATTGCTGACGAATATTGGCTGCAACTTTGAATCTATATTAGTATACAAATGTGTTTATTATTTTTCAACTTGCCGCAGTATATATCGTTTATATAAGTTTAATCTACGTTATTCCAGGACAGAATTTTCTACAATCATGTCGTGTCCAGCTAAACCATTTTAAAACTTAAACTGTCCCACTCGGCAAAGCCAATCGTAGATAAACGGGGACCCACGTCAAAATCAATGATAAATTGGACAGAGCGGGCAACGGGAACTTGAACGTGATATGACGTTTATGGTGCGAGTTTCTATCGCAAGCATTTTCCGGTAGTTGTAGTCGTTTTTTTTCGCCGCTAACGACATGAAGCGATGGTCGGACAATTTAATAGAACGTTTATTTTTTGTGCTTTTTCCGTAAAATAAAACAATAGTTGAGTTTTGTTTTTCACGTCGTGTTAGGGGAAAATGAATTAAAAAAGGAATTTTACAAAATAAATCTCAACAAAGTAACAGTTGGACAAAAGAGTAACAAGGTTCGTTTATTTCAGGTTCAGAAACATGACATTTTAAAGCGTTGACTAACATGGCCCCCGAGCAAGAATAGCATACAAGATCGCGAAGCATTCCACATTTTTGATAGATATATGGATTGGATTATATAGGCAGCGATAGGGAGAAAGTAATCTCATCTACCATGCATCATTTAGCGGGCTTATTTCTAAAAAAGTAAATTAAATAAAATACAATTAAATATTTCATATATTACCGAGAAAAAATTTGAAATAATTCATTCTTTAACATGATTTTCTCGAAAATTATTTTATGTACTTTAAGGTATTCCTTAATTGCAGCCTTTATTCATCTACTTGGTTGATATGGTGCATTATACATAACAATAACTGATAGTTCCTCCATGTTATTTAAAAGTTGATTTTCAAACTACTGTAAAAACAGGTTATGCCTCATTTCTCCATGGTAGTCACCCTTAGACATAGAGGAAACCAGCAATTCTGCACCAGGAATAAAAGTATTGCTGTTTCCAATGTGAAGAACTATATGTCTGCAATGAATTATTAATAAATGTTACGGCTAACATAACCTAATCGATAGTTATTGAAACGTTTACCTTTTCCCAATAACTTTTGTTGTCTTTACACTATATTTATTATCATCTTGCTATGATCGACACAATGTGCCATTCTGAAATTAATTTAAATATATAAATTGATATATTTCTTCCTTGATTTTGTTATATGTTTTTAAAAATTGTATTTTTTTGAAAGCAATCTCTGAAAGTTCCATTAAACCCCTTCCTGGGTTATCTTTACATCACTTAACTGCTAAATTACCCAACAGTGTATGGACGCTTTCCAGACTAACTATTTTCTCTAAAATTATTGTATTAAATTATGTAGCTAGAGCAGGAAGACCAAGGAGTGCTCAACCTTTTTGCCACGACTCTGTAAATATCTACATCTGCAAACATCACAATTCAAATGACTAAAAACGAAAAAGTATCATCTGTCCCACCACATGTGAATCGCTTCATCAATATATATAAATATATTCATTGGAAATAACCTCCTTCAGTAAATTATATATAACATAATCAAATAACTTGTTGATATATATCCCACAATATTACATTTGCAGTTTTATTACTATATTAAAAATATTTAGAATTTTCCAGAGTTCTCTTTCACTTTATTGCACACTTTTTATTTTATGGTCTTAATATTGGACTCTTTTACAACCCTATATTTTTCTTTTCCGATTCCCCTAATAGCAATATCTGAATATAAAACGCCATTTTGCTCTAGGACACTTCGGTTATAGCGTTCGTATTTGATTTAATTCCATAAAGTTTGAATTGTCGGAAACTTGGCTGTAAACTATAAACAGGTAAAACTTTACTAATAACTCCTATTATAACTTGAAGCATTCAAAGGTGGAGATAAAAATACCGGTCTGAAAACAAATAATGTTTTTCGTGTTTTCCTGGAGTGTTCCTAGTTTACGATTTTAGTTTCAAGCACTAAACGAGTACTTGGAACAAGTTTAATAGAAAGTAAAGAACTTAAAACAAATTAAGAAGATGTTAAATTATAAAGCCCAACTTTCTATTGAGTACACTTATTGAAGTGTTGTTTTAACTTTTTTATAAGTCAATTTTTGGGACTCTATATAAAGTAAAGAGAATATGATTTAGAATATGATCTGCTAATATTACTAACACTTGTTTTTATAATATTTTCGATATAACATCAGGAATATATTTGATATATAACGTTAATTAAGAAGTAACACTCACTAACCTTTCTTAAATGGAATTTAATTAAATCTAATTTCCAATAAGTTTCCGTAACCAACAAAGTATTAAGGAATTTAAGTTACTACACCATTAAACATTACAACAAAAGTATTATAAGAGCAAGATTACTTTCAAAACTGCAAGAATATCAGAATATCCAATACTAGTATAAGTGTATATGATTTTTATTAACTTTTATGTTATAATCATAAACATGGAAAATTAAATGAAATAATACTTATTTGTATATTAATTAAAATTTTGACGAAAACAATTAGAATTACTTTGCATTTTACAATATAGAAATTATATTAAACTACTCTTAGGTTCATCACCACGATGTCATATCTCACATCATCATCACACGAAATCTCTTCTCTGATACATATCCGATTCTTAGAGAATTTGTCATCAAATATGGAATGCACGCCATTCTGTAACGATCCCATATTTAAGATTTATTTATGTCAGTTTTATGACTACTTTCAAAAATGTTATGTTGAGGTCGATCAGATTTGGCGCATTGATGAAAAAAATCGCAAAACGTAGCCGAATTCACAGCGCACACATGTCTTTTCTGTGAATATGACGGATGCTCAGGTCTGTACACACCATTAGGCCTAAATATTCTTATTCGGTTCAAGCTTTAATCGTGCTTAATTTCACGCATCCAGGTGCCTCTGTTCCCCCTCAAAAAAGGTGGCAAAATTTTCGCTAAGCCGATTAATATAAAGTAGTGTTGGGAACTATCGACTGAAATTGACTATCGACTACTTTTTACCAGTGACTGTTTCAGTCGACTGTTTTCAGTCGCTATTTCCGGTCCCACTCATTTTGTTACTATTTACTATCGACTGTTTCAGTCGTATTTTTAGTAGTACTTCTTTACTATTTTTACTCCTATTTGTTTCATTCGACTGATTTTTAACGTTCTGGCTCTGTCGTCCTAGCCGCGACCTTGACAAAAATATACCCAATTTATGCTTACATAGATTTATATGTAATATAACATATGTAGCTTTATAACTACTTTCAAAAATGTTATGTTGAGTTCGAGCAGATTTGGCGCATTGATGAGAAAAATCGCAAAACGTAGCCGAATTTACAGCGCACACATGTCTTTTCTGTGAATGTGCCGAGTGCTCAGGTCTGTACACACCATTAGGCCTAAATATTCTTATTCGGTATAAGCTTTAATCGTGCCCAATTTCACGCATCCAGGTTCCCCCGTCTTCCTCAAAAAAGGGGGCAAAATCTTCGCTAAGCCGATTAATATAAATTAGTGTTGGGAACTATAACTGAAATTGACTATCGACTACTTTTTACCAGTGACTGTTTCAGTCGACTGTTTTTAGTCGCTATTTTGGGTCCCACTGATTTGGTTACTATTTACTATCGACTGTTTCAGTCGTATTTTTAGTAGTACTTTTTTACTATTTTTACTCCTACTTGTTTCATTCGACTGATTTTTAACGTTCTGGCTCTGTCGTCCTAGCCGCGACCTTGACAAAAATATACCCAATTTATGCTTACATAGATTTATATGTAATATAACATATGTAGTTTTATGATTTTTTTGGTAGTTTGCTTGTAAATAACAATATATTGCATATTAATATTATAGCTACAATATATTTGAAGATTGTTAATGTAATAGGGTAATAAGATTAAAATTAGGAATGATAAATATTTAAATATTTTGACTGTTTTTATGGCAGTAATAGGTAATATTTCCACTACTCTCTCAATTTCTATTAAATAATATTTCCACTCAATAATAAATAAAGCATTTATATCATTTCATTCAGATTTTCTTCTTCATTTTTAAGTTAGTTCCTGAGGGAATCTCCGTCTCGCTTATACTACCGTTTGAAAATATAACTACATATAAAACTAACTGCCTGTCCTTTTCTATCTCACAATGTAGACAGGAAAGGATTAGTGTGACATCACGAACTGAAAAAAACAGTCGAACCGTGCAGTTGACTGAAAATAGTATTTACTATTTTCAGTGGCTAGTTTTTGACAATCGACTGTTTCGACTCTTTTGCGACTATCGAGTGTTTCGACTGTTTTCAGGCGATAGTTTCCAACGCTAATATAAAGAAAAGCATGTATAAAGTGGGGCAAAATTCCCGCATTTTGATTGCGCGCCATCTTGGTTATATGACGTTTAGCTCAGTTTCGCTTTAACCATTATGTTGTAAAGGCATCCAAATTTTAGTATGGATAAATATACGCTACAAGAATAAGCAGAAATAGTGACAATATTTATTCATTAGACAATAGTAGCGAGAATTTTGCCTCACGTTGTATATGTCAGGTGTTCATGTTATTATATCTCCTGCAAATACAAGTACAAATATTCAATATATCAACAATAGTAACAATTTCAATAGAACCACTCTTTTTATTCGGTACTGCCCGATATAACCAATTGTTAAAAAAAAGTTCAAACCGAACAGAAATAACCTTCGTTACATTCGATCTCGCGTTAGTGTTCCTCATAGACACTATGTTCGTTAAAGTGTTCCTCGCCGACGACAAAAGAAACGAAACTACAATCGAAATCGGGCGCTTTTATTTATTTCAACGCTCGAATTGGCCGAAGGTATTTTTTAGTTCCGTCCTTCGTTCCCGACTTATCTGAAATGTTACGAATCACTTGATCCTGTGGAGATCTCGCCTCGCAGATAAATGTGTCGTCAAAGCCATTGTTACAAGATAGGTAGCTGCAGACAAGGAACGTTTTGTTCGTCCGTAATTGCCCCTAAGGGCTTAATTAAGCCACGTTCCTTGCTTCCTTTACGCAGTCAACAGGAATAAGGTTTGTTTTAATTTTCCAGCCCCATTGAAGTACTATACGCGAAAACCGAATTGTTCCATTAGAAAATTAGTAGGGTTTGTTTTTGTATAAGATAAATAGTTGGGTGTATTTCTGTGCTGCTCCGGATTATTTGAAGTTTGCCCTCCATTGTTTTTTTTTCGCGAAAATAAATTTAGAACTCGCTGTTTCGTTGCAATGATATTTTTATTGTAATATTACTGTTAATGAATATTACAATATGTAAATTAGCCGGCTTGGTATCGCAGTGGTAAAGGCGATAGGACGGTCCTCCTACCGTTGCTATAGCCGCGGGTTCGAATCCTGCTGGAGCACTGCCGTAAATTTATGTTTATGATTGTTTAAAGTTTATGATTGTTTTACACTCTTGCCTAGGAAAGAGTGTAAAATCCTACAAGGAAAATATCCCAGTCACGCCAGTAACAAGGCTGGGTAAGACCGGATGCCTTCTGGGATGATCTCTATAGTTGGTCGCTCGCCAGTCGGTAAGCTTAATGCTGAGGACCGTGGTTCGGAGCCCACGTTAAACTGTAGGCCGACTCCAGATAAATTTCTAGTTGATAAAAGGAGGCTTTAAAATTATTTTAAAAAAAAGTATGCAAATTATATTGTACAATTCTAAATAATTTTAATACGTTTTAAGATTTTAATTGTATAAAAAACGCAGTTTTTATTGAACTATAAAATGCAGTACATGAAGTCAAAATATAACACCCAAGTAATGGTATAAATAAGTGGACCCAGACGTGGAGAAAGAAAGTCCACTAGACTAAGTATGACTGCCTATTGAATTCGCTAAAAACCGAACTGTTTATTACTCCGAAATGGAAATAATGTTGCTGTTCCATATAGCAGCTTGGGATGCCTCTTTTTTTATTAATCTCCTAGAACGTCAACAATCTGCCCGTGGGCAATAAGTATTATTATATGATTTCAGTATAAAATATAACCATCCTGGCATGTAGAAGATTACTTCAGTAAGTGATCTGCTGTACAACTTATAATCTAAACTTTATTCTAGATATTATGTTAATTAGTTTATATGGTAGTTTGCGTGTGAGTCTATGCACTACAATGTCATCGCGTACATTTAACTGTTTGGCGAGTGCATTGGGATATCGCGCTCAATCAGTTTACTTTACACGTAATTCGGGCATCGACGATGATTCGCAACACTTTATTATGGAACCTCTGGAAGATATCTATGTTATATTTTCTAGTAGTACCCCACAGTTCAATACCATAGATCCAAATGGGCCTCAGTATATACACTAATACAACAAAACCTTGTTTCATAATGATAATTTAAATTTACGCCATATCAGCCAAGGTTGGTTTAGTTCAAGCCCAAGCTGTGATGATAAAACCGCTGTATCGTCAGCTTATGTTGCAACATAAGTGTTTCTTGAGGTTGGTAGGTGAGCTGTACAAAATTGATGCAACAATGGTCTACGAACACTGCCCTGCGGAACACCCGAATATATTGGTTGTAGGTCAGTGTATTCGTCACCCTGTTTGACAATAAAATGTCTGTCTCTGACGTACGATTTCAGCAGTTGAAAGTGCGAATGGGGCAAGAGTTTTTTCAATTTAACATGCTATCCACTGTGCCACACCTTGCCGAAGGCCTGAGAAACATCGACAAATGCAGCGGAGCAATATTTTTTATCGTTTAAGTTTTTGTTAATTTGGTTGACTGATCTATGTATTTGTTCTGTTGTTCCGTGTTTATTACGGAAGCCAAATAGATGGTGTGGAATAATATTTCTCTCCTCTGTGATTATTTTAAGTCTCTTAATGTATAGTTTTTTGAATAATTCACAGATCACAGGTAACAGGTTTATAGGACGATAAGAGGAGAGGGATGATATTTGACACAAATCTTCTTTCGAAGCAGCATATCAAAAGAAAAGAAAGTATATCGAAATAAAATATAAATGAATATATTGGTTATTTGTAACAAAATCTAAATTATCTTTATATAATAAGTTGCTGCGGTACAAACAAATATTAAAACCTCTATATGTGGATGTTTTGCAAACAGTTGCAAATATCATTATGGATGCACTCAGATCCTATAGCGGCAATTACTTACACCGAGACCTTCGAATTCCAACTGTCAGAGCAAATAAAGAGATTTACAAAAAGACATAAGGAACTGCTGTATGCCTGTTTTAACCAAATGCTGCAACTCTTAGATCATGGATAACACTGATCTGGTATACAGACTCAAGGAAACCATACAGTGCGATCTTGTGTAGTTATGAAGTGAAGTGAACGAAATGACAAAAATGTTGAAAAGTGTTAACAACATTTATTTTGTTAAAACTAAATAAAGTCCAATGACCAATATAATATAACAGTTAATTTTAAAGGCATCTTTCACATTATTATCGGCACATGTGCATGCCTTTTTCTAATTTTGCCATGGCAATTTTGGCAATAAATAGTTTTGAATTTCGTTAATCTTTGGAATATCCTCCATTAATAAAGCGCTGCTTGTGAACATGCTAATAAAAAATGTTCTTTACAAATAGCTTCAAAATAAAAAAATCAATCATTTTTTCAGCACCAGCCCAAAAGTTTATGAAACGAAGAAATTTCAATAATTAAATTGTTTCATGAGCTAAGTATTTCATAGGTTATCATGTCGCGATATTGAGCAACAGTCACTGTTCATCATTTCAGAACAAATCAAGAATGCATAACATAAGAGTCCAATAACAACAGCCGATGATAAGAAAACTTTCTCTATAATTTTAATTATCGTATTATTTGGCATGCTGATTTTAAAAATAATAATGAAAAATTTGCTCCAATATCTCACATATGAATATTACAGCATCAAGATTTACATTAAGATGAACATATTTAAATAAATTTCATCGTTATCAATACATATGAAGAAAACTTAGGAAGATCATAATATACTTTTACTAAAAAGTCAGTACACCAACAAGAACGATTTACAAACTTTCTATCTTTGATATGTGAGTGGGACAGCAACAATAAACATTGCTTCAAAATACAATGGAACATTTTGGTTAAGTTCTTAGTAGACCATAAAAATTTTATTAAATTATTTACATATAAAGTTGGACTTAATGAAGGATTTTATTTACTTGTTTTCAGAAGATGAATTCAAAGAGTGAGATTTTCAATGGACTTGATAATTGTTCCACTCTAAGTTCAAAACACTTGATTGTCTGATGATCATAGTAAATATCTTGGGACATCCTTTTTTTCAGAAAAATTAGGTGATATGAGCAAAGAAATAGATGAACAAATCATCAATATATAAAGGAGATGGAATAACAATTACAGGTGTAATAGAATATCAGCATGGCGATTGTCTGTCTGTCATTCACAGAGGACAACAAGATCCATCCCTCTCGAGAAAAATCAATGTAACAAACAAGAAAAATGAACCAAAATGAGAAACAATCGTTCAATTCAAAATCAAACAAATTTTTACTGTTACAGTATCATTGCAAGTAAAAATTGCAACCATCCATGTTTTTTAAATTTTATACATCAAATATTTAGATACATATATTATAAAATAAATAGCCGATATCATATTGTGGGAGCAGTCTGGAAAGGAAAAAAACTGATATCAAATATGGCTTCAGCCACCAATAATAGACGACAGTTATATAAATTAGTTTAAAGAGTCTTTTGTTGGTTCGTAAAATTGCCTCTGTCTAAAATCTTATTATAAATGCATGTTTTTGTTCGAGTATCACCAGTGAACATATTATTATTCGCAGTACCAAATAATTATTTCTGGAATCATCACACTGCTTCGCTTTTAAATTTGAGCAACTTTTTATTACAGGATTGATTAACGAATTAATCTCTTCATAATTATCCAAGTTAATCAATTAATTCTATATTCTAACTCTATATTGTAAGCTCTAAAGCTATTATTTTATGATTCCAAATTGTATAGAGAGCGTAAAAATATTGATTGTCCTATTTATATAATAGTAGAGTGGAATAATAAATGAAGTTGATTAATTATTAGAATATTATAAAATTCACAAATTTAAAATTATTTAACGTATAATTTTTTTAGTTATTAGAAAGATAATATAAGGGATATCAAAATAAATGAATATAAAACAAATAATATTTATGAAAATTATATTAGGCACATCTTTTTTAAATTGATGAAAAAATTCGTAGACTTACATTGCAGGTACACATCAGCTGTTCACAATATAAAATCATTACCTGAAACAAAATATAATATTAATAAATAAAATAATTATTACGTTTAATTATATATACGGATTTCTATTCGCATTTGACTCGAAAAGGAACCATTCATATTTTGAAGAAGTTTCAGCAGAATCTCATCTGCCATCTTCAGGTCTTACCTCTTTTTATTCTATTCCTCGCTACACTAATTGAACATATGATAATTAGTATTGATTAATAAGACCTGAATATGATTGATAAAGATTGGTTTGCATCTTAAATGCAGTAGTAAAAATCTATTTGTATAATGGCCTAAAAACCTTATCAACAACAAAAGATGATATCCAAAAAGTTGAGTAATTAATGGATTTTTTATGAGAAATTTAAGAATAATCAATAATTAGTTAGAGAAAACATTGATCATTTTGAAAAATTATTGCCCAGAATTCCAGCGTTTTGGAATAAATTATATTAAATGTGAAAGGGTCATAAAAATTGGTGTTCATAACAGCTATAATAATATCATAATCACATATATTTTGTTTTAATCCGATTATATTTTGATATTGTTACTATAATTTGGAATCAACTGTGTTAAATAAATACTTCACTTTTTTATATATGTAGGTGAAATAGAATAATGCAATATACGACAGAAAGGAACTATGTCACTCGGCAATCGATAGATTAAAAAGGGTATTCTAGTTGATTTTTTATAGTAAGTAAAAGAAAACATTTAAAGTAAAAATTTTTTTTTATAGTTTCAAAGCCCAACCATTCAAAAATATGCTCTTAAGATAATATATCAAAGTTATTTTTGAAAGATATGGCTCTTTCAGTAAAGCTTCATCTAAAAACAGATAGTTTAGGAGACAGTTGACATTAAATCTCAAGTTCAACTGAACCGATTTACTCGAAATCTGATATGGGTGTTCTGTATAAACTCTTCTATTGTAACAAGAGAGTGATTCTTAAAGCTCTATACTTTAAAGGAACGAAAAAAGTTGTTTTTTTTTAAATTCATAGACTGGTATATATGGTTCGAATGAAATTCAATTAAACAACTTTTGGGAAAAAATAAATTTTTCAGACTTTTTTTCTCTTCACAAAACATCCTCAAGAGTATTTTTTCATGTTCAAGTGAGTTTTTCTTTTTTTATTATTTACTCATCATATTGTTACTAGTCGTTTCCAACTACAATTTGTTTTCATGAAAACTTAAATCTAGGTATATAACTAGGAGGACCCATCGGCCCTATCTTAGTCTCTGGTGAAATAAAGTTTATATATGTCACTGCTGTATTTTTTGCAATATGCAACTCACTACATAACACTAAACAAGATCACATGGTTTAATTATTTTGAGTCGGTATCTTATTCTGGTGGTATCCAAAAGTTCTAACACTTCAATATTCTCATGAGAATGGAGTCTTTCCTCATGCCCCTTGCAATTCTCTTGACTTCTTGGCTGACTAAGGGTATCTGAAGGTTTCGATGTAGGTAGTCAGTCCTGTAGTATTTGGGTACGCCCAGAACACCTCTCAGGACTTTATTCTGAAAAATTTGTATTTTGTTTATGTTACTGTTTGCAGAAAATCCGCATAATTGAACTCCGTAAGTCCATATGGATTTCATTATTTGCGTATATTATAGCAAGTTATTATGTACTGATAATTGTGATTTTTTTCCAATTTGCCAATACATTTTCCTATATTTCCGAGTTTTATTCCGAAATATTTAACGTTGTTGCTATATGGAATGATATTATTTAATGTTATTTATACTACGGTCTGATTGTAGGTGAACTGCATATGCACAGATTTACTTTTGTTAATTTTTATTTTACAAGCTTGGGTCCAATTATTTATATTGTCACTTGCCTGTTGTAATTTTCGTTTGGCTTATTCACTATTTTCTCCGGCATATATCCTATTCAAGTGTAGAGTAGATAAAGCATTGGCCCCATTCCTTGTGGTATTACCTGCTTTAGCTTCTTTTATTGCAGAGTAAGCTTCTTCTTGTTTATATCTAAACATTCTGGCTGTAATATATGATTTTACTAGTTCGATGTGTTTTTTTTTGTTGTTTATGAACAAGACCTTCATTCCAAACCTTATCTAAGGCTTGTGCTGAGCATAGTTTTTTACTTTCGTAAGCTTTTTCAATAGGATCTGTTATACTATGGATCCGGTCAATTGATGAAAATGCTTGTTAATAAACTCAAACTGTTGAGTTGGAATTAGGTTTTTTCTCTCTAAGATCAGTTTTATTATTTTCAAGAGGGTTTTTTCAGAAACCTTAGATATGACTTGCAGCAGTGATATAGTTTTTTATGAACGATTTATCTTGGCTTTCATTAGTTTTAGATTTTCAGACACTTGATCCAAATATATATCCCTAAGGCATTCTCTTGAACTCTGTAACTAACCATGTATGCCTTTGTGCCAGATATACACTACATGGTGCAATTTGATTATTGATACTTTTGACTTAACTTACTTGTAATGGTGCATTAGTTTGGTAAGTGAACAAATTTTCTTTTACTTTTAAAGATGATTTTTTCTACATTACTTCACTCATTCGTACCAATGATGCAATGTAACAATCACTACTATTGGCCTTGCCTTTCTCAATACATTGATAAATATAATTGAAATCATCAAAATCATGAAAATGAAAATCTCAAAAGAAGATGTCTTATATAAGACATAAAGGTTTGTAAACTATTTAAATCAACAGTAGATGACCAGTAACCAACACCATTTAAGTACTATCTAACCATTTATAGTTTTAATAATGATAATATCCAAAGCCTACTTTAATTTCAAGCGAAAAACGAGAAGATCTAATTTAAAGATCGGACCCGTTACAATAATAATGGCGATACCATCCGTCAATTTATTTTTTAGGGCTATCGTAATGGCCGATCAGCTAAAATGTCCGTCACCCGAACCTTTAATCTCCTCCAGTTCCGGAAAGGCATCGACAACTCTCTCGAATTCTCTATAATCACTTCAAACATAATATTGGAATTTTGAGAGCCATCAGGCCTAGCCGTGTTAGTGTCCAAACAAATGACAGTGTAAAATTTGGGACGTGTTCGCACGACGACAAAAACCGATCCGTTGGGATTCGGAAACAATTAAGAGCTGTTAATTAAATGTTTGATTAGAACCGGAGGATCACTTTGAGACAGTTTACTAGTTTACTACGATGGAAGTAGAGTGATATATATTCTAAAAATAAAATTAACAAAGATATTTGGGCTTGTACAAGGTATCTCCAAATAGTCTGATTGTTTGTTTTTATTGGTTTGAAGTCTCCCCAATGCTTTAGCACTTTTTAGAGACTAAAGCATAAAAAAACAATAATAATAAAACAATAAGGTAGATCCAATGAACAGTTATAATGCTTAAGATTTAAAAACGATTAAATAAGTCAGTAATGAAACAAACAACAAATATTGAGACAAAATAAATATCTAGACAAACAAATAAATAAATAGTAAATATTAACACAGTATTCGTAAAGTAATATTAAAATGAAATTATGTAAAATTCAAAATTAGATTTTAAAATCCGAGAAAGACCAATTTTTTGAGGCATGAACATATTCCTCAAAGAAGCAGGCAAGCCTTTACTTTCTCTGGCAGTTAATACCTCACAGTCTCATTTTAACCCTCAAAGAAGGAATGGGTTAATGAAAGTGATCAATCACCAGTCAGTTTAATTTTACTTGCAAATCCTAATTCTTAAAGAGGTAATAGAGGAAAGAAGTCCTTTTTAATGGCCTAGTGTTTGTTTTTCGCAATCTGAAGGTCCTAGTAAAGTTGCACTAAGCTATCTATCCTACAATCTACAAGTCGATATGCATTTTTATAATATAGTATATCCAAAGTAGCAGTGAAATCACATCATCGGAATATATAATGTATTTATTTATAAATATATTTTTATATATATTTTATAAATTTCAAATCGTTGCTTAATATTGTTGATTATTCTGGTTGAAATTGTCGAGGCCAAATAAATAGTCAGAAATATATAACGCCACTTAATCAATAACTTCCAACAGGAGTGAGGCAATGGGAAGCTATTCGTACCAGTAAAATGCGTTAATCTCTTTAACGTACTGATACTATTAAAGATTAAGCTTCTGGGGTTTTGTTGGAAATATTTTTATGCTTTTATGTAGCACTGAATGTATGGGCAGTATAAGTAAAAAAAGTTAAACTAAAGAAAAGCCATATAATTGTGGATTCACCGAAAATAATGTATCTACGTAGCCTGATGACAAGTTTTTTAAATATAGATATAATTTAAAACAATTATATCGGAGATTTCAGAAATGTCAGTATGAAAAATATCTTTAGAAAACTTAGGGGTATGCAGCTCTTTGGGGAATATAAGTCAACATTTCAAACGCTGGTAAGAAACATAGGAATTATATATAAACCCACGAAGAGATCCAATGCAAGTTCTTGATATTACTTTTAAAAGAATATAATTCTGAAAAACATAGAATAAAATTTAGGCACACTTGTTGTTCCTATTTGTGTTCAGAAATAGGTATTTCAGAATTGATCATTAAGCAAGACTTGCATATAGACCTTGGCAAGACGCTTATAAAAAAGAGTGTAAATGCAATAAAAGTTGATGGAAAAAGCTAAAAGTTATGATAATATTGGATATGGTTTTGTAAGTCATAATATTTTTTAATAATTCATTTCAGATATATTGGTCTTCATACTAGAAACAGGAATCCAACAGAAAGATTCCAAAAAGTTCTCGGCAAAGACTATAAGTAAAAATTGCTTGTAAAACTTCAATTGAGTCTCGAAGACGCCATGTTAAATAGTGAATTATTTTAATATGTCAGTTAGTAAATATAAATGAAATGTTTATTTGTTTTTTATGTAATTTACTTTTTAGAAACACGCCTAAAAAATATACAAAGTAGATCAGATGGCTGAATAGTATGGTAACAGAGTATAACAAATTCCTCCGTATCATCGCTTTTTCAATAAAATCGAATTGTTATGGGATATGGCTAGGAATTACTACAGTAATCATGCAGGTTGAGAAAGATAGACAGACGAGCATTGTTTAGTTAGGTGGAAAAATTTTTTTACTATAATGCCCTTTGGTTTGGAAGAACTGCATCAGAACTGAACTGAACCTGGACTCACAGGAGAAGAAATTGACAAATGGTTGAATTGTGAACTAGTCTACAATTGGATATTAACATAACATCTTTGTTATTGACTTGAATAGTGGATCAGAATGTGATAGTGAGTGAATGAATCTTTCTGGATGTGGGATTATAATTCAATGCTGACATTACCAAGATAGGATGATCAGAGTTGAAATAACTAAAGGTTAATATAGGATAACTGTAGAAAATTGCAATGCAGAGTGTGAAAGTATTACGTGCACCGATATGTGCGAGCTTTTGGTTAAAATGTGCGGGGAAAGAGTGAATACTAGCTGATTTACAGATATGGCAAATGCATTACCGCGAATTAATATGTAATTTTATCAGGAAAAATGTACACATATAGTAATAGAAGAAACTAGTGAGAAATACAGTGACATCAGAATGATTGACGAAAGAAACAAGATCAAAACATAAAATGGTAAATATGTTTTTCAATGAAAATAAATGATATTTCTTAGTCTACAATTGTTAATTAGGTATATTAAGCCTTCAGGGTATACCATAGGTGGTTTATCAAAGATGTATCTGTAAATATAATAATATAACTCTAACCTACAAATTATTGTGGCTGTAGAATTAATTATAGTTTTAAGTTTGTCGATAATATATGTATTTGATGCACTATAATGTTAAAATAAATTATAATACATAACATTTTTGTGCTATGATAGGGAGAAAGACGTAATACTCTGTGGCCATAACGTTCAATATTCTGATCTGTCATGTATCTTTTCTCAGACTTATTTCTAAAAAAGTAAATTACATAAAATGCAATTAAATATTTCATTTATATTTACCGAGTGACAATTTGAAATAGTTCATTCTTTAACATGATTTCTTCGAAACTTACTTTATGTACTTTAAGCAATTCCTTAATTGCAGCCTTTGTTGATGTACTTGTTGGGATTTATGATGGTAGATATGATGTATTGTCCATAACGATAACTGATGCTTCCTCCAAGTTCTTTAAAAGTTGATTTTCAGACTACTGCAAAAACAGGTTATGACTCATTTCTCCATGGTGGTCATCCTTGGATTAGAGAAAAACACTAATTCTGCACCATGAATAAAACCATTCCTGTTTCCAGCATGAGGAACTATATATCTGCAATGAATTATTAATAAATGTTATGACTAACAAAACCTAATAAATAGTTATTCCAACGTTTACCTTTTCCATCATCTTTTGTTATCTTTACACTATATTTATTATCATCTTGCCATAAGCGACCATGAGTACCATTCTGAATTCATGTCTCATTTAAATATATAAATTGATTTAATAATTCTTCCTTCATTTTGTTATATGTTTTTAAATAGTGTATTCTGTTTAGTGTATTCTGTTAAAAGCTATCTCTATCTCTAAAAGTTATTATTAATAAATCCCTTCGTGAATTATTACACTTTACACCACCTAAATACTATATTACCCAACAGTGTATGAGAGGATGTTCTACATCCCTCAAATAGCTGTATATTTTTGGCTTTTTATGGATACTTTCCAGACTAACAATTTTCTCTGAAATAATTGTATTAAATTATGTTTCTATTGAAAAAATTACTTGCTATTTTTATACATTTCGTATATTTGATCTCTGTCGCTGCTAACACCAAGCTGATCTTGATTGGTCACCTGTTTCAAATAAATACGGTTTCTTTTTAGTGAATTTAAGTTTATATTGTTTTTTATTTTTTCAATGCTGCAATGCCCAAAAAAATATTTTCAATAAAAACGATCAAACGCCGCGATTTGATATGTATTAAAACAAAGCGTTAAAACAACCTTTGATGGTTTATAACCCGTAATTATAATATTTGGAAGAATTTGGCAGGCGCTTGACAAACAACTTTTGCAGGTTATTTCAATTACATGTTCGAGCTCCTCTAACTGCAATCTATCTCTTTTTAAATAGAATAAAATGAGGATGAAAATATTGTTTGACTGTAAAATGAATTTACTATTATTATTTAAATGCTTTATATGTTACTTTCAGAACCACTTATTTCAGGAAAAAAAGCAAATTAATCTTAAACAAATTATTACACTGAAACTAATATCATAGTAGAGTTGACAAAATTCGCCTCATGTTTTTTTATGATACAAATAACAGCAAATCAAAAGAAAGTAAAACACGAATAGCGGGCTTGTTCTATTTGTTTCGTTAGGGTCAAATAATTTTAAATTATCCTTAGTCGGTGTATAGCAACGCTACTAGTTCCATTACAGAGAGGTAGTTATCCAATAACAGTTTATAACCCGCTTGCTTAACTTCACGTTTAAGCTCCGAATATCATAGTTACGAACTGCGATTACGACTCTCAATTAAAAGTGTAATATTCCGTTGTCGGAATATCGCGTTTTGGCTTTGGCAAACAAATTAGACGATATCGGAGTCCCGAAAATTGAAGCCATTTGTTTTCTATTAGGGTTTCGGAATTGTTCGGCCGTATTAGAGCTGATCAGTTGGGAATCGGACGTCCATTTTTCCACTTTTGTCTAATGAGTTATCGCCGGGTTCGGGTCGAACGTTCCGAATTTGATGGCAAATTAAAACGTAACGTTTTCCAACAATCGCACGAGGCACCATCATAGAATATGTTTTTTAGTTTCATGCATGGGTTTCAATTCATGGATATTTGCCATTGTTTTGGTGAAGCAGCACTTCCTTTTTCTTCAAATGCGGCCGTTTTTCGACGATTTCGTCCTTCAAACGGTCCAATAACGCTATGCAATAGTTTGTTGGTCCCTCCTTTTTTAAGGTAGCTAATGAAAATTGCACTATTCCCTGTACATTCCAAAATACAGACGCCATAACCTTGCCATCCGACTATTTCGTTTTCCCAAACTTTGGAGCGGTTTATCATGACAATCCACTCAAATGACTCTTGATTGGACTTCGGAGTAAAATGATGGACCATGTTTCATCCATTGTCACATATCGACGTAAAATCTCGGGTTTATTATGCTTGATTATCTTCAAACACTGCTCCGAATCATCAACTCGTCCTTGTTTTTGGTCAAAAGTGAGCTCGCGCGGCACCTACTTTGCACAGAGCTTTCTCATACTCAAACATTCATGAACGGTATAATGTACACGTTCAGTTGATATTTTAAAAACCTCTTTCGGGCGTTGTGCTTATTTCACCACATCTAAACTTAGCATACCAATCCTCGATGGTTGATTTACCTGTGGCAGTGTCCGCAAAATCGGCATCAAGGCAAGTTTTTGCTCGAACTGTATTGTTTCCCTTTTTATCCATTTTTTTTACAATAACAAAAGTTGCTTCACTTAAAATGCTATAATTCACAAACTAAAGATTCGACAGCTCACAAATTGATACACGTATCTTTTGAGAGCTGTGCTAACTAAAAAACATATGGATATAGTTCTAGTAGAGCCATCTATATGTTACGTGTTATATTGTAATAAAGCACTCGCCATTGAGGCTATTAACCAGGGACTTCTCGACCAATTTGCTTTTAACTAACCATTTTGCTTCAGCAAATATTAAGCTATATTTAGTACTATTTATAGACATTATTCTCACTATTTTAATTTATTAGGCGATTTGTAACTTTTCTTCAATACATTTCTTATTCTCTATCATTACCTAACTTTTCTTTTAACACATGTCAAACCGTTACGTCTATTTATGTCTTGTGTATTTCAACTACCTTCAAACCATAGACGAAATAAATATTGCCCATCGACGTATATGCCACAAATAGTGAGAGCGTCTTCACAGCAAATATGCACAAATCCTGAGAAGTATTTTCTATGAAATCAATAAGACCACTTAACAATTGATCAAGTTCACAGAGTAACTGCAGCTATCGAGAAGGCGTTTGAGGAAAAGAAATAATGCCCTGAAATATTCCTGGATGTTACACAAGCTTTTGATCGGTATTATTAATTGCTGGCAGTTGATCGGTATTATTAATTGCTGGCGAAATGACGTTCTAAAAGCTATTCCGGCTGGAGTTCTACAAGGTAGCGTCTTAGGATCTCTTCTGTATCTGCTCTACACTGCTGACTTCCCAACAACAAAAGAAACACTACTTGGAACCTTTGCTGACGACACAATTATTATAGGGTACTAGGAAAAGTACTAGTGACAGTCAACAACAAGTGAAAATCTGCAAACGGACGATAGATCGGAAGAATCATGTTAATATCTCCAAATCTGTGCATGTTAATTTTGCATTGCGGGGAAGTAATAAAAAAGTAAATTATATCACTCAATGGATGCCCGATTTCTTCAGCAGAATCAGCAAAATATATCGGTATCCATCTTGACGTTACATTAAATTGGAAACATCATGTTAGACGAAAAGCAAAACACATTAGAACCAAAATAAAACAACTATACTGGTTAGTCGGAAGATACTCTCAACTTGATCAAAAATCAAAGAGATTGATCTATAAGACAATCATAATGCCAATTTGTACCTATGAAGTGCAAATATAGGATTGCACTAAAATTCAAATCAACTAGTGATGCAACGCTGTCAAAACAAAATTATTCGATTGATTACCAATACATATCGCTAGGTAACTAACGAAGAACTGCACGATGATCTGGAAATCAAATGTATTTGCAAAGTTATCCCAGATTTCGCATTAAAAAACAAAAGAAGATTACTAAATCATTCTAACGTGGAAGCAATACAACTATTGGAGAGTGCGCAGGAAATCAGAAGATTGAAACGAACCAAACAATACGAACTTATATAAAGTGTATACCTTTAGTGTAAAGTATAGCTTAAGTTTAAGCTTAAGCTGAATAATGCTCACACAAGCATAACCCTCGTAATATTTCAGAATTCCATAATAATGAAACCTGAACTTTTTAAAATTAATTAACAAGTCACAATTGCAGCCTTTATAAAACAAACAACGATTTGTCACTCGAAAGTTTCGAGTTGGACGTAGATCGATTCCCGAAACAACTTACTGCCGCCGAAGATCTTTTACGTGATATGAGATTGTATCGCCCGGAGCTTTTATATTATTAATAACGCTTTGAAGAGAGAAATGTAATTCCGACTAGATTAATTAATCTTGTCTCGGGAGAATTTTAGACCGGACCGGAATGGTGGATCGTTACTTTGTTAGTTTCCTGATAATAAATGTTATTGATTGAATCATGTAAGATAATTGAATTATTTATCGGTGCTGATATCGGGCTTGGACGGTTAGCTGGTATGACGTTTTTTGCACTGTGATGGAGATATAATCAATTTTGTCGTTAATTTAAGGAATATTGATAAATGAATGAATGTAGAGACTAATTTTTCACTTAAAGTATTAAATTGTTTATGATCTGTGTTAATGTTGGATACATATTTTATAGATTTCGAAACAAATTTAATCAAAATAATTATATATAAAACTTATTTGCTTTTTAAATTACATCGACATCTGTTGCTATCACAACAGAAAATCGGTCTTGCAGATATTGAAATGCTTCGACAAATTGACTGATATCATACATCATTTAAAATTGTTTATCCATTAAAAACCCCTTCATGGACCGATACAAATTGTAGTTCTCATCAGCCTCCGTCCATCAGTTTTTGCATTCATGAAACAACTCATAACAGTGAGAAAGGATCTTACGAAATTTCCTTCCTCCTTGTCGAATTTAATTTTGTAGTTGTAGTTGTCTAGAGCAAAGTTAAGTAAAAACAGTAATTCTTCATCATCTTCATTCATTCTTCTAATATTTGTGATTATTTTGATCGAAAATGCCGAAGTCAATTCAGACAGAATCAGATTACGTCTCTAATAAGTAACTTCTGATAGGAACGACAACGGGACCCTGTTGCTAGTAAAATGAGTTGGAAAATTTAGTATTGATACAATTAGTTGCATTTGCACTGAATATTAGCATGTGCACTGTAAGTAAAATTTCTTAATAAAGAAAAACAATATAACGTCGGATTCACTGGAAAAAAAGTAAGAAAATTTTTTTTGGTCTGGCTTCAAAACCAACTCCTAAAGAAACTTGGTGGAAAAATCAGTTATTTTTATAGATAATGTAATGTGCATTGGTGGAAATGATCCGAATAAGTGGACCATCAAAAGCTGTAATTAAGGAATGACTTTCCTTTCCTTTCGAAACGTAATTTTACGCAAGCTCATAGATCTATGTGTAATTTTTGAGAATATACATCAGCATTTAGTTACAAGGAATGAGGAGAAAAGTATACTAAGACTTTTGCAGATATGCCAAATGCATTAGGAAGAATGCAGTTATAAAACGTAATTTTATGAAGAAAAATACACAAAGGAAGGAACAGAAGAAATTATTAGTTAAAAATAGAAACCACTAACCTGATAATTAAAAAAATCATTAATGATAAGCATTATCGATTAAATTATCGATGATATCTACATTTCTTAGTGTCACGAATCGGACAAGACGACTCAAGAGAAGCCTTTAATGATGTTGTTTACGAGACAGTGAGAATTCCTTTTGGCTAAATCAATTTATACTACTATAATATAAAATATTTTACATAAAAATTATCATATTATTCTATTTAAAATAGCTCTAGAGGAAGGGGTTGTAATTTGTAATTTAGCTAGAGCTATAGCCAATTATGCATCATGCTTGACTCAGTCATTTGTTATTGAATGTGTCACCCATCGAAAGCCGTTGTTTTTTGTTATTTCCTTATTTTGTGAGAAGTTGATGTTTTAATCTAAAATAATTTCTGTAGATGTTAATTTCTGTAGAAACAAAAGTATAAGGTCGCATTACCATATATGAGTTTTAAAGTTTATTTTAACTTGTTTTGGTTCTCTTGATTATTTGAAAACATAGTAAGATTTTCAATTTGGAACCCTACAGGTGCTGGTAATATGGTACCGGGGTTCAAATTATCCGCATCGCATTTATCGTTATCTTTAACTTGTTTTCTGTAGTTTTAATCATGTCGGGAACTCAACTCTCACCAAAGCCGGAGTCGAAAAGAACAAGTTGGATCTGTAATAATATGATTGAAGCTGTAAAAGCAGTGAAAGAGAGAAGACAATGGGTTTGAAATAAACCGTTAAACTTTACTGAGTATCAAAAACCATGCTGATAATAAACCTCTTCACACAATAACGAGCCTCCAGAGAAGGTTGTCAATACTACTATAGGAAGAATACTTGTCCTGCCATATTACCTGATGTCATAAGTTCTATTCATGAAATGTATATTCAATGGCTTAACCCGTGAGGAACTTACCTATATATGCCTATAAGTTTTAAATGAAAAATAATATTTAACAACCGTTTAGAACTAATATAGCCATAAGAGCTTGTCATGTTTTTAACATCGCGAAAGAATCATTTAACGAACGTAACTATCTTTTAATGTCGACAAAACCGGGGTATCCATCATACAACGTAAATTGATTAAAGTGATTGATCCTGCGAACTAAACGACAAGTAGGTAGCTGACCAGAAGTTGAACATGATTCTTCGCTGATAATGATATTAGAAATGAGCTTATTTATTCCACCGCTGTTGATATTCCCCCACAAATATATAACGCAAGTTTTGATGAAAGGAACTCTGCCAGGTTCAATTGTAAGTAGCATCTACATCAAGATGGATTCAAGCTAAACTGTTCACAGAGTGGTTCAATAATTTCGTTAACAAGACCCACCCAACTGAAGCCGCACTTGTTCACCTAATTCTGAATGACCATTATTGTGTGAATACGCACGCAATTAGAATATTTTGGTTGTAGCTAGAGGTAACAATGTCACAATTATTAGTTTACCTCCATTTTGAACACACAAAATGCAACCTCTTGACAGGACTCTCATGGGTCCCTTAAAAACTTATTACAGTGATGGAATTAGAGAGTGGTTAATCAGTTCTAACGGAATTTGACCCCGATGAATAAAAATGTGTTTACTGAAGCTGCGCGGCAAGTTCAGATGAAACCACTTTTCAATCTCAAACTACTCATTTTAATCTCCTTGAACCCTAAATGTTTGATGTCAATTCTGGTGTTCCTTCTGAACATATCTGACCGGCAATGACACTAAACAATAAAAAATCACAAACAGAGGCTGCAAGTCTTCTGCCGCTACTTTATTGACCGGACCTCCTTACAAAAAACAACTTGAGCAGTCAATCAGGTGTATAGGACAGAAAAGAGGAGACCAGGGGAGAGGTTGTGGACATAGTGGTAGGCAAAGAAAAGCAAAATTTTCTAAAACTCCTAACAACCTAGAATCCATCTATACGGATTCGAAATCATCTCTTTCTTCAGCAAGTGTGAGTATAGTATCAGGTACTACTGCCTAACCTGTCCAGCCTACAAACAATTATGATGCTTGTTGTGCGAATCAACGGTGCGAAAATTGGATTCAGTGTCAATTTTGTGAGTTTTGCGCACATCCAAAAAGCAGCATCTATAAAGCAGAACATTATATATATGATTTTTGTAAATTATTTTTCTCCAAACAACCCGAGTTCCAGAGACCGAAACTCAATTTTTTTATTTTTGCAATAAAGCTAAATAATTCTTATAATCAGTATTTTTATTTTTTTAATTAGTTCCTAATATATAAGTATCTAAAATATAAAATATATAAAGCCACTTTTTGGTATGATTAGTGAAATAGTATTGTGAAAATATTCAAAAAACAAAATAGGGTTCCAAATTGCCACACCATCCTCTATACTATCATGGCTACTACACATTATAAAATATTTGCCATAAAATTATAAGTAAAGTCAACGTAGTTAACTATCGTGGCCAATAACCGTTAAAACTGCCAATTTTACCGTCCAGAAATAGCTAATTCTATTCAATGAGCGTAATATAATTGAAACATATTGCCCAAGAGGGAAGCATTATTTAAATCTGCAGGAAATGCCTTCGAATGAATGGGAAAAATAATATTTATTTTCCGACAAAATTTATTAAGGCGTTTATGAAACAAACGAGAAAAAAATATTCGAGGCAAACAGAAAAGGCAAAAGGGAAAGAAAAAAATAATGCTTTTGCATTAATATCTAACTGTGTACGTCCCTCGTAATTGCTACGTATTCAAATATTGTATTTAGCAATTTGAAAAAAATATTATTGTCGTCCCAGAATATAACGTAACGGTAAAAGGTTGCCCTTTTACATAATTAGACCTAATAATGATTATGCTATTATTTTAATAAAAAAAAACAATGCAAGCATTAATATTGTTAGGGTTTTGCATTTAATTATCACGAATATTCTAGCAAAAACATGGAAAATTTATTTTAATATATTCGCAAATATGTTATTTGTTGATTAGTATCGCATATTATATAAGGTTGAAGAAAAGGTAATTTCGGCCTTTTCTATAAGCTGAAAAAAAAACAATATTTTGAGAAAAAGTTGCAAAACGTAAAGGGATGATTTTGCGGATGTTACTCGCTATTGTTGGCTTTTTTGCAGTCAATTAGTTCCATTAACATCAGTAACTATCTACAGTAAGAGTTTTATTCTTTCAAGACATTATGACCATGATTATTCCGCTAGGGTGTATATGTTTCTTGACCTTGGGATTGTAGTACGAGTAGTACACAATACGTCATATAAAACTCTTTTTTTTTAGCTTCTTAGCAAGTAACAAAATCGCATTATTGAAACAATTCCAAATGGAATGTTCAGTTAGAAAACAGTTAATTCATCAAGTTTCTGAAAGTTTCTTCAGATTTCGAACTATTTTAATCTAGCAGGCCGTTCCTTGCCATTGATATTATAATCCTTACTCAGTGAAATGGTACAATAGCTCGCTTGAAATAAGGAAACCCATAGAATAATCCACATATAAAGGTAACATCTTCCGTTTGTTTAGTAAAAAGTTATTGCGTTTTGAAACGGTTCTAACAGAATCGTATGAAAACACTTACATTTAGTTGTATATTTAGCAAGACTCATCGGTCCTAACTTAGTTTCTAGTCTAATTATGTTTATGTGTTAACACTGTTCTTTTCTATTAAATGTACCTCATTATGTTAAAATACACTTAATCAAATGGTGTGATATTTTTTACGTATGTGCTCTTATTGTAAGAATAAACTCTCTCCTCATTTATACTTCCGATTATTTATATTTCCTGGGTTACAGCAGGTATCTGAATACCTTGGTGTACTAAGGATTTTGTTCTGGAAATCTTGTATTATATTTGCAACATTGTCTTTACGGGACATCCCCATAATTGAATTACGTAAGTCTCAATAGGTTTTAGTATTTGCCTGTTTAATGGTAATATATTATGTATTGATACTGATAATGTTCTTCTAAATAACAAATAGGTGTTCCTATGTTGTTTTCTAGCAAAGTTTTACATCAAATACTACTCCACGATACTTAGCACTTTAATACTTTAATATTGCATATATTGTCCGATCTAGTATTTTTCTGGTTACTTCTTCGCTATTGCCTTCGACAGCTGGTACTGCAACATAGTTAGAAAACATAGAAATCGCGACAATTTCCATTTTTGGTCTCATGTGCAATCTCAAGCTCAAGCTTGCATTTATTCTTTTTTTTAATATATTTTAGTCTCCTTTTACCAACTATGGGTTTATCTGGACTGGGCCTAGAGTTTAACGTGGGCTCCGAACCAAGGTCCTCAGCTGATTTACCGACTGGCGAGTGACCAACTTTAGAAAATCATCCCAGAAGACATCCGGTCTTACCCAGCCTGGTTACCGGCGTGACTGGGATCAATTTCCTTGTCGGATTTTACACTCTTGCCTAGTCCTGCGGGATTCGAAACCGGGGCTATCGTAACAGTAGGAGGATCGTGTACCATCGCCTTTACCACTGCGCCACCAAGCCGCATTACAGTCAAAGCACTTCCTTGTGGTACACCTGCTTTAGCCCCCATTATTGTAAAGTAGTTCATGTAGATATATATATATAAACATAGTTAGGCAATATTTTCTGTAGTTTATGAAAGAGGCAGTCGCGCCAAACCTTATCGAAAATTTGTATACAAGCTTATTGAACGGCCTCGAAATCGAGGGCCGGAATCTCTATTATTCTTCAATGTACCTGATCAATTATACCTGATCTATTATGTAAATATCTCTATCTCTATAATAAAATATATATTCTAGTTCTTTAAAATCTGGGTATCGCGACAATCATTATATAATACCTAAAAAATTGGCATTTATTTTGTCCTCCTCCTTCGGTAAAAATTGCTTCAGGTTTGGAAACAGGATATAGTCGCAAAGAGCTAATTCTGAAGAACCTGCTTGAGCTACGAACTGGTTAATTTATGGACTTTTTCCGTCATGACTATACCCGTGCATTGTATTGATGTAGAAACCCTTTTTTTATTCATCACTTGCAGTTGCTTTTGCTTCAAATTAATACCAAATCTGCCCAGAAGCTCGGAATAATATTCGTCAATGGCGAATAAAATTGAATGTTACGAAGTCTACACATGTAGATATCAAATACAAAATATAACTGCCGTTAGTTCTAGGATATTTTCGTTTGAGAAGACAGCTAAATACTTGAGAAAGACCCTCAATGCCATGTTCAAGAGGAAAGAGCATATTAGGAGAAACAAGCAGAATTAGGGTTCTATGAGGCTCAAAAAAATGTGGTGGTTGCTTGAACGACAATCTGGATTAATACTCCATAATAAAATGTTATCGTATAGTTGAGTCAAATTTTGAAGCCATTGAGGACTTATGCTGTACAACTATGGGTCTGCACAAGGAATGAGAAGAAAAATGAGGAATTGAGCACATCCATAAAGATCTTAGGGTACCAACGGTCAGATAAGAAATTAAAAGTTTTACGAAACACATCAGGAACGATTGCGCGATGATAAAAACGTCGAAGGGCTACAACTGCTCGACAACACTGGACTTTAAAAAGATTACTAAAAAAGATGTCTAAATGTCTAAATGGTTACAGTTTATAACTTGTTGTTAATGACGCCGTCAATTGAGAATGCAATTAAATTTATTGTGCAAAAAAATTAAAAAAGTCAGAAATGTCGTTTGTCGTCGTAATTAGTAAAATATACTAATTTACCTCGATAAGCTTTAACTTTTAATCCTTACTTTTATATTTTATTTGCTTATTATTGGCTGATGTACGAAATAAAGCAAACGATAATATTAAGCATACCGATTTCAAAATAAAATTCATAAAAAAAAACAGAGAAAATATATATACGTGGAAGGCCTCAGGTGGCATCTTTCAATTACTTCTTTTTCAGATTCATTATAAAAAGCCTGATAAATAATCTGGGTACAAAGTAATGAATGAATGTTTGTTTTGGATGGGACATCGAAATTGAATTGGAAGTTTTCCGATAGCGGCAAATGCCGATAAAAGAAAATATCGGCATTAAAATATGATCAAAGAGATCAAACCTAATTATATTAAAAATATGTTTTTCATGGCGCCGTTTTTTTTTAATAAGGGAGCTCAGATATAGGGAGTGTTTTAGATTAAGTTTTCAATAAGGTATATGACGATATGAAATCTTTTTTTACTGTATTATTATATTAGGTACTTTTACAAGAAATTGGAATTCGTTTTTAATTAATCAGTTAAGTTAATATTTTTTTTGGGGAGGGGGAGAATTAGCTTAAAATAGGACTTTAATACATTAGGAGCTTGCATTTATTCTTTTATTTTTTTATTTTTTAAAGTCTCCTTTTACCAACTCTGGGTTTATCTGGACTGGGCCTAAAGTTTAACATGGGCTCCGAAATAAATCATCACAGAAGACATCCGGTCTTACCCAGCCTGGTTACTGGCGTGACTGGGATCATTTTCCTTGTCGGATTTTACACTCTTGCCTAGAACATTCACAAATTTTAAACAATCATAAACATAAAGCTACGACCATTCCCCAGCAGCATTCGAACCCGCGGCTATCGTAACAGTAGGAGGACCGTCCCATCGCCTTTACCACTGCGCCACCAAGCCGGCTTGCATATATTCTTCTCACTTTTAAAATATCCTATTATATAATACATAATATAATAAATATAATAATTATATATAATAAATTTATTTCTGTTTTAAAAGGTTCATCATTTTGTGAGAAAATTTAATACAACTTATATTAAAATATTATTGTTTTCATATTGTCTTCAAGATAAAATCATTTTCTACAGAATTTTCTCTTTTCTCAACATCTTTTTGTCACCATGATGATATCGCGTCGAAAGAAGTACGTTTGACAGAAATCCACTTTAATATTTCGAAAGTGCTAATTACAAGGTATGTTGTGGGAGTACTCTGAATTCCCATTCGAGCTGTAACAGTGTGATCAAGCCATATCACGGTAGAGGATGATTTTGAGACTCTTACCGCTATTGCTATCTCTTTTGAATGGCTTTGATAAGCATCTGCACTAGCAATTTTATCCTCTCAAGATCTTATTGTCAAGATTATTCCATTTTGGATTGGATGTAGGATTGTCATAAGAGAATCCATTTTTCATATTCAGTCTTCTGTTCCTTGAGAGCTTGATTTGACTTTTGGCCCAATCAATACTTAGTCTTCGTTACCCTTTTTGTCCTCTAGATCGTCTTTTGTCATTGGTATCAAAACCCACGGCAAACAAATCGACAACTGAGATATGGCAAAAAGCATCATATATGTCCAAAAATGTTTGATGGGCTTGGAAAGCAAATTTCTTCAAACCAAACAATAAAAATAAGATATTAAATATTGAGCAGCAATAGTAAATGGAAACTTGTTATTTGACATAAAAAAGTTAGTTAATTGTTATTTCCATTGACAACACCATTACTATTTTTAGTATTTTAATAATTTCCTAATTTCTTTTCTCTTTTTTATATAATATGACATGTATATGATATACTTAACTGCAGGTATATTTTACGAATTTTCTCTTTCATAATATTTATTATACCTGTTTATAGAAATAAGAACCCGTCCAAAATGTATACTAAATAATTCAGGGAATAAATCCCTGTTATTGAATATTTGACATATGTTCCAGTAATTCATTATTTAAACATACACAGGAGTCCTATCTAAATATGAGCTTTATTCGTCGAAATGTTAAAATAATTGTTAAGTAATACTGTTCTTACTAAGTTCTTTAATATTTAATACTACAGTATAACGGATATATTTTCATTACAAATAACAAATTTTTGGAATTTTCTCTTTCATAATATTTATTATACCTGTTTATACAAATAAGAACCTATCTAAAATGTATACTATATAATTCAGGGAATAAATCCCTGTTATTGATTATTTGACATATGTTCCAGTAATACATTATTTAAACATATACGAGGGAGTCCTACCTAAATAAGAGCTTTATTCATCAAAATGTTAAAATAATTGTTAAATAATACTGTTCATACTAAGTTCTTTAATATATATATATATATATATATATATATATATATATATATATATATATATATATATGTACATATAATGTGCGTAATAGTTACACAGTCAATAAGAGACATATTAACTGGGATATTTTGATACATCCTCTGTATAATCGGTCCCTGTCATTTTTTCTAGTCTCTGCAAAGCTCCCTTAATAGTTCTTTGACCAGAAATCCCAGATGTTCTAAAGAGACTTACAACTTAGAACGTGTGAATTGTGGTCCTACCAGAAAACGATATCCTCTGAAACATGTATCATTGATATCTGTTTAGCATTTATGTGGGTAAATTCTCCTTGAAAATATCAACAGAATCTAAAACGATTTAGCCCGACT
This sequence comes from Rhynchophorus ferrugineus, assembly GCF_030347505.1. Lineage (NCBI taxonomy): Eukaryota > Metazoa > Arthropoda > Insecta > Coleoptera > Curculionidae > Rhynchophorus > Rhynchophorus ferrugineus. The sequence goes on along the minus strand of NW_027472581.1, from coordinate 8,126,383 downwards.
CATTATGTTATCATAATATCATCGATATAAGGAAATAAGAATTTCCTTAAATGTTTATCGACATTTATAAGACATTCAGGCATCCCTTCTCCATCGTTAACCCTTAATTTCTTGCTCCAAATCGAATAAGGCCTTTATCAGTACCGAATAATCAAAAGGAGGAAAAGGGTCATTTTGTCACGTTTCAGTTATAAAAAAATCGTCGCTCCGAAATCGCAAAAATGCTGATAGACAGCCGCAAAAAATCGGCCCATTGTTTGTACGTCTTATCGTGGTTTGTACAGCAGTACTAATTAGAAAATTACACCTTTGCCCTTTTTGAATTTGTATTTTATTTCGCGCAAAAGGAAGGAAAACATTTTAATTGTAGGAAAGGTCTGTAAGCGTTTGTTTTTATATACAATTACGCTGCGTACAATAATTTTTACGGTAAATTTTATGTAAAATAAAATTGATAACATTTACATATTTGGAACGTTGAGTTTTTCTCTCTTTCATTTTTAATCAAATGGTATAAATTCCTTACAAAGTGTAGAAATATTTAGAGACCAATATCGTTATTTTTTATTTATTTATTAATATATTATTACGTTGATGTAACGAATGTAATGAAAGTTGTTGCTGACTTACTTGCAATTTGTTTCTACGATTACTTTAAACCAGCTACTTATCTATCCTTATATACTCTCTGATAAAATAAAAGTTAATAACACTTTTTAGTGTTCAGAGCACACACCAGCCAATCAGTATCAGATTTCAATCTGATACCGAATGAAAATTTAATAAGAATTTCATAGGAGTAGAAAAAATTCAAGATTAACAAACAAGATAATTGATTGGGAATGATTTGTTGAAGAATTGAATAATCGAATTCAACTAAATGTACTCCTTAAGATACCAGAATAAATAAATTTTGAGGCAAAAATTGATTGCAGACATCCAACAATCTGAAAGTTAATCTGAATTTAAATGAATTAATGATCTGAAAGGAATCAAACTAAAAATTCAGAGCTACGGAAATATGGCAACAGAATAGAACGCTTGAAAACAAAAATATTTTAAACATTGTCACCTATATTTTAGCAATATAAAGGGTTTAAAAAGAAATTACATTATCGCTTTGGAAAGCCATCAAATACCTAGAAGGACAATAGTCCATCAGTGAGAGACCTACATGGATAGTGAGCATGCAGCAACCAAGAAAAACCTGAAGAATTTGCTGACTACCTAGGAAGAAAACTGCCAACCAAACTAAACTACATGGTATTGAGTACAATATAATGTACAATCGGACAATTGCTGCAAAAACTACCAAGAAAGGCAATTATAAAACTCACCATCATCAATGTAAAATCGACTAAAAAATATCCAAGGTGTTTGGAAGATGGCTATAGAAATAAAATAAATCATTCAATAAAAGAACTAGAAGTCTATAAACCTATAAATCTCATATAACATTAGTCAACAGTAACAACAGTCAGTTCAAACAATAATATTTAAGGTATTTGAAAAATCTCAGTTTGCAACAGATGTAATTTAAAAAGCTTATGAATTTAAAATTGCGAGTTGCAATTTCCTGCCTACTTCTACGCTATTGTCTCCAATGGCAAGAATTGTAATGTCATCAGCAAATGTAGTCATAGTAACATTTTCTGATTGACTTATGTCACATATATTACAGGATACAAAACACTACATCGCGATACATTTGCTTTAGTTTCCTTCATTACTGAGTAAGCGTCTCCTTGTTTAACTCTAAATATCCTGACTGAGGTGTAAGAGTTTAAGAGTTCAATGTATTGCTTCGGTAATATTTTATGTAAATTATACAATTATCGAAGACCTCCATTGAGGTTCAATAACAAAAACGTTGATAGATGCTTCTACTTTTCCTAATACTTTTAAAATAAAAATGAACTAACCGACTTAGAGACCATCTCAGTATAGAATAGAAGAGACATTCACACATTTATTGGCCAATAACGCGGCTGGAGTGATTATCTCTTGTCGAATATACCCATATACTCCTATAACGGTGCTGGCCGAGGAAGATGCTTGATGATACACTTTTTCAGCATGCGCATTATCAGCTTGTAATATGGCAGCTTTTGCAAAAGCTTCACCAATAAGAAAATAAAGATATTCATTCGCAATAATCTGGCCAGAGGATAGTAAATGAGAGGACTAGCTGAAATCCACGATATTTCCGTCCTCTTCATAATATCCCCCTTACTTGACTATAGGATGGGACAGTCCGCATAGGAGGCTTCCTTTGTAACAATATCACACATAACAAGGTTACATTCATCAGATGTCCAGTTTTTATGGTCATTGCACCATTTTTTTGTAGATTAACATTGCCTTCCATTATACAGGGTTTCGCAAACGCAAACTTTCGATGAATGTTAGGTTTAAGAAGATCCCAACATAATATTTTTGTTTGAAACATTATTACTCAAGTTACTGTTGCACCATTTCTTCTCCAGCGTATTTTTTATCTGGTCACAATACTTTCTAATGTTCCTTAGTTTATGTCAGTTAACTTTCGCTTTCGCTCACTATTCCTCTTCTATGATGAATTTTTACCATGTTCTGCCATTATCCTGCGTAAATACGTGTAATGTAAATATAACATGCAAGATTTGGCATGTGTACTGTGTGTAGTTTAGACGGAAGCACTGTTGGTAAAATGCAAAAAATATACTATATTGAATAATATTCATATTATTTTCTCCCTTTTAGGGTTAGAAATGTGAAATAATATACGCGAGGATTATTCTTTTTATTTTCTTCAAAATATCTTAGGCATAATGAAAGTTTATCGACCATAATCTAACATCTCAAAATCAGAGTCAGATCAGATTCACTGATGCTAAGTCAATTAGCTCCGATAACAAGTCGTTCAAGTGCTAAAATCAAAGTAGTAAGTGAGTGTATTTGTAAAAATATAGGGGTATCAATTCATTACGACAAGATTTATATACTTCAAAAAGCACACTGCAGCACATACCATCTAAATATATCCTTAATAAAACTTATTAGCTTCAATTGGAATAAGACCTGCAATTTAATACTCAACAAGTTATGTACAATAAAAATTTTTATTAAAACGTTAAACATCTGATTGACAGAATAGAAGTATAAAAACAACGAGCCACAGTTTGATGCGAATTTCTGTTACTGGTTCTCCATAGACTAGTTATATCATTTTAGTAAGTAACATTATTTAATATTCTTAAAGAGTGACTCTAAAACAAGAGTATGCTGGCAGTTCTAACACATCAGCTGAAAAGTTCCGGCCCTAACACTTATATGGCGTTACTTTTATTGCATTCGCAGCTTTTACAGTTAGTACTAACGCTTTATCATTTACTTCAAAAGAAAGCTGTTAAAATTTCAAGATATTCCACTCATAAGTTTGTGATTATTGTACTAAGACAATGGATCAAAAACAACTTCGTGTTTTAATTTTACACTGCTTCTTGATGGAAAAAATACCGCTCAAGCGAAGAAATATCTTGAAAATTCTTACAAGGACTCCTCTCCATCAGAAATAATAACAAAACGTTGGTTAGATACACCGATGATGTAGAACGCAATGGACGTCCAAATGAGGCCGTAACACCAGAAAGCATCAAAGAAATACACAAAGTTGATATTGCAAATATGTCAAAGGAAGGTGTTGGTTTTATAATAAATGAGCCTTTAACTATGAGGAAGCTCTGTACACCGTGGGTATCACGTTGGTTCACTATTGATCAAACACAAGAGCATGTTCCAGTGTTTGGCCATGTTTAAACGTAACAAACCAGAATGCATGCATCAATATGTGACAAAGAATGAAACATGGTCCATCACTTCACTCCTGAATCAAAACAATCCTCATCTGAGCAGAAAATAAATCGTTCTACAAAAAAGGTGGTATTGAAATGTTAGAGCTACGCTTGAATGATTGTGTAGCTCTTGATGAAGATTATGTTGATGAAAAAAGTCAATATTGAACAAAACCAAAACGCGTTTTCTTTGTAATACCCTTAACTTTTCAGCTCATGGGTTGCGTAATACCATATGGTTGCTGTGACCTGTCTTCACAAAATACTTAAACTAAGTTATAAGTAAAATTAAGTTATTTAGAGCTATAAAATGCAACAAATATCTGCTTTGCCCACTGGAAAAATATATCTGACTAACAGGTGGTTGATCGTTTGATGGCTTTAATTAAATATTTAATGATGAGTTTGAATATATGAGTCTTTAATGATGAGTATGAGAATTTCGTTGCTCCTCGAACAGCTCCAGAGATTTTATATAGTCATTCGTATGGACACTAATAGCCGACTGGCTCGCTGAATTCCAATATTATGTTAGGGCTGATTATCCGAATCGGAATGCTTTCGAAAACGTTGGAGTTTCAGACAGTCGAGATGAAAAAAGGTTCAGATGACGGACATTTTAGCTAATTGACTGTTACGATAATCCGAGAAAAAAGGATACCGACGTTCGTCGCACTCGTTATAAATCAAATGCGATCAAAAAAGATATTTGTTATTTGCTTGTGAACTCGAATAAAGAGTATATTATTCTGTATAAGATATATATCGATATCTATCATTTTGAACAAATGACACATGTAGGAAAGAGTTTCAAATTTCTTTAAAATAACTTTTATTTAAAGTTGTTTGTGTTAAAGCTCGTAATGCGAATATAATAATAAAACATAACTGAGTATATAAGGCCGTAAAATAGAGATCATATAAACTGAGGAATAAAACTTCCAAACGTTTCGTTTAATTTAATTATCAACATATCTTTCGATAGAGATAAATGATTGTGTAGCACTCAATGGACATTATGTTGATGTAAAAAGCCAACATTGAACAAAATAAAAACGCGTTTTCTTTGTTATGCCTGATACTTTTCAGCTCATGTGTTGTTTAATACCATTGTGTTGCTGTGACATGGCTTCTCAAAATGCTTAAACTAAGTTGTTATTAAACTTAAGTTATTTATAGCTATAAAATGCAACAAATGTCTGCTTTACCCACTGGAAAAATATATCTAACTAACAGGTGGTTGATCGCCTGATAAATTTAATTAAATCTTTAATGATTAAATAACCCTGATTATTACGAGCCTCTCCAGAAATCTTAAAGGACCTAATTTCGTTGCTCCTCGAACAGCTCTAGAGATTTTATACAGTCATTCGTATGGACACTAATAGCGGACTGGCTCGCTGAATTCCAATATTATGTTGGGACTGATTATCCGAATCGGAATGTTTCCGAAAACGTTGGAGTTTCAGACAGTCGAGATGAAAAAAAGGTTCAGATGACGGACATTTAGCTAATTGACCGTTACGATAATCCGAGAAAAAGGGATGCTGACGTTCGTCGCTCTCCTTATAAATCAAATTCGATCAAAAAAGGTATTTGTTATTTGGGTGTGAATTCGAATAAAGAGTATATTATTCTGTATAAGATATATATCGATATGTATCTTTTTGAACAAATAACACATGTAGGAAAGAGTTTCAAGTTTCTTTAAAATAACTTTTATTCAAGGTTTTTTCTGTGTTAATGCTCGTAATGAGAATATAATAATAAAACACAACTCAGTATATGAGGCCTTAAAATAAAGATCATATAAACTGAGGAATAAAACTTCCAAGCGTTTCGTTTAATTTAATTCTCAACATATCTTTCGATAGAGATGAATGATTGTGTGGTACTCGATGGACATTATGTTGATGGAAAAAGCCAACATTGAACAAAATAAAAACGCGTTTTCTTTGTTATGCCCGAGACTTTTCAGCTCATGTGTTGTGTAATACCATTTTGTTGCTGTGACATGGCTTCTCAAAATGCTTAAACTAAGTTGTTATTAAACTTAAGTTATTTATAGCTATAAAATGCAACAAATGTCTGCTTTACCCACTGGAAAAATATATATAACTAACAGGTGGTTGATCGCCTGATAAATTTAATTAAATCTTTAATGATTAAATAACCCTGATTATTACGAGCCTCTCCAGAAGTCTTAAAGGACCTAATTTCGTTGCTCCTCGAACAGCTCTAGAGATTTTATACAGTCATTCGTATGGACACTAATAGCGGACTGACTCGCTGTATTCCAATATTATGTTGGGACTGATTATCCGAATCGGAATGTTTCCGAAAACGTTGGAGTTTCAGACAGTCGAGATGAAAAAAAGGTTCAGATGACGGACATTTAGCTAATTGACCGTTACGATAATCCGAGAAAAAGGGATGCTGACGTTCGTCGCTCTCGTTATAAATCAAATTCGATCAAAAAAGGTATTTGTTATTTGGGCGTGAACTCGAATAAAGAGTATATTATTCTGTATAAGACATATATCGATATGCATCTTTTTGAACAAATAACAGATGCAGGAGAGAGTTTCAAGTTTCTTTAAAATAACTTTTATTTAAAGTTTTTTGTGTTAAAGCTCGTAATGCGAATATAATAATAAAACACAACTCAGTATATGAGGCCATAAAATAAAGATCATATAAACAGAGGAATAAAACTTCCAAACGTTTCGTTTAATTTAATTCTCAACATATCTTTCGATAGAGATAAATGATTGTGTGGCACTCGATGGACATTATGTTGATGGAAAAAGCCAACATTGAACAAAATAAAAACGCGTTTTCTTTGTTATGCCCGAGACTTTTCAGCTCATGTGTTGTGTAATACCATTTTGTTGCTGTGACATGGCTTCTCAAAATGCTTATATTAAGTTGTTATTAAACTTATTATTAATTATTGATGATATTACATAATATAAGTCCCTGAGGCAGAGCAGGCTGATTTTCAATTTCATTGAAAATGTTTTTTAGCGGGTTGCTACCGCGCTAAATATTATTCGAGACTAAATGTATGAAATGTATAAGAACAGTACACAAACCATTTTATCGATATAAACATAATTTAATAAAATTGTTTTAGAAAAAATTGTCTATCTGGAAAGCATACATAAAAGAATTAGGGACATCCAGCTTTTTGAGGGATATAAGATATCCTTTCATACACTTTTACAGGGCATAGGGTTTAAATGGTACAAAGATACCTCTCGGAGAGGTTTAATGGAACTTTTAGACATTAAAAATAACCTTACCTTAAAAATAATTCAACTAAAGTCAAAAAATAATATAAGAAACTTGAATATTTCAAAATGGTTCATTGTGACACTCTTGGCAAGACAGTAACAAAAGAAGTGTAAAAACAGTAAAAATTGATGGTAAAAGGTAAAAGTTACATCATTCAATTGGTTTTTGTTGGTTATTATATTTATTAATAGTTAATTGCACATATATTACTGGTTGAGAAGGATATTCCATTAAAAACTATTTGGATATGTGGAAGGAAGCATTGTCAACCATAACACCTTGGGTTTGGATGAACTCGATAAGACATACAAAGGAAGTAATTGATAAATGGTGGCATCGTGAACATGTTTTGGACATATCAGAAATTAACAGTTTGGTGATTGAATTGGACAGTGAGTCGTAAAGTCAAAGTGACTGAAGGAAACTTTCAGGATATGTGATAATGCTGTGCAATGCTGGAAATTCCTGAGACAGAGAGGTGAGAGTAGAGATAGTTAAAAGTATGCACATGATTAATTTAATATAATTCTAGATGGTATTGTAGGGCGTGAAAGATTTGTATGCACAGATATGATTGTAACTGTTCAAAATTGAACGTAAGCATTAGGTTAGAACATATGAGGAGGGAATTAATACTAACTGTTTTGTAGATATGGTTAATGACTTAGGCAGGATTCAGTGACTAATTTTATCGAAAATGGTGTCACACAGGTAGTAGCAGAAGAAATAAAAATACGGTGATACCAAGATAACTTGCCAAGTAAACACACGATCGAAGGAAACTAAACATAAAGAGTAAATATGGTCCCGAATGAAAGTAAAATACGTTTCTCAATAAAGAGTTGTTAATTAGGTGGATTAAGCCTCCAGGTTTATAAGACTACATAAAAAGCGTGCCTAGAAGCTCTGCCTCATGTATGGTGTGGAAAATAGTTCAATATAAACAAAACAAATTTAACCTACAAACTATTATACCTGTGTTCTTAATTGCAGTTTCAAGTGCTTCGATAATATATGTATTAGATGTATTATAATGTTAAAATAAATTATATTTGATAACATTTTGTTTAACTATTTTATTTAGATTAAAATTCTTTTGTATGTCCAATCCAAACTGAATTAAAACTCAGAGTTGATGCGGCAACATTGCAAAGTTTCGACGTCACAAATATCCACGACGCATTACTAAAAAAACTTTGAATAGACTATATATATATATGCCTGCAATACTATACCGCCCGCGCGGTAGGACCTGCGGACCACGCTGATTTTTAATGTATCCTACGTTCTACACGGTATCACCATGCATCCTTAATTTCAATTTATTACTTAGCTTTCCTGTTGATCGTCTGATTGAAATTTTAAAATCGCTGACACTGCAACCCCTGAAAACACGCCATAAATTCCCATATATTAATTCGTCCACTAATTACCCTGGGAAGGTGAATTAGCTGAGGATAATGCGCCTTTCAATTATCCACACCAGACACGGAAAGTCTGGAAACGAGGAAGGCGAGGCCATGACCTAGGCCGGTGGATTACTTTCGAAAGAGGGAAAAATTAAAATGGGGTCGATTCTTCGCATCTCGTCGAAAAGTTAAATTGTGTTTATTGTTTTCATAAACCATTTCAGGTCTGTGAGGCTTTCGTTAAGAGCGAAAGGGGTTTTTATGGCGCCATTAATTTCCCCTTTAGCGAAAATTTATCAAGAATTTATCAGGGCGACTTCTTATCGTCTTATTTTATTGTCTTTGCTGATTTTCATCGTCGAACGGAAACCGAATTATGTTTAGAAACGGGAAACTTCTTGAGCATTTCCTGCTTAATATCTTTAAAGCACTGAGAATATCTTATCAATGAAGTTTTTCTTATTTATGACGTTATTATGACACATTTCTGATATTTATTATTCTTTAGTATGTTTTAGTTAATTTACTCAATAATTGCATTAATTATTTCAGTTTGCTTTAAATAAAGATTATCAGTAACAAAATGAAATGATATACGTCTAAATTTTGGGTATATTTATACCAATGGTTTTTATTTTGATAACGATACATTCTAAATAGGTATAATTCTTTAATCGAATACCAACATAACATAATTGAATATCATAATAGATGATAATATAATATTATGTCTGTACACTTTCTTAGGTATTTCTCTTTTTCTTTTAACTTCTATGTCATTACAGTTAATGTGCACTGAGTTGTACTTATAACTTCAATAAATTAGATCAAATGATTTTACTCTTTTTAATCTTCTCACTAAACCATCATAATCTAGGCGCTGAAGAACCTTAACACTAATGTGCTCATGAAGTTCTCTGTTCAAGACTTTGGGCATAGTCTGTGATAACATTATCGGCAGTTTCTACCTCCATGGAACTACTTGTTGATTTATACATATATTGGCTTGCGCTTGATATTTTTGTTATTAATATCAATATGTACTTACGTACCATTTTACTGTTTAGCAACGCTTTCCGCCAATACCTGTTCGTAAATTTTCTATAAATTCAATGTTATGACTATCGATTGGACTTCGGAGTGAAACGATGGAGCCATGTTTCATCCATTGTCACATATCGACGCAAAAACTCGGGTATATTATGCTTGATCATCTTTAAATATTGCTCCAAATCATCAACTCGTCGTTGTTTTTGGTCAAAAGTGAGCTCGCGCTTTGCACAAAGCTTTCTCATGCCCAAATATTTGTGAATAATATGATAAGTACACGTTGAGTTAATATCTTTAGTGTGTCTGCTATTTCATTCAGTTTCAATTTACGGTCATTCAAAATCATTTTGTGGATTTTTTAATATTTACGTCGGTAACAACCTCTTTTGGGCGTCCACTGCGTTCACCGTCTTCGTTGCTCATTTCAGCACGTCTGAACTTAGCATACCAATACTTGATGATTGATTTTCCTGGGGCAGTGCCCGAAAACTCGGCATCAAGCTAAGTGTGAGCGAAGCAGGGAAACCAAAAGTTCGACGAGGATAGATCTGGTCAGTAAAAAGGCTATCAAAAGAATCAGTAATTTAACTGATTTAGAAATAGTTTCTAGCGCTAAGTGATTACCTAGTTGTTATATTAATGGAAAATGGCTGACGTTTTGGGATAATCCACAAACTTAATTAATTTTATCTTCCAAAGAAATGTTTTCTTTGTTAATTTCCAACGAAGTCGCATCCAATCCGAAGTTCTGGATTTGCATTATTTAACCTCTTGCTGTTATTTACACTCGGGACTTATAGGTAATAAAAAAATTTAAAAGCTAAATTAGCTATTTCAATCCTAAGATTTATTCTTAAATATTTACACCCTGGTCGTAAATCACTCACTATATTTGACAGACATTGATACATGTAGCATTCATTTATTTTATTTAGTAACTTATTTGCTTCTTATGCTAGCTACATCTTTTATATTTTGGAGAAATCAGCTAACTGATCAAAGATTGAATTACTGCAGTATATTTTATTTTACGTCGTGTATAATGGCTTGTGAACAAGACGAGGATAAGTTGTGGGATAGCTCAAAGAAATCTAATAATATTATGATTTAAACATCAAAATACCGCAATATAAGTCACCGCAGTTTTGCTAATGTCTCATGATATATTAGAAATAAGGACGTCTACGACGATCCGAAGGCACACACCGTCAGCGAAGAAATTAAAAGGTTTGCGAAAAAGAAGCTTTCCTTATCCGAAGTTTCCCTTATCACCAAAACGTGAAAGTATCTCAAATGTTCAATAACGCTGGAGCTTGAGGAGATATAAACATTCTGAAGTAATATAGTTAAATTATTCATGAAAATTGAGCCATGCTTTACAACTATTTGGAGGGCACCAGTGGTAATACATCCATGAGAACTTTAGTTTAGGTAATAGATTTGAAGAGAATTGGTCACTTGTTCACTTGTTTTTAATCACTAACCATTTGGTAGGCATAATGTGGAGACAAAAATTAAAAGTTAAAATTTAAAGGATAAAAATGAAAAGAAAGTACGTCCAGTCGAGTTCAACCAAGTAGAAAGTTAAACAAAAATTAATTCCCGCAAAAATTGAGATATATTTTCGGTGAAAACTATAGAAAATATATTCAGTGTCACGTAGTAATACCCATAGAAAAAGAAACCCACAGTAAAGTTACACCAAACACACAAATCCTAAAGTTATTGAATTTCAGAAGGCAAAACTAATACGGGTATTGAAATTCCACAGGGTTACCTTTTCAGTCGGCGAAATTCCACTGTTTACTTAAAAAAGGTAGACAAGAGATTCTGATTTCATTAATATTCTATTGTCTCTTGGCAAATTATAATTCTACACCTCATCGTGCCGTGAAAAAAAAAACAAAGAAAATTTCCATATTTCCACCATTTGTATTCAGGACGGTTGGTGGGTAATCGCGATATCATGAAATACGACCAACGAGGAAGTATTTTCGAAATTCGTACGTTTATCGCGGACGACTTACTATATCAAAATTAGATTTGCCACATAAATTCTCATATTGAGCCTCATGCTCAAATTGGAACAGATGTTTATAAGATAAAATAGTCTCGATTAATACATAACTTTAAACATGTGGGTTCCTCTTTTATATCAGACATACAGACCTTAGAGAAATTTAAAAAGTTTTTCAGCAAACGGCATAAATAATGTTGCATACGAAATTTTTTAAATGAGCAACAACGTAAGTGTTCTCAACTTCTAATTCATTGTATAAATATAAAAAAAAAGCTTACTATCGTATTTTTACTTGAGCTGACACAACGTGTGCTAACTGATTTGCGCATTATAAAAATAGTGATGTTAATTATGAAGATAGCAATTACTTCAATAGTAGTTAAAGTTGGCAGATGAAGGATAAAGACGCGTTTAAAGCTTTTCAGAATGAATCTCTATATTAGTTAATCTGAACATATTTTCATTTTTAACCGACTTCTATTTTAAGGTATGCTCGCCGATTCTCGGTCAATTGTGGGCCGATTTTTAAAATTATTTCTTTATTCGAAAGAGGGTTTTTCCGAGGTGGTCCCGTTGGAACTAAATCAGGATCTGATGGGAAAAAGGGGGTTGGAAACCGAGGGAAAGGTTTAAATTTTAAGGGCACGTATAAAGTTTTTCCTGGACAACTTACTATATCAAAATTAGATCTGCAACATAAATTCTCATATTGAGCCTCATGCTCAAATTGGAACAGATGTTTATAAGATAAAATAGTCTCGATTAATACATAACTTTAAACATGTGGGTTCTTCTTTTATATCAGACATACAGACCTTAGAGAAATTTAAAAAGTTTTTCAACAAACGGCATAAATAATGTTGCATACGAAATTTTTTAAATCAGCAAAACCTGAGTGTTCTCAACTTCTAATTCATTGTATTAATATGAAAAAAAAAATGCGTACTATGGTATTTTTACTTGAGCTGAGACAACGTGTGCTAACTGATTTGTGCCTTATAAAAATTGTGATGTTAATTATGACGATAGCAATTACTTCAATAGTAGTTAAATTTGGCGGATGAAGGATAAAAACGAGTTTAAAGCTTTTCAGAATGAATCTCTATATTAGGTAATCTGAACATGTTTTCATTTTTAACCGACTTCTATTTTAAGGTATGTTCGCCGATTTCTCGGTCAATTGTGGGCCGATTTTTAAAATTATTTCTTTATTCGAAACAGGGTTTTTCCGAGGTGGTCCCATTGAAACTAAATCAGGATCTGATGGGAGAAGGGGAGGAAATCGAGGGAAAGATTTAAATTTTAAGGGCACGTACAAAGTTTTTCGTGGACAACTTAGTATATCAAAATTAGATCTGCAACATAAATTCTCATATCGAGCTTCATGCTCAAATGGGAACAGATGTTTATAAGATAAAATAGTCTCCATTAATACATAAATTTAAACATGTGGGTTCCTCTTTTATATCAGACATACAGACCTTAGAGAAATTTAAAAAGTTTTTCAACAAACGGCATAAATAATGTTGAATACGAAATTTTTTAAATCAGCAACAGCGTAAGTATTCTCAGCTTCTAATTCATTGTATTAATATGAAAAAAATACGTACTATCGTATTTTTACTTGAGTTGATTCAACGTGTGCTAACTGATTTGTGCGTTATAAAAATTGTGATGTTAATTATGAAAATAGCAATTACTTCAATAGTAGTTAAATTTGATGGATGAAGGATAAAGACGCGTTTGAAGCTTTTCAGAATGAATCTCTATATTAGGTAATCTGAACATATTTTCATTTTTAACCGACTTCTATTTTAAGGTATACTCGCCGATTTCTCGGTCAATTGTGGGCCGATTTTTAAAATTATTTCTTTATTCGACAGAAGGTTTTTCCGAGGTGGTCCCATTGGAACTAAATCAGGATCTGATGGGAAAAAGGGGGGGGGGAAACCGAGGGAAAGGTTTAAATTTTAAGGGCACGTATAAAGTTTTTCCTGGACAACTTACTATATCAAAATTCGATCTGCAACATAAATTCTCATATCGAGCCTATTGCTCAAATTGGAACACATGTTTATAAGATAATATAGACTCTATTAATGCATAACTTTTCATCTTCTAATTCATCGAATTAATGTGAAAGAAATGCGTATGCTCGTATTTTTTACTGGCGCTCATACAACGTGTTAAAATTGATTTCTACATTATAAAAGGATTGATAATAATTATGAAGTATAGTAATAGTGGTTGAAGTTCAATAGTGGTGAAGAAAGATAAGACGCGTTTAAAGCTTTTCAAAAATAATCTCTAGATTAGGTAATCTGAAGATGTTTTCATTTTTAACCGACTGCCTTTTTAATGTATGTTCGCTGAATTCTCCGCCAATTGTGGACCGATTTTTAAGATTATTTCCTTAGTTGAAATAGCGCACGTCCCAGGAGGTCCCATTGGAACCAAATCAGGATCTGATACGTGAAGGGAGGAAACCGACTCAAATTTCAAAAGCACGTACAAAGTTTTTTTATATTTTTGATATAAATCAATCCAATATTTGTGTGTAATGTTATTACTGAGCTGATGTGACGGAAAATCGGAAATCGCACTAATTATAGCATATAAGCCCTCGTAGAGATATCGTATATAGCTGTTTTTATGGTGCATCGACTTCAAGGTAATCAGCTGGTAGTAGTTAAAATAATATTGTAAATAGATAAATAGGTTTACGAAGGTATTAAGCTAAATTGTGTGTATATAGTAGAATATAAAGTACGTGTAGTAGATAGGTTAAATAAGGTTTTTGTTTATTTTTATTTAATTTTTACAACGATTATTACGTATATATTATATTTGAGAATGTTTTTTTTGTGCTAAAAATCTAAGTTTGCTGATTCTTTAATTTTTAGTGAGTTCCTTATTTATTTTTTGAAGTCAACAGTACGAGACGAAAAAAATCAACGGGCACAACGCAAAAATAAACAATAACTCGCATCCCTAGGAAGTAATTTCGCAAATTGAATTGGAAATCCGCGAGAGAACAACTTCATAATTTACACGTCAGTCCCGATCTCATAAATTTTAACAAGATTTCGCACAAGCCTATTCGATTTAACTTTAAGCGTCCGTGAAGGACTCGAGGCAAGCAACACCATCCAACCGGATAATCAAAGTCTCTTTGAACAAACAGAAAACAATATTGACAACGAGATACTATTATATGGCCTCGTCTTGTACCACTTCATATATAGCAATACTGAATATTTACTGGTTTACCATTCCTCTAGGCTAGTAAGATATAGATTTTTCTATATAATTCAGTCATTGTTGTTGTTTAGGATTGTCTTTATATAGTGCGAACCATAATATACTCAGGTGATGCTTCAATGTGATTATCTTTAATGAGTACTTCAAATCACACAACCAAATACAATGTTTTTCGATAAGGGATGTTGAATTAATACGAAACAAGAGTTTTTTGAGCACTTAGCGAAGACCTATGTTTACTATTACAGGATTGGTAACGACAATTTATCAATTTTCCGAATATTCCAAACTCTTGCATAAGGTCCTACAATTTGTGGAGAAAGTACCCTCAAAATTTGTTTAAATTTTAATAATAGCAATTGTTTATCTTTCCATAATATGGAATAAAGTGTAATAGAATGAGTTACGTTCATTTTTTCCACATTTTTTTGCAAGCATTTTATTTTTCAATATTCTTCGATCGTAGTAGCACGATTTAAATTTTGCCAGAATTATAAAAAGTTTAACAAGTAAATTATGACAAAAATTTGATTCCTTGCGAAAATCTAAGTACTTGGTAAACAAAGGAGATAGACTATTCTTGCTATTATTGAATTTTCCGATTCGATTTTCTCGATTTTAATAGTTAAATTAGGTTGTTCGACAGTTTTTTTTAATTAGTACGTTGTATTTTCACCAAATAATGCCGCCTATTGAAATATATGCTATTATGACCTCTACTCTTTTTGGTAAATGTCTAAAAGTTTCTCAAAACATAAAAAGATTTTTTTCCTCGACTTGTCACCGGTTATGAAACATTGTCTTATTACAACTCCAAGAGTAGAAAAATATGGATTAAGAAGAAACGTAATCAATATCAGTAGCAAATCCTGTCTCTATATTTGTTAGTACCAGTATAGTATCATTTATTTTTTTAATCTGGGTAGTTGCTCTAAAGAACTGAACAAAAAAACAGTTTAATTACTGAAATGTTTTTAAAAAATGATGCAAAATTCTTTTGGGAGTTTTCACTTGTCTATATATTATTCATCCGCGACAAAAGTTTTGGTGCTTAATGTATACATCATGTCCTATGAAAAATCGTATAGTTGAAATTATCAACTCCCAAGTGCTTGGATAATTCTATCAAACAGTCTTCCCTATATCACCTAGTGATTTTTGCTCCAATGGTGTAGTTGTTGTGTCTCAACCACTGCTAAGAAAGCTTGAGTTAGCAGTGCATTTGTAGTGGTTCTTTCCAGTTATTCTTCATCTTAACTGCTTAAGGACATCAATAATAATTATTTATTTTTTCATAATATTTAATAAGGTATAAAGAAATGAGTTACGTTCCATTTTTTCCACATTTTTTTGCAAGCAGTTTACTTTTGATTATTCTTCGATCGTAGTAATACATTATATAGTTCTTAAAACATTTTTGAGACCTATTATATTATAAATAGTATATTTGAGACGTATTATTTAAAATTTACCAAAATGATTAAAAGTGTAAGTAATGAACAAAATTTGTTGTATTTAATTAGATAACAAATTGTGATATTTTATGCAAATATGAAGCGCACTAAGCTGCGTTAAGGCAGAAGTACATTAGATATATATATATATATATATATATATATTTAAATGTGTTAATGTTAAAATGTTAAAATTGTGTTAATATATACATGCTGGTATTAGGATCCTTATTATACTTTAGATTTGATCTGGATCACTATATGGAGATGATTTTGTGCAAATGAATATTAAAGGGTATTCTAACGATAATATACACATGATATTTTGCTTCATTGTCCTATCATGCAATGCATTTTTTAATAATTTTAGGATATTTCATTCAATAGAAATTATTATAATTTATAAACATTTTATTACAAAATTTCCTTTCCAGACCTTTTGATACCCAGAATGGTATTTTGATCGGTTTTGAACACTGTTTGACTGAATTACATAATAATAGTTGATATGATAGAGACTGTTGCATACCTAAAGGTAAGATTGACCAGCAAAATAAAATTAAGCTGAACATTGATGAACAAATTGCTAAATGAAGGAAAGGAAATTAAAAAAAAAAACCTATAAAAGATGCCAGAAGGCAAAAAATTTCAGCAACAAACATTGAGGCGTGTATTTTTATTCATGATTATAAATTAAAAGCTGACAAAGTTAAAATGGCTTTATTTGCACTAAAACTCAAACTACAAAGAACTGATGGGTATAACGAATAGTAACGACAACCTCAACATTGCTAAAGTCGCACCAACTGTTCGCTCGTTTGACCTATTATTTAAATATTCTCTATTAAGCATAATTACTGTTCGAAGATTGTTGCGATTGTGCGTGAAGATCGTATATATAGTGGAAAGGATGTATTTGAAGAGCTTGTCCTTAAATATGTGGAAACTGTGTTTAATGAGACGGTTACATAGCATTTTATCCCCAATCTCACCTCGCTTGGGTACCTTGTACCGAGAAAGTGAGCTGGCTTAACTGCTCTTGTCGCCATCTGATTAGCAATGGTTTCTATAAAGGGAAAAACTTATTCAATGGTGATTTTCTTGTATTGGTAGAAAGTATATACCCAAAAATTCGCTGGGATTAATTTTCCAATGCCTTTCCAATTTCGATACGTTTACAAATTATTAATATACGATTATCGAATGTTTGTCTTCAGTATGTTAATCACCCATTTCAAAAAATCGACATCAATCCCACATTTAGTCTAGATAAGTGTGCAATCAAAGAATAAGTTGAAACTATAAAAACTTTCATAGACACCACAACAGTAGTAACTCTAAATGTGTAGCGTCGATTTACACACAATAAACTTCAAAATGATGTCCTTCGCCCAAAAGAGATGCAGTTAAAAGCGTAAACGTGTAACTACATATCCCGGACTTATTTACGAGGCACGTTGACCGTTGCAGGGTACTTTGTTCCTCGTTATGTGCATGCGGTCTGAATGCAGCATTAAATCAAAGCGATGTCCGTATAGCTCAAGGTACAGTGGTACAGTGTCGCGTCGCGACAAAGTTTGAGAAGTTTAAAACCACCTTTATCCAGTAAAAAGCATTATGCAAAAAGGTCGCATGAAGATATCATTATTCGCATTTACTGCCTGAACTAGGATTTATATTCTCGTAAATTACTTAAGGTGAAACATTGTTACCTATAATGTGCCGTTAAAAGTGTTATTTCACTCTATTATGATTTAGAATTTGACAATATATTGAGATTCAAGCATCATATATGTATACTAGAGCATTTTATAGCAGCTTAAATTGATACATTGTTAAAAGGAGAGGTTAAAGCACAATGTTTGTTCTAACAGGAGATTATTATTTTCATAATTGTATTTTTGAAAGAGACAATAACATAACAAGGCGACATACACAGTTAGAGTCAAAAATTAAATTTAAACTTTATATTATCTAACAAGCCAGAACAATAAACAATAAATAGAACAAATTGAGAAATATAAACATGGGGAAGAATTTTACTACATGGAAAGTATCCAAAAAATATTTTAACAATAGCAAAATATCTTATGATCTGCTCCAAAATTAACAAGCAGAATTACAAAATTATTAGGATAATATGAACAATACATCGACAAGCAGAACGGATATAGGATTTAGGAAAACAAAGGAGCCTTGTGAGATGAGACCAATCAAGGTAAGAATGAGCAGAAGAACAGAAACTATCTCAATTTTAAAGAAAAACCTGCTAAACTAAAGAAAAAGGGATCTAGTTACATTAAGTAGATGGATTGGGAAATCGAAAATCAAGCAAGAAATTTATATATACAACTATTTGTAAATAGAACAAAATTAAACTAGCAATAAAGAATATTTTGCAGAAAATTATATTTTAATACAAAATTTAGCCCTTGTTATTTCAAAATCAACCTATTCGCTTAATTTATTCTCTGGATTCTAGATG
The DNA here is from genome assembly GCF_030347505.1 of Rhynchophorus ferrugineus. Lineage (NCBI taxonomy): Eukaryota > Metazoa > Arthropoda > Insecta > Coleoptera > Curculionidae > Rhynchophorus > Rhynchophorus ferrugineus. The sequence continues at coordinate 8,107,574 of NW_027472581.1, read as the reverse complement.
GACCTCTGAATATTCCGTAAGCTGAAGAAAGTACTTGCAGCATATCGTTTTGAGTCAACTGAAGAGATTACAAATGTGAAATTTAATACTGACGTAAACTTGTTATATATAAAGAAAAGTAATTTAATGAAGACCAAATAAATTTAACTTGAAGTCTGAGTATTTATGGATCGTAAAAGTAGAGTGGATAGTTTTTAAGAACTTTTCACGACAACTCATATTATCTAAAAGTAGATAATGCAAAAAATACATTATATTTTATGTAATAACGTGGGTATCAAATAACAACAAGTTATGATGTTTTCTTTCAAAACGACGTTAAGACGGATTTATACTGCACTTGCTGTACTATATATAGTGTTTCTACAATAATTGTTATATAAAACAAATTAATATTTTTAGTATTATACTCCTGCGGCTTGATAAGTTGACACAAAACTATTATTTTAGTTTGATGATAAAAGGAAAAATTGCCTAGAAAGTATGTGTGCGAGTTGGATATAAATATTGAAATTATATTAGTACATACAAGATGATATTAGGATCGCAATTACAGTTTAGATTTGATCAGGATTACTGTACTGAAATGATTTTGCACAAATGAATATTAAATGATTCTTTAACTATAATAGATACGTGATATTTTGCTTCATGGCTTATAATGCAGTGTATTCTTTAAAACTACTCTAGCGACATTTTTTCTAATAGCTATAATTATAATGTATAAGCATTGTGTTGCAAAATTTATTTTCCGTATCTTTTATTATTCTGAGAGTTCTTTTTTAATTTTGCTTCCCTTAAGTTCATTATGTATTATTTGTCCATATGGTAGGGACTATTGCATACACTCTTGCAAGCTTATGGAACACTTCACATTGTTTGCTTGTTCTTAAGTAAAAATTTTGTTTAACCCCACTTTGTAAGTCAAGTGCACCAACGGAAACAAGTAAAACATATTCTAACGCCTAATTTAATACGTCTCAACTTTTTATCATATCTCCATTTCTCTAAACATGATAATCAATATATACAGGACGAAAAGAACGTGACGTTAACTAGAAATCATTTCGATAACAATAGGGTTTCGAAACATCATGTAATATAAAGAAACATGAAACATCATTTGCTTTTAAAACAACAATTTGCAATTATTCGCGGAACAGATTCGTAAATTTAGATTTTTCTAACAAAATGTGACCAATTTCTTCACTTGTATTGTAGATTGAAATCTATTCCTCACTCTCTGCTCCATAAGTCCCCATAACGTTTCAATTTTGTTGAAATTTGGTCATTGGGCTGACATAGGAAAATGCTTGAGATATGTTGATGCTCCTCAAGCCAAGACTGAAGCTTTTTGTTCATGGTTCATACAATTTTTCAATATCAACAATGTACTAATCGTAGTAAGAAATTACTGTCAAGCATATCAAAAAATTCATTCACAGTAATGCGTCCATTGATGTAAGCTAGAGCACTAGCTTAATATCACGATATTGCCGATAGCAGTCAATTTCAGATTCAGAGCCCAGATTTTGTTAAACCATTCCTTTCGCAGCTTGGAGTTTGCTTCATTTATAAAGCGTTTCGCAGTTAAGGGACGTCTCGTAACGCTGAAAATGTGGCTCTGGTGTGCGATAGTGTTGTAGAGTCTCCAGACACATCAATTCGAATACGTTGTTCCCGGTTAAATATTTTTGCATGGAATTTAAGGTGAATTTTGAAAACTAAATTGAAAATGTTCCCGTACAATATTCTATTAGCGCAAAAATTTCTACCGAGAAATCGTAATCAACGAGTTAAGTACAGTAATGCAATCCTAAGGCTGTCTTGTGAAATTGAAGTTTATTCGTCTAAATTACCAATGAGCGATGACGCCCATTTTCTTCGCAGTGGTCACATCAATAAACAGAACAATCGCTTTTTTGGGGAACACAGAATCCTCAATTAATTCATGGCACATCATTGCATCCATTAAAACAAACTGTATAGTGTGATATTCAGGCTGGAAACAACATTGCTCCCTATTTTTTTGAAAAGGACCAAGGCGTTGCTGTTACGGTTACTGCTGAACGGTACCAAGACATGATTCGAAATTTTCTTGTGTCTGAAATTGAAGAGCAAGGACTAGAGGATATGTAGTTTCAGCAAGATGGGGCCACAACACACACAGCTCGTTCAATTGACGCTTTTCCACGAAGAATAATTTTACGAAATGGCGATTTAGTATGGCCAGCCAAATCTCCCGATATAACAGCATCAGACTTTTTCGTACGGGCTTTTTTAAAATCAAAAGTTTATGTGGGAAAGCTTCAGAAGTTGCAGGATGTGATGAAAATTGCCTTAGAATGAGTGGAAAGTTGCATAGCGAGTTGCGGTCACTATTTAGCCGATATAATATATCAATCATAATGAAAAAAATTAAAGACCAAATAACATTTTTATGAAAATCAAACTTATTTATCTTTTCCTTGTGCAATGTTAAAGACAATCAAATTTGTAGCGGGATTTTCGATCCACGTTGTAGTAATAGTTAGTTTTATACTGTAATTAATTAATTTACATGTGAAGCAATAACATAATTACTAAATAGTAAGAATGCTAATTTAATATATTTCACTCGATCAGCATTTTTTAAAATAGTATAAACACTGCTCAATATTTTAAATTAACTAGACATGATATACTAATCTGCACTATATAAAAATAATAATTTTATAATATTGTTAGTTTTATCTTTACAATAAACGAAACTATTTAAACGAGGAACTATTTTAAATAAACATTTTTTTTTCGGTTCAGCGGTCCCACCACGTATACACCACGATGAAATATCGGATAACGTTCCAAATCGACTTAATTCATAATAAATCTGATCAATCATTGAGCCGATTTTTCTTTTCGACGAAATATCCGGGCTTAAATGAATATTCCTTTCAAATTCAAAAGTGGCTTCTCAGCCGGGCCATTTAGGCGAGGGTAATTTTGAACACAAAAACTGAAATATATTGATTAATGTTGTTTGCCGGCATGCGGATGTGTATTCGTTGTGCATGATGAAAAAAGGTCCGCGTATGGAAAGCTGATTTTTTATTCAATTGTCAAGATAAAAAAAATTACATTTTAACAATGGAGTCGCTTGCACGTGAAAAAAGTTATTAAATAACAAATGAAACACATTTATTTCCAATTCTACGCTATTAATGTTCTGTTTCAGATCGTTCTCACCTTTAACTAGAGATTTTTTTTTTATTTTTAATAGATTTTATAGTCACCTTTTACCAACAAGTAGGGGTTTATCTGGACTGGACCTACAGTTTAACAAGGTCTCCTAACTACGGTCCTCGGCATTAAGCCTACCCACTGGCGAGTGGCCAACTTAGAAATCATCCCAGAAGACATCCAGTCTTACCCAGCACGGTTACTGGCATGACTGTGATTATTTTTCTTGTCGGATTTTACAGTCTTGTATAGGACAATTACAAATATTAAACAATCACAAACATAAATTTACGACCAAGCTTTAGAAAGATTCGAACCCGCGACTATCGCAAGAGTAGGTGAACCATCCCATAGCCTACAGAATAAGTTAAATACTTTAAACGCATAATAATGTTTTAAATAATTATAAATATCGTCGCTTCAGATATTGGGCTGAAAATGCACATCAGGAATTATAATTCTAAAGACCCATTTTATGACAATTCTACTTATTTGCTTCATCTAGAAGAAAATTAATATCGACAAAAAATATATTACAAAAAAATGATATGAAAAAAGGTATGAAATAATGTAATGTTAAATGTACGCTAAAGTGCTCATAATCTGTGCGTGATGTAGTTGTTTTGATCGCACTGGACGATTAGTATGGCTTCAACTTTTATTTGTACTTAATTTTAATAAGTTTGTGTTATAATTAGACGTTCTAATGTGTACACTTAGCGTGAGGTTCCCTAATGTATATTGGTAGAAACTCTACATAAATTATGTATTTTCGTTCCAAAGCATTGTGTATTTCCATATCTGCAAGATTCCACTACCAACCAGAGAGAAGAAAATAGGATTCAAGCTGAACTCACTGAATATTCACTGCTCTACACTATTGTATGACTAAATATTTTCAAAATGCAAAAAAAATAAGTAAATACATGCCTTTAATGCATTATTAGATCAAATGGTTAAATTCACCTCAAATATTTCCATCTGCTATTCACTAGGTTAAGGGTAATGGGATATAAATTTGAATGGTTAATATGATTGTTTCAAGTTTTTTTAGATTGGTATGTGTGAGACAGAATTTTAAAACACTTAGAATAATACTTACGTATAGTGATTATGCGAGGTAAAACAGAGGTAGAATTCAAAAATTCGTAAGAGTCTTATAACAGTTCAATAGAAATGTCCTCGGCCCGACACATAGATGGCGCTACTAGCACTAAATCCGTATATTTTCAGTTAGCCCGAACCCTCAAAAGATGCATGCATAAATTTGACAGTTGTCGGATCATTAGCTTGTGAATTATAGCATTTTGAGTGAAGCAACTTTTGTCATTACGAAAAAAATTGATAAAAAGGTGTTTTCAAGTGTTGATAAGATATTGCTTTTTGAAGGGAAAAATACAGTTGAAGCAAAAACTTGGCTTGATGTCGAGTTTCCGGACACTGCCCCATGAAAATCAACTATCAAGGATTAGTATGCTAAGTTTAGATGTGGTGAAATGAGCACCGAAGACGGTGAACGCTCAAAAGAGGTTGTTACCGACGAAAACATTTTAAAAATCCACAAAATGATTTCGAATGGCCGTAAAATAAAATTAAATGAAATAGCAGACACTCTAGAGATACCAACTGAACCTATACATCATATCATTCACGAATATTTGAGTATGATAAAGCTCTGTGCTAAGTGGGTGCCGCGCGAGTTCACTTTTGGCCAAAAACAACGACGAATAGATGATTCTGAGCAGTGTTTGAAGACGATCAAGCGTAATAAACCCAAGTTTTTGCGTAGATATGTGACAACGGATGCAATATGGCTCCATAATTTCATTCTGAAGTCCAATCGACAGTCATCCGAGTGGACTGCACATGATGAACCCGCTCCAAAGCACGTAAGAACGCAACAGTCAGCTGGCAAGGTTATGGGGTCTGTTTGTTGAGATGCGCATGGAAGATTGACTATCTTGACAAAGAAAGGACCATCAACAGCGACTATTACATTGCGTTATAAAAACAGCCAGATTTCAAGAAAAGAAAGTGCTGCTTCACCAAGACAATGCACCTTGTCACAAGTCAGTAAAAATGATGGCAAATATCCAAAATTGCGCTTCGAATTGCTTCCTCATGCACCGTACTCTCTAGATCTACCCCCCAGCGACTATTTCCTGTTCTCAGACATCAAAATAATGCTCGCTGAGAGGAAATGTTCGTCGAATGAAGAGGTGATCGCCGAAACTGAGGCTTATTTTGAAGCAAAGGATAAATCGCGCTACAAAAATGGTATTGAAAAATTGGAGGATCGCTATAATCAGTGTATCACCCTTGAAGGGAATTATGTTGAATAAAAAAACTAATTTTGCCAAAAATATTGTGTTGTACTATGGTAGGCCGGGACTCTTCATCAATTGATCAATTAAGTTTGTAGGGTGTTAAAATACTCTTTGAAGTTACAATTTCTGCGTTTTATTTAACCAATTATTCTAAAAATGCACGGTGAAAGCCAATGTCCACCTATTGTGTCTAATATAATAAAGTTCATACTTGTTTAGTAGCTTTATTTCTTGAATGCAGTGAATCCTAGATACGTTGTAGATTATTATTATGTGAAAAGGTTAGAAAAGACAAAAACTAGATAAATTTAAATCCTGGCGATCCAGTTTCATAGAATATGTGGAGAACGAATCAGTCTATACGTGACCTTTTAAATCGAAAGAACGCATTTGCTTTATATGTTCACATATTATCATCATACTATATTTTACCTAAGGACCTTCGCGATCCTTCCAAAATTGAACTAGTGTAAAGGACCAGAAGGGCAAAAAATATTTTAAAATTAAATAATCAATAAAATGACAAGTAAAATTTTTCCTTTCACTAAAGACTCAATTACCTCCTCTTACTTCTAGCTCCAAAATAAGGTTTATTTACAAATATTCGCCTTACTATAGGCTTCCTTATATCTCTGTTATATCTAGCCACTTCATGAAATATCCTAATAAAAATAAATCAACAACTAGTACCGCACTACTTCAGATATATGGACGACACATTTGATATATGAGATTATAGAATAGACAAAGTTTATCCACTTCCTAACTGTGCAATATGCGATATAGGCACAAGAAATTATAGCCTTTTAATTTATTATTGAATTGATTAATTGCATTTACTTTTGGTTATGACTATTGGAACTACTTTATCTACAAAATAATATAAAAACCATACATCTGAATAAGATGCATTTACTAATTAGGTATTCACACATCATTTGCTATAAAACAACTGTAATTCTTCGCCGAATAGTTTCCAACGGAATATTGCACCATTCTCGTACCATACGATCAGCCAAATACCTTCTCAATCTAGTCTAAAACTCCACATACCAATACATTTATGTTGATGTCTGTCGATTATGCTACCAATGAAGATGTTTGATGATAATCTTATGCTCTTCAAACCAAGAATGAACCGTTTCGGTTATGCCTATGGGCAGATTATCATTTTGGGTAGGATCGTGTTTCACGGAAATATGCTAGTCATAGTAACAATTTCATCATTCCGCTGATACCACTCTGTTTCCTCGCAAATCAGAACGGAGCCTCCCCATGCTTGACTATAGAAAACAGACATTTCAGATGGTAGACTTATTTTGAGATTATCCATACATAAACCAGGCCATTTTTACGAAACTATGTAAATAACGACAACTTATTGAACCAGTCCACATTCTTACAATCGTAGAAATTCCAGGTTTTATGATAGTTGTCCCACTTCTTTCTCAGCTTACCGTTAGCTCCTGTTATATAGTCATTTTTACACTTTGGAACATTTTGTCGATGCAATATATTATTATTGAACTTAATAATTGATGTCTAACTCTTTCAGTAATGAAAACTTATCACTTCACCATATGTATATGAATCCACAATGTGAGTTTTATCGCCATATTTACTCACATTGAACGAGTAAATTATAACAAAGAATTTCGAGAATTTTGCTTGTTTAGCGTCAAAAATATGCAAATAATTTAGCAACAAGGTGAAATTAAATGTTAGTTTATTGAAATTTACGATCACTAAATATGAACTTATACATATTGTAGAAACTTTTATTAATCAATAGAATAATATAGAAGCATGCCACTTTGCCAACTCCTTTGTACAATAACCCTATTATTACCCTTGACAGCTACAAGTCGATTTTTTTAGAATATCGGAACTCCACTAGCGGTTTCTTTCAATTACGAAAGTAGGCTCTCAACGAAACCATTTAGTCGAGGCCCATTTCGGACACAAAGGCCTAAGAACGTCTTGATTAATGTTATTTGTAAGTTTATAAACGCGTGTCTTAAAAATGGAGAGAGTGGCCAAAGCGAAAAAAGAGGGGCGACCGTATCGCGATGAATTATGAGGTCCTGTAGTGAAAAGAGCGCCCTCAGGCTCACTTGTCCAATTAGCGGGGTCTTGCGGTAACAGAAGTCTCGAAAGCACGGAAGCATTCGCAGCGAAATAAATGGCGCTTCATTTTAGATTCGTGCAAAACAATTCGGGTCGAAAGAGAAAAAAAAATAAAAGGAAGACGTTGAGAAGTACAATCACGTACCGAAAGATAAATAAAGGGAATGTCCGAAATGAAAAATACAGTCGAATTAGTTGACACGCCTATGTCTTCTATATACCCAGCAATTCTGAGGAAAACTATTAATTTTTAACTATTGTTCTGCGAACTAAATAATTTATGTTGTAAATTACAGTGCAAGAAGGATATTCTTATAAATGGAAATTGTTTTTATATAAGATTGGGAAAAAAGAATATATGTTTTTCTTATAATATAGGATTACTAAAAGCCAAGGGAGCTATACTATAAAGAGAACAGCTCACAGAACATTCTACAGGCCTATAAGTTAATTAAAGGATTTTTGCCAGATTATATTACTGTGTATTGAATCGCATCGGGTATATTGGTAACCAATTTCATGTTGAAGCATCACTAATACGCTTCACTCTTCACATACCATTTAGTCTAAGTCTAAAAAAAGTCAGTTCGGTAAAAACGTCTGAAATCATTTGATGTGAATTTTACTTGTTTACTTAATTTTGATAAAAAAAGGCAGCTGAAGTTCATTACAGTCATACTTCGCCGATTTCAACATGTGAATATTGGTTTCGACGTTTCAAAATCACACGTGACGATGATTTGAAGGCACTGAATAATGTTCAATGTAGAACGCCAGAATAAAATGCATAATTTTTGGAAATAACACAAGAAACGATTTCCGATTATTTAAAGAACATGGTAGTGTTTGGATATTTTGAGCCGTATTACATGAGGCCAAGAGACATTGAAAAGCTTTTGATCATGTGTTGCTGCTTCAACGGCTCAAACTGGAACTATTATGATAACCTGGGAACTATCTGGGAACTAATTGGAACTAACTGGTTATGGACCAAAATTAACGGCAAAACTGAACATACATGGTTCCAAACAAATGCTCTATATTTGGTGAGATCAGGTTGCTGTGGTGTAATATGAGCGGCTAAAGCCTAATAAAACCTTCAATAGAGATAACTTTCGACTACTTTTATATATACAACATACCTAGACATATTAAAATAGGAAATGTTGCCCCGTTTGCCATATTCGCTAGTCTAAACAGTAATGCACTTTTTATGCAGATATTAAAAAACGGGTCGATTCATGGGTGGCCTCAAAAGATACACCACTCTTTCAAGATAGAACTAAATATTATCAAAATAAGTTGTTTCGATTAGTCACAATAAAACTTCAAATTAACAAAAATCCTTCCAAGATCATTTTAATCGTAATTGGCTTCTTTAATTTGAAACAGTTAAAATACAGCGCATTCTCAGTAAAATTGGTGACGAATGCGGTGAGTGCTTAAGTAAACTAGACTATATAAGGCCGATTTCGATGTTGAAGATAAACGTAGTTCTGGTTGGTTAATAATTGAAAATTGAAAAAAAGTCGATGAAATTCTTAAATATACCGAAGTGGATGGATATACCTCATCTCGCAATATCTCTATTGAACTAAAAAATCGAGTGTAAAACAAGTTCTGCCTATTATATAAGGCTGGTCATCAAAGGAACCTAATTTATTAAAATGTCAAGGGCTTCAGGGTAATCAGCCACAATCACTATTCAGTTAAGTGGAATATTGATATAATAAATTTACCTTCTTTTGTTAGTTGGGCTGAAGATAAGAGAGAACTAATAGTTAATATTTATTAATAATTTAGAGAATTTATTTTTTTACTTGGTTTGGCTGCTGATCAAACTCAAGTATTCTTATTTCATTTTGGTCAGCATTATATATTATTTTGTGCTTAAAAGCATCTAGATCAGTGATATATATTTCAAACAACCGATGGTACTAAATTCACATTTCTAAATAATAACATTTGTTACTAAGTTAAAGACATGTACTGCCCATAAAATGTCCAACAAAATCCAACCTTTCTCATCATATGTTTCGTCATACCCAAATATTTTTTGTCGGCTTTGGTTTTAACTATTTGGTTCGAAGACAATCACAATCATTGCAAGAGTAATTGGACGAAATCTTATCTCAAATTCACCAAAAATTACAATACCAAGAAGTCCCCATTAGTAGTTCTTGGAACTCTGTTGCGAATTATTCACAGCTAGAAGTAAAATATTATATAAAAATAATAAATATTATGAATATATCTCCATAGTCTTTCTAGGAACGACTAAACTAGCGTGCAATGTTTTTTAACGAACATCAAAAATAATTGGGCTGAATAAATAAAATATCGGTATTTTGTCCTCTGAAATACAATCGAATATCGAAATGCTTCCTATTTTTTCACCATAAAAAACTCCTGACCCATTATACAATTAAACGGATAATGGATAATAGTTCGACGAATTCTTTTTCGAAACGTATCGCAGCATTCAAATCGGATTCCGTTTTTATCCCAAACAAAAAATCAAAACCCTTTTGACCCCTATAAAATTCAATCTAAATAACCAATATGTTTTCGACAAACATTTGAGACTGATAAAATAAAAGAGAACCGAGATATGATATAACCCAATCTGAGTTTTTATTTGCAGTCCTGAAAACTGAACTATTTTATAGAAAAAAACTATTATTAGATTTGTGAATATTTTCTATAAAGCAAGTTATAGGTTATATTTAATATAACTCATTTTAATATAACCTAGTATATATATAGGTGTATATATATATATATATATATATATATATATATATATATATATATATATATAACCTAGACAACACTTAGTTCCAGCTCATAAAGAAGACTATAATAACATAAATTTACCAATTCGGGTCAACTTTTGGATTCGAGCAAATGAGAACGATTCTTAACGTTATTTGATATTCCAAACTCAGACCTTCAATCGGCGTGTCAAGATTAAAACAGGTGTGAGCTTAAGACATTGCACCAAACTTAATTTGGGACTTGTTTTTGGTGTGTGATTGTTAACATCGGAAAATGCAGAGACAAGTTCGTAAAGTCGACTCAAAATATTCTTGTTACGTTCTGTATGTTATATACTCGATATAACTGGAAAAAATATGACAAATGCACTCAAAGATGCGTTTTTATATTGCATCCTTGCATCTTTGTTTTGTTCTAGTAAACACAGAAAAACCAATGGTAGCGAAATTGTGTTATAACGCATGCAGAACAAAGTGGTCACTTGTTGAAAATTTGTAGAAAAATATTAAACAGATGGGATATAATAGTAAGAGAATATGGAAGGATATTAAATAAAGGCAAATGTCATGGTGATGTGAGTGCCAGAAATACCATATATACAACTTGAGGTTGAAAAATAGAGCAAGTATTAAATGAATTTAAGTATCAGGGCATATGCATCGAAAGTAATGGAAGCCAAGAGATAGAAATGAATATCAGAATTTGAAAAATCATAGAATCATACTTCGCTATAAATATAAAATTCATTAATAAAAAGGAAATATCGAACAAAGCTATTTATAGGCTATGTCTAATTATCGGTTATTATATGCAAATATTGTCAAAGAGAGACAAAAGTAAGAGAAAATGAAAGCATCAGAAATGAAAAAATTAGATGAGTCAGGGGTGAACCAAGATGCACAAGAAGGAAATAAAGAGATAATAAAATACTTACCTTATTGAATCAGAGGAAGAATAAATAGAAAGCGGACTAATTCAGTTAGTGGAACATTTGCAGAACATGGAAGATAGTTAAAGAGAACATGGGAAGCAAGAACGGATAGAAGAAATATCAGAGGGAGACTTAAGCGAGTCTGAATAGACGCAGAAAAAATAGAAGGAATTACATGGAGCAAGGAAGAAACATAATGCAGGTACACCACAACGTTGTACAAGGAGTGTATAACGATGTATTTACATTTATTTATATTTAATAAAGTTGTTTAACTTTAAGCTTTTTTGTATAGTTTATAATCTAATTTATTAGACCCTTTAGCTGTTTTTTGTATTATTTGTGACATGCTAAAAGAATTATAGGTTGAGACAATATGAGATATCGTATTATATCAAATGTGTGGTGAAGCCAGGACGAGTTAAGAAAGGAAACGCAGGGATAGCAAAAAAAGAAGTCGAATGGGCTCGTTATCGAGTATTTCGAATAATGTGAGTGGAGGCACCGCGGCTAGACGAGGCATGTTAGAAGTTAAACCTGGTAGAAGAACTCTTGCTATGGCTATAGCCAAAAATCTGAAGAAGTCACGAGATTATTATTTAAGAATTCGTAACGTACATGTTCCATCCGAGTGAGAAATTCTTAGCTGGGAAGGACTCTTTGAACCAGCCTTCTCAGACACCACCATGAACTCACGAAGCAACAGAGTGTAAATCAATATGAGAAAGGAAACAAGAATGGATTAAGATCAGAACAGTCAGAACAGAAACAAACATCACAAGTAAGAACAATTCAACAATAATAATCAAGAACAGTAATAATCATAATTAAGTCAGAGTGCAATACACAGGGTATTCGGTTTCTTTAACAGATGTCGTTAGGCTTATGCAATATTAGGATTTGACACATATGTTATTTTATTCTACTGACATCAAGCTTCAAAGCTCTAAATGTGATAATTTGTGAAAATAATACCATCATAAATGTATATCTACTTGAAAAAGTTTCGTGCCTGAAAATGAGCATTTGCACCGCACATTTTTTTATTTAATCAAAAGAAAAAGCCGCTGAAAGTTATAGTTTTCTGGTATAAACTTACGGTCAGCGGGCGCTAACCTAAAAAACATGTGAGGCTTGGTTTCGAAAATTAAAAAATGGTAATTTCGATGTGTAAAACAAAGAATGTTCTGGTGGACCAACACAATTTAAAGATGCGAAAGTGTTATTTAATGAAGTTCTAACCCAAACTCAAAGTCAATTGGCAGAAGTGCTTAATGTGATCCAAAAAAAGATTAAGAGCGACTGATTAAGAGCGATGGTTAAAATATAAAGGATGGGAAGAGTGGCACATTAATTGAATGACAGCCAATGGAAAATTGAAAATCTTGTGTGAAATGATGCCTCCTCAATAGGAAGTCATTTCTGCATCGAGTGGTGACGAAAAGTAGAATTATTTTTAAAAATCTAGGTGCAAAAAAATCATGATTATCCCCTGGCGAAACCGACCGAACGACTTGAAGGCTAAATCGTTTTGGTTACAAGACAATTCACTGAGTTTGGTGGGACTAGAGTAGCGTGGTGTATTACGAATTGTTGAAACCTGGCGAAACAGTTAATAATGATCAGTATCGACAAAAAATGATTAATTTAACACAGGAGTTGTTCGAAAAGGTCTAGAATGGACCCGAAGACAGGGTAAAGTGTTTTTACTGCACGATAACGCGCCTTCTCATAAAGCACAACCGGTCAAAAAAGCGTTAGAAAGAACTTCCGAGGTCCGAGGATGAAATCAGCATTAGCCAAAACAGACATATGCTTTAGTAGGTTAATTCTATTTATTTCATAATTCTGTTCTCCACTATACATACTGATTTTATATTATTTCTATTTCACATATTTATATATATATATATATATATATATATATATATATATATATATATATATATATATATATATATATATATATATATGTTACATTATTCGTTTAAATACATAAACTCGTCTTTGTGCATTATATTACGCAAAGAAGAGAGAAAATAAATTGCATTTTTACATCATTGGTTTCTCTTCTTTAGACTCAACAGAGTGATTTTCAGCTAAATACCTGGGAATCCATCTTGACGGTAGAATAAATTGGAAGCATCATGTAAGACAAAAAGTAAAACATATTAGAACCAAAATAAAACAACTATACTGGTTAGTCGGAAGATATTCTCAACTTGATCTAAAATCAAACAGGTTGACCTATAATACAATTATAAAGCCAATTTGGACCTATGGAGTGCAAATATGGGGTTGCACTAAAAATTCAAATCAACTAATCATACAACGCTGTAAAAACAAGGTTCTTCGATTGATTACCAATGCCCATCGCTATGTAACCAGTGAAGAACTGCACGATGACCTGGAAATCAAATGGATTTGTGAAGTTATCCAAGATTTCGCCTTGAAACATGAAAGATTACTAAATCATACTAACATGGCAGCAATACAACTGGTGGAGAGCGCGCAGGATGTTAGGATATTGAAGCGAACAAAACCATAAGAACTTATATAAAGTGTACATATTTAGCGTAAACTATAGCTATAAGTTAATAATTAATAAATAATTATAAGTTTATAATTGAGGAATATATACTGATGTATTTTCTCGCACTTGTCTTACTTGTTAATTAATCCAAGTACATAGGAAAAGTAGTAATAAATTAATTGTTAATTAAGATTGTACTAAGCGTATCTAATAAAGATGTTATAAAAAAACACTGTGATTTTGACTCTATATAAGTAGTAACATTTTCTTAGATGCTCCTACTTACAACAACCAAAAATCCATTAAACATAAGCATTATTTCATACACAGTTCGAATACAATTTTACGGAAAAAGCAATAACATTATATTTAAAAAAAACCTAGGATTTTTGTCTTTTTATTGACATGAACGAGAGCATCAAGTAACAAGAAACCTCTCATTAGGGAACAAGTAAAAAACAAAGCGATACGATACGAACCCATATATGACGACAGCAAAAAAAATATATTGATAAAACGAAAAAAAACCGATTGAAATTTTTCGCTCCATAACTCGATAGCTTTTCGGGACATTATTCCAATCGACGAAGCCAAATAAATCTTCTCGGAACAAGCTTCATTCGCAACATATCCATAAATAAGCTAAAATTCCACCCGATAGGACTGACTGAAAGCGGACTGAAGTAATTACCGCAGAAAAGTCATGTTTGAAACCATATTTCACGTAGGAAATTTCGACGAGTTACCAAACCGTTTAGCCGCTAGATTTAACTGTAATTTCTCGTTCTATTGATTTTCGAATAATAGAAACTGTGAAAGTCGAACAAGCGTAAACCGAATAAAATAAATTTCGCTTTCGATGAGGTTTCGACAGTTATTTTAAATGTATACTATTCTCTAGTTTGTCTTTACCTGATAATTGATAAAAAGATTTTTTCGTATTAGCAAAAGCATGTTAATTTGATCCATTGATTAATAGCAAATGTATATGAAATAAAATGACACAATGAATTTATTTTAAAACAAAATTAATGAACGGACGCTTACAATTCGATCAATTAAATCAATTTTCAATTTTCTAGATCAATCTCGTTTTCTAATACTATCTAACTTAGAAAAAAAACCTATTATCCTACAGAAACATTAATTTTTCTTTATATTTTTGATGTATAGCCCTGTTAATAAAATGTTATTATGGGTGTGTTAATTATTATTTTATTAGAAACTAGATAAGGGCAACAGGACCTCCTAGATATGTCCTTAAATTTAAGTCATTGTACAGACAAACTGTAAGTTAGTCGGCAACAACTAGTAATGATATATTAATAATTTTAATATATATATATATAAAAGACATATTTTTATTTAATTGTGAGAACGAGTATTTCAACGTCTTTCTGTATCATTTTAGTCAATTGTTTTGCCCATGGATCGTTTATATGAAGTTCAACATAAAAACTGCTTAACTTCAAATAATTGCAAATAATTCTATAATGTTTATTGCATTTGGCTTAGATTGTTATTAAGTACAAGTTTGTACAAACTTAAATCACGCCAAATATCCTCAATTGGGGTTACTTCGTCTAAGTATCCAAAACTGCAAGATTTGTATTTCTAAAAGCCTTCATCCTCCTGGATTCATCCAAAACTCGTCCATGCTTTCTTGCAGATTCTTGAGTATACAAAAACTTGCAAGCTCAAATTCCTCATCGAGCCAAGAAAGATACATTTATGTCCTATTCAATCGCCAATAAGAACCTGAATAATAATTGATATAGTCATCTAATCAGTAGTTCTTTTCTGTGGAAGCACCAGCTTTCGATCAAACACGACGTGATCTCGTTTTCATCCGACAGCCCCAACAAATCATCAAAACGAAACAGTCAGATGAGTAGTCAAAATTCGGAACAAAATGTTCTTGTCACCTTCATACCACTAGGAAATGGCCTGCTACAGGTAACAAGATATACTCACATCGAGAGTCTACGGTCAATCATAATCCGAAGAAAGGTAATCGTTGTACAAGCGAGAGCATACGTTTTTATAACTTATGGCAGCTTAATGGTAGCTTAATCACATTAATAATCTTTTAAGGTTTTGTTTTTGAATATTTTTAACAGTCTATATTCCCATTCGTATCATCATATATCTCCTAAGTCATCGTATAACCAATCGATTAAACAATTAGTCAGTTGAACTATTGTCTCTATAAATATATAAAAGCCGGATTAAGCTTCAGCTAAAATCAACACTCCCTGATTTGTTTGTCATAAATTTGATTTATTTAAAACAGTAAAAAATGTATAGTGGTCTGACGTTCGTAACAGCTAAAACCATATTTTGAACCTGTGCACCATTTCCAGATAAAACTGAATATATCGATTGAAGTCATTTGAAGGCATATAGAATGAATGAATCTAGCACGTAAAATTTTTGTTACATCAACTAGTACCAAAGAATACATTGCTGATTCCAATGAGTATTTTTGATGTCAATGACGAAAACCCGTATGAATAACCAACATAATTCGAAAACAATTAATTATCTCTTTTGATATGAACTATGTATCAACCTCATAAACAACTTATTTAACTAAAATTTTTATTAGAAATTTTGACTATAGTGGCATGGTTAGTAGAGTAACTTAATGATAGTTCATCACAGTTTACTGAAAACAAATATATCAACATGAATTTCCATATTAATTAACTAATAACTAATGAAACGATTAAAACACAACTGAACTTAGAGATACCAGCAGAAGATTCAATATCTTATAACCCAACGTTATAAGATATATATAAAGGTTATATGCTTCAGGAAATATAAAGAAGATAACTATTGATTAACTTTAACTTGCCGATTTCTCTCACTAAATTCTGAAAAAATTATAAGGATAAACTCCTGTTCCCAATACATGGAGAAATACATCTCTCCGTAATATATATATAGCAGTCCAAGTCGATTTTCTTTGCCTTTCTAACCAACAAAAACAATAGCCATTCAAATCAGTTTCATAAAGTATTTCGATAGGAAATATAAAGAAAAACTCTCCACGCAACGACAAAGCTGAAAACTTTCCACATTTTCGTATACACCGACGAAGTTGGAGATGGAAAAATCGTTTGAAGAGAAAAGATGTTGTTCCGGACTGCAGAAAGCAAAAATCTGTAAAATGAAAAATAACAGCTTAAAAGAATATTATTTGTATATTGCTTGACAAAAAATGGATACAGAATTTTTTGTATGTTTACATATATTTTATATTACTTAATATTCAGAAAGTTGAACAAAACATAGAAAATACTAATAATGTAATAATACACCAGAGAAATTGCAGTTTGTATATTCGTTTTAAAATCGGATTTATTTTTTTAGATATAAGGCTGAGAAAAGATACATGGTAGATCAGATTGCTGAACGGTATGGCCGCTGAGTGTTATGTCTTCCTCCGTATTACTGCACATAAAATTCAATTGAGTTGATATGGGGCGCAGCAAAGAATTATTACTAAAGACATTCAAGCCGAGGAGGATTATTAAAACCAGAACTGTCTGGATTTTCGGAAAGAGGCTTTGTCGAAAATAAAATCTTCGGATTCGAGAAGCTCGATCAGACAGATTGAAGAAGAAATACACAAATGGTGGAATCATAAGCAATGGTGAGAACCGCTTTTGATATATTGGAAATAAACAGCTTAGATATTCACTTGATTAGTGTTTCTGAAATTGACAGTGATTGAATAAACTTTATGAATATTGGTTTATGATTCAATGCTGACAATTACCAAGACAGGGTGACGAAAGTAAAAGGAACTGAAGGTCAGTATCCAATCAGTATACAATCTCTAGGAAATTGTATTATAGAGTGTGAAAGCTTTCTGAGCATGAGTGTTATTGTTCAGAATATACGTGAACATTTGGTTAATATGTATGAGGAGAATGCAGTGATCAAATATAGTTTTATCAGGATAGATCAAAACAGGTAGTAACAGACCAAACTAAGGAGAAAGATAGTAATATCAATACAACTTTACGTAGAAATATTGCATCAAAAAAGCAAGAACTAACCGTGAAAATTAAATATGCTCTATAATGAAAGTAAAATACATTACTCAAATATAAAATTGTTATTTAGGTGGGTTAGGTCTTCGGGGGATACCATTACATAAAAAAAATAGCTAAAAGCATATTCTGAACCTGTTCACCATTTCCAAATAAAATCAAATATATCGATTGAAGCCATTTGAAGACATATAGAATGACTGAATATAGTACGTAAAGTTTTTGTTACATCAACTAGTAACAAAGAATACATTACTGAATCCAATGAGTATTTTTTATGTCAATGACGTATAAATAAGCAACATAATTTGAAGACAATTAATTATCTCATTTGATGTGAAATATGTATCAACCTCATCAACAACTTTTTAAACTAAAAATTTTATTACAAATTTTTGCTACAGTGGCATGGTTAGTGGAGTAATTTTATGATAATTCATCATAGTTTAGTGAAAACAAATATATCAACATGAATTTCAAAATTTATTAACTAATGAAACGATTAAAATGCAACTGAAGTAACAGATACCAACAGAAGATTCAATATCTTATAACACAATATTATAAGCAAATTACATGGACATTACAGTTACATGTAAATGTTACATGCTTCAGAAAAAATAAAGAAGTTAAATATGGATTAACTTTAACTTACCGATTTCTCTCATTAAATTCTAAAAAAGAATTATAAAGATAAAATCCTGCTCCCAATACCTACAGAAATAAATCTCTCCGTAGTATACATAACAGTCCAAGTCGATTTTCTTTGCTTTTCTAACTAACAAAAAGAATAGCCATTCAAATCAGTTTCATAAAGTATTTCGATACGAAATAAAAAGAAAAACTCTCCACGCAACGACAAAGCTGAAAACTTTCCACATTTTCGTATACACCGACGAAGTTGGAGATGGAAAAATTGTTTGAAGAGAACAGATTTTGTTCCGGACTGCAGAAAGCAAAAACCTGTAAAATGAAAAATAACAGCTTATAAAGAATATTATTTGTATATTGCTTGACAAAAAAAATGGATACAGTTTTTTTTGTATGTTTACATGTATTTTATATGACTTAATATTCAGAAAGTTGAATAAAACATAGTAAAACTAATAATGTAATAATATAACATCAGAGAAATTGAAGTTAAACATTTAGATAATAATTAGACGCTATAAAGGAGTGAAAGGGACCTTGGCGCTTTTCTTGTTTTAATTCATTTCAAATCACTGCTTGATATATGTGATTACTCAGAACAGAAATGCCAAAGTCATTAAATAGTCAGAGTGAGAAACAGAGTCTCTAAAGAGTTACTTCGAAGAAGAACAAGATAATTTTCAATTCCATTATTTAAATGTTGTGTTCTGGATACAATACATACAATAGCTTAATAAAATTAGTTGAGAGGAAACTGTTGATCTGAAAAGAATGTTCAGAGATCTCTGGAATATACAGGTCTTGTAGGAAAAGCTATTTCAAATTGTGAGTCGGTATGCATAAATTAACTATTTGTGTATTATGTAATTTGTTTTTTTAGAAGTAAGCCTGAAAAAGCAGCGTTATTGGACCGTTTGATGGACGAAATCGGCAAAAAAGAACCGCATTTGAAGAAAAATAAAGTGCTGTTTCACCAAGACAATTTCGTTTGACGTTTGACAAATCGGTGGAAACGATGGCAAAAATCCATGAATTGGGCTTCGAATCGCTTCCTTATCCAACGCATTCTCTAGATCTGGCCCCCAACGACTACTTCATGTTCTCAGATCTCAAAAGAATGCTCGCTGGGAAGAAATTTTCATCGAATGAAGAGGTGATCACCGAAACTGAGGCCCATTTTAAAGCAAAGGACAAATAGTACTACAAAAATGTTATCGAAAAGTTGGACTGTCGCTATAATCAGTGTATCACACTTGAAAAGAATTATGTTGAATAAAAAAACTAATTTGCCCAAAAAAAAATGTGTTTTACTATGGTAGGCCGTGAACTTTTCTATTGACCTGTTATCTATGTAACTGTTCAGAATATACATTTAGTTTTAATGAAAAAAACAAAAACTAAATATAAAATGGTACATATGGTCACCTATATAAACTGCATCTATAAATTACTTAAAAAATACGCTTAGAACTCTACTACATAGGTTGTGTGGAAGATATAAGAAAACAACCTTTTGCTACAAACTATTGTGGCTGAAAAATTAACAGGTAGTTGAAGTCCTTCGATAATATATGCATTAAATAAATGTATTCTAACTTTAAAATAAATTATATTTGATAACATTATTTTTGTTTCTTGATTTGATTTAATTATTTTCATTAAAAATTTTCTTATATGTTAAAGCCAAAATAAACGAAAATTAGTCAAACTTCCTGCCCCAGTGCCATTTTGGCAAAACAATGTATCTAGAATATTTAATAGATATTTCTCAATAATGTAATTATTCGCTTAATTTAACTTAAATATACAAAACAAAATTTTCAAAGAATTCTTATATATTTCTGAAATTCCCTCGAATATAACCCAGAACAGAAATTCAACCATCCTCAGGTCACCGACTTACTGTCAGTCATCCGTATCCTCTATATGAATCGCTAAAAGATAAGTTTAGAGTGGATACGTTCTCACGTTGACATAGCGGGAATGAGCGCACAGATAGTACGACTAAATCGGCAGCCTTCTCTTTTTTTCCCATCACAAATGTCCTTATTCAGACTGACCTTATCCCAATCAATTCGTGTTTCACCAAGGACAGTGTCGTGGACCCAGGAGGCTAACCATAATAAGGTTTTTGGAATTAAATCAAAAGTTTTCCATTCCTTCCCTTCATCATCATGCTGTAGCTCTGAATAAACTGAGATTGTGTCACTGTCGTTTCCCAAACGGTCACCTGATAACTTGGAACCTGCCTGCTCAATCTTTAGTATATATATTCACTTACTTCAGTCTATCACATACCAAATGACTGTCCTCGACCGCACCCAGATTAGATCTATGTATGGGCTTCAAAACTGTAGAAATTCCTTAACAGGAGAATATACAGACTCATCGAATTTCTATGAGAAATCGATCGTCGTCATAGTTATCTTCATTAATTTTTAGTCGTAAAATGACGGCATTCATCAAGGCGAACAAAATAAATAGCTTAAGCTATTTTGGAGATTTTTCAATATATATAAAATAATTACTTTAAATTTTCTACGTTTAATATTGAATATGTATTAAAACTCCATTGTTTATATTAATTTCCAACGAGTTCAAGTTCACACCTTTCCTTTGTCAACTTTCGAAAAGTCGCCTTTTTGAAATAACCTGACGTTCACCTTTTCCCGAATGGCCGACAAAGCTGGCATTATTAAAACGTTAAACAACACTGCAATATTAAACAGGTCGTTGACAATAGACCGCACCCTCCCGGCTTCCGTCAACCGCAAGAACAAACAGCTTCCGCAATATATACTGGGGTCTAATATTTGGTCCTACCTTACTAAAGTAAAAGTCCATTTAAAATTTTCTTTCTCTTATTTAAATTACATGATTTTTAATATTATAAGAACTATTTAATTATTTTTATAAATGTATAATTTTTTAACAATTTTCAACATAGAGCTGTTCTAGTTGCAGTAGTTATATTGGTAGATAAAATTATAACCGCACAAATGTCTCTATAAATATTAATTAATTTAAAACAGTAATTTTTATTGGTGCAGTGGTCCAGGCGACAGGTTGGTCATCCTACTATTGCAACAGTCGTGGGTTCGAATCCTACTGGGACATGGTCGTAGATGTATGTTTGTATTTATTAATAATTATTATTGTCTTTAAGGCAAAATCGAACAAAGGAAATGATATCAGTCACGCTAGTAACTAGGCTGTGTAAGACTGGATGTCTTCTTGGATGATCTCATCTCCACACTGAACACTCGCCCTTTGGTAAGGCTTAATGCCGAAAATTGTAGTTCCAAGCCCACATTAAACAGTAGGTCCTATCCAAACTAAACTTTAATATGTAAAAAGGGGGTTCTAAAATATAATATATATATATATATATATATATATATATATATATATATACTAAATATATATATATATATATATATATATATATATATATATATATATATATATATACTAAATATATATATATATATATACTAAATATATATATATATATATATATATATATATATATATATATGTATATATATATATATATATAATATAGAGCAGTCACATAAAATTTTCTTAGTCAACAAAACAAAATTGTTACTAAATATAACAATACTCTATTGAACGTTTTCTCCACCGATTTTTGCAATAATTTTATTAAATAATTTTACTAAAATATGATATATTTTAAGCTAAAAATGTATACTTTCCAGTAAAACTGCATTTTGTATCAATTGACAGCCTACATATCCATTATATATTCAAAGTTCTTGTTCCTTTAAGTCGCAGTTAATTTACACAATCTTTATGTAAAGATTGTTTTGTTCGATTAAATGATGTTAAAGTAATGAATATTTATTAGTTCCAAAATATATCGAAGTTTTTCTTCTATTCTATTAAAAATACTAATTAAAATTAATATATAAATAAAAATAATATTTGGCATATTTGTTAAATTATCTCTTTTTTGCTTAGACTCAAATTTCATTATTAATGAGATTTTTAAAGCAATCAAAAGACTTATTTTTGTTATAAATATAATTCTCCATAAACAGAGCTTACTTGGATCAAAATTCTAACAAATGAAAGAAGAAAGTTGGCAAATGTTTGATATTACTCATGACATTTTAAATAAAATTTAATAAAGTTACTACATAACTGATAGTATCTTCTTATTGAATGTAAGAGACCAATATGAATAATAGCAATGTTAAAATGAAACTGAGTCAGGGACATAGCCTAGATAAGAAATTTGGAAGAAAATTTAAATTGGCTATACATAATAAGTTGCTGCTGTACAAGGAAATATTGAAACCTACATGGACCTGTAGATTTTGAGTAGTGTTGGGAACTATCGACTGAAATCGATTATCGACTGTTTAGTAATTGACTACTTTCTACTATCGACTGTTTCAGTTGCTATTTTTGAATTGACTGATTTTACTACTTTTTAACAATGACTGTTTCAGTCCCTAATTTCGGTCCGACTGATTTTATTACTATTTACTATCTCTGTCGTCTCTGTCGTCCTAGCCGCAACTTTGACAAAAATATACCCACTTTATGCTTACATAGTTTTATACGTAACATATATTTATACATATAGTTTCATGATTTTTTTTGTAGTTTGTTTGTAAATAACAATATATTATATATTAAAATAGCAGCATTTTGGAACCATATTTTTTAAGATTGTTAATGTAATAGGGTAAAAATATTAAAATTGTGAATGATAAATAGTAATATACTTTTGACTGTCTTTATGGCAATAATAGTTAATATTTGGATTATTATCTCGATTTTTGTTAAAAAATATTTCCGTTGAATAATAAATAAAGCATTTACTTTATTTAAAAAAGCTCTAGTAGTTATTGGGCGATCATTTTTAGTTATGACATGAATTAGTTTTTCTTTTATTATTCTAGATTCTTTATAAATTCTATTGTATTGTCTATATTTATTATAGTATATTATTGGGAAATAGCATTTAACATATAAAAATATGATAAAACCTTTGTGGGCTATTATTCCATTTTATAGAAAAATTCTATTCCTTTATACAGATCCACAGAACATTCAAATATAAAAGTTATTCTACTTCGCTTAAAATGAAATTATTAATTTCATGTTAATAGTATTCAGTAATTATTTTTTATTTTCATTTTAAGAGTTAGAACGTGATGGAATATGTACATCTCGCTTATACTACCGTTGGAATATATCAGCACAAATAAACTTAGCTGCTCCAAGAAATTATGTCCGCCGTTTCTTCTTTCACAATTTATACAGGAAAGGGCTTGTACATCTTCGTCTGACGTCACGAGTTGAATAAAACAGTCGAACCGTGCATTTTTTTCTGTGATAATTTTTTGACTATCGACTGTCTTGCGACTATCCACTGTTTCGACTGTTTTCAGTCTATAGTTCCCAATGCTACTTATGAGGATGTCCTGTGAGAAGCAATATCACCATAAGACAAGTACTTCAGAATCCGGTCCTGAGAAATATTGTGGATGATATAATAAAAATTATACAGAAAATTAATATATATATTAAATAAAATATTAAACGGAAACGTTTGGACAGCAATTGTCATAGAAGAAATTAAGAGACCAGCAAATGCACGATGAAAGACTTCGTTCCCATGCTCATACTGCAGTACTGCAGTTCCTGGAAACACTGAACTAAGAGGCAGTCTCAAGGAAACCAAACTTATGATCTTATGTAGCTTTGTCGTGAAGTGTGCTATATAGTAAAAATACTGAGGAGTGTTACTAAGGGTTATTTTAATTTATTTCATTAGAAACTAAGCAAGGACCAATGGGTCTTCCTTGGTAATTTAATTTAATAATAAGTCCTTAATTTAACAAAGTGTATTGTTAATAATTACTAGATAACTTTTTAAATATCTAGTTTTAAGTCACTGTAGAGAACAATAATATTAGTCACTAGAAATTATAAACACTATAATCTTGTTATCTTTACTATTGCTTGCCAATGATTTTAATTGCTTGGGTAACAACACTTGGGTAACTATTCGATATAGCATGGATTAAGTCACATTTGTTATTTGTTAATTAACAAGTCCGTCTATCTTTGTGTACCTATGATCAATTTTAAGACATGACCCATTCATTAAATTGCTGAAGAATTGAATTAAATAACACTATTAATGCTAGACTACAATATACTGCAGGTTCGAACCCAGTGTCGCCCACTAAAAACAAACTAATTCCTAAGTTTCACGCATAATACGTCCCTGGTTTAATATCTGGATTCCCTGAAAACTCGTTAAAACGAATTCTCGATGGATTCCCCAGATTATGTTCGTTTAAATTAAAAGCGGTCCCCCTTCAAAAACGTTATCGATTATTAATTACACTAAATTGGATATTTAGATTAATATAACTATTCCAATAGTGATATTCCTGTAGATATATTAGCTGCAAATATAGTTAATAACACGTGTATATCCCTTAATCAGCACAGTAGATAACATCAATATCAGCTTTGACTAATTAACATTAAAATTTGGCATAAATTTGATATTACATATTACTTAGAAAAGAAGAATAAAGAAAATTAATTAACTATATGTTATATTTTCAATGCTGGATGAAGGTTAATAAGATATTTACTTATTTATTAAAATAGGCAAAAAGTGAATTAAGTTTAGATAAATTAGGTTTTTTTAGTTTTAGTTTCCAGACTCTATAAGATACAAATGGGAATAGGTTTAGAGGCCTAGATAAAACCTACGTTAAATAATAATAAGACTTTAAAACAGTTGAATTGAAAAAGCAAATGTCTAAAAATATTGTCCATGAAAAGATTCAGAAATTTGAAGAAGATAAGTAGCACGCTATATCTAACGAGCTCTTTTCCTACTCTAGACAAATTGATGAGTGTAGCCAATATAGAAAGTGTTCTAAATGAAAGAAACGATACATTTGAAATTGGTAAATTAATAATGTCACTTGTTTTAAATTAGTTTTTTGATATTTGTTTGTGATTTAATTACATATGTATGAAATATAAAATATAATGAAATTATTATCGCAGTTTTGTAAATAATGATGTCAACAATTCACAAAGAAAAACATAAAATTGCTGTATTTTATATCGTATTGAACTTCTTAGATTAGCTAAAATGTTGAGGAATATGTAAAATACTGCACTAAATCATTAAATGAACATGTTTGTATTGGAGTTTTTACCACCATGATATTGAATATAATATAGCCTTTTAAATACGCATTTTTTTAAATGTACGATTAATAATAATGTACGTTGATAAATCCATACAGAATAACTACTAGAGCCTTTTTAAATAAACTAAATGCTTTATTTATTATTGAAGAGGAATATTTTTAACAAAAATCGAGAGGCTAATCGAAATAATACCATATTGCCATAAAGACTGTCAAAAGTATTTTACCATTTATCATTCAAATTTTAATATTTTTAACCTATTACATTAAGAATACCCTTCCAGAATGCTGCTATATTAATATATAATATATTACTATTTACAATCAAACTATTTAAAATTTAATAAAATTACATATATTACATATAAATCTATGTATTGGGTACATATTTGTCACAGTCGCGGCTAGGACGACAGAGCCAAAACGTTAAATATCAGTCGAATGAAACTAGTAGAACCAAATATATTAACTAAAAGTACACCATTAAAACAGTCGATAATAAATAATAACAAAATCAGTCGGACCGAAAATAGCGACTGAAACAGTCACTAGTAAAAAGTAGTAAAATTAGTCGAACCAAAAATAGCGACTGAAACAGTTGATAGTGAAAAGTAGTTAATTGCTAAACAGTCGATATTCAATTTCAATCGATCGTTCTCAACACTACTTATTAATAAACAAAAAAAGCATATCTGTCAGGTGTTCATCTTAGTTTGTCAATCCCCTGTAAATTAGTTAATAAAAATAACAATTTTTATTTAATTTAAAGAAAAATCTATTCGTAATAATAATTCCACTCTAATATGTCGTAATTTATGAACTGTATTGTTTTTTTTTAATTACTTTGTTTTCAAACTTTTGATAACATAGTAGTTCATATGTTTTTAATAATATCTAAATCTTTTTAATTAATTAAATAATTTTAACTAATAGAGCCGTAATATAACGTAGGCTCTATTAAAAACAAATTGTTTGTTTGTAAATCGAAAACGGTTTGTATATGCAAAACGTAGACGGGCGAAGCCTGAAAGACAACAAGATGACATGAACACAATTGTCGAACAAACACTAACCTATTCAAACATTACTGTGTGTACGCAGCGATGTTAATTAGTTTATACAATGTAATACAATTCGCAAAGCCCACATTCTATTTTTAGAAATCAATTATCTAGTTTCCAAAATATATAACTCGAATATTACATCCCTTTTAGTCATGAGATCAAATGGGTTGGGGAAAAAGCAGAAGGGTTTTCTTAAAAATGTATTTTATTATTAACCCAGATGCGTAAACTGATAGACGTTGTGCTCACAGTGCAACAGTGAAGCGCATTATTGTCTAAAACTACAATGATTTCTTCATCAGATTAATATCTGACAGCAACAACTTTGCCATCAAACCGTACAAACACCTATTGGTGAGCACCTAGTCTTATTGCCTAAGAAAATTTGTATTCACTGGGTCATCTAGTTTTTCGCTAAATTTGAATGATGTACCATAATATTAACTGCTATTTTAGTTTATATGAAGGTAATATACCAAAATGAAATTATTTCTCAGTTTAATTTGCGCACTTTTATTATTTATACAAGCATTTAATAAACACACTTAAACCATTTTAACTGATGTATATTATGAATTGTAATAATAAAGAAATTCTTCTAAAAATGCTTCATTCTTTCTAAAAACTTACATAATACCATATGAAACATGAAAATATTAACATTATTTCACTTATCTCTCTAAATTATACTATTTTATTGTAACCTCAAAGAATATTATAAGCTGTAAAATGTCACGAAAACATGCGTGTCACCAGAGTAATAAAATTTACGATACGACGGTACCCAGCTACTCTGTACATCCTAAATCCATAACACACATACGTGAAAAAGTTTAATGCTCCATATAGTGTCAGGTTCTTAGTTAAAAAATAATTCAAAAGTTAGTGTCAAAGTGGTATCTTAAAAAAAAGGGAATAATAAAAAAAACACAGCTTTTATACCGTAATACAATATTATTCCTTAATAAAATTATTTTTGAAATTCCTTCTTGTATACTCTGGCGTCAAATTTACAAAGCGAAAACGTATATGTTATTCAGAAAACTATATCTTATCAACATACTAAATATCAAGAATTATTACAGCAATATACGTAAACCATATTCAGGCTGCAATATCTTGCATTTGAGATACACCGAATGTCTTTTCATAAATTTGACAAAGAGAATTCATGAAACAATTCTGATTGACAATGGAGGTTTTTCATTCCTGTCGGTCATTCCGTATATCTCCTTACTTACTCGTACTTATAAGGACTCGGAATTCATTCCTCGAAAATTAAAATAAGTCAATAAACCACGTTTTTCAAATTGCAGTGAATAAAGTAAATCGAGTAAACCACTGCACCAAAAAAGTTGTTGGCCACCAATGGAAAACATATCCTTCAACTTTTCACCTCTCAGCTTCATCAGGATCGATCCTATTAAATCGCTCAAATTATACGTAATATATTTAATGTACAATAGCTGGTAAAATTCTACACAAAAAATATGAATATACGAATTTA
The DNA here is from genome assembly GCF_030347505.1 of Rhynchophorus ferrugineus. Classification (NCBI taxonomy): domain Eukaryota; kingdom Metazoa; phylum Arthropoda; class Insecta; order Coleoptera; family Curculionidae; genus Rhynchophorus; species Rhynchophorus ferrugineus. Next base: position 8,079,153 of record NW_027472581.1, on the reverse strand, counting down.
CGAATACAGGAATTAATTTTTATTTCAATATACGAATATAATCCAGAAGATTTGTTTGCATGAAATTGTAAAATAAATATCCTCATAACTCAATTGATAAAGATTATATAATAGGCCACGCCAATATAACACTTGCTGTTGTACACATTCTAATCCTATAAGAAACCACCGATAACAGGTTTAAAATTGAACATAAATATTTCAACAAGCAAAAATTGGATAACGCAGATTTTCTAAAGAAAATTCCATACCATAATAAGGTTTAAGGAGAATATGTTTTCATATAAAGAGGGAGTTTGCCGCGATATTCTATACAGCTGCTACACACACTTTTTAATATATCTTCATTTCAGAAGTTTAATCATGTAACGTATGGCGCAAAGGGGACAGAAAAGTTTGTTGTTATTGTTAAAGCTTTTAAAACCTTAAAAACTAAGTTCGCACATAAAAGGCTTTCGTTCTGGTACTGCTCAGAGAAGTTTTAATCCGATAAATCATATGCTGAAGCCGGAAGGAAATTATTGCAAAGCAAAGATAATTCAAATAGAATAAATTAATATTTATATCACATTATGTCAATTTGCCTGTTTTCACAAGATTATAACTACAGTTCATTGTCCTTGTCAACGTAATTGTGATTTGTTTTTATCATAGTCCTTTTATTACCTCCTCAGCATTACAGGCACAAGATCAGCAATGAAATGGTTATACTTTTCTAAGCACTTTAAATAATAACCGGCTTCGTTGGTGCAGTGGTCAAGGTTCACAGGGCAGTCTTCTTACTGTTGCGATAGTTGCGGGTTCGAATCTTGCTGAGGCATGGATGTACTTTATGTTTGTCTTGGCCAGTCGGTAGGCTTAATGCCGAGGACCCCTCGGTAAACTATAGGTCCAGTCCAGATATACTCTCGTTGGTAAAAAAGAGACTTTAAAATATTTTCGGAAAATGTTAATCCTTGGGAACAAAGAGCAAAGAAAAATAAATCACAAATATATAATAATCACATGGAGATATTTATCAACTGTAGTGTAATTTCAACGTTTTATATTTTTACGACGTTGGTAATACGACGATTATTCTAGACATCGACGTCAACTATACGTGTGATGGTTTACTTATACGTATTAATGTTCTTTAATTAAGTAGTGGCAACATGTTGATTATTTGGAAGAAATCTTATTATCTAAGTTAAATTAAGGAAAAAATTAGTCGAATTGTTGAAAATGAATGCGAATTCCTTCTTGCTTGAATGCTTGAATATAAATGAATTAAACTTGAAGCTTTATGATCAGTACAAGAAATAACAGTATCATATAGATATTTTCAAAATCAGAAAAATGCTTAAGATTTTTGTTGGACTATCATATCTCCACTAAATATTTTTATATAAAAAATAATAAATTTCGGAAAAATTATTAAGGTTAATATTATTATAGGTTCGCCATTTATAATATAGACGAGCTCTTCTTCAAATTCATCAATGCGATAACATAATAATTTTCGTAGAGTATTTGTTCTTCGCAAAATTTCATTGAATGGAGTATATCAAAAAGAAAAAAAAAAACAACTCGAATTAAACTATTAATTACAAAATAAAATCAGAGCTTATTAGGAAGAAAATCTACACTATACGTATATAATAAGTTGCTGCTGTACACGCAGATACTAAAATATATATAGATCTATGGAATTTAGTTATGCACTACTAATACTAAAATGCTGAAAAGTATTGTAACCAGATACAATAGGAACAATTATTTACACCGAGACCTCTTCGCATTCCAACTGTTATACAGAAAGCAGACTCAAGAGAAATAAACCGTGATATCTTGTCGAATCGTGTAGTGAGAGGAAAACGTCAAAAATACAAAGAAAAATTGAAAATCATTCAATTGTTTCGAAGTCTGATAATATTGGTACATATGCATTGAATCGAAATGTTATTCTTCATATTTCGAAGTCTCAGATTATTATTATTATGCATTAATTATATTAAATGAAATTTATAAAGAATTTCAATAGACAAAGCAATTAGTTATATTACCATCTGAGTAATCTAAAAACTAAGTTACAAAAAATATTAATAAAATATGAAGCATATGCTAGGATCAGAGGTACAGAAAATTCTATATTTTCATATTACTGATTCACATCAAAATAAAGCCGCGATTCTTTGACAGCGTAATTTTCAAAATACTTTCCGCTTCTTAACCGAAGGAATTTCCTTTGTCGAATCCTAAGCACCTGATAAATGTCTAATTTAAGTCCCGAGAACAGGCGGTACACCAGTTATTTTATCGTTTTATCCAGAATGGTTTACGGGTTAGCAAAGTCTTTTAGGACTGGATCTGCTATCTTAAATTTTATTACCCTTTAAAAAACAATAATACTTCTTATCCACATTTTATATCTTTGGAAGTGGAATTATTCTCTACGAAATATACCGATATGGATGTGGCTAAAAACTGATAAACTTTAATAATACCTAGTGGTGTTTTTATAGTTAATTTTATATAGCAAATTAAATAAAATTTAAAGTGCAATGCAAACAATTCAAATATGCAGTATATTACAAAGTAACTACATAAATTTTATAAATTATATCCTATAAGACAATATAAACTTATATTAGCTATGATTATATAATTTTATATATGATGATAGTTTTAATGTATGTATTGGGGAAAAGATACAAAACTAGTTTGTACTCGTGAAATTATATTATATAAAATAAAGTTTCAAACTTAAAAAATATCGTTATAAATGTAATATTGGCTCTATGTTATACATTTTTGTACCATTATTTTTAAAGTATGTTTATAAGTCAATATCAGAATTATTATTGATTAATAAAATTATTACTAAAGCATATCAAATCAATCAATATTATATTGATAATGTAAACTGTTGTATAAAAATACTGCCTACAAAATATTTCATTTACTGAAGCCTTTACTTAAATTATGACCCAAATTTGTACAAATAATATAATATTTCTCTAACAAGGTAACCATCTAGAGTTTTTGTCTAAAATAAATGTTACTTATCAAGTGGTTAACATAAAATTTCACACAATAATTATTCTATACTCTAATATTTTTCATGTAGTTTTAAATCGGTGAAAACGTATAATACTTACTTCGACTAAAAACATTATATACCCAATTTTACATAATATACAAAATAAATATTTTATTAAGTATATATATTGTGTTTTTTCATATTAGAAACCTATTTGAAATATTTTCAGATTATAAATTTAATTTACTAAATTTAAATAGCTTTAAATATATATAATTTTGTAATTTTTTAATAATCACTGATAATGAAATATAACAATGTTTAATGTAACAGCTAATTCAAATTATTAAGGTAAATATATATATTAGTTATTAAATTTCGTATTGTTGATTTTGTCTATTAAACAGTTTAAATTAATATAACTCACATTTTGTAAACGAAGAGATTTTTTTAGCCGTAACATCAATTAACTTTATTGTAAGGTGAAATTAGAAACTTTATTTTAAAAAACAACCAATTTTCAGTTATGTATTTCAAATACATTTTTGTTTCTATGTAATAAAATTTTTGGTGATTTAGTGAAAGTTTTGTCATAATTTATCAGTACCCGATAGCCATTTCCTTTTATAAAAAAATATTACGAGTAAATAAATTTGAACCTACCTAAGTAGCATTCTCACAGTATGTTTCGACAACCGGAAATGTATATACTTAATATTATTAAGGTCATATTAATTAATTTCCATATTAAAGAAGATCATATTATCCAATGTGAATGAAAAAATATATCCATTTATGTTTTGGAAAAGGAAAGCATTATTAAAACCCATGACAAATTACAAAGGAGGACATCTATAAAGGTCCAATGTTCAATTAAATAATGATCAGTGAAGAAATAATAATATTTGTAAAATAGCATCAAGAACGTCACAACTACTCGACAACAGTGAACCTACCCGAAAGCTGAAAAGACAAAACTCTTTTAACTTATCAATCACAATACATCCATCAGATATTAATTGAGTTTAGATCTGAGATCTAGACTTACTATAAACAATAAAAAATTGCTAGGTAGTCGTAATGTATAACTAGATTTAGTATGTGATCATTTTGCTCCAAAAAAATAATTGGATTAAAAAGAGTGTTTAAAATAAGAATTTCTCTACTAACGATGTCAACGAATGTCAATAATCAAATAATATATTACATAAGAAATATTGAAATAATCATTTAATATATCAAACTATATAATATTTATTAACCATATAATCACCTAGAATATGTCTAAAATTAATTCAATATATAATTAATATTCATTAGCGTTCAGTATTTAGTAAAAATTATTAGTTAACAGCTCAGATTTTGTTATAACAATTTTATTAATAATATAATATATTACACAGGAAACACACTATGTATCTTTTACAAATTATATATTTTTAATATCATATTTGTATCACCTATATTTCAATTTTAGTTTAATTATTTAACATTTTTTAAATATTTTTTTAATTACTATTAAACTAAATAGTTAGTTTAATATGTATTAATTATTAAATTACGTATTGTTGATTTCTCTTATTAAAAAGTATCTTTATTTAATAACAAATATGTTTAAGGAAAGTAGTTTTTTAGCTATAATATCTATTATCTTCATTATAATAAACAGTTTATTTTGAAGAATTGGTTAATTTTCGATTATGTATTTCAAACAACCTTTTGGTGATATTAAAATTGTTGTCATAATTTGTCTGTATATGAAACAATTTAGTAAAAGCAAATAACGTTAAACATATCGAAGTACCATTCTCGCACACATTTCTTCACAATAACCATACCGCAACAGTTATCCCAACAACCGAAACCAGACAGTAATCTAACGAGCTCAGAGAAATAAACAAAACATATTAAACGTATATATTGTCCCAATTCGTTATAATTATATTGGAAGAAGTAAAAAATATCAACTTAGATTTTTAGCTTTCAGCAAGGTGCTTCTATTATTAGCATGATCCAAATTATTAAAAAATTTCTCCACAGCATTGACATCCACAAAGATCCAAGGATCAGTTAAAACTAACATCAAGAAAGTCACAAGGGTTCGACATAAGTGGAGCTATCAAAGGTAGAATAGACAAAAACATTTTGATCTAATATAGTTATTTGTGAAAAGTGCGCTGAATTTTAAATATGTATGTACTGCACCAGTAGGACAACATCCATCAAATATTAATTAAGTTTAATTCTTAGATCTAAAACTTTAAATAAATTATATATAATATTTTCAAATAATATAACATTTTTGCAACCATAATTATCTAGAATTTGTATCTAAATTGAATTATACTTATTCAATTTTTACATATATTTTCTTAAAATGATTCCCCTACTCTATATTATTATACATATTTTTTACAATTTTAAATCGGCGGAAATATATAATGTTCTCTTCGATTAAAGTGCTACTCATGAATAATATTCTTTATATTTCAATATTTATTTAAAAAAATAATTATTAGTCGATGATTCAACTGAATTCAATCAACTAATATTTTATAAGTCTAATGTTATACGTACACTAGGTAACATTTACATATTATACATTTTTAATATTGCATTAGTACATTTTTACCTCATATATTCCAATTTAACAAAATTTTTTATTTTATAAATTTAAATAAACAGCTTTTATTATATACATTTATGTCAAACCTAAATAATCACTATCTGCTGTTAAACAATTTATATTTATTCAATAAAGCAAATATTATAAACGAAGTAATTTTTTACATGCAACACTAATTAACTAACATTCTAGTACTAAATTAAAAAGTTTATTTTGAAAAGTTATTAATTTTCGGTTGTGAATTTCAAACAAACTTTTTATCTCTATGTAATAAAATTTTTGGCAATATTAAAATTTTTGTCATAATTTATCAGTAGACGATACACATTTTCTTTTATAAAAAAACTCTTAATGCGAGCGAATATATTTAAACTTACCTAAGTAGCATTCTCGCACATATTTCCGCACAATAACCATACCGCAACAGTCATCCCAATAACCGAAACCAAACAGTTATCATACGAGTTCAGAGAAACAAACAAAAGAGGAGAAAAAAGATCGAGCGAGAAATCCAAACACAGTTTATGAGAGAGTAGTCGCGAAGTTCGTCAGTCAGCGCGTCCGCGTTGAACCGCCGTTCATAACGACGCTCCCGCAAGCACACAGGGAAGTCCCGAAGTCCGTCAGGAATGCTAAAAACAACTGAAAGCTAGCAGTCGCCGAACGGGCAGAAGATAAGAGGCAACGCAAGCGCGCTCTGGCGACGGCCCTACCCAGCATCCGCGACGCACGGAGATGCATGCACCGCGAAAGGTAATTAAGTTTTGACGGCCGTGACATGTGTAATGAACTTTTCGCGGGAGCGGAATTATTTTGTTTCGCTCGCCTTGGCCGGGCCGGGGCCGGCGGAATCGAATCGGCCGAAGTTTAATAACGAAATTCCTATTCGACCTTGTTTGATTAATCGTCGCCCATCGGGGTTTCTTTAGAGTCGGCCGCGATAACAATATTCCGTTTAATGAAGTTTATTTGTCGGAACAATAGACGAACGTTGAGTAATATGTCTCTCGTGGAAGAAATAACTTTTGCGGCTTCCAGCTACTTATAATTAATATACATTATTTCTATTTATTTTATGTATATAAAACTTAATTGCCGTTCGTTAATCTCGCTACAAGTCGAGAAATACTGCTCTGATAAGGCTAATTTCCTTACAAAGTGTCAGTATATACAGGGAGCCTTCAGAAATTTATATAGCTTGTGTATGGTGGCCTATTAATAGTTTTAACGGTTCTTTTAACGGTTTATAATTCATACAAATGTAGTTATTTCTACTACGTACATCGATTCTATAACGGGAAAATCAAATGGAACTTAAAAGCATTTAGTTCTTCAGATAAAACAGCTGATGCACGTCACGATGACGTCGGGTATACCGCCTAAATTCAGTTTGTAAAAATATAAAATTCGTTTCAAACTCGGAGCGGTTTTTTCCTTCTCATTTTACTAATTAGCACCATCGTAGTTCAAAAGTGACAGAACGCTGCTTGATGAGTTCGAACATGCAACTGAGTCAGTCTATAAAATTCTATTAGTGTTGGTAGTGGCCGACACTCTTGTCATACGTATACAAAACTATTCAAATCATATATAAGAAAATAATTAGAAATTATAAACAGGCAAACATTATTTTCGTGCATTGATGATTAATAATGCCAAAGCCGCTAAAGTTGTTGCAGCAGGTGAATATAAATAGCGGAATAATATAAAGCGGGGTATAAATCCCCTTAATATTAGCGCTAAACACTAAGTAGTTTTATCAATATAACCCTAATTTAACACAATTATTTCCGAGAAAACTGTTAGTGTGGGAAAAACTCTATAGAAAGCTTAGGGATATGCAGCTCTGAGTGATATAATTCATTTCTTCCTACACTTTTAGGAGAAAAACGATTTACATGATGTGAAAATAACCTAGGAAGAGATTTAATGGATCTCTCAGATATTGTTCTGAAACAATACCATTATTAAAAGCATATAATAAAATTAAGGAAGGTATATTATATCTGTTTAGTAGGTACATAATAGGTTTTAATGATTCAATGAAAATATATTATTGTTCATGATGGAAACCGACTTTACTCTAGTTTCAGTGTCAGTTTACTCGATAAATATATATTGAATCTTTGTGTTTTAGGTTATTCTTTTTTAGAAACAAGCTTGAAAAAAGATACTCTGTTGAAAGGAGCTTTGTCTGCAATCAACGCGCCTTCGGTTTGGATAAAATCCATCGAATACACAGAAGAAGAAATTGAGAAATGGTAAAATTGTGACCAAGGCGCGTTCCGGCGACAAGGGTTCCATAGATTAGAAATTAATAATTCGGCAACCGTGACGACGAGTGAGCGACAGTGACTTTTATTATAAATAATTCCCAAGAGAAGACAATCTGATTTAGATCGTCAAAGTAAATTGATGTTCGATGAGCTATTTCACGTGCTAATTCTACTAGCTACCAACGAGAGGAAGAAAAATAGAATAGTCATATTGGTATGTCTCAATTATGTTCAAGAGTGACAAGAAATGAAGTGGATAGGCGTAGAATGGAACGAGTTCATAAGCATCCAAAACAGTAATAGCAAGTACGACCCAAGCAGTATTCTAATACGACCCTAAATTTTGGTTTGCCAATATTGAAAAATATCCAAATTCAATCGATTAATATATGTTGTAATAACCGGGAAGTAGAACTGGCAGAACTGATTCAACCATCAGATCCATGATCCATTATGCTAATTAGTTTATGGAATAAAAAAGTATTTCAAATAATTCTCATTCAACTCATCGAACAACATTCAAAACATATATAAATATAATAGTTGTTTCCTAATAACATCGTTTGGTACAACGCATATGGAACAGGGCAATTTCGTACGCATTATAGTACATTTTAAGAAAAGACTTTACATGACGTTAAGGAGAAATATGGTGGTTGATTGGACAAAAATCCGAACTGTTCCTACACAACAAATGTTTGTTATACTAGAAATATTAGAAGAAATATTGAAGCCAGCGTGAACTTACGATGTACAACCGTGGAATAGCATCAATGGGAATATAAAAACATACTAGTAAGTAGCCTTAAATCTTGAATGTTAGGTTCTGAAAAATGATCTTTAACGAAGTGTGAACAGAAAAATACTCAGTTCGTTGTAAATGTCCAAATTTTTATCGAGTGCGAGTACGAGACATCTGTATCGACTACAGTTGATGAGTTTGTAGTATATAAAATTTGTCATATAAGGAGCAATCGAGAGGGTAGAATTTTTCATAAAACTATCGATGTGATTATAATCTTATTTATTCTTATTCTTATTATCTTGATTATTAAGGATGCTATAAGGCTCAGTATTGAGGCAAGTACAAGGAGCCAATATGAATATCATAATAATATCCTACAAATGAATTTTGACAAGATAATAGGGAATTATATAATTAAGTAATTTCAATTAGTCGTCCATTTTATAGGCACTAATAATTAATCCTTAAAGCATTAATCATTAATCCTGAAAAGGCAGCTATTTAGGAAAGTAGTGAACTTGCTACAGCTGTAAGAAAAGAATCAAAGTCTCAAAGAGATTTAAGAAGACCTAAAAATAAATAAAAGAAAAAACTTAAAAACTTATTATATTACATTTGTAGTATTGTATATGCAAATATGTGGTAGTTTAGTAAAGGGTTTATGGCATTCTTAAGGTTCATTGTTTTATATACTTTAATTTATAATTTAAAATTTTATAATATGCTGTGTTTTTCATTATACCTCCTTAAAAATGTTTTGTAAATTAAGGTCAATTTTACTGTATATACATATGTATGGTATATATAGGTAAATATAAAACTTATGAATATTATGATTTATTTAAAAAAATAATATAGAATATATATTATGCCTTTAAGACTAATACTATGCAGATATCAGAAGTTCGGCTATAAGTAAAACACAAATGACCTACGAGGTCCCGAGAAATATTGAGAATATTCAAATATTTCTAACACTCGGAACACGCGCGCCGGCGCGGTATATTCAATCTGCCTGGCCAGGATGAAATTTAATGTATCCTGTAATAGCGGCTCTTTACAATGTTTAAATAAATATATTGGCTAAGCATCTTTGATTATAAAATTGAATAGCTAAATATTAATTTCTAGTAAGAATTGTAACAAAACATTTATAGTGTGCTAAAATTGTGTCGCGTTTTATATTTACCAATAAGTTGACCGATGACGATCAGATTACTGTTCACAACATCTAAAAAAATCCCAAAGAAACACATGAAATAGACGGGCACGCGATGGACACAACGCGGACATTACACGTATCCCACCTTTTGTTTGTGAAAAAATAAAAATGATTTACAAGGGGTCTTGCTCAAGGGGGAACGACTGATATATTGTTGCGAAGAAAGAAAGTTTTGATCCGGAAGGTATAAAACTGCGCTCTATTCCTCATAAATTTATAGCGATTTTGATTTTTTTCCTCTAGTCCCGGGATGCGATACACGTAGAAATAACTACGTATAAATTTTCATGTTCGATACGACGCTAGTTTTATATATACGACGGGATTAAATATTTTATCTGAGCATTGCTTATTGACTGATTTTTATATTTATAGGTTGTGCTTTTTGTTTTCTTTGCGCGTTGATATGTATATTTGAATTTGAATTCAATAAACTGGAAATATCGATATGAAATAAAAAATGTATATTGAAGGATATAGTGATTTGTTTAGTATTATTCATTTTCCTGCATCAGAATACTTATTAAAATAATTAAATATATTTTGATTAATAACAAAGAAGTATAGAACACTACAACTAATACCATCCAAGAAGTATCCCTATTATTGACAGGAAAAATAATCCAAAACACATTAGAGGTCTGATAGCTGAAAAACGTACATATATTAGAAGTTGAATATTTGACAAGATAATAAAACTTTGCTTAATAGAGCTTCAGAGCAATTAACAAAGAAATTAAAGGAATCATAGAAGCATCAATTGCAGGAACCATTTCGAAACCCACCGCGAATAGTAATGCAGAGTATTCAATCTGCAAAGCATCTGTCTTACAAATCCCATTACTCAAATGCTTCCTATTAGTAAACTTGATGAGGCGTGGGCGAGAAATAATGTTGAACATGCCAAAATATTTGCGGAACATCCCTCGATCTCGAACCAAGCAGATAATGTTCTTCCTTGCCTCAATCCCAATAACAGTTCTGGGAGGATTACAGTGGCCACTGCTAGGAAATTTTCGGAAAAATTAAGCACCACTTTCCGTCCACATCGATACCAATATTCATGACCAAAAAGTTTTGGTGTACATATGTTGGGATCATTAAGGTGTAGTATATTACGAACTGCTAAAGCCAAATTAAACCATTACTGAAGATATCTACCGATGTCAATTGATTCAGTAACAGATGCAGTCTTCCTACTGCATGACTAAACTCATCCACATGTTTCAAGAGTTGTGAAAAATGCACTATTCAAGTCAAATGGAAAGCATTCCAACCAGCGTACTTACCAAATATAGAGACTTTTGAGTGCCACTTGTTCGAGTCACTAATATTAAATATAATTTTCAGGAAAAAGAAGCTGAAAATTCGATGACGAAAGAGCTAACCAAAATTATTAGAACTGACATCCCCAGGAAATCACCAGGCTACGATTTAATAACAGGAGAATAACTGCAAAAACTACCAACAAAGGGAACTATAAAACTCACCAACCTGATCAATATAGCATTTAGATTAAAACATATCTCAGGGATTTTGGAAGATGGCGGAAATTATAATGATCCCAAAACCTGGGAAGTCATCAAACGAAATAAAAGCCTATAGAGCTATATCATCGCTGTCAGTAATACCTAAGGTTTTTGAATAATTCCTGCTGAAAAGAATAAAACTTATCATTCACAACAATATGGGTTTATTAACAAGCATTCAATAATTTACCAGGGTACGAAAGTAAAAAAGCATGCTCAGCTCTATTCATAGATGTCGCAAAAGCCTTCGATAAAGTTTGGCATGAAGGCCTTGTACATAAACTACAGAAAATATTACCAAAACAACACAAAGAACTATTAAAATCGTACATTACAACCAGAATGTTTAGAGTCAAACAAGACGAAGCTTACTCTACAATAAAAGAAGCTAAATGAGGTGTACCCTAAGGTAATGAACTGGGACCAATGCTTTATCTACTTTACACTTGTGATGTACCACAAATCTAAAATATCACGATCACTGCATTTTCTGATGCTACTGCGATTATAGCTGTGGGAGACAATAGTGAAGAAGCCTCACGAAAATTACAACAGGCAAGTGACAATATAAATAATTGGACACAAGCTTGGAAAATAAGAATTAATGAAAGTAAATCTGTACATATGCACTTCACCTATAAACAGACCTTACAAGCACCAATAACATTAAATAACACTATCATTCCATATAGCAACAACGCTAAATATCTCGGAATGAATCTCGATTCAAAACTTTGCTGGAAGGAACATATACAGAAGAAAGGAAACGAACTGGAATTGAAATATAGGAAAATGAACTGGCTAATTGAAAAAAATCACAATTATCAGTACATAATAAATTGCTACTCTATAAGCAAATACTGAATCTCAGTTCAATTATGGGGATGTTCTGCAAAGACTAACACAAACAAATTACACATTTTTCAGAAGAAAGTCGTGAGAGGTATTATAGGCGCACCCAAATACTATAGGACTGATTACCTACAGATACCCGCAGTCCGTCAAGGAACAACGGGAATTGCAAGGGGGCATGAGGAAAGACTCCATACTCATAAGAATATTGGAGTATTGCAGCTTTTGGATACCACCAGAACAGGACACAGACTCAAAAGAATCAAACCATCTGATCTTGTGTAGTATTGTGTAGTGTTGTGCATATAATAAAAAATACCGCAGTGACATGTATAAACATTATTTCACCAGAGACGAATATTTTTAATTATAACTTTGTCACTTTAAAATCACTATATATATATATATATATATATATATATATATATATATAATGAACACTGTTTTAAACAAACATAATTTATTTTTATTAAATACCTTTATACATCTTCATTAAAAATATCTGAATAATAAACAATATATCCTAGCATTTATAACGAGAAAAATATCCTTTTGACAATTGAAAAATACGTTCATGAACAAAAACATCGTTTGTCCTTTATATTTAAAACTCGACAAACACAAAAAGCGACGCCGTCGGAAAATTAATGATAACTGAAACAATTATGAAACTAAAAGAACTACAAACAACTGCTAATTAATATATACATTTCCATTTTACCAGCAACATTTCTTTTGTACAATAAACAGAAACCCAATTTTCGAATAATAAATAATAACAGAGCATTCGAAAAAAGGAACGACAATGCTTACTTTTTCGTTAACGTTTCTCGTCCAACTTCTATTGATAGACTAGGTGACCTAGTGAACTTTGTATCTCTTTCTATTTTGCAAATTTTCTGCGACAAGAACAATAGCTACTTAGTCGATTATCGATGAATTTTATTCATTTTATCGATTCACATAAATACCGCAGACATTCGATAAATTATACACGCTGTAATGAAAACATTGTATTCACACAAATACAAAATTCGTACACTCATCAATAACGGCAGTTTGACATGGCATATTATATAGTATATAAATTATTTTTAAAGGATTTACAATAGGTGATGCTTATTATATATTAAATCGTATCGGGTACATTCGTAACATCACGTAGAAGCCTCACTGACAACTTCACTTTTCACTATGAGTAAATCGCATTTGCTGTGAAGCTTATGTAACAATGCTCCATCGATTTTAACATTTTGGTGCTGGTCTTAAACTGTTGATTTTGACATCGAAGACAAGGAGTATTCTGGATATCCCTAAAATAATGGAAGATGAGGATCTAAGGCATTGCTCGATGGTGATACGGAGAAAATGCTAGAAGAATATATAGAATTGTTGGAAGTATCACACTAAATTATATACATTCGCTTTCATCGAGCGATAAGGATGGTCGCAATGCTAGGACATTTTCTTCCGTGTGAATTGAAGGCGTTTAGTCTTGTGTAGAAAGCTGCTTCAACGGCAAAATAGGAAAATCATCGTGGTTTTACTGTTGGTGAAAAGTGATGATCCATTACGATAATACGAGACGTCATGCAAAAAATGCAAGGAAACCACGTGATCATGCATCAACATCAACGATAAATGATTTATGATTCCTAGCTAATTCCCTCTATTTGGCGGGATCAGCTTGGTGTTAATGAAACAATGAATGGATATCGCTATAAATTACGGCTATTACCGCTATGACAACGCTCCACCATATGTGACCGGTGAAAACATTTATGGAAATGTTGAAATGGGAAGTAGTCCCAACACGCCATAATCTCCAGACCTTGCTCCTTCTAATTACTACTTGTTTTGAGATGTTAGCAGGTCAATTGAAAAGTCCCCAGCCTACAATATTAAAACACATTTTTTTTTTGGCAAAATTACCTTTTTTGTTCATCATAATTCCCTCCAAGGGTGATACACTGATTACAGCGACCCCCTATATATGCCAACTTTTCGATAACTTTTTTGTAATACGATTTGTCCTTTGCTTCTAAATAGGCCTCAGTTTCGGCGATCAGCCACAGAAAACACGGAATAGCGGCTAGTGGCCAGATCTGGAGAATACGGTGGATGAGAAAGCAATTCGAGACCCATGGATCTTTGCCATCGTTTAATAATCATGCCAGCCGACTATTGCGTTTTCCCACGCTTTGGAGTGGGTTCATCGAGTCCACAGTCCACAGTCCACTCGGATGACTGTCGGTTGACCTTTGGAGTGAAATAATTGAGCCATGTTTCATCCATTGTTAGATATCGACGCAAAGACTCGGGTTTATTACACTTGATCATTTTCAAACACTGCTTTGAATCATCAACACGTCGTTGCTTTTGGTCAAAAGTGAGCTCGCGCGGCAACCACTTTGCCCAGAGCTCTCTCATACCCAAGTATTCTTGAATGATATGATGTACACGTTCAGTTGATATGTATTTGCTATTTCATTTTATGTCAGTTTACGGTTATTCAAAATCATTTTGTGAATTTTTTTGTTTTCGTCGGTAAAATTTTCTTTTGGGCCTTCATTGGGTTCACCGTCTTCAGGGCTCATTTCACCAAGTCTAAACTTAGCATACCTATTTTCCTGGGACAGTGTCTGGAAACTCGGCATAAAGCCAAGTTTTTGCGGAAATTCCTTTTTATTGATTTTTTTAACAATAATAAATGTTGCTTCACTAAAAATGGTATAATTCACAAACTAATAATCCAACAGCTGTCAAATTTATACGCGCATCTTTTGACGGTAAGGGCTAACTAAGAAACATATGGCTTTAATTCCAGTAGTGCCACTTATGTGTCAGGTCGGGAACTTTTCAATTAACCTGTTAGTTGCGACCTGTCTAAACAGCGCTTCTCATTTTCTGAAGATTTCAAAATGGGTCGATTTGTACATAGCCTCAAAAGATACAATGAACCGACAATACATTGAATGAAATATATGGTACCAATATTTCGCAAAAAAGCTTCAAATTCTTTATAATTAACTTATAGGCATATAGATTTTGCAATTACTTATGTACAATAAACAGAAACCTAATATTAGTTTAATAAATAATACAGCCTTCAGAAAAAGAACGGCAACACTTACTTATTCAGCGTAAATGTTTGTCGCCCAATTCCTATTGATAGATAAGTTTAATATGTAAAGTATGGTTAAAAATGCGCATCTTAAAAGTGCCGCGAAGCGCACGATACCCCACTTCAGCAAATCAAATATTCCGGCTGAGTAGAAGGGCTCTTCACCCTTCATGCCCTTTTACTTCTTGACTAGCATCCTTAACAGAAATATTAAAACTCCATACACGCCAAGAGTATAAACATTTACCGTTTTTTCTTTATCATCGGTTATAAAAATAAAAAATAATAGATGTTGCATAAAATAATGCAATAAATTTAAAGAAAAATTCCGGGTAATGGAAATATTTCTGTATTCTAGAAATGTTGTATTAGATGCTTGTATATATTTTGATCAGCAATACCTACTGGTGAATGTGCGAAGTATTAAAGCAAGCAACTTTTAGACTCTCTAACCCAACTATTAAATTCTCTGATTTTAACATTTCTCTACACAATATTTTCGTATCATCAGTCTTCCATTTGGTATTATTGAACTAGTAAAAGGATACACAAGCTAATCAAGGAACCGTCAAAAATACGTTTTTGAAACACATTAATTTTATTGTTTGATTTGAAGTAATCTGCTGCCGAAATTTTGGTTAGAATGTATGAGGAGAGAAGGAACACTCACTGTCTTGCAGATATAGCAAATGCATTGGGCAAAATACAATGACTAAATCTCTAATTTTATCAAAAGAAATATACGAAGGTAATAACAGAAGAATCAATGTGACTTGAGAAGGAACCGCTGCAACAAAGGAATAAAAAGTTAAATTTAAAATGGTAAATATGCTCTCTAATTAAACTAACATACATTACATGGATATAGAATTGTAAATTAGGAAGACTAGACCTGCAGGGAATACCACTACATACAAAATGCGCCCAGAACTCTACCTTGTCTCTCTATTATAGGAGATATAGCGTAAATACGTGTTTCGAATTCATCATTCCATTATTAAAAACATTGCCTTTTGATATGGTTGCCTAATACATCAGTTTCCTTAGAAACACTACGTTTAAAAGCTGTATTACTCCACAATGGCATCAGATATCCTTCAATACCAATTGCTTAAAAAACATATGAAAACATAAAATTAATTTTGGACTTAATCAATTTCAATGCATATACCTGGAGAGTTTATGCTGATTTAACAGTTGTTACTATATAGCTTGGACTACAGGGCTACTACTACTGCTATGTAGCTACTACTACTTTTCACGACATATTGTTGTTTTCGCTGTTTGCTGGACAGTAGTAACACCAAATGCCACTTTAAAGTTGAAAACTAGCCAAAATTAACTGACTTTGTTGCAAATCGAACCTTAAATCCTTTTATTCCACTAGAAAATGTGATTCTTCCACCATTATAAAACTTAGCTTAAACTTATAAACTTATAAAACTTGGTTTAATGTAAAATGTTATCAAGGCCATAGATAAAAATGGTATAGAATATTTGTTTCTAAAAACTGTTTTCTCTAAATTAAGTGATGTTATATTAAAAGAAAGATATTTTTTGGTCATAAAAAATATTATTTATAAAAAGTAACGAACTCGACGAAAATCTTACCACCGAAAATTTAGCAGATTGGTTCTCTCTAAAGAAAATGATTCATAGACATTTAGGCAATCTTAAAGCTGAAAATGCCGAGTTTTAATGAACGACTTGTTACAACATATTGAAACAATGGGGTGCAGAATGTCTTTAAAAATTTAAGTGACGAACAAGTTCATAGTTTTACCAGGATATGAAATAGATAGAAGAGGAAGAGGGAATCATGTTGGCTTCTAATCAGGACTCTACTGTTCACAAGGGGAAAAGTTATTATTTTATAATTTTCTTT
The DNA here is from genome assembly GCF_030347505.1 of Rhynchophorus ferrugineus. NCBI lineage: Eukaryota > Metazoa > Arthropoda > Insecta > Coleoptera > Curculionidae > Rhynchophorus > Rhynchophorus ferrugineus. The sequence goes on along the minus strand of NW_027472581.1, from coordinate 8,061,872 downwards.
CAAAATATATGGATTATCTTTTATTGACCACATAAACCTGAGCTATAGAGATTTAGTGTCTATTTGTAAATGTTAATTACTACTTTATTTTATAAAACTAATAATATAGATAAATAAAAATGGTTTAAAATTTTCATACTGTTTTTATTTATTTATAGTATTTTTTTTAATAAGTCTCCATTTTACCAACGAGGGTTTATCTGGATTGGACCTACAGTTTAACGTCGGCTTCGAACAACATACCTCGGCATTAAGCCTACCGACTGGCGATTGAACAACTTAAAAATCACCCAGAAGACAGCCTGTCTTATCCGGCTTGGTTAATGGCGTGACTGGGTTCATTTTCTTTGTCGGATTTTTCACTCTTACCTAAGATAATCAGAAATATTAAACATACAATCACGACCATGCCCCACCAGCATTCGAGCCCGCAACTATAGCAACAGTAGGGGGACTGCTGATCTCCTTAACCGCTGCACCACGAAATCGGCTAAAAAACTAAATAAATATCTAGAACTTTGGTGTTAGAGTAGTGACGTATATTATTTAGTTTTGTAGTTATGCGCTAAACTAAATATTTGAGGTATTTTTAATTAATTTTGCATAGCTAAACTTATATAAATAAAGTTAATAATGTTGTTATTTATTTTTATCTCTAAAGTTCCGAACCACGGTCCTCTGCATTAAGCCTACCGATTGGCGAGTGACCAACTTAGAAATCATCCCAGAAGATATCCGGTCTTACCCAGCTTAGTTACTGGCGTGGCGGACCCGCGACTATAGCCCTAGAGAAATAGAGATTTAACTTCATAGGAAATTTTGGCGAAATGTTTCGTGACGTCCAACATGTAGATGTGGTCGTTTAACATATCACTTGTTTTATCTCACTGATAGACATGTTATTGTAAATCAAGGCGATTAACACACCGAATTAAATCCCATATATTCAGGAGTTCCGCAAGGTAGTGTACTGGGTCCAGTACTGTATCTTCTGTATACGGCTGACCTGCCCACCACAAAAATAACTACTGTGGCAACATATGCAGACGATACAGAAATCTTAGCATCCCATGAAGATCCAGTCACAACATCAATAAACCTACAAACCCACCTGGAGCAAATACAATTATGGTTGAAGACATGGTGCATTAAAGCCAATGAAACAAAATCCATGCATATAACGTTTACCCTGCGTAGAAGAACATGTCCACCAGTGAATATCAATCATAGTCAAGTTCCCCAAGCAGAGCATGTTAAATATCTTGGTATGCACTTAGATCGACGCCTAACCTGGAAGAAGCACATACTCTCTAAACGAAAACAACTGGGACTAAAATTATGTTAAATGAATTGGCTCATCGGGCGCAAATCCAAGTTATCATTAGATAATGAGGTATTGCTGTATGAGTCTATACTCAAGCCCATTTGGGCATATGGAATCCAAGTATGGGGTACCGCTAGCAAATCTAATATATCCATCATTCGACGGTTCCAAAATCAGGTGTTGCGTGCCATTGTTGATGTTCCGTACTATATTTCAAATAAAGTGATACAACGCGATATTCCTCTAGAACCTATAACGAGTGTAATTCAACGTGTTTGTGTGAAAAATTAATAAATAAATGCCTATAAAGTATTTAATTATTTTTAATATAATTCATTATTTTCCATAATAATTCGTATATATAGTCACAGAAAAATAGAGATTGTACTTCATAGGAAATTTTGGCGAAATGTTTCGTGACGTCCAACATGTAGATGTGGTCGTTTAACATATCACTTGTTTTATCTCACTGATAGACATGTTATTGTAAATCAAGGCGATTAACACACCGAATTAAATCCCATATATTCAGGAGTTCCGCAAGGTAGTGTACTGGGTCCAGTACTGTATCTTCTGTATACGGCTGACCTGCCCACCACAAAAATAACTACTGTGGCAACATATGCAGACGATACAGAAATCTTAGCATCCCATGAAGATCCAGTCACAACATCAATAAACCTACAAACCCACCTGGAGCAAATACAATTATGGTTGAAGACATGGCGCATTAAAGCCAATGAAACAAAATCCACGCATATAATGTTTACCCTGCGTAGAAGAACATGTCCACCAGTGAATATCAATCATAGTCAAGTTCCCCAAGCAGAGCATGTTAAATATCTTGGTATGCACTTAGATCGACGCCTAACCTGGAAGAAGCACATACTCTCTAAACGAAAACAACTGGGACTAAAATTATGTTAAATGAATTGGCTCATCGGGCGCAAATCCAAGTTATCATTAGATAACGAGGTATTGCTGTATGAGTCTATACTCAAGCCCATTTGGGCATATGGAATCCAAGTATGGGGTACCGCTAGCAAATCTAATATATCCATCATTCAACGGTTCCAAAATCAGGTGTTGCGTGCCATTGTTGATGTTCCGTACTATATTTCAAATAAAGTGATACAACGCGATATTCCTCTAGAACCTATAACGAGTGTAATTCAACGTGTTTGTGTGAAAAATTAATAACTAAATGCCTATAAAGTATTTAATTATTTTCAATATAATTCATTATTTTCCATAATAATTCGTATATATAGTCACAGAGAAATAGAGATTGTACTTCATAGGAAATTTTGGCAAAATGTTTCCGGACGTCCAACATGTAGATGTCGCTACGTTTAATATATTACTTGTTTTATTCGCTACGCTAAGAGCCGCGACGGAATCTGATTTCATTTTGTTCTATGGTTTAATTATTTTGAACGCCATTTTCAATGTGCCCTATATTGAGAACAGTGTGGTTACCTTTTTATAACGTTTATATATTAAATTATTATTTTATTTTATTACTATATACAGTTCGGTAGTTGGAGCGCATTCCCGTTCTAGAAAGTGTTGTGTGCCCGGATGCACAGATAGTGAGGAAATGCATCATCGAAAAACAGTATCTCGTGACCCAGACTCTACCAAAATTGTTTTATTTTACTGTCAATAGGTCTTATTGTTATGTCTTATATTATTCAGCGATTTTGCCACGTCGATAATATAACAAAATTGTTGTAAAATATTTAAAAAAATGTAAATTTCAAACACTTTAATTGTACATTCCATAATGATCTTTCTGATATTAATATTTAATAGTACTAACAAAGGTTTTTGCTTACGGTTTTATATATATGTATATAATATTTATATTTTATAAATATATTTATTTTTATATTATATTTATATTTTGTAGATAAATTTTCGTCATAAAAATATATTTATTGTTTTAGTTTATATTTATATTTATTTATTTTTAAATAATATATTTATATATATATTTAATTGAATTTAATTTAATAAATTTATTTTAGAAAAAATATGTTTTTTATTTAAATTTTATTGGTCAATTAAACATGACGTCAATGCTGTCACGTGCCAACCATTACTAATGAGTCACTCAATATTTTTCTTGCAGGTGCCTATATTAGAAATTTAAACTGACCAATCAGATTACTTGAATGGCCCATTATGGCTCCCTCTGGATGTTAGGCAAAGCAAAACTTTGCGCCAGAGTCCCCTATTGAGTTGCATCTTTATTAATCTCTATTACTATAGCAAGAGTAGGTCGACGGTCCTGTTGCCTTTACCACTGCGCCAACCAAACCGGCTAGCAATTTATTTAATCATAACTTTGAAATTGTAGGTGTTACATAAATCCGTTTAAGTTTTTATGCTCAGCAGGTACAATTTGATAAAAAAGCAGAATTATTTAATGTTTTAGAGCAAAAAAAATGTCATACAGGGTAATTAAGTCTAGTTTAAGTCATTGGGTTTAATATACATTGGATGTACAATAATGTTAAAATAAATTTTATTTAAAAAATATTTTTGTTTCATTATTTTTTTTAATAAAAATTTTGTTGTAGATCAAAGCAGAAATAACCTAAAGTTCAAAGTTGATGCAGTAATATTGCGACGTCTTTATGTCATAAGTTTAAACTGCACGAACTCACAATTTTATTAGATAGACTAGAGATATTTTGAATTCATATATTATGATTTCATATTATTGATTTCCTATAGAAGCAATAAATACAAACCAAAAACCTGGTTCCACGTTCGTAAACATGACACGTCCCGCTAACGAAACAATGCACAAACATTTGTTCGAGTTTTATTTGAATGGCGTAGCTCATGGATCCAGCAGCATGGAGCTTTTAGCGAATATTTATCGTTGGAACAAGTAGTTTCGCTCCGTGCTCGTATTTTGTTACCCAGAAAATATACCAATCACCCGGAATTGGCCGTGTTTGACGGCGTAACGATTTCATGGCTTCGGTTTTTCGAAAACTCATTTTATGATGTCTGCAAACCGTACACAAATCGTAAAATATTTCTGGCAAACTTAATATAATGGCCTCATTGGTAATCGTACCGGTCTAAATGGCAAATCGGTATAAACGTCTGGCATCATATTTTTATTTCGGCTTACCAACAGCAGATTTCCATACAAAATCTGAATAAAACTGACATATTTTAAATAAAACGAACATACCCTTTTATAAATCGTCTCTCCAGCGTAACGTATTCGAATAAAGATATAAGTAACTTTTATGAAGGCTGATCATCGTAAATATTTATTGTGAATTATGCTTTCGATTCATTCCTATACGTAACATACATTCTATGTAAAAAGAATTTAAATGTTATTATTGGCAATATGCAAGAAAAAGATGCTACTGAAATTTTTTTCTGTAAATTTGTAGCACTTTGAACGCATAAATTACTCAACACTATAAATGATAAATTGCATTAATAGGATAATGGAGCCTACATTCTAGTTTTTGCATTTTCTGTTATTCTAAACGATATTTTGATGCAGTATCAAAATCTTAACAAAAGTTATGTTACGAAAATCTTAAACGATTTTTGTTGATATCTTTGATAACCGTCTTTTTCACCAACGAAGGTTTATCCTACTATGGACCTACTGTTTAACGTGTGCTCTGAACCACGGTCCTCGGCATTATGCATACCAACAGGCCAGTGACTAACTTAGAGATCCTCTCAAAAAACGCCCGGCCTTACCCAGACTGTTTACTGGAGTGATTGGGATGGTTATTTGTTATCGTATTTTCCATTGTTGCTCATAAAGACATCTACAATGACATCGACCAACATAAAGTACATCCATTCCACAGCAGGATTCGAACCGGCAAAGCTCAAAGTTAATATGCATAAGCTGGCATCATCAGCACCGAGAAATTAAAATTGTGATATTAGAAAATACTAACATAGGAGTGAAAAAGACCAATTATTAGCCTATTCAACTATCTAGTAATTTGCCTTATATATGATAAAATAATAATTAATCTTACATAAGTATAGCAAATATTTTTATTGTTTATATTTTACCTATAAGCTTGTAAATCTTTTGATAGTTGCGAATTCAATTTGCTGCCGTTGTGGTTTAAATTTAATTAAACCATTTCACTTAATTATTAAAGAATATTGATCGAAAGTAATCGAAATAGTTAGACGCAGTATATTATTGTACTATAAATAGTTATAAAGATTGTTATCAAATGTATTATTACTGATATTAAATTTAATAGTATAGTTATATTGTAATTCTTGTATTCTATAGAGCGTTAGTTCACTTGGACTAATTAAGTAAATAAGGAAACAACCATGCTTTTTCAAATTATTTATTTCATCAATTGATGTTCTTATTGAATGATCTGCATTAGAAATAGAAAATATCATAAATATATGCAAAACAAATTACAGTATAAATATGCTGATGTATCACCAGTGTCGAAGCGTATGGACAGAGAATCATTAAAATGTTTCAAGTGTAAATAGAAAAGATGCCTTAAGACTTAATCAAGTAGTTCCCAAAATTCCAAAAATCTAAAAAAGGGAATATTTGTCCAATCTGATATTCGGAAACTAATGGCTAATATTCAAAGACTAAAGGCGAAGTTTAAGGGTTAAACGAATGCTTCATCGCACGAATTTTTCAGCAGCGTATGAGTCGTTTTAAAGTGTTGTTCACAACTTTCTGGGTAACTACAAATTACGAGATTACAAGTAGGTAATCAACAATTGTTTGCAGAATTACCACAAAATTGGAGCTTGAGTATATCTCAAAATACACTTTGGGACTGTGACGTATTGAACAGTTAGTATTATACCCTAATTCGTGAAACATATTCCAAGCAGTATAAAAGACAAAGTTCAACTTCTATTCATATCTGATTTAACCACTCGCCAATAGATCAAGTCACACCACTAACAGCGGTTGTTGAAAAGCCATTCGAAGAAAAGAAATAATGCCTTGCAATATTCCCGGACGTCTGACAATCTTTTAACCAGATATGGCATTTGTGATTAACCTACACAATGAGAAAATTTCTAATACGGAATTACTGTCGACAGCTGGAATCATATATTTTCGAAATAAATTGTAGAGATTCTCATGAAGGTGCATTCTCAATACTTAAACCTATAAAAGAGAAAGTATTTGGAATATTTGCCGACGTCATAATTATTATGGCAAATTATGTATTTATATCTAAGGCAGTACTAAAAGTATAACTAGCTATCAACAAGATATACATACAAATAGGCTAGAGTCTGGAAAATGCAACTTAATAGCTCCAAATCTGTCCATGGAAATTTTGATTTGCAAAATATCAAATACGTCTCAATGGTAGGTTAAATTTAAAATATTATGTTAGACAAAATGATGAGCAAGTTAGACTCAGAGTCAATCAGTTAGTCGGAAGATATTCTAAATTTGACATAAAATCTAAGAGATTATTTTATCGGTGAATCATAAAGCCAATTCGGACCTATGGTGTCCAAAAGTATATTCACAGCTTCACTATTTGTTTTTTTTATTCCTGAAATATAAATAGTGACCCTCGTAAGGGGCTGCTCTAAAACATCAAGCCAACTAATAACACAACGCACTAAGTTTTACAATTAATTACCGATGCTTATCGCTACGTAAGCAACGAAGGCTTTGAAATCAAAAGGATAGACGAATTGATACAATATTTTACCTTAGAACATGAAATAAGTTTGCTAAATAACAGCAACGTGGAAGCAATGCTGAACAATACGCACAAAATCATAATATCACAGTGAATCAAATTACATGAACCCTGTATTCGGCTTGCTTGTGTACTAATGAAAGTATAGCAGAACAGTAGTAATAAATTAATGCATAAATTAAGCTTATACTAAGCATACCTAATGAATCATAAAATTAATAATATTTCTGATTTATACTTTTATATTCATATGACCGTTAATGACCAAAAATAGTAAAGTAATTAATATATTGGTTATTTCAAAAGCTAGAACCAATTTCAAAAAAACCGGCCGCTGATTTGGATTAAGCCCCCTATTTTCCAGCAGCTTCTGGTTGCTCAAGTGCAAAACCATGTATTTATGTGTAATTAATTAGATTCAGATTAAAAATTGTTTATAATGTCGAACTAAAAGTTTGAAAACTGTTATTTTTTTCATGTTAATAAGATAAAATTAAGTCAACACCAGCAAAATAACAAATATAAACTTTATGTTGCCCATAACTTAACTTATCATAATAAAGACATGGCATCATCCATAAAATTAAAACAAGACAAGATCAATAAATCGAAGGAAAGCGTAGATTGGATAAGTGCAGCGTACCCTTAAGAGCGACTCCTCGGAAATATAACAAGGATAACAAACCTGGAATACGGGCTTATAAAAAAATAATGAACCCAGATCGACTTAATGCATCATACTCTACAGAACGGAGAGTACATAAAATTCATAAGGACACGATTCGGAAAGCCGTCACAAGATGCACGCATTCTGTTTCATACCTCCTTTCTGCTGTACGACAACCGTCCCGCGGTCATAAAAAAGCAAAATATATATCGTCCGGAATGTTTATAGCAGCTTTATGGCTGCTCATTTATATTTTCGGCGCAGTCAAATCAGAACAAAAGCTTCCCAAGGCGGGCTAGATTGCGCGCCTGTTTCCGAAATATTTCAAGATTCAGCAATAATTTTACTGTCCGGAAGTGGATGGGAATATTAGGTTTAAAAAAAGGGCAACAGCGGCCCTTTTTATTTATTACGGTTATCCAATATCCGGCTGGAAGCTATACATAATGATGATTATAAGTTCGGGTAATTTAATCTATACTAAGACAAATACTAAGATAGGAGTATTTGTAAATAAACCTCTATATTTAAACTTGATATCAGTTTATTTATTTATCACACACATATTAAAAAGTGCCAAAAATATGATATCACGCAATACTTTACCCGAAATAAGCAAAAACTTTTTACATAGAGTACAATAAACGGGATGGCGTTTTCCTTGGAAGAAACAACCCAAGTTAGCTACATTAAGGATGTGTATGTGCCTTAGCATTGTTTTTACCTAGTTACGTATACATTTATTTATATAGAGCATTTACATCCGCATTTATATATACAAGATGCATTTATATGTCAAGAGGCGAAATCATGAAATTATTATCCCCAGTTAAAGCTCAAAATGTGTCTAACTGGGGCGATGGCAAAATTATATTGAAGGTAAATGTAATTATAGTATCTGAAAAGTTTTAGTGCAAAGCTATTCAATATATATAGAGGCAAATTTTGTTGTCCTTTAAGAGGTATTTGTCAAGTATCATCAATTAAAAACCTAATTAACCGGTGGTTAATTAAGTAATGGTTGCGCAGTCGTAAAGGCTACAGGACAGTCCACCTACAGTTGCGATAGTCGCGGGTTCGAATCCCGCATGGTCGTAAATCTACGTTTGTGAATGTTTAATATTTGTGATTGTCCTAGGAAAGAGTGTAAAATTTGACAAGGAAAATGATCCTTGTTACGCCAGTAGACAGGTTCACGAAGACCGGCTGTCTTCTGGGATGATTTCTAAGTTGGGCACTCGCCAGTCGGTCGCCTTAATGCTGAGGGCCGTGGTTCGGAGCCCACGTTAAACTATAGGTCCTGTCCAGATAAACCCTCGATGGATAAAGGAGAAAAGAGAAAAAAACTTAATTATTATGAAGCAGTTCATTTACTTAAAGTAAGGTATGTTTCGTTATTATATTATAATACAATTTAACAGTTTTAATTATCCGTTCCACAATTTTCTCAATAAAATTGTAAAAAGAATTATGACTTGCCTCAATACATTTTTTTGTTCCTTGTTTGATTTCAGTGTGAAGAAACGATATATAGGAACTAAGATACATCTTATTTATGTCGAAAACTCTAAATAAATATATACGAAAAAGGTAAAAGGCGTTAGAGATAATTTTGATTATATTGGTTAGGGGATAGGTTGTGGTGTTGGATTATGTCTATTTCTTTTTTTATTTATATACGTAATATATACTTATAATTTAGCATTTTAATATTTTATAATATTTGTGTTTATATTAGTAGACTGTCGATAACATTTGAGGTTAGGAGTCATTTGTGTTATTTATTACATATATGAATTTCTACTAAATAATATGAAAAATTATATTTAACATAAAGTCCTGGGTTGAAGTCAGTATAAATTTCTAAAAGATTCAATAGCCAATCAAACTGAAGAGAATTGGTTTCTAATTGAACGACTATTTCCTCAAAATGCAAAGAAAAATATTAATTAAATTCAAGCCTTCAACAAGAACCAGCCAACATAGAATATAAAATATCTAATTACTTGTACTTAAAATAGTTCCATGATCTATACCTCGCCAGAATAAGAGTAACTGTGTGTGTTATTGCCATATTATAGCAAACATTTCGAGCAATACCAACATACAAGGTCTGAATCCAAATGGTGTTACTGCTAATCAAGTAAAGTAAAAGAAACCAAGCAAAGGTCTAATATAAGAATTCATACGAGAACTTAATATGTTAAAACAAAAATTGAAAATGATTATATTTATTAAAATAAACTGTAAAATTAACCGTTTGACAGGGCTGCTTAAAGTCTAAAAAAATAAATTATCATTCATCAAATATATGCAGTACAAACCTTTTTTTTTTAGCTATTAATAACTGCATATAACTATTATTACTAACTCTATTTACATATGCATACTTTAGTAGCCATATCAAATACATTTGCATTAGTAGCTTCAATTAACAGATCAATTGAAAAATCTCCGGCCTACCACAGTAAAATATATTTTTTTGGAAAAATAAGTATTTTTATTCAACATAATGCCCTTCAAGAGCGATACACTGATAATAGCGACCCTCCAAATTTTCTATACAATTTTTGTAGTATGATTTGTCCTTTGCTTCAAAATGGGCCTCAGTTTCGGCGATGACCTCTTCATTCGACGAATATTTCTTCCCAACGAGCATTCTTTTGAGATCTGAGAACAAGAAATAGTCGCTGGAGAATACGGTGGATAATGAAGCAATTCGAAGCCTAATTCATGCAACACTTTCTTTTTCTTCAAATGTGGCCGTTTTTTCGGCTATTTCATCCTTCAAACGGTCCAATAATGCTATGTAATAGTCGCTGTTGTTGATCCTTTCTTTTTCAAGGTAGTCAATGAAAATTATATCATGCGCATCCCAAAATACAGACGCCATAACCTTGCCGACTGATGCGTTTTCCCACGCTTTGTACCGGGTTCATCGTGTCCAGTCCTCTCGGATGACTGTTCGATTGACTTCGAAGGGAAATGATGGAGACATGTTTCATCCATTATCACATATCGACGCAAAAACTCGGGTTTATTATGCTTGATCATCTTCAAACGCTACTTTGAATCATCAACTCGTCGTTGTTTTTGGTCAAAAGTGAGATCGTACGGCACCAACTTTGCACGGAGCTTTCTCATACCCAAATATTCCTGAATGATACGATGTACTCGTTCAGTTGATATCTTTAGAGTGTCTGCTATTTCATTAAATTTCAATTTACTGTCATTCAAAATAACTTTGTAGATCTTTAAATTTTTTTAAATGTTTTCGTTGGTAACAACCTCTTTTGGGCGTTCCCCGCATTCACCGTCTTCGGTGCTCATTTCACCACCTCTAAACTTAGCATACCAATCCTTGATGGTTGATTTTCCTGGGGCAGTGTCCGCAAACTCGGCATCAAGCCAAGTTTTTGTTTCAACTGTATTTTTCCCTTCGAAAACAATATTTTATCAACACGCGAAATACAATATGAAATTTTTTTTATCTTTTTTTTTCACAATAACAAAAGCTGTTTCACTCAAAATGCTATAATTCACAAACTTATGATCCGACAGCTGTCAAATTTATACACGCATCTTTGGAGGATTAGGGATAACTAAAAACATATGGATTTATTTCTAGTAGCGCCATCTATGTGTCAGGCCTGGGACTTTTCAATTGGCCTGTTATCATTGTCAAATTTTTCAATATGTTTGCTATCGATATAACCTTGATTAGTCCTAGCAAATACATGGCACTTGATTTCAATAGTACTATTCTTCCAACTGACTATTGTGCTATTACCAGAGACTCTTTATATTTATTACACTCACTTTCTCCAAGTGTTATACCGATAATATGTTTACTTAATGTTCTTAATGTTCTACCACATTTCATGGCCAATATGTCTAGAATACTCATTCACTTCAATTCTATGAAAGTCCTAGTATTCTTATTAAAGTTATTTCAATTAAAGTCACCACTGACTAATCGATTCTTGATATTTCCTACTGATAAATCCTAGTTCAACCTTTCTTCTTTGTTTCTTGCTGTTGCTAACATAAAAGCATTTTCCTAAGTATGCATATAAGATAAATAATCCAATTAAAATCGAAACGTGCTGAAAAGTTCTATCGTTAAAATATCGAAATGATGGATATGAAAAGATATGTAACGTCAGTGTTTCGTAGCGCTTCTCCTTGGTGTTTGATTTGACATGGCGAATTTTTAATTTTTTGTTTTTTTTATTCAGATAATATTTTAGGATATTTATAAATAATTATGTCAGGAGCCTTTGCCTAAACAAATAATCTCTTTTTAGAAATGTTTTGAGGGAAACCGGTTTATCAAAAACAAAATAATGAACTTGAAGAACTGAAGCTCTTATTCTGACATTATTGGCTGAACGATGCATTACTATAGCGTTGAGACTGGAAATTAATAACAGAAATATATTCATAGGTTTATAATGAATATGAATTATTAATATATTAATATGAATAATGAATGTGTAGAATGTAATTACAATAGATACTCAAGATCTGCTACACTTGACCAGTGGTTAACTGGAATAAAATATTGACAATCTGAATAAAGCTTGGGTAATTTTGTATAGCTAGTGCTAAAGCTTTTTTCAAATTTAAACCGGCCAGTGTACTCCATTTCATGAGAAAACATCGTGATAATGTTCCAAGACTGTATATTAATTTAAACTTGTTATGTATTACATTATCTTATATGTTATTACTTATGTCAATAGTGTTTTATATCTTATATTCACATCCACCTTGCTGTTCGCGTTACTCAAGAATCAAGCTAAAACTTATATAGCCCCAATGGCTAGTTTAAAGATACTGATCTAAAGATATTATTTAGGATCGAAGAGCTTGATTTATCACTCAGTAATAAAGCCTATTTGGCTTTATGAGTTTAGTAATCTAATGCTACCAAAACGAAGTTTTACAACTAATTATCGCTATCTATACACGGATGCGCTATAACATGACTTGCACACTTTGAAAACCAATACATGGTTTCGTCGCAAGATATCAAAGAAGGTTACTAAATCACAGCCACGTGAAGCAATGAAATATTTAAAACGAACTAGAACACACAAATTTTTACAGTGTATAAATGTTACTCTTAACTTTTATCTAATAACTTTATCTTTAACTATTAACTTTATCTTAAGCGTATTAACTGTTCTGATTTTAATTTGCAAATACGTATTGATGTATTTATGTCGCTATTAAATTATTAGATATTAGATATTAATAAAATAAAGTTATAGATTAATTTATATAAGGCTTTGCTAAAATTATCTAATTAAATATTTAATAGAATATTAAAGAAATTTCCCTATGATTGTTCTTTTGATACACCAAAAAGTAAAATATTGTAAAACGCGATAAGCGATTTATAATTCCACACAATTGTAATTGTTTTTCCTCTCGAAATGTTCCACCCAATAGTAAAAGCACTCCAGAAAGTTATAAAAAGCTTTTATGATTGCATTTTATTGATCTAAACAGAAACTTTTATATAAAGCAAATATTTGAAAAAGTTTTACGCGCAGAAACGTTACTTTATATTATTCGCCGAAACTGTAACATTTTGTATTCCTGTCAGGCGGGGCCTGTCTACTTGTTTGGTTTGAACACATTCTCGTATGATCCAGCTTTTACATATCCACGTTTGTACTCAAGATACGTGTCCGTGCTTCCGGTTAGAGAAACAAAAATCCCGAAAAATGTCAACTACGTTATCCTATTTCAATATTCTATATGAATATATCATTATATTATATATTGTATAATGTAATGTATAGTTCTGCTTGGAAATAATAGCCAATTCAAAATAGCAGTAACATGGGAAACGTCACAATGTTGCCGCAAGCTACCCTGAATTTTAGTACATTTAGGCTCTGACATAACAAAATTTTAATATAAATTAAATAATTGAACAAATAATCTATTAAATATAATTTATTTTAACATTATAGTACATCAAATGCATTTATTATCGAAGATCTTAAAACTACAATTAATTTTAAAGCCACAATAATTTATAGGTTAGAGTTGTTTAATTATATATACATTAAGCTTTTTTTCTACACTAGTACCGGTAGGGTTCTAGACGCGTTTTTGTATGTAGTGGTATCCTCCAAAGGCCTAGTCCACTTAACTAACAATTGTATATCTGAGTAATGTATTTTACTTCCATTAGAGAGCATATTTACGTTTGGTTCTTGTTTCTTTTGATGCAATATATACTTGTAAAGTCATTGGAATATTACTATATTTCTCTTTAGATTGTCCTGTTACTATTTGTATACATCTTTTTTGATAAAACTACATTTAATCACTGAATCCTCCTTAATGCCTTTGCCATATCTGCAAAACAGTTAGTGTTATTTCTCTCCTCATACATGTTAACCAAACGTTATACAATATATAGTAGAACGTATAATACAATTCCCTACAACCAAAATATATTAATTGTATACTGACCTTTAGTGGTTTCCTCTTTCATCACCCGGTCTTAGTAATCGTCAACATTGAATCATAAACCAACATTCATAAAGTTTCATTCAATCGCTCTCACTTTGAGATAAACTAGTCGAGTGAATAACTAAGCTGTTTATTTCCAATCTATCGAAAACTTGCTCAAGTTTCTACCATTTGTCAATTTCTTCTTTAATGTGTCTGATTGAGCTGACACAAACCGAAGATGGTATTTTCAACAATGTCTCTTTCCATAAATCCAGACAGTTCTGTTTTGAATATCCTCCTCGACCTGAATATCTATTGTAATAATTCTTTGCAATACCCCGTATCAACTCAATTGGATTAAAAATGCAGTGATAGGGAGGAAGACGTAATATTCTGTGGCCATAACATTCAATAATCTGATCTACTATGTATCTTTTCTCAGGCTTATTTCTAAAGAAGTAAATTACATAAAATGCAATTAATTATTTCATTTATATTTACCAAGTAACAGCATGAAGAACTATATGTCTGCAATAAATAAATCTTCTGTCTAACAAAACCTAATCGATAGTTATTCCAACATTTACCTTTTTCCATCAGCTTTCATTGTCTTTAAACTAATTATAAATGATCTTGCCATGAGCAACCCAACGTACCATTCTGAAATATTCATGTCTCATTTAAATATATAAATTGATATATTTCTTCCTTGATTTTGTTAAATGTTTTTAAAATTGTATTCTTTTAAAAGAAATCTCTGGAAGTTCCATTAAACCCCTTCGTGGGTTATCTTTACCACTTAAATCCTATATTATCCAACAATGTATCAACGGATGTTCTACATCTCTTAAATAGCTGTATATCTTCTGGATTTTTATGGATACTTTCCAGACTAACAATTTTCTCTGAAATAATTGTATTAAATTATGTTCCGCCTGAAAAAAATACTTACTGTTTAATACATTTCGTATATTTGATATCTGAAACACCAACCTGTTGCGAATAAACACGGTTTCTTTTTGGCGAATTTATGGTTATATCGTTTTTTATTTATTGAGAAATATTAGTGACTGTGTCCGTACTAATATACAGTGCAGTATTTTCAATAAAAACCGAGTTAAAACAACGTTTGCTGGTTTATAACCCGTAATTATAATATTTTGAAGAAGTTTGGCAAACGGACAACTTTTGCAGGCTCATTCCGTTACATCTTCGAACTTCTTTAATAATATTCTATCTGTTTTTAAATAGAATACAATGACAAGGATAGTATTATCTGACTGTAAAATTAATTTACAACTTTAGACAGACACATATTGACACTCATGTTACTGATATTTTGAATTGACTATATATTATATATTGTATAATGTAATGTATAGTTACACTTAGACAATATTTAAAAATGTATTAAATGTTCAAGAAAGTAATAAAGGGTTGAGGAAAGACTATTTTAAAAACATTTATTATACACATCAAACGCTTCTGAATGATGATGATGATGTTCGATAGATGACTTTTGTAATTCTCTGATAAAATATAATTCCACCACTGTAGGGCTTTTGAGAATTCTGACCGATAAATTGAACCAAGTGGTTTTATCAAGTTTCTATCAAATCCAACGCTATAGAGACCGAAACAAATGTAGTCAGATCGTGCAAGATTCGCACTATACGATTAACAAAAAGTTCCCAGTCGATCTCTTGCTTGAACTCTCTCCAAGTCACAAGAGATTTATGTAATCTAACCGTGCTGTGATGAAACGCTGTTGGTGTGTTGCCGCCTTTCCCATTAAACAATTCTGGTCATTTATTTTAATATTCTACTTCAATCGTGTCGTTGTCGATAGTAGAAATTTGTTTTAATGGTTTATAGTCTAGTTATTAACTATTAATTCCAGAAAGATGAATTTCAGTTTTGTGAATCCAGAATTTTAGGATATTAGAGCCAGTTTCGTCCTTGGCCTTGAAATTCTTCAAAAACCAACGGGAGGAATTCAATTATAGCATTGGCATTCACATAAGAACTCATCTTCATAAAGGCAACATTATTCTATATAAAGATTAAGTATAAATTCAAAAAGAATTAAGTATAAGCAAGAATATGACAAAAATTTGATTGTTTTAACGTCACTGTGTCTATATCTCGAATATTTTGTGTTGTGATCTTTGAAATGTAGTATAGAATCATCGAATAAGTATTACTAGACATACACGACTTTAAGTATTTCTTGAGCAACTACGAAATTGCTTTTTTCGCAACTTTCAATTAGGTACCGCAATAAAAATAGTAAATACCTTAAAATAGGATTAAACTGGGTTATTTATTCAAATTGATTTCGGACTCTTCAGAGTAATCAGTAATCCCCCTGAAATAATACGGTGCGTTTGAGTCTTGATTCGATTCTGATCTTCTGAATTGACTCCAAATAATGTCATCGAAGGATTATTTAAAGCTTAGTGAGTACAAATCTGGATTCTTGTATCGTATATATACATTCTGGATCAGTCTTAGCATAGTTACGAAATCATACGACTGAAATATTGAATTAAAAAAAATGAGAGAACATTGAGGAGCCAATGCGGCGAAAAACTCAATCAACCAAGCGTCAATCTTTGCGTTCGATCTCTCGAGACCAATAGCTTCATAAAACTTTCCTTCAACACTCCTCGAACAAAGTAGATGACTGAAAATATGTATAATAAGCCTTTTTTACCGTACAATTTTTACATGTGTATATAACAAGTCAATTGAAAAGTATCCGGCCTGAAACATAGATGGCACTACTAAAATTAAACCCATACATTTTCTAGTTAGCCCTAACCCTCAAAAGATGCATGTATAAATTTGACAGCTGTCGGATCATTAGTTTGTAAATTATAGCCTTTTGAGTGAAACAAGCAACTTTTGTTATTGTGAAAAGAATGGATAAAAAGGAATTTCGCGTGTTGATAAAATATTGCTTTTTAAAGGAAAAAGATACAGTTGAAGTTGTTGATACAAGGATTGGTATGCTAAGGTTAGACGTGGTGAAATGAGCAGCGAAGATGGTGAACGCAGTTGATGCCCAAAAGGGGTTGTTGAATGACTCTAAATTGAAATTGAATGAAATAGAAGACACTCTAAAGTTATGAGCTGAACGTCTACATCATATCCTTCACGAATATTTGGGAATGAGAAAGCTCTGTTCAAAGTGGGTACAACGCGAATTCACTTTTGACCAAAAACAACGACGAGTTGATGATTCGGAGCAATGTTTGAAGATGATGAAGCGTAATAAACCCAAGTTTTTGCATCGATATGTGACAATGGATGAAACATGGCTCCATCATTTCACTCCAAAGTCCAATCGACAGTCATCCGAGTGGACTGCGCATGATGATCCCGCTCGAAAGCGTGGGAAAAAGCAACAATTATCAATTGTAGTCGATATCGATCCCCATTGATGGTTTTATTGACTAATGTCTTCAAATACTCATCTTCAAATTGTTTGACTCAAAACTCTCTTTAACTTCGGTGCCAAAATCACCATTTTGAAATTATCGATACCAGTATTCATATATTGAAATCGATATGATCGATTACCATAAGCTTCACACAGCATTCGATAACATTCAGCTTTTTATTTCTTCAGATTAAGGTAAAAAATATAAAATTTCCCACAAATGCCATTTACTCGGTATAAATTCAAATAAAATGTACCTATTGCGATTTAATATACAATAACACCATCTGTTGTAGATATTTTTAAATTAACTCTCATACCTAACTTATTCTCCAGACATATGGTCTTCTGATTACAACTTGTTTCAATAGCTGATTGGATTGATCTCAAACTAATATAATTATTTTAATCGCACCTTTAATTAACAATATCGCTATATTAGTAGAAAATAGACCTCAATAAATATCTTTTTAAAGTGAATAATTGATTAAAATACATGCAAGTACCTTATATCTCAGAGCAAACATTTATTAAATTTAATATTTTCTAATATTACGATTACAGCTAATCTACTTTATAGTATCGTGAATGAAGAGAACCGAGTTAAGATTATTAGATCTAAAACTACTTCCCCGTCAAGCTGTGAAAACCTAATACGTATCTGGTCGTGGATTAGAGATCGTATTAAAATTGGCAGAACGACAAAATTACTCCAAGTAAAATAGAGACAAGGAAGTTGGAGTTTGTTTTCGTCGATTGCAGTTTCTCGCTGCGTCTTCATTTCAATTGCATTATCCGTTTATACGGTTGCGGTGGACTTGCATCGAGTAAAACGGTCGTTAAAAAACAATTTAGAAGTTCGATGATATTTTTCAGTTTTTATTGCTCTATTCAGCGTTTTGTGTTAGCTGAAATATGGAGGATTTTAGTGGCTTTGGAATATGGTTAATGAAATATATTGAACGAATGCTTTTGGTTATTGAGAGTTTATCTGGTATGGTGAGTAACTATGGAAAAATTAGGAGAAAAATAGTATAATAGTAACAACAATTTTGTTTCTTCATACAGAATTTTACTGTCATATGATCAATAGTTTTACTGTAACAAGGTATCAATGTGTGTAAAGGATTCTTAATTAATGCTTGCATCTTGTTAAGCTATGGACCAGATGCAAGAAAAACCTGGTAAAAAAATCCAAGCGAAGTTGAATAATACCGCCCTATTTCTTTATTGCCAATTATGGCTAAACTATTTGAGAAATTAATTGTGAAACGCTTCAAACCTATTCTCAAGTAAATAGATCTGGTATATATCCAATATTTATTAGATTATATAGCAAACTATACAATAGCTTCAAAATTTAAAACCAACATATGGGATGGATGAAAAGTTCCTTGCCTAGATAATAAAATTAAATTTCTCTAGGCAAATGCTTTATAATATATGATATAGAATAAGTTAAGAAAGTATAGTATCTATCAGGTGTACCGGAAAGTCGTCACCGGTTTTTCTAACAGATCTCTTTAGGCTTAAGTGTACATGGTTATGATTTGACACCTATGTCATTTAATTCTACTGACATCAGGCTTCAAAGCCATGTCATATATTGAGAAAGTACGGTGTTGCTAGATTATATTATTATTTGAAAATATAAGTTTCGTATCAGAAAACGCCCGTTTGCTGTACGCATTGCTTTTCTTATTTAATTAAAAAAAAGCCGCTGAGATGTATCGTTTTCTGGTAGAAACCTACAGTGATCATCCTCTAACCTTGAAACCATGTGATGCGTGGAAAATTCAAAAGTGGTAATTTCAATGTCTAAGACGAAGAACAAAGATCGAAACAGTTTAAAGATGGGTAACTGCTGATTTATCGTATGAAGACCGAACCCAATCTAAAAAAACAATTGACAGAAGCGTTAAATGATCAGCGATCTATTGCCAGCAGTAGCGAAAATCCAAAAGATGGGAAGACGGGCGCCACATCAATTGAATGACAAGCAAATGGAAAATCGAACCATTTTGTGAAATACTGCTTAAAATATATGATCGGAAGTCATTTACGTACAGAATAGTAACGGGTGATGAAAAGTGGATTTATTTTGAAAACCCTTTGGGCAAAAGATCATGGCTATAACCTGGCGCTATGTTTGGTGGCACTAAAATGGCGTGGTGTATTACGGACTGTTGAAACCTAGTGAAATAGTTATTAGTGATCGCAACCCAAAACAGATGATTAATTTCAACCATGCAATAACTAAGCACTATAACGTACCGTCTCATATAACAAAACTGGTCGATGAACATATTTTCTATATTGCATATAAGACATATTATAGATCCCGTATACTCCAGACCTTGCCCCTTCCAATTATTAACTTCTCAAGTCAATGGGATACGTGCTTGTAGAGTAGCCTGTCACCAATTTCATAAAAAGTTAGGAAATGGATGGATAAATAGTTTTGTTCAAAGGGCAAACAGTTTTTTTGCCTAAAAGATGGGTAAGATATGTAAAATTAAATACAATATAAATAGACCAATACATTGAATAAATATATTTTTCCATTTTCTTGAAATGTATAGTTTTATTCCAGACAAATGACATTCCTGTACTCCTCATAGTTATTGATAAAAGAAATATGTTACAATAAAGCTGTGAAAGTACAAGAAACCGGTTTCATTATTTCGTGATATATTATTCAGCGGAGGCTTTCGCGAAGTAACTGGGAAAACATTTGCCATCTTTATTATGTAAATCGCCATGTTAAAACAAAGACGCTTTACAACTATCCATTGCAAATATGCAGGAGTATATCTGTGCAGAAATTACCGGCGTCATCGTCGTAAAGACGACAAAATACGCCTTGTAAATCTTTTCTGCAAATGTTTAGTGCTCGAATTTATGTTTTAAGGCAACGACGAAGACATCTTATTTATGCAAATTGTAATATGTTCCTTACGCAAATTCTGATAGAGCTCCGGATCGTATATTTCCGAGGGGTTTAACCCCAAAATGTATTCACAATTTTACAGTATATATGTTTTATTACTGAATTACGTGGAGCTAATTGAAAAATCTACATTTTAACAAGGGTTTCAACATCTTTATTTAATGGTTGATAAAAATAAAGCAATAGATTTGGAATTAGTTTAACTTTAATATGCTTTTAAATATGTTATATCTTTTAATATGTTCATTAGTAAATAAATTTCGTAACAAAGTGATAACAACAAAGCCGTAAACAAATGTCACAGGTAATGAATACATTAATATGTGCATCAAGGGTAATTTTTTAGTCTTTATGTCGGACACAAGACAAAGCAGATAGCAGTAGATTACCGAAAGCCATAGAGATTACAGAACATTAAATAAAATGGTTGAGTGAACAAATTAATGAAAGAGCTTGAAGTAAATACATTTTGCTGATAATAATAAATATGACAGCTATATGTATAGGTAAAGAACAATGCAATTTCATTTAAAAGTGTGGATAAAGAATTATTCTTAATTATACTTCAACATATATTTTAGGTATCTAGATGATAAAGTCTAGATGATAAAAATTATATTAGTGCATCAATGAAGTAATGAAAATAAGTAGAAAAAGTGAAACTAACTGCATAATTTGCCTAAATGGAACACATGAGACCAATAAAAGAAATTATGAATTATTAACAGTAATTTGGTAAATATTTTAAAACGCTGAAAAATATTAAAATTTTTAACGATTAATGCAATAAAATATATAACTATATGACAATATATTCTTTAAACCTTTTATCAATTATTTTAGTTATTTACCTTATAGACCAAAGTTTTAAGAAGATTATAGTTCATTTAATGTTTATAAATACATTACTTGTAATTGTATATTTATTATTCCATGTTTATGATTATAATCAAAACTAAATAAAAATAATATATATATATATATATAACAAAATTCTAAAATAAATAAAATAATGAAATATTATAATTTATCGATATTATCGAAGAACTTAAAACTACAATTAATTATACAGCCATAATAATTTATAGATTAGAGCTGTTTTATTATATTTATATTGAACTTTTTCCACACTAGTATAGGTAGAGTTCCAGGCGCGTTTTTTAATGAAGTGGTATCCCCCGAAGGCTTAATACACCTAATTAACAATTGTATATCTGAGTAATGTATCGTACTTTCATTGGAGAGCACATTTTTGTTTTACGCTTACTTCTTGTTTCTTTCGATGCAATATTTCCTTGTAAAGTCATAATGATATTACTCTATTTTTCTTTAGTTTGTCCTATTACTACCTGTATCCATTTTTCTTGATAAAACTACTGCAAACAGCTAGTATTATTTTTTTCCTGATATATTTTAACCAAACGTTCATATATATTCTGAACAATAACTCACATGCTCATTAAGCTTTCACACTCCATAATAAAATTTCCTACAATTAAAGTATATTAATTGTATACTGTCCTTTAGGTGTTTCCTCTTTCATCGCCCTGTCTTGACAATTGTCAGCATTGAAACATAAACTAACATTCATACAGTTTTATTCAATCACTGTCACGTTCAGAAACACTAATCAAGTTAATAATTGAGCTGTTTAATTCCAATCTATCAAAATTTGCTCAATATTCTACCACTTTTGAATTTCTTCTTCAATATGTCTGATCGAGTACACACAAATCAAGTGTTATTTTCGACAATGTCTCTTTACATAAATCCAGACAGTTATAATTTGAAATAATTCATTCTTTAACATGGTTTCCTCGAAATTTATTTTAAATAAGCCATTCCTTAATTGCAGCCTTTGTTGTGCATTGTACCTAACAATTACAGATGGTACCTCCAAGTTCTATTAAAGCTGATTTTCAAATTACTATAAAAACAAGTGGACTTAGACGAAAACACTAATTCTACACTAGGAATACAACCATTTCTGTTTCCAGCATGAAGAACTATAACTCTGCAATGAATTATTAATAGATGTTATGACTAACAGAACCTTATCAATAGTTATTCCAAAGTTTACCTTTTTCCATCAACTTTTCTTATATTTACGCTATATTTATTAGCATCTCGCCAAGAGCGACCCAATGTACCATTTTAAAGTATTCATGTCTCATTTAAATATCTAAATTGATATAATAATTCTTCCTTGATTTTGTTATATGTTTTTAAAAATTGTATTCTTTTAAAAGCAATCTCTGGTAGTTACATTAAACCCCTTCGTGGATTATTTTTATACCACTTAAATTCTATATTACGCCACAGTGTATGAAGGGATGATCTACATCAATCATATAGCTATATATCTTTTGGCTTGTTACGGGTTCCTTCCAGACTAACAATTTTCACTAATTGTATTAAATTATGTTTCGATTGAAAAAACTATTTACTGTTTTTATACATTTCGTATATTTGATCTTTGATATATCTAACATCAAGCTGATTTTGATTCGTTACCTGTTTCGCATAAACAGGTTTTTTTTTTGGTGAATTTAAGGTTATATTGTTTTTATTTTTTGAGATATTTTAGTGACCGTAGCGGTACTAATATTCACTGGAGCTGCAAGGCCCACAAACTATTTTCAATAAAATCCGCAGAGATTTGAAATATATTAAAACAAAGTCTTAATACAACGTTTGCCAGTTTATAACCCGTAATTATAATATTTGAAGAATTTTGCAAACGTTTGATACATGTACAAATATTGCGGGCTCATTCGGTTACATGTTCGAATTTCTCGCTCATTATTCTATCTCTTTTTATAATATTGTCTGCTGTAAAACGAATTTATAACTTTCGACATGTTTGAATAGATTATTTACTTATATTTGATGCTCTGAAGATTTTGTAGTACTAAAAATAATTTCAGTCATGATATTGCTAGTATTGATTATTGTTATAATATTTATTTGATGTAATTTAAACTTATTATTACTTTTTTGATTATTAAAACTTTATTATTAACATTTATTAACAATTATTGTTATATATCAATTATATTTTTGATCTTATATTGAAAATATTGTCAAAACATGTTTTAATAATATTAGCAAATCATTCATGAATTATTATATTTAGTCCATTATGGTAGAATTATGATTAACTTTATAAATTGTGGTAAAATTTCGCAATCACATGGCAGTCACTAGTAGCAATTAAAATACATACAATTGAGAAATCGAAGACACTTAAAATTTTTAGATATAATTCCACCCATTCGCACACTACAGCTTCCTCATAGTCCATACTTAACTCATATTTAGCCGCAATAAAATTACAAGTCTGAATTGTATTTAAACTTCACTTATAACGTAATCTAAAAAATAATCACTCTTGAGACTACATCGGTGTTCATATGACACGAAAATATTAAAATATAACTGTAACAAGGCGGTGAGGAATCCGGATAGTATTTATGTCAGTCATATCATTCCAGAAGTTATTAAATATTTTTTCGTCACCAGTCGAGTCGAGGGGGAAAATTTACACGGAACTCTGAGGAAAAGGGAAAAGAATAATTATACTTGCTATTTAAATTTATTTCAAATTACGTCGATTTATAGCTGTTTCTATGCAAATACAAATTCATTTATTTTGTACATTGGAGAGGGCACTTTTAATAAATATTCACTGCATTATTTTACGCAAATTGTGCTTGATGGATATTTGAAAAAACTCCGGTCTGGAAAATTTGAATAAACTACAAAAATACTATTGCATTTATATTTTAATACATTTGTTATATACCTTTTATATTGAACTAGCGACCCGCCCGGCTTCGCACGGGTGCAATGCTGATACTAAATTAAATACACTACAGAAAAAATATGAACGTTGTATATAAAAACATAGCGGCCCGCTCCGACTTTGCACGAGCATAAAATATATATGCCTATGTCACTCAATGAAAATATGATCAAAATCGATCCAGTATTTTTGGTTCATTCATTACTGCCCTTGGCCTGCACGCATTAAATTTGGAGTAAAACAATTCCTCTTCCCTTATACTTACTATAAAGATTTCCTGCTATCTTTGGAATATCTAAATTCATACAATTTTTATTACATTACACATTTTTAAACGCAAATTTTAAATTTGTAATATCTCCGAAAATATTTGTTTAATTTACATGCTGTAAGGAACCATATTGATCTATATTAATTGCACACTGTATTTAAGGTACTTAATTCGATAAGGATTAATGCCGTATTGCTTAAAATAGCTTCGTAAATAAGCCATTTTCTCACGTAAAAAGTAAACAATAAAAATGGTTAATGTGGGTTATCCCTAAAAGATAAACATATACCATCGCGGACTTTTTTGTAGACCTTTTTATGGTGTACAATACTGTAGTACATTAATTTGATCTAACTCGTAGGGTTAGGCAGCGTTTTTGCTAATTGCTAAATAAGCCTAAAAAAATAGGTTAATTTACGACATCACGTTAGAAACCTCTAAAATTAGCAATGTTGCCTTAGCATATTATGCATGCATTATACATATAAACCTTCCTCTTGAATCACTCTATCTATTGAAAAAAACTGCATCAAAATCCGTTGTGTAGTTTTAAAGATTTAAGCGCACATAGGGATACAGGGATAGAAAAGGCGACTTTGTTTTATACTATGTAGTAATATAACTTAATAATCACGTATTAGCAATAACGGATCCATTGAGGGTTTAATTCATATAATTTCAAAGAGCGAGTCCTCTTTATGGAAAGTTGTATCATACAAAATATATTTTCCTTCCCCCACAATTTATTTGTGTGTTTAGGCCAGTGGGCCAATAGCGTCCAGTGCCTTCCTTTGCCAATTAGACCTATTATATTTCATCAAACCCCTTTATTACGGTCAACAATATGACCTGAATTGCTATCCAAAACTAATTTATCTACTCATTATCTTGACTTCCTTATAGGTTACGGTTGATACTGCCTTGATTTTATAGAGTTCGCCATTATTTCTTTATTTTTATGATTGTCAATATTAAGAAAACATAACATAAATTAACATAGTCGTATATGAAGTCTCATGTACCATCAAAAGCAGTTTGTAAAACGCAATAATGCAAAATTCGTTTTAAACTTCATATCGTCGCTGTTGTCGTATATATAGTCGTAACTTTTTCTTAAAATGTGACCTTTTGTCGGCGATTTCGTCCTTCGACGGTCCAATAACTGTATATAATAGTCGCTGTTGATGGTACTTCCTTTTCCAAGGTAGCCAATGAACATTATTACATGCGCGTTCCGAAATACAAACTCCGTAACATTGCCAGCCGACTGATGCTTTTTTCCACGTTTTGGAGCCTATTCAACGTATGCAGACCACTCGGATGGCTGTCGATTGGACGGTGTGAAATGGTGGAGCCATGTTTAATCCATTGTCACATTGATGCAAAAACTCGGGTTTATCACACTTGATCATCTTCAAACGCTGCTCCGAATCATCAACTCGTCGTTGTTTTTAGTCAAAAGTGAGCTCACGCGGCACCCACTTTGCACACAGCTTTCTCATACCCAAATATTCGTGAATGATATGATGTAAACGTTCAGTTAATATATTTAGATTGACTGCTATTTTATTCATTTTCAATTTACGGCCATTCAAAATCATTTTGTTAATTTTTTAAAATGTTTTCGTCGGTAACAATCTCTTTGGGCGTCCACTGTGTGTCTTCGGTGCTCATTTCACTACGTCTAAACTTAGCATACCAATCCTTGATGGTTGATTTTCCTGGAGCAGTGTCCAGAAATTCGGTATCAAGTCAAGTTTTTGCTTCAACTGTATTTTTTCCTTTCAAAAATCAATATTTTATGAATAGGCGAAATTCTTTTTTATCCATTTTTTTCACAATAACAAAATTGCTTCACTCAAAATGCTATAATTCACAAACTAATGATCCGACAACTGTCAAATTTATGCACGCGTCTTTTAAAGGTTAGGGCTAACTAAAAAACATACGGATTTAATTCTAATAGCGCCATGTCAGGCCGGGGAGTTTTCAATTGACCTGGCATTATAACAGACAACAGCGGAAATCGATAATTGTGGTTATAGATGGTTTTATGGTTATGGTAAAGACTAAAGCTTCAATGTTAAACAAACTTATCCTACAACAAATTTATAACACTCTTTACCGCCTTTTATCAATTATAATCAGTCCTTACACATTGTTCGGCCAAAAAAATTATTCGCTTTGTACGCGTTCTTTTATATTTCTCCATATTTCTTCGAGCGTCAGAAACACTACGCCCATATTCCCTGCCCTCGCCGTCTCCAGAGAAAACAAATATAATTAAGAACGAACCTGAATTAACTCGGAATCTATTTGGTAAGATTTATCTTGCATTATCTGCCAGGGTACCGCGATCTATCATAATTTAAGATATATCCCTCATGTAACAATGTGTGACCGTCTTTAATTGAATCTGTTGGGCCAGTTGGCAAAATTGATTAAAGTGTCAGAGGATGTTTTGTTAGCGTAAAAAATAACAGGAACTGTTCTCGATTGTTTTGATTTAAACAAAATATTTTTCTCCTTATAATATTACAAAAAAAGTATTAATATTATATTGTTCAAATTATAATTTCTACAGAAATGAAATATCTTTATTAGATATTTGAATGTTTTTGGATCGACAATATCTACTGGTATTAATGCGAAATATAATTTTAAACAGCCTTTACAGTTAAAACCTAACTCTTATTCTCTATGGTTCTAATGCTATAAAAGCTAATAGTTCTCCTCTCAATATATTATATATTAAAAACTTTATTTGTTCTTAAACAATCAAAATAATTTGAAAAAAATATTACTGCTGTAGCCAATCTAACGCTTATGGTAATGCTGCGCCATATATCATTTTCGGTTTAGATATCAAGGATTTAAAAAAATTTCATCAAGGATTTCACAGGATTTAAAAAATTGATCCTCTTTCGACTACCGGCTGTCCTGGAAACATTACATCAACGAACATAAACTCGCTGTTCTGTAGTCTGACTGTAGGTGAACAGCACATGCACAGATTTACTTTCGTTAATTTTTATTTTCCACGCTTGTGTCCAGTTATTTATATTTTCACTTGCCTGTTGTAATTCTCATATGGCTTCTTCACTATTGTCTCCATCAGCTTTAAACGCAGTATCAGCAGCAAATGTAGCTCTATATTCTTCATTCATATCACAAGTGTAGAGTAGATAAAGCATTGGCCCCAGTACACTTCCTTGTGGTACACCTACTTTAGTTTCTTTTATTGTAGAGTATGCTAATTGTTGTTTAACTCTAAACATTCTGGTTCTAATGTACGATTGTAGTAGTTCTGTGTGTTGTTTTGGTAACATTTACTCTAGTTTATGAACAAGGCCTTCATGCCAAGCCTTATCGAAGTCTTGTGATACATCCAAGAATATAGCTGAGCATGGTTTATAACTTTCGTAGGCTTTTTCAAATACATCTGTTATTCTATGGACATGGTCAATTGTTTAATGCTTGTTAATAAACCCAAACTGGTGTGTTGATATTAAGTTTTTTCTCTCTGTGATCGGTTTTATTCCTTTCACCATTAGATTTTCAAAAACCTTAGAGATTAATGGCATCAGTGATGTGGGTCTATAGATTTTTATTTCGTTTGGTGACTTTCCAGATTTTGGGTGACTCTTTATATATTAAAAAAATTATGAGATTTATCTGGTTTTGTAAGCAGAAAAGTTTTGACTGAAAAAACACTGTATAATATCAATTTTTAATATACATATATCAGATCTCATATCAAATACTGTGAATGAAGTCTCGGTTTAGAGACTCAGAACTGAATTCAACTTCGAAAAGGAAGCGTGCAGTGAATGTCTAAGAGTACGAATTGGTACCACAATACAAATTCAACTATAAATTTAATATTGAGAGAAATATATTATAATAAAAATCCATTCAATCCTCCACCCGCCGATTTTCATCCAGTATTGGTCCTTCAAATTAAGATCAATTACGCTCGATCTATAACATAGGTGGCCGAATTCCTTAACCAGTCTTCATATTTTTACGTAGGAATATGGAAAAAAAGTAGCGTTTCAGTATTAATCAGTAACTTATTTATAAAAAAAAATATTTTTTTATAGAAACAGACTGACTTATTTCCTACAAAAATGTATTTAATTTTATTTAATTATATTTATTTATTATTTAATTTATACATAAATTTATTAAATTAGCTTAGTGGACACAATGGTCATGGTAACAGAACAGAACTCCAGCTGTAACAATATTCGTGGGTTTGAATCCTATCGCGAATGGATGCAGATTTATTGTGATTATTTTTAATGGCAATTGTTCATAAGGCAAGTTCACGTCACATTCACGTCAGTAACCTGGATGTCTTCCGAGAAGTTGTCTTAGTTGGTCACTCTACAATCAGCAGACGTAATATCAAGGACCGTGATTCCACGATAAACGTAGTCCAAACACTAAAATCTATATAAAAAGAATAAACTTCTGTATTTTAAATTATTAACTTTTAAATCAATTTTTAACCTATATGTAGCAATTTTTGTTTGAAATACCATACATGGCCAATATTTACTCTTATCCATTATTAGCTAAAAAACTAGGACACACTGTAGATTTGCAATATACTTATTAATATTTAATTTCATTAAATGTGATTTAAAAACTATATGTGAGTGTTTTAACATTTCCCCACGTAAAGTAACAATTTTTCAATTCATATTTTTGTGTTTCTCAGTGTGACTATTACACCCTCAAAATTGAATTTTCGACTTCGAGAAGCTGCTTCGTCGTTGTTGAAGCTCCTTCGTCGAAGTTGACAATGAACTGAAAAACTTATTGGACGAAAACATATTCAAGGCGATAAAACTTTTAGACACATTAGTATATAACGAATCCATTATTCCTATATGATATGGTTAGTATAATTGGTCAGTATTTTGAGAAAATCGCCTATTGCAATGTCGCTGTGCCATTGCTTATCAGGTTAAAAACATCTGTCTGTGCAAAGAAAACCTCTAATAATATCTAAAGGACAAAATAATATGAATTAATCCCGGGCACCCATTCACGTATATGTCGAAGTGGAATATTGATGGCCATTAAATTTTTCTGTGGGAACAATGAAGTGTACAATATTACGCGGTGATGATTACGCTAGATGCTGTTACTGCAGATATGTACCGATGCTATCTGAACAAACTAAATTATGTATTGCTGCAAAAAAGAATGACAATGGCCAGAATTCAGAAGCAAAGCCATAATTTTGCATGGCAAAGCTCAGCCGTTACAAGATCTGTAAAGAATATACTGTTGTAGTTTGAATGGAATGTTTTGTTGTACACAGATTACTCACCAGGCATAGCGCCTTACTATTACCCCTTACTCAGAGCGATGCAGCATGACCTGGCTGGCAGGCAGTCCAGAAATGCCAAACTAACAATACAATCATTATTAAATATTAAAATACACAATCTGGTAATGTATTTCTTAAGAATAACATATATAAAATAAAGAAGATGAGTTTCTGATGCTTGCATTCTAGTTTCGCTTCATACCATTAGTAGCAGCTCGGCTTATTTCCGTGTGCTTTATTATGAAACGCGTCCTTCATTAGGGTTTTAACACATTTTATTAGCGTTTTTCCAGTGTTCAATCTTAAAATATCCATATATCGTCTAGATACATAAATTGAGACAATAAATCTTCCTCAAATTGATTACATGCTTTTAAAAATTGTATTATTTTAAAGCAATGTCTGAATGTTCCATTAGACCTCTTCGTGCGTTATATTTTCACCACCTATATCCTATATTTCCTAATAGGTATTGTATGAAGGTATGAGTTGCATGCGTCAAAAAGCAACTCTATCCATAGCTCTTTTATGGATACTTCCCAGACTAAGGGTTTTATCTGAAACAATTGTGGTTAATAATATTTATCTGGTGATCTTGTGTCGTCGCCTGATTTATTTTGTGCCACCCTTTATATTCACCGTTCCTTAACTTAATATTTAATAGTATAAATACTTGCCTCCCTAACGCCTTTTAATTGCAAGAGGTTCCCTCTTCATTGTCAGTTTCCTGTTCGAAGTAACTGATTGGAGACGCAAGCATTTCCTGACTTTGACTATTCAATGGTTTTGGCAATTTTTAATCAGAATTATCACGTATATTGAAAAGCAGTTAGAAATGTTTCAGAACAATTGACGGTTTATAACCTCAGAGTATTATAACTAATATTTTGAATAATTTTGCAGATCTGTAGCAACGGCGTTAAACAATACCAACACAAATCAAATTTTATAGACCAATTAGTTTATACGCTCGCAGGTATCAGGTACTAGAGTAATGCTAATTTATGAAAGTAGAAGGAAAAATCTGCTGCGAGTTTAAAATCAATTTTACAAACTCAATGTGGCAATACGTTCAACGGTGTTGATGACGTGCATTGGCTGCTTTATTGGAAGAACTCTAAAGTATTTTTATGCAAATAAATCGACTGCTTCATAATGGTAATTTTTTCTAATTATTTATAGCGAAATATACTTGTCATTTTTAATTAATTAATACATTTAGCACATGTATATCTTTACAATCTCATTTTACATTATTACGAACGTTGCCTACGCTTCTATATCATACTTGATAAGCTATTTTCCATCCCAAAGTGGGTCAACGATAACCATCAATCACTTTCTCGATTAGGTATAGTCTATAAAGCTCGCGACATTAATACAAAACGTATTTCATCGAATGCGGCTGCAAACTAAAGTGAATTAACGTAATTAGTATGCTTGATGCAACGTAGTCATCATGTGGACCTTGCTTGTTCGAGTAACTGATGTTGATTGGCACGATTGCCCGTTCGGGGTCAGTTCAGCAAGCGTGGAACTCCAATTTGCCTAATGTCCGGCCAATGTCGCCGAAATTATATATTTAAGCGCATTTACGGATTTATTGGAAAGTGAAACGGCAAAAATTTAAAGCCCGACCGGCAGCGCAGACGGGGATGTTTCGTCAAGATAAATATGAGGGGAACAATCAATTATAGTTGAACGGAATACGATTTATTGCAGTCCGTTCGGGTTCGGACCAAAAAGATTGTGAAGTAATTTGGCAATATTTTTCCGCAAATTCAAGCAGTTTTTCGAAATTTGTGTAATTGTCATTTTTACAATATTGGTAATATTGTTTATGAATGCAGTTAATAACAGAAAAACAATATTCTTAACCACCGAAGAACCAGTTTTATTATATAATATATTACGATCGTATATAATATATTATTACGTAGAGTAACAATTTTTCATTTCATATTTTTGTATTTCTCAATATGACGAACCCTTAAAATTAAATTATCAACTTTGTTTGATTAGTTTTCTTGTTACATTCAAACAGTTTTAGAAATTCATAGAGATGCTGCTCCGTCGTGTCCCAATTATCGCTTTTGATTTCAACGATTTGAACATCGAAAGTGATGATTTTGAGATCACTGACGTAGAAAGCTTAATGACAATGAAGTGAAAAACTTATTGGACGAAAACATAGCCAAGGCGACAAAACTTTCAGACATCTTAGCAGGTGATGAATCAATTTCCATTGTTCCTATATGATACAGTTAATATAACTGGTCACTATTTCGAGAAAATCCCCTAGTCCAATATCGTTGTGCCATTACTTATCAGGCTTAAAGAAAAAAGGTTTCTGTGCAAAAATTTTTTTAAAAATATCTCAAGGAAAAAATATTATGGATTAATTATGTGCACTCATTCACATATATACGGAAGTGAAATATTAATGGCCATTAAATATTGCTGTGGGAACAGCGAAGTGTAATGAATCACGCGCTAATAAAACCAAATTATGCTGTTACTGCAAGTGTATGGATGCCATTTGAATAAATTAAACTATAAATTATTGCAAAAAATGGCAATATCGAGAATTCAGATGCAGAGTTAAATTTTGTTTAATAATATTGTATTGCAAAGCTCAGCCGTAGCAAGAGCTGTGAACGATATGTTTTTTTAATTGTGTAGAAGCAATGAACTATCACTTTTCTGGCAAGAGGTACCGAAATGCTGAAGGATCACTTCCAAATTAATATGACAATGATTATTAATTATTAAAGTGCAGAATTTGGTAATGTATCACTTATGAATAACATAGACCAAATGAAGAAGAAATGTTTCTGATGCTTGCATTTTAGTTTCGTTGCACACCATTAATAGCAGCTATGCTTATTTGCGTGTCATTTAGCATTTTACACACTTTACTTACTTTATCAGTCCATTCGAATTCGAAGTAAAAAGATTGTGAAGTAATTTGGTAATATTTTTCCGCGAATTCAAGATTCAAATTTTAGAAAACTGTGTACGTTATCATTATTACAGTATTGATAATATTAGTTATGAGTGGAGTTAATAACAGAAAATCTATTTTTTTAAACACCGAAGGACCAGTTTTATTATAAAATTAGTATATTAAAGGCGTAATTTATTAGTTATTTAGACATTAATTTAAATTAAATCGCAATTCGTGGATCTATAAATTTAAAACATCTCATCTTTCAAGGAATTTACCGATTCCATCTCGAAAGAATAATGTATCTTTTGATGCTACCTATGAATTAATCCATTTTTAGTGTCTTTACAAGAAGTGAAGGGCGCTATGGAGAGGTCACAACCCATATGTCGAAACAAGCAGTAATCAGTAGGAGCAAGGTTTAGAGCATATGTCGGGTAGGGTAGCACTTTCCATTTTAGTGTTTTCACCACCGATTCTGCAACAAGTAGTCGAGCGTTGTTACGCTGAAGAATAACACTGATGTGTCTTTGCTCGTGTTCCGTTTTTTATCGCGCAGTAGTCAACTCAATGCTAATTGACAGTAATGCCCATTGATGCTTTCATTAAGTTTTAACTTTGGCTCATAGTACACCAGATCTAGTTATCTCTTCAAGTAAAGAGCATTAGTTTGGATGGATATTCGACTTTGTTGTTGATGTTGATGTTGATGTTTCATATTTATTCATATCGCATAAAAGTTAAGAAAGACCATGTATATTTATGATGCTCTGAAGTTGTTATAGTTCTGCAAACAATCTTATCAGTTGAGAAGTCCCAGCCTACCATAGTAAAACACAATTTTTAGCAAAATTAGTTTTTTTTATTCAAGCTAATTCTCTTCTAGGGTGTTACAATGATTACAGCGACCCTCCAACTTTTCGATACCACTTTTGTAGTACGGTTTTGTAGTATATCCAGTGACGTCCTAATTTAAACTTATTAATACTTTCTTGATTATTGCAACCTAATGGAAATTACATTTATTATTATTTTAAATGACATTTAAAGAAGGTGTTAGTTCTTGAGATTGTTTACATATGCTGTTTTAATAGTATTTACAAATATTTGTTATTTTAATTAATTTAGTATCATACAAAACTTAGTATGATTATTTTTAAAATATTATCCACTTTTTTTTGTTATGAGAACATGATTAGCTTAATAGTTTGTGGTCGAGTTTCGACTAAAGACTATTACTAGTCTGTACAAATCATCTAATTCGTAAAAATATTTAAATGTAATTATACATTCTGCAATATAACTCTAGCCAGGCACGAATATCTGAATTAATATTAAAAAGGTCTTTCTTACCATAATACTTCCACCAATTGAAAATACATGTCGATCTTCGTAAACCTCGTTAAACTTTCATCATATTTCTCCTATAGGCTAATAAATAATATTGGATCCTCTTTTGTCGGCCAGACCACGGAGGAGGCACTGATTTAGTTTTCGCCGCCCTTCAAAAAATAAATCCGTTCAATTCCTGCTGTGGGGATCACGTTTCGGACCTTGCTTATGACGACATCAAAAGCTCCCAGGCTTTGGTCCTGAGAAGGAATATATGACCGAATCTAAGATAGAGGTGGGACGTGACGAGCTGTGGGCTTCATTAGCTCTATAAATTATTTAAATCGGCAGACGACAAGAAACCTTTTGAAAAGTGTTGTTCATGTTTTAACTAGAAACTCCACAGTAAATAAAATATATATATCTCCGCAATTTCAAAATCAGAAGTTAAGTTTATTGACATGAATAGGATGGGGTTTTCCTTTCAAAGCAAAAATAATGAATGTCAGTAACGTTTGCTTATTAATATAAAAGATAATATGTCAGCGGTGTTTTGTTTTCCAACATAGTCAAAAATTTGGATACAGCGCGGTAATTTAACAAAAGAGACAATCAAACACGTCAAATATGATTTCTTTAAACGTAAAATTTTGACCCCTTCAAAATGGCCATACTTATATTTAATTACTTGTTCTTAAGTATTCATTATAGAGAGAAATTCTACACAAATCATCTACAACTACACTAGTTTGGATTAGTTATTAACAATCACTCAACAATTGACCAGTTGCAATGAATGACAGATATTATTGAAAAAACCTACCAAGGTAAAAAGGTATTTTCAGCAACATCTTTAGATATAGCACAAACTTTCAATAAGGTATATCATGGCGGCTTAGCTCATAGGCTACAAAAAATGTTACAGAAACAAGACACTGAAATATTAACATCCTACATTGCAGCCAGAATATCTTAGAGTCAAACAAGAGGAAGCTATTCTACGATAAAATATTCTAAACCAGTATTGGAACCATTTATTTACCTACTCTACACATGCGATATACCACAAATTAAAATGAATAAATGACGATGATGCTGTTATTTTTGCTGTCGGATACAATAAAGAAGCGACAATATACATAATTGGATCTAGACCTGTAAAATAAGAATTGACGAAAGTAAATAGGTGCATGTGCAGTTATTGTATAATCAGACCAAACAAGCACCAATAACAACTATTTCACAATGAAACTTGATACAAAACTTCTCCGGAAGGAACATGTAAAAAAGAAAGGGAACGAAGTTGAGTCAAAATATAGGAAAATGTATTGGTTAATCGGAAAAAAAACACAATTATCAGTCATTAATAATTTTCTGCTATACAAGCAACTGTTAAAACCTCTATGGACATTCGGAAATCAATTATGTGGATGTTACAATGTTAATACAATGTAAATTTGAAAGAACAAAGGCTGAACAAGTATTGTAGATGCACCTAGATACTACAAGATTAGACACCGAGACTCTTAAATACCAACGGTCGCTCAGAAAATCAAGATAATTGCGTGTGGAGACATGACGCAGACTCTATTCTCATGCCTATATCAAAGCAATACATCTCTTAGATAATACTAGAATAGGACAATAACTCAACAGAATTTCAAACTATTTCTTCTTTTCTAGTGTAGTCCGAATAGTCTCTAGTAAGTACACTAAATAAAAACAGCAGTACCAATATATAAACTTTATTACACTAGGTACTAAGAAAGGGCCAATGGGTCCTTCTAGGGATGTATCTAGATTTGAGTAATTACAAAGACAAATTGCAGGTTAGTCGACAACGACTAGCAACAATGTAATAAATAAACCCAAGAAAAATATAATATAAATTGTCATATGTCAAATGTTACAGTATTTTGATTTAGTGATTATATACAGTTCAATTCAAAAGTTAGGAAACAATATGGTAATTAGAAAACTACAATAAAACAAATAAGTTATGATTGTGTAATAAATATCCCTCAAACTTAGCGTTAGTTAAATAAAACAAATTGAATACATTTCTCGTTAAATATTAACCTAGTCAAAACAGCCACCTTTACCTTGAATTGCTTGTTCATAAATTAGATTCAATCTCTTTATTAATGTATGTAAGTATTAGGAGTTCAGTAACTTCCATTCGCTTTGTAAATCCTCCCACAACTGTGATGTTTACTCTTCTATCAAGTTCATCTCATACTAATTCGATGACAGCAAGGTCTGGCGCTTCTAATCCCTACCATACTTTTATGGAGTGTTTTATGGGCCATTTTCTTCTTAAAGAAGAAAACTTCGGATAATTAGATCCCCTCCAGAGGAATTATCAATTAAAATCGGCTTTTATTTCACTCATCAATCTTTCCTATCAATGTCAATTACCTCGCTGGGCTTATACAAAACATACTGAAGATATCACAATAATACCATCGTGCTTATTAGTCTGCAAAGTGTACGTCTCTGCAACCTTTTCAGAGTCGCACATAAACACGTCTATTAAATCCAGAAAGCAAACTTTTAATTTTTTTAGTCCAGTTTTGATGTACTTAGCCTACTCTAGCCTATTTCATTTATTATTAATGTATATATAGTCTCGGATTTTTGGCTGCTATCAATCCTCTCAGGCCAGTAGAAAATACGTCAGTAATCCAAACGAAAATTCTGACCACGAACAGAAGATGAATAATACAAATGAACACCTGACATATAAAACATATTTATTTATTAATAAGTTATAATCTTAAAGATGTGTCGGAGAGATAATTGAGTAAAAGTATTAATTATGTTTGTATAATTCTAATAGTGTCATTTCCCAAAATACCACTTTTATTATATCTCCATTTTTATGGCTTTATAGTGGTATTTTGCTCTCTCTCTGACATTTTATTGGTCATCTCTCTTGCTCATGTTTTGTTGGGGGGATCTACGTGGGATCTCACTAATTTGGGATGAAGAAAAACCTTTATAATTAACCATTGGCTAGAAGAGAAGGTATTTGGCAAATAGAGTATACTTTCCTTAACTTAAAAAGGTCGAACTGAGATGATCTAATCTTCTTTAACTTAAATTTGCTGAACTTACAATTCACCATAATTCGTGAGTCAGGGTATAGAAGTCTAGATATAAAAGACCCAAATCAAGGGTATCCTTTTTTCACTTAATTGTAATTAGTTCAAATAAAGTAAATAATGCAGAGTCTATCTGAAATCATTAGGTGTGAGCAACCAGGGTGCAAAGCGAATTAGCAAAAAATAACAGATATCCAACGACAGCTCGCTGCGAGACCTATCGAAGAAGTTCTCTACGACGAAGAGTGAAATGGTTTTTATTAACACTTGAGCCACCAATTCTTAGCTTAATATATTCGAAAAGTGTCTGATGTTTTTTCGTTCTTGTACCAAAACTTGTACCACTAAAATTCCACATAACGGTTCACTTATGTTGGGGACTACGCTGGGCAGGAAAGAACTCTTATGATATTCTGATGCTTCTGAAATCAAAACTGAACTTTTCGGCTATGCGTGAAAACTTGTAAAGCTCATACTAAAAACTTCGTCATTCAGGATATCGAGATATTCATTCGGAATAATACGGCCAGTGATATGAATGGAAAAATCAACTGAGCACCACGATAATGCCGCCCAAATTATAAAGAAACCCATCATTTATTGGAAGAATCAGGCTGTCCGGATCGTAGGCTTCTTTTTATTTTCCATTCACAAAACCGACCTTTTATAGGAAACATTGAAAACGATGATTTATCTGACCATAAGATCTCACTCCAATGATAAAGTGTTCAGATTTTATGTTCGTTACACCACTTCTTTCGTAGTTTTGCGTTGTCTTCCATTATAAAAGGTTCCATAATCGTAGCCTATTGAGTTGAGTATTACTCAAGTGAGTGTCGAGTTCTACTTTTACTTATACCACGGTAATTTTATCTTGCCTAGCCACAATCAATTTAAATGCTCGTCTGTCTCTATCAGATTTCTTTTGGTTTCACCCACTATTCTTCTTCCCAGATGTTTTACCATATTTTGTGTACGCTCTCACTACTGTCGATACTGTCGCTCAAGAAACATTAAACAACTTCTAAAAGATCATACATTTCACCAATCATTTATTCTAACCGTCGCAGAAAAACAAGTAATGCGCTGAAATGTAACCTACATGAATATATACGCGTAAAATTATTTAGACAGAAGTAGTATGACCAATATGCAACAACATGTACTATATTGCCTGATGTTCATATTATTAGGTCTATGTCCTATATATTACAGTTATCATTATCCTATCAATCTAAAAATATTTAATACAAAATAAATAACCCAGCAGACAGACATTATTGATATCTCCAATAATTTTATTAACAATATACGATACTATCTATATATGTATTTTTATGATAATTTCATTTGTTCCATAATCCAAAAAATTACCTCATATTTTAATACTATAGTAACATGTATATGTGTACGTACATCGGCTATATTGCTGTATTTATTTTGGAGCGTAAAACAATTTCTGAATGGAATTTTATTACCCTAGGACTCCAGCAAAATGAGTGGAAAAAATATGAATTTTAATTACGCAAGATCAATGTTGGATAATTGAAGAATATGATATAAAATATGGTCGGTAATTCGTTTTCGGTTATTTTGTTAAAGAAAACAAGTTGAAAAGACGTACATACAACATTGGATGGATAGTTAAAATGTATTTATTCAAAATCATGCCCTTTTGATTCTATACATTTAGTCTATCTCTCAAGCAATTTAATCTTACCGTTCCAAGTATCATTTTTTAATGACTAAATTGTTTGTACTATTAATGCGAAAAGGTAGAAGTCGGATGGGGCCAAGTCTAGAGAGTATGATCGGCACAGTAAAATATATTGATACTACAAATTCACCTTATAATATCTTTGAGAGTATTGTATATGTTTTTTGATCAACACACAGTCCTAAATTAATGGTTTATTGTAGGAAGCGATCAGTACTAATTATTTCGACAAGTTTCAGCACATCATACTAATTTGATCTCACCACATACAAAGAATGGTCTTGACACCAAAGAGGCGAGCTTCACAGCGATGAGAAAATAATTCATTTTAATCACCCGTTATCATTCAATCCAGTAATTATTTCCTTTAATACGTTTAAAACATCATTTCACTCACGATTTTTCGATTTTTTAATTGCTTCTCGTTCAGTTCATGCGATATCATGCTTCCCATCTTTTGGATCTTGTCCATCACCCCATTTTAATTGTCGAAACTACGTTTGACATATGTTATGTTATGGTTGCTCACCGTAAGGATCTACCAGCAAACCATTACTTTCAGCAGTTTTTTCCTATTGATGCAACAATAAAAATAATGTTAATGCAAATTCACGTTGTCGGGCACAAATAAACGCTGTTATTTTGTAGAAAGGTAATTTGTGTGTTTGGCGCTTCGCTTGTTTTGATAAATTTCAAATTTCTGCTTAATGTTTCACTGTTTCTGTTGATGGTACTGTTAAATATTAAGTTGCTCGGGTTTTTATGGGAAATATTTCAGCGTTTTGCAAGAGCAGGAGATGAATCAAGATCACCTTGAAGTTTTCCTTATTCGAATTCAAATATATGAAATGTATGAAAGAAATTAGTAGTTTTTCGACTTGGCATTCTCTATATAAAGATTATTTAATACAATTTATTATTTTCTTTTAGAAACAGGCCTGAAAATATATATTTTTTAGTTGACTTGTAGAGTTATTCTGATAATGAAACTGAAAGTAAGTGCCCTGGTATTGGCTTATAGTCCAAAATAAAATACATTACATAGTTATGAAATTGTTAATTAGACACATTAGGCCTCCAGAGGAATCCACTACATGCAAAAACGCGCCTAGAACTCTACTTCATAGATGGTGTAGTAATGAGTTCAATACTAAAACAACTGTAACCTACAAACTATTGTGGTTGTATAATTAATGCAGTTTAAGTCATTCGATAATATACCTTATATGCACTATCATATTAAAATAAATTATATTTGGTAAAAAATGTTTGTTTTAATATTTTATTTACGATAGAATCGCATCACTCCGAGTGTTAGTTCAGTTGGGCTTTGGCAACAACCAAATTCTAATCTAAATAAAATAATTGTTTTAAAAATCTTTCTAAATTTCTAAAAATCTGTTTTAAAAATAAGTGTTTTAAAAAATTTAAATCTAAAAAATGCAGTTAATTATACAGCCACAGCAGTTTATAGGTTAGAGTCATAACCATAGAAAAAATAGAAATTTCACGGTATAGGCGACCTTGGGGAAATGTTTTGTTTAGTTCAATCAACTGTAGCGCTGCGATCGCAAATTGTGATTGGCAGTTTAAATTCCAGGGGCCGCCGCTAACATGAAATGTGATTGGTCGATCAAATTGTGTCAAATCAGCATTTTCTATGGGCGTCCATTTTTATGTTTGTTGTTTGTAGGTTATGGTTTTTGTTTAGATCACGAAATTTTCGTTTTACGTTGTGCATATTTTCTGTTTTACATTAATTATTATGGGGTAATAATATAAAAATTGATGACAATGCGTCAGTGTAGTAAAAGATGTAGTGTACCGGGGTAAAATTCTACTACGGAAATTAGACATCGTTTCCCAAGGAATGATCTCGATCCTTTCCAAAAATGGGTTGATCAAGTAAATAATAGTAAGTTACCTAGGTAAACCACAATGCAAATATATCAACGTCATGGTGTTTGTTATGGACATATTAGTGAAAAATTTAGAATTATCCTTCCTTCATGAACAGGTATTTGGGTAAATGCATATCCATCATTGGTTTTATCAGGTACATATAAAATTATCTATCTACTACATGTCTGTTTATATATTGTTTGTTTACAGAAATTCAAAACCTTATGAAGATGTTAGTAGTAATAAAATTCAATTAATCTACCAAGTTGTGCGTATGTTGTCAGTGTGATGTCTCTACATAAAGAAGTCTTACAAGAAGGTAATAATTAATATAACTGGATAATTAGTAGTAATAAATACTACTTTTAATTGTAAAATATTCCTAAAATATTTGCAATACTTTAACTTTTTAGAATAATCAGTGTTCAATCATTTTATAGTAGAGGAATTATATATTTAAATTTGATTGCCTTGTTAAGAAAATATTTGTTATGGTGCCATCAATTAAAAATTTAATTGCTTCTCTTAGGGGATTTATTAATTTAAAGAAATCTATTTTGTCTAAATTTACAAATAACTACATTTGTTTAACTAATCTTAACCAAGATTGCTTAAAGATTTTTGTTGGATCTATTAGAGGTCATGGAGGTAGAAACAACATCCTTCCCCTAGTATGTTCGAGAAATTTTTAAAAGGGCTCATCATTTCAATTTTTTCACATCATTCTCCCGGAGAAAATTGTGAAGAAGATGAACATGTTAGATAACTTATATTCTTTTTTAACGGGAGATCTAGTACCACTTGAGGTTGTTAAATCACCAGTTGAGTCTATATTTTCAGTTCGAGAGAATTTTGCTCTGAGGAAAACAAAAGTCTAATATTGTATTTTAGTCTTATTTCAGACTATTTAACAAAACTTCTGAAAAAGAGACAACATGCAATATTTGTCTATATTCTACATTAAGTAGTTCCACAGATTAAATACTCTAAAATCTAAATATTTTTAAAAAACACATAAATTTTTAGTGTTTCGACTGTCCAATCCATAATGATTTTCAAGACAAAATTTTAAGTTATTCTGAGGTTTGATTGTAGTTTTGGTTTAATGAAGTTAATGTAATATCAACAGGAAAGGATTTAAAGTTTACTTTCAATATATCAAGATAAGTTAGAACTCTAATAGATCCCATAAAATTGATGGCACTAAACATATATGGGAAGGCTTTATAGAAGAATTATAGATATTTTAGTATTGCCTAGAATAGAGTTCATAATTGCTTTTTTTGCTTTTTGTTTATATATATTTATATTATTTACACTTATGTATATTTGTATAAGATTTTATTTTAATAAATTAATTTTAAAATTTAAATTTGATTTTTATTTATATACTATTGGCCAATAAATGTGACGTCACAAAATAATCAGGGGAAATGGCAGACCAATCAAAGCAAAATATTTTCCTTACAGGTTTCTACATAACTATTTTAAACTAACCAATCAAATTCGCGTTGTCGGCGCCGCCAATGATTGGACTAAGCGAAACTTTGCCCCACTACTTACCATTGCAGTTGCACACCCCTGGTCATAACCTCTTATCACTATTGCTTTCAAGAATTTGTCATACGTCTGACAACTGGACGATTTTGGCAAGCTCAATCGTTTACGTGTTCGAACTAGTCAGACAGCATTGTGTCTCTTTTTAACTAGAATAAAACGAGAAGGAAAATATTGTCTGATTCTGAAACGAATTTGCAAATAGTGGCAAGCAATACATTAAAGATCTCTATGACTTATGTACAAAAATCTTTGAATAGACTATACATATTGTGTAATATATGAATGTGTAGTTCCAATATAATATGTATGTTTCAAGCAAATATAGATATTCTAATGGCGATAAGAGTATTACTCTATTTCCATACTTCGTATCTGATATTTTCTGTTATTTCAACATCGCTATTCGAAGTTATTCCCTCAAAGACCGGCGAAAGTAAAATTGGCCGTGTCGTGCTCGCGCCGACATTCTTCCAGTCTCATTCCCGGGACGCGTCAAAGACGAAGTATCCGAATAAAGGAGCGACTCCGTTTGAAAATCGACGGAAAAATTTAAATCCGCCCGGCCTTTATCAACCCACCTTGGAAACAAAACACTCGGA
Organism: Rhynchophorus ferrugineus; assembly: GCF_030347505.1. Classification (NCBI taxonomy): domain Eukaryota; kingdom Metazoa; phylum Arthropoda; class Insecta; order Coleoptera; family Curculionidae; genus Rhynchophorus; species Rhynchophorus ferrugineus. Next base: position 8,018,708 of record NW_027472581.1, on the reverse strand, counting down.
CGACTTAAGTCGGGGAAAAACGTTCCCGCGAAGGGTCAGAGGACGGTTCGGAGTTTTTGTGACAGTTTTTATGACAACCTGTCAAATAGTACGGCGCGGTGTGGATTTAAAGCGGCCATAGAGGCAAATGCGGCTGCGACTCGGGCCGGTGGAGTTGGAACTTTTCGAGTTATCAGTAGTGGTCTGAGGAATTGATATAAATAGGATTAAATAATATCGTCTTTATTTCAAAAACTTTAGGAATATGTTTATTTTGTAATTATGGAATAGTTTTTGTCGTGATATAATATAGATGGGTCTTCGGTGGCGATTTTATGCGGTCTGTTAACAAAGTTTCCAGTTCTAAGATGAATATTCAAAAAGTCTGGTCTAGCATAGCGTCAGTTTTTGCATTAGTTAAAATCGGAGCGAAAATTTGAGGTAGACGACCGCGTATTTTTCAGTATATCAATTTTAAAAGATTTTATTGTGCACTAAAAATTTAATACTTAATTAATTTTTATATCTAAGGTTGTTTAACTTTATATATATATGAAGTCAATCAAAAATACTATTCAAAAACAAATATTCTATTAAATATAATTTATTTTAACATTATAGTACATCAAATACATTTATTATCGAAGAACTTAAAACTACAATTCACTTTACAGCCACAATAATTTATAGGTTAGAGTTGTTTTATTATATACACATTAAGCTTATTTCCACACTAGTATCGGTAGGGATCTAGATGGGTTTTTATATGTAGTGGTATCCTCCGAAAGCCTTATGCACTTAATTAACAATTGTATATCTGAGTATTGTACTTTACTTTCATTAGAGAGCATATTTATGTTTTATGCTTAGTTCTGTTTCTTTCGATGCAATGTATCCTTGTAAAGTCATTACGATATTACTATATTTCTCTTTAGATTGTCCTGTTACTATCTCTATACATCTTTCTTGATTAAACTACATTTAATCACTACATTCTCATTAATGCATCTGCCATATCTGCAAAACAGTTAGTGTTTTTTTATCAATTTATACATATTAATCAAACGTTCATGTATATTCTGAAGAATAACACACATGCTCATAAATCTTTCACACTATAATACAATTCCCTACAATTAAAGTATTTTAATTGTATACTGGCCTTTAGTCGTTTCCTCTTTCATCACCCTGTCTTGGTAATCGTCAGCATTGAATCAAAAACAACATTCATAAAGTTTTATTCAATTACGGTCACTTTCAGAAATACTAGTCAAGTTAATAACCAAGCTGTTTATTTCCAATCTATTAAAAACTTGCTTAAAATTCTACCTTTTGTCAATTTCTTCTCCAATGTGTCTGATCGAGCTTATACAAATCGAAGGTATTATTTCCATAAATCCAGATTTTGCCTAACAAAACCTAATCGATAATTATTCCAATGTTTACCTTTTTCGACGATCCTTTGTTGTCTTTACACTATATTTATTGTTATCTTGCCATGAAAAACCCAATGTATCATTCTGAAATATTCATGTCTCTTTTAAATATACAAATTGATATAATGCTTCCTTGATTTTCTTATATGTTTTTAAAAATTATATTCTTTTTAAAGCAATCTCTGGAAGTTCCATTAAACCCCTTCGTGGATTATCTTTAGACCACTTAAATCCTATATTATCCAACAATGTATGAAAGGACGGATCTAAATCTCTCAAATAGCTCAATATCTTTTGTATCTTTATGGATACTACCCAGACTAACAGTTTTCTCTGAAATAATTGTATTAAATTATGTTTCGATTCAAAAAACTACTTACTGTTTTATAGATTTCGTATATTTGATCTCTGAAACATCAAGATTGAGCTTAATTCGTCACCTCTTTCGCATAAATACGGTTTCTTTTTGGTTATATTTATATTGTCTTTTATTTTTTGAGATATTTTATTGACCGTGTCCGTAGTAATACACAGAGCAGCTGCAAGGCGCAAAAAATATAATCAATGAAAACTGCGACGATTTCAAATTTATTAAAACAAAGCGTTAAAATAACGTTTGTCGGTTTATAACCCGTAATTATAAAATTTTGAAGAATTTTCCGACGTTTGGCAAACGGACAATATATTCGTTCATAAAACACTTTTAAATTCTCGTGGTGATATTCCTCTGTCAAATCCCAATTGTCATGTTTGGCTTCAAGGTTTTAAATGTAGGGATTCTGATGTCAATGACAAAGAGCAAATTAGATGATTAAAAAATTTTAAGAACTGAATAGTTTCTAAAATTTATTAGACCCTACCCTAGATTGAACTCTCAAAAATGCACAGACAGTTTAACAGTTGATTTCAGGACGTTTACATCCGAGCCAAAAAATCTTGAAGGAGGAAGATTGTGTACCTGTGATGATGTGATAAATTTTGCCCAATATATGCCTATTAAAGTGAACTAATGATCAGACTACCTGCGAGTACCGTTAAAAAGCGCAAAAGTAATCCATTATGTTAAGGCATTGTTTTGTTATCTTCGGTTAATACTTATGTTACTCACTTTTTATTTGGTCAAAGAATGTTTATGCGAGATTATAGTTTTATTATATCGCATTGATTAATAAGTTCTCAGAAATGGAAAATAAAATTTCGGAAAGGTAAACAAAGAGACGGGATTATAGTTGTAAAGCGTTATGTTACTTTTCAAAACGACAGCGACTGATGGAAAGACAGAACTCAGATGGAGCAAGGTCAGGCGAACAAGCAGGATGTTGAAATGATTCGTACATTAATTTACCAATTTTGGCCATAGCTTTTCAGCTGTGAGTGTTTAAACCAAACTCCTTTAAATTATTGAGAGTGTTATGATGTTGGATCATTCATCCAAAAGATTGCAAAAATAATCTGAGTTAATTGTTTCATCAATATTGTTTAGTTGGCTTTTGAAATCTCGCCTCATTACATTGTCAAAGTACTCTAAAAAAGATTAATAATAGTTTTTAACTTAATAAATAGAGCAGGCAAGCTTTTTTTAACTCTCTAGACACATTCACTGCCAATACAGCAATTCAAATAGATGCGACATTCTCGATTGTTATTTGTGAGTCGGTATTTCTGAATTTATTGAACCTATGAATTTCTTCACTCGATGCTTGGTTTATACTACATTGCAGCGACCTGGAGGCGTCTAGAATTTTACATCGTAGAATAACGGTCTGCAAAAATACCCAAAACTATAATCCCAGATGTTGAACATGGGCCTGCAGCGCCAACTATTACACGATAACGAATATCTGGCAACCCCGAGACGTTTATCTGCGATATTATTGAAGGGTACTTTCATTCAGTGAATAACCATCGTTCAGTTGAGTCGTACCACCCTCGACTGCCCAATCGTCGTCTTCAGGTAAACCCATCGCCGCTTCCTTTAATCTACTTGTATTTTCCATATTTTATATTGACAATAAATAACGGTAACATCATGTAAACCAAAACTGTTTCATTTTGTTTTACGTACATTCATCGAGCTATATAATCTACCGTAAAACATGATACTGCAGGGGCGCCTGAACTACTTAAACTGTTAACACTTAAATATTAACGTTTTATCATCCGATTATAATGAAACATTTGTGAGTTGTAGTCCGTATTCCTCCAAAATGTCTTTCTTGTCTGTTTCTGGAACATATACCTATAAAAAATTTATTATTTTTACTTATACTATGAAAATACTAAAATATTATGTAACATTTATCTTATTTGTTGGAACATCATCTAATAAACCAAAAGTACTATTTTCCACCAAGTAATTGTGTTTTAATTTGTCCTAATTTTGCTATAATTTTCGATTCATAAGTTTTACAAGTATGAATGCGGAGTACTTCAGAAGTATATTAATGGAGTATGCAAAAACTATTACAGTATATGTAAACTGGATAGCAACGACATGAGGCACATAACATATGTTACAAAGGAAATTCGTTCACCTTTCATTAAGCAGGCATGTCTAGGCCATTAGAATCTCTGGATTTGTCCCTAAACTGTGAATATTTGAATAGTTAATATTAACATTTAAAATAATCTTCAAGAGAGAAGCAGATCTGTCAGAAGCATCGCATTTGACTAAGATGTTTTTCAAGCACAAAATAATCGTGTTAGTAATGATGTAAATAGTAACTCTTTAACTCTCAGTCGGCAATTACATTATCGTCTGAATATTAGATCTAATACTTCTTTGATCGAATTATTAAGCTATATCTTTCAAAGATGTATTTCTGTTAGAGTTATTAGTAGATAGGCCGAGTAGACTGATTAACAAGTTCAATTATTTTATTGAAATCTTTCAATATTCGAATGGCCAGAACAAAGCTTCTTCAAAGTACTTTTTCCAAGTACTATTACTAATACTAGTTATATATAACCACTGTTGTATATTGTTATCTAACCCTGCAAACTTAAGACTATATATGGTGACATTTTCTCAATTGAACTAAGTACTGCAGTTAAGAACAACTGGCTATTATGAAATGTCACTCGCAGTAGCCATAGAAGGTAATAATCACAATTCTCCACCAAAATTTTTCGTTTTATACCAGATATTCAGTAAAAGACACGTATTCACACAATAACATTGCTTTAACAACTCAATTGAAAAGTCCCCGACCTGACACATAGATGGCGTTACTAAAATTAAATTCATATCTTTATAGTTAGCCATAACTCTCAAAAAATGCATGTATAAATTTGACAGCTATCCCCGTTGACACACTTTTGGGATGTGCATGGAATAATTTTCATTAACTACCTTGAAAAAGGAAAGACCATCAACAGCAACTATTACATATCGTTATTGGATCGTTTGAAGGACGAAACCGCCAAAAACGGCCGCATTTGAAAAAAAAATTAAGTGCTGCTTCACCAAGACAATGCACCGTGTCAGAAGCCAGTGAAAACGATGGCAAACATCCATGAATTGGGCTTCGAATTGCTTCATCATCCACCGTATTCTCCAGATCTGCACCCAGCGACATTTTCCTGTTCTCAGATCTCAAAAGAA